>NC_140580.1:601753437-603227604 GCF_964204655.1 Triturus cristatus | reverse complement strand
AGTTCATCCAGAGGTTGAAATGCATTAAAAAAGTATTTGAACTGTGACTCAGAGTGCAATGGGAAAACATATTTTGGCGACTATTTTGTTGACTTTTCACCTTTTGGTACATAGGTATAAAATATAACAAATGCACTTTAAATTAAAAATGAATACAATTTAAAGTAGCATTGGGAAATGCATTATTTTTGTTATGAAATCTCAATTGGCTAATGCGATTACTGCAGATGTCTGTGTACGCAAACAGTCAGCCAAAAAACTGAATCACTGTAATATGCAAGTTTCTATTTTAAAGTATTTAACACAGTAAAGGCTGCCATATAATGCACAAAGGGTTGTAGGCCCTCATTACAAGTGAGGGGGAGAGGAATTACCTACGCGAATTCTGCTCCAAATGATTGGAAGTGGGGCAGTTTTCCCACACCTGTTTCTTCCAGGTGTGGGAAAATGAGGCCTAATTTTACTGTGTGGTTATTCTGCACAATAAAATCGCATGAGGTTTTGGATGCAGCAGCAGCCAAGCCTCATTCCCCTTTTTTAGGTTGAAGCTTACTGACAGCGCGCCTGTCTGATTTGCTAAAGACATCTTGTAGACATTCGAAAAGCTTCACTGGGAATGCATTTCGCATTTTGCTTACCATTGGCTTTGTGGTTTATAACTCACATTTTCTGGCTTACCATTTGCTGGTTTTATTGGTTTTAGGCTACCCAGGTTCACTTCATCCCTCCCAAGGAGCAAAGCCTTTTCACACTACCTTTCCTGTATGCTTCCACCAGTGCTTCTTTCAGTAGACATGCCTGTAAATCTTGCTCTTATCTTGTCATTTTTGCTGTGCACTCAAAGACAGAGGTCAAATGTCAGGCTCTGTCTTCCAAGGAAGCTTGGTGCTCACTTTTCTTTCTCTGACTTCAAGGTAAGAGACATTATGTGACAATCTTGCTGGATCCTGTGGGTAGGAAAGGTTTGTTTCCAGCACACAACAGAATTTAAATGAACTGTGCAAGTATTTCACAATTAGCACCGCACAAGTAAAGCACATTTTTGTTAATTCGGAAGTGTATTGGAAACAAATACTTTAATATGATCAAAACAAATCAATGCACTAGATTATGCCATTTCCACACATTATTGTTTATGCACAGTATAGCTTCATTAGTAAAACTGTATGCCTGTGGAAATGTAATGGTCATTTCAATTGGAAATGTGTTGTCTGTAATGGCAGTGTGCTACCAAACCATGCATATTCCACTCTACTCCACTCCAATCTATGACACTGCACTCCATTCCACTCCCCTCCACTCTACGACACCCTACACCACTCCACTCACCTCTGCACCACTCCATGCAACTACACTCTACTCGGCACCTCTCCACATTGTACCATACTACTGCACTCTGTTTCACTGCACTCAACTCCACTTTGCCGCACTCCACTCTACACCACTTCGCTCTATGGCTCTCTACTCTACTATGCACCACTCTACTCTATGCTAATGCACTCTACACCACTCTACTCTATACTACTGCACTCTTTGCTACGAAACTCTACACCATCCCAGTCTAGGCCACTCCACTCAACTCTGCACAACTCCACGCTACGCCACTCTGAAACATTGCACTCTATTCCACTGCACCTTATGCCAATATACTCTTTGCCACTCTAATCTACTATGCCCAGTCACAGGAAGCTCCGCGTTCTCTAGCTAGAGACGTAAGCATCCAATCCAGTTGCTGCTAAAGCAGCGCCTGGATTGGCCAGGGCAGGACAACTACTGCTCCTTAGGAGACCTGGGGGCAGCGGCCTCGATCCCACCCCCTGCTCCTTTAATTGTACTGGCGAGACTATAGATTGCGCATGTCGGGCTAGCCAGGGAAAAGCACCCGGCCAACCCAATATGCGCATCTCGCAGTACTGCGACTCCTTCACCGCTTCTGGCTGAGAGCCTCCTAACCCCGCCCCCAAGCCTGGCAGAGGCAGGCAGACTAAAGTGAGGTCACTGGTCAGGTAACCGGCCCGTGGCTGAGACAGCAGACTGCCGCGGGCAGAGATTTTTTGTAAAGTAAGCTGCATTTAAATCTGCATGGGCCTGGGGCAAAATAATCAGTGGGGCAAAGACTAAACGCCCACACAAAGGAACCACCCCTGGTGACAGACATCTTTTCAAGATGGAAGAAGAAAAGGAGAAGTGGATAATATAAAAGAAGCAGAACCCCAACATAAAACTTCAAAGACTCAGACCCTAAATATTATTTGGGGTCTGGAAAAGGACTACAAGGTGAAGTTAAAACCCCAAAATATGTAATCTGCCAAGCAGCTAGACAGGCTGTGTGAGAAGGGAAGATTCTCCATGACTTCTCTCTGTGACCAGGACTGGGGTCAAGGCCTGCTGATCTCCCTGCTGGGAGAGGGGTCATAAACCAAGGAAGACCAATATCACCAGACCTGTAGCCTGGAACGCCAGAGCCTGCCTGCCAAGACCAGTGTGCCCTTGAGAAAAAGGAGAGGGTTGGAAGGAGCACTACGGAGAGGACTCCCTCAGTGAGGCAATCCCTGTATGACAAGAGAGGGCGGTCGTGATCTCAGCCATCTGCAGAGTGCCATTTAGGAAGTGCAAGGCCTGCACCACTGCCCAGCAATGACCCTGTATGCCAGAGGGGGCCACCGTTCAACTTATTTGGGCCAAGAGCATGAGACTTGTCTCCGCCAAGATCAGCAACCCTGTAGGCCAGGAGGGGCTGCTGTAGTGAGGGCAATCACGCTGGAAAGGTCTGTGCTGTTTTGTGAGTAATGCAGCAACCCCATATGTCAAGAGGGGTGCAGGTACTTTTGTGGCCAAATGTTTGGGATGCAGCCTAGACAAGGAGATTACTGCTGTTACCGCTGGGTCAAGTACACCATCCACATTTGACTGCTTCCCTGAGGATCGCAGGATGCCTCCGAAGATGTTTCACCCTCTCTGGAGTTCCAGTCAGGAGCCAGAGCATACACCTGTGTTCACTTACCTGTATCTATATTCCCCCCACACTAAAATCTGAAATATGGAAAGGGAATGTTGGATTTAATGGTCCTATGACCCTTGCTCAGCCATAATGTTTCAGCCCTATGAGGTTCTGTAGCGATCCGAACCCGTGAATTCGGTATCGTAGTACTGACACGATTTTGGTACCAATAAACCGCAAATGATCCATTATATACATGACAGTGTTTTCGCTGCGCAACTAGCATGAATTCAATGGAAAATAGGGCATTCTGTCACTAAAGTCATGGCATCCATTTTAGTTACGGCATCCATTTTGTTTCTTGCCCTCACATAGTCAATGAACGGACGATGACCTCGGCAGAGTCACCTTGTTAAGGACACGTAAGCTCGAGCCCCGAGAAAGGCTGACGCTGCATGACTAGGCAGAATCAAGCTGCCTCCCTTGCCTAAGGCCAGCCCTGCTATACTTGTTCTCGTGTCCGTTGTCCTGACTAGAAAGGCCGAAGACGGTAGCCATGCCCGTTTATGATCCATAAACACCTCTTATCCTACATTTCAATCCTTTGCACCTGGCTCTGCTCCTTACCTTCTGGGCTTTTACAATGGGGAGGTTACGATTTTTATGATGGGGAGGATCGGGCAAAGAATGGAAAACTGTCGAGAGGGCCTGATCGAATACCGAAAACCTGCGACTAATTATTGTTTGATGTCAAATTTACTGTTTGTTTGGGATACCGGGTTAGGCATGAGAAATATTCGTGTAATGTAGCCCAAAGACATTTTGCATGTATTTAAAGAGTAACCCACTTAATGCAATTTGAACAGTCTCGTAGATTCTGCCTCTGTGTGGTTCCTATGATTTCTGTGTCCCTGCAGTAAATAAACCTTGGTCTTTGACGCCGCCATCGAGAAGCCCGTGTCTCTGTTTATTTGTGCACCGGGACAGGAGGAACTCAGGGGTCTTTGGGTGCTGTTTCCCTGACACCTCTGGACTCTTAAAAGTCCAGAACCTCAAATTGGCGCCCAACGCGGGGCGACGTCATCCGGTACCGGTCCAAAGCCTGAAAAGTTCGAGAAGTTTCGTGTGAAGATTCCGGAGGGAGGTACCCCGCTTCATCGATCCCTGCATGTCGTAAAAGTGGCCCGACGATCTCTTCCACGAGGGTTCCCGTTCCCAGACGGCTACAGAGGACCGCTGCCTTGACTGTCGCCCTGTCTTGGACCCGAGGTGCAGACCTTAGTACGGCGAGACGTAGACGGGTTCTCCTTGGTGACGTCTTCCACATTTCAGTTAAGTATTAAGTGGGCTACGCTCAGTTTGGTTGTTCCTTGTTGCTTTGGTTTAATTCGTAGATTATCATTGGTTGCTCTTGTTTAGATAATCTTTGTTTTGGTATTGGTTCATTTTGGTAGGCCTAAGTTCTCTGCGCATTTTGGTTGGAATTTGTCTTTGTTGTCATGACTACCAGTAGTAACTGTTTTTTGTCCTGGTTACGTTGCAACGGGGATTCCCGGTTGGAGGATTCGTGTTTGGTTCCTCCGATTGGAACTCCTACATATGAGCTCTATTGTAAACATGGTGTTGGTCCTATTACGTATAATGAAGTATGGGTCCGTTATACCAAAAAAGATGGTGTCCTTAGTTGGCCACCGCATGGTAGTTTCGAAACGGAAATACTAGACAATCTAGAAATGAAGTTGTTCAAGAAAAAAGCCCGGCCGGCAATGTTTGATTCTTTTCGCGTATGGCGCAAAGAAGCCAAACAGAGAGAAATTAGGAAAACGAAGAAAGAACAGAAAGAGAAAGGGTTGACTTTAATGGAGTCTGCTAGGCAGCTGCATGTCAACGAGACTGAGAAAGCAATGGAGATGGAGAATAGAAAATATAATTTGGCAATTGATAAATGTTACCCTGTATTGCCATCTTGTCCAACTAAGCCGATGGAGGATCATGAAAAGGATCCTCTGTTGTCTTACCTGTTGAATTCACCTCCACCGTATGCACAGGGTATTACAGTACCACAGTTACCACCTGTTGTACAGCCAGCTGCTGGTCAGCCTGGAATAGTTGCTCCACTTCCTTTGATTCCAGCTCCTATCCTTCCCGTGGTTAATGTTCCTTCGGCACCCCCTCTTCCTGGGGCGCCCGTTCCGCCTTTGCCTGTCGTTTCGCAAACTGCTTTACCGGCTACTTCTACCCTTACTATTTCATCTGCTTCAGCTGTTCTGTCCCCGAACCCTGTGAACATTCTGACTCCGCTTTCTGTTCGTCGGAAAATAACCGACTCTGTAACTAATATCTTAACTCCTCTCTACAGGTCTTTAATTGGGACCCCCGTTTCTGACTCTATACAGAGACGTAGCCAGTTTCCTGGTCCCCAGGAACGAGACACGTTAGATTCGACAGCTCTTAGGTGGATGTCGAAAGCTGCGAAGTATGATGCACGAAGAGTGTTAGATACCTTTATGCAATGGAATGAACCAACCCAACGTTATGTTTTTGACGTGATGTGTTCTCTTGTACGTGAAGAATGGGAAGATGATGATTTAGACTCCGTCCCCTCTGACCTGATAAATATTCAACAGAAATTTGCCGCAGGAATGGTGATAGGTCCAGAAGTAAGGGGAGCGATAGAACTGATTTTAGCTTATAGGGATGAGTCCCCTCTTCGAGCGACAAGAGACCCTGATGGTTCACCGATTACTACTAGGAAAAAACGAGGTCAATATCCGATGAGGGAAGTTCCACCGATATGGCGTGATGCAGTTGCAGCTGATGGGAACTTGGGTATTGCAGCTGCTCCGGCACATTTCCAGAGAGTGTGGATACACATCCCTTGGAAACGGGCCGAAGTATTAGCCGTAAAACAAGCATTACCAGACCCACGTAAAAACCCTGCTGGTTATTACAAAGAGTTAACGCAAACAGTTCAAGCGTGTGTCATGAATTTAGCAGACATTGAAATGCTATTTGGTAATGTGGTGCCACAGCCTATATGGGCCAAAATTCGGCAAGAGAACCACCCAGTCGCCTTAGGAGGTGATTGGGCAGCTATTATAGCGGCAGATGCGCAACAAATTGGCGGTGCTAAACCTGAACCGCTGATTGCTGCTTTACCTGGCAGAATAATTACTCTAATGAAAACGCTGATGCCAGCGTTACGAGTCAATTGGGATAAATTATCGGCATGCAAGCAAAAGAAGGACGAAAGCGTCTCTGACTTCTTCACTAGATTTGAAGAGACCTTCGTAGATCACAGTGGGCAAGATATGAGTACTGAGGGAGGCCAGAGATTGTTTGTCGACAAGTTCGTGTTTAATTTACTACCTGAGCTTAGTAACAAGTTAAAGGATTCTGAAAGTGCATGGGCAGTGTCGACAACAGCACAGATACTTGCAACTGCTCAGTATTACGAGAATAGAGAGAAAGAAGAGAAGGAAAAGTCAGAAAAGAAAACAAAAGATTTAAAGACTAAAGTTCTTCTGCAACAGGCGTATCCGCCTCGTTCGAATCAGTCAGATTTACGACAGCAACCCCAGTTTCAGCCACAACCAAAATTCCAGCAAGGGACGGCCCAAGGATTTAATTATAGTTTTCCGCGACAACAGTTAGCATGGAATCAGTGTGCTTATTGTAAAAAGGAGGGTCATTATAAGAATGAGTGTCCAGTACTGCACCCACAAACTAGTGGTGTCCCAGCCCAGAGAGGTAATGTAGGGTTTATGCAAGCTCCTAGAGGTAGAGGACGTGGGACGATGACACCACAGGCCGATCGCCAATCGAATTATTTCGATCAGCGAAATGCACAATCTGCGCAAACAGGTAGATCTCCACAGTACCACGTTGAAGATTACTATGACCATAATGAGGAGATTCAAAGAAGCGAGCACTAGGACAGCCGCAGGCAAAGAGAGGGAGTAGTATCAGTTCCAGTTGATCAGAGTGGACCTTATGTCGCAGTAGTTACTTCAGGCGTGGTCGAACCGTTTCTGTTGGATACTGGTGCGGCAAAAAGTTCAATTATGCATGCGAAACTCCCTGGCGCACCTTTGTCTGGCTTAACGAACACTTCAGTAGGTTTCTCAGGCGCCCTTGTTCACAATCCTGTTTCTAGTCCTTTGTCAATATCTGTTGGGCCATGCGAACTAGAAGCACCCCTTATCTTAACAACCGGTTGTAATGAGAATCTGCTTGGTTTAGATCTGTTGAAACGCCTGCACGCGACACTGTACTGTTCCCCTTCAGGAGTACAGCTCACATTAGGCAAAAGAGTCATCTCTCCAATGTATATGTCGATGGATAAGCTCCCACCGGAGCTGCGTTCTCTCCCTGATACTCTTTGGGCGACTGGTCCTAACGATGTAGGCCTCTTGGAAATTCCCCCTTATGTGGTAAGTCTGAAAGCTAATGTTAAATTCCCACGAATCCCACAGTATCGGATTTCGAATGAAGGGGAACGAGCACTCTTATTGATTGTGAAAGACTTGATACAGAAAGATGTGATTGAGGAAACTAGAGGGAACGTCTGCAATAGTCCTGTTCTGCCGATTTTGAAACGTACTGACCCTTCCAAACCTCCAATTTACAGATTTGTGATTGACCTCAGAGAAGTCAACAAAATAGTGATTCCACAGTTTCCTGTAGTCCCAGATATCACTGCATTACTGACGTTGATTCCTGCCTCAGCTTCATGGTTTACAGTGATCGACTTGAAAAATGCCTTTTTCAGCATTCCCATAGCCGAGGAAAGTAGAGACATTTTTGGTTTCTCCTTAGGAGGTCGCAGCTTCAGGTTCAAACGCGCTCCACAAGGTTATTGTGAGAGCCCTTCAATTTACAGCCAAGCATTGAAGAGTCAATTAGATGCCCTTGTACTTCCTCATGGTGTTGCTCTGATCCAATACGTAGACGATCTTTTACTGGCTGCTGATGACAAGGAAACTTGCAAAGTAGCTACAATTTCTTTATTACGTCATTTGTCAGACTTACATCACAAGGTGTCACCTTCTAAACTGCAATATTGTTGCCAAGAAGTGACCTACTTAGGTCATCTTTTGTCAAAGGAGGGAAGAAGGTTGACCCCAGAGAGAATCAAAGCAATTTCACAGATGACTGTACCAAGCACACAAAGAGAAGTGCGTGCGTTTTTGGGTATTACGTCATACTGTAGGCAATGGATCCCAAATTTTTCTCTCATGGCGAAACCATTGGTAGCCCTGACTGGAAAAGGTGTTCCGAGCCCTTTGCCATGGTCTGATGAATGTCAGCAGAGCTTCTCTGACTTACGTGATGCGCTGTGTTCAGCTCCTGTGTTGGGTACTCCTGACTACAGTAAGCCGTTTACTCTATATGTCCATGAAAGAGAAGGTTGTGCTTTGAGTGTATTAACGCAACAATTTGGTGACAAACAGCGGCCTTGTGCATATTTCTCATCCACATTAGATCCGGTAGCCAGAGCATTGCCAAGTTGTTTGAGAGCTACAGCAGCAGCTGCAGTGTCTATTCGACAGTCTGCCGGACTAGTCATGAACAACATGTTAGTAGTCATGGTTCCACATGCTGTGGATACACTCATGAATCGAACGAAAACTCAGCACCTCACCAGTGCTAGACTATCAGGCTATGAGCTGACGCTTTTGGCAAGTCATATTCAGATCAAGCGATGCAACATATTGAATCCAGCAACATTGTTGCAGATTACTCAAGAGTCGAGTGATTCAGAGCCCCATGATTGTTGTTTCAGAACTGAGGAAGAAACAAAAGGTAGGATTGATTTAAAAGACACTCCATTACTAGATCCAGATGGCACTTTATATGTCGATGGTTCTTGTTTCAAATTACAGAATGGTGATGTGACGGCCGCGTATGCAGTTACGACCTTGAGTACGATTGTTGAGACTGCAAGAGTAAGTCAGAATTCTGCCCAGGCTGCAGAATTAATTGCATTAACAAGAGCGTGTGTTTTAGCTGAGGGAAAGAGAGTGAATGTGTTTACTGATAGCCAGTACGCCTTCGGCGTCGCACACAATTTTGGGCGTCTCTGGAGAGAAAGAGGTTTTCTCACGTCCCATGGGACTAAGATCCAACATGGACAGTTAGTCAGCGATCTATTGGAATCCCTGACTCTACCGAATGAAGTTGCAATTGTGAAGTGCAGTGCACATCGGAAGATTACGGATGATGTTGGCCGTGGAAATGCGTTTGCTGATGAGGTCGCCAAAGAGACGGCCAAGAACATGACGAGCCGAATGTATGTTGCAACGTCTGCAAGATGGATTGCTGAATCAGGAATGTGTGAGAATACGATTGAAAGTGTGAAAACAATCCAGAATGAAGCAACTGAAAATGAGAAGAATGAATGGAAGGAGAAAACGGGTAAAATGGATTCAAGTGGATGTTGGGTCGATTTGTCTGAGCAGCAGCGTTGGATGTTACCTGATGCGTATGTACTTGCAGTAGTCACGATGGCGCATGGAGCGGCGCACATCAGTTCGAAAGGGATCTGTAAAATGTTAGCTCCAGTATGGAAGAACGATGGAATTACTAAGTGTGCAGAAAGAGTGGTGAAAAATTGTATGGTATGCCTGATGCATAATCCTGGCAAGGGAAACCCAACCCCAACTGGCCATTTTGCTCCCCCTTCTTGTCCCTTTGAAGTGATTCAGTTGGACTATATCCACATGGATAGATGTAACAATCTCAAATACGTCCTAGTGGTAGTCTGTGTCTTCTCAAGATGGATTGAGGCATATCCGTTAAAGTACAACACTGCTATGTCCACTGCCAAAATCCTCCTCAAAGAATACTTCCCCAGGTATGGTATGCCACGGATTGTTTGGTCGGACACTGGAAGTGAGTTCGTAGGGAAAGTTATGAAGAGTGTGTGTGCGGGTCTGGGTATTTCCCAAAAATACCATAGTGCGAATCACCCACAATCAGCGGGTTTGGTTGAAGGGTACAATGGCACCCTGAAGCTGAAACTTGCGAAAATTCAAGCTTCCACTGGTCTCTCTTGGCCAGACGCACTGCCTTTAGCTTTACTGTCCACCAGAGCGACTGTACACTCTCGAGTAGGGCTTAGCCCATATGAGATTGTGTTCGGCCGCCCTGCTAATGTTTGGGGAGTCCCTAGGCCAAAGGAATTCAAACAGATTGAATACCCAATGTTGATTGATTACCTTCATGATCTGACTGCTAAATTGAGCCTTATTCATCAACAGGTATTCGAATCCTTGCCTAAACTGCCGGAGAGTCCAGGCCACACGTTGAAACCAGACGACCAAGTGGTGGTTCGGAACTTTGAACGCACCCGAAACCTCCAGCCAAGATTCGTTGGTCCGTTCCAGGTCCTCCTCACAACAAGAACTGCAGTACGCCTAGCTGGAAGGAAAAACTGGGTGCACGCCAGCCATACGAAGCGTGTCCCTCTTCCACTCCCCTATGATAACTGGGTTAGACAGGGAATTGGTATATCTGAGACAGAACCTGTTCCTAGGCACATCCCTTTCAGTGATGCAGAATACATAACGGACCACCCACGAACGGAAACACAGAACTTTGACACCCCAGCAGCAACTACTCCTTTGAATCCCGAGCCAAGTACTGTACAAAGTGAACATTTGTCGCCTGTGGAGTCGAACATTTCCGCACCTATAGACCAGCTATTTCAAGACCAGACAAGACCCGGAAAGTACAGATATAATCTACGTTCTCATGTTATGAACTAATGACATTGCATAATTACCATTCTGTTTGAAAACTGTTTTGATCTTACTGCATTCCATTCAGTCAGGAAGTTTGCTCAAAATGTTTATCTTTTTGTTTTTTGTTTTTATTATTTCTCTCACCTTGCCATCTGGGTTACCGTAGGGTCGTAACGAGTGCCTTGTTTTAATTTGCAGGGAATCAGACACTAGGTCGGTTTCTTCTGTTTGTCTTGGGAACTCCCAGGATAAACAGAGGCAAGTTTTTAACAGGTACAAACCATCCGTTGCGAACGGTTGTAGAAGATGGAGCTTCCTGAATTACGACGGGTTAATGTCATAAATGTGCACAAGACAAAGCTATATGACATATTGTATAGCAAATGTTTTCTAATGCAATGTACTCTGACACTTCTAATTGTTTTAATAACTTTGGCAGGCGGAATTATTTTTGGTATTCAGTTGATCTTTACACCTGTTGCATCTACAGTATCTCCCCATGCTCCTGTTTCTCCGACTGTTGTTTCTCTTCATTCTTTCCATCCTTTTCCTGCCCACGAGCAAGCTCGACGCTCTGAGTTTATAAATAACACTTTCATTCAACTCTTGCACCAACATCAGCTAGTGGTTAATACAACAAACTGCTGGGTGTGTGGTTTGATACCACATACCATGGACAAAGGCATCCCCTATTTGTTTCTGCCTTTTAGTTATAATGGATCATTCTGGGCATTTCAGACCATGTTCGCTTATGCCCTAGAGACCTATCCTCCACGACCTCCGCGTTCCACCCGGTATAACTCTGCTAACAGAGCCTTGGTAAAAGGAATCACTGACATGGTGAGAGATGTCAACAATACTCCGTTCATTCCCAAGGATGAATTGCGAATTTACATGGGTTGGAATGTTACGGAATATGGCATTACTCTGGGTGAGAACAAACGTAAGAGCTCAACTCCGATCTGGGTCGTACCCCACCAAGGTCAAGTCTGTTTGCAAGGAAATGGGAGGAATCCGAAAGCTCGACTAGGGAAGAGTGACTGTATCGAAACATATGTTTTTCCGTCACAGTCTTCCCCGGCATTCTTAGCCGCTAAGGGTACCTATTTTGTTTGTCAAGACAGAGCATACACATGGCTGCCTGCTGACTTCTCAGGCTCATGTTACATCGCTCAACTGTTACCTCCGACATATACTGCTGCACCAGACTATCACAAAACTAGAGTTGTGAGAGGTGTTTTCAGTAAAGAAGATACTGCTGGCCAAGAAGCAGGAGACTTTTTCAAGGGTTTCCTCCCATTCTGGGGGCCTATGGCCAACAGTAGAAACTTACGTCAACTAACACGGGTAGTTGAATCCACTATCACTGAAACGGCGGGTGCTCTTAGTAACCTGACAGCTGAGCTTCAAGCGGATCGCCTCATGACGTTACAGAACCGTATGGTCCTTGACGTGTTACTTGCAGATCGAGGTGGAGTATGTAAGATGATCCAATCAAGTTGCTGCGTTTTTATTCCAGATAATGCGCCAACAGTATACAAGGCCATCTCTAAGTTACATAAGATTTCTGACTCTATTCATGTAGAGGAAGGTGACTGGTCATTAATGGGATGGTTCTGGAGCCTGTTGTCTGCGTGGGGATGGAAGGTTCTGATAGTCACTGGTGTTGCATTAGTATTTTTATTTTCGTGCTGTCTCATTGTTCAGTGTGGTCCTGCCTTATGTAATCTCTGCATTTCTACATGCGTAAGAAGACCACCTGTTTTTAGAGATACGCCACGGGATAGAGTAATGCTCCAACAACACATCAGTGACCTGATGAACATAGAGATGGACTCTGACATAGAGTGAGTTATTGCCTATGTAAGGGCAAAAGGACGGTCTGAGGTTCTGTAGCGATCCGAACCCGTGAATTCGGTATCGTAGTACTGACACGATTTTGGTACCAATGAACCGCAAATGATCCATTATATACATGACAGTGTTTTCGCTGCGCAACTAGCATGAATTCACTGGAAAATAGGGCATTCTGTCACTAAAGTCATGGCATCCATTTTAGTTACGGCATCCATTTTGTTTCTTGCCCTCACATAGTCAATGAACGGACGATGACCTCGGCAGAGTCACCTTGTTAAGGACACGTAAGCTCGAGCCCCGAGAAAGGCTGACGCTGCATGACTAGGCAGAATCAAGCTGCCTCCCTTGCCTAAGGCCAGCCCTGCTATACTGGTTCTCGTGTCCGTTGTCCTGACTGAAAGGCCGAAGACGGTAGCCATGCCCGTTTATGATCCATAAACACCTCTTATCCTACATTTCAATCCTTTGCACCTGGCTCTGCTCCTTACCTTCTGGGATTTTACAATGGGGAGGTTACGATTTTTATGATGGGGAGGATCGGGCAAAGAATGGAAAACTGTCGAGAGGGCCTGATCGAATACCGAAAACCTGCGACTAATTATTGTTTGATGTCAAATTTACTGTTTGTTTGGGATACCGGGTTAGGCATGAGAAATATTCGTGTAATGTAGCCCAAAGACATTTTGCATGTATTTAAAGAGTAACCCACTTAATGCAATTTGAACAGTCTCGTAGATTCTGCCTCTGTGTGGTTCCTATGATTTCTGTGTCCCTGCAGTAAATTAACCTTGGTCTTTGACGCCGCCATCGAGAAGCCCGTGTCTCTGTTTATTTGTGCACCGGGACAGGAGGAACTCAGGGGTCTTCGGGTGTTGTTTCCCTGACACCTCTGGACTCTTAAAAGTCCAGAACCTCACCTACTCTCACAGGCCTAAGAAAGTCCGGGCTTTCATCAGGGTGGATTCAAAAGTGTAAATCTCCCCCAATGACGTGGCTAATTGAGTGATTTCATTATTTTGTGTGGCATGCAATATCCTCACAGCATGCCCTGGCAGTGTAACACTTGCCACTTCATGCCTGAGAAGTTTAACTTCAGGGCATTTATTGTTTCAGTTAAAATGTGTATCAATATGTGGCTTCTCATAGTGTGGCATGCTCAATTCTCATAGTGTGACACGCACAGTTCTCATGCACCTGTGTGCTGTCACGTAAACACTGTGTAGCGTGACTGTGTCATTTTCATGCAACTCATCGTAGGCATAAAGCTGCAGGTAACTCGCATTTTATGCCATGCAGTGCCACACTATGAGCAGCCACATATTGACACACATGTACACGGCAAGGCACTAGATGCGCAGACATCAAACAGACACGAAACAATAAACACCCTGAAATTATATTTCCTATTACAGGTCGAACCAGAAGTGGCAAGTATTATACTGCCAGGCCATTACTTTTCTTATCGTGTTTGTGCTTAGATTTTGAGCGGTGGTTACCATACAGATTTTATATCTCAAAATGCAGGCTAGTAAGAGCATCAAACCAGGTCCTCATATTTGCATTACTACATACGTTCACTGGCCTGACAGGTACTCTTCAAAATACTCATTATCACATTCTCATGCCTTGGGTGTAATGGGGTTATCAAGTTTAGAAGTGATGAGTCATCGACTTAGGAAACTAGGTATCATCCCATATTTCCCACACTATGAATATTTGGGGTTTAAGCATTAACCAAAAATGACCCTAGTTTGTTTTCGAACAATCTGTGACTCTAACTTTTCAATCCAAGGAATTATGTTTTGCCCAGTTATCATCTCAACAGTACTATGAGGTGGAAACTCAGTGACCCCCTCACCGCACTCAGTCCCAAAGGAATAAAGTTCAGGGTTACCTACATATTAAATAAAAGTGCCTTTCTGACAGTTGAGAGGAATAGCTGGAACGTTATAAAGCTAGTATGTTGCATGTGTCAGGTCTAAATTAATATAATTCCAACACCTGCTTCCTAAATCAACATGGCATATCTTGTTGTATCTAACCAGGAAAAATGCAGCACTGGAGGAGGCGCAATATTTTAAATGATTAATTGAATTGAGTGTTTAAACTCTAGACGCCTTTACTTCTGCAGCAGTAGTGGAATTTATCACACAAGCTAGACAACCCGAATATCTAACATCATCCCGATAAAATCCTTTAGCTGATGTCTTCACTTTATCAAAAGTCTTAGCATTTCTAGTCTCATGACTAGTAGTAAAATATATCTTTTGTGCTACCTAATTGACATCCTACAGAAAAGCAAAACCTTGCCTAATAGCATACAGACTGATTGTTCTCACAAAATACATTTCTTAATTTCACAGATGTTTTTATAAGTGTAGCATTCTTATTGATTTCCATAATAAAGTTAACAACTTTCTTCCACTCCAGATAACCACGTTATCACATGCATCACAAACCATGCAGCAGGTGTTTATACTACTAAGGTGCCGATTACGATCCTGTAAAAACCGGGTACGAACCGTCGGACGGAGCATATTCTCCGTCCGATGCGTACCCGGTCGTACAAAAATACAAACATGGAATTACGATTCGCACGGGAACACCATTTCCGTACGAATCGTAAAAAACCCCGACCGAACAAAATAAACATACAAATGCGAACCGGGAAAGCGCCGACCTGACGTCGGGACGCACGCAGCCTGCCATTCACGAACCAGGAATTACGATTCGCACCGACGTCATCCCGCACGGTGAATATTTTCCGGCAGCCAAAAACTGCCGGGAAATCAGGACGACGCGAACAAGGACTACCAGTACACGACGGACAGACAGGATGACGCGAACAAGGAGGACCAGTACGCGACGGACAGACAGGACGACGCGAACAAGGAGGACCAGTACGCGACAGGACGACGCGAACAAGGAGTACCAGTACGCGACGGACAGACAGGACGACGCGAACAAGGAGGACCAGTACGCGACAGGACGACGCGAACAAGGAGGACCAGTACGCGACGGACAGACATGGACCCGAACCTACGAGTCATCCCGGCCCTCATAGCAGTCGACCTCCTCTACAGGTTCCGACGCAGACGCCGCAGAAGGTCAGAACAACTAAGGGAGGGGGGAAAGTGGGGTGGGGTGGGGGTGGCAGGACCAGGGCAGGCCACAAACCCCCTACCAAAGTCACACAGCACACATGCCCTGGACATACCTGACTCCCATGCCCTGGTCACTACGAGGGGGTGGGGGCGTGTCCAGATAAGCCAGCGACCGCCACAACGGAAGTCCGTCACGACGCGAACAGGCAACACAACCAGACAGGTACGTCCCGTACCCACGCCTGAAGAGCGTGGGTACGAGTCGAACCACGCCCACACCCACGTCACTCCAACAATGGCGGGACGGCTCGTACCCACGTGGCAAAGGCCTGGGTACGGCCCGCACAAGCATCACATAGCGTGGGGACGGATATGTACGGACCCTACCCCCACCCGTATGCATGGAGCGTACCCCCACCCCAACAGTGTAAGTACGACCCGTACCCACCCGCGTACGTATGGAGCGTACCCCCACCCCAACAGCGTAAGTACGACCCGTACCCACACCCGCGTACATATGGAGCGTACCCCCACCCCAACAGCGTAAGTATGACCCGTACCCACACCCGCATACGTATGGAGCGTACCCCCACCCCAACAGTGTAAGTACGACCCGTACCCACACCCGCGTACGTATGGAGCGTACCCCCACCCCAACAGTGTAAGTACGACCCGTACCCACACCCGCGTACGTATGGAGCGTACCCCCACCCCAACAGTGTAAGTACGACCTGTACCCACACCCGCGTACGTATGGAGCGTACCCCCACCCCAACAGTGTAAGTACGACCCATACCCACCCGCGTACGTATGGAGCGTACCCCCACCCCAACAGCGTAAGTACGACCCGTACCCACACCCGCGTACGTATGGAGCGTACCCCCACCCCAACAGCGTAAGTATGACCCGTACCCACACCCGCGTACGTATGGAGCGTACCCCCACCCCAACAGTGTAAGTACGACCCGTACCCACCCACGTACGTATGGAGCGTACCCCCACCCCAACAATGTAAGTACGACCCGTACCCACCCGCGTACGTATGGAGCGTACCCCCACCCCAACAGTGTAAGTACGACACGTACCCCCACCTCGAATGCATGAAGCGTAGCCCCACCCCAACAGTGTAAGTAAGACACGTACCCTCACCTCGAATGCATGGAGCGTACCCACATCCGTGTATGTCATGAGCGTACATATTGTGAAATTGGAGAGGTGGGTGCAGAGTCCTCCCAGCAGTGCCCTGAGACAGGAGGGGTGTGTGCAGAGTCCTCCCAGCAGTGACCTGAGACAGGAGGGGTGTGTGCAGAGTCCTCCCAGCAGTGCCCTGAGACAGGAGGGGTGTGTGCAGAGTCCTCCCAGCAGTGCCCTGAGACAGGAGGGGTGGGTGCCTATCACTCCCAGCAGTGCCCTGAGACAGGAGGGGTGGGTGCAAAGTCCTCCCAGCAGTGCCCTGAGACAGGAGGGGTGTGTGCAGAGTCCTCCCAGCAGTGCCCAGACACAGGAGGGGTGGGTGCAAAGTCCTCCCAGCAGTGCCCTGAGACAGGAGGGGTGGGTGCCTATCACTCCCAGCAGTGCCCTGAGACAGGAGGGGTGTGTGCAGAGTCCTCCCAGCAGTGCTCAGACACAGGAGGGGTGGGTGCAGAGTCCTCCCAGCAGTGCCCTGAGACAGGAGGGGTGGGTGCCTATCACTCCCAGCAGTGCCCTGAGACAGGAGGGGTGGGTGCAAAGTCCTCCCAGCAGTGCCCTGAGACAGGAGAGGTGTGTGCAGAGTCCTCCCAGCAGTGCCCAGACACAGGAGGGGTGGGTGCAGAGTCCTCCCAGCAGTGCCCTGAGACAGGAGGGGTGGGTGCCTATCACTCCCAGCAGTGCCCTGAGACAGGAGGGGTGTGTGCAGAGTCCTCCCAGCAGTGCCCTGAGACAGGAGGGGTGTGTGCAGAGACCTCCCAGCAGTGCCCAGACACAGGAGGGGTGTGTGCAGAGTCCTCCCAGCAGTGCCCTGAGACAGGAGGGGTGTGTGCAGAGTCCTCCCAGCAGTGCCCTGAGACAGGAGGGGTGTGTGCAGAGTCCTCCCAGCAGTGCCCTGAGACAGGAGGGGTGGGTGCCTATCACTCCCAGCAGTGCCCTGAGACAGGAGGGGTGGGTGCAAAGTCCTCCCAGCAGTGCCCTGAGACAGGAGGGGTGTGTGCAGAGTCCTCCCAGCAGTGCCCAGACACAGGAGGGGTGGGTGCAGAGTCCTCCCAGCAGTGCCCTGAGACAGGAGGGGTGGGTGCCTATCACTCCCAGCAGTGCCCTGAGACAGGAGAGTTGTGTGCAGAGTCCTCCCAGCAGTGCCCTGAGACAGGAGGGGTGTGTGCAGAGTCCTCCCAGCAGTGCCCAGAGACAGGAGGGGTGGGTGCAGAGTCCTCCCAGCAGTGCCCTGAGACAGGAGGGGTGGGTGCCTATCACTCCCAGCAGTGCCCTGAGACAGGAGGGGTGTGTGCAGAGTCCTCCCAGCAGTGCCCTGAGACAGGAGGGGTGTGTGCAGAGTCCTCCCAGCAGTGCCCTGAGACAGGAGGGGTGTGTGCAGAGTCCTCCCAGCAGTGCCCTGAGACAGGAGGGGTGTGTGCAGAGTCCTCCCAGCAGTGCCCAGACACAGGAGGGGTGTGTGCAGAGTCCTCCCAGCAGTGCCCTGAGACAGGAGGGGTGTGTGCAGAGTCCTCCCAGCAGTGCCCTGAGACAGGAGGGGTGTGTGCAGAGTCCTCCCAGCAGTGCCCTGAGACAGGAGGGGTGGGTGCAGAGTCCTCCCAGCAGTGCCCTGAGACAGGAGGGGTGTGTGCAGAGTCCTCCCAGCAGTGCCCTGAGACAGGAGGGGTGTGTGCAGAGTCCTCCCAGCAGTGCCCAGACACAGGAGGGGTGGGTGCAGAGTCCTCCCAGCAGTGCCCTGAGACAGGAGGGGTGGGTGCCTATCACTCCCAGCAGTGCCCTGAGACAGGAGGGGTGGGTGCAAAGTCCTCCCAGCAGTGCCCTGAGACAGGAGGGGTGTGTGCAGAGTCCTCCCAGCAGTGCCCTGAGAGACAGGAGGGGTGTGTGCAGAGTCCTCCCAGCAGTGCCCTGAGACAGGAGGGGTGTTTGCAGAGTCCTCCCAGCAGTGCCCTGAGACAGGAGGGGTGGGTGCAGAGTCCTCCCAGCAGTGCCCTGAGACAGGAGGGGTGTGTGCAGAGTCCTCCCAGCAGTGCCCTGAGACGGGAGGGGTGTGTGCAGAGTCCTCCCAGCAGTGCTCAGACACAGGAGGGGTGGGTGCAGAGTCCTCCCAGCAGTGCCCTGAGACAGGAGGGGTGGGTGCCTATCACTCCCAGCAGTGCCCTGAGACAGGAGGGGTGGGTGCAAAGTCCTCCCAGCAGTGCCCTGAGACAGGAGAGGTGTGTGCAGAGTCCTCCCAGCAGTGCCCAGACACAGGAGGGGTGGGTGCAGAGTCCTCCCAGCAGTGCCCTGAGACAGGAGGGGTGGGTGCCTATCACTCCCAGCAGTGCCCTGAGACAGGAGGGGTGTGTGCAGAGTCCTCCCAGCAGTGCCCTGAGACAGGAGGGGTGTGTGCAGAGTCCTCCCAGCAGTGCCCAGACACAGGAGGGGTGTGTGCAGAGTCCTCCCAGCAGTGCCCTGAGACAGGAGGGGTGTGTGCAGAGTCCTCCCAGCAGTGCCCTGAGACAGGAGGGGTGTGTGCAGAGTCCTCCCAGCAGTGCCCAGACACAGGAGGGGTGGGTGCAGAGTCCTCCCAGCAGTGCCCTGAGACAGGAGGGGTGGGTGCCTATCACTCCCAGCAGTGCCCTGAGACAGGAGGGGTGGGTGCAAAGTCCTCCCAGCAGTGCCCTGAGACAGGAGGGGTGTGTGCAGAGTCCTCCCAGCAGTGCCAGACACAGGAGGGGTGGGTGCAGAGTCCTCCCAGCAGTGCCCTGAGACAGGAGGGGTGGGTGCCTATCACTCCCAGCAGTGCCCTGAGACAGGAGAGTTGTGTGCAGAGTCCTCCCAGCAGTGCCCTGAGACAGGAGGGGTGGGTGCCTATCACTCCCAACAGTGCCCTGAGACAGGAGGGGTGTGTGCAGAGTCCTCCCAGCAGTGCCCTGAGACAGGAGGGGTGTGTGCAGAGTCCTCCCAGCAGTGCCCTGAGACAGGAGGGGTGTGTGCAGAGTCCTCCCAGCAGTGCCCTGAGACAGGAGGGGTGTGTGCAGAGTCCTCCCAGCAGTGCCCAGACACAGGAGGGGTGTGGGCAGAGTCCTCCCAGCAGTGCCCTGAGACAGGAGGGGTGTGTGCAGAGTCCTCCCAGCAGTGCCCTGAGACAGGAGGGGTGTGTGCAGAGTCCTCCCAGCAGTGCCCTGAGACAGGAGGGGTGGGTGCAGAGTCCTCCCAGCAGTGCCCTGAGACAGGAGGGGTGTGTGCAGAGTCCTCCCAGCAGTGCCCTGAGACAGGAGGGGTGTGTGCAGAGTCCTCCCAGTAGTGCCCAGACACAGGAGGGGTGGGTGCAGAGTCCTCCCAGCAGTGCCCTGAGACAGGAGGGGTGGGTGCCTATCACTCCCAGCAGTGCCCTGAGACAGGAGGGGTGGGTGCAAAGTCCTCCCAGCAGTGCCCTGAGACAGGAGGGGTGTGTGCAGAGTCCTCCCAGCAGTGCCCTGAGAGACAGGAGGGGTGTGTGCAGAGTCCTCCCAGCAGTGCCCTGAGACAGGAGGGGTGTGTGCAGAGTCCTCCCAGCAGTGCCCTGAGACAGGAGGGGTGGGTGCAGAGTCCTCCCAGCAGTGCCCTGAGACAGGAGGGGTGTGTGCAGAGTCCTCCCAGCAGTGCCCTGAGACGGGAGGGGTGTGTGCAGAGTTCTCCCAGCAGTGCCCAGACACAAGAGGGGTGGGTGCAGAGTCCTCCCAGCAGTGCCCTGAGACAGGAGGGGTGGGTGCCTATCACTCCCAGCAGTGCCCATGGAACGCAAAGGGTGGAGCAGTCACAGATACCATGCCCACAAATGTCAGTCAGGTGCACAAAGACCCTGCAGTACATGTACCACATGTGTTCGAGGCTGGGAGTATACGCATGCATAGCGCAGGAAAGAAAACATGTACACATGAAGTCATGTCAATAGGCCACATACACAAGTACAATGACTACCAAGGATGCCACGAATGACGCAGGTGGAGACATCGCTCAGCATGCATGTGCAAAGGTGAAGGACTACGTCACACACCCAGCTAATGGACACACAGCTCTGTGCCAAAGTCAGGGGACACCCTGCAGGGAAGAAGTCAGGGTACACAGAGGAAGGAATACACCATGGGACAATTGCAACATGCAGCAACTGCATACATGAATGGAGAAAGGTAGCTAACACCGTGTGATGGCACACAGATCCCAGGGTCCCCCCTATGAGCAGCACACTACTACATTTCCCACACACCCAACACATGACCAACACCCACAACCATGTAGCAGCCCCACCAACAGCAAGGCCAGCAATGCAGGAGTGTTCCAAGGGCAAAAATAAATAGCTTTATTCAGCATGAGAAAAAAACCTAGTATGACGTGAGTCCAATTTCAACAAAGGCCATAGGGCAGTCCAGGAGTCCCAACTGGATGGGGGACACAGTGGGATGCGTGTCCCCTAGCTTGCCTGCACAGTTACAATCCGTCGTCTTCCACAGGGGTCAGGGCATCATGTGGGGGGGAAGAAACAGGCACCGCAGGGACAGGAGGGTGAAGGGTAGGTGTCTTGGGTGCAGGGATGGAGGACTCCACCACAGGGGGTGGGGCAGGGCCAAAGGCGGAGGCCAGGATCTCGCTGCACACCTTAGCAAGGTCCTCCAGGGACTCCCCTGCACCCGAAGGAACCACAGGCCCCAAGGAGGAGGGGGGTCAGAGGGATGGGTCGCAGCGCCACTGTGGGAGGGTGTGGACAGGGGGGGAAATCAAGCACCATGACCGGCGACCTCCTTGACCGCTTGCGAGGTGGTGTCACTGTGGGGCTCAGGGACAGAGCGGCCATGAAGGAGTCTTTGGGGGAGATGTGGCCAGGAGAGCTGAGGGGAGGGGATTTGGAGGGAGTGGATTGGGTGGAATGCGGACTCCCACTCTGGCTGCGTGTCACACGTTTGCCCCCCGACCCAGTGGGTGTGCCTACTGCACCCTGTGTGTGCGTGTCAGGAGGTGTGCGGCGGACCTTCCCTGCTGGTGTGGTGCCTGTGTCTGTTGTGGTGGTTGCATGCTTACGTCTGGGTGTATGTTGGACAGGCATGGGAGTGGGAAGTGTGGAAGGAGCAGGGGCAGGGGGTGGGACGTAGCGCTGCAGGAGACCCACTGCTGCAGTCAGTGTGGAGTCTATGGACCTCAGCAAGTTGCGTTGGTCAGCCTGCGATGAATGAATGCCCTCCAAGTATGCCTCCATGTTGTTGAGGACCTGGCTGTGGGCATGGAGGACATTAAGGATCGCAGTCTGACCAATCTGCAACTGCCGCTGGATGTCCACAGACTCAGCATTGGCGGCAGCAGTGGAGACAGGGGCAGGGGGTGCGGTGCCTGGCAGGAAGGAGACATGTGGTGACCGGGCACGTTGGGAAGGGACACGAGCACGTGGGAGGCGGCTGATGCCAATGGAGGGGGCGGTGCCAGATGTAGGGCTGCTGTCAGATGGTGGTGCAGCCACCGCCCACTCGGAGTGATCATCCTCGGACCCGTCCGCTTCATAGTCTGTTGTGCCAGTCGATAGGTCCCCGGGGTCACTCTCCACCGCCTCTGTCCCACTCGAAGTGCCAGCCCCGATGTCACCGCTGGCACTGGTGCTCGGTCCCTCCGCGCCGTCTGTGTCCATGTCTCCCACCGTGTCCCCCGACGATGCTGTGGGCAGGGTGAAGAGACAGAAAGTAATCATACACCTGTATACATATGTCACATGAGTACAATCTACGTAGGTTACAGTGCATAGCCTGAAACAAAGGATGAGTTACAACTACAAAACAAGGTACATACGTAGGCCCTGCAAGACACAGTTGTGTGACCCACCATGGCATGGAAAAACTATGGAGAGCATGACACAATAGCAAATGAGATGACATGGCATTCTGACTGAGGAGCAAGGCCCTGGGGACAATACAGCACTGCATCTGCACCACACAGCGTGGCAGGAAATTGGGATGAGCAGGGACCAAATCCAGGAACTAGAGGCACATGCAGCATAGGTAATACTGAGAACATGCCCACCCTGACTGGCACGCTGCACCTTGAGTGTATGTCCAGACAAACATCACACACTGGCCAGTCCGAGCAAGGAGATGACAGGTCTTGACATGTAGGCCATGGCCGCCCCACCCACCCCCTACATGAGACACATCTGTGGAGACACAGGAAGCACTTACATCTCTTAGTCTGGGTGAAATACACATGGGATGCAATAATTCAAGATTGCACACCAAATACCCAAGGTGCGGCTGTCCAAAGAATCATGTACAAATGGCCATCATCAGATGATTGCTACAAGACACACAGGCAATGGCCACCGTGAGTATGAACTTGGAAAATCATGTCAGGCTGGACAGTGGACACTTGTAATACATCTCACGTCAATAAACATGGTGCCAGGGGACAATGGCACAGAGCACAAGCGATGCTGTAGACACAGAGATTGTCGACATTCTCGGATTACACACATGATACCTAGGAAAAGATGCCCCTGGGGACAGTAGTGGCCACACAACTCCATGCTCCTGAATGGAAATGACTGCAACACGCGCTAACATCCCTGCACTATGTGTAACGCACACTCATGCACATCATGTCACAGGCCACCACATGGGACATGCCTGCTGGAAGGCCTCGCACTCAAGAGATCAACTCCCATGTCTGAAATCAGCATTAGTGCCAACTGACATGGAACCCACAAGTCCAGAACTGGACAGGGCACAGGCAAGGTCACTAAACCTCTTACACACCACCCCCACACATGACGCTGCAGGCATTGTACACTTGGAGAAGGTGTCAGGCTACATTACTTTGTGATGGAGTGACTACACAGAGACCAGGGAACACATTGCAAGGTTGGGAAGGGAGGCAGGTGAGGCCTGCAACACTGTGGGTAACAGGATCGTCACAACACCATAAACCCTGGAAGTGTATCCATGGAACAGTGCACTTACAAATGCTGGTGAAACACAACAAACACACACATGTACCTACCCCCTTCCGGCTGCTGCATGTCCTGTAGACTCCTGTCCAAGTCAGGAAAGACCACCGCCAGCACACGTTTCTGGATGTGGGAGAGACGGCGGCGCCCGCGGTTCTTGTGGCTCTCAGGTGAGTCCCCCAGCAGGAGCCGTGCGATCCTCCGCGTCCAGCACCGGATATCCTGCCAGCGTTTCCTCACCTGGGACAGGTGCCGCCTCCGACCATCCGCACTCCTCACGGCGCTGACGGCGTCCAGCCATATCTGCTCCTTGGCAGAGGCGTCTACCTGTGAGGATGAACAAGTGTCACTACATCAATACACCTTGCACATGTCACGGGGACACAGATTAGAACACATTTGCAGTTTACAACAAGGCATAGTATGCATCCAACGCATTGCAACTTTGTCATAGGGACATGATCCTGTGGGGGAAGGCCAAAAGCAGTACGTGCCATTGGAAGGACACAGGTGGAATGAGGGCAACTACACAATCAATGATCCTGGCTCACACTGTGCATCACACCGACCCCTCCTGTCTCAGGGCACTGCTGGGAGGACTCTGCACACACCCCTCCTGTCTCAGGGCACTGCTGGGAGTGATAGGTACCCACCCCTCCTGTCTCAGGGCACTGCTGGGAGGACTCTGCACCCACCCCTCCTGTGTCTGGGCACTGCTGGGAGGACTCTGCACACACCCCTCCTGTCTCAGGGCACTGCTGGGAGGACTTTGCACCCACCCCTCCTGTCTCAGGGCACTGCTGGGAGTGATAGGCACCCACCCCTCCTGTCTCAGGGCACTGCTGGGAGGACTCTGCACCCACCCCTCCTGTGTCTGGGCACTGCTGGGAGGACTCTGCACACACCCCTCCTGTCTCAGGGTACTGCTGGGAGGACTCTGCACACACCCCTCCTGTCTCAGGGCACTGCTGGGAGGACTCTGCACACACCCCTCCTGTCTCAGGGCACTGCTGGGAGTGATAGGCCCCCACCCCTCCTGTCTCAGGGCACTGCTGGGAGTGATAGGCACCCACCCCTCCTGTCTCAGGGCACTGCTGGGAGTGATAGGCACCCACCCCTCCTGTCTCAGGGCACTGCTGGGAGTGATAGGCCCCCACCCCTCCTGTCTCAGGGCACTGCTGGGAGTGATAGGCCCCCACCCCTCCTGTCTCAGGGCACTGCTGGGAGTGATAGGCCCCCACCCCTCCTGTCTCAGGGCACTGCTGGGAGACATCAGGCATTCCCCCCCCTGGGACCCCCCCTGCAGTACAAAGCATGTGTGTCACACCTGGACACAATGGCAGAAGTCACAGTCACTAAAAAGGGACACAGTCTGTGCCAGTGGACACTGAACTCACCTGATAACCTGGTCGCCCATACAGCATGGGGTACCGTGGGAGGATCACATCCACCAAAGCCATGTTCTCCTCCAGGGTGAATGGCTGTGACCTCTCCACAGCCCTTGACATGGTTCCAGGGAATCAGTAGCAGCAGCTGGGTCGTGGAATACAGAGATGTGCAGGCAAGTGCTCCCTCATAGGACCTGGCTGCCTTATATCTGCCTTGCTGGCCCATCTCATGCACAGGAGTACAGAGTGATTGGTCACTCACATTTGCATCCTATGTTTCCTCCAATCCCTTCAAACCTAGCAGTCTGTGGGTTCTCTATCGGTTTCATTCTCCTGCATGATGTCAGCCCCACAAACACATTGCAACAAAGTAGAAGAATTCCAACTGACTACTGCTGTGCACCTTCCAGAACACATTCAAATTTTGAACTTGGTCTCCATGACAACCAGCATGCATGTAGGCCTTAATACTTGTCCCTCATGTGTCCCCTATGTAATTTGGAGCTCCACACACAGGTACGGTGCGTTCCGGGGCCCTAGGGCACCCCAAATGCATTGCAACGGACCGTACACGCGTGCCTACGTTCACTATCACTATGGGTGTCCTCGCATATGCGTAGTCGTAGTGGTACGGGCCGTACACACGCCTGTACGCTCCCTATCACTACGAGTACGCATACGCGAGGCCACCCATAGTGATAGGGAGCGTACAGGCGTGTGTACGGCCCGTACCACTATGGGTGTTCTTGCGTATGCGTACACGTAGTGGTACGGGCCGTACACACGCCTGTACGCTCCCTATCACTATGGGTGGCCTCGCGTATGCGTAGACGTAGTGATAGGGAACGTACAGGCGTGTGTACGGCCCGTACCACTACGACTACGCATACGCGAGGACACCCATAGTGGTACGGGCCGTACACACGCCTGTACGCTCCCTATCACTATGGGTGTTCTTGCATATGCGTACACGTAGTGGTACGGGCCGTACACATGCCTGTACGCTCGCCATCACGATGGGTACACATACGGCAGCACTCCCATAGTGATATGGGAACGTACACAGGCCCTCTTCGCAGCAGTACAGCGGTTTTCACACATCACAGTGGTGACAGGCGGCACACAGGTAGGGATAGGGCGGACATACATGTCCATGGATGGACATATTTGTCCATGGATGGACATACTTGTCCATGAATGGACATACTTGTCCATTAATTGACATCAAGGCATCGTCTGTGCATTACTACATGTGTGGGGCACAGGTGTGACGGCCTGTGATGTGGAACATTACACCTGAGTCGAGAAGGCACCAGATGTATGATGAGATGTGTACAGATGTACTGTGTGATGGTGCAATGTGTGCCAGGCATGCCCTTGACTCCTTTGACATGTGTGCATGTCGTACTGCACACTTGGGGTGAGCGCCACTGCCATGGCAAGGACACCAACACACGGAAGTGTCCCCTGATGCCCGGTACAGGGGTTATCACACCTGACTTGTCACTACCCACGGTGCACAATGTGACTATGTCATGTATGTGTGGGGGCTTCCCATCAGGTTGATGTTGGAGCACCCTCAAAAGCTGCAGCCATTGCAGCAACCAACATGTGTCTGTGTGTAGATTGTCATTGCACACTGTTCCGCACACCATGCCACATGTGGTATCGGATGTGAGCCGCACATGTATGCATGGGACACGGAGTAGCGTGACAAGGACATGTCAGCATCCTCACAAGGAATGTGTGGTGAGTCATGACATGTGCACCTTCATGGCAAGGTGTGTGGGCTGTCCTAGTGTAATATCATGTGACCTGTGGCTCCAGTGTTCCGCTACCAGTCTCTGCAATCGGCATCCTACTGCTGCTGATGTGTGGGCATATGTCACTCCTGTCTTGCGTCTGGCTGTTCACTTGCACTGGGACACAGCTATTCCCATGGCGTGGCATGGGGAGGTTCTCAATCTCCGTGTGTAGCTGGGTCTTGGTAGGAGTGTCACCTTGCATCCATACGTGTCCTGGGCATGTAGCACATACCTGACTCCCTATGTAGCATATGTGTATTGACAGATTAACATGTGCTCAGTACACATGATTTGTTGTCGTAGTGCACTCACTCTTCCTTGTCACTTCCAAATTACTGCAGAGCGCCGCCTCTTGCCCGACCAATTCCGGACTTGGCTGCCATGCAGGAGAATGACAGCATCCGGCTCTACCGCTTCACCCAACCGTTGATTCTGGAGTTGACGGCGAGACTGGCACCACACCTGCAACCGCAGCACAGGTATCCTACGGCACTGACACCCCAGCTGAAGGTAATGGCTGCCCTACATTTTCTTGCCACGGGTACCTTTCAATATACCATAGCTCATGTTGGTGGCATGTCCCAGAGCATGTTCTGCCGTGTGCTGCATGATTTCTTAGAGGCCATGTTTATTCACCTGGATGACTTCATCAAGTTCCCAACCCCTGAACAGATGACTGCGGTCAAGCGTGGATTCTTTGCCCTGGGAGGGATGCCCCATGTCATTGGGTCCATAGATGGGACACATGTAGCTTTGGTACCACCACACGCACGGGAGGTGGCGTACCGCAATCGAAAGCACTACCACTCCATCAATGCCCTTGCGGTGTGTCAGTCCAACATGGTGATTTCACATGTCTGTGCTCGTTTTCCAGGATCAGCACACGAAGCCTACATCATGAGGCGTAGCGGGATGCCTGAAATGATGATGCAGCTGCGCAACGAACGGGCATGTGTTGTTGGTGGGTACAGTCTGTCTGTCCTGTATTTTGCATAGCCTACCAGCACGACCGCTTCACCACTTCTAACGATGTCCATGTGATTCCCATGTAGGGGACGCTGGCTATCCCAACATGCCTTGGCTGCTCACACCTCTCCGCAACCCCATCACGCAGGCCCAGCTCCGCTACAACACCGCCCATGGCCGGACAAGGCGAGTGATAGAGAGGACATTTGGCCTGCTGAAGAGCCGATTCAGGTGCCTACACAAGACCGGCGGCGCACTCCCATATGCCCCGGCGAAGGTCTGCAAGATCTTCATGGTCTGCTGCATGCTGCACAACATGGCAGTTGAAAGAGCTGTGCCACTCATCCTGGATCAACATGACGTGGACCATCCACCCGTGGAGGACGAAGGGCTTGGCAATGGGGCTAGTGATGTGGAGGATGTGGAGCCGCAAGAGGACATCCGGACTCGGCTCATACGCGACTTCTTTGCTTAGTGGTGAGTACCAGTGTCTGAGTGTGCACGCATTGGTCCCCGTGTGGCATGTGTTGTGATGTGTGTCTCCACCTGCATGTATGGCACGTGAGTCAGAGGTGTGTGTGGGTGTGTCACTCGAGTGATGGTGGTAGTGATGGTTGTATTTCCCCAGTCATAATTGTGACCTAGCATGTTGTCATCCATACATGTGTCGAGTAAATGCACATGCAAGTGGCTGTGCTTTTTGTGGCTGACTTCTTGTGTGTCTCTCTTCCCCAGGTACTTGCGCATGCCGTCTGCTGCTTGCATTGTTGTGGCACTGCTATTCCTCATGGACATGACATCGTGGGCTGACTCAGCGTTACAGGCACGGACACGTTTGGAAGTCTCCATAGGGTAAGGGATGCATCTGGGGTGTATTGGGTGTGGCAGTTGTTCACGATGTATGCACACTGCCCCTGTCGATGTTTGGTTCCTCTGCAGCCATGTAGCATCACCATGGGACACGACATGCAGCTGTGTACACCTGAATAGATGGTCTGCCTGGTTGACAGTCATCAGTGATGGGATAGGGGATTGTGATGATGGCATCAATGTGTGTGACACTGCCCTCGGACACATACGGTTAGCATTGGCTTGACATGGTGTGGGACTTCCACATCAGCGGATCTATGGTGTATGGCAGGCTCTCCGTGAGCAGCTGTGGGTGTTTAGCTGTTAGCCGACGCTTGTGTGCCAGTTCCATGGCGAACACGCATTTGTGCTGCAGAAGGGGGGTGCCAGTGTTGGACCCACATGTTACTCCACATGATGTGTTCATGTGTACTTCAAGTTGCCTCTGCAATCCCGAAAACATGACTAATATAGGTGTCCCTATGCCTCCAAGGTGCCTCTTCTCAGTCAATGCTGGTGTGTTGCCACGGTGCATCCAGCATGTCTGGCATGGTATTCCCTGATTGTGGTTATGTGTCAATGTGTCGAGTAGCAAGATGCAAGCTGTGTGTGTGGGCTGAGACTGTGTATTGGGCATGATGTCCATAACTGTGTGGGTATTGTGACATGTGCCATCCCCATGCATCCAACGTTGTCCAGGACCCCATTCTCTGCATCCACCGGACTCAAGCTTGCAGGACATGGTTCTGCCACCTGTCTACACATACCTGGGTGCCCCCCAGGACACTGGACTGGATCCCTGACCTCTGCGCATGACTGTTGCTGTACTCAATGTGTCTGTCAACACGGTTGTTCGGCCACCCCCTCAGCTGGTTGGGCCCATCACGGGTGTGTATGGTGCTCCATGTCTGTCTTGCCTAATACACTGTGACCCATGTGTCCTGTGCCAGACTCAGGCCCCAGGGTGTGGATGGTTGAAGACAAAAGATGACTCAGGCATGTTTACACTTTACAAGACACATGTTAGGTAATAATGCAACCAGCAGGCATCTACTCTTCATAGTGTGATTTATTATTGGGGGGGGGGACAAAGTGAGGGGCTTTCCGGGATTTTGGAATCCAAAGTTCAGTAGGGGAGTTGGTGTCCTTGCCATTTGAAATCCTCAGAGTCCATGCCACAGTCTTTGTCAACATTGGTCAGCCAGTGACCAGCAGGGCCATGTGGCAGAGAATGTCTCTTGATGCTGTGATGCTGTTGCTCCAGTGGGCCAGGTGCCAGGCCAGGTGTCCTGGGAGATGGTGATGTAGCGCCGACCCTCACGGTCCTTTCCGTGGACGACCCGGCCTCCTGCGGGGACCCTCAGCAGCAGGCCGTGACGACGTCTGGGATGCTCCATCGGATGTTTCCTCCTCCTCCTCCTGATCCCTCCCTGTGGGTGGTGATGTTCTCCGCCTTCTGGCACAGGGAGGGTCGGCCATGTTGTCGGCCATCCGACGGAGTGTATCGTGAATCCCCTGGAACGCCGTCACTTGCTCAGCCTGTCTGTCCTCCATCCTCCGTTGGTGTCGCAGTAGACAGGCATGTTGCTCCGCATGTTGCTGGGCCTGCTGGGTCTTTATCTCATCGAGGGTCCCCTTGATCTCATTGAGGGTGGACACAACCTGGGCCATGCCCGTGGTGTCCTGCCGGTATGTGTCCATGATGTTTCGGACATGGGCAAATACCGGTTCCCCAGCCAACTGGTCAGGCTCGCGCCTCCGCCGTCCTCCACTCCCACCACTCCTGCCCACTTGCACCTGGCCTGCCCTTGTGGGTACATCAGGTCTCCGGGACCCCTGAGGGGTGGCATTGGCGTTGTCGCCTGCCTCCTCCTGGGTGCCCGGGACACCGTGTCCCTCCTGGGCAGCCTGGCTGCATTGTGGTGTTGGGGCAGGGATCCTGGGTGTCTCCTGGGATGTGGCAGGAGTGGGGGTGGTGGTTGGCACAGTTGTACCTGACGCAGGTGCTGCAGGTGGTTGGACACCAGAGGGGCCAGGTCGGTCGGGGTCGTCCACAGAGTGGTGAGAGTGGTCGCTGCCGGTGGGATCGGGCTACCACAGATCCGGGTCCTGTGAGTCTTCCCCCCCAGTGTTGGGGGGTGAACCACGACGTTGACCTGTGTGTGAGAGAGACAATGTTAATTTTGGTCCATGCAACATCCATGTTTCATCTGTTTCAAAGTTGGGACATTTCCTCTTGGAATTGGGATCTGTCTTGCATTCCACTCACAGTGCACTTGTGCATGGGTGTGTCCCTTGGGCACCACTTTGGCCCCTTTAACTATGTGTGGCATGGTCTTACTTGCTGCGTCAAGTGTGACTGCAGTCAGCAGTGGAGTGGGCAGGTGTGGCGAGCCATGCATTGGCGCCTTCCGTGTAGCACTGTACATATGCACATGGAGTGGATCCACACACTTATATGATCCAGGTAGCTGTCGTTGTGCTCGTGAACAGGTTGTGACATGGCCCTGTGTTTTGCCATGGGGAAGAGGGGGGGGTTCTGGGACTGGCCACCCTTGTCTACATGCACGCAGTCTACCTGCTGACGAGCAGACATTCGCACACGCCACACGGCTGATTTGCTCTCCCTGTGTCTCGCTCCCTCTCTGTCCCCCTCTCCCTCCCTCCGTGTTTCAGCCTCCTCCCTCTGTCCGTCTCCCTGTGTCTCCCTCCCTCTGTGTCCCCCTCTCCCTCCATCTGTGTGTCAGCCTCCTCCCTCTGTCCGTGTCCCTGTGTCTCCCTCCCTCTCTGTCCCCCTCTCCCTCCCTCTGTGTCCCCCTCTCCCTCCCTCCGTGTGTCAGCCTCCTCCCTCTGTCCGTCTCCCTGTGTCTCCCTCCCTCTGTGTCCCCCTCTCCCTCCATCTGTGTGTCAGCCTCCTCCCTCTGTCCGTCTCCCTGTGTCTCCCTCCCTCTGTGTCCCCCTCTCCCTCCATTTGTGTGTCAGCCTCCTCCCTCTGTCCGTCTCCCTGTGTCTCCCTCCCTCTGTGTCCCCCTCTCCCTCCCTCTGTGTCCCCCTCTCCCTCCCTCCGTGGTCAGCCTCCTCCCTCTGTCCGTCTCCCTCCCTCTCTGTCCCCCTCTCCCTCCCTCTCTGTCCCCCTCTCCCTCCCTCCGTGTGTCAGCCTCCTCCCTCTGTCCGTCTCCCTCCCTCTCTGTCCCCCTTTCCCTCCCTCCGTGTGTCAGCCTCCTCCCTCTGTCCGTCTCCCTGTCTCCCTCCCTCTGTGTCCCCCTCTCCCTCCATCTGTGTGTCAGCCTCCTCCCTCTGTCCGTCTCCCTCCCTCTCTGTCCCCCTCTCCCTCCCTCTGTGTCCCCCTCTCCCTCCCTCCGTGTGTCAGCCTCCTCCCTCTGTCCGTCTCCCTGTGTCTCCCTCCCTCTGTGTCCCCCTCTCCCTCCATCTGTGTGTCAGCCTCCTCCCTCTGTCCGTGTCCCTGTGTCTCCCTCCCTCTCTGTCCCCCTCTCCCTCCCTCTGTGTCCCCCTCTCCCTCCCTCCGTGTGTCAGCCTCCTCCCTCTGTCCGTCTCCCTCCCTCTCTGTCCCCCTCTCCCTCCCTCTGTGTGTCACCCTCTGTCACCTCAGCCCAGCTTCCTGGGCACACACTGTTAGCAGATCTTTGAGTGGCCCTTGGCTTGTTGATGTGAGTTTGTTTCTGATCTCCAGGCACCCATTGGGTGTGATGTGTGTCTGTGCGCTGCTGCTGTGGTGGTGTGTGCTGCCACTCTTTCACAATGTTGGCTGTTCATTAGCTGCTGTCATGTGCAAAAAAATGCCTTCACCCCCATGTGTTGATGCAAGGCGTCCGCCATTTGCTGGCAAGTCATTCCTGTGTTGGGACACACTGTTTGTCTGGCTGTGACCTAGGCCATATGGGCAGAGGGCATTGTTGTCTGCTTCGGAGTTGCACTATGTGATTTTTGGGGCCCAGCCTCCCGCCATCCGGGTTACCGTGTCATGTGTTGGTGTCTTCTGTGGCCTGTGACTTGACATTGTCCAGCTGGGTGCATGGGGCATGGTGGCAGCAGTGGCATGTGCGTGCTCATGGAGTGTGGTTGAGTCATGCGATGGCTTGGGGTGGTTGCGTGCCTGTTAGTGATTTTGGTTGTGGATGCCGTTCCCCCCATGTGAGGTGCGTTGTTTGTGTACTCACCCGGGTCTCGGAGTCCTTCTAATCCTTCGACTGCCTCCACCGGCAGTATGGCCATCACCCTCTCCTCCCAGGGCTGGTAGTGTACGGGTCTGCGGGAGGGCCCTCCTCCTGTGGCGTTGGCCTGGTTGTGTTCCTCCTGCCTCTTGGCTCGGACCCTCCTCCGCAGATCGTACCACCTGTTCTGGCATTCCTGCCTGGTCCTTCTGGTGTCCGCAACAGCATTCACAGCATCGACGATGGTCTGCCACATGGCTGTTTTTGCTGCAATGCTGGTCTGTCTGACCAATGTTCCAAAGAGCTGTGGCTCGACTCTGAGGATTTCATCGACAAGAACCTCCAACTCTCGGTTACTGAACTTTGGATTCTTGGTAGTGGGCATGGTGAGGGGTGTGGGTGTGGATGGGGGGGGGTGTGGATGGGGGGGTGTGGATGGTTGTGGGTGTGTGGGTGTGGTTGTGCGTGTGAATGTGATGAGGGTGTGTTTGTGAAGGTGGTTGTGTGGAGATGTGCAAGTGTAAGGTGTGGTGAAGCTTGTAGTAAGGTGGCTGTGTTTGAACTTTGGGTGGGTGTGTTATAAGGAGTGGTGGTGTTTAGGGCCTCTGTTTGTTTTTGGCAGTTGCAGGTCAGTGAATGTGTGTTTTTTGAGTGTTTGTTGGCCATGTTTAGTGGCTTTGTGCCATTCGAATAGTGTATTCTTGTGTTGTTTTGTTTTGTCCTGGTTGTGTACGTGCGTTTTGAGCGTGTGTACGGTGTGTAGATGGGCCATTTGGTTGTACGGTGCTGTCCTTGTGTGTGGCTTGGCACGACTCGTACATGCGGTTGTGATGTTGGGGCATGGGGTGCGCTCCGTACTTAGGAGGTTGTGGTGGGGGTGCGACTGGAACGTACTGGGGTGTAGGTACACGGGGGTATGACACGTACAGAGGTGGGGGTACGACTCGAACGTACTGGGGTGTAGGTACACGGGGGTATGACACGTACAGGGGTGGGGGTGCGACTCGAACGTACTGGGGTGTGGGTACACGGTGGTACGACACGTACAGGGGTGGGGGTGCGACTCGAACGTACTGGGGTGTACTTAGACGGTGGTACGACACGTACAGGGGTGGGGGTACGACTCGAACGTACTGGGGTGTAGGTACACGGGGGTATGACACGTACAGGGGTGGGGGTACGACTCGAACGTACTGGGGTGTAGGTACACGGGGGTATGACACGTACAGGGGTGGGGGTACGACTCGAACGTACTGGGGTGTGGGTACACGGTGGTACGACACGTACAGGGGTGGGGGTGCGACTCGAACGTACTGGGGTGTACTTAGACAGTGGTATGACACGTACAGGGGTGGGGGTACGACTCGAACGTACTGGGGTGTAGGTACACGGGGGTGTGACACGTACAGGGGTGGGGGTACGACTCGAACGTACTGGAGTGTGGGTACACGGTGGTACGACACGTACAGGGGTGGGGGTGCGACTCGAACGTACTGGGGTGTACTTAGATGGTGGTACGACACGTACAGAGGTGGGGGTACGACTCGAACGTACTGGGGTGTAGGTACACGGGGGTATGACACGTACAGGGGTGGGGGTATGACTCGAACGTACTGGGGTGTGGGTACACGGTGGTACGACACGTACAGGGGTGGGGGTACGACTCGAACGTACTGGGGTGTGGGTACACGGTGGTACGACACGTACAGGGGTGGGGGTACGACTCGAACGTACTGGGGTGTAGGTACACGGGGGTATGACACGTACAGGGGTGGGGGTACGACTCGAACGTACTGGGGTGTAGGTACACGGGGGTATGACACGTACAGCGGTGGGGGTACGACTCGAACGTACTGGGGTGTACATACACGGGTGGGGGTTCGACACGTACACGGGTGTACATACAGGGGGGGGTGTACATTAACGGGGAGTACGACTCGAACGTATGGGTGCTGGGGGGAGTGTTTGGCGCGTATGCGGGCACATATCTCCATGGTTGCAATGGGAGTTCGGTGCGGACGGTGTTTTTACCATACGGTTGTGAGTTCGGACGCACGGGTGGGATCGTGATTCCTCGGTCGGACTTGACTTTTCACGTTTTACGGTAAATCGTCCGAGGACGTGTCGGACACATTTTCCGACCCGAGGACGTGTGGGGAATGATTCCAAATGCGGTTCGTATGGACTTTTTCCCATGCGAATCGTGATTGCCAGTTCGTACGGAACTTGTACGATTCGTACGGTAAAAAGACCGGATACGAGTCGCACGGGGATTATTTCTACCGGATCGTAATCGGCACCTAAATGTCACTACAAACCGTATCACATCAATCATTTAGCTATGGTTTCCTTGAATTGTAAAATCTGTACATCAGTACTATTTATCACTTTCCAGTTTGAAATACAATTGTAAAATATGTGTCTAATTTAAGGGTTATAAAACATGTTTAATTGGGGAACAGATACTGAAAAATCAGTATGAAAGGATGTTTTGTAGAGAGGTGATTGTTTCTTAGCAGCTGTTAACAATAAAAATCAACATTAACACTGCTGGGCTCATGCCAATGTCGGTGGGACCGCCAATGTCCCACCGACTTCTATGCCATCGGTCCAGCTGCCGGATTACGATGTCATCATTCGGAGCGAGTTAGGCAGGGGGAAAGACTGCTGCCTCCGACAGGCTCAAAGAGCCTGTCGGATGGCGGTCGGATTCCTAACCCCTACAATGGGTATGTGCCTGCGCAGTCACCACTGTAGGAATTAGGATATCCCTTACTGACTGCCTGTTCATGGTGGTCTCACCGCAAAAAGGGACTTTGGTGGACCCTAGAAGAGCCCCGGTCTCCAGTGGGCCTCCGCTATGGAGCCATGTGGTGCCCCCCCAAACATCTGTGCATGGATGTTTGCAAATATGCCCTTTTCTATTGTGGCTTGTGCTGCGACCCTTGTACAGGCTGCAGCACAAGCCGCAATCCAAAAGGGTATGTTTCCAACCACCAACAGGGAGGTTGCATCAGAATATGTCGGGTGGAACCGCCGACTACTATTCGGGCGGGTACCATTCCACAATGATGGGGGTCGGGCGCTTGTCCGAACACCATCGTAATAAGGCCCTTATTATTGGACTTGTATTTTTTTCCTTCCAGAGGCCTAATATTTATGAGGACCTTTCTTTGAAATTATTTTCCTATTTGGTTTATATTTCTTACAAGCACCTGCATTCTGTTTAATACCTTTCTTTTATTCTTTGAAGAGTGGGAAAAAAGTCTGATCTTTCTCCTTTTTTTCATCATATAATCCACCAGTGCTGGATTTTACAATGCCAAAACATAGTTAGCCTTCTGACAATCTCCCATCTCCTCTTTCATTAATGTGGAATATTTGTGATCATAGAGTCCCTTGGACAAATGCTAACCATTATCTAATCACAAACTCATTTCAATCAATTTTTACATGAGACAACCTCACTTGTATCAGTATGCGTTTAAAGAATACTTCTAAAATATTTTATTTGTCCATATCACCTTTAGATTTTGCCCCATCAAATCAAATACAGTTATTTTAACCAGTGTGAGTGGAAGTTGTGGTTTTGTCGCTGTTCCCTTCACAACATTTTTAAATTGAATTGCATCCACTTGTTGATCTGAGATTTCTAGAGATGTATACTTGGAATTTACCACATTGATGTATACTTGATAATGCACCCATCATCCCTGAAATATGGTTTAAAATTTTCCAATGATTACTTGGTTGTCTCTCATAGAGAGGGGTAACAATTAAAGGAGAGTTAAACTCCTTTCGTAGTTTTGAGGAAAATAATGACTGAACTCCAAGGAGTGATCCTCAAAAGTAAACTCAGATATCCGTGTCAGGACAAATTGAACCAAGATGTACGCAATGCTCATTTGGCTTAGAGATAATTATGTTGTTTTTGCTAATAAGTCTCATTCTCTACAGCTGTGTTCATTTGCTACAACGTATATTGCTGAAAACTGGAAAAGAGTCAAACAGGGAAATTCAGTGTCATGCAACGTTAAAAAAAAACGTATTTTTGAGATTTACATAAAACTTTGCAGTGTGGAGAATAACAAGTGCAGTACACAGTAGGATGGGCACGGGACCACCCTCTGGAGTACACATAGAGGAAATAGCAGAGCTGTGAAGAATGCAACACAGTCGCCCATCTCTGGATCCCAGGTGCTCAACACGCTCACACGGAGGCCGTTCAACTAAGTCAGGCAGAGCATGACCCTCCGAGCCATCAGAGCTACCCCCATAATCATCGCTATTGTCTCTCGTCACTGTTGGATCAGGATCCAAGAGCTTATCACACAGACTCTGCCAGGCAATGAGATCCTCCCCCACCTTATCATTATTCTTGCTTAACTTCATATGGTTTTCCTTGGCTAACATACATTCCGCCACATCCCTGCTCTAGTGAGATACCTCAGGAGCATGCTCTCCCACTTGACGGCCACCCTATGACTGGCAAGCACCAATGATAACTGTACAAATTTATAAGTCATTTTACAATCCCTGGGCCTCTAGATGTTTCCTAATAAGCAACACTGCTGGGTCAACACAACCCTCAAGGATGCAGCTCGCAATAGCTCTCCCTTCACCTGGTGTCAATAACTTTGCACAGCCTGGTAGCCCCAGGCCAAGTGGAGGAAATCTACCCAGTGGGTTCCACAGTGAGGGCAACACTTGGCGCAGTAATGAGCGATGCGGTGAAGGGCCCACAGGTGAGTGCGGTGTAAGAAATTACAATGTATGAGCTTGAATCGGGCATTCAAAGAAACTGTCTGGGTGAGTTCACAGACACATGCCCAGTCACTATCCTCTAGAGTTGTGGCCTGGTCCGTGTCCCAGGCTGCACAAGCCCATGCCTGGGCACCCTTCGCATCCGCCCTTATGGCTTAATAAGTAAAGGAGATTAAATGCCTACCTGATCCATAAGTCAACAGGGTACCCACAACATCGGGCGTCCCGTTGTCACCAGGATAAGAGGGCCATATCTGTCTGGCCACCACTACCAGGCCCACATGTTGCAGAAATTGGCCGACCCCAGTGAAAAATCCACATTGTTTGCAAATTAGATGCATTTCTTTAAGTTTATTATTGTGGACTGTATTTTTTCCATGCAGGAGGGATCGTTTATAAGTGTGTCATTGAAGCGCCAGAGTCTGTCCCTTTTTCGGGAGTTAATAATGGTGATATCAACTGAGATGCAGGTATGGTCGGAGATAATGATAGGGTCCATCTTCAGGTTCGGGCAGGAGGGAGTAAGGGTTTGATTGGTGGGAGGATAGTCTAGTCTCGAGTGAGAGTTATGGGGGTTCGAGTGAGTTCCCTGCCAGTCGGGTTGAAAAGCCTCCAGATGTCCCTAAGGTTGTGTGAAGTGGTTAGATTTTTCATTTGTTTATGGGATTTCCCCGGTCTAAGTATACAGAATAACAACTTGTCTAGTATCAAGTACAATGGAAGGTTACATTTTGAAGTCCCCTCCTACTGGGATTCTAGAACCATTTAGGATTTCATGTAACCTTTTATTCAGGTCGACCCAGAATGCGGGGCAAACTGCTGTGGGTGCATATAAGTTAACAATAAAAAGTTTCTGGTTATCTTTTAGAATTTGTGAGATCACCATCTACCCTCTGTGTCATTTGTATTTGTTATTACTTTATTACTAGCAGATCTGGCAAAGATGGTGATGGCGCTATTCTATTTGCCTGAGTCAGGTGAGCAGGCCATTTCTGAAAACCAGTTGTTGAGAAGATTTCGGGCAATTTCTTTATCTATACTGATCTCTTAAAGCAGGAGGATGTCTACTCTTAGCTTGTGGTAGTATTATACAATTTTCCTCCTTTTCATGGGATGATTGAGGCCTTTAATGTTAAGTGATAAGTGTTGCTAGCCGTGGTTTTTATTGTGAGGACTGTGGTCTAGGTTTGAGTCACTTGTTGAGCAGGGGGAAGATGTAGAGGCGCATTTTGATATATTTGATCTGTGGATTACAGGATGAGGTCTTGTCGGTTTGGGATATCCCCTGGGGTGGGAAGGAGAGGGAGGGTGGAGGCGGAGGGGGAGGTAGGTCAGAAGAAGGCGAGAGGGGAGGCAGGAGAGTCTAGAGGGCATAGAGGGAGAGATAGGAGAGAGTATAGAAGCTAACAATGTCAATGAGAACATAAAGACATGAAATGTGGAGACAGTGGTCACCATGGAACTGCCAGATGGGAGCCTAACTCTGAGCAAGTAAGCAGAACATAGGGGCGGGGGGATAGTGACAGCCAGAGGAGAAGGTATGGTCCGGCAGTTGATAGAGGGTAAATAAACTGACAAGGTGTTTGAGCTTTCTAGTGGTATAGGTTCAGTGGCAGAACACTGAGCTATGCCTACTTGAATAGCATGTGGTTCAGTACATTTCCAGGAATGCAACATAAAGATCTCATTATGATAAGTTGTGTATGTTCTAAAAAACTACGTTATGCATCAAATGCATGTATCAACTATGTAATCATATTCTACATTTCATTCTATGCATCACATATATATTAACTATGTTACCATATATTACATTTCATGCATCACATATCCCACTTCATGTATCAAGGCATGTATTATCTGAATTCCATGAATGAGATACGATTGAATTGTTGCATATCATTGCATATCATTAATTATTGGGATTTTGGACATGATTTGGACTTGGCCGCTCTAACTGTGATCGTTGGCAGCCGGGATTCCCCACGTCGGCAGACTTGACCAGGCGGAGAAAAACAAGGGACATTTTAGGCTTGTGCTTAACCTTATGTAAGATTTTGTAGTAAAACATACCCCATAAATCATTGTAGAAGTTAGAGAGCTGTGGAAAGAATCATTATTATAGTAGAGCCATCAGAGTAACAACCTGCAAAGCATCCAGAGCAGTCATGCCTGTTTGTAGAGTTGTTCTATGAGATGTTGAAGGTGTTGTGTTGAGATGTGGTTGGATGTGGTTAGAATGACTGATGTACTTTAGGTGTTGGAGTGATTGGTGACAGTTGTGTTCAGATATCAATCCATGTGGAGAGGTTGAGCTAGTGCTGGGTGACTTTACTTTACGGAACAGTGCTTTAGCGGTATATGGGAGAGATGCTGATGGAATCATTAATGTTGTGCAGTAATGAGACTAAATCTGTGCAGCAGCAAGAGCAGCCAACATTTGAATTGTAGTGTTGTTGGAAGGCGTGTTGCAATGTGGTTTGGATGACTGATGTAGTTTAGAGGTTGGAGTGGTACGCAACCGGGTAGTTAGCTTTAAAGTGGATGTGTTTAGATTGGTTATGGTCTGATAACTTGGGTGTTGGATGAGTATTGAGGTGAATTTAGAGTATGCGTACTGACTGGGTGCTTAGAGTCACAGTAGTGTCAATGTTGACCAACATAAGTGCAACTAAGGTCAACAGTAGTGTACCAGTAAGAAGATAATCGCCAATAAACTGGAACGTTATGAGATCCTAACATTCTCAACTATTGGGAGAATAGGTGTACAGCATCTAATATCATTCTGGCATTGTTTCATGGTTTTCAATATAAGCAACAACATTCTTATGGTATTTTAGGCATGAATTAAAACAGAATAAAGGCTGAGTCTTACCTGTGCATGCGGAAAAAGAGATGATGAGGATGTTCTTAGGTGGAGAAGGGTTAAGAGGACAGCTCTTGTTGCTGGTTCTGGATGTAGAATTCTAGCTCAGAGAGATCGTCGAAGACAAAGGACTTCCCCATGTTGGTGATTTTGAATCTGTCTGGGCTGATGAAGGAGAAGTTGATGTTTAAGGTTGTGAGTTCTGCAGGGCTGAACAACCTTTTCTCAGGAGGACCGCCTCTTTGGCATAGTCTTGGACTATTCCGATCTTGTTATCATTCCATACTAGTGTTTTAGATTTCCTCAAGTATGATAATATAGATTTGGATTGCTGAAATCTAAGCGATCTGCAGAAGAGCAGTCCTGGATTTCTTGCACCTGGGTTCGGTTTGATGGGTACGTTCTTTCGATTTCAAATGGTCTGCTGAATGTGATGCCAAGGGTTTGCAGAATGTGTTTTTTCTAGAAAAGAGACACAGGAGGGTGCGTGGGGCCTGATGATGACTTTAGTGGTGCTGCGCCGGCTTTGTTCCAGCACAGCACCACCGAAGCCAGGCGTGGCCTGCCCACCAGATTATGCGTTCAACTCATGTCTAGTGGGCTTTTCTTTTGCGGACACTGCAATGGGAACGCAAAAGCAGTTCAGGCACGACATGGACTGTGACGTAACACAGTGAAAACTCTACAAAAGGAGTCCACACCAGTTTAGAAAAATAACCAAATATCACTTTTCAAAGGTTAAATCAGTTCAGTCCAAAGAAATCTATAAATGCATCACTTGTAGCAGAAAGTACCTTGGATGCATAAAAAATTCAAAGATGAACCAGGCGCATGGGAGGTGAGACGCCAGAAAAGAAAAGCGATGCATCAGTTCTTTACTCCCAGGGGAGCTGATGGATTAGCTCCTTACTGTCAGGGGAGGTGATGTGCTGGATCCTTACTGTCAGGGGACATGATGTGTCCGTTCTTTAGTGGAAGGAGAGGTGATGCATCGGTCTCCGGACACGTGGCCTCCGTTACTTACTGCTGGGCAATGTTGATGAAGAAATCAGCACCCAGGGGGCTTAGGCCACGTTACAACGCATGCGATACCACAGATGCCGTTACAACATGGTCATTCCAACGACTGCGTTGTTACATCGCATATTGTTACAACACAATTCGTTACAACGACTTGCTGTAGGAGGGGTGCTGGATTTTGGAATAGTATAATTTACTATTACAACTCCAGTCTGTGCAACAGTAGGGAAGGTATTGGATTTTAAATCCAACACCTTCTGCCCCCGACAGCAAGTCATTGTAACTACTTGTGTTGTAATGGTATGCGATGTAACAATGTGGTCGTCATAATGACTGTGTTGAAATGGCATGCGATGTATTCGATGCGTTGTAAACAATGTTTCCCCCCAGGGGCGAAAATTGAGACGCGCTGAGTTGATGCGTCGACCGCAAAGCAGGCGCTGGGTCGATTTCATAGCCACGAAGCAGGTGATGCATCGATCCTTCAGCCACAATGCAGGGACTGCGTTGGAGTTTGAGTTGATGCCACGGACGTTGGTGGCTCAGGGCTCAGGACTCGGCTGTGGTGACTTTTCAGCTGTACTGCCGGCGCTGTGTCAATTCTTCGGCAGCACAGCAGTGATGCATTGATTTTTCAGCCACACGACGCTGCTGCGTTGGAAAAAATGGTTACTGAGAGTCAATGCATGGATGGTTTCTTAGATCACCAGATTCTACTTCCAAGGACCCAGGAACTGGATTTAGCACCTCTTGGCAAGTCAGGGCTCTCAGCAGAAGAGCCTAGCTAATGGTAGGTGAAGTATTTGATGGCCCTGAGACTTCTTAACAGGAGGCAAGCCTGCACAAGCCCTTTGAGAACCTTGGAATTAGGATGTAGAAAGCAAAGTCCAGTCCTTTCACTCCCAGGACAGAAGCAGCAGGCCAGCATAACAAAGCAACAGGCAGAACGCCAGTTCCTACCACAGCATCCAGCTCTTCTTCCTGGCAGTTTGCCCTATGTCCAGAAGTGTTCTGATTTGAGAATGTCAGACACCCCTTTCTGCCTTTGAAGTAAGCAAACTTCAAAGGAAAGTCTTTGTAGTGCACAAGACCACTGCCTTTCCCCAACATGGCTCCAGCCACACCTCAGGGGGGTTGAGACAGCTTTGTGTGAGGACAGGCACAGCCTCATTAAGGTGTCAGTGAAAACTCCTGCCACCACTCTAGTTAAGTAAGGCCCATCAGCCTGCTGTTCAGGATATGCAAGTATCGCCTCAGCTCCCTTTGTGTGACTGTCTAGAGTGAATACCCAAGAGCCCAAATGTCAGCCAACGCAGACAAGTATTCTACAGACAGACAGACTTAGAATTGTTAAGTAAGATCATGGCCACGTCTAAACTGGGGTGGTGTAGTAGGCAAAAGAACGATGGATTTAACCCAGATCTCTTGACTGGGGGAGAATGTCTGCATTGTCAGCATTCCGTCCATCATTTGTTTGTTGTAACGCTTTTCGCCCTAAGTGGGATGGGTATTCCCAGACGTGGGACCCGTGCTCACTACGCCACTGGAGTCAAGCTATCCTGGCTGATGACGGCTGATAGCCAGAAACCGGTCCTAGGATGCTTGATTCCGGTCCAGTGAAGACATGGCTTGGCAGTTCGGGCTGGACTGTTCCCATGAGGCACAGGGTCAGGACTGATTTGCATATGGCCATGTCTAAACTGGGGTGGTGTAGTGGGCAAAAGAACGATGGATTTAACCCAGATCTCTTGACTGGGGGAGAATGTCTGCATTGTCAGCATTCCGTCCATCATTTGTTTGTTGTAACGCTTTTCGCCCTAAGTGGGATGGGTATTCCCAGACGTGGGACCCGTGCTCACTACGCCACTGGAGTCAAGCAATCCTGGCTGATGACGGCTGATAGCCAGACCCCGGTCCTAGGATGCTTGATTCCGGTCCAGTGAAGACATGGCTTGGCAGTTCGGGCTGGACTGTTCCCATGAGGCACAGGGTGAGGACTGATTTGCATATGGCCATGTCTAAACTGGGGTGGTGTAGTGGGCAAAAGAACGATGGATTTAACCCAGATCTCTTGACTGGGGGAGAATGTCTGCATTGTCAGCATTCCGTCCATCATTTGTTTGTTGTAACGCTTTTCGCCCTAAGTGGAATGGGTATTCCCAGACGTGGGACCTGTGCTCACTACGCCACTGGAGTCAAGCTATCCTGGCTGATGACGGCTGATAGCCAGAAACCGGTCCTAGGATGCTTGATTCCGGTCCAGTGAAGACATGGCTTGGCAGTTTGGGCTGGACTGTTCCCATGAGGCACAGGGTCAGGACTGATTTGCATATGGCCATGTCTAAACTGGGGTGGTGTAGTGGGCAAAAGAATGATGGATTTAACTCAGATCTCTTGACTGGGGGAGAATGTCTGCATTGTCAGCATTCCGTCCATCATTTGTTTGTTGTAACGCTTTTCGCCCTAAGTGGGATGGGTATTCCCAGACGTGGGACCCGTGCTCACTACGCCACTGGAGTCAAGCTATCCTGGCTGATGACGGATGATAGCCAGAAACCGGTCCTAGGATGCTTGATTCCGGTCCAGTGAAGACATGGCTTGGCAGTTCGGGCTGGACTGTTCCCATGAGGCACAGGCTCAGGACTGATTTTCATATGGCCATGTCTAAACTGGGGTGGTGTAGTGGGCAAAAGAACGATGGATTTAACCCAGATCTCTTGACTGGGGGAGAATGTCTGCATTGTCAGCATTCCGTCCATCATTTGTTTGTTGTAACGCTTTTCGCCCTAAGTGGGATGGGTATTCCCAGACGTGGGACCCGTGCTCACTACGCCACTGGAGTCAAGCTATCCTGGCTGATGACGGCTGATAGCCAGAAACCGGTCCTAGGATGCTTGATTCCGGTCCAGTGAAGACATGGCTTGGCAGTTCGGGCTGGACTGTTCCCATGAGGCACAGGGTCAGGACTGATTTGCATATGGCCATGTCTAAACTGGGGTGGTGTAGTGGGCAAAAGAACGATGGATTTAACCCAGATCTCTTGACTGGGGGAGAATGTCTGCATTGTCAGCATTCCGTCCATCATTTGTTTGTTGTAACGCTTTTCGCCCTAAGTGGGATGGGTATTCCCAGACGTGGGACCCGTGCTCACTACGCCACTGGAGTCAAGCTATCCTGGCTGATGACGGCTGATAGCCAGAAACCGGTCCTAGGATGCTTGATTCCGGTCCAGTGAAGACATGGCTTGGCAGTTCGGGCTGGACTGTTCCCATGAGGCACAGGGTCAGGACTGATTTTCATATGGCCATGTCTAAACTGGGGTGGTGTAGTGGGCAAAAGAACGATGGATTTAACCCAGATCTCTTGACTGGGGGAGAATGTCTGCATTGTCAGCATTCCGTCCATCATTTGTTTGTTGTAACGCTTTTCGCCCTAAGTGGGATGGGTATTCCCAGACGTGGGACCCGTGCTCACTACGCCACTGGAGTCAAGCTATCCTGGCTGATGACGGCTGATAGCCAGAAACCGGTCCTAGGATGCTTGATTCCGGTCCAGTGAAGACATGGCTTGGCAGTTCGGGCTGGACTGTTCCCATGAGGCACAGGGTCAGGACTGATTTGCATATGGCCATGTCTAAACTGGGGTGGTGTAGTGGGCAAAAGAACGATGGATTTAACCCAGATCTCTTGACTGGGGTAGAATGTCTGCATTGTCAGCATTCCGTCCATCATTTGTTTGTTGTAACACTTTTTAAAAGTGGCATTTTCAAACACGCAATTCAAAAACCAACTCCACCAAAAGATGTATTTTTAAATTGTGAGTTCAGAGACCCAAAACTCCAAATCTTTATCTGCTCCCAATGGGAAATTGCACTTAAAAGAAATGTCAAGACAATCCCTATGTTACCCTATGGGAGAGATAGGCCTTGCAATAGTGAAAAACAAAATTAGCAGTATTTCACTATTAGGACATGTAAAACACACCAGTACATGTCCTACCTTTTAAATAAACTGTACCCTGCCCATGTGGCTGTCTTGGGCCTACCTTAGGGGTGACTTACATGTAGTAAAAGGGAAGGTTTGGAGTTGGCAAGTGGATGCTCTTGCCAGATCAAAATGGCAGTTTAAAACTGCACTCACAGAGACTGCAGTGGCTGGCCTGAGACATGTTTGCAGGCTACTTATGAGGGTGGCGCAATCAGTGCTGCAGGCCCACTAGTAGCATTTGGTTTACAGGCCCTGTGCACACCTGGTGCAATTTAATATGGACATATTAGTAAATCAAATATGCCAATCATCGATAAACCAATTATCAATACAATTTAGACAGAGAGCATATGCACTTTAGCACTGGTTAGCAGTGATAAAGTGCCCAGAGTCCTAAAGACAAAAAAAAGAGATCAGAAAAAGCAGAAGGAAGATGGCAAATGTTTTGGGTATAACCCTGCAAAAAGGGCCAAGTCCAACACTCTTTAAGAGCCAAGAGGAAATCCAGACTCCCCTGGACTAGCGGCACTAGTCCACTGCAAACAGCAGGTAAAACAATGTGCTAGAACAAAAGAATTGCTGGCCATCAAGCCATCCGAGCCATATTCCAAAAGTAGATGGTCCAATGTATTGTGGGAAACATAGTCCTGACCTTGACCAGATTTCAGATGGCTACTGTTTCCTCCCTGACGCCAAAATACATTTTTGCTGAGTCTACCGCTAACAAGGTTTGCTGACTGCCAGACCGGCAACCACCCCCTTTTCTAGACACTGCACCTCAAGGGAACCACATAACCTTCATTCAATGTCAGTAGTGACTTTGTTGTCAACTTTTTACACCCGGTTCCCCACCAGCACCATGTAAGCGGAAAAACCAGCTCTCCAGCTTCAGCACCAAGGACAGCCAGGACAACTCTGCACCAGAGCTTCTCGAGTCAAGTTAAATCGAACTGACTTTCGTGGACTGGTTAAGAGGCCTGCATCACCTTTACCCTTCTTGGGTTCCATGCAACTCAACCTGCAAGTGAGCAACTGTCACTAATGCTTTTTGCCATTGACCGCGATGATAACGTTTTGCAGTACTGTTTTTCATAGATTTAATATTGCTTCTAATATCCATAAACCCAGTTATACTTATCCGATTTACTTGGTTTTGGTGTCTAAATTTATGTAAATATCTGGTTTATCTTTTTAAATTGGTGTTGGATTTATTTCTTGTCATGTCAATTACTTATCTTCCATGTTAGGAACTCTGAAATGCTTAAACGTATTCCTTTAATAAAGCCTGACTGCTCTTTGACACTCTACAAGGATTGAGCTATGGATTTTTTACTGTGAATCCAAGGAGCATATTTGGGGTACTGTGAGAGTATTGCATGGTGAAGCCTAAAAAGCATTACCACATAGTACTCCACCTTTCTACAGTGTTCCATTGTTTTTAGCTCTTCTGTGACAAGAGGACCAAAAATATGTAAATCAGTCTTTGCCTCATTCCACATGAAGCAGCGCAACTCAAACTGACTTTAAATAATTTGCCATTGTAAAAATGATGAAATGGAATTATACCATGAAGAACTCAAAGTGGTTAGGATTGAGTCAAGCACATCCATCCATCACTGTTTTGCTGTTTAACATATTCTCTGCATCAGAAGTTTAGACTGGCATGTTCTCTTGGCACATGCATTCGGAAGACCATATCCTCTAGTACAAAATAATTTTGACATCTCACTGCATAGTGAGTATAGTGAGTAACATATTGTCTTGGCAGGTGAGCCAGGATGGATAATATTTGTGTTCAGTCATGCTTGTTTTCCAGAGCGTCATGATTACTCAAGTAACACAAAAATCACTTGCTTTATAACCGTTATGCATGCTGAGGCAAAATGGTTCTGATGGGTCAATAAATATGTTTGTAAAGAGTATAAATAATACTTTTAGGTTCTGCGGCAGGCCTTGAATTTCTGATTAATTTGATGAACTCATGTAAGGAAGTGGGTTTCTGTTGCAGTAACCCCCCCACTTTTTGCCTGATAACTGATGCACTTTTCCTTGTTGTGCCCTGGGCTCCTGCCAATCAGGCGCCCCGGGCCTGTGTTCCTTCCCTAAAAACTGCCTAACAGCCAAAACCCAATTGGCATCTCTGGTCACATGTCAGCCCCTGGTAAATGGTACCCTAGGTGCCCAGGGCCTTGTGACCAGAGAAGGCCCCTAAGGGCAGCAGCACTTATTGTGCCACCCTTAGAGGCCCTGTACCCTGGCACAGACACACTGCCTTTGCAGGCTGAGTGTCTGGGTGCAGAACAAAACAAAGACTCGACATGGCACACATCCCTGTGTGTCATGCCCACAACCACACTGCCCTGGCATACCTCAGTCACCCCTCTAGCTGGATGCCCTAAGCCAGTGGTGTGGGCACAGGTGCATGAGCCCTGTGCCCCTACAGTACCCAGGTCCATTCCTGGGCACTGTAAGTGCAGTGCTGTCATTAAGAGTATATGGTGCTGGGAGGTCGTCAACACGAACTCCACAGCACCCTGATGGCTACACTGAAGACTGAGAAGTTTGGTATCAAACTTCTCAGCACAGTAAACCCACACTGATGCCAGTGTGGGATTTACTGTAAGATGCACGACAGAGGGCATCTTAGAGATGCCCCCTGAACATAACATAAAATCCACGTCTTGTCTGAGGGGCTGCCTAGGCTGCCACACAGCAGACATGTTGCTGGACCCCTGGGTAGAGAGTCATCTGCTCCCCTGGGCCTGCAACAATGCACATCCTGGGTGAGGTGTGAAGTCTCCTCCCCCAGGATGGGCAGGGGAAGCTTCAAAGGCATTCCGCCCTTGTGAGCTTCTCCAGGCCACTTGCAGTACCCAGCAACTGGCCCCTACCGGATCTCAACCCCCTCTCTGGTGAGAAGACTGGCCGGAAATCCCAAGGAAGGACAGAGGGTGTGCCAGCCTCTGCCAACCCCACCCCTCAGGTGGGGGAGGTGAGGTGAAGCACGTCCCCGGGCTCTCGCCATCTTGAAGATGGGGAGCCCTGCCCAATCAGGACTAGGCCACTGCCCCCCTCCCACAGGAGAGTGGCAGGATAGGGGGTGTACCTGTAACGCCCCTAAATTTAGTTTTTAGGGGCACCCTGAACCTTCCTTCCTTAGATTCCAGATTCCGAAACAGCAAAGAAGATCAAGAAGAAAGAAGACCTGCCGTGCAGCTGCTAACAAGAGCAAGACACCAACTGCTTTGGCCCCAGCCCTACCGGAATGTCAACCCTCGAACCTGCTCCTGCTAAATCCCGGCACCTTCTGTGGCCAGCAACCTCACAAACCCCGGAGGACCTGGCTACCTTGTGACTCTGAGCATCTGGGACTCCCACGAGCATGGGACTGCTCAAAGCAAGTAACCAACCCCTGGCATCAGCCAGGAACCGCAAACCCTGCACACTCTGCACCCGCCAAGCCTGGCCCATGCTGGAGTGGACAAAGACCCCGAGGACATCCCCCCGGCGACTATGACCCTGAATCCAGCACCCAAGGACCCACCTCAACGCTCCTGACGATGCATGCAGCCTCAGAACCAGGGACCCCCCCAACAGCGATCAACAGAGTGTAAGATTTCCCAACACCAAAAGGCACCTCTGCACCCGGTGCCCTGTGGCCCCCTGTGCCCAGCTTCTGGGTACCTACCTATCCTCCAACTACCCAACTTACCTCTCGAAGTGGTGGTCACACCTGAAGAATCTTCGTCCCCGAGCTTGCAGCCTTTGTTCGTCCTTGAGCTTTTCCATTGCAATCCATTGAGTGCCCGATGGCTCAAAAGCACCCTGCACCCAGCCGCACGAGTGGCCCTGGCAGTACAACTTCTACTCCTACCTACTTCCCCATTTGCCCTGAGCAAGTGACCAGGAGCCCAGCTCCCACAGCCGCGTGGCCTGCTAGTCAGCAGCGACCAACCAAGGGCCCCCTGCCTTCCATAGGATAACATTGGGCCTCACTCACTCTGCACCTGGCTGCCCCTGTGCCGCTGAGTGTCTAACAACTGTACTTACCTGACCCTCGGAGACCCCTGAGTCTATTCCCAGAACCTTAACTCTGCCAGTCGAGTACCTACCCAAAGGCCAATAACTCACTTTTCTTCCACAGGGTAACATTGACTGGTTTCACTTGAAATTTCTTCTATGTGTGGAGTTTCTAAACTTTAAAATATTCACCTAAATCAACCGAGTAATGAAAACGGAAATACTCACCTGCTATTAGGAGAGATCCCAGTGCTGGATCGTGGTGCCCAGCACTGACCGTGAAAAGTACTCACAACCGTACTTACCACTAACTCGATTTTCTTCCATAGGAAACCATTGACTGTTTTTTTGTGTCGATTTTTGCAAACTACAAATATTCTTTAAAAATTTTACCAAATGTGAAAACGTAATTACGTACCTGTTTTAGATAGATGTCACAGTACTGAGCCTAGGAGCTCAGCACTGGATTACAAAAGTAACGAGAACATACTTTACCCGTAACTTGAATTTTCTTCCATAGGAAACCATTGACTTTTTTTCTGTGAAATTTCTTCTGTGTCGATTTTGCAAACTTATAAATATTCGTTAAAAATCCCCTGTATAACTTAAACACAGTTTCTCAACTGCTTACAGGTAGTACACTAGTGCTGGATCCTGGATCCAACACTGACCTAGAAAAAGTAACCATAACCCCACTTACCTGCTAAGTGAATTTCCTCCCATAGGATAACATTGGTAATTTGATTAGAAAAAGTTTCTAAGTGTCAACTTTTAAAATAGCAAAATATTGCTTAAAAATCACAACAGTAACTAAAACGTATTTACTCATTTGTTTCCAAGAACTGTCCCAGGACTGAATCTAGGATCCAGTCCTGGAGTTAGAAAAGTAAGCCTGAAAGTAATCAATTGCATTTAACTTAAAATTCCCCTTGAGCTCAATGTATTATTGTGTTTGAAATTGTGTTGCCTATTGCAACAAACTGTAACTATTACATGCAAAAGTCAATTGCCTATTGCAAAGTATTTAACTAAAGTATCTCATTCTGAGAAAGTATATTTTGATACCTATTGTTGGTTCTAAAATAAAACGACCATATATTTTTATATACAAACCATTGGCCTAGAGTTCAGTTCTTGAGTGTGTGAGACCATTTGCTGACTGAGTGTGTACAACAAATGCTTTACACTGTCCTCTGATACAGCCTTGCTGCTCGACCAAGCTACCACTTTAGAGAGTAAGGTTATATCTAACTTTAGCCTCTGCCAAACCACTGGGGACTGTGGACTCTGTACACACTGTACCCATTTGGGAACAGTATAGACAGAGCCACTTTCTCACAACTCCCAATGGAAACAGTCTGTATAATGTATTGATTTTTAGCCAATTTAGTTGAAAAAATGCTTTGCTTTGGTTATATTTTTCCATGCACCAGGAGAATGAGCCGGGTCACTTCTCATGTTGCTGTTCATATTGTAGAGTAGACCCACAATGGGAGTGCAGCCTGTTCTGGAGTGAAGGTGCTCTGCCCCAACACACCACATAGAACATAGGTTGGCCGGATATGGGACTGTACCCCAGGAAGTTCAAGCCCCTTTCATGTATACCCTCAGGCCACGCCCAGCCATCAGGTGGTTCATTACATCCCCTCTAAAGTTAGTTCATGACAGTCCTTGGACAGGATGATGGCACACAAAAAGTCTTGAAGTCTTTGGCTGAAGGAGTTTTTAAGGTGCATGTTCTGCCTCTGATTTTGGAAAGCACCATGAGCTGCTGCTGGCTCCTCTGGGGGCACCCGAGCTTGCTTCTCCTGATAAATAAAGCAAACACAAGGAGATGATGGACAGAGCACAGGGAAGACTTGGCTTGGCAGTTCGGGCTTCACTGTTCTTACGAGGCACATTGTTAAGACTGATTTGCATATAGCTGGGTCTGAACTGAGGTGGGGAAGTGAGCTAAATAACAATGATGGATTCCATCCAGATCTGTGACTGGGGGTTAGTGTCTGAAAAGTTTCAGTGCTCTGTTCATCATATCCTTGTGTTTGTTTTGTTTGCTTTCATTTGGTGGGATATGCCCAGATGTGGGTCCCTTGCTCACTTTGCCACTAGATACAAGCTAGCCTGGCTGATGAGGGTGTTACCCCGTAACCTGTCCCAGGATGTTTGTTTTTGGTTCAGGGAAGTCCTGGCTTGGCAGTTCGGGCTGGACTGTTCCCATGAGGCACAGGGTCAAGACTGATTCCCATATAGCTGGGTCTGAACAGAGGTGGCGGAGTGAGCTAAAGAACAATGATGGATTCAGCCCAAATCTGTGACTGGGGTTGAGTGTCTGAAAAGTTTCAGTGCTTTGTCAACCATCTCATTTTGTTTGCTTTGATTTCCACTGATAAGGCAAGAGTGAATTTAGCAGGAGCCAGACTAACCTGGGTGACCATTGTCGTTCCCAAGTCCTCTGAAGTTCCATTGACCTTGTCCCTCCTGGTGTCCTAGTCACGTTCACTGATTCCTCCACTGCCCTGCTCAGGTCTGATATTGATCTTTGTATACCAAGACATGCTCTGTGCCACCACACTGAGTCCTCAGTGTGCTGAGACCATAGTCCCTTTTACATCAGTGACAGTCCACAATCCTTGCTTATATGGTCTGTGGAATTTCCATCTGAGGACCTAAGCCCTCATAGCTAAGTCTGCCACCCTGGCTGGCCCAAGCAGCCGGCCCGGATGTTGGTGTTCCTTTGTGTGTTGTGGGTGCCATCAAGGTCGAACGCTGGAGCTTACCACAGAGAGCTCTTCCGGATGGTATCATATCCTGGCCTCCCTTGCATCAGTGCAAGGGGTGAGCATATTGTTGTGCAGTGAAGTGTGCACTGGTATACTCGCAGGAACTGGTGTAGGTCGATCTCCAGATTGGCTTCCTCGTCTGTGGCAATTGGCATGGTCTTTTTAAGGATTTGCTTGAACCCTTCTACATCACAGGTGACAGATCCAAAGGTTCTCTTGGAATCCTCTGAACTCCCCCTGGAATCGGAATCCATTATCTGCGCTCAGTTCTTCAAGGAGACTATATATTGTGAAGACTTCTCCAGCAGAGGCCCCACTTTGGTGAATGCTGTGAAATCCTTCACTTCCACCACTGGCTATTTTGAATGTCTGTCAATCAACACCATGGACAGGTGTCCATTGTGGAAACTTGAAACTGCATCTGAGCCATGGTGCTACGTAGGGCTCTTCCGTGCTCACATTAGCTGGCACGCACATCTCACTGGCCAGTTGACATGCCGGACAAGGTGCCAAGGTGTCATCAATAGTGACATCAAGTCCTGAGTACCACACTTTCTCCTGCAGGTGAGTGTTAGTCTTTGCACTTCCCTGATGCCTGATGACCTTTGTGTGCCAAGCCCCTTACCCTCTGCTAAAGGGCAGCAGGAATTAAGAGACAGTGGGCTTTCAGAATCAAGCAGGCTGGTGACATGCTAAACTTGTCGCTCATCCTCCAGAATTGGGATAGACAGTCTTTGTCTGTGGCTGTCCATTGGTTGATGTCCTGCAGGAATGTTTTCCAGGTTCCCCCCACACCCTCCCCCGGATGGTGGCAATGACCTTCCAAAGTCTGTTATTCTCCTGCGTGGCTTTTTGGAGCTCTTCCACGGTCAGTGCCTTTGGGCATACAGTGCGGGCCATTGTCTGCATGTAATCTTCCACATTGGGTCCATCAACTGACATCTATCTTGTAGAATGACTGGGCAAAGAGATGTGAAGTCAGCCTGTTATTTTCTCACAAGCAGTACTCAACAGTGAACCAATACTGTTGAGGCTGAACAGGCCACCTTTCATTGCTTGGCAGGGGTGAGTTACTGAACCACCAAACAACATTACCAAAGGCTTGGGATCTGTGACCACCTTGAATTCCCTGTCACAGAGGCATAGATGGAAGAGATCGCATACCCATTTGATGGTCAGGGCCTCTCTTTAGATCTAAGCATATTGGTCCTCAGTAGCTGTGGGGGCTCTGCTCCCAAATGCTGTCGAAGTCCATGTAATGTACCTGGCTCCCGTTCTTACATTAGTACTGCCCCTGTGGTGTTCGCTGGTATGTATGTGTACTTCCTTTATGTCTTTTACCTGGAGCGTGGGGTGGAATGTGCATTGTTTATATCTTACATTCCAGTTGCTACTGGAGTCCTGAGCTGAAGGTTGTACTGCCTGGCGCTCACCTGTTTCTGCCAATAAACCTTATTCTATAAGACTATTCCGGCATTCCTTCATCATTACAATTGGCGACGAGCTGGGATAAAGAAAAGGCTGTGATCGTGGACAGCGTGGAACGATTGAAGAGGCACAAATTTAATTGCCGGAATTATTCGTGCGAAGCACTTTGTGTAACTGAATTACACACATGAGGCGAGGATCGCGTTGTCGCGGGATCTTTGGTGATGTCGGTGATGTATGCGGAGTGAATTTTGAAAGGAATCAAGATCAAGGAGCAAAGTAAGCAAGTCACCGGTTACCTTGGAGATCAACAGCGGCATTTTTCGACCTGCCGGGTGCGAGGCTGGAACGCAGGCGAGGTTCGGTGCAGGCGCACTGAGAGACTGACACGCCACTGCGAGAGGAGAACGCACACAGAGTTCCGCACATGCGCTTTGAGTGAGACACGTCACAGCGCAGGGTCACGTACGTGACCTTTGCGTGGCGTCCATTTTTAAAAAAAATTTTTTGTTGTTTACTTCACACGGAAGCGCTGGGAATCGGAGGAAACAAACGGCAGGATCGTAACAAGCACTAAGCACGGAAAGGATATTAATCCCATGCGGACAGTAAGGGATGGCATAAGAAACAGGTGAGAGAGTCGGGGGTCGAAATATTTTTGTTCTTTTTTTATTAAAAAAAAAAAAAAAAAAGAGAAAGAAAGAATAATAATACATAGAAACATATAAGGAACTGGAGATCTTATAGAAGATTAAAGACTATTGGTTCATTTTGTTGTTGGATCTGGAACACTGTACGTAATTTGGTGTAGGGACGGAGACTGTGTATAATATATAAATACATGGATGAAGGAGACCACGTAACTGAGGAAGTTATGGCACAGCAGAATTTTACTATCAGTAACCCACATGCTTTTTGGGTAAGTGGTTCTCAGCCCAGCATCAAATGGGTGGAATGGAAGGAGTATTTTGTAAATTATATCGAAGCAGTTGACGAAGCGGGGAAGATGAAACCGGAACAGAAGAAGAGGATCTTACTTCATTCTTTGGGTCCAGTAGGCATAAAAACTTATTCTAGAATGTCAAAAAGTGCGAGAGGAGAGGAGAATGTGTTTGAAGCTGCATTAAAAGACCTAGACAAGTATTTTGCACCTAAAGTGTGCATCGGAGTAGTGAGACATACATTTTTTCAGAGGAAGCAAAGCAAAGAGGAATCGGTAGATGATTGGTTGGATGATTTAAAAAGGCTGGCAATTGACTGTAAGTTTGAGAACTTACTTGATTACTTGATCCGCGATCAACTGGTGATGCACAGCAAAAATTCCTCCTTACAAGATCGGTTGTGGGTGAATGGGGATGCACCTTTGGAAGATATCTTGGCGATTGTAAGGAAAGCTGAGATGTCGGGGAGGTGTGCCACAGTTGTCAAAGAGTCGGAGAAAGAGGCAGGAGGAGTGTTTAAAGTGCAAAGTCAAAATAGAGTTCAGAGAACAAATGTGAATGGGCAGTGGCGCAACCAATCGCAAAAGAGTACATTTGGAGAAAGGAAATGGGAGGAGAGAAGATGTTATCGTTGTGATAGCAGACAACATCTAGCGTTTAGTAAGAGTTGCCCTGCGTTAAAGAAAAAATGTGGCATATGTGGACTCATTGGACACTTCAGTAAAATGTGTCGTAGGAGGAACAGTGTGAAAATAGTAAATGACGTGGAGGAGGAGACGGAAGAAGACGTGGAAACCGAAGAAGACTGCTGCGTTAAAAGCTTACAAACGAACTATATGTTGAATGTGGTAGACAATTGTGTGGAAGGGAAACCTATTTGTGAGGTGTCCTTGGGTGGTATTAAGGTTGATGTGTATGCGGACTCAGGGTCGCCTTACACCATAATTAATGAGGGTGTGTGGAAGAAGGATTTTGAGGGCAAAATTGGGAACCATTTAACTCCTACGGATGTGAACCCGGTGAGTTTCACGGGAGAAAAAATTGATATGTTGGGCTTCAGGTGGCTTATGTTTACATTTAAAGGGAGGTCGGCAAGAGGCAAGCTATACGTAGCAAAGAATGGGCCGTCGGTACTTGGTTGGTTCGACCAAAAGAATTTACATATTATACTGGATCCGAACAGTATAGAGAAGGTACTTATAATGGATGAGAACAGCAAAGTGAGTGATGTCTTAGTTAAAAGATTCCCGGGAGTATTTGGGAATAATCTAGGAGCTTTGAAAGGTTTTGAACACAAAATTAAGTTGAAGGAACAAGCGGAGCCTAAAGTTCATAAAGTCAGGCCGATACCCATGTTAATAAGAGATGAGGTTAATAAGGAGCTTCAAGGATTGTTATCAAAGGGAGTAATTGAAGAAGTGGAGAGTTCGGAATGGGTTTATCCGGTTGTGATCGCACGTAAGAGTAACGGAAAAATCCGTTTGTGTATTGATTTGCGCCATTTGAATGATAATATTGTCATTGAAAGATTTCCCCTTCCAAAAATCAATGAAATGGTTTCTTCTTTATGTGGGACGAGTTGGTTTTCCACAATTGACTTGTCAGCAGCGTACCACCAGATTATGTTGTCACCTGAATCTAGAAATCTAACGGCTTTTATAACACCATTTGGGTGCTACCAATTTGTACGCATGCCGTTTGGGTTAGCCTCAGCCGCTGCAGTGTTTCAGCGGTTGATGCATAGACTTTTTGGAGAAATGAAGGGGGTAAGTTTTTTTCAGGACGACATCCTGGTGGCGGCAAAGAATGAGGAGGAGCACAACCTTGTTCTGGATAAGGTCCTGAGTATATTACAGGAAGCAGGTTTGAGCGTAGAACTTAGCAAATGTAAGTTTGCACAAAGGAGTGTATCGTATCTAGGACATGAGATAAGTGAGCCGTCATTGGTAAAAACCATCAGGGAATTGCCTGCTCCGTGTAGCAAGGATGAAATTAGATCATTCCTGGGGATGGCGGAATATTGTGCAAAGTTTATACCGAACTTTGCTAGTAAAACCTTCAACATACGTTCTCTTCTCAAAAAGAACGTGAAGTTTGCGTGGTCAGAAGATTGTAGAAAGGAATTTGTGAGGATAAAAGAGGATTTGAAAAATGTTGATGCCTTGGGCAGTTTTGATCCAAATTTAGAGTGTTTATTAACAACAGACGCAAGTGAGAAGGGATTGGGGGCAGTGCTGTCACAGAGGATGAGCAATGGAGCGGAAAAAATTATTTTGTTTGCATCTAGTGCGGTTTCCCCCTCGGAGAGTAGATATCCGATTATTGAGAGGGAAGCGTTAGCCTGTGCTTGGGCGTTAGAGCATTTCAGGGCGTTCGTTTGGGGGAAAGCTGTCACTATCCGCACTGATCATAGGCCTTTGGTGAAGATTTTGACTAGTGTGGGGGGTGTTGGAGCATCTGCTAGATTGGCAAGGATATCTATGAGAATGAAGGAGTACATCTATCGGATGGTATATGTGCCAGGTAAAGATAATGTTGTGGCAGATTGCTTGTCGAGGTTGCCCTCACCACTGGAATAATGTCTAGATGACCCTTGGGGTGAATTCAACATTGCGTTGGTTCATGATTCTGGTGCACCGGTTATTACAAAAGATGAGTGGATGGAAGAACAATCAAATGATGTGTTGCTACAGGCAGTCTTCAATTATATTCGTAGTGGATGGCCGAGGAAGCACCTCATTAAGGGGGATTTGAAAGCCTTTTGGGACGTGCGAAATGAATTGTCTTTGGACAGGGATGTGTTGTTTAGGGGCGAAAGAGTGATTCCACCTAAGAAGTTACGAAGGAAAGTGTTGCAGTTGTGTCACGAAGGACATTTTGGTATAGTGAGAAGCAAGTCCTTAGTGAAGGGAAGTTTTTGGTGGCCAGGTGTGGACATGGATGTGGAGAGGTTTGTAAGGGAATGTTCAATCTGTTCCTCGGCGGATAAGTCACTGAAAACTTTGAGACCGCCAATGAGTGAGGGTCTTATTCCAGACCTTCCATGGGAAGTGATTGCCATTGATATATTCGGGCCAGTGGGGGAATCAAAGGATTATGTATTAGTTGTTATTGATTTGTTCACAATATGGCCTATAATTGAAATAGTTGAGAAGGTGGATACTAATGCTGTTTTAGAGTTTCTTGACAAATTATTTGTATCAGAAGGACTGCCTGTGTGTCTGTTAAGTGATAATGGGGTACAGTTCACATCTAAGTTGGCAAAGGAGTATTTTCAAAAATGTGGAATTAGGCACAGGACTACCTCATTTTATAATCCTAGTGGGAATGGTACAGTTGAGAGGTTTAACAGGGTGCTTAAGGGTGTAATTCAGGCTGCAATGAATAAAAGGTTGGAATGGAAGGTGGAGGTACATAAAGCAGTGTGGGCATATAGGTCTACTAAGCATGCTGCAACGGGGTTATCTCCTTTTATAATGATGAGAGGTAGGAATCCGAGATGCAAGTTTAATCCGGATTGGATCAAGGGCGGTGGAGTTGTAGAGTGGTCACCTAGTATTGTAAAGGAGAATTTGATTGCTACACATGTGAAAAGTAAGGAGGTATATGACGCGCGTGGCACCAAGGATGTTTCAATTGAGGTAGGTGATTGGGTTCGCATCAAGAAACCGGTCAAAGTGCCAAAGGGTGAGAGTAGGTTTGAGGAACCTCAGCAGGTAGCAGAGGTTCTTCGCAATGCTGTAAGACTCAAAGATGGTAGAGTGTGGAATTTGAAGAGTGTGGCGCTGAACCCTACCCAGGAAGATGTGGTTGACACCAACATTGATGATGTTCATAATGATTTTGGTTGGGTGGAGGATTATTTTGACCAGAGTGCTTTACAATCTAATTTGGGTATGGATCTTTGTGTGGAAAACAAAGGGTCGAAGTGTATAGAACCAGTTGTCACTGAACAAACTTTTGGTGGGAATTGTGGAAAAGTTTTTCCTTTGAAGGATTTTGCTTCTTGTTTGAGAGGGGAGAAAGGGGTTGCCAGTTCTTCCAATTGCAATAGTGAGCTCGCTCATGAGGGCGATGAGGGCGTGGTAACCAAGAGGAAAAGGGTTCTCCCTGGGTGGTTGAGTGAGTATGTTAGGGAGTAGTTGTACCTTGGTTAGAATCGGGTTTAGGTTTTGTGGATTGCTATTTTTTGATTTTGGTTGCTGTTTTTTGTTTTGATGTTTTCCTTTTCAAGGGAGGGGGATGTGTGGTGTTCGCTGGTATGTATGTGTACTTCCTTTATGTCTTTTACCTGGAGCATGGGGTGGAATGTGCATTGTTTATATCTTACATTCCAGCCAGGGAGTCAGTTGCTACTGGAGTCCTGAGCTGAAGGTTGTACTGCCTGGCGCTCACCTGTTTCTGCCAATAAACCTTATTCTATAAGACTATTCCGGCATTCCTTCATCATTACAGCCCCTAAACCAATGCTGCTCTTATTGGCAATCAGTTCCATGGCCTTCTCAGGTTCAAAGTTGTCAGTCATGGTGTTGGTCAACAGAGACTATTTGCCATTCTCGAATGCTCTCTCTTCCTTTGGCCCCTAGGTCCATTTGACTCCAGTCTTTGTCAGAGTCCTTAGCGGCTCTGAGATAGTTACTAGGTTTGATAGGAATCACCTTCAGTAGGTGGTCACCCCCAGGCTAATAGGCACTTCCATTGCATTTCAGGGGTGTTCTGGATGGCTTCTGATTTCCTTGGGTTGACCTTTATCCTGTCCTTCATGAAGACATAGCCAAAGAACTCTATCAGGGACTCAAAGAACGAGCACTTGTCTCCTTTCAAGGGTAGTTTGTGATCACTACGGAGTTGCAGGGTGGCTGCTAGGCAACAAGAGGCGGACTTCAAAGGTAGCTGAGTAAATTAAGAGATAGTTTCTGAAATGTATTGCACCTGGCAGGCACGAGAGGGTATCTTAAATAGTGTTTTGGAAAACCTCTGTGGTGACAAGATTCCAAAATTGAGTTGCTTGTTTCGCTGGAAGCCTAGGTGTGGAGAAAACGTCATGATACATCAATCACTTCTGCCAACAGTAGAGCTCATTGGCCTCAGTAGGTGAAGATTTTGGTCTTGGATGGTGATAACATGGACTACGGTTGTTAGGTTTATTGTACTGTTTCACACTCATGATGTTCACAGACACCGCTATGCTGATCAATGTCTTGACCATTGTGCCAGTTATTAAGACCTCACAGACTAGCTGGAGTCACCTACTACCAGCCACAGGAGTGGTGTATGAAATGAAAACCACGTCCTCCTCAGTGTTACCCTCTTGTTCTCAGTCTTCTCCTAACTAGGGTGTGTAGCCACCATGCCTGAGCTTTCCTCTTTCCTCAAGAGAGAGGTGGCAGGTCACTGAGGACAATGTGCTTCTTCCCTTCCACTTGCGCCCCTTTTCACTTCTGCAGCTGAAGTGGGCAAAATGATTCACCTTCCCACAGCTGCAGCATGTCTTCCCTTATGCAGGGCTCTGTCCTCAGGTGGTTGAATAACCCACAATTGTTTTGCAGGATGGCCACCAACTCTACTTTGATGGGTAATGATTATCCTGAGTGAGAGGGTGCCACCATCTTTGTCAGTTCCGCTTCCATTTCTTCAGCACAGGATGCCGACAGGTTGTGGGAGAGTACCAGTACTAAGATATCTGCCAGCTTGATGCCAGGTTGACACAAGATGAGTCACCAGAGGGCCGCGGATATGCACCCCTGTTTGATTTGTGCCCGGACATCTTTGATCTGGTCTTCTTCCGTGCATGTGCTTGCCATCTCACACAGATATGTGCAGAAGGCATCAAGGGTTTTGCACTCAAGCTGCTAAACTTGCAGGAGCTTGAACTGTTCGAACTCTGGGTTGAGCCAGGGGTTGAAATGTGCATTGAACGCTCTAATGGCGGCGTCATAGTCGGTGCCATTTCCTGGTAGGTGCTCAAATAGTTTGTGTATTTCTACCCCGAGAAAGTAGAACAGAAGTGATCTCTTAATTTATTTATTTATTGAGTTTTATATAGCGCTGGTTAGACCCGAAGGTATCAGAGTGCTTTACATTGTGAATAGCAGCAAGTTACAACAATAATCATTTAAACATTTTACACGAACATTTCAAAGTGAATGCCAAATCATAGGCGGAAGAGAGGGAGAAGGGGGATAAGAGTAAGACTAGAAGGATAGATGGGGGAGGGGGGGGGGGGGAGACCCAGAGGGGTGAGGGGGCGTAGGCAGAGCGGGCAGAAAGAGAAAGGCGTTCAATGCGAGAGAAAAGAAAAACATAAGGTCAGGGAACGGTAATTAAGAGACAGAGTTGCGTGGAATTAACAAGGATAGTGGGCAAAATTCAAAGTGGGGGAGTGAAGGTAGGAAGGGATAAAAGTGATGTTATGAAAGCGGGTGCGGAAATAGGAGGGAGCCAGGAGAGGGAGGATGGAGTAAGGCAGACCAGAAGGAGGGGGAAATACTTTGATGATATTGGCTGTACCCGAAGGTATCAGAGCACTTTACATTATGAACAGCAGCAAGTTACAGCAATAATCATTTTAACATTTTACACGAACTTGATGGTGCTATCCATCGCCTGATGGCCCTGAAGTAGTTACTCAAATGTTCCACCAAGGTCTTCCATCTGGGGGACCCAGATCAGTAAGTTGGCTAAATGGCTGGAGGGAGGGCTGTAAACACTCATCGCACTGGCGCACTGAGAAACCTACACAGGCCCAGCTGAGGCATTATTGGTTTTGTCCCTCTTGTGTCACAATCCTTCTAACTGCGGTCTCGGGCTGGGCAATGGGCCGCCATTGTAGAAGACTGGTGGCTGTGGTGGATGGTGGGGCTGAGAGGTCTTATCACTCACCGCTTTATGCTGAGTTTGTTGACAGGTATGCAGATGCCCATAGTGTCTTGCCAAGGGCGACATATGCTCCCTTACTCACTCTTGGACACCAGGGCTGGAGCTGCACTGGAAGTGAGCAAGCGCCTTTTCACAATGCACTGCATAGGAACACAACACTTTCTTCTCCTCTGTCTCTGCCTAGTGGGGAATGCAGCAAATCTGCCGGCATCTTCAAATGGCCTTCACCCAGGGGGCACTAGGGGTGTGGAGCGTGAGCGGCGCAGGCAGGGCTGATGCAGCACTGATGAATGTGTGGACAGGTGTGGGGCCCACGTGGGAGGAGCAGGTGCGCGGGATAGAGGCCATCCCACACCCATCGCCAATGTACAGCAGACACCCGGTGGGAGTGAGGCCTGCTCAGTTGTCGAAGTGGGGGGGAACGGCAGGGCACGGCGTGCCCCTACTTCTTCAATTCCGGGGTTTCCGTTCCCCTACTTTTTTATTTTGAAAATGCGTCCCGGGACGCAAGAAATCACCATCGCCTATAAATAAAACTCGGCGTTCCTGGCGTTCGAGGGCGGGCGGCAGAGAAGTAACAGGACTCTGTCTTTTCCTTCTTACCCAGAGAAGGAAAATACAGTGTCCACTTCTGCTCTGTCGCTTCAGTTGCCCGCCCCCCTCTTTCCTTCTTCCCTCTCTTTCTGTCTAGCAGTTCTTCTCTTACAGAAAGCCGAGATTTCAAGACGGGGTTTTCACACTCTTTCCTCTCCTTTCTTTTATTTGCTCCCCTGTGAAATGGATCCAAAAAAGAAAGTAATTTTTGCTGGAAATGTCGTATTTGAATTCCAAAGTGCAGCATCTGGAATAAAAGGTTAAAAATAAGAAAATTAACTAAATAAAGTAAGACAGAGTGGTAGCAAACTGACCAGATTGATTTTATTCACACCCAAACACATTAGCGCCACTTTTACAGAGTTTGCCAGTGAAGCGCTATTTTTGTTTTCTTGTCTTTGTCTTCCCTGGGCTTGCAACTAGTGCACCAGTCCTGGAGGTACTGCAAAGTGTGGATTGGAAAACAAAATGTGTACTGCAGTTCTGCGTTCAGGGATGTGGTCTTTTTACCATGCTGCTTACGTTCTGTAAGGATATAAGCAATAGACATTGAAATGGGTTCATTCTGGGCCCCGTAGTCATGTCCTTAACTTTTCAGGCAAAAGCACTCACTGATTTCTGAATAGTGAGTGTAAACGCATTAAGGTAACCATGTTGTTCCTGCTTACATTTCACATGGTTTGCTAAATTTTACATTCCCTATGAGGGTTTGCTTTTTCCAGGATGTTGTTTCTTTTTTTTGTAGGCCGCATATTGCTCTTGTCTAGTGCGTCATTTAAATTGAGCCTCATCCAGGTGTTTATAGCCGGCAGTGATTGGGTTGTAGTTGAAGGCAGTGTGAGTTTTTCTCAGTGGGTCAGTATGGTGTTCAGCGGGGGAGAGGATGTGGCACTATGGCCAGAGCTACTGAATTTGTAACTGGGGAACCAGGTTCAGCCTTAATAACCAGTCCAACAGACCACTCTCCTGAGGGAGCACAATCCCATGCTAGACCTTAGAAGGCTGTGCAAGACCTTAGAAGCCCTGGTGTCTTAGCACCAGCAGGTGAACCCTAGCAGTGGCAAGTGTGGGTTAACCTTCAAGGTTTGTCCATCACAATCCATACTGAAGTTCACCTCCAGTCTTGCAGACAGGCCTATGAAGCAGCACACTCTAGAGCAATACTGACTCTGTCACTGAGGTCACAGGACCCTTGAGAAGGGCCACCTCTAGGGCAGTGCAACCGGTGTGACTGCACCGGGAGCTGACTTTGGGTGGAGGCATTATGTTTGCAAGTATATTAAGGTTTTAAAAGCGCTTGCTGCCTCCTTCCTGGCCTCCAGCAATTTTTGGCAACAACAAAAATGTCATGATGACTCTGGTGTTTAATGTTCGTCCTAGAGAGAGATCATTTTGTCTAGTGGAAGTTTTGATTCACGGAAAGGTAGCTCAGAGGGTCAATGTGCCTGCTGCAAAGAACAAGTACCATACAGATTGTGGGAAATTGGCCTGGTATATGCTGTCCACTAGTTATAGTGGGCGCCTTGTACCAGTCCAAACAACCCTTATTGATGATAGGTTTAAAGACAACCTTTATTGAAAGCAATCCTAGTGGTAGCTATGGAGAGCAGCCTTCAGGCTAAGTCTTGAAGGAGTGTAAATCAGCTTGGTTTACCAGATTATAACCTCTTGAATTACTAAATGAAAGGAGATCCACACAAGGTATATATAAAATGTATGTATTTATTTCTAAACACTCACTACTAATCTCTTTATGAGATTAGAGTCCAAGATACACAATAATACAGTTCTAAAACGACAGTAAATAGCACAATATACAATGGGCCCTAGGGGCGGACCAAACCATATATGAAGAAAGTGGTATAAGAACCACAACTTGACTAGACACAGTGCCTAAAGCACGTAGAATCGCTGGTACCCCAAGGAACCACCCAAGGTAGTGACACAGGAGACCCACGGGGCACGCGTGCAGTGTGAGAACACAGGCGCGAGACCCGTACTATTTTATGGGAAAGTCACGGTTGGAATTTTAGAAGTTAAGGACACTTAGGAGAGGACTTTGAGCAAACCCCTTTAGACGTAGGGGGTTCTAGGGCCAGCACCCATGGGAGCACCGGAGTACTCATTACCTCATCCATGGAAGCCGGGTGCGTATGTGTCAAATGGTTTCGGGGATCGTCGTTGATTTCAATGGCGATCTGCTGCAAAGTGCTGCTGCCGGGAAGGAGGAAAGTGTCCGGTGTGATCCAAGCCTGGATCGAAGATCAGAGAACCTGAAAGCAGAGGGGACAGAGTCTGGGTCACTTGCCAGTGACCAGGGGCACGGTAGACGAAAGTCTACCAATGTTGGGTGATTCAGGTGTGAAGAGGCGAAGCTTGACTCTGCAGCCACGAGGACCAGGAGGTGTTGATGACAACCAGAAGCTGGATTTGAGCTATCCCACGAAGGATGTCGAGTGCTGCGGTGTCGGTGCTCGTATTGAACACAACAAGCCTTGGCAACAGCAACCCACGCAGGAAGAGAAAAGATGCTTCAGTGCGGACCAGCAAGTTCCTGGGGACTCTCCAAGCAATGGAGAGACAGGGCACGTCTAGAGCAATCAGGTAAGCCTAATTACAGGTAAAGTTGCCTTCACAGGGACCCACCAGTCGATGGACTAGGGATCGCGAAGAGACCTCGAGAGGAAACACAAAGGGCCGGCTCACGGAACACTTGTGGAGTGTAGACGGGCAATCTTCAGTGCAAATGCTGCTCGGGGTCAGGGCTATAAGTAATCCAAAGCTCAGCTGCAGGAATTGTTGGAAAGCTGATGCTTCTGCAAAGTGATGTGGTGTCCAGGGGTTCGATTTGCACGGTCGCCATGAGGGATACAGGCCTCAGACTTGCTGTGGGCACTGATCAACCTCTAAGACCATGGAAACCCACCTCCTGTGTTGCAAAATTCTTCGGAGGCTGGCGGGAGCTTTGGAGCTGCAAACCGGTCAGATGTGTCTTTGGTGCCTGCCTTGCAGGGGAGTAAGTTGTTTACTCCAAGTGAGATTCTTCACTCATCTAGTTCAATGTAGATCGTTGAAGTTCCAGGATTCAGTATCAGAGTTTCGTCCAGGTGTAATCTAAAGTCCTGTAGCCAGGGGTTCCTTTCTTATACCCAAGGAAGGGGTGGGACAAACTCTAGGGACCCACCTATGGGAGGGTCAGGAAAGAGGGGGTGGCTACACCCATTTCCTTTGTCCAGTTTCACGCCAGAGCAGGGGCTGGTAGCCCCTGCAACCGGTTCGAGCTGGGCTATGCACAGGGACACCAAATAAGACCCCAGTGCTGAACTTCAAAGCACTCTTGGAGTGCACCCACACAGCCCCAATACACTAAAGTCTTTCTGGGAGGTGGTGACACCTCCCTGTGACAGGAAACCTATTGTCCAGGCTTCCCCTGCCGGAGTTCCATCCAGCAGCAGGAGGGCAGACTCGTGTCTGTGGCTGGCAGCATCCATTTTGTGATGCCAGGGCTCTGTTAGCTGGTACCGGGTATACCAGTGCTGTCATGTCTCTCCCTCTAGAAGGGTGGGATCATACTCCCACACCAGTTACTGGTGTGGGGGTATGATTCCAAAGTGTTTGACACCAAATACGACATGTTTCCGTGCAGCTATCCCAAAGTTAGCATTTCCGTTTGGTTATAATGCACTTAAGAGTGTATGGTTTGGCTGCATCACAAACAACCCCAGAATAAAGGTTCTGAAGGCTGCAGAGGGGCTCTGCTCATGCATGGGCACCCTCTCACATAAAGCCCAGAACCCTGCCTTCAGGATTGGTAAGGCCTGCCATAGGGGTGACTGATAGGTTTATATGTGCAGTGATATGGAGAGATATAGTGAACCTATATCTCAGTAAGGGGTGCATGCACCACCTTACCCAGGATGCAGTAGCAGACCTGTGGTGTCATTTTTGAAGGCTTCCCAGGGGTGGCACAATACATGCTGCAGCCCCTGGTAGGCCACTGGGGTACCTATGCCCTTTGTACATAGTATACCATTTACTAGGGACTTATAAGGGTACCCCAGAATCCAAGCTGGAGTGTACCTATAGTACTTGTAATCAATTTAAGGGAGAAAGCAGATAGTCTGGCTGGGATCCTGCTATTCAGGACCCCAGCCTAAGTCGAATACCAGCAAAACACCAGGAAAAAAGTGCGGGCAACCCTTCCTACACAGATCACAAATTGCACATAATGTAAATAGGTCAGTGGGCTACTGCTTGTGTCAGAGAGATACTTTTGTTACTTGCAGTTTATAAGTTACAATCCTAACATACAACAGTGAGCTATTAACTTTCATCTAAGAGCTGCATACAAACTGCAAGGTATAAATTAGAGCGTTATGTTTTTCCCCCCAGTCTTTGATTATCCTAATGTTTCAAAAAGTGTTCTTTTGGACAGAAATCAATTCTGATTATTAAAGAGAACCCCCAACCATGGTATTACGTTTTAAAATTCTGAGTTTGTTTCTCCAGACCAATCACTAATAAACTATATGGCCTAGTAGTATGGTTGTCATGTGACTCCTACACCTTGTAGTCCTTAGTCTTGTGTAACATTTTCTATACAGTGATTTACACACATATTGATTGTCTCTGAGTAATGTGTGTGATGTAAAGTGCTCTGACACCCTATACTGGTATGAGTGGCGCTGTAAATCAAATTAAATGCATCTGAGAGAGAGTGTGGTTATGGAGACTTGAGGGGCACTGTTAAAGGGTGGTAGTGAGGGAATCCATGGCAGAGGTAGTCATTGGGAGGCAATACCAAACATTAATGCACAGGGCACCACCAGTGCTAAGACCGGCCCTGCCCTTGAGGCCAGTCTGCCTCACCCATAGGTAGCTCCATTGGCTTTGTTTCAGAAGTAGTAGCTGCAACTCACCAGGGATTGGCAATGCAGAATTTGTACGCACACCAAACTAAGTTCACAAACTTCACAGTCTCTCTGCTTCATGTCAGGACTGGGGCTGGTATGGTTAGGTTCCCAAAGTTGAGCATACAACCCAGGAGCCGGTTTTGGCGCTTGGTGGGAAGGCGAAGGAGTGTTTCAGTGAGATCACTCTCTGCCTTCCTTCGTTCTTTGAGAGTTTAGGTCTTTTCTCCCTCTCCCAAGATGGCTGCTGGCTAGGTCTGCGATTGTTTCCCTGTGGCCCGCTCTGGCAGCGGTGCATGCTTCCCCGGGTTGATGTGGCGCGCGCGCGTTTTGAGCGCGGCGCACTTCAACCGTCAAATCTCTGCGAAGGCGGCGTTCTCTTTGAGCTCCGCGCTTCTCGTGAAGTATTTCCAGTCAGAGTTCCCTTACGGAGATTTAGAGGAGACTTACCCATTCCAGTTCTTTGGCTCCATATCTGTCCTGAGTCTGGGTATTTTCTTCACATACTTTTATCTTCAAGTTAGCGTTAAGGCAGTTCAGAGACTTCGAGAGAGTGACAAGTATCTGGAACTCGACGAAGTTCTTCAGCGCATCTACGGCGGAGAAAAGGTAGAGGCAAGTCCGGTGAACTTTCTGAAGAGAAGTAAGTTCCATTTATTTCTGAATTTCTTGGATGTGCCAGCGCTCCATTGAAGGCTTCCAGAGACAGTTTATTAAAAGAGACTAAAGGAACTCACTGACATTAAGCAAGTGAGTGTGAGAGAGTATCGTGAACAAAGTCTACATTCCAAGGTCACTTGGCAGCAGTAGTAGTTTCAGTATCAAGTACAGAATTCAGCTAAAAGAGTGAGAAGAAGACAGAAGAGTGAAAAGACTTTCTTTGTAATTCCATGTAAATGCAAATATATATATATTCACTGAAAAAACCATAGGTTTCACACATGTTATAGTTAGCTGGACATTTTACTGATAAAAAACCAATGAAATTCCCCCGTTATAGTTACTGTAGGCTATAACTCACGCAACCGCAATCCTCTGCTGATGCTAATACTGTATTTAGACACTTATTTGCCCATGTCTTCTTCCATTAAATTTTAGCTATACATATATTACAAATATTTTTTTTTCATAAAGACACATATGTCATCAGCAGAGGATTACGGTCGCGTGAGTTATAGTTGCCTACAGTAACTATAACGGGGGAATTTCATTGGTTTTTTATCAGTAAAATGTCCAGCTAACTATAACATGTGTGAAACCTATGGTTTTTTCAGTGAATTTGCAAGGTTTTTTAAATGCTAATTCCTAACTATAACGTGTGTGAAACCTATGGTTTTTTCAGTGAATTTGTACGGTTTTTTAAATGCTAAGTTACTTTACGCCATTTGTGGCGTGCGCGCCCACTTAACGCAGTTCGTTCCGTGCGCGCACGGTGCGCTTCGCGCACCGTGCGTGCACAGTGAGCACGCGGTGCGCTTTGCGCACCGCGTGCCCACGTTACGCTAGATGGGCCATGAACGCACGATGCGCTTCGCGCACCGTGCGCACATGGAGGTCATATGATGAGCATCGTTGTGACAGGTAAAATATATGTTTTGTTTAGCTCTGATGAGCCATGCACAAAAGGTGCCCTTCGAGGGATCTTTTGCACACGGGGTGGGGAGAATGTGGATATTTATTTATTTATTTATTTTTTTCTTACCGTACGCGTACGGTAAGCGTAATCGGCGAAATTTTCGAAAAAATTAAAATTGCCTTTTTTCACTTGGGGGATCGTTGGGGACTCCCTCGACATGGCTAGGTGCTTGGGAGCTGTGTAAACAGCCCCTTTACATGATTTGCACTTTGTTTTTCAACCCCCTGTCAGAGTGCGAGAGAGAAAATGGTGGCCGCCGCTTCCTGGTTTCAACCGATTCGAATGTTTACTAAGATCTAAGGGCCAATCAGAATCGCGCTCGCGCACGCCACCGTACGCGTACGGTAAGCGCACCGTAAGCGCACCGTAAGCTGGCTCAGATATATATATATATTGATTTAAAGGCTATTTTCTCAGAATCTACTGAACAGATTTACACCAAACCTACAAAAGGCACTTCCTTGACCTGAGGACTACCTCTCTGCCAAATTTCAAGTAATTCTGTTCAGCCGTTCGGGCTGTAGCTGTGTCTAAAGGTCCTATGGAAAAATGCATGGGAAAAACGCGTTTTGGGACCCCCCTTTTATCTCAGCCCCCGCTTGACGAATCCCCCCGAGACTTTCAGGGTAGGAGCGGAGCGTAGCGCATCACCTATTTTGAAAAATTCGCGAGGATTCGTCAACCGGCGCCAAAGTTATTCAAAATAGAATGTTGCGGATTTCCTATGGAAACGTGGTCCTAACTATAACTACCTCCTGGCGACCGCCAGTAGGTAATATATATATATATATATATATATATTCACTGAAAAAACCATAGGTTTCACACATGTTATAGTTAGCTGGACATTTTACTGATAAAAAACCAATGAAATTCCCCCGTTATAGTTACTGTAGGCAACTATAACTCACGCGACCGTAATCCTCTGCTGATGCTAATACTGTATTTAGACACTTATTTGCCCATATCTTCTTCCATTTAATTTTAGCTATACATATATTACAAATATTTTTTTTTCATAAAGACACATATGTCATCAGCAGAGGATTACGGTCGCGTGAGTTATAGTTGCCTACAGTAACTATAACGGGGGAATTTCATTGGTTTTTTATCAGTAAAATGTCCAGCTAACTATAACATGTGTGAAACCTATGGTTTTTTCAGTGAATTAGCAAGGTTTTTTAAATGCTATTTCCTAACTATAACCTGTGTGAAACCTATGGTTTTTTCAGTGAATTTGTACGGTTTTTTAAATGCTAAGTTACTTTACGCCATTTGTGGCGTGCGCGCCCACTTAACGCAGTTCGTTCCGTGCACGGTTTTTATCAACTTTAATAAGCCCTGTACATTTGGTGGCCTTCGGCCACCAAAAGCACAGGGGGTGAGGTCAATGTGGATAGTGTTTTTTTTATTTCGATTTTATAATTTCATGTTGCCAAAATTACGTTTTTTTTCTCTATTAATAAGCCCTGCACATTTGGTGGCCTGCGGCCACCAAAAGCACAGGGGGTGGGGTAAGTGTGGATAGTGTTTTTTTTATTTTTATTTTTTTACCGTAAGCGTACGGTAAGCTTACGGTAAGCGTACGGTAAGCGTACGGTAAGCGTACCCCGTGAAATTGCCGAAAAAAAAATAAAACCGTTTTTGCTCTTGGGGGATGTTTGGGGACTCCCTCAACATGACTATGTGGGAGGGAGTTGTCAAAACAGCCCCGTAACATGTTTTTGGCCATCATGTTTGATAAACAACACTCAGTGCGAGAGACAAAATGGCGGACGCCGCTTCCTGGTTTCGGCCGATTCGAATGTTTACTAAGATCTAAGAGCCAATCAGAATCGCGCTCGCGCACGCCACCGTAAGCTTACGGTAAGCGTACGGTAAGCGTACGGTAAGCGTACCGTAAGCGGGCTCAGATATATATATTGATTTAAAGGCTATTTTCTCAGAATCTACTGAACAGATTTACACCAAACCTACAAAAGGCACTTCCTTGACCTAGGGACTACCTCTCTGCCAAATTTCTAGTAATTCTGTTCAGCCGTTCGGGCTGTAGCTCGTTCTAAAGGTCCTATGGAAAAATGCATGGGAAAAACGCGTTTTGGGACCCCCCTTTTATCTCAGCCCCCGCTTGACGAATCCCCCCGAGACTTTCAGGGTAGGAGCGGAGCGTAGCGCCCCACCTATTTTGAGAAATTCGCGAGGATTCGTCGACCGGCGCCAAAGTTATTCAAAATAGAATGTTGAGGTTTTCCTATGGAAACGTGGTCCTAACTATAACTACCTACTGGCGACCGCCAGTAGGTAATATATATATATATATATATATATAAGGGAACTGTCAACTTAGCACACCCTGCTCGGTACTGGAACAAGAAGGAAGATTAGTTGTTAAAAGAAAGAACTATCACACATTTAATGAAAAGTCAAGACTCTACTAGGGGTTAGACAGGAGTCTTTACACGCCAACAGAGCAACTCCTCTACTCCTTAGAAGGCACTAGTTAAATGAGTCAGAGAGCAGCTACCCACTGTGTCAGGACAGGTATAGTGTGTGAATAACTACCATAACCCATTAGTGTAGTCAAGTGAAGAATTGTTTCTGAGTAACTCTCATTGCAGGAATCGTGAGGAAGAAGTTACGAGTCCAGTCCAGGAAGAAGACGCAGTGCTGTCTCTCTTGTCTGTCAAATTCCCCTTTCCCCCTCTCTGCTGCTCGTGAGCTTTTAGCTCGCGGTAGCGGAGTGGAGGAGTGGAGATCAAGCATCTGCTCCTGTGGAATCGGCAAGATCTGCTAAGGTTTCTGACACTTCATTCACAAGCACTTTTAACATGTGCTGCTTGCTGTGGGGCCACTGGAATAAAATATGCAGCAAAGGAGGACAAAATTATGCCACAGTGTTGACTAAATTATGCATTTAAAAAAGGCTGCAGCGTAATGCAGTATATTTTCTGATATTTTATTATTTTGACATGTGTACACATGCTAACAGTCTCTGGAAAGATTTTGCCTGATTAGTACCAGTGTAACATACAAATGCAGCAGTGAGAAAGGTGATCAGTCAACCTGTGCAATAAGCCATCCACTCCGCAGCAAAACAAGTCACATTTTTTATTAACTTGTGATACGTTTGAGCTATAAACAATTTATTAGTTTAAATGGTCAGATCATGCAGCAGATCTTGCATTATGAGGCAAATATGGCAGAGCCATAATTATATAGAAAACATTTGCAAACTAGGATATTTTGCTATTCATGTTTGAACTGCTGTTGTGGAAAAAGGGAGAAGTGCTGAGGACAGAAACTCCATGGCTCGGAGACAAATGGCTTGGGCTTCCACATTTTATCGTATTTGGACATTCTGTGATTAGAAGCATATCCTACTTTGGGAATGTGTTTTAATGTCAATAACTCAGATGTATGATGGTACAACGCGTACCATCACAACGCGGTATGTTACATCGCGGTTTTGACAACGCAAGTCGTTACATAGACTTGCGTTGGAGGGCGCTGGATTTAGGAATAGTGTGAATTACTATTCCAACTCCAGTCTACGTACAGTAGGGAAGGTGTTGGAATAGTAATTCACACTATTCCTTAGTCTAGAGCGCCCTCCAGTGCAAGTCGGTGTAACGACTTTCGTTGTAAAAACCACGATGTAACCATACCGCGTTGTAATGGTTGCGTGGCAAAGGATGTTTCCCCAATAACTCATTATAACCTTATATAATCATGTGTATCCATTGGTTGATTAAACTGGGCAGTGAAATGCCAAACAAATACTAAAAATTGGGATATTTGCGCATTCTGGCCACACCTCTGGCTCCGCCCACTGAGTCAATCCGTGGGTTATTCCCACCCTCTGATTCTCCGCCCACAGTTCCCCTACTTTTTTTCCCCCACTTCGACCACTGGGCCTGCTCAAGGGTGAAGGTGCCCTGACCCAAAAGACCACACAGCACATTTGTTGGCGGGATATTGGGACTGAGCCGCGAGTGTATACCCTTCGGTATTAACCGGACTAGCCATCAAGTTGTGTGCATCGTGCAGACTGCCATGTTGAGCCAGTGGCCGAGGGGGGCCCCCTGCAGCACGCCTCCCCCCGCACCGCGGGAGATGCGGGGGCCTGTGTTACGCCCCTGTGTTGAGCTTTGTGGCTCACTACACATGTAGCAAGCCAGTTCACAGGCTTCTGCTCAGGTGACGGTGTTGGTGCTAAGCATGTTGTTCGAGTGGCAGGTCTGGTACGTGGGGTGCTTTTCCGCCCGCAAATGGGTCACAGTCTGCACGAATTTGCCTAGGCATGTGCTTTGGTTTCCTTTACATGATAGTGACAAGCTGCTGCTCTCATATTGGGACCAGTGGTAAGACAGGACTGACTTGTGCAAAGGCTGCATTTATGTGCCAGTTAAAGTTCTTTACTTGAAACTCAAGTGATTGGTGTGCCATTCCTCAGGATGGTGCCCACATGCCAAAGTTGCTTCTCATATGCATGTGCCCTTGTCCACTATTTTTGGGGTTCGATCCAGCACAAAGCTGCCTTCCTGTCTGGAGTCTGTTCGCACCCCCTGGGCATACAGGGGCTTCGAAGATGAGGATGCCTTACACGCCTTACATTGGTCTTAGTTATGTGTGGTCTAGGGTGAAAGCAGAACAACAAGTTTGAGGAACAGTGTGGATCCACGGAGCTGAGATAAGGCAGGGTTTACTGGTTGCCGAGGGCTGCTGCAGGCAGATCTCTGCTCTACCCAAAGGCAGGGCTGGTTCTGTGATGACGGGCAGTCTTCGCAGGCGCAATCTGCTTCCAGGTGGCTGGGTATGAGCTAAAATGTGATAAAGGGCATGAATAAAGGGCAATGGCCGATTGGCCTTAATGTGCTTCACCTCAGGATGTGTTCCGGCGAGCTCATTCTGTGCTTTAAGAGGTATATGAAGAGTATCTCCCTCTGGAGCCCTTTTGATTCTGATGAAATGGTGAAAAATGTAAAAAAGGCAGGACTCAGCATATCAGGTAAACCACTCCTGGCACTAAAGAGCAACCCTGTGACCATGTTATCAGGCAAAATACCGTCACCCACGCTGTATGGCAGCCAATGGATGAAGCTGGGGATGTGTGCGGTGCTGGTTGAAAAGATATGTGACTGATGCGTCAGCAGGCCATGGGTGCAGAGGGTTAATCAAAAGCCTGTAAGTATATGTATTTATTACAATTTATTTTATAAAAAGGGAGGCTGGTGAAAAAGTTAAAGCTGCTTCCAGGTCAGATGTAAAAAGCCCTCAGGCCCTCATTATAAGATGGGGTGTTTCATCTGGAGCAATAACTCCGGGTGAAACACCCCAAGTAACCACTACAAGTGTGTCCGGGTTCAGAATTGTGAGGTTTGAAAAATCTGGACTCGATAATTTCGTGCTTGTTGACGCCAGCAGGGCACAATATTGTGCAAACAGGGAGCAGTCACATTGAATAACATCCACTCTACGGATTAAGAGCGCTGTATACGACTCCGCATGCTATGGACTATAATATATAGACACACTGAAGAGGTTGTGACAACGCTCTCTGTAGGTTAGTTTCCAGGCTGGAGTTTCCATAACTGAGGCCCAAACAGCCACAGTCTGTGCAGGTAAGGGGAATTTTGAGGGAGGAAGCAGAGGGAGCATTAATTATTTATTAAATTTTCCCACAGCATCGTCCCTCGAAATCCCCCCTTACTCGGCCCCACCGCCTCACCACTGTTACCTGCACGGACCCCGGCTGGGCCCAAAGAGGTGTGAATTTACCGCGCTTGGGCCCTGATTCACAAGGGAACACTACACTAGTGGCAGACGCCTCGGCTGTGATGGAGTCTCTGCACTCATGGCGGAATCTCCGTAGTAAGAATTCTCATTGTGGAGATTCCACCCTGAGTGCAGAGACTTCTCCACGACTGAGGCCCTTGGATACCAACAGTGACACAGATAGTGATCAGGAGAAGAAACAAAACACTGCCCTCACTTAAAAGACCATTCTCACTCTGATGAATAAGACTCCACTCCCACCATCTACCAAGTGTCTGTGATACAAGATGACTTATCAGCAGACCTTCTCACTAAAACGTAAAATCAAATTTCTCTACAGCCCATGTCTCCTGTGTCTCCTTTTCCATGTCCGGTCCTCTCCCTCTTGCTTCAGGAATGTCAGCAATACACTTCCACTGTTAGGGAAAACAACCTCACCAGAATCTTATGCACATGGACTGGTCAGGAGCTGTGAAAAAGGAACCCACAGGCCTCCTTTACTAACACATACAATGCATGTACTACACTGGCAACATACACAAGCACACATAACATGCACTTGGAATATTAACTCTAGGTGCCTTTAGTATCTACAGTTGCTCTGCTGTAGAAAGAACCTGGAGTGAGATTAGATAACATGGTGTTGGAAAACGGGGCAGTATATGTGAGGCCTGCACAAATAACATGTCACATTTGTTCTTCACTGGGAACCAAACACCTTATTGTAGCGCTTGACTCTCAGAGGGTAGCATTGCAGAAATAACACTCAATAATTGATTGTCTAGTCTATACTTTGCTTTATAAAAGTAAGAGTACATTTATTAAACACACACACTACTTAATACTTTGTACCAATTTAAAAATATACATAAGCTGTTGGAATTACTTTGTGACATTGCATAACATCTCTACCCGTCCCGCAGGGGGGTGGGGTCTAGTACTACCACTCCCATGTCTGCACATCATCTTGCCCCATAATGCAGTAGGTTGACACAACCTGGAGTGAGGGCCTTGCCAACTGGCACCATCCCAGTGGTGACCCACCCCATCATCTCAAGAAGCATTAAAAATGGGTAATCCTGCCCTGGGGACACATAACCCTGACTGAGCATCTCATACTAACAATCCAATATGCACCTCTACATCTTTAGTGGCTAACAGTCTGGGTTGTTCTTCCCCTAATGCAGTGGCAAGAATATATGTTTGAGCATCACTTTAAATGAGGTGCTCAGCATAGCTGATAACAGTTATAATGCATTGCAATTAAAAGCCCCTAAAAGGCGTCACAGTGAAATACCATTTAATACAGAGTAGTGAGGGAAGATTAGTAAATGAGACTTACTTTTTTGCGCCAAATTTACTTGTGCAACTTGCAGACCCTATACCAAGGTTAGGAAAATCCACAAAAAGGGCTGTCCTAGGCTTGGCAAACAGCAGGATAGAGCTCTTGGGGCCTTATGTAGGTGGCCTAACATTTACCACTTCATAAATACCGAATTTTACCGATTCGGTATTTATGAAGTGGTAAATGCTATGTAGGTAATCAGTCGGTAAAAATTACCGAATCGGAATTGGTCGGTAATTTAGAATCGGTATTTACTGGAGGCCCATAGGAATCAATGGGAAGCCAGTTACCATTACCGAATCGGTAAATACCGATTCGGTAATGGGGGGAGCACAATCAAGGGTGGCAGGGTGTCACAGTGACACCCTGTTGCACCCCTGATTCCTGCATGTGTGCACATGTGGCACACATACATGCCGTAAGGGCATGTATGTCTGCCACATTGCACACTTCTAAGTGCCAAAAAATGCTTTTTCCTAAGCCATTCGTAGTTGGTGGTAAATAACGAATCCACACAACACCCACACACTCCCCCTACATCTCATTTCAGGATTCGGTATTTACCGAATCGGTAAAATTACCGAATCGGTAATTTTACCGATTCGGTAAATTACCGAATCCTGAAATGTCCCCCCTACATACCAAAAGCCTGAATACCGGTCGGTAACGGGATTTTTACCGAAAATCGGCCGTTACCGACCGGTATTAGGCTACCTACATATGGCCCTTAATGTTTAAATGATGTGTATACTTGGATCCACAGGCTTAAGCTGTCCGCACCAGACATGCAGCACTGTATATAATGTTGTTTTTTCTATAGCTTGCTTTCTCAGATTGCTTGTCATCTCATAAAGACTTCTCCCACTATAATTCTAAAACCTCACATGAAAAATGGAACTGGCGCTATTACAATAATTCCTCTCCTTTCTTTCTTCAGAGAGACCCACACCTTACCTTCCATCTTCTGCACGTCTTATATTTCTGAATATTGACTGCTCTCATTCTCATGGATGTTTGCCTTAATCTCTGTTACTGTAATTCTGCAAATGGCTCATCATACCTCATTTCACAGACCACAACCTCTCCTTCTTCAAACCCCTGTCTCTGCTAACCTCAATACACCTATCTGTTTATCTCACCAACCATTTGCCTGGAACCACATAGCCACCATTAATAACCTAACTGGCATTGGCATGGAAGGTTTTTGTTTTCTTTCTACATTACTAATCCCAAAAGCCAACAACATCACTGCATTAACCACATACCTTGGGTTTTGGAGTGGCGTGCTTCTCGCCATAAAGAGCTTCTACGCCTTGTCAAGGGTAGTAGGAGCTATACGAATGTGACTACAATGACAAAGTATGGGTTGCGAGCAGCAGCATTGGTCTGCCGCTACTTTCACCCTCCACCAGTCTGGGCAGAGCAGAGAATTAAGACAGTCCGCCCCCCCCCCACCCACTCCCCCTCCCGCTCTACCACCCAGACAAGCACAAGTGTGCCCTATACTCCTGTGGAGACCCCCACAAGCACTGCCGCTGACACTGAATATCTCGGAGTTTTTTCCTTCCAATTGCGGAAAAAGTTTGCAGTAACTCTGGTCGAAGAAATTATTTTGGGAAAAAATATATGACTGGACTTTGCACTTTGGTGCGGATGTACGGAATTATTTTCAATTCCGACCCGGGATCTCCGTACGTCCAGCCTGGCTCGTAATAAGGGCTTCAGTAGTGAATGCATCCTGCTGTGAACTTGGTAGCCGATGTGAATGCTTATTTTGCTACAATTCTCACTGACGGCACTAGATGGCACAATAAGACGCGTAATTCGAAAACACTGATCCTAAAACGCCCCGAGAGAGTCACTAAAAGAAACGAACACTATTCTTGGTGAGTTTATGTAACAGGATACCTAAGCATTTCCCATCGCCACATTAGGTGATTCCAAAAAAGAAGTGTAATGTAAGATCCAGCTTGAAAAGCAGAAACTCCTTCAATAAGGTTACCCATCCCTCTGTTTTTTTTTTAAGCAGTGCATGGCAAGAAGAAATCTTACAATTCACTGGTCGATGCATCTAAAAGTACACCCAAAAGGTTCCATATAAGTGCTGCAGACATTCTAGGAAAGTGCATGAGTATTTTCCATTTTCACAGTGTGGGTGCAAACATTTTTTATTTTTTATTTTTGATGGAAAATGTGGATAAAAAATAAAATAAAATATATTTTTGAATGTTCACAATTTTCCCAACTATATCCATGCAGTAGGTACACAATGTGAATAGCTGCTCCTCATCAACACGTCAATATCCTGCTGTTCCATTGTTTGCGCCCCCGGATTTACTTGGTGCGGGAGCACTCGACCTGACTTTAACAGTAAAACTGACGGCCTCACTTACTATATTTTGATGTACGACAGGGCAGCAAGCCTTCTTGCTGTACCGCCATGCGTCAAAATAAAAGGGCATGTGTGAGCCGTATCTATAGGAAATGGCGCATTCCTGTCTTCTCCCCTGCGCCAACGCACAAACAGCAGCTGTGCACCAACGCACATACCCTTGCGCCATGCTGCAATGGTGCTTGCGCTGCAGTGATGATTGTTGTTGTGCAGGAAGGACCACATTCCTGCATAGGAGCAATAATGAATGGTGTTTTCCTCCTTCTATGTGTGCTGCAGAATGCAGCAGACATTGAAAAAGCAAAAAACGAGGAGAAATAAAAGTATTTCTTCTTGTTGCACCACTCGGCGTAGCATTGTGACGCAGTCCTAGGTTTACAACACTTTGTAAATTTGAAAATGTGTTTGGTTCCATGTATGTTGCGTGGAAACACCCACAGCAACACCCATGGAATGCCCCTTTTACACAGAGTAATGCATGAAAGGGGCACATATATATAAAAGGCCACAAAAAGCCACGCAGGATGACTTTACGTGACCTTGAAAAAATGGGCAGGAACACAGTGCCACTGGTGCAGTTGAGAAAGTGACGCACCGGCAGTGCAATGAGCTTGTAAATGAGGACCCGAGTGTCGATCATAAATGTTATAAAGTAGGGATGTCCTACTGACACTCCTCCTGTTTTCCTTCAAATGTAGGAATCTCCTGTGCCTTGCCAAATCCATTGTTGCCCTCCCAACAGGGAGTTACAAAACATTCAGGACCTCATTACTACAAAACGACGCAGTGTGGCGCTGCAAGCCATTTTGCTGCGCCAAGCTGCCTAATTATAGAACCTCCCAGGCAACCATGCAAGCATTACTGGTGGACATGTGTGTAGAGTTGCTCAATGTACCTAGAGACATTTAATGTATATATTTTGTTTTAAGGTTTGTCTAAGAAAGGTACTCATTTGGTTGAAGGAGCATGCTTTTATTTATTATGACATGGAGAGCTGGACAGGACTAGAATTCATCAGAAGTGAATATGACCTTTCCAATCATCCTGTAGGATTATGTTCTCTACAAAAAAGAATCAAGAATTGTTGCTTTTGTTAAATCTTCTCTTGGTGATCAATATTCTGTACTAACAGGTCTTGTTTTGTCGACTATATTAAAGGTTGAAATTTTGAATTGCGATTTACCCCTTAACTATTGCTTGCATCTAATCCTTCGTTTAGGTACACCATCAGTATATCTGGGTTATTTTGGCTCTCTTCATTGAATTAACAAATATGTCTGGGATATTATTCCTCTTCATTGTATTAAAGGTGATTGTGTAAATAGAAGAGCTTCTACGTTAAATACTATTTTACTTCTGTGCCCTTATTTTTTGAACTTCACAAGTTATTTTTACATTCTTTGTTTCCAAAGAATAGGATTTGTAGAGTTGATCCTGCAAGGAATTTCGTTCTTGAAAAAACCTTTACTGATAGTTTGAGTTTTTTGAAGAATGATGAGAAATGCTTGTAAGTGTAAAATATTTTAACTCTGTGATATATATGTGTATGTTTGTTGTATTCATTGTTATTAAGTGTATATGGACTGCAATGTCTAATAAGCTTGAATTTAAACTTGGAATCAGAGTGTTGGTTGGGAAGAGGCTGTTGGCACAAGTGTAGCCGGATGTATGACGTAACAACGCGAGTCATAACAACGCGTGCAGTTACATCGCAATCGTTACAACGACTGCGATGTTACTACGCTATGCCATTACAACGCAAGTCTTTACATCGACTTGCGCTAGATGGCATGCTAACATTAGAAAAGCGTAATTTACTATTCCAACTCCAGTCCACCTAACAGTAGGGAAGGTGTTGGGATAGTAAACTACACTATTTGTAATGTTAGCACGCCATCTAGCGCAAGTCGATGTAAAGACTTGCGTTGTAATGGCATCGCGTGGTTACATCGCGTTCGTTGTAACGACCGCGATGTAACAGCATCGCGGTGTACTGACTGCGTTGTTAACGATGTTTCCCGTGTAGCCCAGCCCTAGCCCCCAATCTCCAGTGATCACTCCACTCCAATTTACTACCGGCTCAAGACAGTTCATTATTCTACCTGGAATGGGCACGTTTACCCAGTAAAACTGGGTGCCTGGTTTATTCTCCTTTCCTGCCAGAATCCCTGGCAGATTAAACCATAATTGAGCAATGCAGGAGAGGAATTGCAGTCCAAAATTGGTCATTCCGGCCCTGCATACCAGAATTCATGAACTTCTTGCTCTATCATGCCCTCTATGCACACCAGTCTATGCTAGATATTCTCTGATGTAGAATGCTATACTTACAGTGTGAAACTTTAAGGAATGACTACTACATACGATAAGATAGATAAGATAAGGCCCCGAGCCCGCTCATTCTCTAAGTATATCATGCCATGGTACATGAGGGCACGTTTATCAAGGATTTTACGTCACTCTTGCTCCACGCAAGGGGGCTCAAGCGTGATGCAAAACCTAAGTCAGATATATCAAGCCTTGCAAGGCCCCCTTGCGAGGCCCTACATGGCTTGATACATTTGGAGGAATGCAGCACAATTCGCGGCATTGGGTTACTACGCCACAGGGAAGTGTTCCATGGGTGGACCGTGGGTGTCCCCACATATCCACCCATGGATTTTGGCGCATTCCCAAATTTAGCGTTGCTGATAGACCTGGGAATGCATCAAAATGCTTCGGCTCTCCAGGTGAGGTGTACCAAGGAGGAATATAAAATTTCTCCTTGTTCTGTCCTCTTTCTATGTGTGTGAGGGAGGAAAATGCCCTTGAGGATTGTTTTTGTGCTGGAAGGTGTTATTTCCTGTACAAAAACAATCCTGTCTGCTGCCATGGCTTGTGCAGATAAGAGCGGTGGGGCGGGGGGAGTGGGGATTTCGACAGATGACAATGAGGGAAAATTAAATAAATTATTAATTTTCCCTCGTCGTTGTATGTCGAAATCCCCCCACCTTGCCCTACCCCCCCACCTCTCTTATCTGCACGGGTCGTGACTGCCTGTCTGCAATGCAGGCACCCTGGCACCACGGCGCAAGGGTGCCAGCATTGGCACTAGGCAGATAAAAGGGTGCCAGTGCAAAGAAGGGACAGGAATGCACCATATCATGTTAAATATGACACTTTCCTGCCCTTTCTCTTTCACACAGCCTGGCACAGCAAGATGACTTGCTGCACTGTGTGAAAAGTAAATGTAAAAATAATGGTACGTGTGCACCATGGTTTCCTCATCAGTCACTGAAATGGCAGTGGAACTCTTGCTGATTGTTTTCTTCATTTCTCTTTCCCTTTAGCCTCCCCTCTGTCTCTTTTAATTCTTCAGTCTGATTATGACCAAATATTCGGTTGGGTCAACATGATGCCGACTTTTACTCCACGAGACAAATGTTGTTGTGCTCTGAGGAACTAATTTATGAAGTTTTGCCATAGCGCAGTGCCACAGGCCTTCCTGCTGCGCTGCCCTATGGCAAAAGAAAAGGGCAGGAGTGTGCTGTATCTATTAGATAGGGCGCATTCCTGTCCTTTTCCGCTGCCACGACCCACATTGGGCTGCCGTGTGGCAACGCAAGCACCTTTGAACCATGGCGCAAGGGTGCCTGCATTGCAGGGATGTTTATTTTTGTGCAGAATGGGCCTTCATGCACAAAAACAATCAGAGGGTTTTCCCTCTTTCTATGTGTGCTGCAGAATGCAGCACACACAGAAAAAGGAAAAACAAGGAGAAATAAAGATATTTCTCCTCGTTGTGCCTCCCTTACGCCTCCCCTGGGAAGGCATAAGTCTGTGGTGCTGCCTCAGAGTTGCAATTTCTCGTAAATCTCGGGAAGTGTCAAAAAGCCATGGCTGTTGCTGGGAACACACACAGCAACACCTGTTGCACGCTCCTTTGACACAGAAAACTGCGTTAATGGGAATGATATTTACGAGGCAGCAGTAAGCCAAAAAAGTGGACTAGTACTGACTTCTAAATATGGAGGAGGATCCTGTGCCACAGAACGCCACAAAAAGTGACATTGAGGTGCCGCAAGAGGCCTCATAGATGAGGCCCTGGAGCCTCATTTATGAGTTTTTGCTGTAGGGCAGCGCCGCAGGCCTTCCTGCAGCGCTGCCAAACAGCAAAAGAAAAGGGCAGGAATGTGCCGTATCTATCAGATACAGCGCATTCCTGTCCTTTTTCCCTGCACCGGTGCACAAAGGGCTCATGTGCAACAATGCAGGCACCTTTGCACTAGGGTGCAAAGGTGCCTGCGTTGCGGTAAGGATTATTTTTGTGCAGGAAGGGAAACCTTCCTGCACAAAAACAATCACAAAAGGCTTTTTCCTCTTTCTATGTGTGCGGCAGATTGCAACACACATAGAAAAAGGAAATACAAGGAAAAATAAATATATTTCACATCGTTTTGCCTCCATTACGCCTCTCCAGGGGAGACATAAGCTTTTTGCCTCAGATTTATGATTTCTCGTAAATCTGTGGCAGTGTCAAAAAGCCATAGATGTTGCTGGGAACACCCCCAGCAACACCCATTGCCAATCCCTTTAACACAGAAAACTGCGTTAAAGGGAACAATATTTAGTCAGCATTAAGCCAAAAAAAGTGGCTTAGTGCTTAAGCCAAAAAAAGTGACGTTCTGGCAGCGGCTGAATACTTTTGTTACATACAATTATTGGATTAAAAGCTAAGATTGTTTTGACTTTGGTCCTTTTGTAGTTCCTGATATCACTTTGAATAATTTTTTTTTATATATAAAGTGTGAATCGCATATGAGCACCAAGCTTGCTTTCTGCACCTCTCATTACGTCGCTGTATGTTTCATGGTTTACATTAAGATTCAGTTAACATGACATGCTCTTTTGCTCTCACAATATTTAGTGTTTGTTCATACGTCCCTCGTGTTGTATCCTTTGCCTTTATAACATATATTGACTTTTGAAGTAATATTTGTAGAAGTAATTCTTCGAACCCCTTTTGTTATATATGTTGATCACCCCTGGTTCCTGGTCCATCGCCTTGTGTTTTTGGCACGGTATGGGGGATATATACAATTAAGTGGCGGAGAATGTCGTTAGCCTCCTGGGCTTAATGACACACTCCGCCACTTTGGAAACGCAAGGATGCACCATATTTACAAGAATGTGGTGCAGCCTTGCGTTTCCCCCCTGCGATGGCACCAAGTTTAACAACTTAGCGCCAACGCAGGCACCCTTGCACCAGAGTGCAAGGGTGTCTGCGTGCAGGGGAGGATTGGTTATGTACAGGACGGTGACCCTTCCTGCACATAAATAATCCTAAATGCCATTTTGTAAGTTTCATGAGTGCTGCTTCATGCAGCACACATGAAAGTAACAAAATTGCATTTTTTAAAAAGGTTTGTTTATCTACATCATAAACAAACCATGGCATTTTGCTTTTTCCATGTGTGATGCACAAGGCAGCACACATGGAAAAAACAAAAACGAGGAGAAATAATAAATTTCTCCTCGTTGCGCCAACTTATGACCAGGATTTTCCTGGTCTTAATTTTGGTGCTGCCTCCTATGTATGCCACACTTCTACATAGGGGGCAGTGTCAAATACAATGGGTGTTGCTGTGGAACGCCCACCACAACACCCACTGCACTCCCCTTTCACGCTAAACATAGCATGAAAGGGTGCCTTATGTACAAGGCATCGTTAAGCCACGTTAAGTGACTTAACGCTGCCCTGTACATAAGGCAAGGCCCCTATAGCCACAGGAACGTCACAAAAAGTGTCGTTCCCGTGGCGATAGGGGCTTGTACATAGGCCCCTGTGTCTCCTCAGTGTCACTAAATAAGCATGTTATGAAGATGTTACTGTTTCTAAAAAAAAAAAAATGTTGCTAGAAATATGTGTTCCTAAATTTTCATTTGAATTCACACAGTGTTCATTCCTCCTCTCTCGCTGTCCCCACTTGTAAATGTTCTCCTCCGTGCTATCTCCCACATATTGTTTTGTGTGAAACCATGCGTGACACTTTCACATTCCCTGTTAATTCTGCAATTGAAATGACATACATCAGAAGTGTGAGCCACGTTTGTGCCTTTGTGAAACGTTCGTGCTCCTGTGGTTTCAGCATTCAAAATAGTGGTGCGTGAGTCACAGGCACATTTTGGGCATCTGTACTGGTTATCAGACATGTCTTTGTGTTATAGAAAGGGACCGTCTAAATCTGCTACGTGTTTTTTATCCTGAGGAGAAAGCAGACTTCTTACTTCATAGTAGGTATTCTTTGTTTCTTGCACATTTTGCACATTTCTTTGTTTGACTTTCGAGGAGAGAGGAAGCAAGTGCAATCATCATCATACATGAAGGAATAGTGACGGACGAAGCCTCCATCAGGTTGGCAAACCCAACCTGGTGAATATCCTTACTGGTGAAAAATCATGCTTGCCATGTTTATTTTCCGGTTCACTGACAACATTTATTGTCACTGCTAATATCGACCTATAAAATTATCGTCACACTAATATCTTAAAGAAAAACATCAGAACCCTATACTTTATTAAGAAAGTTAACAAATATTGGAAAAAAAATACTGTGAACAAAAACATCGATTTTACAAATATCGAAAAAAAAATATCGTCAATATTAAATGAACATAGCACTTATCAATAACATCGAAACTAAGAATATCAACAACATAATCATTGTAAAACAACATAAAATGTCCTATAAAAAGTAACAAATATCACGTTTATTAAATAAATACAAATTAGAAAATACATCCCACATATTAATAAATGCATTTCAACACTTTATAACATTTTTAAATATTAAAAGAATAACATTTCACATTTTTAAACAAAACATTAGTCGTCAAAAAATAAATACGATTTATAAACATCACTAAACCATACCAAATATATTATTTTTAATATAAACATCATTTATGTTTATAAAATAAATGCATATATTATTTTTTAAAACAAGCTTTTTTAACCATATGCACCTTCAAACAAAATTCATTAGGGCCTTATTAAGACATCTGTTGCGGAATCAGGACCGACCTACCTCTGGTCGGTGGTCCCAAACTCAGCAATACAATGCACCACATATGATGTGGTTGCATAGTCCCAATCCTCTATTGGAGCTTGTGCTGTGGCCATTAATCAGCCGTAGCACTAGCTCCCACAGAGAAATGGGAGAATCTGTTCATCCCTGCACCGCGTGGCAGGCACCTCAGAGGGCCTGCCACACAATACAGGGATTAACGGGGGGCACCATAGGTGCCCCCTCAGCCCCCAACCGGAGGCCGCAAGATGAAGGGGGCCCTGCTAGGGGCCTCCACTGTCGCTTTCTGTCAGGCTTTCCATGATGGAAAGCCCGACATGGAAAGCCTGTCGGAAACCGACATCACAATCTCTACGGCAGAAACGCCGTCCATAGGAATTACGGGCAGGCCTCCGAATGGCTGACGGGCTCCATGACCCTGTCGGAATTCAGCCAGAATAACTGGCCGGTTTCACTTTCGACCTCCTGCATTGTAAAGCAGCAGTCGAAATTGAAACCCGCAACGAGACTGGGAAAGCCTCCGACCTGCGGTCGGAGGCTTTCCGGGTCTCATCGTGATGAGGCCCTTAGTGTTTTCTAAATAAGGACATAACTGACATAATAATTAAACAGGCTCTATAACAACCAATAGTATAAAAGTACAAAACAGAACTACCAATAAAAATATCATATCAATTGAATAAACAATATAAAAGAGGCTAAAAAATAATGAACAAACTACCTAAAACACTGCAAACCCTGGAAAGCTTTGCTGTTTTTTTCTGCAACACAGCAATGATAAAGAAATACTCTATATATCAGAATAACAAAGTAAGTATATTCTCTAATTAATTTTAAAACGTTTGTAACTACAGTTAAAATGAATGTGTCCTGCTAATAATATTTTTAACATTTTTCCCTTCTCTACAGACTCTCCTATCTTCATATACAGACTTCATGAATTAACTAGCAAAAGAAGCCAAAAAATGTAAGTATATATACAAAACAACTTAAAATCCAATTAAACAAATAACGTACACTACTCTCAAATTAATGCTCCTTAAACAGTACACATTTTAAAAGCAATATAATAAAACATTTTTCTAAATTTCAACAGAAAAAAGCTGCAACATCAAAACCGAAAATGTCAACAAAATCCTTTTCCAGCAGTTGAAAACTTCAAAGCACAACATATGTGTAAGTTTGCACAAAAATGTAAAAAAATTCTATGTAAAACTATACACAATTTATTCTTAACACTTTCTATATATTTATTTCATTACAGTGCAAATTAAAGAAAATTACAGAAGGTGCAAAATATATCTCTTCGCAAAAGGGAAAACTTTTACTATGTTATATGGGTTACACACATAAGCTAGAGAAAAGTTCCTCACAGTAATCAAATTGGAACTGTTCAAAATATTACTCAAATCCTTTTTATGGGAGGGCAACAACTAGATAAACAACCATTATTAGTGTAAAAGAACATAACCCCAACATAACTGAAACTCAAGTAAGAGATGTCCTAGAAAACATATAAGAAGCAAGCCCTGGCTCCCAAGAATCAACAACAAATTCTAAAGGACATATTACCCAATGTCCCAGAGCATGTAAAAGGTCAGTTACATGTTATACCAACTTTAAAATGGGTAATTGCCGTAACTAAAAAGGCCGCCAGTCAAACACCACCTGCACCTAAAACATTTACAAAGGTAGAAATTCCGCTTGAGCTAGCAGTAATTCACAAAGAGGAGCAATCCTTTTATATGACAATGAAAGTCATGAAAAACGAATTATAATCTTTGCTACCGCTACAAATTTATTAAAACTAAGGCAATGCGAAACATAGATGATGGGTGGGATTTTTAAAAAATGTCCCAAACCATTCTAGCAACTTTATACCATCCATTGAGTATTTCACAACGGTAACATACCTTTTATTTATGCATTATTACCAAATAAACAAACAAATGCCTATATAGACCTCCTGACCAACATAAAACAGCAACCTAACAGCTACTACCCTCAAAAGATTATCATTAATTTTGAAAAAGCAATGGTACAAAGTAAACTTAAAGTCTATCCCCTCACCACCATACAAGGTTGTTACTATCATTTCAATAAGAGTATATGGTGTCACCTACAAAAATCTACCCTAAGGGCCTGATTATGAGTTTGGCTGGCCGGCAGTGGGACCGGCCTGCAGCCACAATGCCAAACCCATGTGTGCACTGCCCACCATATTATGCTTTTTTAAGTCACTGACGGGAGGTTATATGGCATTCCTATAGGGGTGTTTATAAAATAGGCACCACAATGAGCACATCAAAGACAGTAGCTGCAAAGCATGGACTGTTGCAGTCCATGCCGTTCAGGTACTGGGGTGCACGGGGGGAACAACCTGTGCATGCACCCAATGGTCCTGAGGTAACAGGGGGCCTTGTAGGAGGTCAGAAAGCAAAAAGTCAGGGAAACACGGCAAAAGATGCCAAGTCTAACAAGTCACCTCCAGCTGAAAGTAAGGAGAACTACCCAACCTCCTGTGAGTTCTCTTCTCTAAGGCGGAATAACCTGGACAGACTATCTGCATTGGTGTGTTCTGTGCTAGGGCGGTGTTCCGCCATAAAGTCCATTCCCTGTAGGGAGATGGACCACCTCAACAGTTTTGGATTCTCACCCCTCATTTGCATCAACCATCTGAGGGGCCTGTGGTCTGTCTGAACTTGGAAGTGAGTCCCAAACAGGTAGGGCCTCAGCTTTTTCAGTGCCCAAACCACAGCAAAAGCTTTCCTTTCTATGCCACTCCACCCCTGTTCCCTGGGAAGTAGCCTCCTGCTAAGGAAGACTACAGGGTGGTCTATGCCCTCTTCATTTAGCTGTGAGAGCACCGCTCCCACACCATGCTCTGAAGCGTTGGTCTGCACGACAAATTCCTTGGAGAAGTCGGGTGCCTTGAGCACAGGCGCCGTGCACATGGCTGCCTTCAGAACATCAAAAGCTTTCTGGCTGGACGAAGTCCAGATCACCTTCTTGTGCTGCTTCTTGGAAGTCAGCTCTGTTAAGGGGGCAACATTGGTGCCTGTAGTAACCAGTGAGACCTAGAAAGGCTCTTACCTCTGTGTGGGTCTTGGGGGGCTCACAAGCCAGAATGATGTCAATATTGGGCTATCGGGGCATCACCTGCCGGCTTCCTACCGGGTGTCCCTAGTACACCACTGAACCCTGCCTGATCTGGCACTTGCTGGCCTTGATCGTGATGCCTGCCCTCTAAAGAGCCCTCAACACTTCACCGAGGTGCTGCAACTGTTCTTCCCAGCTGGAACTTAACAATGCAATGTCATCCAGGTGTGCAGCACTGAAATCCTCCAGTCCAGCCAACACCTAGTTGACCAACCTCTGAAAGGTGGCAGGGGCATTCTTCAACCCAAAGGGCATCACCCGGAACTGGTAATGTCCTTCTGGGATTGAGAATGCTAACCTCACCTTGGCCCCATCGGTTAAAGCAATCTGCCAGTACCCAGACGTTAAATCAAACATGCTGAGGAACAGGGCAGCTCCCAACCAATCAATGAGCTCATCTGCTCTTGGGATGGGGTGTGTATCAGTCCTGGTGATGGCATTGAGCCCACGGTAGTCTACACAAAACCGCAGTTCTGGAGTGGCACCGGGTGAAGCAGCCTTTGGGACCAGGACCACTGGGCTGGCCCAAGGACCGTTGGAGGGCCCAATCACCCCTAACACCAACATCTTAGAGACCTTCTCTTTGATGCTGATCCTGGCCCAGTCAGTCAACCTGTAAATCTTGTGTTTTACGGGAGGACTGTCACCAGTGTCCGCGTCATGGGTACACCAGTGAGTAACACCTGGGGTCAGAGAGAACAGCGGTGCAAATTCTCCCAATAACTGGTGACAGTCGCTCTGATGCTATGGGGTCAGTGTAGGGGAGAGGACCACAACTTCCACTGACCCATTGTGCTCCTTGGTGGACAGGAGGCCACTCACTCTCCTCTTCCACCCCATAATCTGTCGCCACAAGCATGCTCACGTTAGACCTCTCGAAGTGGGGCTTGAGGCGGTTCACGTGGAGGACCCATAAAGGGTTCCAGGGAATCTGCAAATTCACCAGGTAGGTGACATCACTTTTGCACTCCACCACCGCAAGTGGCCCAATCCACTTGTCCTGCATGGCACAAGGTTCCACTGGGGCCATGATCCACACTTTTTGCCCAGGTTGAAATTCGACCAGAGTGGCATTCTGGTCATACCACATTTTCATTTCTTCCTGGCTAGCTTCCAGGTTTGCCTGAGTGAGTTTCCTGAAGTGGGCAGTTTGGCTTCAGAAGGCCAGCATGTAACTAACCACATCCTGGGGAGTTTTCCTGGGAGCTGCCTCCTAGCCTTCCTTCACCAAACTCAGAGGTCCTCTCACAGGGTGACCATACAGACGTTCAAAGGGACTGAACCCAAGAGACTTCTTAGGCAACTCCCTGTATGCAAAGAGAAGGCATGGCAAGAGTACATCCCACTTACGCGTCATGCTTCTGTTAGACCCTTAATCATGCCTTTCAAGGTTTGGTTGAATCTCTCCACCAAACCGTTACCTTGTGGGTGGTAAGGAGTGTTGAACGTGTAGGTTACACCGCACTCCTTCCACAGGGATGTCATATACTTCGATATGAAATTGGCTCCACAGTCAGTAACCACCTCTTTGGGGAAACTCATGGGGGAAAAGATCCCCATTAACGCCCGGCCCACCACTGGTGCTGTCGTTGTCCTGATAGGGATTGCCTCCGGGTACCGGGTGGCATGGTCCACCAAGACCAGAATGTACCTGTTGCCTATAGCTGTCTTGGGATCCAGTGGCCCCACAATGTCCATCCCTACCCTTTCTAAAGGGATTCCAACAACTGGAAAAGGTTGGGGAGGAGCTTTAGCCTTCCTCCCACTCTTGCCACTTGCCTAGCAAGTTTGGCAAGACCTGCAATGTCCATCTCACTGCCTTCGAATTTGGGAACAGAAGAAGTGGGTGACAAGCCTGTCAAAGGTCTTGTCCCACCACAAATGTCCTTCCAAAGGCACATCATGAGCCAGACCCAGTAGGAAGCTCCTGAAGCACTGGGGTACCACTAGCACAAAAACTGATCCAGGCCCAGCAACCTTAGGCATCCCCCTCAAGGTCAGCCTCCTTCCGGTCCATGGGAACTTCAGGAGCCGGTTTCCCGTGCCCCCAGCCCTTTCTCTTGACAGGGACCTGGGCCACTGGTTCAGACTCCAGGTCCTTCTGATCACCCTTTCTGGCTGCCATTGAACAAGTGGACACGCATGCCCAGTCTGGCAACCCAAGCATCTCCAAGTGAGACCTGAGCTCAACATCCTTCCACAAGGACGTTACCAAGCAGACAATCTACAGGCATGGTAGGGCTCACAACCACCCTCAAGGAACCTAAGACCCCCCCATTCAAAGGGAACCTGTGCCACCATACACTGGTGCTTTGAGTTGTGTACAGCAACTACTTGTGGAATTCCCCAGGGACTACTTGCTCCTCAGAGACCAGGTGACACCGGACTGAGGTCACGCTGGCTCCAGTATCTCTGAGAGCCTCTACCCTTTTCCCATTGATGGTCACCCAAGTGCTGTATTTCTTTGTGTTAGGGGGCACCTGAATGCCTTGGGACCATCTCACTATCCCCTAGTGAGACGAGGGTCATTTCTGCGGGATCCCCTCCCGCCTGTGGCCACCCCTCCTCCCCAAGCGCTACACTAGCCAACATATTAGTCTGCCCACCTGTGGGTGGCTGTGCCCTCTTGGGACACTTGGGATCTCCCTTCAAGTGACCAACCTGGTCACATGAAAAACAGTTGCGGCCGGTCTCAGCAGGCTTTCCTGAAGTGACCCCTTGTTTCTTATCTCCTGTGGGATGGGAACTGTGAGAAGTTGGCCTGATATATGATGTCACTAATTCTAGTGTACACCTTGTATCAGTCCAAACAACCCTTATGGTGATTGGTTGTTAAGTCAACCTTATAGACCAGCTTTCCTAGTGGTAGCATGGACAAGAGCAGTCTTAGGCTAAACTCTATATGGCATGTGAAGCCAGCTGTTATACCATTTGTAATCCCTTGAATACCAAATGAAAGGACACCACAACAGATATATATACAAATAGAATGTATTTATTCTAGTCAAACCCTCAGCACTCTTTATGAGATTCGAGGTAAGTACAACACAGTCTTATTTAAGCATACATTAAGTCACACAGGTAAGTAATACAGTTAGGCCCTAGGGGCCACGCAAACCATATACTAAGTAAGTGGTATAAGATCCACTGTCACAAACACAGGATAGGCCTAGGCCTAGGCCTAGGGAATCGCTGGGGCTACACTATACTACCAAAGGTTAGGAAGTGGGAGGCCCACGGGATTCAGGTGCAGAGTGGAAACAGTCACGCGTAATGCGTAAAAGTCGATAGAAATAGTAGTTATTACAGTTTTAGGACACTTCTGGAATAGCTAGAAAGTCGAGACTCGGAAACTAGACCCTAGATAGTCAATACCCTTGTGAGCACCGGAGTACTCAAGTTACCTAGCCCACGGGCTGCGGGTGCATAGGTGTGAACTTGCGTCGGGTTTCGTCGTTGACTTCTCTGGATGCCTGAAGGAAAGTTGCTGACAGGCAGTCAGTGAAGAGTGTCCGGTGGATCCCAAGGATGGAATCAAGAAGGAAGGATACCTGCAAGCAGAAGGGACAGAGTCTAGGTCACCAGCCAGGAGCCGGGAAGGAACCAGGAAGGAACCAGGCGATGTCGTGCAGATGCAGGTGAAGAGGTGAAGCTTGTCGCAGCAGCCACGGGTACCAGGAGGTGTCGAGGATGACCAGGACCAGGAGGTGAGCTGTCCCACGAAGGCTCTTGCTGTCGGAGGCGTCGATGTCGAGCTAGGACCCAACAAGCCTTGGCAAGCGGAACCCATGCAGAATGGAGGTCTTGCTTCTGGTGCAGACCAGGAAGGTCTGGGGTGCTTCTCTTTCACAGAGGAGCAGGTGCCAGTCTGGAGGAGCCGGACCAGCAAGATGAAAACAAAGGTTCGTCGTCGCAGAGGCTACTAGCCAACGGGCCAGCAACCGGACAACACGTCGAGCAACTCAGGTGCAGAAGGGCCCCACGCAGAACACGTGAAGTGTGGGGAGCTGATCTTCTTTGCAGATGGTGCTCGGGATTGGGGCTTCTCAATTCCCCAAGCACAGCCTTGAGGAAGCCTCAGAAGTCGCGCTAGTCAGTTACTAGCCACTTTTCCCAAGTCGCCGGTCCCACGTCCCTCGTCGCATCCACGGGTCTCAGCTTCGCTGGAGATGTGGATCTGGTTCAGAGGTGTCTGGAAGTCTCGGCGCTGATCAGTCTCTGCAGTCGGCCCTCGTAGGATCAGTCGCAAAGCAAGCAGCGGTCGCTGGATGGTGCCTGGTTGCCCAGGGTGGTCACTCCTTGGCCACAAGGGAGATTTCTTCAGTCTTCTTCCTGAGGTCGAATGTCGAAGGTCCAGAGTTTCTGTTCAAGTTGCAGATTCAGGTTAATCTAATTTAGCGGGGCTCAGCTACCTACTAATATACTGGGCTAGTGGGCCTGGCTACCTGCAAGGTCCCTCCTATGGGTGGGACCAGGAAGGGGAGTGGCTACACCCCCTTTCCTTTGTCCAGTTTCGTGCCAGAGCTGGGGCTGGAGTGCCCCAGCACCGGTTTGAACTGGACTATGCATGGAGCACCTTGTGTGCCCCAGGCATGTCTCATTCCTTTCAGCCCTCCCTGCCCCAATACACTAAAGTCTGTCTGGGGAGGTGCTAGCACCTCCCCAAGCAGGAAACCTATTGTCCAGGCCTCCCTGGCTGGGAGGGCTCCCAGCTGCAGGAGGTCAGATTCGTGTCTGTGGCAGCAGCATCCATTTTGTGATGCTGAGGCTTTGGTGAGAGTTAAACAGCAAAGTAGGATTTTAACATGTCTCTCCCTCTAGAAGGGAGGAATAATATCCTCATCACCAGAAATGGTATAGGGGTATGATTCCAAAGTGTTAGACACCTTACACGACATGTTTTGATAAAGCCAAACCATAGGTACCTTAACCGTTTAAGATTATAAGGTACTTTAAGAGTGTATGGTAGGCTATATCATAGAACAGCTATAAGGACATGGTTCCGAAAGCTGCAGACAGGCTCAGCTCATGGTAGAGCACCATCTCACTTGTTACCAAGCACTCTGCCTCCAGGATTGTTAAGGCCTGCCATAGAAGTGGCTGATAGGTACACATGTGTCTATATATATAAGGTAGGTATGGGAATACTTCACCTAAGCAAGGGGTGATTACACGACCTTGCCCCAGCTGAGTGATCAGCCAGTTGTGTCATAATGGAAGGCCAGGCCAGGGGTGGCATAATACATGCTGCAGCCCGTGGTAGGCCTAGGGTACACCTATGCCCTGGGTACCTAGGGTACACTGTACAGGGTCCAATAAGGTGATCCTTACCAATTGGGTATGTACCTAGGGTACATGGAGTCCATTTTAAAGAGAGAGCAGACAGCCTGAGACCCTGAATGGCAGGATCTCAGGCCAACTAAGTCTAAAAACCAGCTAAACATTTGGCAAAAAGTTGGGGGTAACCATAATCAGATATTCACCTTCCTACACAACCCCCCCCCCCCCAAACAAAAGGAGATAAGGCTGTCCTTGACAAGGTAAGCCTATATTGCCTAAGTGGCCATATAAGGAAGAACCAGCACTGGCATGGTTACCCCTATCTCATTGTCCACTAAGCAATCCCTCACCCTAAAGGTATCATAGGGTCTCCACCATAGGGAATCTCTACCTTTGGTGTGTCTTTGCAAAGTAAAAGGCTGGTGTTGAGATGGAGTACTGAAGTGAGGGTCCTCAAAGTGAGGCCTCAGCTTCCTCCAATCATCCTCCACCATGGATGCCTTTCTTTCTTTAACTGAGTTGCTCTCAGGGTCAGTCTCTGGCTACCTAAAGCTGGAGGCTGGGTCCCTTTTGTGGGCTTACTGGAGGGACAGGTCAGGTTTGGGGCCCTAAGGTCCCATGTTTGCCTGTGCCCAACAGAATCCCTCTGGGGGAGGTCCCTAACTACCTGTAAAGGAGATCCCTCAGGAATGTTTTTAACCATCACCTGGCTAGGGCTACTAGCCAGGCAATCCTCATTTTTTTGATGGGGAGTTCTTGTGGGCAGGGGCCCTCTTGGGGTCCACTGGCCTCCCTGACCTCTCTAGCCCTGGGCTGACTGAGGCAGGGTAGAGAGAGGCAGGCTGTTGCATGTAGGTGAGGGGAAAAAGATCCTCATCCCTTACTAGTCATGTAATAAGCATGTATCCTTCTTGTACTGGTTCTGGCCCAGAAACAGAGGGAGAGGCCCCTATCCCCCTAATTTGAAGTAGGATTTTGTAGGTGTATCCGGGCAACAGTATAAGTTTTAAGTTGATTAGGATAAAATATCCAATTGATGCAAGTAGATCAGATGATGATGGTAAGATATTCGTGCTTTTATTCGTCTGCTAGAAAAGAAAAGGGATGGCACAGCCAACACGTGTTTCGCCCCCTAACTGGCCGTCAGGCCTAGGGCTTCCTCAGGGCTGTACATAGGCAGTATTACAGCAAGGGTTAATTACACAGAGTTTGGTAAGTCATGTGTACAAGACATACAAGGTTGTGGGTGGTAGGGACAGAAAAAAAGGTAAGTAAAGAAAGAGTAAGTAAAAAAAGAAAGGTAAGGGAAGGGAGAGGGGAAAGAAAAAGGAAAAGGAGCAGAGTTGAGGTGCGAGGGATTAGCAAAGGTTGTTGCAGGAAGTTTTGGTGTGATTAGAAGGAAGAGTATATGGGTGGGGGAATAGAGGGAGGTATGGTGGAGGTTAAAAGGAGTATATTAGAACAATTGTGCAGAATGTAGTTAAGTAGCAAGGAAAGAATAGGTGATGTGATTCGGGTATTTAATCGTTTTGAAGGTGAAAAAGAAAAGTAGATAGTTATATTAAGCGGGGAAGGTTGGCATTTACAGGAATCCATGTCATACAATACAATTTTAGCATTAACACGATAGTTTAAGCACAGTCAATTTGAAACATAATGGCATCAGAAATTGAAGAAAGTAATATAGTGTATAATGTCAAGGAGCCCCAATTCGGGGCAGCGCGCGTATGCAGGACAAAATCAAAACAGTTACCGATTGACAAGGTGCATATTTATGAAAACATCATAATAACGAAACATTTTTTAGATTTAGAAGTCAAGCGGTCATTTATGGAGGGAGAGAAAAGGAATTGCATGTCATATAAGAGCAGGGTAGTCGAGAGAGTAAACAGTTTTAAGACAATTCATTTAGGGTTCCAAAAGTAATAAAGTGATGACGCGATCATGAAACGCAGCAAAACAAATTATATAGACATGAGTGAAAAAAACAGATAGTCACAATTGAATCCAGCGTTACGAGTATACGTTAATTCAGAGGTAAGATGTCAATCGACATACAATTTTAAGAAGTGAGCATATATTTACAGTATGAATGGGATTGCAGCGTCAAGGTAGCCGGGTCAGGTATGAGATGAAAGAAAGGAAATTGACATTAGTTACATCTAATACGGGTTGTTAGCGAAAACGCGGGTAAATAGGTGCGTGGCGCCAAAAGTAATGAATCAGTGACTAGTGTGAGCCGAGGGAGAAGCGCGTCATCGGTCAAGATACATCGTGGTTTTTGGGTTGGATTCATTAGATTCACTAGCTCCTTTTCGCAAAATCAGAGATAGACCCACTCGTGCAATGCCTTGGTTCTCAGAGGAACTGCTCCAATCTAAACTCCAGTGCAAGAGGACGGAGCGTGCTTGGAGGAAACAGTACCGGGATTCAGACAGAGCTTGCTATAAGCGAACTTTGGCAACTTATAAAGCACAGATCAGACGTGCCAAAGCTAAATTCCTAGAGGATTCCCTATTGTCGGCAGCAAATAAATCCCAGGCGCTGTTCAAAATTGTTAAAGATCTCTCACACCCTACCTGTGTCGCTAATGTTGTCCCTGCATCTCAATTTTTATGCGACTCATTGGCACAGGCTTTTGAGCAGAAGATTGCCACCATCCTAAGCAATCTTGTTACTTCATCAAGCTCTGGCACTCAGCCTTTGCTCACCTCTACCTTGACATCGGATAGGGAGGGTGATGCTGGCTCAGCACGCCTTAATTGTTTCCCGGTACCATGCTTTGAGGAATTTAGTGCTCTGGCCGCCAGCGTCTCTTCTGGCTCTCCCCTTGATCCACTTCCTCATAAATTTTGGAAGCTATTCCGGACAGAACTCTTCTTGCCATTATTCGCGACCTGCTGCCAATCCCTCAGGTCTGCGCGAGTACCGGATTGCTGGAAGTTGGCAGTGGTGTCTCCTCTCCTCAAAAAGGAAACCTTGGATCCTTCCTGCCCTGCCAATTATAGGCCCATTTCCCTTCTCCCTTTTCCAATCAAAATCTTGGAGAAATGGGCCACAAAACATCTTTCCTGCTTTCTGGAGAGTAATGCCTGTCTGGATGTGGCTCAATTTGGATTTAGACCAGCCCATGGGACAGAGTCAGCATTAGTGACCGTGCTCGATGACCTCAGGACGCGTGCCGACCAAGGTCGGGCAGCCTTTTTAGTGCTGCTAGATATGTCGGCCGCGTTCGATACGGTCAGCCATGTGATCTTACTCAGGAGGCTGGAGGAAGTGGGGGTGACTGGCTTGGCCCTGGACTGGCTGACGTCTTATTTGGATAATAGACACCAGGTAGTGGCCCTTCCTCCGTTCAAATCAGCCATCAGAAGCGTTGGTCAGGGTGTGCCTCAAGGGTCAGCCATTAGCCCTATCCTTTTTAATCTTTACCTCCGCCCCCTGATTAAGCTGATAAAATCTTTCGGCATTGCAGTTACTAACTATGCGGATGACACCCAACTTATCTTCTCGTTTGAGGGTAAGGAGGCGGTGTCACAAGAGACCTTCCATCGCTGCATGACCTCTACGGCAGACTGGCTGTGCCACAACTCTCTGCAATTTAATAGCTCTAAAACTGAGGTCCTATACTGCCCATCTGGCAGCACCCTGAGGCCTTTTCCATCGAACTTCTGGCCTTCATCCTTCCAGGGCACCAGTTTACCAACGAATTGTGTGCGGAACTTGGGAGTCTATTTTGGCTCCAACCTTCAACTGGATGTTTCTGTTAATAAAACAGTGGCCACATGCATGGCCTTGCTTCGCACGTTAAGGAAAATCTTGCCTTTTCTCCCAGCGCAGGCAAGACCAGAGGTAGTGCGGAGTACCATCCTAAGTAGACTTGACTACTGTAACGCACTACTTCTGGGAGCCCCGGTGACCCTGGTGGGTAAACTTCAACGCGTGCAGAATCTGGCGGCTAAACTGGCTCTGTCACGCCAGCGCGCGGACTCCTCCACTACTGCGCTCAGGGACCTCCATTGGTTACCTGTCCCTCAGCGGATTGAATTTAAAGCCCTCTGCTTGGTGTTTAAAGCTCTTCATGAACAAGGCCCTTTTCCCTTACAGAAAATGTTCTCGTGGTATGTTCCGCGTAGGTCTCTCCGCTCCGCCACGGCATGTCTGGTTGTAGTTCCAAAAATCTTAAGGACTCGTTTGGGAGGCAGGTCCTTTCGATTCACAGCAGCAAGGCTGTGGAACTCTCAGCCGTTTGCACTGAGGAGTACGGGCGATTTCCCCTCCTTCAAAAAAGCCCTGAAAACTCACCTTTTTCCAAGAGCGGCGTAATTTTTTCTTATACAGTGGATCGTTTCTTTTCATGCAGGCTTCTTTCTCCATCAGTCTAAGCGCCAGGATGCCCTTTGGGTGACAGTCATTGCGCTATACAAGTATATCTATACATACATACATACATACATACATGAATGCAGTAACATGCAATAACTAATAGGGAATGTAATTATGAAGTGAAATACATATCGGTAGTCGTGAAGTAGGACGTGAATGCTAACCTTTGCGGAATACGGATGTATATGGGGAGTATTTGAGAAATGCAAAACATACGGGTGCACTTTGCTGAGTAAGTGAGCAAAATCGTATAAAGTGCACAGTGAGATCAAGATTCCCTTACCGGGTAGTCACGTAATGGGGTATCTTTATAAAAGGAAGGGTTTGTGAACCCAAAGATTCTAAAATGGGGAAAAGGACAATGAAGAACAAAAATGTAAAATCGTACCATATGGGCTGAAGTCTGGTAGGACATGAAGGGGGTAGTGATGTATCTCTTACCTCCGGTCTCGGCTAATGCCAGGTTCAGTGGGTTTCTGCCGCTTTGGTAGTGATGTAAAGCCGGTAGCAGCGGGCAGTGATATGGGAGTCGCGTGTAAGAGCTTCCGGGTAATAACCCGGAAGAGACGAGGTGCTTGCGCTGGGCGCCATATTGGAATGGGGTGTTTATTGAAAGAAAAGTTAACAGGGTGGTGAGCGGGACGGTGTTTATCGACCGCCATGTTAGAATGGGGAAAATGTTTTGAAGAGACAGGCATGCTGGTAGACATATTAAGCTAAATGGCACCTTAAGAAAAATTAAATAACAATGATGCGTCAGACATGTAATACATATAGAGATAAACGAGTGTTCTGTATTTTTAGGACATATATCAGTTACTACTAAAGGTAAAAAAAATGGCATATTAATGTCCAGTTGAGCATAATAACGTCAAATAATCGTATAGTTTGCGTCTTGGCATGGACCCATATTCGAATAAATGGCATTTCAAAAGAGGCACGCTGTGTATTCTCTGGTAACATAGGGAGAGCCTCTGGTAGAAGGTGTTAAGAGAGGCAAAGAGGTGGAGTGAGGTGGTGGTGTCCTTGGGCTAGAGGAGGCGGTTTAACCAATATGGGGGAGCAAGGAGCAGCTAATCATCTCCTAACCATACATGCATTTCCGCATCCTTGTTAAGCCCCAGATTTGTGGTTTTGTAGTTCATGATTAGTTCACTTTCGCGTCTCCGTAGTTTGAGTTCACGATTTCCCCCTCTCTTAGTTTGGTGTACAATCTCCAAACCAAAGAAGTGGAAGTCCTTTTTGTGAGGGTGGCTGTCTTCAAAATGTTCGGTGAGTGGATGGCCTGAAGTATGTTTATGGATGTTGCGGTAGTGTTCCTGAATCCTGGTCCGTAATGGTCTGATTGTGCTGCCGATATACGGAAGGTTGCAGGGGCAGATTATCACGTAAATACAGAATTTACTATTACAGTCAATCCATTCTTTTATGATGAATTCTCTCCCTTGCGTTATCGGTACTCTTGTCGTTTTGTTGCAGCTTAGTTTGGAGATGCTGCAATTTTTGCAGGTGTGGAATCCTGGAGGCCTGTCTAAGAATGTAGTGACTATGTTCCGTTTGTCTTCAAATTCTGATTTGCAGAGCATGTCCTTCAGGTTTGGTGCACGTCTAAATGTGATTTCTGGGTATGTTTTGAGGTCTTGAGTGAGGTTAGGTGTTTGTTGTAATAAGTGCCAATGTTTTTTGAGGCTTTGTCTGATTTGCTGATGGCCGATGTTGTAGTCAGTTACAAAGCGTATTGCTGAGTCTTTCTTTTTTTCTCCTTTGTTTTTTCTGAACATCTGTTTCCTCTCTATTTTGGCCACTGTGGTCATTGTGTTTTTTAACATTGATTGTTCATATCCTCGTTGTGTGAGTCTTGATACAATTTCTTCTCCTTTCGTTTTGAAAACTTCGTCTTCACTGCAGTTTCTGCGTGTTCTTAGCAGTTCTCCTTTTGGAATGTTCCTTATGTTATGTCGTGGGTGGAAGCTGTCAGTGCGTAAGATGGAGTTTGCTGCTGTTTCTTTCCGATATAGTTTACTTTGTAAGGTGTTGTCTTTGACATAAAGTGTTACATCTAGAAAGTTGATCTCTTTTTTAGAGAAGGTATGGGTTGTTTTGATTCCCCATGGGTTTTTGTCTAGTTGCTTCAAGAATCTTTTGAGCGATGTCTCATCTCCTTGCCAGATACATAGGATGTCATCTATATAGCGCCGCCACATTACGATATGGGCGGTGAACTTGGCAAATTCTGGGTCCCACAGCCAGAATTTCTCCACATGGCTCATTAGGATGCATGCGTACGGCGTCGCAAATTTGGCTCCCATGGCCGTACCGCGTATCTGTCGGTATATTTTTCCATTGAAGCTGAAGACATTGTTTTTCAGACAGAAGTTAAGCATTTCCAGGGTCATTTTGTTACTTTCTAGTAGATTTGCCGATTGTGTCCATAGTGATAGTTGCACTGCGTTGAGTCCGTCCTGGTGTTGGATAGATGTATAGAGGCTGACAATGTCTATGCAAACCAATATGAAGTCTGGTTCCCAGGTAATATCTTGAAGTTTGTCCAGGATATCTTTTGTGTCTTGGATAAAGGATGGTATCTCCTTCATGAGTCCCTGTAGTTTTCTGTCCACATATTCCCCTAACCTGGAGCACGGTGAGTTGATACCTGCTATGATAGGTCTTCCTGGTGGAGGGTAGATGCCCTTGTGGATCTTTGGAAGGAGGTATAGAGTGGGCATGGTGGGGTATGGAATATACAGGAATAGTTTTTCTGATTGTGATATGAGTCCCGAGGCGTACCATTTGTCAAGCATGGTGATGATTGATTTGAGTATGTCTTTCGTGGGATCTAAGAAGGTAGATTTTTTGGTTAATCTACTGTCAATTTTCTTTCTCCTCTCCCTTCCCTTACCTTTCTTTTTTTACTTACTCTTTTTTTACTTACCCTTTTTTTCTGTCCCTACCACCCACAACCTTGTATGTCTTGAACACAGAGAGAGGCAGGCTACCTGCACCAGACTGGGTTCCACCTTGGAAGGGTCCACTGACATCAGAGGCTCTGCCAGGCCAGACCTGGCTACCTCTGGGGCAGTTCTTTCACAAGGGGTGAGGTCAGATCCCTGAGGAGGCTGACCTTTTCCTAATGTCTGGGGAGAGGGAGACTTTTCTTCCTCCCCACTACTCTCTGTTTGTGTGGAGTGATCCATAGTTTCAGGCTTCACTACACCTATGTCAGTCTGAGTATGGACTGAGACCATTACAGTCCTGCCAACCTTTTCAGGGAGGCACTCAGTTTGGGTTTGAGCTGTGACTGTCACAGCTCTGCCAATCTCTACAGGGAAGTCTGTCTTTGCCTGGGCTGTGGCTACCACTGCCCTTCCAACCTTTTCAGGGAGGAAATCTACTTGGACAGGGGTTGTGGCTGGCACAACCCCACTACCCTTTTGTGAAACGCCTACCGTTTTAGAATGGGTGTCTTGTTCAACTCCAGCCCAAGCTGAGAGTTCTAAGTCATTCCCCAGTAAGCAGTCTACAGGCAAGGTTGGGGACACTGCCACCCTTTTAGGGCCAATGACACCTCCCCAGCTGAGACATACCTCTGCCATGGGATGACTGTTCTGCTTGCCATCAATGTTAGTTACCTGGTATGAGAAACCAGGCAAAAGCTGCTCAGAGGGAACTAGCCTATGGGTCACCATAGTGATGCTAGCTCCAGTGTCTCTGTAGGCCTTAGCTTTTCTACCATTGATGTAGGGCTCCTGTCTGTACCTACCCAAGGTGTTGGGATAGGCAGTGAAGTTGGCAAACCCCATGCCACCATCACAGACACGAGTAGCTGCTGTCGGGGACTTGGCTAAGCCAGGGTCCCCCTGTGTCCCCCAAGAAAACCCAACCAAATTTTTGGGGGCACTCCCACCACCTGAGGGATTACTGCTGACAGTAATAGGTGGTGTGACAGGAGTAATTGGAAGAACAGTTTTGTTTTTAGCCTTTGGGCAACTGTTGTCAGTTTCCCAATGCCCAGGAATTTTACATTCATGGCAGTAAGGCTTTTTAACTGTGGTAGAGGAGGGAGCTTGGGACCCACCACACTGTGTGGAGTTTTGGGGCCCTGAGGAAGATTTCTCTTTTGTTTTATCCCCACCCTTCTCTTGAGGCTTGGTGGTATCTTTCTTTTGGTCACCACCCTGATTTTTAGGCCTAATCCTGGTCCTGACCCATTTATCTGCCCTCTTTCCCAATTCTTGGGGAGAGGTCAAATCTGAGTCTACCAGGTGTTGATGGAGAAGCTGGTTTTGACAATTACTAAGGATCTGCTCCCTCATAATCAAGTTGTACAATCCTGTATAGTCCTGCACCTTGCTGCCAGTTAACCAACCCTCCAAAGCCTTAGTGGCACAATCCACAAAATCAGACCAGTCCTGTGTTTGTGTCTTCTGGGTGTCTCTGAACAACAACCTATATTGCTCAGTGGTTAAGCCAAACCTATATATCAGAGCACTCTTCAGGACTTTGTAATTGTTAGCATCCTCATCACTGACTGTGAGGAGCTTGTCTCTACCTTTGTCAGAAAAGGAGAGCCACAAGATAGCTGCCCACTGACTCTGGGGTACCTGCTGTACTTTGCAGGCCCTCTCCAAAGCAGTCATCCACTTGTGGATGTCATCCCCATTCTGATATGGGGGGACTATCTTGCTTAGGTTTCTATGGTCATAAGACCTATCCCTATCTCTAGGAATGTTGCTGCCACCAGTGGGTTCTGACCCAGGCAATTGTTGCCCTCTGGCCAGAGCAAGCTTCTCTTTGGCAAGGGCAAGTTCTTCCCTTTCAATCCTCAGTTTGGCTTCCCTCATTCTGGCCTTATGCTCTCTCCTCTGGGGGGAAGTCATCCCCCTGTGGGATGAAGCATTGGAGCTTCTTGAGTGATAGGAGTGGAGAGAGTCCCCTGAGGGAGACCTACCCCTCCTATCTCTCTTTTTAAGATTACTTGGGGGCCTGTAAGGGAAGCTCCCATGCAAGCTCCCATGCAAGCTCAAGTTAGCCTGACTAAGTCTTCTGACTGGGGTCTTGCTACCTCCCTCTTCCTCTGAGGTCTCTTCTGACTCATCTGTATCAGTTAAGTCAGGGGTCTCTTCTGTGGAGGGGAGGCCCTTATCTACAGCTATGGCACCATACTTGGCAGCTCTTTCAGCATCATAGGCCTCCGGAAGCTCCACTAGCTGTCTAAGGGTAGGGTTGGAACCCTGTTTTAATCTCCTGGAGGTACACAGTTGTCTCATCTCCTGGAAAGTGAATACATCATATCTAGAGGGAATCTGTCTAGGATTCTACTCTCCTGAGGGAGTATCAGTGTGATCTCCATTCAGGGACATGATTCTAGTGAGGGTGTGGTGTGTGCACCTACCTACACTAGTTGTATCTACTAAACCTCTCTAGTAGTTGTAGTCAGGGTGTGCTAGGCCCTTCAACCTACAACAACTAAGTCCAGTAGGACTTAAGTATTTATAATCTATGTTATATGTACCTAACAATATCTATGTGATCTTTCAATTTAGTATCTCAAGATTACAATGGTATTAACAACAGCAAGCTCAGATCCCAACCGCTGCTCACCAATGTGAGAAGTTGGCCTGATATATGATGTCACTAATTCTAGTGTACACTTTGTATCAGTCCAAACAACCCTTATGGTGATTGGTTGTTAAGTCAACCTTATAGACCAGCTATCCTAGTGGTAGCATGGACAAGAGCAGTCTTAGGCTAAACTCTATATGGCATGTGAAGCCAGCTGTTATACCATTTGTAATCCCTTGAATACCAAATGAAAGGACACCACAACAGATATATATACAAATAGAATGTATTTATTCTAGTCAAACCCTCAGCACTCTTTATGAGATTCGAGGTAAGTACAACACAGTCTTATTTAAGCATACATTAAGTCACACAGGTAAGTAATACAGTTAGGCCCTAGGGGCCACGCAAACCATATACTAAGTAAGTGGTATAAGAACCACTGTCACGAACACAGGATAGGCCTAGGCCTAGGGAATCGCTGGTGCTACACTATACTACCAAAGGTTAGGAAGTGGGAGGCCCACGGGATTCAGGTGCAGAGTGGAAACACTCACACGTAATGTGTAAAAGTCGATAGAAATAGTAGTTATTAGAATTTAACAGTTTTAGGACACTTCTGGAATAGCTAGAAAGTTGAGACTCGGAAACTAGACCCTAGGATAGTCAATACCCTTGTGAGCACCGGAGTACTCAAGTTACCTAGCCCACGGGCTGCGGGTGCATAGGTGCGAACTTGCGTTGGGTTTCGTCGTTGACTTCTATGGATGCCTGAAGGAAAGTTGCTGACAGGCAGTCAGTGAAGAGTGTCCGGTGGATCCCAAGGATGGAATCAAGAAGGAAGGATACCTGCAAGCAGAAGGGACAGAGTCTAGGTCACCAGCCAGGAGCCGGGATGGAACCAGAAAGGAACCAGGCGATGTTGTGCAGATGCAGGTGAAGAGGTGAAGCTTGTCGCAGCAGCCACGGGTACCAGGAGGTGTCGAGGATGACCAGGACCAGGAGGTGAGCTGTCCCACGAAGGCTCTTGCTGTCGGTGGCGTCGATGTCGAGCTAGGACCCAACAAGCCTTGGCAAGCGGAACCCACGCAGAATGGAGGACTTGCTTCTGGTGCAGACCAGGAAGGTCTGGGGTGCTTCTCTTTCACAGAGGAGTGGGTGCCAGTCTGGAGGAGCCGGACCAGCAAGATGAAAACAAAGGTTCGTCGTCGCAGAACCTACTAGCCAACGGGCCAGCAACCGGACAACACGTCGAGCAACTCAGGTGCAGAAGGGCCCCACGCAGAACACGTGAAGTGTGGGGAGCTGATCTTCTTTGCAGATGGTGCTCGGGATTGGGGCTTCTCAATTCCCCAAGCACAGCCTCGAGGAAGCTGCGCTAGTCAGTTACTAGCCACTTTTCCCAAGTCGCCGGTCCCACGTCCCTCGTTGCCTCCACGGGTCTCAGCTTCGCTGGAGATGTGGATCTGGTTTAGAGGTGTCTGGAAGTCTCGGCGCTGGTCAGTCTCTGCAGTCGTCCCTCGTAGGATCAGTCACAAAGCAAGCAGCAGTCGCTGGTTGGTGCCTGGTTGCCCAGGGTGGTCACTCCTTGGCCACAAGGGAGATTTCTTCAGTCTTCTTCCTGAGGTCGAATGTCGAAGGTCCAGAGTTTCTGTTCAAGTTGCAGATTCAGGTTAATCTAATTTAGCAGGGCTCAGCTACCTACTGATATACTGGGCTAGTGGGCTGGGCTACCTGCAAGGTCCCTCCTATGGGTGGGACCAGGAAGGGGAGTCGCTACACCCCCTTTCCTTTGTCCAGTTTCGCGCCAGAGCTGGGGCTGGAGTGCCCCAGCACCGGTTTGAACTGGACTATGCATGGAGCACCTTGTGTGCCCCAGGCATGTCTCATTCGTTTCAGCCCTCCCTGCCCCAATACACTAAAGTCTGTCTGGGGAGGTGCTAGCACCTCCCCAAGCAGGAAACCTATTGTCCAGGCCTCCCTGGCTGGGAGGGCTCCCAGCTGCAGGAGGTCAGACTCGTGTCTGTGGCAGCAGCATCCATTTTGTGATGCTGAGGCTTTGGTGAGAGTTAAACAGCAAAGTAGGATTTTAACATGTCTCTCCCTCTAGAAGGGAGGAATAATATCCTCATCACCAGAAATGGTATAGGGGTATGATTCCAAAGTGTTAGACACCTTACACGACATGTTTTGATAAAGCCAAACCATTGTTACCATAACCGTTTAAGATTATAAGGTACTTTAAGAGTATATGGTAGGCTATATCATAGAACAGCTATAATGACATGGTTCCGAAAGCTGCAGACAGGCTCAGCTCATGCTAGAGCACCATCTCACATGTTACCAAGCACTCTGCCTCCAGGATTGTTAAGGCCTGCCAGAGGAGTGGCTGATAGGTACAGATGTGTCTATATATAAGGTAGGTATAGGAATACTACACCTAAGCAAGGGGTGATTACACAACCTTGCCCCAGCTGAGTAATCAGCCAGTTGTGTCATAATGGAAGGCCAGGCCAGGGGTGGCATAATACATGCTGCAGCCCCTGGTAGGCCTAGAGTACACCTATGCCCTGGGTACCTAGGGTACACTGTACAGGGTCCAATAAGGTGATCCTTACCAATTGGGTATGTACCTAGGGTACATGGAGTCCATTTTAAAGAGAGAGCAGACAGCCTGAGACCCTGAATGGCAGGATCTCAGGCCAACTAAGTCGAAAAACCAGCTAAACACTAGGCAAAAAGTTGGGGGTAACCATAGTCAGATATTCACCTTCCTACAGGAACCTTTACCCTAGGTGTTAGTTTGGGGTCCTTTAGAGAACTTTTGCGCTTTACCCTTGTCCCCCCACTTTTCTACTGGGGACCCTGCCCACCTTTGACTGAGTCTCCTCCAAATGCTTTCTTGTGGACCCTGGTAGTCATCTAGCAGTCCGCCTCCATAGCAAGCTTCCTGGGGTCAGTCAGCTTACTATCAACCAAGTGCTGGCGCAGCTCTGAAAAACATAGACTAGACAAGTGCTCCCATGCAATACAATTGTAGAGCCCCTGAAAATCTGTTACATCGCTGCCCTTCACCCAGCCATCCAGTGACCTGCAGAAAGAATCTACACATTCCAACCAAGTGTTGGCATTAGTCTTCTTACCGGACCTAAACTGATCCCTGTACTTTTCAGGAGTGAGACCATACCTGGTGAGGAGAGTGTCCTATCAGCATAGGTGAGGTTCTTCCCCTCACCCAAAGCTATCAGAATATCCCTAGTGCCTTCTGGAAAGTGGGGCCACAACCCTGCTCCCCAATTCCTTTCAGGGACCCCATTCATAAGAATCGACGCCTCATACCCCTGGAACCATCTTTGTACGTCATCCCTCTGCTTGAATTCCTTGGCTACATTCTTGGGGATGTGCACAATTCTGGCTGACTGCCCTGATGAATTACTGCCACCATCGGAGCTGGTTCTGCTCTTCTGATCCAGCTCCTTTATCTTGATCTCATGGTCTATCATCATCCTTTTCTCCTCCATGGCTAACTTAAGCTTCTTCAGTTCATAACAACTCTCCTTGCTTCCTGCCTGTCCTCCAGCTCCCCTGGGGACAAGCCACTGCTGCCTGGTTTAGAGGGTGCTTCCCCACCCAAAAGCACATTACAGCTCACTAACATGTCTGTCTGCTACCCAGGCCCTCAGCGCCTTTTGTAGCTCTTCTTTTCTGGTGAGGCCCCTGATGTGGACTTTGAGGTTTTTGCAGTTCACTTTCAATTCCTTCAAATTGTACGTTTCTAACCTCTCCTCCTCAAAGGCCACTTCCAATCATGCAGCAGATGATGCAATAGATTCAGGCACATTGTACATTGTGGAAAGGCAAAAATGGACCCCAAAAAAACAGTAGGTGGTACGTAATGGTCTGTGATATGGTAATAGTGCACACCAATCACTGTAAGTCAAGTGCAAACACCAGTCCTATCCTCACCGCTGACAACCATTGTTAGAAATGGGGGTCTCTAGTTGGCAAGAGCTTGCACCTTTTTCCAAGTAGGGACCCTTCTTCCTAGTCAGGATAAGGGATTTACACTCCTAAAATAACCCCTGCTCACCCTCTTGGTAGCTTGGCACGAGCAGTTGGGCTTATCTTAGAGGCAGTGTGTAAAGCATTTGCACATAACCAACAGTAATACAGTGTAAGCACTACAAAATGACACCACACCAGTTTAGAAAAATATCCAACATTTTTATATACTTAAGACAAGACCAAAAATGATTTAAAAAACAACACAATACAGTACTTAGAAATCTTCAGTTATCAAAATAAACTTGAAATAAGTTCCTTGATGTCGATAGCGCCGTCTGGGGCTATCACAGCGTCCTGAGCAACAAATCCAAACAATTCTGGCTGACCACGGCGTCGCAGGCCAGATACGGTCTCAGGAAGACCCGCAAGACAGTACCTTTTAGAAATGCAAGGCACTGGCGACCTCTCGTTGAGCTCCGAAGGCAAGGCGTCCACAGACGTCGGTTTCGGAGGTTAGTGCAGGAGTGTTCGGGCCTTTGAAGTCACACGTGTTGCAGATCGAGCTCCTCTAAGTTGAAGACAGGAGCGCCACCATCAGGAGGCGTCGGGTGCTGCGGTGCGAAGTGCAGCGGTGCCCCGTGCGGTGCCCTCAGGTCGCGGTGCCCTCAGGTCGCGGTGCAGGCAGCGGCTCAGTGACAGTCATCCAGTGGCGTCGGTGAGACCAGGGCTGTGCTGCGAAATGATGCAGTGCTCGTCGCAGTGCTGGCAGGTCACGGTGCAAGCAGCTGCATCGCTGTTGCTGAAGCGCTGTCGACAGCTGACGAACTGGAGTCGATGCCGCTGGCGTCGGCAGGCCAGGACTGCGGTACGGGATAAGGGTGGTGCATCATTTAACTTACGAGGGTGACCTCGAACCACGGTGCAGCAGCTCTGTGGCAGCATCAGCAGGCGTCGTCAGTGAGACATGGGTTGCAGTGCGGCGGTGCCCTCTGTGGTGACTTCAGGACACAGAGTTGGCAGCGGTGTCGTACACGGCGTTGGGTTGCTTTTCTTCTGTTGCAGAACAAAACACACAGTCCCCAGTGCTGAGGGCGGAAGAACTTTGAAGTATTTGCTGTTCCTGAGACTTCTTGAACAGGGGGCAAGCCCTACCTGAAGCCCTTGGAGAAACTCACAAAAATAGATTGCGGAAAGTTCAAGTCCAGTCCTTTCTCTGCCCAAGACAGAAGCAGCCACTGCAGGCCAACACAGCAAAGCACACAGCAAAGTGGTAGTTCCAAAGTTTTGAGCTCTATGCCCCAATATTTATACCACCAAATCATTTCTTCTCGGAAGGCAGAGAGTGTTTGTACCCAGCCCAAACCAGTTCTGTTTTCACTGGTGCAGCTTCCTGGCAGGGCGTGTAGACAGCATTGTGCAAGGAGACCTCCTCCCACTACTCTAAAAGCAGCCCAGGTATATTCAGCCCAGCCCTGACCCATCAGGCTAACTGGAGCCACTGCCCCTCTCCAGCCCCTGTCATTCCAAAGCCAGACAGTCAACCCACAACCCCAGCAGAGGCACACAGGATGGCTAAGCAAGAAAATAACTACTTTCTAAAAGTGGCATTTTGAAACACAGAATGTAAAAATCATCTTTACTAAAAGATGCATCTTTAGATTCTGAGTTCAAGCATACTAAACTTTATTTCTCTACCTTGTTCCCAGGGCTAGTTATGTTTATAAGAGCTTATAAACAAACTCCCTATTCCGTCCTATGGGAACAGGCAGCCTTGCAATGGTGAAAAACAAAATACACTGTAATTCACCACCAGGACATGTCACACGCATCAGTACATGTCCTACCTTTACCACAAACAGCACCCTGCCCGCAGCGGTACCTTGGGCCTACCTTAGGGATGACTGACATGTAGAAAAGGGAAGGTTGGGGCTTGGCAAGTGAGTGCATGTGCCAGGTCGACATGGGAGTTGCAAACTGCGTGCAGACTCTGCGGTGGTGGGTCTGAGTTATCTTTTCAGGGCTACTTCTGTTGGTGGCACAACCCGTGTTTCAAGCCTACTAGTAGCATTTGTTTTTACCAACCCTGGCACTCTCTGTGCACTTTACTAGGGCCTCACCAGTAAATCAAATATGCCAATCATGGAAACACCAATTCATAACAAAATTAACAACAGGAGCAATTGCACTTTAACACTGAACAGCAGTGAGAAAGAGCGCAGAGACACAAAAACAGCAAAAACAGAGTCAAAACCGGGTGGTCAGAAAGCAAAAAGTCAGGGGAAACACGGCAAAAGATGCTAAATCTAACAGGAACTACAGATTTTCTATTCTTAATCCCACATCTATGCACTTTGAAGATATATATGGCAGCAGACACCTATGAAAAACTTTGGGCCCTTGCAATTATTATTAATAGTTAAATTATTACAAATTAAGCACTGATGGCATACTCAGCATTTATCGTGAATAGAAACCCTGAGATGAGCTCGATTTTTCCTTGCCTCGTTTCTTTGTACTAGGGTTATTTAAACACACTTTTTGATCGGATTACATAGCTATTCGATGACTCGACTCCAGATGTGATTGAATATAATCCAGCATTACACAATAAACTTAATTTATATTTTTTGTTGCCTTCTGAGATATAAACCTAGAAATCTAAGCTAAAAATGTCACTAGCTATAATATTGAATGTCTCTGTATAGTGTTATGCAAATTTGGGATTACACTCATTTAAAGATTACAAATTTGGCATTGGGAACTTTTCATCATCTCTTTATGAACTGTCCCAGAAATTGGACCCCAAAGTTAATTCATTGTCAGAACCATACAAGCATGTTCATTTGTGCAATCAGCCATATGTGCAAGCACATTTCATCAGTTTTAAGATCTGTTCACTGGCTACCCACAGGGAGCAGCGGAGATTTAAGATTAGGGGTGGGCGGAACTCTTATAATTTCACTTTGTTGAATTTCGCCGAGTAACATGAAAGCTCTGCAAGATTCCATGGAGTTATGCCAACGGGCGGAAAACATGCACGTTGCGATGCTCGCACTGAGATGTAGCACATTCTATGATGAAAAAACAGTGCAAATGGCAACACATGGTGCACAAGAGTGCACGGCCATTCGAGTTGATTTTGCTGCCTCTTGACAAAATCTACTCGAGAAGCAGCCCTCTGAGTGTGACTGCTCACGTTAGTAAATAATACTGAAAAAACTTCCTAGAGATGAGAAATCATGCTAAGCGATGGCAAATCTTACTCATGCTTGCTAACTTGCTCCCTAATGCCTCTCATTGTTCCTGTTGTCATTGCATTGCTTGAATGGGTTAAAAAATTCTGCAGCATTGAGATTAGTGGAATTTGGCCAGAATTCCACGTTGAAAGAGTAACAGGGAGTTGCCAAATTCCTCCGATTCCTCGAGTGGAATTAAGAATTCCACCCAGGCCTACATAAGCTATGACACGTGCATAGGGACTTTTAACAGAAGACTCTGGAATTCTTGGGCTCCTCCTTCATTACTGATTGTGCTCATCTAACCAAATACTTCTTAAAGTACTACGGGTATGTCAGTGCTAAATAGATGAGCGGGCTACTTTGTAGCTGGATTGTGGTACTCACTGCTGTACATTATGGTGCTGATTCCGATCCGTTAAAAAAATTTACCGTCCAACTCGTATCCGTATTCTTTTACGTACGAATCGTACAAGTCCCGTACAAACGACGAAGTATGATTCGTACGTGAAAAATACATACGTATGACCTCGGGAAAAGTCTACGAGACGTCCCCGGACAGTGTTACGTACGAGCCGTAAAACTGAAGTCCGAGCGCACAAGTCCGATCCGTACCGGCGTCCCGAATACACAAGCGTATGGAAAACGTCCCGTACGGAGCAAACTTTGCACGACCCCTACCCAGGGTACACTTGTGCCCGGGGTATGAGTCATACGGCCCCCCCAGCCTCCCACCCCTCCCGCGTACGTCCGCACCGTACCCCCGTATGTATGGCGCATACCCCCCACCCCCGTATGTACGTGCTGTACCCCCAGCCCCGTATGTACGTGCCGTACCCCCAGCCCCCCGTATGTACGCGCCATACCCCCAGCCCCATATGTACGCGCCGTACCCCCCAGCCCCATATGTACGCGCCGTACCCCCAGTCCCCCGTATGTACGCGCCGTACCCCCAGCCCCGTATGTACGCGCCGTACCCCCAGCCCCCCCATATGTACGTGCCGTACCCCCAGCCCCTTATGTACGTGCCGTACCCCCAGCCCACCATTTGTACGTGCCGTACCCCCAGACCCGTATGTACGCGCCGTACCCCCAGCGCATCGCTCTGGGGGTACGGCGCGTACATATGGGGGGCGTACATACGGGGGGCTGGGGGTACAGTGCGTACATACGGGGCTGGTGGTGCGGCACATACATACGGGGGGGCTGGGGGTACGGTCCGTACATATGCAATGCTGGGGTACGCACCGTACATGATGACACGTACGATGTGGGTGATGGCGTGTACGGCGCATACCGGGTCCCCTTTTCCTCGTGCATCGCGGCGTACTTAGCTTTTCCGGCACTTTTTGGCTCCCGTAAAAATATAGCCGTGCGGAGTGCTGTGGGTACGAATCGTACTTGCTGGTCCGTAAAACGCTGCGGACGTCGCGTACGCGCTATCCAGGATCGGAATTGTATGTATTTTTTAGCTGTACGGTGTTTTTTACGAATCGTACGGAAATGGTATTTCTGTACGAATCGTACTTGCTGGTTTGTACGGTGGAATTCCCGGGTATGAGTCGTACGGAGAAAACGCTCCGTACGACCATTTGTACCATTTGTACCCGGGTTTTACTTAACTTAAGAGGCAATGTGTTCAGTATTTGTGTAACAATTAAAATACAATAACCCAATGAAAAAAACACAAAGAGACTCCACACAGGATTAGACAAATAGAGGATATTTATCTGAGTAAAACAAGACCAAAAGACAAAAATCCAAACAGTAGAAGTATATTTTTTTGAAGATTGAATGTGAAAACAGTGCATGAGTGGTCAAAAGGTTACTTGAGGTCATGGAAGACTGGTGCAAATTCAAAGCTCGGTCCGACCGCGATGGAGGGCAGGCCATTTACAGAACCAGCAGAATGTCCGCTGAAAAAGTACCATAGATGGAGCAAGGGTCGACGTTGAGGACATGATGTGGCAATCTTTTCCAAGCGTCGTCGTCAGTCTCCATTGAAGTGAATGCAAATCGTTGTCATTGAGCCACACAGTGCATCGTCGTTTAGCCGTGCAGGCTGTGGATTCTCGGTTGTCGAGCAGCCTTTGTGATGGTGTCGAAGGGGCAATGCGGCGGAAATTCTCACTCAGTTAAAGCAATGCATCGGGTTTTCAGGAATCAGCTGCAGAAACCACTATTAAAGCCCAGGACTGGAGGGGGCACCTCAGGCAAAGGTAGGACTCACAGTTGGCAGAGTCCAACAGCACCAGCAAGACTGAAGCAAGTATTTTGTGTCCCTTAGACTTAAGAAAACAGGAAGCAAGCCAGCAAGCCCTTGGTGTCACTCTGGTTTCAAGTAAGAGGTTCCAGTCCTTGTCCTCAGCAGGACAGAGATCAACAGGCAGAATCTCAGCTCAGCAAAGCAGAGAAGCAGTTCCTAAAAACAGTCAGTCACAGCAAAGTGGCAATCCTTTCAACAAAGCATTCTCTACTCCAGCAGATGTCTTCCCAGGTCCAATAGTGTAATGATGTCGTAGGCCCAGAGCCCTAGCATTTATACCCCGAATTGCCTTTGATGTAGGGGGTGACTTCAAAAGAACTATCTGAAGTGCACAAGGATCACTTTCAGCCCAGCCCTGTCCCCAGACTATGAGTAGGTGGTACATCAATCCTTTGTGTGAGGGTGGACACAACCTATTCAGAGGTAAGTGTGAGCCACCTCTCCCCCTTCAAGGCTAGGAAGGCTATCAGTATGTAGATTAACTTTGTGTCACACCTAGCCCTTCCTCTGTGTTGTGGCTGACAAGTGGGAATGCACAAGGTGTCGCTGTCACCCAGTCCAGTCATGTATTGGAGACAGGCTGTCAGGCGCACAGAGCAGTAAGAGCAGAGAAATGTCCACTCTCTAAAAGTGGCATTTCTTAAAAATGGTAATGTCAAATCCAACTTTACCATCAAAGAGGATTTACCACCACCATTCCATGGATATTAAACATGAAGTAGCTACTCCTTTTCAATCAGGATTTACATTTTATAATTCCACATTTAATTCCATATTTGTAAAGTATAAACTAATCCCCCCTAAGGGTATCCAGACGTTGAGGGGGGCCGTCGGGGAGAATAAGTGAGCTATTGCCCAGAGTCACACAATGCTGAGCTGAACTGCCACCAGCGACAAAACCGTGAGGCTCGTGCTCCGGAGTCAACCGCTCTAGCCTCTGCACCACAGCTCTCCCCGACTTAAAAAGTATTTTAAGGAATCCCCAATGCTAGCCTACAGAAGAGGTAGGCCTCACAGCAATGAAAAACGAATTTAGCTGTTTGTCAGTGGCAGGACATGTCAAACTTAAAAGTACATGCCCTGCCTTTTAGTTACACAGCACACTTCCCTTAGGGTCACTTAGGACCTATTTTAGCAGTGATTTTTGTGTAATAAAAGGTGAGTATAAGGCTAGGCAAGGGGTTTTAAATGCCAAGTAGAAGTAGCAACAAACTGCAGACATAGCCCCACAATGGCAGGTTTGAGACAGGTTTAAAAGGCTACTTCTGTTGGTGGCATAATCTGTACTGAAGGCCTACTAGTAGCATTCAGATTACAGGTCCTGGCTACATGGTGTACCACTTTACAAAGGGCTTACAGGTAAACCACATATGCCAATCAGGTATACACCAATGGAAACATATTTAGGGGAAAAGCACATACACTTTAGCACTGGTTAGCAGTGGTAAAGTGCTCAGAGTTCTAAGACCAACCATATGATACAGCAAAAAGTGGAGGGAAGAAGGCAAAACGTTGGGGGAAGACCACCCTAAGGATGACAGCTCTCACAGCTTGCATTCAAGGGCAGGAAAAATCTAAAATAAATCAATTTCCCGCTTTACAAACCTGGAGTCTCCTACCTGACTCGGGTATCTTGCCATGCTTATGATATGGTCCAAGGCCGGAAGATCTGTGAGTGTTCAATAAATGAAACATACATTACATAAATATATAAAATGTAACATAACATCAAATAGCTTTTCAGCTTGCAGCGAAAGTGGCACATCTCTGTTTCGCCATCCTCTCTGGAAAGAGAGACCTTGCTTTGTGGCAGCCTCTCTATTTCCTATGCCATATCAACCACTCGCATATATTATACACCCTTACCGCCGAGCGGCCACCCCGTACAGAGCAAGGGCAATTGATCAGATATTTCATATCTTAAAAGCATCTGCCACGGTGGAACATCGGCCTGCGAGCTCCATTTGTCAGAGTCGCAGTCAATCTTTTGATGACACGATGGGCTTCAGGAATAGAAAGGAAGCAGGCTACTGAAGGCTGCCAGGAGGAACAAGAGAAATGATGTATGAGATAAACTAGATAAATGACCGATCCCGGCATGTCAAAGAATAGACCCTCTGGGAGTTTGGGCCCTAAGATAGTCATTACAGGCTCAACGCAAGGAGGCAGCGCTGTGACGGAGCATCATTTTCATTGGGCGCGGCAGGCGCCCTGGCGAGATCAGCACACATGCTACTCAAATATGGATGTGATCCTAGAGTTACTGATATGGAAGACACAGAATGACAAAAGACACTCCTTGTCAGATTTCCTAAAGTGACTGAAATAACACAGTGGAATTGGAGGACACGGCCTAATACCAGGTACTTTTTACTGTCAGGCCTGTAGACCTCACTCACAGTGCACTTCAGTGCACAGTCTTGCAGTGCGTAACTTGAAAAATAAAATTGGCACAGAAGGCAAACGATTTTCTTGGAAGGCCTCTGCGGTTCCTGCCGCATGCTGGGCTTGAAATAAACCATTGCTGCCCAGTCTTGGTTTCACCTAACGCCCCTTTCTTCCAACACATAATAATTACACTTCTTTATTCTTTATCTCACTCTTGTAGGTGCATTTTCGTCCCGGATTCCTCCATTTGAGATTGTTTCTTATCGTTCACGTCTTCCTTCCGTCGTTTTCTACCTTTCTCTTTCTTGCTCTGGGTCAATGTCTGATGATGAAAAATAAGTTGTGGTACCCAATGAGTGGCGGTGCCCACCGCCTGCAACCACAGGCACAAATTAAGTGCTTGCATTCTAGTTAATCTGTGGAATTAAGAAAAATAATAAAAACGTCCAAATATTTCAAGGTTTTGCAGTGCATTTGGCTCAATAGAGTAAATTGTCGGACTAGCTAGTGTTCAAGGAACAAACATAAGTTAAGTCAGTCATAAATGCCCTGTGCCAATGAGTAAAGGCAAGTATTTTCAGAACACCTGCCTGCCTGCCTGCCTGCCTATCTATCTATCTATCTATCTATCTATCTATCTATCTATCTATCTATCTATCTATCTATCTATCTATCTATCTATCTATCTATCTATCTATCTATCTATCTATCTATCTATCTATCTATCTATATCTATATCTATATCTATATCTATATATCTATCTATCTATCTATCTATCTATCTATCTATCTATCTATCTATCTATCCATCCATCCATCCATCCATCCATCCATCCATCCATCCATCCATCCATCCATCCATCCATCCATCCATCCATCCATCCATCCATCCATCCATCCATCCATCCATCCATCCATCTACTAAACCAGGATCAGACTCAGTGATCTGTTGATATAGCTAAGTTGGTACACAAAAAAGTGAAGCAATGAATGGTTGAATTAATCTCAGCCACTTGGTCGTGTCCCAGTCTATCATTGTTTTGCCCACCATTTCACCTCAGTTTTGACCTAGATATATGCAGGTCAATCATGACCTTGATCCAATAGGAAAAATAAAACCAGAACTGCCAGGAAAAGTCCTTTCTTAACCGTAACACAAGCAACCCAAGACGGGTTATGCCCGGATTGTGGCTCGTCATTTGAGCGTAGCTTCGTTCAAAAAGAACAGTGAGCATGGAACCCACATCTGTGCATGCCCGTCTCACTTAGGGCATTGCACTAAAGTATTTAAAAAGAGCTCCAGTCAGGGCACTCCATACATCTTATTTTTGTATATTTGATACGGGTTAGAAGTCTGTAGTTAAAGCATTCCTTTGATTACTCTTAACTTCAGTTCAGACTGACAAATCTGTTGAAAAAGTCACTAAAATTATACATGAACCTAAGATTGAATTTGGAAAGATTCATGCAGATTTTTATTTGTGGGTAGAACGTTAGGGGGATTTGCAAACGCTGTTTTTCTAATTCAAACTCCCAAAGGGATTTTTGTTCTGTGTAGCAAAATATGCTGTAATGAACTGCGAAATCATGGCATGACGATAGATCTTTGTTCAAAGTTCGCTCTTCTGCCTGAATTCGTGTAATTCAATTTTGGGTGTTTCACTGTTTCTAATAAAATTTGAAAAGTGTATGTGTATCTTAACCACTGAGTTCATGAACAGGTTCACAACTTAAAACTGAACAAGAGCCAATTGCAACTGGAAGAGATTCTTATTACATTTCCAAACGATTCTCCTACTTTGTAACTTCGCTGGTTAAAAATGTGCAATATTTTTGAATGCCTTTTACATTTCAGTGGACAGAATTTACCCCAGTTGGAGAAATTCATTAAGCTCCCTCTCCCTTGCTTAGTAGGTGGGGGAGGGAGGCAAACCCCCAGTAGCCACAGTCCATGTCTGACTTCAGCACTCCCCAGCCTGTTGCACGTTCTGGCATATGCGCTGAAGTTAACAATGAACAAGGTATGAGGTAAAGCATAGTGGTAGCAGGAGGATAAGCAATGTGTACATATGACACAGTCAAATCAGTTTGCAGAAAATGAAAATATATTTTGATTACCACTATGACAAACAAGCTGGTGTCTCACTAGGGTAGGGCCTAATTTTTTTGTCTGGGGGTCCGAGGACTGCCAGACTCACCGGAGCGCAGTGGTGGCAGCCAAGCCACTGCCACACCAGGGGCCCGACTGCCCAATTACAACTTGGGCAGTCAGACCTCCATGGCACCGCCGCAACTGCCAGGGATCGGCAGTTTCCTGGCGGTGGCGTACGATCATGGGCTTAGCAATATGGCACTGCCATGCATATTACAAGTTTTAGGACCCCCAGCAGTGTCACGGAGGTCTTTACTCCATTAAATGGCTGATGGTCCTGAAACAAAGGGGGCCCTACAGGGCTCCCTGCTGAACATGTGTATGGGGATGTATGCAGGGGGGCACAATATATGCACCCCTGTGTGCATGCACCCCAGTTCTTACATGTCATGGGCATCACAGAACATGCTGTGCAGGAACTGTTTTTGGCGTTCCCATTGCGGTGCCCATTTTCAGAAGCACTGCCATGGGACGGCCAAAAAAAGCCAGCCAGACATGAGAAAACTTGTAATCTGGTGGGCAGTGCACACACAGGTTTGGCAGTGTGGGAGAGGGACGCTGGTGTTGTAGTCCACTCCAGCACTGCCAAACTCAAAATCAGGCCCATAATGTACAAAGAAAATTTGAGGAATACATTTGTTTCTGACATCCAAAGTCTCCAGAATCGCCTTGAAAAGCTTCACCATTGTGTGTCAGATTACTTCTTAATGTTGAATCTTTGCCCATTGTTGGACAACCGCCTTTCCGGTTTTGAGATCACCGTCTGCCTGTTTGGATCTCTAAAGTGTTTATTGTACCCACTGGGGTGATGGTTGCAGTGAAAACAGTGAACTTTACAGAGGGGGAGCTATGTTTGTTGTGCATGCTCCAATAAAGTATTATGTTTTTAATAAACAAAATCTCAAGGGATTGTGGATTAAAAACAAAAACTAATGGAAGTTTCCTCCCTGTGTGTCAGGGCCATTTATTGGTTTTCTGTCTGTGACCACATGCCTTGCAAAGTGGTCTTGAGGAGGGAATGTTATTGATGGTTTCTTCACCCTAAATAGAATGAGGTGCCCTATTTGCAGGAGATCGAATCACCCAAGATGCTAATCAAGAAGCTGAGTAAGCACTCTACATTTACAATTTTACACACAGATTAAAACTAACTAGAAAGGCCAAAACAATACATAATCGGTTTCCTCCGCTTTGTCCCCATTTAGAACCGTGATTAAAGACATTGGGACTTCACCCAAGCTCCTATCATAAACAAGACTGGTATTTCTTGTTTGTGATAGGTGTTTGGGGTATGCTTCCCCGGAGCATCAGAAGAATCTCTTCAACAACAATATTCAAAATGGAAGCTAAAACCTTTCTGATGAGCAAATTTCTCCCTTAAATCCTCAGCATTCTTCACCCACCATGGCTCATTCATCTTCAACAGATATTTTCTCGACTTGCCCCTATCTTAGAGCGACTCTCCCTACTTCTTCGATCAATAGATTTGACTCCTGAGGAAGTTCTACCTTTGATTACATCCCTGCTTACAACTAACCTATCTGCTATTCCAAACTCGTCTCTATGATACCCTGTGAGGAATGCCTCGCTATATATGATTTGTTTGTACTTGTACTTGTCCTTATGCACCGGACTGAAATACCTATGTCTTCTTAGCATGTTTGTATCGAATTGTACTTATACAATCCTATATATGCCGGATCTCTATCTGTTAGGACCCTACCAAATTGTCTCGAATTTGTTACTCAAAAATGTGAAGAGCTCTGATACCCTTTTTTGGGTCTTGTTCATGCTATAAAAACTCTAAAAATAAATAAATAAAAAATGTAATACATCTTAAAGCATAGTGTGGGCTCCTATACAACTGTGTCTCTTTGTATCCCTCTTCAATCAAAGAATTACATTTTGTGTTTCTTTATTCACTGTTGAATACCTACACATACATATGTTTTTTGATTTATATGTACTGTCCCCATAGAAAGCATACATCCAGCCCTGAGGAAGACCTTCAAGATAAAAAGCAGGCACATTGTGAAGGTTGAAATGCATCAGGGTATTGTCATTCTGGCCAGATGGCGAGTATCCCTCAGAAATTAAGTTAGGAATGGGAAATTCACAGTAAATTCTATTATTCTCATGACGACCTCGCAAAGCCATCCTTAACATTTACCTTGACCAGACAGAGCCACACTATTTTCAGAGGATTAAATGTCCAAGGGATCACACAAATATTCCAGACTAAATCCCTGCCTGAATATTTTCAGTTGGACACTATAACTGTGTGAAATGTTCCCACGTGTTGTATATATATGTAATTGAGTGTCACAAAATGTATGTTTAAACTGTACGATGTCTTAATTGGACACACATTATATGTTTTTTTTATATATGAAGAAAATTTGGACTAAAAACCTAAGAAAAATTTGGATAACAAAACATAAAAAGGATTGACCGATAAATCAATATTTGTCATATGTATGTTTATCTGTTGATGTTTATATATATGTTGGTTTGAGACTAGGGATACACATGTAAGACATGCATACATAAAAAGTCTAGAAGAAGCCCAGGGAGCAAGGACAGGCAACACACAAAGTTAAAACACAAGGGAATAAATTGCCCATCTGGACGTATATAGGTTCCATGTTCCATGAAATAAAACACACGTTTACGGTATAAGGGGTATTAGTGATGTACGTATACTTTTAGAAAGTGGGCATTTTCTTGTTTAACTATCCTGCGTGCCTTTGCCTGCTTGTGATTCACCATCTGGTTTTAGAATGACAGTGGCTGTTTGTGTATTCACTTTAGACACTCACACAAAGGAAGCTGAGGTGTGGCCTGCATATGCTGATGGGTCAATCTGGGCTAGAGTGTTGGGCGGATTTGTCACAGACATCTGAATAGGCTGTGGCTGCTCAGCACAATGCTGCCTCCACCTCCTGTAGTGAAACTGGACCAGGGAGGACAGAACTGGATTTAATGAGCAAGAGTGACTTTCTGAACAAAGCCTTCACAGGGAAAAACGTGGTATAAGTATTAGACCTGAAACCCCGGAACTTTAGATTGCTTCTGGACTAAGAGGACCATGCCAAGAAGAAGAACTAACAAGCTGCTAGGAGGTGTGCTGTCCCCCTGTGCTGTATATTGTCTTGCTGGGTGGACTTGCAGTTGCTTCTCCTGTCCTGCGGGTAGTTGAAAGGACTGACATTTTGCCGTGCTGTGGTATCCTGCTTAAAGAAGATCTCCAAGGGTTTGATTTAGAATTTGCCTCCTGTTAAGTCGTCTCAGGGACACAAAGACTTCACTTGCAGCTTTCTTGAATACCACTGCTGGGAGCTCTGACCAGCCTTGGGGTGCCAAATCCAGTTCAGGGTCCTTGAAGGTTGCTTCTGCTGCAAAGAGCTATCAAGAACTGAAGAATCCTACAAAAATTACACTTCGCTCGTCTTGTGGCTGAATTTTCCGATGCAGTACCGATGTGCCGGAGAAGTTCCAGACACACAGCCCCATGCAGCCAAAGCAATCCCTGCAGTGCCTGACAGCGGCCTGAAGAATCGCCGCATGATGAGTCCAGTTCACTGACCTCCGAAGTCCAAGATCACTGCAGCGGTTCAGACACAGACCCTGCTGTGCGGCTAAAAGAAACAAAGCATCGGGGGACCGCGACTGAAGAAATCAATGCAATGCCTGTGTGCAAAAGCATGATGCTTCTGTGCCAAGTTTAGCACACACAGCCCAGAACCATCTTGGAATCAACACATCACTTACCCCTACAGTACGGATTCAACGCATCACGTCTACTGCATGCTGCAGAACTGTTATGTTATGTTATGTTAAGCAAACTTATAAAGCCGATGGCAGCCCCAACAACGGGGCGTCCCAGCGCTGACAGACAAGTGGCCAAAGAGAGGAAAACTAGAGAGTAGAGAAAAGCCAGGTTTTAATCAATTTCCTAAATGCCCAGTGATCTTGTGTGCTCCGAGCAGCAAGAGGAGCAGCATTCCATAGGGTGGGGGCCATTGCCCTAAACGAGCACCCCCCTGCTCTCCGCCTGCGCACTCTGGGAGTACAAGCCAGGTGCAAGTCAGCGGAGCATAGAGCTCGAGTCTGAACATATGGAGAACATAGCCCTTGCAGGATTTGGGGGCCTTGGCCATATAGAATCTTGTGCATAGTGCATAGAGTCTTAAACTGGACTCTCTGTTCAATTGGTAACCAGCGAAGACGGTGAAGAAGATTAGAGGCATGAAATTGCTTTGGTAAGGCAAAAAGAGTGTGAGCTGCCGCATTCTGTGCCCGTTGGAGTCTTTTAGTTACGGATTTGTTCACAGCGAGTAAGAGCCCATTAAAATAGTCTAATCGAGACTGCACTCCAGATTGAACGATCGTTTGGCGGGTGGATGCATCAAAGTATCTCAAGATGGGTTTCAGGCCGTGTAGGAGGCCAAAACAAGTCCCCACCACTTTTTTTGGGTGGTTCTCAAATGAGAGGGCATTGTCCATCAAGATCCCTAAGTTCTTAACAACGGTATTTAGTAGGGGGGTTCCCAGAGCCGTAGGCCACCATTGGTTGTCCCATTGATGGATGTCACGACCCACCAAGAGCACCTCAGACTTAGAGGAGTTCAATTGTAAGTAATTGTTTGCCATCCAGTCTGAGATGGTCAGAAGATCCTCTTGGAATTTCACTTGGTCTTGTTTAAGGTTGTTGGAAAAGGTAAATACCAGTTGGGTATCATCAGCATAAGATACCATATTGATGTTCTGGGCTTTAGCCAAGAGGGCTAGTGGGCGGACATATGCTTTGAACAGCGTGGGGCTCAAGCCAGAGCCCTGGGGGACCCCACAGCCAAGAGGGTAGATGCTGGACAAATATGGAGGGGTAGAGACCTGAAAAGAGCGATTGGTCAAGAAAGATGCAAACCAGGACAGGGCCTTGCCCTTGACCCCGATCTCCTCTCATCCCCTCCCCAAGGACACAGGAACTGAAGCATCACTATGTTTTCTGATGCTTCCCTCCACTTCTGCTGTTTTGCCTTGTGGATGTTGATGCATTTGCGGTACTTTGTGTAGATATCACGCATCCATAGATTTCTATAGTAAGAATTGCTTGAAACATTTTAAAAGTTATATTTTGAGTTCTGTATGTTGGATTTTTGTTGTTTTGGTCTTGTTTGGTCTCGATAAAGATCCTTTGTTTTTCTAAACTGGTATTGTTTTCACTGTGTTAATGTGTGTGTTATGTGCAAATACTTTACACATTGCCTCTGGGATAAGCCTGTCTGCTCGGGTGAGCAGGGGTTATCTGCGTGTGTAATCCCCTTATTCTTACTAGATGGAAGGGTACCTACTTGGACATGGAGCATATCAGTGCCAACTAGAGACCCCCAATGTCTGTTATTTTATTAGTGTTGTTAATGTTTAGAAATATCATAAAAATATAGTTAGTTTTATGTTTGCAGGCAATAATATCATTAATTACATTTGTTTATAAAACACAAACATGTAACATCTTTTCTCATTTTGTTCATATTTTGAAAGTTAACTTATTGTATAATTTTACTTCTTTATACATCTATATTTCAAGTTAAAAATAAAAATTAACACACAGCTAAGTAAAAACAATATTTTCATGATTCTTCATATAAAACAGTAAATTATATTTTATTTCTATTCTATGTTCTACATTTTCCCCATTCATTTTTTAAGCATTTTAAAAATTTTACATTGTTTTTATACATATTTTTAACATCATTTTAACATATTTTTTCAGCATCTATTGAATAATTGCATATATTATATAGTATTATTCAATTTATACTTAATAGTATTTTAATATTTGTAACAACATTTATTGATGTGCTTTACATGTGTAAACAGCTTTTGAATTTTTTTTAATGAATTTATTCAACATTTGTGCATTATTTACCATTCCTTTCTATGGGAAGACAGTCTTTTGAATTGTTTCATTTAGCAGCCATTTTTTTAACTACTACCTTTTATTTTGTGATCTATTTGTGTTATCTTTAGTGTATTTTCTCAGAACCAGATTGTGGAAAGGTGCTGATTTCCTTCGGAAAAGGTAAGTTCATTTTTTAAAGGCTTTGAGGGTGAGGGGGTTAGGGGGAGGTCTGCAAGTTATTTATAGTTCTGTTTGTGGCTTTTTGGTAAGTTTAGATAAATTAATAGTAGTATTTTTCACTAGTTTGTTGTTTAGGGTATTCATACACTATTTTAGTAATGTATCATTATGTAATTTTAAATTGTGTTATGCTACTTATATTTTGATGGTTAAGTGTGATATACATGTATTTTCGAGAATATGATGTTTTTTGTGGAAGTTTTAGTTTAGAAATGATTCCTATGGGCATTGAGAGTTTCCCTTTTTTGTTAAAGGAAATCAATTTTGGTTTGTAATAGACCAATAGTTTTTACTTTGGTTTCCTTTTTTCAGGTTTCCTGGAGAGTTTCATTTTTAAAAAAAACTTTTCTTCTTTTTTAAGGTTCCTACTCACTTTGGATGACTTTGAGGGCTCTCTAATAGTTTTGTTTTATTTTTTGATTTTTTGGGGGCTTTTTGGACAATATTTTTCATATTTTTGGTGGATTACTATTTTTGACCACGTACAGAGGAAGATCTGCAGATAAAAAAATGTTAATTTTATTTATTTCATTTCTTATGAGTGGGAAATGAGATATTTTACTGTTTGTGTAAATACTATGTGGTTGTTATTTGGAATTTATGGTTTATGTCTTGTCAATAATTTATGTGATCAATTGAATTTGTTTTTAGTTTCTTTGTGTTTTTATGTAAATAATTTATATGCTTTATGTGCTTAGTTTGTCTCCATTTTGTTGGTAGAAAGGGCTTTCAGGTAATGAATTGAAGTGGTTGGCTACCTCTATGACAGGGACATAGGCTAGTGCTATGATTTTTTTTTATTGCAAATTCAAATTGGCTGTTTGTAAACTATTCTACACTGCAGATTGTACCCCGTATTTCCGTATGCTTCGATTGAAATGATAGTATCAGCCATTGTTGCGGAAAGGAACCGCTCATCCTTAGGTTGGCGGTTCTGACCGCAGGATTACGATGCAACCACCCAAAGGGCAATCGCACACATCCATTTGTCAATTGAAGGTTGTGTGGCGGGCGGAAAAGGCCCGCAGCACATGTTTCCATTGACAAATGGATGATTGTAAACATCCCAGCACCGTGTGGCAGGCACCTCACAGGGCCTGCCACACGGTGCAGGAAGGTTTAGGGGGACACCCCAGGCCCCATAGCAGAGGGCCAGAGGTTAAGGGGGCCCTGATAGGCCCCCCCAAAGGCACTTTCTGACTGTCGGAAAGGCCAACATGAAATGGCTGTCTGAAAGTGCCATCATAATCCTGACGTCCGAGCCGAGCCTGGCTCCGCTGTCATTAGGGTATTATGGTGGCTTCCGACGCTCCAACGGGCTCCTTGAGCCCGTCAGAACCACGTTGGAATCCCTTGCTAGTTTCATTCTGACAACCGTCATCATTATGAGGCGGTTGGAATGAAACCTACGATGTTGAGTGGAAAGCCTCTGACTGTTGCTCAGAGGCTTACTGCCCAACATCGTAATTGGGCCCTATGTGTCATTGCTGAATGTTCACAAATGTGTATGTCTTGGTATCTTCTAGGGCCAGAAGAAGTATCACTGGTGGCTTTTTTAGTTCCTGCAATTAAACTTTTTAATGTGGGTGTAAGTGGTAGTTGGCCTGTTATGTGCTTGGTGGCCTTAGGCAGTATATCTTTATGGATTGTTTGTTGTGGGTTCCTGGGAGCTACTGATTTCCTCTCATGTCTTGCAATATCTCCCTTACTTCTATTTCTGCCACATTTGGGGGGTGGTTGTGCTCTCTTGCATGAATGACATAATCCTTTGTAGTTCCCCTCCCATAGCATTCATTAGAATAATATTTGGTACATTTCCAATTTATATTTCCTGTTGATGCACTTTCTAAGTGATTCAGTAACTGCTTTCCTTTCTGCGATGTTAAGTACTTTGCTACCTCTCTCATTGTATCTGAAAGTACTGTAATAGTATAAATATATACAATATTCAAATGTTTGTACATTTGTTATTTACATATAAAATTATGCAAATACTTCTGTTTTGTATATGTACATGTTTACTCTATTTAGACGTTTCACACAGTTTTGCATTTTTGCATTGGGGGTGTTGGAAAAAAAAAAAGTCAGTTTCATTTTTGATGTTAGCTTCTTGGTTGTTTGTGGAAGTTAAGCTTGTTAGGTTTATTTTTACTTGCTATTTGGGTGCGTTTATAGTTTTTTAATAATTTATGTATACTTACTTTCATATATTCTTTTGCTGGTTTGTGGTAGTTGTTTTTTTCTACCAGTTTATGGCTTTTTCAAGTCCTAGTTTTGTCTTTTAGGAAGTCTATGTACATAGATAGATGTTTGAGAGTGTTCTATTAATTATTTGTTATTTTGGCTATTAAAGTTTATTAACAAGTATGTTTTATTTTAAATATAAATGTACTAACTGGGGCCTGATTACGATAGTGGTGGGACTGCCACCATCAGGCATCTCACTAACATCGGCCCCTGCAGGTTCGCCGGCCTCATTAGGAAGTGGAGGGGGAGGCATCTGGCGGAGAGACCGTCCACTGCGCATCTGACAGGCTCAAGGAGCCCTTCAGAGGGATAGTAATTCCTACAACAGGGGTGGTGCCTGCTCAGGCACCGCAGTAGGGATTACAATGTCTCTTTCCACCAGCCCTTTCATGGTGGTCCCCCCATGAAAAGGCAGTGGGAATGTGACTTTGGGGGCACCTATCAGTCTCCCCTTCCTCCTTGGCCCTCCCTATGGGGTCTGGGGTAAATCCCAGCACCTTGTGGGAGGCACCGCATGGTGCCTGTCACAAGGTGCACGGATGTTTCATAACATGCCTCTTAGCAGTGAGGCTTGTGCTGCAGCCCTTTTTCGGCCGCAGCACAAGCCTCAATGCTAAGAGGCATGTTTCCAACCACCTCCACGGCGGTGGGATTGTAATTTGCCTGGCAGGACCGCCAACTCCTTGTCGGCCGTTCCCATTCCCAACAGGATGGCGATTGGACGCTCGTCCAATCGCCATCATAATCAGCCCCTTGGTTAGGTAGTTGTTGAATCATAATCAGCCCCTTGGTTAGGTAGTTGTTGAAATATATATATTTCTTCTTTAATGGTCTGGTGAGAGAATCTGGCAGAGTTTTCTTGGTTATTGTTTAAATGTTTGTAGTTAATAGTAATTTTTTGGGGGTTGTATTGTTATGATTTTAGACGTCAGTGCCCCCTGCGAACTTATGGTAAGGAGCAGCAGGAACAAACCCCTGTACCCGGTCCCTAAAGCACAAACAAAACAACCATACTTATTAGACAGTAGCCTATTCCAGAAAGAACAAAGAATAGCCTCTTGCCGAAAAGGGAACCATAAAATCTATTAACAATAGGAAGAATAATAGCAAGCATGGGGCCGGATTCACAAAGAGCCTTTGCACTAGTGGTGGAGGCCCCACAGCCATGTCAGGATCTCTGCATTTCAGTTTCTCATTGCGGAGATCCCGCTACGAGTGGGGCCCCCCTGCCACAACTGGGGGCTCTGCCATGATATGAAGGCCCTTTGTGAATCAAGCATCTAGAATATGAATATACATGTATAATTAATGACGTATTTGTTATGGATGAAAGCATCAATAATGTATTTATTCAGACTACAAGGGGTTAAATCTCAGCAGCAGGAGGACATATTTTTAAAAGGCCTCTGAGAATAGGCTCCTTTACTTTCCTACATAAAATTATCTTATTATGAAATCTGTAAGGCCGCACAAAGTGTTTTCTGTGTGCTAAGCTATCCTACAGTAAAAATGTGGAAGTGAGGCTTTAGACAATAACAATATCTGGGCCAGATATACGAAATTCGTATTTTGAATTCCCTAAAGTGCGATTCCATAGGAATCGCTATTTAGGAAATGCAAAATGGTATGCACAAAATGTGCGATTTCCTAATATCGCTATTAGGAAATCGCAAATAGGAAATGCAATTGCATTCCCACCTATGGGCCAATGGGAAAAATTACCGGACATAAACTCACTGCCACTTCGCTGCTACTTTGCCGGTATCCTGTGGGAGAGCGGGACAGGACTACACGTCCCAGGATCCTTAGCGGCTCATAACCACCACCGACGCTGATTCCACGTGCCCAGAGGCGCCTTTAAAACATCCTGAGGGCTCCCGTCTGCGCCCATCCGAGACTGGAGGAGGCCGGGCAGGGCCATGCTACTAACATCTTGACTCTGGGACTTATTAGCCTTGCTGTGTAAGATCTGAGAAGACTCGTACACCAAGACTTTTATATCGTTCTATATTGACTTCACCCCCCAGACACCCTATGAGACTTGGAATTATCACCACATATATAAATTCTTTGTTCACATCAACTAGCCTTGAAAAAGTCGTGGGACTACTACCCATTACGACGAAACATGTGTTGGCTGTAGATGACTACTCTTGAAGACTTGCATTTATTAAACGAAACCTGATAGAAGAGTGAAGAACCACTAAGTGTCCATTATTCATGTTTATACTCACGGCTTACACCATGTACTAAAGTCACTTTAATAACTAAAAGACGTGTGCTAAGGAATGTTTTATGGGCCAATGGGAAATGGCTTGCATTTCCTAAATTGCGATTTTCTAATCAGAAATCGCAATTTAGGAACTCAAAGCCAAGGGTCCCATTAGGCTTAAGGCCCCCCCTGGATGCCCCCCGAAATTCGTAGTGCACATGTAAGTGCACATATGCCATAGGGGTATATGTGCGCTTGATGTCACAATAAAAAATGCATTTTTAAATGCAATGTTTAATTTTGCATATGGTTACCATCGACTTTGAGTCAATGGTAATTGCATTTCCTAAATGCCCATCGCACATTTAGGAAATGCTTTGTACATGTGCTTTAGGAATTGCAAATAGGTAATCCCTATTTGCGTTTCCTAAATCGCAGTCGGAATTTGCGATTTCTATCGGGTATAAATCGCAAATTGCGACCGGTGTTTGGCAATTGTACATATGAAATGACTGCTATGCATTTTATAACAGGCCGAATTGCGATTCGGACCGTTTAGAAATGCAAAAGGCTTTCGTACATCTGGTATTATGTCCTTTATATTATCAGGCTCATTATTTACCATTGTGCTTGAACACTAACTCAGCCTGGTGTTTTCCTGTGTCAATAAGTGGCCCTTGAATAATGTGCACAGTTAGTCACATGTCCCTAATGGTACATTTCTGGTTTTAGATATAGAATGTCTCTCTTTGATGTGTCGACAGCTTTTATTGGCCTGTAAAATACATCTCAGTACCCTAATCAAGGAACCGGTTACATTTGAAGCCATCCATATTTTCCCATTCACCAACCATCTGTAGTAGAGGCATGGAGAAATGAACTCCATGCCGGTCCATGTTCCTCTTTCTGGAGCCTGCAGGGCATCACATGAACATGTATGAAAGTCTCGAGTACAATTACCATCATTGTAAAGCTCTCAAGTTTCTAATGTACATGCGTGAATTGATCATCCAGTTACGGTTTTTGCTTTGCATTCTGGAATTTGTAGGCTGACTTTACAATGCCGTGAACATGAATACCCAGAAAGCAATGCAAAAACTTGAACTGGATGAGCAACTCGTGCATGGATCTAGAAAACGTAAGAGCTCTGTCCATAAAAACTTATGAAAGAACTGGGCACTCTTATTCATCTCTCTCCTTTTAAACGCAGTTTTTAGGATGCACGTTTTTAGTTCTTTTGGCATAAAACTATTATTTTAAGAAATTTGCAGATTTAACAGGTGCTAAATTAGTACATATAGAAAAAGAGAAACAGACAGTACAACTGAAGAGTATTTAGGAGGCAGCACAAGAGCGAAAGTTAAAACACACTGTAATATCCGACGAGAGGTCAAAGAGCATGACCTCTTAACTGGACCCCTCATTAGTGCTAACAGAAGAGAATGAAGCAACCGGCTGACCATGTCCAGTAATTAATTCATTGACTGATTTAAAGGAAAACCAAAAGTGATTAGCTAAGAAAGAAAACTCTCTTGGAAAAAGCTTGAGTCCCGTCTCAGAATGAAAAATGCTTTTCTTTCAAACGGCGCCGAGCACAGTTCCTCCAGCATCCATAAATTAAGCCTAATAGGCCTGAAGGTCTGTTCCTTTCCTTCCAGCGAAAGACACTTGATAAATGAACTGAAACAGACTCCAACTGGGTAATTGGGTTATTGTAAACATATTAAAAAGCAAAAATGCATTGCCTACATTTGCCATTCATGGGCGAGAGAGTTAGAAACCTGTTGATCAAAAGAAATCCATCATGAGCGAAAAACCAAGTTAGCAGCCGGGCAACAAATTGAGGGGCTCAGGTGCACCGATGGACATCACCCACCATGGTCTGCTAGTGGGAGCAAACAGAGAGCTTATTGAAACAAGCATTTGCAATGTAATAGGTCTCGCATTTGCGCGAGTTTAAGCTATTGGCATTGTAAATGTCATGCCTTTTATTTATCTGTTTTAAAAACAACACATAAATAAAAGGCAGTCTCATTTACAATGCCAATAGCTCGAACTATCGCAAATGCGAGACCTATTGCATTGCAAATGCTTGTACCTACATCCCGTGGAATGATTACAAAAGTGCCACCTGTGGTAATTATCCTGCGGCAGGTGTATATCGCTGCTATGTCTATCCCGCTCTACTTAGAATCGGACCCCACTACCTCCAGATGAACCATGTACATTTTGCCCCAGATAAAACACTCAGCTCAATGATGAATCACAAAATGACGTCTCACCATCCAATAAACCTTTGGAGGCTCAATCTTTTCCGTCCAGACAGCAATGTTTTAGAAGTTGCTTTCTGTTTACATAAGAAAGTTACCATGACCACCTGTTCTTTCGCAAGACATTGAGGGGTTCAAACACACCTGAGCCAAGGACTGCACTGTAACAGTTCCACAGACAAAGGCACCTAATCAAATCACTGACCCTACAAATGATCAGTTTGTGGATTAGATGAGTGTGGATCTGAAGATTTGTCTCCCCGTTTCTTCACAAAATATCACCAAAGAGCACACTGAGCTCATGAAAGCCCACAAGACACACAGGTGCATGATGTGGTCAATCGCCTTTGAATATGTGTTTCTTGCTTGCTGTGGCATGATTGGAGCAAATCTCTGATTCTCGGGCAGATGACCTACACATACAGCCCCCTCCCAGACCTTTAAACGTGCATGATGACCCTCCTGGTAGCATGGCCACTGCTGCCCTATGATCATCCACCTTGTTTGCAGTCGGATTTTGTGACACTCATATGCCAAAGTGAGTTTCTGCAATCCCTTAGAAGACAATGTGGGTGATGTACCCCTTACAATTCATGTTTAAAGCTATAAAATGACAAAATGATACAGGCAGATTGCTGAATGCTCTCCTGTAACACAGCTTCCCTGTAAGCTAGACAGCTGCAGTTTACTAGTATCCTCTTCTGATATATATTAAAGATTGAAAAAAAGAGTGTTGTAGGTTCCAGACCCATAAACCTGCTATAAACAGGTAAATACCACCAATCATCTGCACATTCACTTTAGACCAAGCCAACGCCCTATAAAAACCAATGCCAAAGATGGGCTTTGATGTGTGCACTTTCTCAGTATATGGCTGGGTTCAAACTGGAACGGCATGGTGAGCAAAAAAACGATGGTTTTAGGCCCAGATCTTTGTACTGGGGTGAATGTATAACATTGTTCTGTATTCTGTCCATCAACTGTTGTTTTTGCATTTGCACTTTCTCAGTGACATTCCTCTGAACATCTTTGTTGGCGCTAACACTGTGAGCCTAGGGTAGAATGGACAGCTCGCCAGTGGTGACCTAGTATTGCTCGCATATGGTGACCTTGTCTCGCTTGCCTTTCGTGACCTTGTCTTTGGCGATGTTACATGTAACATGGTGTCTTACAAAACATATGAAGGTATGGAGTTCCGTTACAGAGACAAGTACCCCTTAGTCATACACCGTCAAATGCTACAGTTCATTCACCTAACCAACAATGCATGCCTACTTTAAAATACCACAAGCTCCTGCTATGCAAACCTCCCTCACACTTAATACTGTTGCTGTTCAGAAAAGCACCTAGAAGCAATTGAATTATGTTTTGTGCGCCCTACAAACAACATTAACAGGGACATAACAGACGTTCTGGCCCACATCATGAAAAGCTAGAGTTGACCTCACCCTCCCTGCCTGCAATGAATGCAGCATAAAATCCCACAAGCGCTCAGTGCAAACCTCTGTTACACGTACCACTGGTGCTGCTCACGAAAGCGCCTAGAAGGAATTTATTTACCAGTGTGCGCTTTACAAACAAAATTAGCTGGGATATACCAGCCGTTATGGCGCTGAGTGTATTAATTAATGAATGCATTTCAGGAATCTGATTCTATTCTGGTGATAGTTTGAATCAGCTTGGGTCAATCAGCCTTTCATCCTTCCCTAGGTTGATAAAATGAGTACGATTTAGTCGGGTAACAACAGACATACTTCTTGCTCTGAAGAACGGACACGGACTGCAATGTGGAAACGCATTGGAGCAACGACACACTAAGATCCAATAAGGGGGGGTGGTGCTGAAGGGTATGCCGACTGTTAGAAATGGGATCTCTGGTTGGCTAAGGCTTGCGCCAAAGCCAGGCAGTGACCACCACTCTAGTCAGGGCAAGGGAGTTACACACCAAAGATAACCCCTGCTCACCCCCTTGGTAGCTTGGCACGAGCAGTCAGGCTTATCCCGGTGGCGATGTGTAAAGCATTTGCGCAACACACACAGCAACAACATACTAGGCACACCACAAAAGGAACGCCACACAAGGTTATATACAAAAATAGCCTTTGTATTATCATAAAACACATTAGATGGTAATCACACAATATACACTGTGCCAACTGGCACTGGGCAATATTTACAGGGGATTATTTACACATGACAGAGCCACGTGGGCCACTGTCAGAATCATCACTTGGAAAAAATAGTAAAAGTCAGGACATATCATAAACGTAGACCACAACCAGTAATTACTGGCAAACACTATACTCAGTATCATCCTGTGACAGAAATCATATTATGCACAGTATCACATTAGGCGAGAAATATCTTCTACGCCAACCTCATAAGCCTAAACATATTAGACCATAACCTCCTAAGCATAACTCACATTAGGAAATACTCTTACTAACATAAACCGCAGTAGGGAATACATCATGCCTAAACCACAGTAGAGAGTAACTCCAACATAAAACAGTATGGAAAATCTCATAATCATAAAAACACTTTTAGAGGTATAAAACAGGGTGCTTAAATCATACTACATACATGACATTTCCTAGCACCACATAATCACATTAGGGCCTGGTGCCCTACAAACCTCACAGCCCCCCTGGCCAACTGGCTATCTCAAAAAGGGGCTCAAATGCCCTATGTCCCAAAAGTCAGGACGCGCTGCCAAAGCAGCGAAAGTCAAGGGTGCGCAATCTGCGCAGACCTAAACGTTGCAGCAGCCCACTACTTGCTGGGCAGCTGGGAATGTCAGGGGCAAAGGAGTGCATCTCACTCCTAACTCAAAACATGCCCCCAAAGAACTGTACGTTAAACGGTGCAGCTGCCCACTACTTGCTGGGCAGCTGTGAATCTCCAAATGCGGCCTGGCACCACTGTGCCGCTTCTGTTCCTCTCAGGGACTCCTAAATCAATCTGCGCCACTGTTGCAGCTGCCCGCGCTGGTGCGGCGCCAGCTGGGAGTAGGGAAAGGGGCTCTGGCCCCACTGTGCCTTGAAGACAAATGTGCTCAAACAATAAAAGCATGGGCCCCTCTGGGCCTTCCTAAAACAATTATGGCCATCGTTGGAGCCACCAAGGCTCTGGGAACAATTATGCCCGTGGGGGCGACCGGGCGAGAATAAACATGCCCACCATGCTGGAGACACAAGGGGCTCTAAACAAACAATGCCAGCAACGTTGAAGCGGCCCGCTCTCCTGGCGGGACCGCTCAGACTCTGTGCCCAACACGGGGAACAGCATGGGCTCCTCTGGGCCCTCTATTAACAATTATGCCTGCCATGTTGGAGCAGCCCGCTCTCCTGGCGGGACCGCTCAGACTCTGTGCCCAACACAGGGAACAGGATGGGTCCCTCTGGGCCCTCTATTAACAATTATGCCAGCCACGTTGGAGCGGCCCGCTGCCATCTGGGACCGCTCTCATTCCGTACAACAACCATCAGGGTGCCGCGATCAGCCCCAACATTGTGCCCCCTGGAGCCCCCACTCACCATACTGATCCCGGGAGGCGCTCGTCGTTAGGCCAGACACTGCGGGCAGCAGGTGGGGCTCTCTCTGGAGGCTGGACTCTCCCGGTCTCTTCCTGGCTTTACCCGGGCCCTCCTCATGGGACCCGGGACTTCCTCAAGGAGCCTGCGAGGCTCCGTCTAGATCTCTGCTGGCGGGGCGGGGAATTCTTCTCCTCGCTCTGCCCCTGTCCCAGGCAGAACGTGCCTGACTTCCGGCCTCGATCGGGCCGGCGGCGGTGATCTCTTCTCCGACAAACTGAGGGGTAGGCTCCCTCTCTAAGTAGGCGCATGCGGGGTGGGCACCCGCCATTTGAATAAAGGTAGAAGCGGGGTGGGCACCCGCAAAGCTCCATTAGAATGCGGGGTGGGCACCCGCCATTCTCCATCCATTTAAAGCGGGGTGGGCACCCGCTCAATCTCGGCAATTCCGGGGGAATCCCTACGCCGGGGATTCCCTCAGGGCAAGGTGCAGCTCGATGATGCAAAGCTCCAGGGCTCCTCTTAGGAGACAAATCTCAGCGCTCCCAGGGCGCAAAAGGCAGACACCAAGTCTTTTTAGGAATGAAGGGCAATGCAGGGCCCAGGGAGGGCCAGCCCTCCCCTGGGCCCCAGCAGCAGCACGCCCTCAGGAGCAGCACACCAAGAGTGAACATTTACATGGGGTCACAGCCCCTATATTTATACTACTAAATCCCTTTGTCTAAGAGTGCAGGGCATGGGAGAACCAGATACAACTGGTTCAGGATCACTTTGTGTACATGACTCCTTCCTTCCTTTCAGAGTGCAGGGCAGGGACATCAGACTCACCACAGGAGGTGGAGCCAGCATTGAGGAGGGAAGGCACAGCCTTATTCAGGTCCCAGGTGCAACTCCTCCCTCCCATCTGCATGCAGATCTCTCCATTCACCACCGGGCAGACTCACCCTGGCTCCTGGAATTCCCCAGCCCTCTCAGCTCCTGTCAATCACAAGACAGACATGCAATTCACATCATGTAGGCAGACACACAGCACACAGAAATGCTAACTTATAAAAGTGGCATTTCTAAAATAACCACAATATATCTGCGCACACTATTGCGCAGCATTTATTCTCATGAGTTTGCACATACTAAACTTGACCCTGCACTCCCCTCATACCAGGGATTACCATGGACACTCATATCCCCCATGCATTCCTATGGGAGGGCAGGCCACTCTCACCACACGCACTCAGAGTGTACACGTACTTTACACTGGGCCACAGTGCAAAAGTGCGCAGAGGCCTAAAATCACTACCACCACGTCAGAGCTTAAGGCAAAAAGTTCAGGGGTGGACCTGCCAAGAAGGGCCAAGTCCAACACCGACACTTGGCCTTCCATAAGTCCTACATCGAGAAGCACATCTGTAAACACTTATACACATGCAGCTAATTATATTTGGTGTAGCTTCTTTAATTAGCACAACTCTGCAAGTGTAGCAGCATGCAGGGTGGAGATGGATTTATAGGCTGCCACCAGCAATCACTTAGAGGCATGCAGATTGATAAAACAAATATGAAAATAATGGCCACAAAAGTTGTTATTTTAGGACATTATTTTTGCCAGGCATGTTTCGAACTGCTGATAACCTTGAGTGATGCAAATGTGAATACGCAGACAAGTTGCAATACCTCAACCCGGTTAGTGTTTAAATACAAACAAATGCGCAGTGTACACAACTGATTGGTAAAATAGAGAGGACTGACGCAGCACCTGCCATGCAGCTGAAAAGATTGACGCAGCCCGAGTCCTGAGCACTATGTTTCCAACATCCGAGACACCCGCTACGACTTCGACGCTGGGCCTGCTGTGTGGCTGAAGAAATCGACGCATCACCTACTCGCAGCTGGAAAATCGACCTAGCGCCTGTTTTGGCGCATCGACCCCAGCATGTCTGTATTTTCAATCACCTGTGCGCCAACGTCTTCATCTACGTAGTCCAGCAGTAATGAACTGAGGCTGCGTGTCTGGAAACCGACACATCACCTCCCATCGCAGTAGGGAATTGACGCATCACCTCTCCTGTCAGTAAGGAATCAACTCATCAACTCCCCTGTGTGGCAGTAAGGAATCAACGCATCACCTCCCCAGGCAGTAAGGAGTCGACGCATCACCTCCCCTGCGAGTAAGGAATCAACGGATTGCTTTGTTTTAAGGCTTCACCTCCACTGTGTCTTTTTTTGTCTCTGATTTTGACACATCCCTGATACTTTGTCATAAAGGTGACGCATCCATTGTTTCCTATGGATTGAACCATTTTGAAACTTTTAAAAGTGATATTTTTGCTTGTGTATGTTGGTTTTTGCCATTTTGGTCTTGTTGTATTCAGAAAAAATATTGGTTATATTTCTAAACTGTTGTGGTGTCCTTTTGCAATGTTTTCACTGTGTTACTGTGTGTTTATGTACACATGCTTTACACATTGCCTCTGACATAAGCCTGACTGGTCGTGCCAAACTACCAAGGGGGTGAGCAGGGGTTATATTAGCAGTGTAATCCCCATACCCTGACTAGAATAACGGTCCCTACTTGGACAGTGTGCAAACCACTCCCAACTATAGACCCCCATTTCTAACACCTCCTAATGCTCAATTCTACACTCATGACTGCTCTTCAATGTGTAATACAGGTAATAGTTGGTTGGTACCTATACTACTTCTTTAAATCGGTAATGGCCTTAATTCCCGTTATATTAAGAGGATTTAGGGAGCACGTGTTGATAAATGGTAATGTAGAATCCATGTTCAATATATTGAGATAATATTTTTGGGGCCTGTTTCGTATCGTGCCTTCTTGTGTTTATTCAGGTATTTAGCATAGCTTGCTCCTCTGAGACGTGAGACTTCTGTCAAGGTGGCACCAATACTCACTACACTTCTTCATTCTCTTCTGCACCTGAAGACATGCAAGCTCAGGAGATTCGGAGTAGCGCATTGTGTGGGATGGGCACGGAGAAGTAAGCACTTTTGGCACCACATTCTTGCAGAAAGTCTCATACTTAACCCCTTCCCCACTCATGACGGAACCACTCCGTCATGAGCCACGGTCGCCGTGTGCTCATGACAGAGTGGTTCCGTCATGCTGCGGCCGTTGGCGGCCGTGCCGCCCACGCGGCGCTAATTCCCCGCCTGTGCGGGCGATTAGCGTCGTGGGCGGAGTCATGACGGAACCACTTCGTCATGAGCACAGCTCAACCGTGGCTCATGACGGAGTGGCTCCGTCATGAGCACCGCGCCACCGCGCTGCCCCCAAACCCCCCCCAGCGCTGCGGCGGATTTCCCGCCGCAGCGAAAGGGTTAAAGGTCGCAGTTCAGCATGTACATGTGTATGCATTTTAGATGCACATCTTGTAATGGAGGTTGTTTTGTTCATTTGAAACTCCATGACAAATTGGCCACTATATATATGCTCTCATGCACAGCAGCCTTTTTGGAATAGGTTTGGCTTTGCAAATGCTTGTGAAACAAATCATCAAGCATTGCCATAGAATAAATACGAGTGAGCTGGTGTCAGAAATCATTGGCGTGTGAAGGTAAACATTGCCAAAAACCATTGGCAAAGCTAAAAAGTGTGACCTAGTGGTTTTGTCAATGCTTAAGATGACATGTTTTTAGTCTGACAATCTTTGGCGGACACACATTTTTAACCAATGAGAACACCTTTTGAATTGACTGAAAGGTAAAGGGGTAACACGGACAGGGAGATGGGCAGGCGTCTCAGCTACTTTTATAGAGCCAGAGTCAAGAACTACTTCTAGGGTCATCACCATGGGTAGCAAGGAGTGGTTTGTAGAGTATTTTACAAGTGGTATATTGTAAAAGACCCTGAACCAGCATGAAGCCAACATTTAATAGGACATTTGGGGAAAACTAATTGCAAAAGGCGCACAATCATGGATTTTTTTAGAGTAACACGGTCAACATTTTAAATTATCTCAAAACTTCTTTGCCATGTATTGCAGGGCATGCCCCAAAACGTTGTAGGATAAGTTACCAATGTTCATTTTCTACCTTTTTTTGACAAGCAAAGTTATCAGAAACCTACAAAAATCAAAGACAACTTCACAGGGGAGTTTGAGTTTCTTCTCAGATATTGTGGTTTAACAACATTGGTTAATGCCTAATAAGCTTCACTTAAAAGGACAATTTGAAGATTTGCAGGCTTTTGATGAAAGGAAGTTACCCATTTTGAGTTAATGGGAGTGGTTGTGTAGGAATAATGTGAGCAATGCCAGAGCCTTGCCTTTAAGACTCCCAGTAGAGGTCAATCTTTGACTGAGCACCTTGTGGTCAATATTGCAAAATGTGGCAGAAAGATCGATTAGTATCAGTGCACTGGGAAGACACTGGTCTCAGGCCATGCAGAGTTCTTCTTTTATGCTCAGTGGGATTTTTTCATGTCCTAAATCCAGATTGGAAGTTACAGAGAGGCCTTTCATATCCAAATGGAGAAAGAGTTGGAGTAAATCGAGTGCTTCATTACCTTCGCTGCACAGACAGTACCTGCATATATAATTAACTATAATGCCAGGATTTTTCTTTAATACAAATGAAGCGTCAAGTTAAAGATTCACAATTAAAGTCTCTGTTCACAAGTTATTTTTTTCCTGAATTGATAAAGAAGTTACATCCATCCTGTTTTCAAAGAAATGGTGACAGCGTCAATATAGTGATGAACAGGTTACATACGTCCAGTTTTAGGTATTTGTAACAGCTGACATGTGTTTCGTCACACAGAAACTTTTTTAAGGCTGTATTACAGTAATAAACATATATTGTGGAACAGATAACCACTTAGTCAAAAGATAGGTCACAAAGTTTAGGGTGAGTCCCAGTTGTGAGAAGTGTTCGAACTGAGCGTTTACAAGAAGGCCGTAGCAATAAAAAAACATATACCAAAAAAGTAGGCCATAGATATATTCTATGTGTAGCATAGAGTCGTAGACGTGTATAAGAAGTGCAATAGTAGAGCCCTTGCTTATATGGTTCCAGATTAGATTCTTAAAATGAGTAGAGAAACGTGACACCAAGTGTGACAATATAACACAAGATAATGTAAACAAATGATTTAACCTTAAAGAATACCAAGGTTGTTAGTAGCAATAAATGGATGAGAAGAGTATTGTATCTAGGAAGGCCATTCGTGGAGAGGTCTCACATTAGAAGTCTTGACTGTCTACTATGGAACAAAGAGAGAAGTAAAACAGGTGAGTGAAGTGCAGTGTCCCTGTGGCCAAAACCTGTGAGGTCTCGAAAAGCTGAGGAGAGACACTTACACACTAGAATTTAACTCGTCTTCTTAGGGCGGGAAAAGTAATATTTTGTGTGGCATAGTGTATCCTTTCATCCCAGTCCAAAGAACGAGGGGCTCCAAAATGCGCTGAAAAAATGGTGGTGGAGTAAACAAGAAAAATATAATGGAAAAACCATGCACCTAATAATGCACATCGAGCCTTTAGAATAAGCACTATTTGCACCCAGCAACATATGTAGCGTAATTGCTACATATGTTGCGGGTGCTAATAGTGCTAATTCCGTATGTAAAACTAAAAGTAGGTATTATTTTAATCGAACCGAGCAAAATTTTGTGATCTAAATGTCAAATACTTAGTCATTGTGGTTTACACTTTGATGTGGAGTGCCAAGGTTATTCCTTTTTGGATACATTGGCACATTGGACTTCGTCCCGTGTGCACTCACACCCTGGGTTGTAGAGTGTGGTATTACCCTTGTAGCACCATTTCTCTGACTAATTCATTGTACATACGTAGCATGTATGATATGCCAACTAAATAGTGTTTCTCAAATGCGAGCTGCGATTTCTTTTCCATTACTACCCTTTCTTTTTTCATATTTTATTGTGGTAATCAGCATTAGTTTTTTTCTGATTGTTGGAAAATTTCAAATATTGGGAAACTTCTCTTTGTATCTAATACACAATAATATAGTACGACATGGCATCCTGATCAAGATCAGCTGGTCGTCTATGGAAATCTGCACCCTCCACTGAGCACCTACAACACCTCAGAGTGCTGAGGAACTCATACAACAGATAGATCCTAAAGGCCAAGGCAGACTTTTTCAAAACCCAGCTAAACTAAGCCCTTAACCGCCCAAGAAAACGATTCAAAATCGTCAAACATCAAACGCGCAACCTGCCTAAATCTTTGGAACTAAAGGATTCGGCTACACCTAAGGGCGATGAGCTGGCCAATTTCTTCATAGAAAAGACAAAAGCCATTGAACTCGACATCCAATCTAAGAAGGGCATTCTACACCTATTGCTCATGACACTAAATTTTACTCTCAGATCAAGGTCCATTTTAGTACTCTGATGGAAACCCCAAAAAACAATACCTCTTGGCACCCCTTCTCGCCCATCACTGAACAAGAAATCTATAACACTATTCTAGCGATTAACCCCTCCAATCACTTCTCTGACCTTCTGTAGGAGAGTAGGATCTGCTTCTTATGGTTACCCCCACTTTTTGCTGATGTTTCACAGTTTTTCGACTTTAGTCTGGCTGGGACCCTGCTATCCAGGGCCCCAGCCTAGCTGCTTCCTCTCTAAATTGATTGCATGTACTTTAGGTACACCACAGATTGTATTCTGGGGTACCCTTATAAGTCCCTAGTATATGGTCTACTATGTACCTAGAGCATAGGTACCCCAGAGGTCTCTCAGGGGCCGCAGCATGTATTATGCCACCCCTGGGAGACCATTTAAAATGACACAACAGGTCTGCTACAGAAGCCTGTGTAAGGTGGTGTATGCACCCCTTACTTAGATATAGGTTCCCTATATCTATCCATATCACTGCACATAGAAACCTATCAGTCACCCCTATGGCAGACCTTCTCATTCCTGAAGGCAGGGTGCTGGGTTTTATGTGAGAGGGTGCCCATGCATGAGCAGAGCCCCTCTGCAGCCTTTGGAACCTTTATTCCGGGGTTGATTGTGATGCAGCCAAACCATATACTCTTAAGTGCATTATGACCTCGCGATAAATGCTAACTTTGGAATGGCTGCACGGAAACATGTCGTGTTAGGTGTCAAACACCTTGGAATCATACCTCCACTCCAGTAACTGGTATGGGAGGTATGATATCCACCCTACTAGAGGGAGAAACTTGACAGCACCGGTACACCCGTTACCCGCTTCACAGATCCTGGCATCACAAAATGGATGCTGCCAGCCACAGACATGAGTCTGCCCTCCTGCTGCTGGACAAAACTCCGGCAGGGGAGGCCTGGACAATAGGTTTCCTGTCACAGGGAGATGTGAACACCTCCCAGACAGGCTTTAGTGTATTGGGGCTGGGTGGGTGCACTCAAAGAGTGCTTTGATGTCTGAACTGGGGACCCATTTGGTGTCCCAGTGCATAGTCCAGCTCAAACTGGTTGCAGGGGCTACCAGCCCCTGCTCTGACATGAAACTGGACAAAGGACATGGGTGTAGCCACCCCTCTGTCCTGACCCTCCCATAGGTGGGTCCCCAGAGTTTGTCCCACCCCTTCCTTGGGTATAAAGTAGGAACCCCTGGCTATAGGACTTTAGATTTACCTGGACGAAACTCTGCTACAGAATCCCAGAACTTCTACTATCTACACGATGTAGGATGACCGAATAATCTTCCTTGGCGTAAAGGAGTTACTCCCCTGCAAGGCAGGCACCTAAGACGCATCTGTCCGGTTTGCAACTACGCAGCTCCTAAAGGACTGTGAAGACTTTGCAACACAGTGGATTCCCAAGCTTCTCCGAGGCTGATCCGTGCTCTCAGAAATCCTGAGATCCAAAACCCTCGTGGGGACCGTGCAACCTGAACCCCTGGACACCGTGCACATTTGCAGCAGCATATGCTTCTTGGCAATCCTGGCAAGGCTGTGCTTTGGGCTACTTGTAGTCCAGACCCCGAGCAGTGATTCCACCGAAGAGTACTGGCCTACACTCCTCGAGTGACCCATGGTCTGGTATTTAGTGATTCCTCTCGAGGTCCCTTCGCGATCCCTTGTCCGTAGACTTGTGGGTCCCTGAGAAGGGTACTTTAACTTTCAATGGGCTTACCTGGTTGCTCCAGATGTGCCTTGACTCTCCATTGCTCGAGGAGTCCACAGGACCTTGCTGGTCCACACCAAAACTGTTTTTCTCTCACCGCGTGGGTTGCAGTTGCCAAGGCTTGTTGGTCTCTAATCCGGACACCGACCCCCCAGCACTCGACATCCTTTGTGGGACAGCTCACCTGAAGTCTGTGGTTGTCATCGACGCCTCCTGGTCCCCGTGGCAGTGGAGTCAAGCTTCACCTCATCGCACCTGAAACACCCAACATCGGTGGGTATACGCCTATCGTGCCCCTGGTCACTGCCAAGTGACCCAGACTCTGTCGCCTCTGCTTTCAGGTTCTTCACATCTTCGATCCAGGCTTGGATTACACTGGACACTTTTCATTTCCATGACAGCAGCACTTTGCAGCAACTCTCCATTGAAGACAGCGAAGATTCCCGACACCATTTGACACCTATGCACCCGGTTTCCCTGGGTTAGGTAACACGAGTACTCCGGTGCTCACGTGGGTGCTGGCCTTAGAACCTTCTAAGTCTGAAGGGTTTGCTCCAAGTTCTCTCCTAAGTGTCCTTAATCTCTAAAATTTCAACCGCGACTTTCCCATAGGATTGTATGGAGCTCGCAGCTGTGTTCTCACACTGCACACGTCCCCCGTGGGTCCCCTGTGTCACTACCTTGGGTGGTTTCTTGGGGTCCCAGTGATTCTACGTGCTCTAGGAACTGTGTCTAGTCAAGTCGTGGTTCTTATACCACTTTCTTAATATATGGTTTGGTCTCCCCCTGCGGCCCAATGTATATTGTGCTATTTACCGTAGTTTTAGAACTGTAATATTGTTTGGCTTGCTCTCTAATCTCATAAAGAGGTTAGTAGAGAGTGTTTAGTAATAAATACATATATTTTATATATATATATACCTTGTGTGGTTCTCCTTTCATTTGGTCATTCAAGAGGTTATAATCTGGTAAACCAAGCTGCTTTACATTCCTTCGAGACTTTGCCTGAAGGCTGCTCTCCATAGCTACCACTGGGATAGCTTTCAATAAAGGTCGTCTTAAACCTAATCATCAATAAGGGTTGTTTGGAGTGGTGCAAGGTGCCCCCTATAACTAGTGGACAGCATATACCAGGCCAACTTCTCACACCCTCTACCTCCTTCTTTATTCAGAATGATAAAAACATCTATTCTACCTCTATGGGCAAAGATTGTAAACGCCTCTCTGAGACAAGGCTCCATACCGGACTGTCTTAAAGTAGGACAGGTCAGACCCATACTAAAGAAATCCGACTCCCTCCCCTCAGATCTCAACAACCATCGCCCTATATTCAACATCCCCACCCTGGCAAAATTGCTGGAAAAATGTGTACAAATTCAATTATGTAACCACTTCGAGAATTTCAACACCCTAGACAAACACCAATCCGGCTTCCGTCAAGGTCACAGCACGGTATCTGCACTCACATAATGGATGACATACTAAAAATGCTAGACCGCAACAAATCATGCCTATTGATAATTCTTGACTTATCCTCCGCTTTTGATACGGTCAAGCATGACAACCTATTATCCCTACTGGAACATAGGATGGGCCTTACTGGCCCAGTGTTACAATGGTTCACCTCCTTCCTAAACAACATAACACCAAGAATGTAGAGAGGGCATTTACTCTCTCAACCCTCCATGGTCACCATAGGGGTTCCACAGGGATCAGCACTCTCACCCATTCTTTTTAATTTACTCATGAAGCCCCTAGCAAACGCATTGAACTCTGAGAACATTCTATATCACCTGTAAGCGGACGACACCCAACTGTATATGAAAATCTCCAAACCAGATAACTTCATCTCCCTCAACGCTATTCTACAGAATACTCAAAGATGGCTCACCGGAAACCTCCTCATGCTCAAAACCAAAAAAACTGAATTCCTGCTCATCTCCTCACCCAACCACACACCCAAGACAGACGTATGGTTGAAACATCTAACTTCCTTTGACTGTGCTACCCACATCATTGACTTTGCGAAATCCTTGGTAGTCACCATAGACAAACACCTGAACATGCAGGCGCAAATTACTAATGCCACCAAGGGAGCCAATCACCAGATGAGTATACTAAGGAAACTTAAACTCTTTCTACCACAGACCGACTTAAAAATGGCGGTACAAGCCCTAGTGTTACCAAGATTGGACTATGGAAGCACCACTCTTTGCGGGCTCCCCAAATACAAGCTGGTCCCACTGAGGGCATTGCTTAACGCTGCGGCTAGACTGGTCTCAGGAACTAAAAGAAATAACCACATTTCTCCAACCTTGAAAGCTCTGAACTGGCTGCCCTATGAGGCAAGAATACACCTAAAGATCGCCTGCATGACCCATAAAGCCCTCCATAGCAATACCCCCAGTTACTTAGCACTAAAGCTAGAGCGTTCTGGAGGATGCAGGCAATTGCGAAGTGCAAGTTCACTACTACTGAAACCACAATCCTTCCATAAAAAGAGAACTGGTTGCAGAGCTTTCTCAGGGATGGCAGCGAAGATTTGGAACTCTCTACCGCCAGTGATACGTGGAATCCCCTCATTTACCTCCTTAAAAAAATGTAAAAATGCTTCTAATGAACAAACTCATCTCCTAAGACTTTAATGCTAAGTCGACTACTAGTCACCTATGCTACACATTTATTACTGCCTACCTCTTTTGTATTGAGTGACCATTACTGAATGTACATATACTACCGCAACCTCCTAATGTTTAATAGCGGTGTGTGGATCATTCTTTATTGACTACCAGTCACCTATGCTATCCATATATTACTATCTATCTCTATTGTACTGAATTGTGAATATCGAATGTATGTATACTACCTCAACCATCTAACGTTTAATAACTGTATAATGTAAAGCGCTCCGATACCCTTGTGCGTCGATTTCGTGCTATATAAAACTTAAGAAATAAAATAAATAAATCCTTTGACAATGATAGAGATAAGCTTCTTTTAGAACTCTTCACAGGTACAACAGACAAAACTAGAATGGCCGAACCCACCACAGAACAGGAGGGTTTGAGGCAAAACTTGTATCAAATTGGTACATCTAAGAAGGCAAAAACTTTAGAGATGGTGGGGCTCCACCATACTTAAAAGATATGAGGCCTCATGTAGGAAGCCAAATACCGGTCGGTAAGGGCCGATTTTCGGTAATTATACCGTTACCGACCGGTATTTTGGCTTTTGAGATGTAGGGGGAGAATTTCATGATTCGGTATTTACCGAATCGGTAAAATTACCGATTCGGTAAATACCGAATCATGAAATGAGATGTAGGGGGAGTGTGTGGTGGGTGTGGGGATTCGTTATTTACCACCAACTAAAGGTTGGTGGTAAATGACGAATAGGTGACAAAAAGCATTTTTGTGCACGTTTAAGTGTGCAATGTGGCAGACATACATGCCCTTAGGGCATGTATGTGCGCCACATGTGCACACATGGCCGAATCAGGGGTGCAACAGGGTGTCAATGTGACACCCTGCCACCCTTGCATGTGCTCCCCCATTACCGAATCGGTATTTACCGATTCGGTAATGAGGCATACCTTCCCATCACTGGGAAGGTATGCCTCATTACCGAATCGGTAAATACCGATTCGGTAATTACCGAATTTTTCCGAATCGGTAATATTTACCGACTCATTACCTACAGTGCATTTACCACTTCATAAATACCGAATCGGTATGATTCGGTATTTATGAAGTGGTAAATGCAAGCCCACCTGCATAAGGCCCATAGTGATATAAAAAAAGTACCTCAGGGTTTGCAAGTTATGATATTTCCTTCCTTTGAGGACTCAGACCCAGACCTACTTAATGAATTGAAAGATCTGATCCTTTCCTTTTCTTTTAGGATGATGGATATCCTCATTGGACATGCAGAACGCAAGAGAAGCAATATATTACTGGAAATTGAAAATTTGGAGACTGAAATCAAAAGTCTCAATTTGCAGGAAACTACAGAGAAATATTATAAAATTCTCAAGGATATTTTAAGTGCGCATCAGTTGTACATCAAAGACAAAAAAAATTGAAAACTCCGGATAAAACGAAAATGATTATAAAAATGGCAGAGTTTTTACTTTTGCTCATAGGTTTGATGACGTTAAATCACGTTCCAATGTCTCTAGTGGTGTAAATATGGCTCCAATGATTGTTATGTCAACCAGTGAGTTGGATGCATCTAGGATACACAGCGACAGGAGCAAATCGGGTGACACTAACTTAACAACTGCAGGTCCCTCTGACAACCTGGCCTCTTCTTCCTTTTTAGAAGAATGGTACATTTCGGGAAAGGAACAAGAACAAACGTCAACAAACCAAACACAAGAAAACAAGGAGGGTAGACACACAGGCCAACCTAGGCACAAGGGTAGTGCTGACCATGAGATAGTTATCCCACAATCAGAAAAACTCAGTACTGCTTCGAATATGACACCCTATGAGGAAGGCACCAGACGTAAACAATACAGACAATGTTGCTATTGTGAATTTGTCCAACCATGATCTTTCTACTTTTGAAATTGATGTACTCAGCAAGGGTCATGGCTTTTGCCTCACTGTTAGTCCTGACTTCACACAGATGCATGTAGATTTGTTCAAATTTTTTCAAAACACAAAATTAAACAAGTTTTTTATTACAAACCTGTGTACTCCTCTTCCCTTATCCCAATAACACCAGTTTGTAATACAATTATTAGGGAGATACAAGATCTATATCTATTACTGTCTTTAAATGATAGTGGGGGTACTACACCTACCATCTTAGTTGTATTATCAGACTTGGACATCACACCTAACTTGAATATTGTCAGTGGCTTAAAACCAAAATCTGTCTTTGTACCTACTCTACCCCCTAATATTTTGATAGATTCATTGTAGAAGGCGGTGACCAATGATTTATATGTACTAGAAGATAATCTTTCTGGGAAACACTGACATTTTAGACATAATCGAAAAAAAGGAGAAAGTTTGACCCTGAAATCACTCGCTAAAACACCTGAAATTATTATTAAGAAACCGGATAAGGGAGGTAACATTGTGGACATGCCAGACAGTGACTACACTCAAGAAATTGATAGATAACTTACAGATGGCCAAGTATTCCTAAGGCATATCAACAATCCACCTAATAACATCACTAGATTAATCAAAAGCAGACTTAGATTTTGGCACGTCAAGTGTCTTCTCACTGATGTGGAGTTCCAATACATGTTATCCTTACCTAGGGCACCCTGTATGTATGTACTCCCTAAAAGTCATAAGCAAGGTACATTTCCTACAGGGAGGCCTATAATTTTGGGTATAGGCTCCCCCACGGAACATATCTCAGAATACATAGATGTTCTCCTACAACCGCTAGTTCATAACCTTCCCTCATATCTAAGAGAGACCAGTGATCTCTTGAACAAACTGGACTATATCGAGTGGGTAGAAGACTTCACTTTTGTTACACTAGATGTCTGCTATCTTTACACCTGCATACCCTTAGAGAAGGGGATCCAATCTTTGGCAGCTGCTCCATTTCAAAGAGATGCAACACTTTTTGAACATGCAGAGTTGTTACTAGACTTGACACGCTTACTTTTAGAGAACAATGTTTTCCTACATCAGAGAAATTGGTACAGAGAGGCTAGGGGCATCGCCATGGGTTCAAAATCTTTCCCCATTATACAGAAACCTATACATGGGCATTTTTGAACAACAACATCAATGGACGGCCGGCCCACCAGAGGTTACTGAACATATTGTTTACTGAGGACGCTACATAGATGAAGATTTTGTCATTTGTGCCGTTAACGACACACATTTGTGTATACTACTACAGCATCTCAACAACAATGAATGCAATCTACAGTTTACTCACCAGACTGACAAAAAGGAAATAGATTTCCTTGATGTAGTGGTCTATGTCAAAGAAAACAAGATACTAATAAAACATTTTAGAAAACAGACAGCGTGTAACTCTATTCTGCACGTGACTAGTGCTCACCTGCATTCATAGAATAATTCAATCCCCTTAGGGGATGCCGTTCTTACCAGCATACACAGGGGAGTGAAGGGGAGCAACAGACCACAACTCCCAGCCTGCTCCGCAGCTCCTTATGCTGCCTACGCCCACGCTGCACCAAGAGGCACTACATAAACTGCTCAAGGATCCTGCAGTGTGGGACCCCGTTCTTAGCGGCATGCACAGGGAAGTGAAGGGGAGCAACAGACCACAACTCCCAGTCTGCTCAGCGGTTCCTTACGCCGCCAATGCCCACGCTACACCAGGAGGCGCTAGATAATCAGCTCGGAGATCCCGCAGCGCAGGACCCAGTTCTTACCGGCATACACTGAGGAGTGTAAGGGAGCAACAAACCACAGTTCCGGGCCTGCTCCACGGCTCCTTATGCCGCCAATGCAAACGCTGCACCAGGAGGTACTAGATAATCAGCTCTGGGATCCTGATGTGCGGGATGCCGTTCTTACTGGCATACACAGGGGAGTGAAGGGGAGCAGCAGACCACAACTTCCAGCGTGCTCTGTGCTGCTCCTTTAACCGGCAACGCCAACGCTGCCCCAGGAGGCACTATATAATCAATCAATCAATCAATCAAGATCTTTATTTGGATACAATGTATCCATAAAAGCACAATAAAAATAGCAGCATGTAACAGTAATACATAGATCAAATAAAAGAGGGGAAAGTTTTGAAGTGAAGCACATCATAAAAAAGTAGCAACAGACCACAACTCCCAGGCTGCTCCGCAGCTCCTTATGCCGCCAACGTCCATGCTACCCCCAGGAGGCACTAGATATCAGCTTGGGGATCCCGCAGCACTGGACCCCGTTCTTACCGGCATAAAAGGGGAGTGAAGGAGAGCAACAGACCACAACTCCCAGTCTGCTTCACGGCTACTTATGCCACCAATGCCCACGTTGCACCAGGAAGTGCTAGATGATCAGCTCGGGGACCCCCCGAGATACGGGACGGCGTTCTTACCACCATACACAGGGGAGTGAAGGGGAGCAATGAACCACAACTCCCAGCCTACTCCGTGGCTCCTTACGCCGTCGTCGCCCATGCAGTGACAGGAGGCGCTAGATAATCAGCTCGGTGGTCCCTCAGCATGGGACGCCATTCTTACTGGCATACACAGGGGAGTGAAGGGAAGCAACAGACCAAAACTCCCAGACTGCCCCGTGGCTCCTTACACCACCCATTCTGCACCAGGAGGCGCTAGATAATCAGTTTGGGAATCCCACAGCGTGGGATGTGTGCTTGAGCACCCGGGCGGCGCGCGGGTGGAGCACAGACAAAGAGCGGCCTGTCTGCGCCCATAAGAGCCAGGAAGAGGCTGGGCCACCTCTCTAACCCCTGAGCCTCATGGATTCTTTATTCAAGGTATTGTTCTGTGGAGCTCCATATTAGACAGTTGGTGAAAGACAATCGGAAAGAGAAAGCAAACAATGCCCACGACAGGTGGAGGGGGTTTTGTAACAACTCTTGCCACGTTTTTGGCCAGGGCAGCAAATGTCTTCTCGAACAAAATCACCCTGACTGCAAGGAGACTTTTGCTGGAAATAACTAACCTTCGACAGAGCCCTTTATCCCTCGGTGGCACTTTGTCAATAGATGCCCAAAGTGAGATGGCACCAATACTGTTATCTGCCACGGATTTATCAGAGGGAGCGGAGGGCAAACAAGTGCAAGGCACTTTCATGTTGGAACCCCCAGTCAAAAAGAAAAGATGAGGGGAAAAAGTCTGTGGTACCAATTGTCCTTGATCCAGATCATGTGGACTCGAGCTAGACTTTGTCAAAACTGCTCCTAAAAATGGAAGATATGCTAAAGATACTTTTAGCTCCCATTAACTCATGGTTGGAAAAGGTGGAAGCCTTGCTTTGTCAGCCCAATGAGCTTTACTCCTGCCATTTAGCCAGTAGCCATGTCACAGAGCTCGCGGGGATGAAGGAAGGGAGCAGGGTAGATCTGTACCTGTAGCTCCCTCAACTAGCAATGGTCCGCAAGTCAGCAGTGGCCAGCATTCAGAACACAGGGGCAGTTTGCAGTCAGACCAAGGGCATAAAAAACAAGCAATTGGAAAGAACGTGTTTTCAAGGGAGCCAGAGACCTTCTGAAAACAATAAGGAGGAGGGGGGTGGCATAGTTGTAGCCTGGCAAAGGTCATTAGCCCCCGGGTCAATCAGGGGCCCAATTTACTGGGCCCAAACTCCTCCAGTCTCCCTTTAAAGTTGGAAGAAAGAACTGATATTTTAAACCTACCCCCAGATTCAGCACCTTTGGCTATTTTGTTGGGTGTTCCACTTGTCAAGCAGGGCTCTAAGGAGACAAAGGTAGATCTGGTATATAAGGTGACCCACTAGCTGGATAGATCTCTGATAAATGAACATCATATAGCTCCCCATGGTATTATGGCTAGAAAAGTGGAGTGAGTGAGGAGTGCCACAAAAAAACAGATAGGTGGGGTGAATGTATTGTGTTTAATTTAACTCACCCGTCGCATACTAGGGCCATGATCCACAGCCAATTTAGACACAAATCAGACACGGGAATTCAGGTCATCCCGCTTCATTTTAATTATCCTGACGGGGCCCAATACCAAAGATTCCAGAACAAAAATGTTCGTTTTTTTCAGGAAAAGATGTTACAATGCCCAAAAGTGTGCCCAAATATGAGTACGACCATTCCTCTTGCAAATAGATTTGTACCATTGAGAGACCTAGATTGTATTGATTGACTACTAGCTTCAAGTGAGATTATGGTTACAACAGGGTGCCCTCTGTAATCTAGAGAGGTAAATGATATTCGTTCACATTCTGTTCCGTCTAGCTGTAAATTCATGTCCTGGAACATTGCAGGGTTAAGGGCTAAAAAGGATGACGTGCAGTGGTTAAGTATGTTAAGGTCTGGTCACATTGTCTCACTGCAAGAAACCTGGGATACGTCAAATTTGTTTGTTTTTGGATGGTGTTGCGTCTTTTTTTAAAGCGGCTTTCCCTTCCACTACAGGACGTGCTACGGGAGGTTTGCTTATTTTAATATCCCTTAAACTGGCTTGTACAACGAGGAGCCTGTTTAGTCCATCCCCACATTTGTTAGCAGTAGAATTATCCTTTCCCAGGCATCCCACCTTGGTGGTAATTAACTTCTATAACTCCTTTGCGGGAAAAACAATAGTGAGCATAAAGCTGCACTTGAAGACTTTCCAGAGCATGTTGGACATGATAGTCGCTCCCATTGTGAATTTATTATAATGGGGGATTTTAATGTACATCGCTGCTCCTCTAACTGTATATTGAGTAGGGGATCACTCTATAGCTTGGCTCCCTGTGGAAGGAATGGGCGGAAACAAAATCTAGGAGGCCGTATGTAGTGCTCAATTTTGATTGGTTTATTGTCTTTATAGTCTTTATATTGTCTTTATTGTAAATGAATCAGAATGTCTCTATATATTCTTCTCTTTTCTGCTCTGGTTTCTCTATCTACCTTCATGGGTCCCATGGTGTCTCTGGTTCATTCTGTTTCCTTTGGTATCTTGGTGAAAATTTGGCCTTGTTATTCACGTGTTGGTTTTTCCTTTTCTCTCTTTCTTTTCTTTCCTAGGTTCTCATGCGGGAGAGGGACATACCCCAGGAGGCTCGGAAGAAAGAAGAGAAGATGGTGAGTAACCAGTGGTATTTTGACCTTTCTAGGACACACTCCCTTAGCCCATTTTGAACATTCGGCCCAAGGCAATTTGTTAGAAAGCTTATTTGCTATTAATAATCTACATTGTCTTGAGCACACGGATGAGACAGAGTTGGTTCTTTTCTTTATTGGTAGGGGATGTTGCTCAACCATAGATTATATTGTGGTATCTGCTCCTTTGCTCTTAAACATACTGAAAGCAAGCTCATCTTGGACTGGTTACAGTGATCATAACCCAACGACTGTAGAAACTATGGGGGTGCTGGTCTTTCGTGGAGACGAGCCAAAGAGCCTCTCAAATAGGGATTTCTACCCAACAGATCAGGCGCGTACTATTAGGTGGGGCAAGATTATGGTGGAGGCTTTTTTAAACCAGTTGTATATTAAGGGTAAAAAAGATATTAAGCAGTGTCTCAATAATCACACTGAGCCCAATGTGGTAATAGAAGCTTTTGGTAAGCTGGTAAATCAGATCGCAAAAAATCTCACATGACGAAGAAGATCAGGAGATACTGAGGGGTAAAAATGGTTAGACGTAATAGTCAATTTTTCATAGATAATAACTTTTCAAGAATAGAGTTTGTTATTCCCGCTGAAAGATCCGTATATAGGTTTTCCTAAATCATGTCCTTATATAGGCACAATTCGCATTGCCCTTATTTAGTCAAAGAATCCCAGTCCTTATTTAGGCATTAGCCATGCTATCCAAATGCAGGCATGGTCACCTACATCCGTCCATCCCAACGTCACAACGAGTTCTTAGAAACCAGACCCTTAAGCCTTTGGGACTTTCCCTAGCTAGGATTATTAATTTCTCCAAGAACTCATCTATTATGCATGAACTACTATTCCTTAGGGTTTCATTCATGACGTCTTCCTTTGCCCGACTTTACATCCATGCTAACATTCCTAAGCACTTTCCAGGTATAAATATACCTTCCCTTACCATGGCAAACCACGGCTCAGCTGCACAGCTCGATATGGCTCGCCAGGGCAAGTTCGGAAGGAATTTGAGTCCCCGCCTAACGCACTGACCAGAAGCTGTCATCCCTGCTCGCAGAGAATCCAGCTTCCAGTGTTCTGACTCCCTTCACAGGGTGTTAGAGTTTGAGAACCGGAAAGAGATTCCCACCTCTCTCATTCTAAGGTATGGAGCTGACTAGAACCTAGAGGGACTCTTGACATATGCAAACTCTAGCTTACCATACTATAGAATACAGCACCTAATTCTTACCTTGTACTTGACTTAGGTTAGGCACACTGGGGTAGAACTATTTAGAAGCATCAGGCGAGTATCCACTTTTTAGCCTATGTTATTTATGTATGTGTATATGAATATATGTCATAGCTAGAAGACAATGTTAGTGCAGTAATATTTCTTCTTGCTGCTTGCGCTGTACGTATTATATCTCGTAAACTGTCTTGCGATTGTAACAGCTTATATCTCTTACACGAGAAACAAGACTGTTCAATAAATCCTTGTTTTTTAAACACCTGTCTATCTATTGCTGTGTAACTCTGAAGAAACTAAGCATGCACAATTGACTGAGTGAAACTGTTATCTGTTGTTTCCATGATTCTGAGACATGTTCCGATTCTAAAGGGAAACAAAGTTGTCATGTTTATGCGGTTGCCAGAAACTACTCCCTTTTTGTTTATGCAAGGAGTTTCTAGTGGCCTCTGAGTTAGCTGGCACACAAAGTAATTAAGTTTAATGTACTCGATAGAGACATACTGACCTCAGTCCTATGCCACAACTATAGTGTATATTATTCCAATGCGTAGAGCCCATAAGGGAAATAGGAACTACAATACATGCCGCCCAACGTGTTTGGTAAGGCAGTAATTTAATGCCAGATACTGAAGTAACTCAGTCGTGCTTTTCTCAGAGACTCCTTCTCATAATACTCCACATGACGTCTGAAGTGGGTAGGGTTAATATCCGCCATATCTGAGTAGGACGCAAATCCTATGTATTAGCTGTTTGGTTTGTTCAACGTTGAAGGATACAGTGTTCCAAAATATTGTGCACCTTATCTTTGTTTCCTTGAAACTTGTTCTACATTTTTCAAAAACAATGTCCCAAAACGGGGATAATAATACCGTGACCGGTGAGGCTGTGACTGACCAAGTCGTAACAGCTTTTAATCTTACAGGTTTAAATGAAACCGATGAGGGTGTTATAAGCATCCATCCAAATTTAAGGAGAGCCATCACTCTAAAACTTATAAAACATGGCCTAACACCAAGAGGTGGTAGAGCAGTTTTCGTGATAGAGGCACAAGAATCTTTTCAGACAGAGGTATTCTATTCATGGATAGTATTGCCAGAATCAAATCAAGTAAAACACGTGTTTCACTTCTATAAAGAAGATGAACCACCTGAGGAATATATTCCCTTTCAGGATGTTGAAATCCCACTCACATACCAGGAGCATAATCTCTGGTTTAAAGGCGTCCTAAAACATTACAATCACATTACCAGGCTCAGTCCACTAGGTAGGCCAGGAGCAACATGGCCAATTTTAGCTGGCTACACACCTCATCTTGATATCGAAGAGATGTCAGACGATGAATTACTCATTCAACTCAAAGAGTTAATAAAAATTTACAGACAGTTAGTCCAATATGTCATGCGGACTTTCACAGTTCAACCACCATTAACCATTCCAAATCAAACCCCTCACCAGGGGTATGCACTTAAAATTACTCCAGAGACTTTACACACAGTCATGGGTAAAATGCCCACAAAACGTGAACAAATTCCATTCTGGATAGCTAAAAAAATTACACAAATTGAAGCAGTATTTCCTAATACTAGCCCCTATGAGAAACACAGAATCCTAACAATCTGTTTACCAATGGGGATGACACCACATCTAGAAGACTGCACCACTTGGGGCACAGTCTTTGCGGCCATCTATTCTAAAACACATGGTGTTCCGTCTATTGCTGTAATACCTGATGTCCTGAAACAAATTCAAAATGAATACGGGGCAGAACCTGCTCTGAATTTAGGTATGAAATTACTAAAAAACTTCGACCAGGTCTCAACAATAATATTATCTAATATTAAAGGGGAGGCAGCATCAGTGTTGATCCGCCAACGTTTAAGGTAATTTGATGTAACAGAACATCAACAAGTAGTACCCAGAATAATAGAAAAATCGTATGATGAATTAGGCAGCGATAGCTTGGGTGGAAAACCAGTTAAACCACAACTATCTGAAGGTCCTGAGAACGCAATCCTACATCTTCTAAAAATAAATGGGAAAATAACAAAAAACATTCAAAAGAGAAACGTTCTCAATCCCGAGGTAGGTCTCCTCAAAAGGAGCCCTCTGGTAAAAGGTATAACCTCAGGAATAGGGATAATTTGAGAAAACCTGACAGATATCAGGATATTGATTCACGCTCCTCTCGTACCTTTCAGATATTGTCACAGACATCTGAAAGAAGAGGACGGTCAGATCACAAAGAAGAACGTGTGAAGTCCAAAGACGATCAACACGTTCAGAAAAACAAAACAAATCCTCAATTCACTAAGAAGAAGGTAGCAGGTCTAAAGATCAGACATGCAGAGAATTCTGAGAACACAACTCAAGAACGGATAATGGGCTTAGACAATGATGGACAGTGCAGCAAAAGTAACAATAGCTCGCCAGAACCTGAAGGAACTTCTGGAGATAGTGGACTTGAATGAATACATCACAGTTTAGACTGTAGACACCAGGGTTAGTACTCTGCAAAGGTTATATGAAATAACACTCCAGATGGAGGGAGACATACCAAGGAAAGTGAGAGCACTTTTTTGCGAGAAACTTTTGAGGGGTTATGATATACTTCTAGCAGAACAGGACTGGCCACCAGAATTTGTCACAGAGTGCTCACATGGTGAAGACATCATTATGTCAGCCTTCTGCAACCATGTTCCAACACACCTAAAATATACATATGCCAGGAAATTGGCAGTTGCCCAGGCCCCAGCATTATACAAAAATCATGTAGGATGGGATGAGGACTCACCTCACTACAAGATACAGTTAAAAAACCAACCTACTGCACAAAGGCAGTACCCAATTAAGCAAGAAGCTAAAAAAAACAGGTCAGGGGAGATCTTAGATCAACTTGAATACCAAGGGGTGATTCAAACATGCACCCCATCAATGAGCAATCCTTTGTTTCCTGTATCCAAACCAGACAATAGTATATCATCTAGTTTTGGATTACAGACACCTGAACACTTGTTCCAAAACATTTGCAGTGCAAAATGCACACAGTACAGCATTAATGAATAACATTGTGCGTAAAAAATATAAAACCACGTTAGATATGTCAAATGGTTTCTTTTGTCAAAACATAGCACCTGAAGGTAGGTACTTGACAGCTTTCTCAATAATGGTGACCCAGCGTCACTTTTTTCGACTCCCACAAGGGTTCAAAAACAGCCCGGGGTTAATCTCAGCAAGGGTAACAGAGTTACTACAAATTTATGATGATGAGGCATTGTCATATGTCGATGACATCTATCTGACAGACGATGACCTGGACAGGCACTTGAACAGAGTGAACACCATTATACTGGGCTTCGCCTCTGAGGGCTATAAATTCAACTTTAAAAAATCCAGAATTGCCCACCTCAATGTCCTTTTCCTAGGATATGAGCTTTCAAGTGAACGCTTAAGCCTGGCAGCTAACTTTTTGGAAAAGTGTGCGCTGCTCCAACCTCCAAAAACGCCGAAAACCTTACAGGCGATTCTAGGTTTCCTGAATATTGGAAGAACTTACATTCTAAATTAGGCTGAAAGGGTTAAACCTCTCTATGAATTAATCAAACCTGATTTCAAAATCAAAAATTGGACACAGGAACACACAGATATCCTGCGATCACTTCAAACTGACAGGTTAGCAACAAATCACTTACAAACACGCTTAAATACATGCAATTTAGTGATCCGAATAATTTCGGGTCAATGCAGATTCACCTACTCAACTTTTAATGAAGGTGAAAAAGTACCAATTGCATACAAATCACATTTGTATGCACAAGCGGAAATATGCTTCACTTCGACAGAAAACATTCTGACAGCAGTTCAAAGCGCTGTAGCAAAAGAAAGAGCTCTAGCTCAGGGGAAACGCATTATTGTTATAACTCCGGTACCAGCCTTAGAGGCAGCTACAAAAGCGAGCATTCCAAATGCAAAAGCTTTACATCCAAGATGGATACAATGGGTTAATTCTCTTGCTGCAACGGATGTTGAATACGTTTTTGATGCTTATTTAAAAACACAAGCATTCCTGCAATATGAACATGAATGTACTCTGCCTATTGAGATTCTCCCTCTTGATCAGTATGAATTTATAATTTATACTGACGGATCAGCACAACCCGCTACGGAAAGTAAGCAAGCTTTAAAGCGTGCGCAATCGTTAAAGGTCGCATGCGCGATGGTAAATTCCGACCAATGGTCACTAAATGAGAATCTCTAGGGGATTGTGCAGCTCAGCGAGCTGAGCTACAAGCATTCAAATTGGGACTTAAAAATACGGGTTGCGAATTCCCTACACTTATAGTGTGCGATTCTTTTTACTGTGTTCAATCATACAATCAATATTTACAGAATTGGCTTCAAAATGGTTTCAAAGATGCAAAAGGTGGCCCAATCAAGCATAAAATGCTTTGGAAACAAGTAGTTCAGTTGCGAAATGGACTACAAAACACTCACATGATACACATGCTGAGTCATCAACGAGATGGCGTTCACGTTGCAGGGAATTCATTGGCTGACGAAGCCGCAAAGGGGGCTGTGCAAACGGCTTCCGTAGCTGCGATCACTTGTTCAAAAATGAGAATAGACAGTGAGATATTGTTGGCTGTCAATGCATCAAACAAAGGCAGTGGTGCAGCGGTACCTAAAAAATTTCCACTCAAATACTTGTATATAATTGATGCGAACAACGTTCCATTTGCTTGAATCCCTGGAGTGGGGTATAGGGTAATTCCAAACATGGAACGTAGATTAGGACTAATCATAGCAGCACATGAAGGGATAGCCTCTGCCCATGCAGGTGTTTCTGCCACAGTATCGTTACTAAAACAAAGATACTGGTGGCCCGGCATTAGGAAACAGACCAAAAACTATGTTTTGGAATGTGAAATATGCCAACAGATGAAAGTCTCTACAGTGAAACGTCCTGCACAGATACCCTTGTTAATTTCAGATAAACCATTAGCTTGTGTTTACCTGGATCACTGCGGTCCCTTGCAAAGGGATGGAAACTATAAATATATCATGGTCGCAGTGGATTTGTGTTCAAGGTTCCTATGGATGTGGCCTCAGTGCTCAGCTGACGCTCGAACTGTTATTAAAGATTTGTAAAAGTCTTTATCGGCATATACGCAATTGGCACACTACATTCTGACCAGGGCCCTGCGTTTAGCTCTCGAGCTTGCAAAGAAGCCATGGCCAGTTTGGGCGTTGCATTGCGGTACTCCTCTCCGTTTCATCCTGAGGGAAATTCTGTTGTGGACAGGACAAACCGGGACATAAAGCAGCCTTTAACAGCTAGGGTATTAGGTTAGGGTGATGGGTGGGTCAAACATCTTTATGGGGTCCAACGCTCATTAAATAATTTGCCAAGAAGTTCTCTAGGGGGGGTCACTCTGTATGAAATCCTTTTTGGTACAAGTATGTGGGTTCCAGATCTCGAATGATTCTGATGATTGGGACTTTGATACTGTTAATAACATGATGTCTGATCTAGAAAGGTCTGCTGCATTCTCTAACCATGAATACTTAGAGGGTTCAACAGACTATGAACAGCTTTATTGTTACAACCACTATGGTCATCATTTCTTGCCTAGATCTGCAACACCTAGAAATGTATTTATGTATAACCAATGGGAACATTGTACAACCACAACAAGGGGTAGCTCAAAAACGTTTGCAATGAAGTTTCCATATTTTTCAGGGTACAATACATCCAATCATTTTTCTTTAAAAATATGAACAAAACAGGAACGAAAAATAAGTTAACTAATACAAAACAGATTTATTCTGCAGCCTTTATTGCCCAACTGTCTAGACAGGGTTTCGACTTTTGGAAAGACACAATTGACACAAAATCTGTCTGGGGTACAAAAGATTGGCAGGTGCGGGGGATAGAAGCTTTGTTTAGAGCCTGCATCATTCCCACAGCAAATAATGTTTTTGAATGACACTGCCCAACAAACGTCTTGCCTTGGGTTAGCCAAGATCAAAGACATGAACACACCGTCCATACCTACACCTGCAAGTAATAGCACTACACAGGGGGAGGTCGATGTACATACTATTCTACAAAACAACAGATCAGATCCTGAATGGGAAAAATGGTTGCTCTGGCCCACAGACACAAACATCTGTCAAGAAAGATTCCTGAACAGAATACAGGGTTTTACAATCAATAGGCCAGACCCACGTTATGTTCAAAGACAGCATCCATGGTTAGTAACAACATACAGTGTAGGAAAATTATGCATTGATTGGCTACAGAAATCTACACTAGAGGATGTGAAACAACACTTATCTTTACTTAAAGAAGACGCAGACCGTAGGGATTTCTTGCTAGGTCCTAGAAAACCGCATCAAAAACGTTTCATATATGCCGGCATTCATGCTGCTTATATTGAAATTTGGAAGGTTACCCAAGCAGACACCGCAGAAAGAATACGAGAAATTGATCGTATTAATTTAGAGAAATCTCTCGCTGTGGTCGACAATGGGTTAACGACTCTGTCATCCAGGATATATTCACTGGGCAACATTGTATCCTCTGCTATAGACAATATGGAACAAGATTTGGTCCTGCTGTGACAAGGCCAGTCTCAATTACGTTCTATTCTGTTATTAGGCTGGACGCTACAAAACTTGCGTGCAGGCTATGTGCCTTGGCGTTTCATCAACATGTCATCTCTGTTTTCAGAATACAATCTCACGGATAAACAGATCGAACTGGCACAAAGGGGAGCACAGTATACAGTGCTGAGCATTGAAAAACTGGAAAAATTGCCATTAACGGTAGCAGAAAAACCAGCTACAGAATGGATCATTCATGGCAAAATAACTCTGCCTGTTACAACTTTCCATTTTCAGTATTGCCTCAAACAAATGCAAGCAGGCAAATATGAAAGGTTGGGTAAAGAATACATCAAGACATCCTGGGATTTACCTTACACACACAGATGTTGGTGTGGGGGGCGTGAAGTGTTTCTTAGCAGTACACAATGTGAAAATGCACTGAGCGGTTCACTCATGTGTCGGGATATTAGTTTACACGGGGCCTGTAGCGCTTCTACTGCAAATTTATCCTGCCACCTGCAAGGTTCACCAGCCGCTGTGATCAATTAAACGCTTGGACAACTTTCAAATGGGAGTTACCACATGTTGAATGATCAGAGCTGTTGTGGCATGTTGCCAGGCATCCCATATCTGGTAACGGTTGGCTCCAGGGTCACTTGCTGTATGCAACTTTTGTTCCCCCAAATAGACACAGTCAGGGAGTTAAGTACCTTTATGGCCTTCACTGAACATCTCTTCTCTACGAATTGATACTTTAAGCAGAATGGAAAGCCATTCTTTTACAACAAACCGTGCCTTTGACCTCGGCCAAAGAAACCTATGATGTACAAATTTCAAGGACTTCGGGTGAGACATAGATTCTGTTATGTACAAACTACCATACACATTTCACAGAAATGTTGGGACGTATCTTAAACATGTATGATATGAGAAGTATTGTGCATGTATTTAATACCACATGTTCAGGACTGTTAACACCTTTTCAAGCAGTCCTCGGAATCATTCCAATCTTCGTGCACTCGGTGTTTGGTGGTCTGCCGCTAATTCTAGCACTCGTTGCAGGAATCCTGTTTTTATTCCTACTACTACGCTATGGCAAGCCAATCCACCAGCGTCACTCCCAGCACCTTGGGGTATGCTCTCCTGGAAAGGAAGTGTCGTGAGCGCATAGTACAACTTTTGGGCTTACCTCATCTATGAGAATTAAATACCACATGGTTTCTGTCATTCAGACCAATCTGGCAAGATTGCATCTTACCTGTTCTACGCTGCCTGCTATACGGTGACGAATGCGTGCTAGACGTCTGTCTAATACTCCCATCAGTTATGCCAACGGATATCGATACTCTGCTGCACCCAATAACGGCCCATGCTCTGTGTTGTGCCCAGAGGCTACCAATCCTGATGCCAGCATTCATTGAGATCTCACAGACGCAACATGCTACTGCTGAGGTACGAGATGGATCAACGGGCACACAGGTAACATCGGAAAGGAAACATTGCTACTGGCGATGCTTCACATCTATGTGCAGTTAATCTTCTAACTTCTAAATGAGGTATTCCAACTATCACTGACATCGGAAGACAATCTTTTGTCTACAGTAATATAGGATTTCATGTTTTCAACAGCCCCTCACACTGACTTTTGATTCGGCTCACAGTGTACCGGGAAAGCTATGAATTTGGCCTTCATTTTTTAAAACAAAGACAAACCTTGGAACTTTTTTCATGCAATTTCTTTTCTTCTCTAAAATTAAAATGTTTCTTTTTATGGCAAAGTAATATGCTTAAAGTAGAACTATTCATAGAGAACAGATTTCTTTGAACACTTCCAGGGACACATTGGGCCCGATTCACAGAACTAACTTAAGACAAAATCCTAAACTTACTACCATTTTCGTATTCACAGAAGGCACTTACTCATTTTGGTATTCACAGAAGACACTTACTCACTTTGGTATTCACAGAAGTTAGGAGTCCTAACTTTAGGACTCCTAAATGCCTCCTGTGAATACCGAAAGTCTTAAAATTAGGATTTTGATTAGCCATTGAACCGGGACTGGTACTGCAATCTAGTAGGAAGCAATCTTTTTAACTCCGCATGAGTGTAGTATCAAATGCATTTTATCCAGGCGTAGGCCGGTATTGTTAAAAATTTGCCATTTTGCAGAAGTGTGACCTGTTGTGATATACCCGTGAATGCTGCCCTCATCATCTATAGGTTATGGAATTGTGAGTTTTTTGGCACGGTCGTTATGCCGAAGGAAAATTCTGATTGGGCACTGAATAGGGACTAGTACTTAAATCTTTTAGGAAGTACTGTTTTTAACTTTGTGATTATATTGTATAATATGTATTTTATCTAGGACTTGTTGGTACTGTAGTTATATCATGACAAACTAAATATATATAAGGGCGGAGACATTGTCATACAACAACTGTACATGAAATAGAATCGTTTTATTGGTCTATTCTTTGTGTAAATGTACTTTTATAGCCATAATGTGGTTGAATAAAGTTTTATTGACTGACTGACTGACAGTCCCCTTAGGGGAAATGACACAAGTTAGAAGAAACTGTAGTGAGGATTCTATCTTTTTGAAGGAACTCCAACTGCTGGAGGAACTATTCACGAACAGAGGCTATTCGCCTAAAATACTGAACCAAGCAAAAAACAAGATACTCACCACAACATGACAGTCACTATTGAAGGGCAGGGAGGGCAAAATAGCAAAGCTAAAGATAGGTGACTTGCAGTTATTACTAAATACAGTACACAAAGTCATGTTCTATACAAACTCCTGCGCAAGCATTGGTATCTACTGAGACTGGATTCAACAATGGCACAATGCATCTCAACTAAACCCAAGATTTTTCACAGTAGATGAACCAGTTTGAGGAATATACTATGCCCAAGTTATTTACCAACAAAGAAACAAGATACGTCCTGGCTGCCAGACAAACCTAAGGGGTTCTATAAGTGTACACAATGCAATGTCTGTCAATTTGCTTGCAACAAATTGACTTGTTTCCAATATTACACTTCCACAAGACATCATATACAACAATTTATGAATTGCAGCACTAGATTTGTTGTATGCTGCATTATTGGCCATTGTGGCCTAATATACATAGGAAGCATGCTTACACCCTTAAAAGAACAAATCCAATAATATATCAGGACAATTAGGAATAATAATGGCAAGTATCTATTTGCTATACATTACAATACAGCTCACACCACCGGGGAGATTACAAACATTAGTTTTCATGGTATAGCACAAGCACAGACTAGTTCGGGGCGGGCAAAGTCTTAGCCCTCAGACGGCTGGAAACTCAGTGGATTTTAAAACTATGTGCAGTAGAAAGGGGTTTGAATGTTGACAGAGAATTACATGTTTTTCTATCAGAGTAACACATCAATAATGAATACACTTTTTTTTATCATTCTTTAGCTTTCCACAATGTTGCAACTTGCATTTTATTTTATAAATATGCAATTGTGTATATTTGGCATAGTCGTATGATGGACTACATTCTTTGGGTCCAAATGTATACGTTGTTTTCACTCTTTACAGATACGGGTCAATTATGATGTGCTCTGTTCCTCTTTTCTTTGCTCTATTTGCTCTCCTTCTCACACTAAAATGTGGTTGCACCTCTCTTCAAGGTGAGATACTTATCATAATGGTAATGTAACTAACACATTGTGATTCAATTGTTTATGGTTGATCTACATCTACCGATTGTGCCAAAATATGCAGAGAAGCCTCCCTGCCATTAGATTGAGCTGTTTCTTATAGTTTCTCCCACAAATCTATTTTCACACTTGAGTTTACAGTTCCTTAGAATTTTCTTATAAGCAGCCCTTGTTGTAACTATTGGACTCTTGTCACCTTTTCAGTTGCAGCAATACGCATTTTCTTGCCCCCCCTACATTCTGCATTATACTATCAATGTGTTTAATAAGCTTAACAATAAGGTTTAACTTAGAGAACAATTATTTTAAAGATGCAAACAGTTTAATTTGCTTCTGTTATTGAACAATCAGCAATATGTATGTGGCTGTATGAAACTAGGAATGGGATTCAATTTTCATATATGCCAGGAACAGGATTCAGTGAGGAAATAATGTCCACCCCTTTACTGTTTCTTCTATCATTCGAAACTGCCTTAGAGTCTACACCTGCTTGAATGGGTCTTGAATGATTCATAATTAAATCGCCTTTCAATGTTAATATTAGCGGTTTGTGGTTACTCTCCCGTATTTGTTGCGCTATCATGGCGACTATCTTGTGCAAGATATGTAAATTCAGCATAATGTAGTTGATTTTACTCTTGTAAGTGCCTATCTTGAAGGTAGGCTGTATACTATCTGATAAGGATCACATGGTACATGCTCGTAAATCATGGGACAGGGTCAGGGCCCCAAGGTGAATTGTCGATGTGATGCACATGTTTTTTAGCAGGCAATATTCCCCAGTAATTATCCTCATTCTTGGCAATATCAGACATGAGGTCAAGGGTTTCAAAAGTTGTGTTAAAATTGCCTGCAGCTAACTCATAACAATTCTTGGTAGAAGAAATATAAAGGCGGAAATTCCTTGGTTCTTGTAACTCACCTATTATAAATGTTTACGAGAAGAAATGATCTCCCACACAAAAGGTTGATTAACAGTCCTATAATGTCTGGTAATCCTTTGTTGATCTGCTTTAATTTACAGTCCAGTGAGGGCTTTACCAAAACAATGAATCCACTCAAGGCTTTTCCAGCTTTAGAATCATAGGGCTCAATGCTATGGGTCTTAAATCCTATTCTATGGACTGGGGAAGTAGCCCATGTTTCTTGAAATAGACAAAAATGGAATTTATCAATGTACAAACCCCAGTCATTATCTATTCATTTAGTTTTAATCCCTGCCATGTTCCACTTAATAGAGTAGTGTGTAAAAACACCGGTTGCACCACGCTAACACATTTCCCCTTTAGTCCCGTTGGGTAGTTCTAAAATATAAACAGTTGGAGATACAGTGATTCAAAATGTTGTCTGGGTGATTAATTTCTAATGAAGACTGTGGGCTGTATGTTTTTCAAACTGTGCCATGAGGGTGATAGACTAGCTTAGTGTATGTACATTAGTCCTCTGGCTGGCGTGTCAAAAGAGAATTTAGTTAGAAAGTGATCAGACAATGATAGTTGATCGGTGCAGAGGAGTTTGGGGAATATTGATTTGCCCTTCATTCTGTCCATCATCTGTGTTTCTTTTGACTTTGGGGAATATGCAGAAGAGGCGGTCAAGGTAATGGCCTCCTTCCTGTGTTGATTCCGCAACCAGTTGTGTGTAGCCAATGGTGTTCATGTCCTGTAGTATGATTTGGGAAAAGGTTCCTGTATGATCATCAACCAAAATATTCATATCACCCGTGGGCGGATAGAATTAAAGCACATTGGGTAAGACTATGGAGTCTATTAGGATGGCGGGCGGTATGGCCAAACACAGCCAATTTCCTGTCCGCCGCGGTGCGACGCGCACCGCCATCAAAGTGCGCCCGCCACCGCGGCAGTGGGAGCCAATGAAGACTCTTCGCCATCCGAAATGACGTCCCGTCTGCTGTACAAATCAGGATGCCTCAAAAAGCCAGTCGCACCGCAGCGGAGAAACCGCCCAACTAGAGAAGGCGGAAGTTCGACAGCGGAGCGCAAAACCTGAATCCCGGTCCCGACCGCAATGAATCCAGCTCTTCACGTCTTCCCGGTGCTGTACCTGATACATCACCAGCAACTCATGGACCGTTGTGGACGCCGCCACGGCTACACAACAACACAATCCCGCACACAACCACAACACACAACTCATGGGCTGATACAGGGTCCCTGGCCACACCAGACACCCTGGTGGGGGCAGGAACACATCCACAAGTGTACCCACACAGTTCCTACCTGCCACCAACTCACCCCTCAGCAGCCAGGTCACACATCACAGCGATCTCCAAGTAATGTCCCGGTCACGTCACCGCAGCGGTCAAGACAAGGGAAAACATGCGCACAATGCAGAAGGCAGTGCCAGTGCCAGGCATGGGCAGGACATAAAGCACTAAGGGCCACAACTCCACACTCCACACACTGCCCTCCAACATGAATGGACATGCCATGTGCACCCCCTGTGCAGCCCCATGCCCATCACTAAGCTAGGTGAATCCACACCCTGCACCACACAACAAGCAACTAGGGAGACAGCCACAGCAGAAGTGGCTGCAGAGGAACATACAGCACACACAGCACAGAAGCACAGGTCCAGGGCAACCCACACGCCACAACAACACACCTCATTCATGACAAGAAAGCTGAGTACAAGCACAAAATGAACACACACACATACAACGAACAAACATCCTACTGGACACACAGCCTGCCAAGTCACACAGACATACCCCACACTGACACATAGCCACATACACAGACCACATGCCACCAGCAATGGAGCACAACATATATAGGAAAGCCAAAGTGAGGTGCACACAAATGGGAGGCCAAGGAGACAACCTCCAAGCATGTGTACATCACATGCAAGACAAGGAACAGAGAACAACACCCTCACCCCATCAAAGCACACATGGCTGGCACAGTGAGGGAACGCAAACCATATTCACCTCAATGCAACAACTCAGGGAGACAGCAAGGCAAACCATGTATAGGCACAGGGATAAATGGAAGGCCCTGAAGTCAAACTGTGAACAGCCACACATATGCAAACAACAAATACACTGGGGTATGCCAGCAGCACAACAAGCAGGGCACATTGACCCACTCCATGACTGTCAAACACAAGTAGGATTCTCCACACATACCCCCCTCACACTTGCAGCACACAACCCCAGTGTCAGACACACAGAAGGGTGTCAATAATGTCCAGTCAATACACAGACAAACAATCACACTCCGTGGGGGTATCCACAAACATTAGACACACACACAGGGATGCCAGAACCAATGTCTGCACCAAAACACATAACTCAACAGAAACACACACAGAACCAGAACAAGACAACACATGACCTGTGCAGCCAAACTGTGGGAAGGCAATGGGAGCACAGACACAACAGGAGTGCACAACCTCATCAGTCAGGAACAATGCACAGGCAACATACCACAACACAGACAAGAAGTGCACCATCACAGAACAACACAGACACATCAAACACACAACAGATGCACATGGCAATACATCACATAGCAAACACAACAGGACATCAGGGAATGAACACCAGGCCAGGACAAGGCAAAATACACCCACAGCACTTCATGCACAACAAGCAGTGTGTGCATACAAAGTATAACAGTCCCACACAGCCATGAGTGACACACCATGAGCACACACAACAACAATCAAGAGAGCACACTGACAACATCACACCCAGGAAGTCAAGCAGTACCCTAACATACACACATACATCTAACACAACACCCACAAATGCACAAGTCTGGGACACAAAAGTGGAAACAACTTGACCAGAGGACTGGCCAGCACAGACAGTTGAACTGCACATGAGCAACCATGACTGCTGAACAGTACAAGAACAACACAGATAACTAATTGGGGAAATGTCATGAGTGGCACAGTGCTCCTGGCCAAAGATCTGTACCACAAAGCACAGTGTCACAAATGAAATGATGGGGAGGCACACACACAGGCAACACAAGGGGACAGCTGACATCAAAGTGAAGTGGCGTGCACTTCAGTCGTGGACATGGCAGGAGTGTACCATACACACATAGAGGGAGTGCTGACTCACAATGTTAAGGCACCTGAAGCACCGATAGGGGATGGCATGACACTGCACACCACATGCCACACTGGAGGCAATAAAGCACCATGTGACAGCAATGCATCACACCCACAATGTCAGTGTGGTTGAGCAGGTATGCACAGTGAGTACAAACAGTATCAAGACACATGCCTGTTCAACAAAACAAAACCTTGACTTGCCAGTCACACACTCTGTATGCTCACAATTGGCTAAAGCAATAAGTAGGAGTCAGACAGAACTGCAAGGACACACCAACATACTGCACAGTGCACAACATACAACTCACACATGTGCACAAAATCATAATCACAGGCCTGAACAATCCAAACAACAGGCAACCAACCCATGGGTGACACGGAAAAACTTTATTCTGGAAGGACACTGACAAAACAGACAATAGGAGCAACTGTCTTTATTCACAAATTGCACAGATAGGCACCAATATTAGATAAGAGCAAGGCACAAAATGCAGAGCCTGTACATGAGAAGCTGCACAGGCAGTGGGCACACAGCAGTGAATGACAAGGCCAGTGGGCAGGATAAAGTGTAGAGTGTGTCCATGAGAAGCTGCACAGGGAATAGTTCAACACAGCACGGAGCAACAAGGCCAGTGGTCAAAACGAAGTGCAGAGCTTGTCCATGAGAAGCTGCACAAGCAGGGGGCAAACAGCAAGGCCAGTGGCCAGTCCAAGGTGCAGCTGAGGAACATGAGAAGCTGCACAGGCAAGGGGCAAACAGCAAGACCAGTGGCCAGTCCAAGGTGCAGATGAGGTACATGAGAAGCTGCACAGGGAATAGTCCAACACAGCAGTGAATGACAAGGCCAGTGGGCAGGACAACGTGCAGAGTGAGTCTATGAGAAGCTGCACAGGCAGGGGGCACACAGCAGTGAACGACAAGGCCAGTGGAATGTGTGTGACTGTACCCTGCCATGGTCAGCAACACAGTCTGGGGTGTTACGATGGGCAGCACAGGCCCCGCTGTGGGAGAGACAGGTGTGTGAGGTTGACCAACATTAAGACTTGGCTGTCAGTTGGACGGGGAGCTGGCTGTGTGTCGGGCCCAGTTGGAGCACTTGACTGGGAAGAGAGAGGCCCAGCTTAGGTAGAGCTATCAGTGGCTTGGGAAGCCGTCAGGCTGCTTGGACCAGGTGGTGTAGTGGCACGTGGAGGTAGAGTTATGCGGACGTGAGACACCGTGTGGGTGGGAGATTGTGGAGGGGTGCCTTTCCACTTCTTGGGGATTCTAAATGGCTTGCCTGGCTTTGGATCAATGGGAAGTAGTGTGGACACAACAGGCATATGCAACACCAAGGCTGCATCAGGTGCAGACGCTGCCCCTCCCTCTGGGGACGTGCTGGATCCAGCGGGACGCTTCGCCTGGCCTTGCCTCTGCCCCACCATCCCCTGTTCACCATGTGTTCCCCCTACAGTGCTCTCCTTTCACTGCTTTACTGGGCTTGGAATGGGAGTTGAGGTAGTGGGTGAATTTGCCTTGGAGCCCTTCTTATGTGTAGCCTTGGCAGGCACCACCTTCTCAGTGGGCACGGAAACTGTCTGCTTGTCTTTGCAAGACGCTTTTGGGACAGGAGAGTCCTTGGCTGGAGATGGCTCTGAGGCATGTGAGCCTGAGGTCTGCTTCTTCGCTTTTTGGGCCTTGGTGTCGCCTGACGGGGTTTTCTCTTTGTGCTCTGGGGTGGCTTTGGTTTTCTGTGGGGATGGTGTCTGCGGCCTGGGCCCCTTGGGATGCTGCTGCTGTGTCCCACGTGTGCTGTATCGTGACCTTGATGTCTGTGGAGCGTGGTCACTATCGTCAGATGTGGCCACTGGCATGGGGGTGGACAAAGGGACTGGAGCTGGACTACGAGATTGTGCTAGTTAAAGGGCTGCCGTCACTGCGGAGGACATTGACTGGACAGTCTGGTGCAGCCCACCCACGTCTGAATGTATGCCCTCCATGAAAGCAACCACCTGTGCCAATTTGTTGTCATGGTCTATGAATGCATTGAGGAGAGCTGTCTGGCTTACACACAGCTGGTGCAAAAGGTCCACAGACTCAATACTGATGGCAGCAGGGGGGACAGGGGCAGGGGCAGCGGTGCCTGGGGAGAAGGACACTCTTCCCCTCTTACTGGTGCGAACACGGTCAGCACCAGAGGAAGTGGCTGAGAGGGTGGGCACTGTTCGCTGTGTGGTGGAAGATGATGCAGAGTCCCCGTTCCCTGTGCCCGCCAACATGGATGCATCACCGCTGGCATCAGATGACATAGAACGTTGCATCTCGGGCTGTGATTCCTCCAGCAGACTCCTGTCCCCCTCCGAGGCGCTGGTCCCATCTGTGTCACCGGGCTCCTGTGCAGCTGCTGTGCTTGTTTCCCCACCACTGGTGTCTGTCCCCTGTCCCTCCGTGACCACGGGAGATGCCGCATGAGAGAGAGAGATGTAGGGTCAGTTCAGTGGCAGCAACAGAACAAACATATGCAAGCAAAGCAACACTGAGGATGACTAAATCTACATGTTGCACGCCAACCTGTGCAATAACATTGTGCAAACACACTTTTGTTACTTAAACAGTGCATGTAAACAAGAAAACCAGGCATAAGTGAGCCATGTGATGACCACACAGCACAACATCCTGCATGTAGCTCAGACATGAAGCCCACCGCCCAGAATGCTATTGAAATGCCCAGTACTCGAATTCCCTTAGGTAGTACAGGTAGGACAAATGCATGACAGCTGCAACCAGCACAGAGGTCACTCACAAGCCACTGCATCACAGTACCAACATCACATAGCCCAGCGCTGGCGCAGGCTTGATACACATGCAGCCACACACAGCCAAAGTCACCCTTCCCAGAATACTCACCCCTAATTTGCTGCTGATGCTCCTTCAATCGTGCTTCCAGCTCAGGGTGTGGCACAGCCAAGATGCGGCACATCAGTGGTGTCATGCTGCGCCTTGCCAGCCTGCTACTGCGAGGGAGCAGCCCCAGTGTCATCTCCGCAACGTTCTTTGCCAGCTGTGAAATGTCATCCCACCTCTTGTGGCAGTGGGTGCGCTGGCGGTTTGACACACACAGGGCCCGCACCTTGCTTGCAATGGCTCTCCACGCGGCCTTACGCTGGTGTACTTTGAGCTGCAGGCATGGGAGACGAGTGGGAAAACATCAGTGACACAGTGTTATGTAACAAAATCTCTTAGTACAGTAGCATGATATTGACTCATCCCAACTCCACAGATATGTCTTGCAGAGACAGGAATGCATCTCACAGGGTACATCTGCATGTGAGAAGCACACGTAAATGCATGCAGGTGTGAGGGGGGACACAGTACCTGCACATCTCACATACAAGCAGGATGCTAGCACAGAAAGCCATGTGTAGTCTGCCCACATCTACTGTCCATTTCCAGGTAGAGCAAGACATACGTCACATGTCAACATGTGTTTGAGGGGAGACTCACTGTGTCCAACACTGCGCAGGCCTTAACGACCTTGCCCTGTGAATAGCTCACTGTGCATTGGATGTCACATTGAGGGACATGATCTCACAAACCCACACCCTTCTCACATGGCCAGTTGTGCGCAATCTACAGGGCTGATATGGCTCTTTGATGGAGAGTCCTGCAGAAAACACACATATAACACTCTGTACATTCAGTGATGTGTCAGATTGGGCGGTGACTGTGCAGGCCAGGTGGGCTCACACTGAGATGGACAACGGGGGACCACACAGCCATTCACACAAGCAATCACTGTCCTGACTCCTGCATTACCAACTTGCTGCGTCACTGTATGGCTGACAAGACAAGACATGTCCCTCCAATCCTCATGTACAGAAAGGGAAATGTGTGAAATAGGCTACACACGCCTTACCCCTGGAGACAGCATGTTAGGTAGTGCATGACCCAACCCCACACTCTCAGGCACATACTACATCAGACCGACTACATGTGTGCCCCTCTGCACTCTCACCCACACTGTTGAAGACTTACCATGACATTTGGGGCACCATATATCCTTGGGTACTGTGTGAGCACCTCGTCCACCAGGACTTCCAGCTCCTCGCTTATGAAGGGACTGGCACGGATCTTCTCAGTCCTTGCCATCACTGTGGACATGAGACAGCAGTGGCGGCAGTGGGTGGTAAGGGGTCTCAGGCAGCAGTCCCTGGAGGCAGCAGCAGGTGACAGCACCAATGGACACATCATGCTGTGTCAATGGCCATCTGGCAGTCATCCACAGTGCACAGTGTCGCCATGGTTGATTGCATGTCACAGTGCACAAAATGCCAATGTGCCATGTTCCCCACTGCTGAGCACACATGCCATGTTTGTGTATGTGATTTCTTAGATTGACATGTACTCCCTCACATGTCATTTGTGATATTGATGTACCTGTACACAGGACAGTGTTGTTATGGACTCCCCAATGTGTACACATGTCAAGGTGTAAAAGTGCAGGGAATATCACTGTGATGTACTTCAAGTTGAAGATTGTCCATATGTGCCTGTTCGTTTATGTTTGACCATGCACACACTCGTCATGTACGCTCAGCCTGTGGTCATTGTGTTGTTGATGTGTGCCAGGTTCGACTAACGCCTGAAGGTGTGTCAGGTGCAGCAGCTAGGTGTGAGACAGTGGTGTTGCATTTTTACACCAATGCTGGATGATATACTCCCAGGCGTGCCCATGGTGAACTGGGCCATATCCATATGTGAATTTATATATGGCGAGTATGATGTGGATGTACTTGCTGTGTGTCAGTTGACAGGTGTACAATCAGTGTAGCTGAAGGAATCCCTACATGTCAGCTGGTCTGTAACACAATTTAGATTACAGTCATTGTTGGCGTTGTGTCCGCCAAAATGTGAGATGCTGTGCCCATCTCATGATGTATTGCATTGACATGTGTCCACTTTCAGCTCAACTAGGTGGAGACCAAATCTGCATCGTCCCTTTATAGTGCTGGCAGACATGGAGAATGTAGAGATCAGCCGAGATTTCCGTCTGGATAGAGCCACCCTACAGACCCTTTGTGCTCAGTTGGAGCCCCACCTGCAGTCTCGCAGAACATATCCAACAGCTTTCACCCCCACATCTAAGGTGATGGCGACCCTGCATTTTTTTGCCACTGGATCGTTCTAGCACACGGTGTCCAGCGCAGGTGGGATGTTGCAGCCCATGTTCAGCATGGTGCTACAGGATGTTCTGTCCGCCATGATGAGATACAAGGACGCACATATCCATTTCCCCAGGGGGCAGGAATTGGCAGCTGTGAAGGGAGGTTTTTATCCCCTTGGACACAACCCCCATGTGGTAGGTGCCATTAATTGCACCCATGTTGGCTTGTACCACCACAGGCACGTGAGCACATCTACCGGAATTGGAAACATTTCCACTCCATAAATGTGCAGGTGGTGTGCCAGGCAGACATGATCATCTTGCACGTGTGTGCCAAATTTCCATGCTTTGCCCATGACTCCTACATCCTGCGGAACAGCATTGTACCACAGCTGATAGCTAATCTGCTTCCCGTGCGTGCATGGATTGTGGGTAAGTATGGCTAGTCAAATAGCGTGCTGTGTGTGTGACATGCTGTCCTCTGACCCAGCAACATTGCAATGTGTATCTGTGTTTGTCACACATAGGTGACTCTGCATATCCCAACCGTCCTTGGTTACTAAGCCCACTGCAGAATCCCAGGACACCAGCTGATGACCGCTACAATGATGCCCATGGGAGGACACGTCGTGTGGTGGAGCGCACCTTTGGTCTGCTGAAGTCACGTTTCCGATGCCTGGACAAGACCGGAGGTGCACTGATGTACACGCCCGGGAAGGTGTGTAAGATTGTAGTGGCATGCTGCATGCTCCACATCATAGCCATTCGCAAGGAGATCCCCCTGCTCCTGGATGCTGATGAGCAGCAAAGGCCCCTGCCTGCAAACCAACCCGTGTCCAGTGATGAGGACAGTGGAGAGGAGGAAGGTGTTGACCTGCATCAACAGCTCATCACCCGCTACTTCACTTAAAGGTGAGTGACAATGTATGATGAATGGACGACACCGGAACGGACGCACACAGACACCGCCGGCTTTCGGACCTTTTACGAAATAAATAGAACCAGGATATTGCGCATGAGAAATTGAAGCGGAAAAATACAACAGTGAGGCTCCGCTAAACATAGAGGAGATGAAGACATCGGTCCCTTTTCTTTTATATAAAAACAGCACAGGTTAAAAGATAAGAAATTTACCAAAAGAAGCATAGGAACTTTATCATCATCAATAAGAGCGGAAGTGAAGCCTTGGATCCTTTTAATTGAAAAGCAAGGTGGCCGCCAAATAACAGGTGCTGGTGCTCCACAGTATAAATACCAAAGAGATATAAATTGAAAAGATCGGGACCCATAGAATTGAAGACACCGTAGCAATCAAAGGGAAGTCTTCTTGCCCTAAATTTTAAAGAACGGGAGTAGAAAATATTATGGTCTTGAAAAAGAAGGCATGATTTGATTAGTCCTTCGAAACGCGTCAACGCTCTCAAAATAGCCACAAATTCGTTTGTATATGTAATGATGGTAGACATTGATAATTTATATCAATACATAACCAAGGTGGTCTAACCTTTGATCTTGATTGTGGCAGTCAATGACAGATATTATTGTCTATTGTTATTCTATACAGAAACTCTTGTGCATAGATTGTGGCAGGTTCATGATATATGGTTTTTAAATTCTTGTTTGTAATACAAATGTTTTTACTGTGATCTTTTTTGATCAAAACGATCTTTTTATTTTATTGTGTTTTGAAGAAATATATTGTATAATAAATTCTATTGTAATAAATTGAAGTCAGAAACCCATCTACTCTGAGTCCTTGTGCCAATGCATAACCACTGGTGAGGTTTTTTTTAGAATGGCCCTAGAGTGAGTGGCGTGTATAGGATGAATGTAAGTTGAGATAGTGTTCATTTTCTTCCCAGAGGACAACTTCTGATTTAGTTCCGTGTACGAACTCTAGTCCTTTGGGTTTCCAAGGGTTCGTCTCTTTGTTTATATATGAGTGACAATGTACAACGGATCCATTGTCTGATGATGTTGCTGTTGTTGTGAAGGTGTATGTGGGCTTTGTGACTGCAGCTGGTTGTTGACTCAGTGGTGGCTGACAATGTTTCTGGAACAGGGCGGTTTTGTACTTCGACAGGATGTGTATGTTGGAAGTTGTTGCCCATTGTGATGTGTGCATGTTGGATTATCTTGATGGTAGGTGTTGTGTGATGTCTGTGCTGCCACAACAAGACTAGTGAATGTTGTTCTGTTGTGTTTTCCTAGGTGCCTTCAACCTCTCCTTGCCTACATACATTCCATACTCCTGGTACATTGTAATCATGTTGAAGACAGTACTTCCTGGAATAAAGACGGAGCAGACACAATGACATGTGTGGAAGGATTTTTTATTTACAATGGTGACATGTGAGGCGGGGTAAACATTTCCATTGAGGTGATTAATGGAGCAGTGAGTTGACAGTTATGGTAGATGAGATAATCGAGTTGCCACCACATTGATGTGGGGACCCAGTCCAACAGACAGATGCCATTCACAAGGCAGTGTGGGGAAGGACAGTCCAAAAATTCAATGCAGTGGTGAAGAGGGTAGCCATCAGGGTTGGCTCCGTGACTGGCATTTGGCAGGTGCTTTGCCTCCAGATACTTCCAGGGTTTTCTGAGGACGGCCCCTTCGTCGCTTGGCAGGAGGGGGGCCCTGCTGTAGGGCCAGTGGGGTCTGAGGACTCACCCATCTCTGTGGGCGCAGGGGAGGATGGTGAACTGTCATCCTGCGGCTCACCAGAGGAAGGTGGAGGTGTTGGTTGTGGGCAGGCCTGTCCCTCAGTGCCACCACTTGCTGGCCCAAGAGGCTCACCATTTGTCCCATGCGGGTGTCGATTGACCTCATCAGCAGGATGAGCTCACGGAACACTTCGTCCGACGACCCTGTTCGTCCCTGGGCCCGTTCATATGCCCCAAGGACTCTGTTGATGTCGTCCAGGGATTGGGTCCCAAACTCTTGTTGTCTGTGAGTGACCCTGCCCCTCCCACCTTCCCTGCTGCCACGGACCTGTTGCCTCACCACTGTAGGCACCCGCATCCTCTCCCTGCCCTCCTCAGTCGGTGGAGTGGGGTGGTCATCCTCTGGGACAGGGGGATTGTTGCAGGCAGCGCTGGTGGTGGTGATGTTGGTGGTGGTGGTGGTGATGGTTGTGGTGGAGGACGCACAGGCCGTAACAGCAAGGGTCTGCAGAGACGTTGTTATTGCAGCAGATGTGGAGGGGGGGACCATCGCCCTGGGACCTGTTGCGCCCTGGCACACCAAATCGGCCGGCTTTGAGCTCATCGTCCAGAGAATCCCGGGAGTCAACATCTGAGAGTCCATGTACCGGGGCGTGGGGGGAGACTGGCTGTGCAACTTCCTGGTGTTGTCCTCTGCAGTGAGTTCTTGGTCACCTGTGGGTCAGATAGGAGATGGTCATTGTAGTGCACCCCAAAAGCTTTGTGTTAGCTGTATTTCATTCACTCTTTGTACACTACACAGTTGACTAATCATCACATTTTGTTGTATGTGTACTACTGTGCCTCCTGACATGGTGCTGTGGTACATGCATTACTTGTCCATGGTGTGAGGTGTCAATACCTACCATGAGTAACGTGCATAATTTCTGAGTACAGGGACATGTTGCCATCTAGGGACTAGCGCAAGAAAAACTTTCGGTGAGGACTCTTTTGCTTACTCTGCCTGTCAGACGTTACAACTGGCCATGAACTGGCCATTGTCATCTCCTGCATACCTTTGTCTTGTCATGTGCATATCTGGATTTGTACCACCAACCATGTTTTCTTGTTTCACATTTGGTCCTTGCTGCTCTGGCCCCATGGCACTTACACATGGAATTCAGTGCTGTGCTTGATTGTGCCTAGACTTTCTTCTACATGTGGATTGGTGTGTCACACTTTGGTTGCTGTGACAGCCTCATTTTCTTAGCTGTGTACACACTGTGAGTGGCAATAGGATCTGTGTGTATGTGTGTGCAATGAGAGGGCTGGTGTTGTCATTTGGCACCATGCTTTTTGCGGACAATGGCTGTGTGTACATACTGGCTACTTACCTGTTCTGTTTTCCCATTTGGCTTTGACTTGACACATCTGTGTGTGTGTGTGTGGTGGAGGCTTGCATCCTGCTCAGGAGTGTGACTAGCAAGCATGGTATGTCTACCTACCTGTTAATTTGTTTGTGGTGATACAATGGCTGACACATGCATCTGGGATGGAGGGGGGGCTCCATCGTGATGGTCTGGGGGACGAGTCGGCCTATGGTGAGTTGTTGTTCAGGCATCCCACCCCCAAACATACCTCCCAGGGAAGATGTCTGTCTACCTTTTAGTTTGTTTGTAGCGAGCTAATGGCTTGGAACTGTTTCTGGGTGTGGAGTGCTCCACCCTGGCTGTGTTGGGACAGGGTTGCCTGGTGGGAGTTGTAGTGCAGGCCCACCCCCGACCTCCCTGTGAGGATGGCTACCTACCTGTTAGATGATGGTCAACAATGAAATGTGTGCAACATGCTTTTGGGTGGGGGTAGTGCTCCATCGTGCTCAGGTATGGGACAGGGTGCATGGTGGGAGTTGTAGTACAGTCTTCACATCCACACACACCCCTCACTGTTAAGATGGCTACCTACCTGTTAGTTTGTTTGCAGTGGGTCAATGGCTTCCAAATGCTTCTGGGCGGTGTGGAGTGCTACATCCTGCTCAGGGGTGGGACAGCGGGCATGGTGGGAGTTGTTGTTCAGGCCTCCCACCCCCACACAGCCTCCATGGCAAGAGGGCGACCTACCTGTTAGTTTGTTTGTAGTGGGACAATGGCTTCCAAATGCTTCTGGGTGGTGTGGAATGCTACATCCTTCTCAGGGGTGGGACAGGGGGCATGGTGGGAGTTGTTGTGCAGGCCTCCCACCCCCACACAGCCTCCATGGCAAGATGGCTACCTACCTGTTAGTTTGTTTGTAGTGGGACAATGGCTTTCAAATGATTCTGGGTGGTGTGGAGTGATACATCCTGCTCTGGGGTGGGACAGGGGGCATGGTGGGAGTTGTTGTGCAGGCCTCCCACCCCCACACAGCCTCCATGGCAAGATGCTACCAACCTGTTTGTTTGTAGTGATAGCATGGCTGCCACATGCATCTGGGTGGGAGGGAGTGCTCCATCTTGATGAGCTGGGTGACAAGGGTGCATGGTGGGAGTTGTAGTGCTGGCCTCCCACCCCCAAACAGCCTCCATGGCAAGATGGCTACCTACCTGTTAGTTTGTTTGTAGTAGGACAATATCTTCCAAATGCTTCTGGGTGGCATGGAGTGCTACATCTTGCTCAGGGGTGGGACCGAGGGCATGGTGGGAGTTGTTGTGCAGGCCTCCCACCCCCACACAGCCTCCATGGCAAGATGGCTACCTACCTGTTAGTCTGTTTGTAGTGATATCATGGTTTCCACATGCATCTGGGTGGGAGAGAGTGCTCCATCTTGATGAGCTAGGTGACAAGGGTGGATGGTGGGAGTTGTAGTGCAGGCCTCCCACCCCCAAACAGCCTCCTTGGCAAGATGGCTACCTACCTGTTAGTTTGTTTGTAGTGGGACAATGGCTTCCAAATGCTTCTGGGTGGTGTGGAGTGATACATCCTGCTCTGGGGTAGGGCAGGGGGCATGGTGGGAGTTGTTGTGCAGGCCTCCCACCCCCACACAGCCTCCATGGCCAGATGGCTACCAACCTGTTAGTTTGTTTGTAGTGATAGCATGGCTGCCACATGCATCTGGGTGGGAGGGAGTGCTCCATCTTGATGAGCTGGGTGACAAGGGTGCATGGAGGGAGTTGTAGTGCAGGCCTCCCACCCCCAAACAGCCTCCATGGCAAGATGGCTACCTACCTGTTAGTTTGTTTGTAGTGGGACAATGGCTTCCAAATGCATCTTGGTGGTGTGGAGTGCTCCATCTTGCTGAGCAGTGGGACATGGGAGCCTGGTGGGAGTTGTTGTGCTGGCTGCCTGTGTAGTGATATCATGGTTGCCACATGCATCTGGGTGGGAGAGAATGCTCTATCTTGATGAGTTAGGTGACAAGGGTGGATGGTGGGAGTTGTAGTGCAGGCCTCCCACCCCCAAACAGCCTCCATGGCAAGGTGGCTACCTACCTGTTAGTTTGTTTGTAGTGGGACAATGGCTTCCAAATGCTTCTTGGTGGTGTGGAGTGCTCCATCTTGCTGAGCAGTGGGACAAGGGGGCCTGGTGGGTGTTGTTGTGCTGGCTGCCTGTGCACATGCCCCCCTGGTGATGTTGCTAGCTACGTTTGGGGTGGATGTGAGTGAGGGAATGTTGGATCTGTGAGACATGTGTTGGGGAATGTGTGGTGCATATGAATGTACTTGTGCCTAGGAGGTGTAGCTTTGTAGTTGTACAAGACAGTACATAGCAGTGTGGTGGTAGTAGTTTGTTTGTACTTACCAGCCTCCACACCCCGGCTACTCCTGTGAGACTTTCTAGATGCAGTATGGAGAGCACCATCTCCTTTCATGCAGTGAATGGTTTTGGTGGGATGGGAGGACCACCACCAGTCCTCTCAGCCAGCTCACGGTTCTTGCTCCTCTTCTGTTTGACAACCCTCTTCAGGTCATGCCACCTCTTCATGATTTCATTTTTTGAGCGCGGGGTGGTCCATACTGCATTGACCTTATCGACTATCCTTGCCCATATTTGAGCTCTGGTGGCTAATGGTGTCTGTTGGACCAGGCTACCAAACAGTTGTGGTTCCACTCTAACTATCTCATCTACCATTACCGTCAACTCACTCTCTGTGAATTTTGGCATTTTATGTGTTGCCATGGTGTGTGATGTGCAAAGGGGTTATGGGTGCAGGGTTGTGAGTGGTGGAGGGGGTGATGTGGATGGTGTGTGATATGTAGGGGGGTCAGAGGTGCAGGTGTGGAAGTGGTGGTGGTGCTGTGTGTGGTGTGAGTAGTGCTGGTGTGTTGCTTTGCCTATCCTTTGTTGTCAGGGTTAGTGGCCTTCAGTCTTGGAATGTTGCAAGGGATTGGGGTCAGGGAAGGGGCTGGTTTTATACTCAGCTATGTGGGTGTGTCCAAATGGGTTATTTCTGTCAGGTGTGTTGTGTTGTTTGTCCTCGGATTTGTATTTTTGTACTTGCCATGTGGTTGTGTCATTGGGGTGTGTTCTGTGTTTTGGCGGGCATGGCTAGTTTGCTGTGTGCACTTTGTGGCCTTGTTGTGGGTTTTTTCTTCCGTCTGGCATATTTGTCACGGAGCATCCGCAGTGGTGGCTGTGCTGCAGCTCTTCTGCCAGCTCTTCCATTCATCACTGTTTGCGACCACAGCGGTCGGAAACTGCCGAACGTACCGTGTGGGCATCGGGGTTATCCTAATTTTCCGTGCGGTGTCTGCGCTGTCCTGCCGGCGGTTTGATTGTTTTCTGCCGCGAATGTGACAGCCGCGGACGGGTTTTGGCCATCTCCGCCCGCTACGGGCGATTTATCTTGTGCTTTTTCCGCCACGGTCGGTGTTTTCTGGCGGTTGTTCCTAATTTGGATGCCGGATTTTCCACGGTGCTGGCGGGCGGTTGATTTCCGCATCCATGGCGGTCAGGGTGGTCTTCCGCTCGCCATCCTAATAGGCCCCATGTATGTCTGATTCAACGTCGGATAGGCATTTTCTTAGGTGGCAGTAAACAACTGCATCCATCATTAAAGAAGTGGAGAAGGTGATTGACTTGGTTAATATGCATTTGAAGGAGGTGAAAGGTGGTCCATCAATCATTTTGAAGGGAAAGGATTTGTGATAGATCAGCGCAAAAACCTTCTCTTCATCCTTGGGCTCTATTTTCTAACACATAAATTATGGTTTGGTGGAATGCGGTTTTATAGATCTGCAGTTGAGGAGTGTTTGAGCCCTGTTTCTGTGATGGCCACAAGCTCAAAGCCACATTGAATGAAGAGAGTGTGAAGATTGAAGGTATATTTTGCTAAACATCTTGCTTTAATGAGTGCACCAAGGAAATGAGCAGTATATTGTGGTGATATAGGGTCATCAAGTGAGGTGACTATTGAGAAAAGTAGACATTAATTGATAAATGGATGCAGAGGCAAGAGCACTGGCTGGTAAAGTTGAGCAGGGATGGGAGGCCAGGTCTTTAATGGAGGATACTGGGACCAGAGAGGTTTTAATCTTAGGAGGTTTTGATCAAAGGTTCAAAACGTTCCTTTGGTAAGCCAGTAGCATTATCTTTTACATTATTGAATATATTCTTGGTTATGTTGGGCATAATGGAAGGTGACTACTAGCTTCTCACCTCTAGGTATCATTGATCTGAGAGGTGTAGAGAAGTAGAGTCTGGTGTGTAGAACAGTAGGTCCCTGACTATATCACCTCTTCACAAGGTTGACACATAGAGGCCGATTATGATGTTGGTTGGAGTTGCCTCCGACCACTATCATGGCGGAATTGGAACTGATTGACCTGCGGTCAGCAGTCCTGACCCCCTAATTACGATGCGAATGCACATGGTGTGGTTGCATGCTCATATTCCCTGTGGAAGCATGTGCTATGGGGTAAACAAGCTGTAGCACAAGCTCCCATAGGGAAATGGGAGGTTGTGTTCATCGCTGCACCACATGACAGGCACCTCAGGGTGCGTGTCACACGGTGCAATGTTCAAGAAGGGGACACTATAGGTGTCCCCATTGGCTGTCAACTGGAGGCCGCAAAGAGAAGGGGACCCTGCCAGGTGCCCCCAAACTCACTTTCCAAAAGGCTTTTCATGTCGGAAAGCCCGGCATGAAAAGCCTGTCGGATATCGAGCATTGAAACCTCAATGGCAGATTATGGGCCGGCCTCCGACTGCCCGACGGGCTCCTTGAGCCCGTCACACCAGCTGGAATGACAGGCCGGTTTCAAACCCAACCGCCTACATTGTAATTAGGCAGTCGGATTTGAAACCGACAATATCGGTTGGAAATCCTCTGACCTCAGGTCGGAGGCTTTCCGATCGAGAATGTAATAGGCCCGTTAATGTCTCAGGAAATTCAGTTATAAGAAAGAATTCATAAAATGATGTGGTTTCAAATTTCAATACTTAAAGTAAAAAAGTTTAGGGCAACATATTATTACACAGATCGTAAAAAAACAAATATTCCAGCAGCGTAAATATGGTCAATAAGCAATTCCAACAACCTTATTCAGTCTCTAAAGCTCGTAACGCTTTCTGGTAGCCATAGTAACTTTAATATAATTGGATACCTCAGTGCAAATAACAAGAGTGGCCAAAGTATGCATAAAGTTAAAACCATCAATATATGTACAGGGGTGATTTCCCTAAAAAGTGGTGCTAAAAAAAAAATTCTCGCCTCTTTGTATAGGGGGCAGAATAAGATAAAGTGCATAGTGCTCTGGTTTGCCGAATTATCGCATGGGAAAGGCATGAGGTTATTGGCCCACCCTATTTGACTCGGGAATGCCACTAGAGAGTGCAAAGTGCATAAGGGAAATCTGGTTAAAATAAATCCGATCTGGACATTGGTAGTAAAGGTTAGATAAAATAGCTGTGGGCCGGGGGCAAACATGAGAGGCCCATCTCCTCGTGTTGTGAGTAGCGCATAATGGCCCAAGAGTGATGTGCCTCTTTGATAATGGCTTTTGCATTCCCGGGGATACTTTCAGGGTTGTCATAAAAGTGCCCCAGTCCTATCTCTTGGAATTTGTCTCTTACGAATCTGAGCCATGGGATAGTTAAGGCGCTGTCCAGATTAATACAATCTTTAGCTACTTCCCTTGAGAACATTAATTTGTCAACCAGCCAAACGTTTGCCTATAAGAGCAGAGGGGTGCTACCTTTACGGTCCTCTATGAACTCTAACCCCAGTTCTTGATGATAAAAGAGTGTAGGGGCACTGTTCGGGGTCATCAATAACCTTTTTGTAAATGTATTTTCCAAAAGTTGTAGTTGGCGGCTTTTGTAGTGACCCCCAACCCCATAAGTTGCCACAGATAATCATTTAGCCTTGTAAAGGTTAACTAGCTCTCACAGGCTTGTGTCCTAGTTTGCATGCGAAGCGAAATAGCCCCTCCATGGCCCTACTCGTGTGTTGCACCCTTGATGTTATCAGTGGTTCCCAATTCATCTGGTTATTGACTAGGTTCCCTAAGTAAGTAAAGTTGTTCAGCTTAACAATTATTTTGCCCCTTACTGCAAAATTTCTGTTTTTTGTCGATTTGAGGCCACACACCATCGTGTAAGATTTAATAAAATTGACATTTAAGTGAAGCCACGACATAAAATCGGTAAAAGCATTAAGCCGTTTTTGGAGGCTATTTGCTGATACTGCCATTAACACTGAGTCATCCGCACATGATAGTAGTGGGACAGGGCTACAACCAATTCGAGGAAAATCAATCTCCTTGTTCAATAAAAAAGCCTCTAGGCCGTTTTTGTAGATTTAAAAGAGAAAGGGGGCTCAAATGCACCCTTGCCGAACACCTTCTGTGAAGACAATCGGCTTGGTCTTTTCCCCTTGGGTACCGTATCTTATAACAACTGTGGTTATAGCGTGTAACCTGTGCAGCAGGGAAATGAGAGCCTCTTCTATATCCAATCTACCCAACAGGGCCCACAATTTGTCATGATAAACGGTGTCAAAGGCACTGGACAAGTCCATGAAGGCCAGGTGGATAGAATCCTTCCTTGCCTTCATGTACTTGCCAATGATCAGCGACAAATTCAAACATTGCTCAGTGGTACCCAAACCCCTCCTAAAGCCATATTGTGATTTTGGTATGACCCTTGTGGTGGATGCCCAGGCCTCTAGTCGGGCAAGAATGACCCTCCCAATACCTTTACTGTAGCATCAATGAGAGAAATTGACCTATAACATGCCGGGTCACTCCTAGAGCCCTTTTTAAAAACAGAAACCACAATGGCCTCCTTCGAGGTTACTGGCACCAGGCCAATGACTACTGCTTTGAAGACATTTGTCAATAGAGGTGCCCACAGAATGGGATTCTTTTTAAATAATTAAAGTGGGACCCCGTCAGGGCCTGGGGCTTTCAAACAAATCCCCTTCACTAAAGCCTCCTCAACATCAGATACTGAGATGGATAAGCTTAGTTGGGAAGCTGCAATTCAGTCTACAGGCAGATCCCCAATATTCTCCTCTAACTGCTTAAGTTGCGGGTTAAATATAGCAGTAAAGTGAGATTCCCAGGCATCCCCCAAGATCAATGATTTCATCTTTCTCACTTCTTCTGTGAATAGAGGGTGGTTAATGATTCCCAAAAGCTTTTAGTATCTTTGAGGGAGCTTGCTCTCTCCAGATCTTCCCATGCCAGACTCCTCATTTCTTCTTTTCTTTTCCCAATAATGATCTTATAAGTTTGCCCTGCACTTTTGATTAAGTTTCTGTCATGAGGGGTAGCATGAGGGGCCCTTTTAATGTTATTTTGGACATTTGTGCATTCTGTGTCAAACCACCATACCTCTTGGGGTTCCCTTCGATGGGTGGGTCTGGGCAGCTTTAAGCTACATCCAAGCAGAGCAGCTCAAACTCCTGGACAACCTGATCTGGGGAGGAACCTTGCTGTAAACACCTCATAATTAAGTGATAATTTGCTATAATGGTGTCTTCCTCAAATTAAGGAGGATTTATCTTGCCCCAGTTTAGTCTTGCCCCTTTGTTTGGGTTATAGTGACTAGGGCGATCATCGCCTTCCCCCGCCTGGATCGTTATATTGAGTGTAACTATGAGGGGATTGTGGTCGCTGGCACAATTAGGTTCCACCATAAAATTTCTGACAAGCCAAATAAATTTCCTAGATATTAACATATAGTCAATAAAAAACTTTCCCCTGCCACCACCAACATAAGTAGGACACTGAGGGAAGGGACCACAAACCAAGTTATTAATAAAACATAAATCATTCCCAACTACAATAGTATTTAAAGCTTTGCCTTTGGGCGAATGAAAAAAGTGTGGCTGGGGCTGACCCTCAGTATCCGATAGCCCATAGACACTTTGAGAGCTGTACTTGCAAGTTGTGCAGTTAAAGTTCCTCACCCAGAGAATACATAATGACTGCCACTTCCCAGTGACTTGGGTGATTTCCACCTGTAAGGATTCAACGTGTCGGCTATTTTGATCAAAGATTTTGTAATACCAGTTCACCACTAATATTTTAGCCTGTTTCAAATTAGAAATCATAATTAATTGATACCAGGGTGATGAGCTTACACAAGAGCTTTTATGGATCCATATTTCTACGAAATTAGCAGCAGGAAGAGGTGTGGCGCCGCGGGCAGGGCGACTGATGCCGGAATCTGGGGATCACAGTTCGATCCCCGGCGCTGGCGGCAGATTAGCCCAGCACCATGTGACTCTGGGCAATAGCTTGCTTAATCTTCCCGACGGCCCCCAGTGCCTAGAGACCCTTACGGGTGATTGTTCGTGCTTTACAAATGTGGATTATTATTATCCCTCCTTTAGCCCTTCCTGCTGGGGACGCTATTGCTGGGACAGTAAAAGAACATCTAACATAGTGTCATCCCTGGACCAGGTTACCTGAAGGCAGATGATATCAAAGCCTCTGATATACTCTAGCCATACCTTGTTTGTATTTTCGTATTAAAAAAGGCTTGACTTTTTTCCATTTTGTAATATAGTTGTAGGGGTAGGATGGTGGGTCTGCATGGAAATAGGATGGTGAGTACATTTTCAAAGCATTTTTCAAAAAGTTTGTTACATTTAACATTTTTGGAGCTTTTTATTTTTTTTTAAATTTCTTACTTACTTATTGTTATACAATAAGTAACATAACATGCCTATTGTTTAAAAAAAAAAAATGTGAATAGTTAATTGTTTAAAAGTTATTTATCATGCAAGTTCTTTATATTTTGTTCGCTAAATGTTTAATAAATGTGTTTTATGAATATATGCAAACATGGTTTTCACTGCTATTTCAATTAAAATAGTTTATTTCTATTATCACATTTATTTATTATGATATTTAAGTAATGTATACACAAGTTGCAATTCAAATTAATGGCGCTGTTATTTCTGAATTTAATTATGTATTTTGTACATGGAATTTAATATCCAAACTTAATAATTGTATTATTGTAAAACAAAAAAAATCATTATTTAATTGAAAACTATGTTATGTCTTTCAAATGTTTTATTAAGATTATTTGTTTCCAGTATTTATGATAGATTATTATTCAACTAAATAAATGTTAATATTAAAAAAAAAGGTTCTATGAGTGTATTTGGGTTTAAATGCCCCCAAATAAACATATTTCACTAATGTGTGTATATTTTCAAAATGTCAAATGGATACCTTCAAGGTGTAACACTTTGTAGAATGTGCATAAGGTTTTTATGGGAACAGGAAATTAAGAACACCCAAAGTCCAACACTTTCCTGAATGTGGTTTAGTTGGATTTGGAATAGTAAATCTGACTCCTCAAAAGTCCACACTTTTCTCTGATATGGTTAAGTAAACCTGCTCTCTCCACCCCCCCTCTACCCCCCACAAAATTCCATCCATTTGGATATGTTTGCAGTGGGAATAGTAAATTTGATCCTCAACAAAGTACATTAGTTTCTCCAATGCAGCTAAGATTTCAGTGTGAATAATAAATGTCACAGCCATAACGTGTTAGAATTTCTTTTTTTGTACCTTAATAGTAATCACACACACACACACCAGCCACAGTGATTTATTAGAGACGCACTCACAAAATATCATACAATGAACAAACAACACCATGCAATAGACCCCAATGTTCACTGCTCTGAAGAAAGAGGCAACACAGAAAAACTAAGATATCAAGGTACACACGCAACATCACAATGAGCAAACAAGATAAAAGTCACACCAAATCAGAAACATATTTGTTTTTCAGAGAAGCTCCACAAAGTTTGCAAATCTACCTTAGGGTTTCTATAATACCTCTCATGATTTCATGAGCTCCAAAATAACATGCCATAATAAAAATTATGCAGGTTCCTTCTTCACACTAAAATTCCCTCCCATTAGAGCCTTGAGAAGGCTCGAACAAGCAGTGGCCAGCAAAAGAATTTGCAGCTTCAGGATTCCAGGATTTAAAGACTGCACTAGCAATTATGTGGAGTTGTGGTATTTCCTTTCCCTCTAACAAATAGCCTCAGTTTAATCTTTTTATTGTAAGTTTGCAATGACTCTTTAACTTATTTTATGGTGCCACAAAAGATTGGACGAGGCCCAAAACAACCATAATAAAAATGATGAAGAGCCCTTGTAGACATCAAGAGTTTCAGCAGTTAGAGCGTTGAGGAGTCTCAAGGTAACAAACACGCATTGACAAAACCAACATGTGTGCCTATTTTCTATGCCACATGTTTCTTCACTGCCTGGCAGGTTTGTATAGGTGGTTGTGTGATAGGACCAGTGGGTGAGTGTGAGTTTGAGTCAATAGATGGATGAGATGAGAAACAGCATGGATAAATAATGTGTGAGTGCCACTTTTGATTCGATTGTCAACAATGATGAGTGACTTCAGAATGTCTTTTCAGGTTACATATTAAGTACAAGTAGCAAATATATATATATATATATATATATATATATATATATATATATATACAGACCAACCCATACTTTCAAGTTGGGTCTCTTCTAAACAAAAACCTAGGCAACCCCAGAACAGTTTTGACCTGCTGGACCCCATTCAGTCCTATGACACAACAAGCACAATACCCAAGTCTGGATATACCCATCACACCTAGAATGTCTTACTTACAAAAATAGGAATATTCCAATGTGGAGTGCCAAGTTGAGCCCACTCTAGTTGGGAACACAAGCAACCCTAGATGGGTTTTTACCTAGTTAAGCCCCATCAGTGAGGTACAACTTGTGTCCAATGGCATAGTGAAAATGACATGGGAGCACATGTCTGGGCATACACTGGGGGATTCTTACATAGAGTAAACGAAAAAAGAATCAGGTAATGCATGAATTAGTCTAGATTACTGGTAGTTACCTGCTGCTACATTCCAGTCCATCATTTCTTTGTCAATGATGCCTCTGAAGACATGGAAAAGCCATATGTAAATCAGACGTGGTCCAGATCCTATGGGAGCAACCCAGCATGAAGTGCCTGGTGAATTGTTACATAGACAGAGGCACAAGCCACTCCAAACCAGTTTTGACCTTACTGGTCCTTATTGGAGATGTCCTCCTTTAGTCCTATGGCTCTGTGAGTGGGGGGCCCACGTCTGAGCACACACGTTGCTCATAATGCAATATGGGAGGAAAGCTTTAATTATTCTCAGCCATTTTCATAAAAATGTAACTGCATTCTAGTCCTTTTTTACACATTGTGCCACTTTAGATATTAACCAAAAATATGCAAATAAGGCACATCTGCTCCAATGGGAATAGTCCAACCTGAATCACCAGGCCTGGTCCCCACTTGCCAGGAACACAAGCAATTCCTGATTGGTAGGGAATGTTACAAGAGTTATCACCAAGGGCTCAACTAATTGCAAGCATTCCACACATCAGCTTTGTGTTTTAATGTAACCAGAAACTGCCCAACTGGCCTTGAAATCTCAGTAAGAAAGACATTAAATCAATGTAATATTGATGGTATAGAAAATTGAACGTCCATTCTTATCCACTATGCCAGACATGAAAAGACAAGCACATCGAGATTTTTCAGTGAAAATAAAGGAGTTTTAAAATTGAGTCAATTGCAAAGGCTGAAAACTATATTATGAAAGAAATGACTACGAATATGCAGAACTTGAAGGCAACAAAACCCACTGATATACAAGAAGGCAGTATACTGCTAAGACCAGAATAAGCTTTACACAATTTAAAGTCACCCTCAAATATTAAGCAGCTTCACTCCTTTTCAGTGTTTAATGTACAAATAATATGTCAAAAATGTAAAAAGGAAATACTATAAACATAACACGCATCAGTAAAGCTTGCATGGTTAGCCATGCTATTAAAGCATTATTGTATTGTGTAGGACCCCAGAGATGATGCCTGGCTGTTGAATGTTGCCTTGTAGTAATCGTCTGATGCTACTATCACCATAATTTGGTGAGAATTCCAGACTGCAAAACATCAGGTAGCAACATCTCATTACACCTATCCCGTGAACTTCAGAGTCCTAGCCAACCATAACTCCACTTTGTAAGGGCTGTGGTCCTGCATCTTTGGAATTTACCGACACTGTGGAATGTGATCACGTAAGAAACTAATTTCGTGCACCCTTGTAATTCAGCAGTGATGGCACATCACAAAACACCACCTAATAAAAGCTTTCGATACAGCACCTCTGCTCACCCAGTGATGGTGATACCAAAAAGAACCGCTGGAACAGCAGTGTATCTCTGCAATATTAAAGAGACAGGAGAGTGATCATATGCCTCAGGTATTGAAATTAATGTGACAGAAGTATGTTCATTAAGCATGCCATTCAGATTTTGGTTGAAAAACACATACCTCTGGCTGGATGGAGCAGATTAGCACACTAAGGGGACGATTATGATGGAGGTTGCCATTGTTGCGGGAATGAGACCTTCTGACAGGCAGTCAGTGATCCTGCCCACCAAATTAGGATTCGAACCTCATGGAGGCGGTCAGAAACATGCCTATCTGTATTGAGGTTTGTCCTGTGGCCTGCAGCACAAGCCCCAATGCAAAGAGGCATGTTTTCAAACATCCCTGCACCCCCTGGCAGGCACCATGCAGTGCCTGCCACACAATGCAGGGATGTTTAGGGGATCACCACAGGTGCCCCCCAGGGAACAGGGTCCCTCCTAGGGGCCCAAAAAAAGCCTTTCCGCCAGCCTTTTCACGTCAGAAAAACCAACATAAAATGGCTGACGGAAAGGTGGATCGTAATCCCCACAGCTGTGCCTTGGAAGGCACAGCTTCCATTGTGGGGAATGCGTTCGGACTGCCCGCCCGACGGAAGCTTGTGGTCAGTCCCTGGGCCAATGCGGTCGGTCCGACCGCTTCCTAATGCATCCTAATGCAGCAGTTTGACCCTCGGTAGGAGATGCCACCGGAACTGACACTAACGGTACGTTGGTGTCGGTCCCACCGACATCATAATCATCCTCTTAATGACACATGCCCACTGCTCACATGAACAACTTATATCTCTCTACATTAATCCACCTCTAATCCTTTGGGTTCTGGAGCAGCTTTCTATTAGTCAAAAAGCGCATCATCAGGGGTGGTAAGTGCTATATAAATACAACCACAATTAATGGAAGTGTATATGTGGACTGGATCAATTCTGATGCACAAACCTTCTCTGCAAACTCCAACCAATGAAAAGAATGCACTACTACTATCAAAGTGACAGTGGGCCCAAGACTGTGCATACCAGTCAGACGAAAAAAGTCAACTGTGGCAACAGTAAAGTGGTGAAAGGAATGCTTGAATTATTCTCAGCCACTGGCCAAGGTGCGACGTGCATTCCAGTCCATTGCTTATCACCCACTGTACCTCTCTAGACAGACACCAGTCACAGGCAAATTATATATTCTTTGTCCTTCTCCTCCTTTTTTCCATCTTGTTCTCTCTTGATCCGGACCAAAATCTAATGATAAAGAATATGACGTGGTCCTGAAATATGTGCTGCTGCTCAGCACCGGCACAAATTAAGCTGGAGTGAGTGGCTATGCTGCTGCAGAGCCTCCGATAAGGACCCCATTCTCTTTTTGAATAGCACCATGTGTGTTAGGGATTGTGTTTTATCGGATAGTCTAAACTATTGATAATACTGGGTGTTATGTCATAGTCATATATATAGTTCTTTAAATAATTTCGAAAAGACAAGAAGCTCTAAAAATGTTTCTGCACTGATCCTGTTTCTAGCAGCACCGCAACTGCATTGTCTTCACAATGTGTTCACATCTTTCTCTGCATCTTCCTGTTTGAAACGGTGCTACATAATAAACTGGCCCTCGCCTTGCCTTTTGGACTCAAATTGCAACAGTTGGAAGTAACAAAAGGTTATGACCTCTTTGTTACTCCTTTGTGCTGTGTGTTCATTGTGTTTTGCAAGTGTACCATTTAGACAGGAAGCAGGTGAGCGGGGCCCAGTGAGACCTCATTAGCGGCAACTTTCGCGCTACCTGCCTGTGCACGTTCCTGCTCCATTGTTACTGCAGTCACTTGCAATCACCACGCCTGCACTACCAACAGGAGAGATCAGATGTGAATAATACATAGAAAAATGTACCTTCAGCAGCACATAATAAGGCCATTAAAAGTCACCAAGGGGTTCCTTGAGATCAAAATGCATGAGTATACAGTACAAGTACTCTGATATAATGGCACCCCTCTGGGACTTTCAATGCCCTTAATTACATGTGGTGTGTAGTGTGTGGTTATATATAATGTCTGTATTTTATTTCACATTGAAGGTAAATAATTTGCCTCCTTATATCTCGCTGTTTGTTTAGATGCGACCAACCAACATCGTTGTTTTTACTTTGTGCTGCTCATTCTAATATTTCTAAATATGCTTTATTTACAAACATCAACCAATACACTGTCGTCTACCTGAAACGTGTTCTTTACAAAGTTTACTCATGGACTATTCACAGTTCTCTTCATCATCCATATTACCTTTAGTTCCTCCCCTGTTATTATTCCTTTCGGTTTCTGATCCCATTGTTATCCTCCTTTTCATGTTGCCCTCTTTCCTTATTTACTCTCTGTTGACTCCCACTCGGGTCAAAAGTGTGCTGCCAATAATCGGCTACATTTACCCATGTTTAGCAAGAGCGCTCGCTTGGCCAATAAGATCCAAGGAGCATGGTTTGGGAACAGCGCCGTGTGTGGTGGTGACCAAGGTGAGATATTTCCCAGCCCTCCCCTACCAGGACTGCCAGTGCTGCCCATAAGAAGCTCTTCAGAGGAAGTCCTTTGGGAAAGTGAAATACGCCTTTCGAGCAGCACCTCCCGGCTTGCAAAAATAGCAAGGACTGATGAACAATATCCAGTGGGTCTGAAAATGATGGCAATGGCATCATTTAAGGGTCGCACATGTGGGACTCAAGCACCTTGATGTGGCTGTTATTACTTTGACATATGATTAGCCTCAAACCACTAGCTTCACAATAGGATAAAAAGCAGCACATTGATAGGGTAATTTAGTCCCTGGTAGCCGGCAAGCCAATCCAGAGGAAGTCCTGGTCACCAATCGCCTGTCGGAGACTGGCAAAGCCTGCTCTCCATTTTTCTGTACCTTTTGTGCAACCACTGGTCATGTTATTGCACCAAAGGCAGATCAGAAATGGAATCCATGTTTGCTTGGCCTGACTCAACATTTTTGTTTTTCTAAAACAAAGTCCCAACGAGGGAGGTTGTTTTAGAAAAACAAAAAAGCAATTGCATAGTTGTGCAGTGATTTACCACCTTGTGCATCCAAACTATGTGTGTTTTCCCTGACCGGGAGCCTTCATGACTCACATGGCGATCCTCAACATGGTGGTGGGGAACAGCAATGGTTTGCATAGTAAATCTGGAGTAACGCAAGGCATCACAAGTCACTGTCTTGCGCAACTCTGCATTGGGAAGGCATTCCATGTGTGGAGGTGGGTGTTCCCACACATCCACCCATGTTTTTTGGTGCATTCCCAGATTCACTAAGACTAGTAAACCTTGCAATTGGCCAAAATGCTATGCTTTTCCAGATGACGCATAACGGGGAGAAAATCTTTATCTCTCCTCATTATTTCCTGTTTCTACGTGTGTTCTAATATGCAGCACACATAGAAAGAGCAAAATGCCGCTGAGGATTGTTTTTGAAACCATCCTGCTTGTAGCATAGGCACCCTTGCACATTAGCACAAGGCTTCCTGCATTGGCGCTTAGCAGCCACAAGTGCTCAAGTGCAGAAAGAGCAGGAATGTGCCATATTTTTGTAACTATGACACATTTCTGCCGTCTCCATTTGACACAGAGCAGCAAGTTGTTTTGCTATGTTGCGCTGCATCAAATCTTAGTAAATCTGGGCCCTGTTGCGTAAATGTGGCCCAATTCAGCACATGGAGCAGCAGAGTGACCTATAGGCAAACAAACATATTTTGAGGTTCCTGTGTATGTGATATTATACAATCTCTTTTCATGCCACTGGATACAGCAGTTTCTTTAAATAATTTAGAACTCAACAATGTTCAAAGATCAATAAAAGCACTGTACACCCTGCAATCACCTTTCTTTTGTGCTGCTGCTCACTTCAGACAAGTCTTGTTTTTGCACGTTTTGAATATGCTCAGTTCTTTTAAGGGTTTATGTGTTTTATGAGTGTTCACTACGAATCAGCATAATTCTGTGAGTCTGTTGGAGTGTTAAATGCGAACATTTTCTTGAGGAGAAACCATCTAAAGATTTTCATCGTAATTATCTCGTACAGTTATGGTGATTAATCATCTCTATTAATGATTCCTATATTGAGTAAACTTTAGATTATATTTACCAACATGGTTGAGGAAGGAGCAGGGACAGCTGAAGATAATTTAAAATACGAGAAATTTAACAAGCCTATTAAAAGATTCTCACTATAAATTAGTAATAGAATGGAGAAAAAAATTGGAAATTATGCAGATGACCAAAAATTTGGAATCTGAGGATGAACACTTTTGGTCAGCTGGTGGAGCAGATTTTCACAACAAAAAGGGGTAAAGTAACCAGTAAGAAGAATCTTTTTGGAAAAAATAAGAGTCAAGCAAAAAATTGAAATCTGCATTGAAAGACCATGATTTCTGTGACTGCACAAACCCTGAAGGTGCATATAGCACACAAGAAGGGCCCGGCATAATAATAAAACAATAAGTAAGGTGCACAAAAATACAGCAGAAAGATGCGATGAGTCATCTGTTAGTTCGTAAGTAGAGATTAGTTGCTCATCTGACTTTGACTCTGAGGACCAGGAGTGTAAAGCTTAGGATGAACATATAGAGATAGAGTGAGGAGAAGGAGAGAGACCCATAGGTATTAACAGGTACTTTGGGACATACAATGTTTCAGCCTATGCTTTTGAAACAGTCTCTTTCACCTGAGTGGACACCAATTGATCATGTGAGAGAGCATGTTGAAGTTTGGTTACACAAGCAAATACCTGAGGATGTTAGGATAAGATTGAGATCGGAGTATCCTAGACCATCGTTTGCGAATAAGATGAAGTTCACCACTGAATCAGATGCAAAAATCTTAGGGCCCGATTATGAGTTTGACGCAGTTGCGCCGGCTCTCTGCCGGCACAACTGCACCAAACCCGCACAAGGACTGCCTGCCGTAATACGAGATGAACGAGTTCAACTCGTAATACAGCAGGAGGTCCTTTGCTCTTCCCATGGAAGTCCCTGGAAAACAGGCACTGCAATGGGAACAGCAAAAAAGTTCCAGAACGGCAGGGACGTGGACATCCATGCTGTGCTGGAACTTCGTGGGAATCCAGACGGGGGGCACATGTTGTGCCCCTCTCAATGTATCCCCATGGCAGGGTGGACATGGGGCTCCTGTAGGGCCCCTTTGTTCCTCCACCGCCAGCCTTTTTATGGCGGGGCTCCGTCATGAAATGGATTGCCGTGCAGGAACTCATAATGTGCTGAGTGGGACTGCACCAGTCCCCGCTCAGCATATTGCATTGTGGCGCAGCTGAGCCACCGCCAGGGAACAACTGTTCCCTGGCGCATTGGCGGTCCACCGCTGATGCAACAGTGAACGTCGTAATCGGCAAAAGGGTGGACCGTCACTGCTGCGCCACCAGAAGTCTAGCGGTCGGAAGTCCGCCAGACTCATATTCAGCCCCTTATCTTTTATTGGCAAGGGATGATCAAATCTTCATAAAGGTATTGATAAAGGATTATGCACCTGTCACGATTGACTATTTGACTGTATTAGACCTCTAGCACAGATTCTTGACACCGCAGAAGAGGCCTTTGCTTATCAACAGAAATAAGAAGTGGAAGAGTAATGACAGTGGTTTCAGCATGCAGTGTGTTTATTAGGTAATGAGAACACTGTGTTTTCTGTGGGGTGTAGGATGAGTATTTGGCTGAAAATTGACCTTAAGCTGGTTGATCCGGCAAACAATGAGGAAGATCTGGTAGCTAAAGTCTTCTTGTTTGGGGAAGCTTTTATTAAAGCCATGTCTAAGTTTGTAGGGGCCTTTTTTCAATTCAAAAGTCACAAAGTTATATTAAAGACACAAATACACTGAAGCACGTCCACACACATGCCTGGTACATATATGCTACCTAAGCAAGCAAACGGGGAAGTGAATGACCTATAGGCAAACAAACATGTTTTGAGGTACCTGTATATGTGTTGCTGATTCTCAAAGCAGTTGCTGTATTATGATAACTGCAAAGTTTAGAAACACCTCAAGGTATGTTAAACAATACAAATGTAACACGCTTAATGGGGTACAATGAGACACCGAAGTCTAGCAGCACCAATCAGAATATGTGCAAAATGCAACGTTTTGCAAGAACCAAGTGCTGATATAGTGCATAGACAGACACTTCTGTGTGATGTGGTGTTCCATGAGAATATGGTTTCTAAAATATTGTGGGACATAAATATTATGATGAGAAGAATATCGTGGACTAGAATGTAACAGGTGAAAATATAGTTGTTTTAGATATATTTTAATTTTGTTATAAAAAAATAACTGTTTAAAATAACATTGTAATGTATGTTGTTGTTTTATGTGTATTTGGGATTTTTTTTGTTGGTTTTTACAATTTTGGTGATTTTTTTAATCTATATTTCTTTCAGTAGCATCATTTTAAGAGCAGGATGTTCAGGTTTCAGGGGAATGTGGTGGAGAGCTATTTTTATTTATCTATATATTTTTTATGATATTTTTTAATAACACTTTTTTTTAATTGCAGAATATTTAAAATTTTTAAAACATCTTTTGTTTGCTGTGTTTTTTTAGTAAATTAAGTATGCCTTTATAATGTATTTTTTTGATTGTTAAAGTTTTAGTAATTTTTTATTAGTTCAATTTTTTTTATTAATCTTTTGTGCTATTGTCATGTAGTTAATATTATACAGATAATATAGTGATTAAGGTCCTAATTAGGATGTCGGTCAGTAAGCCTCTGACCCCTCTTTGGAGGCTTACTGACTGACGTCCTTGATTTGAATTCCGACCCACGTATTACGATTACGACGGCCGCAATTCAAACCGGCTGGTAAAATGGCTGGCTTCCGTCGGGCTCAAGGAGTCCGTTGGCCAGTTGAAAACCGAACATAATCCCTTACGGACAGCATTTTCGCCATCGGGATGATGATTCCGTTTTCCGACAGGCTTTCCATGTTGAGCCTTCCAACATGGAAAGCCTGCTGGAAAATGTTTTTGGGGGGCCCCGAGAGTGGCCCGTTTCCTCTTAATCCTCCGGTTGGGGGCCATTGTGTGGCAGTCACCGTGAAGTGTCTTCTATACAGTGCAGATATTTACAGTGACTCCCATTTCTCTATGGGAGCTTGTGCTGCGGCAGGTTACTGACCACAGCACTAATTTTGCATGTTTTTAAACATTTTTTATTATTTTTTAATATATTATTTTTGAACAATTTTATTTTTTTATATTTGCCATTTTTTGGCTCTGTAATCTCTGTTTACATTTGAATTTTTTGTAGATTTGTTTTAGTTTTGTTTTTATTTTTAATATATATATTTTTTTAATTTGGAATGGGGGGGAAATACGTAGAGGATTGCTTAGACCTCCAAATAGAAGGTTCAGATCTAGTGTCCTCCTTTGAATCACTAACAAAATTAGCAGACACACTTTTAGAAACAAAAGGCCCCAGCAAGATATCAACTAACCCACGGTGGTTTGACTCCAACTGCTCGAAAGCTTTAAGGAATTTGAAACAAGCACTAAAAAGCAAACCAAGGGACACGGCAATAGTGGCCAAACTGAGGCAAACCTACAAGGCCAAAATTAAGGAGAGAAAATTAGTAGTACAGGCAGAGGTATGGGCAGATTTGAGAGAGGCAGGAGAAAACCGGGACTATTGTGAATTCTGGAAAATAGTAAATAGGCCTTGTTTTCAAGATAGCTCCTCCCCAACTATTAGCACTAACATTCTCCCAGAACAATGGGTTAGTCACTTCGAGGGACTGTACAATAATGCGAAGGGGGTATTGCAAGAGGGTAGGTGGGAAGGGGATAGGAGTGTAGATTTAACTTTCTCACTGGAAGAGCTCAAATTAGCAATTCAAGGGCTCACCCCCAACAAAGCACCGGGACCAGATGGGACACCTCCAGACCTGTATAGAAGCAATATAGACCTGTGGGCCCCTATTTTAACAAGGGTCCTAAATGCGGCGATTAGGTTTGGTCTACCACGCTCCTGGTCCACCGCCCTAATAGTACCTATCTTCAAGAAAGGGAGCCGAGAAGACCCGAAATGCTACAGGCTGATTTCTCTAATCGACGTCTCAGCGAAAATTATGGGACGGGTGATATTGCACAGGCTAACAAACTGGACAGAGGAACATTGCACTTTAGTGGACACCCAGTATGGTTTCAGAGGGGGGAGGTCAACAAGCGACCAGTGCCTGAATCTGTATTTGTTAACAGCTAAATACACCAAAGCCTCCACTGGAACCGTTTTCATGGGGTTCATGGATTTGGCAGCTGCTTTTGACAATGTCAATAGAACTAAACTCTGGGCCATGATGTTTAACCTGGGTATGGAGGCGGAGTTGATTAACATTCTAAAGGAACTCCATTGGAATACTACGGCTAAAGTACGTTTCACCTCGGATCGGGGCTGCACGGATGCTTTCCCCTGCACAGGAGGAGTAAGACAAGGATGCATCCTTGCTCCTTTTCTTTTCTCGCTATACATAAATGGCCTGGAACGACACCTCATCTCTCTAGCCGCAGATTGTCCAAGAGTAGGATCACGACAAATACCTGTCCTTTTGTACGCGGACGACGCGGTCCTGCTGGCCCGCACACCAAGGAGTCTACAAATCTTGGTGAATGGGTTTGTTGAATTCATGGCTGACCTAGATCTGGCAGTGAACTTGAAAAAATCATTTGTCTTGGTAGCAGGGAAAAAACCAGCTAAGAAACCACTGTTCAAGATAGGGCCACATGTCCTGGAAACGGTAAATACTTTCCCTTACCTGGGCCTGCTCCTGGACTCTAACATGTACTTTAAGCCTTTGGTAGACGAACATTGTTCAAAACTTACATCATCCAATGGGGCAATTTTAAGCTTTGCACACAGACTGGGTCGGTGGAGCCCGGAACAGATCATGACACTCTATGGGTCCATCACTAAGTCAAAGGCCCTATACGGGGCAGAGGTGTGGGGATTTACGGATGTGACTAAATTGCAAATCGAAGAAGACCAGTTCCTCCGCCGAATTCTCAGAATCCCAAAATCCACCCCTGCGGACATTGCTCATCTTGAACTGGGGATGGGCTATATCTCTGACGAGGTAAAGATCAGACCAATTACTATGTGGACAAGTGTATGGACCAACCCAGAGGCGGAATTAACCAGGGAAATTGTTAAAGACTGTTTGCTAAGGGAAAACGCACTTGAAATTCCATGGTTGAAATATGTTAAAAATACCTTGAAAAGTATTCATCAGACACATTTGTTCTTGGATCATACGCAGATTACAACCATGTCTAAACTCATAGTAAAGAAACTGTTACTGGAAAACTTTGCAAGGGCTAGACTCAAAGTGGGACAACTTAAGAGAACAGTAACTGCACATGGCTTGGTAGCAAACAGGGCAGGCATGGAACCATATTTGTTTTTAATGCACAACCAACAGGACAGATTTTTAATGTGCCGTTTTAGGCTCAATCTTTTACCTAACATTTTAGCTTACCCCGCGGGGTTCACCACAACGATTGAGCAGAAGGGTGCCTGCGGCTGCGACAATAAGTCTCCGCAGGACACCCTTCATTTTGTACTTTTATGTCCATTTTATCAATTTCCAAGGCGCCGCTTCCTGGTCCAAATACTGAAAAACCAGAAAATACGCCAAGCAAAAGCAGCCCTGTTGTTTTTACAAAAAGCAAATGATATGTATACTCTCTATGCTATCTCAAATTTCCTAAAAGTTACTGTTAGACTTAGGAATACAAGGAACTAATATAATCGTATTTACATGTCCTTTCTGCCCCTGACCCACAAATCATGTCCCTAGTAAATGTTTTTAATCCTTCTCTTTTTAAATTGTTGAAGTTCAGGAATGAAATGTGATAAATTGTATTTTTATGATGATTTTTAATTATCGAAATAAAAACGAACTGAACTGAACTAATTTGGAATGGTTTTAGTAAACTTGTGTATCCAAAATTACATTATTGTCCCTTAATCTTATTTGGTTTAGGGTGAGAATACTTAATTGTACTTTCTTAAAGTCCAACACATTTCCCAATGGGTCTAACCTTGAAAATGAACTTTAAATCTGAATTCCCAAGGTGCACCATTTTCCCCAATGTGGCTACGGTTGGAGAAAGAATGTTACATTCCACCTCCCAAAAGTGCAACACTTTCAACAACATGGCTACGGGCCTTATTAAGACTACGGCGGTCCATCGGACTGCCGTAGCCCAGGTGCAACTGGGGCAGTCAAACTGCATTGGTACCACCACAACCGCCAGGGATCAGAGATTCCTGGCGGTGTTGTGGCAGTCTTGCGACCGCAATATGCTTGGCAGGGCCGCTGCAGCACAACCAAGCATATTACTAGTTTCCTCCTTGCCACGGTTTTCATGGTGGTGAGCCCACCATGAAAAGTGTGTCAGAGAGGAAACAGGGCCACATGATGCCTCTGAGTCAGGTGTGCATGCAGGGGGGCGATGGTGTACCCCCCTGTCTGCATAAAACCCCAGTTCCTGCAGGGCATAGACTTGACAGTCCATGCCCTGCAGGAACCTGCAATCGTTTTCCCATTATGGTGCCTTGCTAAGCACAGCTGTGGCCCAGCCACCGCAGGACCGCCCAACCTGGAATCCTGTTAGAATCTGGTGGGCAGTCTCATTATAAATTTATTGGTGTGGGAGTTGGGTACTGGAAAATGGTGGCCTGGTCCCACATGACCAAACTCATAATAAGGCCCTAAGTTTGAAGTGGGAATAATATATAGAACCTCCCCAAAGTCCAACACTTTGCACATTGTGATTAAGTTTGGAGCAGGAATTGTAAATAAGTTCTACCCCAGAGTGTAACGCTTTCCTCAATGTGGCTAAGGGGCTGAATGCGACTTTGGCAGTCCGAATGGCGCAAAACCCCCTGTGCAACGCCACCGCAATGCATGCGCAAGTCCATCAGCCATATTACGAGTTTCGCATGCAGATCTGCCACCTTCAGCTCGGCCGTTCAGCCAATGGTCTAGCACCGGCCACACATTGGGAAACATGTCTTCGGTTCACTGCCGGGCACCGCCTGCACCGCAAGCCTGACTGCAGAGCGCATTATGAGTACAAAAAGGCATCGGTGGTCCGGTAGTGGCGCAAAACAATAGACGGTCCTTCGCCATCTTCCAATGCCTACGTTATAAGCAACAAATCACAACACGATTCCAATTTTAGAACCAATGTTCATTGGCAAGTTTTAACACCTTATTCACATGAAGCAACATAACAAATTAACATGTTTTTAGACCAGCCCATAAAACAGCTTCAAAATGCAGACCACAATTCCTTTTGAAGATCAGTGAGGAGCAGTGGGGGAGGAAAGGAGCTGACGTGGCATTGATGGTAGTTCCCTGTACTCAGTGGCTCTTGGCGTCTTGGGCTTCTCCTGCTCGTGGCCTCGTGCTCCCTGCTCTCGGAGCTCCTGGTACCCAGTGGCTCAGCATTAGTCCCTGCCTGCCCGCACCTCTCCAAGCTCAACTCTGCCCAAAATCCACATATCACAACAACAACTCATTTTTGCCAATTAGTTGAGCACCACTGTTAACCTTGAGACAACAACAATTTAGTAGAACAATTAAGGCCAGTTTCAGGTTTGCACACAGGTTATGCCATAAGCCAGTAACAGAATTATTAGAAATCTAGAAGAGCAAATGTATTCCTGTAGGATCTTAAGGAGCGGGCGTTTGGGGCTATAGTAATCTGGACACCCTCAGACGTACTAAAAATGGCTTTTCCAGTAGATTATTGTCAGTACCCAAGAGCACAGCAACCTTCAATTGCTATTAAGGGTTAAGTCTAACCTACTCAGAGAATGCCATTGGCTCCACTCCATTGATTCTATAGATTAATTGCTGGAGAAAAACGGTTCTACTTTTCCGTATTCACCGAAAAAAGTAGTAAAGTTAGACTTTTGGTCCAAGTTTACCTTTGTGAATCAGGCCCTATGATTGTATGTTATGTCTTAAACTTTTATGGTTCTTTGCACTGAACAAAGATTTTTGACTGACCGAGTCATACTGTCTTCATTTGATTTTTGGAAAGTCAATAGATTTGGTGGCCAGAATAGAAGCATTCACTTTGAAATTGTAAATTTTTAACATGTAGAAGCTCTATTGTTTCATTTGGGAAATCAAACACAATTTTTTAATGTTGTTTTGGCTCTGTTTGGATGGTGTTGTCGCCCTAAAAGGAAAATCATGTAAAATCCTCTCTTCCGGTGTCGCCTTCTGGGAGATCTGTGATGTATGCTCAGAAATACGGAGGGGGATATTCACAAGGATGTATCTCCGATTTAACGGCACTTTAGCGCAGCCAACGTCGTGATAAATTTACCTCCCCATTCACAAGCCGTTGCAAACAGCCCACATCACCAGTTTACCCGCGATAGCAGCCGCAAAAAACATCGCCACCGATGACCCCCGCAACTATCGCTAATGAGATGCAGAGTAGACGTTACCGTGCCAAAAGCAGCGGCAACACCACTCCACAACATTCACAACGACCAGACAGAACTGCGATAAGAACACAAAACAGGCGATAAGGCACGTTAGCAGCAGGAAAATAACACCTTCTCTGACCTGGTGCAAAGTCGGACCACAGCCTGCACCACAAAAGGGAGCACAGCCCACAGCCACATCGGAAGGGCAACAGATGCACCCGGGCAAATGAACATGCAGCCAGGAGGGCCAAAAGGGCAACAACACCTGCCGCCTCCACCCCCAGGACCCCCTCTCCCCGGCACCCCCTCGACAAAAAACATGCCACATCAGCTACACCTAAACACGTCCAAAATAATCAGCTTGATGTCGCAAAATCACAACTGGTGACATGCATGTGTCGTCACAAAAATAAGCATCACACATTCACTTTCGAAGCAACAAATGAAACTTTATTAACATGAACACTGAAATGAAATGAAGACACATGGCGGCTACCCGCGGGACAATTCGTAGGTCACTGTCTGCAAGACAAAAATAATGATGAGAAGGTGTGTACTGTGCACATCAAAGGTCAGAGAGAGAGAGAAGGAGAGAAAGAGGAAGAGAGGGAGGGAGAGAGATAAGAAGAGAGGGGGTGAGTGAGAGAGAAAAGAAGAGAGGGGGAGAGAGAGAAGAAGAGATGGGGAGAGAGAGAAAGAGAGAAGAATAGAGGGGCAGAGAGAGAGTGCCGCCCCTGCCCACCAAGCCACACTGCTCACCTGCTGCCACCGGTGTGTCTCCAAGCACTTGCCGGTATGTATAGCAGTAAACCAGGTCACACATCTGAGACAGACCCGTCATCTGAAACAGAGTCCAGATACACGGTTGGCACAGTATTTGCGAATAAACATGTAGGAAACTATACTAAACATGGTAGACTAATTAATAAATAAAAGTGCATTTCATAGTCACAATGACCAAACAAGACCCAAAAAGGTGAAATTCTGTATTTTCATTTATTAATGCAAATCTATATTCTTGTGCATATATATACAATTTATCTGTGATCTTTTCTCATCGCCCTATATGTAGCTACATCTCCTTTTACTTTTTCCTTTTCATTAAATTATTTATTGTGTTTGTCACATCAGTTGTGCATATATTTACACATTTGTGATTCTTTACATATCATGTATCTATACATTCACAATCGACATAGGGAGGAAAACAAGAAAAACAGGAAAAACAAGAATCATTGACGCATTATCTGTCCCATTTGGTCAATTATTCGCAGTATATTTGATCTCATTTTTTGAACATGGCTAAACTTAATCATACTACGTGCGTTTCGGCGTTCTGCCTTCCTCAGGTAGCCATGATGTCTTAACTCCTTGTTAAAGAGAGCCTCGTATCTGATTAAGTGGAAGAGCAATTGATCCACAATTTATCACGGGAGGTGAAGCGAAAAAAGGTCAACATATGCTGGGTATCCAATATGTCCCAAAGCAAATTGTTTACGGGTGACTCGTTTGAAAAACTTGACAAATTAATGTATTTAGGGAACTGGATGCGCCATATATATATATTAGGCGTAGCGACAGAATCTCATATATAGTCTAGGTCAAGTGTTAGTAGAATAATGGAAACGGAGACGCTGATGTAATGGAATTCTGTTTCGTTATGCGTCCTCACCGATCGTCCATAGTACTGGTTTTAGATTCACACGCCCCGTGACCAGAGTTCAAAGCAAAGCACGGTTGGCACAGTACACACAATTGCACAAGACAACATCACCTGCCCGCCATTGCACCACCAGGCAGAGGCACCCCAGCCTCTTCCACCACCTATCGGAGCATGCCTGCCATGCACACCCAGGCAGAAGCACCCCAGCCCCTCCAGCCTCCCATCGGAGCATGCCCGCCCATGTCCACCCAGGCCTCACTGCTCACCTTCCGCCACCGGCGTGTAGACAGGAGGTCACACCATGTGCCGCTGCAAGCCACAAGCCCGGGGCCTGCGGACATGGCACCCTCGACACAATGCAGCCCCGCTCCGCAGGCTACCAGTTCTCACATTTGGTGCTGGGTCTTGATTACTCCATGGCATAGGACATACCACTGCACCCGGCATCATCGTAGGCTGCACACCAGCTCAGCCTAATGGGTGCCACTAACTCTGGGAACCCGGAAGTGATGTCACGTGGCGGTAGGCCCGTGCTGCGCGCTGGCTCTGGCCTACACTGCGGTCCAGCAGGGCACACACAACCTGAGCTGTCCAGGCCGCCACGATGGGGCCTCATCGCAGGCTGCACACCCGCTCAGCAGCTTAAGGTGCCACTGACTCAGTGCACCCAAAGTCACCGTCCCGTGGCGGGGTGCGTGTGCCGGCCGCAATGCTCCAGGTGCCACTAACCCTGTGCAACGCCAGTCAGCACCATGTGGTGGTAGGCCCATGCCGGCCGCAAGGCCTCGGGTACCACTAACCCTGTGCGCAACAACTCATGTAGCCTTTATGATTGAGAACCGTGGAGCATCCGTCATCTAGTCAAGTCAACACCGGCAGAGGGAAATGTGACGTCGTCGGTCCCTTATGTTGGCGGAGACACATGGCCTGTGTCGCCTGTGCCGGATGGGTGTGGTGTGCGTGCAAACCTGCCCTCAGGGAGTGGCTGTGACATGCGGACATCTAGACCCGTAACCTGCACACCACCAGCGTGTACGGCTGCGACGAGTAGCAATGAGGGCCCCCCCTTGGAGCGTAAGCGGAGTGGTCTGGCCTGTTGTATGCCGGACCAGCACAGGGCCTGCAAAAATAACTTGTGGGCTCTGGGTATGGTACAGTCCATGTCCGGACATGGAAGTGACTGATGCGTGTGTCCCTGTTGTAGTGTTCACGGGACCTGGTACACAATATGCAATGTGGCAACCTCTGACTGGCATCCCACAGGATGAGCATCATTGATGCAAGAGAAATCACTGTCCCTACATTCATCCACACATTCATACATGAATGATGAAAGACATGACACAGCAGTGTGTCACTGGATATTTGTTGCACATCCGGTGCAGTTCTGAAGCTGGAGCGGTACAGGGCAATGCCGAGCACACTACACAATATGGGCCTGTGGAGGGCCAGCCAGAGTCCATCCGGGGATGACAAGTACTGTGGAAGAGGAAGGGTACTGTCCGCAGTCTGGTTGCCATGTCATTGGTCATCAAACAGGATATGGCAGTCCATGTCGCTGTCCAAGGTGAGTGCATCGGAGTGTAGCGGGGGTCAGTGGATGGTCAAGAGGCCATGTGTGGCACCAAGCAGAAACAGGCCAGGTGGCGGAAATGAATGCTAGTGCCTCCTGATCACAAACCCATCGTGTCCTCGTCCCCGAATGTGTGCTCTGCCCCACCTGTGGGTGTTGCAGTACCGGCTGAAGAACTGTGTGCCAGAGTGGATAAGTCTGCCGCAGTGTGAGGCAATGGCACACCAGGGGGCGGAGATGTGGATGATGAGGGGGCAGCAGCATTCATCTGCGCCACGCCTTTTGGCAGCAATGCCATGATGATGATCTGCAGGGCATGGTAGATCCCAGCTACATTTCGCTGATATACACCGGTGGCTGCCATCTTTTCCGCCTCCATCCGCACCATGTCCTCCATGAGCATGTGTGCTGGTATTGCTGGTGCCCCTCTGAGCGGACAGGTGTTCTTCTCTCCATGTCAGGACTCCAGTGATGTCAGTCAGGGCTCGTTGATGACCATGGAGTGGGCCTAGACACCCATGGATGGCGTCCAGTTTGGTGGCCATGAGGTCGAACCCCACCCACACCTGCTCAGCCATCTCCCTCTGTGCCTCCAGCACACGGCGTTGGAATGCTGTGTGTTGTTCCTGGGGGAATTGGGAGACTGCTGGGCCGTGGGTGCCTCCTGCTGGGTGGTTTGGGTGGTGGGTGGGGTCTCCTCGATGCAGCTGGTCACCCTGATCCTGGAGGTGAGTCGCTGATGATGTCAATGATGTTTAGGAGGGTTTGTGCGTCGATGCTGGGCTTGTCCTTGTCGTCATCAATGAAGAGTGGCTGGGACTGCTCTGCAAGGGTGTTGACGGTGGCCCTGTAATGTGAAGGGGCGATGGTGTGTTGAAATGTGTTCACATATATGTAGCCGCATGGTACATGTTGACACACAGACAGCATGGCATTGTACATTGTGAGACAGTCTATAGATCTGGGCGATGACCCAGAGTCACTGAGGGTGTGCACTGTGCTCTGCTTGATTGTGCATGTGTGCCAATGTGGCCATCTCCACCTGTCCCCCCAGTACCTGGTGGTCACTCACCCTGTTGTGGTTGTGTTGTGTCCTGTCGAGCAGTGTCCGCTCCCCCAACTCCAGCCACAGTATCCACACTGATGTCTGTCGACACCAGCTCCTCCATGTCATCCAGCATGAGCTGTGGTGCTGGGCCCACACCTCCAGTCTGCATTTCTGCCTTCTGGTTAGCTCCGGGTTTCTCCTTGGTCTTTCTCTTGATGTCATTACATCGCCTCTTGACCCCATCCATTGTCCTCTTGTGCTCTCCGACGGCATTCACCTTGTCCATGATGTCCCGCCATATTCCAGTTTTGGTGCCCAATGACACATTGGAGGTGACGAAGAATTGTTGATGGTGTTCCATCACCTCCATGACAATGATCCTGTTCGCCTGCGGACTGAACTTCGTCTTCCTCTTCTTCTTGTCCTTGCCCTTCCCTGTCCCCGAGGTCCTGGGCTGGTCGTCCGGGGTGCTTGTGGTGTTGCACTCGTCCTCTGCGCCTGCTCCGGCTGCCTCCATGGTGCTTGGGTGTTGGTTAGTTTGTGTTTGGGTGTTTTTTTCTTCTTTTATGGTGATTTTTCCCACCTGCCAGGTGTGTGTTGCAGGCCTGGCACTGCTTATCGCTGATTTCCTCATCGCGCTGTGGCCCATCGCAGGTTTTTTTGTGTTGTGGTTTGTGTTTTTATCTCCATCGAGGTGGTTGTATCGTGGACATTGTCCGCGGTATAGGCAGACTATCGCATGGTACCGCCTTGTTGTGAATTCCACGTTGTCACAGAGTTATTTTTCTGCGATGGGCAGCGATGTTGAGAGTTGCGTTAAGCTACTCTTGCGGTAGTTTTCACACGTTCTTGTGAATATACTCCTGAGTTTTTAGAAATCAATAACCTCATTTTCAAATTGACAGTGGGGAAGCATTACATTGGAAATGTAACAAATAAATGTATGCAAGTATATGGTAACTGTTTATTGGAAACCAAGCTGAAAGGCAGCATAGGATTGCATGCGGTCAAAGGCATACATACAGTCAACGAGTGATTGGAGGGAAATCTGGGTTCTGAGACAGAAATTGGTCTGGTTCTATGTAGTGATGTATTGTTCTGCAAAGATATGTGTCTTCAATTCTTTCCTAAATTGTAGCAGGATTGAGACAATCTTGATGAATAGAGGATGTCCTTTGAAGTCATGGATACGTAAATGGAGAAGGCCGTGTGCTTTATTTTGTTTGCTTTCCTGGCTCTAGTCTTCTTGTCTTGCTTGCTTGCTGCAAATTGCTGGCAGCGCCTTCTGCGCTTTCCCTGTAACTAAACTTATCCGCGTTACAAAAGATGCGTATCTAGTGAATATGCAATGATTACTGCAGACCTTCAAATTGTAAGTGTCCCGAGGAAGCTCATTTGCTGTTAAATAATTATTGGCAACATTTATTATACTCATAGTACTGTTGATTGTTTTTTATTTAGTGCAGTTTTACTTAGTTCTTTCCATTGAGAGTGAGTTCACTAATTTAAGGAAATGTGATTTGATTCACCTTCCTTCTCGATACGAAATGCTCTTTGAATACGTTTCAGAAAGAAACTGGATCACATCATTCTTCAGCTGTTTGTAAAAGTATTTTGCCCGGTAGCTTTCTGCATGGAACATACTTGGAAATAACAATCATTTTTCCCTCTGAGTCTAAATCTTAAGTGCTGCCTTATGGCTGAATTGCTTTTTTATATGGCTGGCCCAGGGCACTAGATAGCATTTAAAAGGAAATGTTCGTCTTTCTTCTCACACGCAGTAATCTTTTCTTTTCATCAATGAGGGTGAGAAATAGTACAGCCAGAATGAGGAGGTTGAAAGTTCAAACCACGATCGCTTCCTTTATTCATCTATAGGCGTGTGACATAATGACGTAATTCATTGTGGAAGGATGCATTGCTAATGTCATGCAATTTGGACAAGGTGCCCAGTCTTCTTGGAATTTGACATCTAGTGTGCACTTGCTTAACAAAAAAATCTCGGCCAAAGTACCAGGGCTCGTATAATGATGTCTGTCCTCCAGGCTTTCATCTCCTGGGCACTAAACATAGCACATCAAGCCTACATCCCTTCTTTGATCTTTATTTCGCATTACTCTTCATCTCGATGTGTAAGGTCCTCCAGTAATCACCTCCTGTTAGTCCATTACTACCTTAAGACAAGGAGGCAGCGAGCGGGTCACTATTCTCGAATATTTTATATGTCGCTTGGAAGAACTTTCTGTTTGGCATTAGACTTACTCTCCATTTCTTTCTTTATTCGAAGATGTTAAAAAAAGGATATTCTCCCTCTTCCCCTGTAATCTGACTTTAGTATCCTTCCATCTGTTATTTGGTGTTACAGCGCCAGGACACCATGTAGCTGGTTAGCAGTGTGCTATAGAAAACAAACAGATGAATAAATGAATGAATGAATAAATAAATAATTAAATAAGATTGTGTGACCACATAATGCAGAAAACAATTTAGCACATGGGTCTACACTGGCCTCAAACACTGCACTTTCTTGGATTATATCAATATTTTTCATAACACTATAAGGTTTGTTATGTGCTATGGATAATACTGAAAACCTAGAACAAGTCAGAGGGTGTGCAACAAATAGTAAAATTGTACCAATCTTCAAAATTAATGGCTGAGAATGACCTACACATCTCGTTCTTCTTACCCTCAAACACAAAGTTTAGGCACTGCCTGCTTACTTCAACATTCCCTGTCTAAGCCTATTTCATGTCTATAACTGCTCAAGGCACTCTGGGACTGATTCAAAGTTTGGCAGAGGAGTTGCTCCATCTCAAACATGATTGATATCCTGTCCGTCTTACTTCAAGTGCCATAGGATGTAATGCACATATAATAAGTTGGACGGGATAGCTGTCCCATTTGTGATGGAGTAACCTGAATCAGGCCTTCTGTCTTCTACTCTTAAACCTACCTTCCAATCCACACACTCAATGTTTTTCTTTTGTGTCAGTTGTCTATTGGGCTCCCGTTTTAGCCGTGTACACTGAGTTGCTGCCTATTCATGCTTTGGGCAGGCATTTTGTCACCTTTGCCATGCTCTCTTGGCTTTCTGCAGACAAAAGGTTGATACTGGTGTAGTGTGCTTGGGTTCAACTTCATAATTGCTTGCAGCGCCACACTGAGAGATAGTGCACAGGCTCGCAAGTATATTGTGGAATCCTGGTCTTTCTCTCCTACATGCCTCTAAATTCCTGCCTCCAGAGGTTGGTCCACCAGTAAGGTTTATAAATATCATTGGGCTTTATTTAGCAGATGGTGCCAGACTAATAGGTTTTCTTCTGTCATCTGTTTAACTGAATTTTTTTTTAAAAAATTGCAGGAGGGTTTTTATAAAAATCAGTCTAGTTCTACCAAGAGAATTTAGGCTACTGTATCATGTTGTGCCTTGTATCAATTTGTTTAATGGTAATGAATTGTTAAAGTCTTAATTTTTCATACAAATTTAAGTTGAAGAAATTGTGCCTGACACTAGAAAATGCATTTAACTGTGTCTTATCTGTAGAAGAGAAACAGAAAACATAGAAATGCTTCTTTAAAATGTGATAAATAAATAATGTAGCTTTAAACAATAGGAGAAGATGCTTTCTTGAACATGTAAAAATAAATGTGCAGCTTAATTAAGAAGTAGACTCTCATATCTAATGTGAGTCTATGAGTAGGTCTGAAAATATTTTTCGACTTCTGCTTCACATTTAAAAAAAATGCCTTTTAGAACTACTGATCTAATCCTCTGACTATAAAATTGTTCATCACTTTAAAATGTGCTACTCAAAGAGAAATGAATTTCTTTCTTTTCTCACACCATATGAGTTTCTCATCTCACTAAACAATGTATTATGTTGTATTTTATAATGAATAGATTATTGGTAATGTTGAGCTTATTGAAGATATTGTTTTGCATGGTCTCATCAAGACTTAGTGATAGAAATGTTTCATTGCTTTAGGCCAGTCCTTTGTCCATAAAATGGGGTACTGACAATAACTAACAGAAGAGGTCTGCAAAGGATCTCATGAGAAACCTTCCCTCATGTATCTAGTGCAAGACATATTAGAAACCTTTAGATAACTGCTCACCGGCTTGAATGTTTACCATGCGAAATGAGAGGAGAGATTACAGACCATCTGAAGACCTGTTTCCATTGGACAAACCATGCTGAATGTTGCACATGTTTTATGTTTTCATATATATTTGTTCCTAGTTAGGGAGGCTACACCATTATTTCTTTCCATGCTGTCTTACCCTCAATTCTTTATGCATTATTTTTCCCTTATTCTTGCCCAGATTGCTGTCTGCTACTGCCAACAGCGATTTCCTTTTACCCTGATCTTTATGTGGAGAGACTTTCCCCCACAGTTGATCATAGCTACTGCTGTGTCCCTTTTTCCTTGATTTAATTAACAGTTGTTACTGCAACTTGTTGGGGAACTCAGCTGAGTTTCTGGAACTGCTCTTTATCAGGATTTTATTCTTTCACTAACTAAAAGGTCTGGAATCTTGCTCATTTTCCAAAGAGAACTCTTAATGGGTTCTTATTTAGGTTAGGACTCTTAGAACTAAGTTAGGGACTATTTCCTTTATGGAACACAATGTCTATATTATGAAGATTTTAATGAAACCTTTTCTTGATATTTCTGGAATTTGACTAATCTGGGTAAAAACTGCAGAAACAATGCTAATCTTTTAATGAGAAATAAAGCTTCAAAACGTTTCCAACCCTTTCAACATTGACAGAATATTAAGTTACTGAAAGTTGATGATTGTACTTGAAATTATATTTATTACAGCTCCATTTTGCCATCACAGTCAAGATCCATTGGCCTGAAGATGGAGGAATGCCAAAAATAGGAGGCCTCTGTTGTAAGTGCTTTAGGTTTGCACTAGTCAGCAATAGGCCCTCCCAACTTTTGGGTGCTAACAAGATCAAGTATTTGGAATATGTTTCCTTAAAGGGTTCTTCCTGAAAGTGCATCTTCTCGTAGCTATTACTACTGGTATGATGTGGCAGTTAGGTTCTAGTCTTTGTCATCACCCATATTTAAAGATATATGAAGACTGGATTGTTTTGCGGTTGGATCCAGGTTTTATTCATAAGCTTAATTCAACTTTCAGAGAGAGCATAACGTTGTTCTTCCAGTTTTGTGCCTGAATCCTGACTCATTTTCTGCTTGTATGTTATGTTTTTGCAGATCTGCAAAATACAGGCAATCAGACATCCTGTTTATTAACTCTGGTACCATAAGAAGGGGTTGCAGATCTTCCAAGGAAACTTTGAGTTGGTAGGGTAAGTCTGTAATCTCTTTACCCGACCAGAAATCAGTAAATGAATTTCCAAGTCTCTCCCTACCACAAGAGTGACTTTTCATGGGTAGGATGGGCTGGTGTGTCTATTGTTGAGATTGGTAGAGCTGCAGCTTGTGCTACCCCTTCCACCTTTGTTTCAGAGTATAGTTTGTATGCATCTCAGGATTATTATTTTTTGTGGTTCAAGAATTCTTTGAAAGGCAGCTATCTAATTAGTTTTTGTTAAGCCATAATGTTTGGTTAACATGATTTTTATTGCTTGTTTGGAGTGTTTCAAATTAAAGATTTTGCAGCAGAACGTCTGTCTAAGGTTGTGATATGTCTTCTTTTGAAGGTTTATTCTGCAGATCGTAATGAAGGCATACCTCTTAGGTTAATCCTCAATTAGTAAGGAATAGGACGAGAAAGGAGATGAGGATGCAATATTTGCTTCACTTACCGGTAATCTTCATTACTCTTTTTTTCTTCCTCAGACCTGCATTTACATCTCTTCCTTCCTATTAACCTTCATCAAAGATCTGCTGGAAGAGCTTCTATAAAGAACGGGAAGTGTAAGTGGTAGGAACTAAGTTTAAAGGGAAAGGGACATGACACCCTGGGCATTACCAGACATGGGCAAAAGGCTTGAGTAGGGAGCGGTGTAGTAAATAGACAGACCCTAACTTCAAATAGGAAGTAATGGAATGAGGAAGAAATAATCTGAGTAATGAAGATGACCACATTACGGGGTAAGTAATCAATACATCACAAAAATTGAAAATCATTATCAAACCCATAAGCCAAAAAAAACGGAATAAGAAATGTTTCACCTTTTTGATACCTGTCAAAAAACCTTGTTTACATATGTTAAAGTTAATATTTTTGTGACAAGGATTACCTATGCAAAAAGGGCATGTGGATGTGTTGTTTCCAAGGAATCTATCAGAAATTGATCAAAACAATGGTATATTTCCTGCTACTGGAGACATCCCCCAAACATCCTGGGTATTTGCATAGCAATCTTTTTAGGTCAAACAGAGAATATGTAAAATGTATTGTTGATGTTTTGTGTGTTGATACTTCTATTGGGCAAGTGTTTTGAAATATTAGCCATTGCATTAATTTTGCTAAAAATTAATTTGTCTTCTTGGTTTTCTCTCTATTGACACAAATGCCACACTTTTAAAATGTGTTCATTCTGAACCTAAACATTTAATGGGTAACTTACAGCCCTTATTTCAAATGTTACACTGTGTAAGGTTTCATCCATAACATTGCAAGTTTCTATTTTTTTACATTTCCTTGTATATTCCTTGGCTGAATGTCAGCGCCCAGGACTGAAAGCAAATTCCAGATTTGAAATAACATACACATCTGAAGAAGGAAGGGAGACAGTTCATATTTTATTGAGCCTTCAATACAAGGAAATGCTGGTTCCTGTAATGGTTTGAGTTGCCACCTTGAAGTGTCGCCTATGTTCATGCCTTAGGGTATGGAGAAATTGATGTTGTATCCTAATACATCAAAACCTTTGTTAATCTCGCAAACCATGAGTGGGGCAGTCATTGTTCAGGTTGTTTCATGAAACAAATTATTTCATTCACATATAATAAAACATTTGTGTGTGCAATTTGTTTGTAGGCCTAGGATGGATGGATTGTTCTGTTCACATCCAAAAATTGGTTCTATTGATAAAGTGAACAGTCGGGGTGACAGAGGGTACGCCTGTCTGGAACCTCAAGACAAGATCATTTTAGGGAGTAGTCTACTCTTTAAGAAAATGTTGCTTTTTGGGCATTGGTAAGTTGCTAGTATAAATGTTTTTGTATTTGGACTGATGACCGCTTTATCCAATAGTTTGGCAAGGGAATTCCATTAAATGCTGTCAAAAGCCTTTTGGGGATCAAGGGTAAAAAGGTTCAAGAATGTGTTTATTCAACAATGTTTATTACATTGACCACTAGCCTAATATTATCCCATGTCTGCCTTTGTTTGACAAACCCAGCTTTACACAGTGAGACCATATTGGAACATATGGGATTCAGGCATGCCACTACAATCCTAGTGAAAACCTTTGCATCAAGGTTCAGTAGCACTCTGGTAAGACAGGAATTGCAAGACTTGCTGTCTTTGTCCGGTTTGACCCATAATGTCAACACCGATTCTGTCATTGTATCAGCAAAGGTGCTTGTCTGCAAAATTAAACATTTTATTCAAAGGACTAACAATATAATACCATGGGTACCCTCAGTGCACAACTGCCCCCACCCCCCAGAGGGGACCCGTAATGAGCCCACCAAAGCCAGCCTTTCCATGGCAGTTCTGACGCCAGCATTGTGATCGGGTGGGCAGTGCCTGCTAGGCACAGCCACCATATCCCCAGTGGCCTGTGGCAGAAGCGTGGCAGGTGCTCTATGCGTCCGCCACACTTGTGGCACGATTCACCCCATCATCCTAATATGGCGGGGGGAAATGGGAGCCAAATGGCGGAGGGATCGCCACAACTGGCACGGCGGTGGCGGTCTCTCCGCCATCGCAATGAGCCGCACAAAATGATTGTATGTAATTACGAGCTAGTTGCTTCCTAATTTCATTTTCCAGTAGCTGGCCAGCTACCTTTCAACGTTCGTTATGTTTGTGATGAAGAAATAGCATGATGAGACCTGATTCACAGATTAACACTTGTTACAGTTCTTCTCTGGTTTTGTTTAGATTTCTGTTACTAGTGGGGAGTAGTCTAATTTGTCTTTTGCTTCCATTTTAATGTGAGATTCAAGGTCTGTTTTTTCCTTTTGTTAAGGCATAAGAAGGAGAACTTTCACTGTATAATTTCACCATGGATTGACGATTTCTCCGAGTCCAGTGCTAGCTCCCAGGTTTCTTCATTTTCTGCGTTTTCCTGAAAACAATTCTCTAGTGTTTTATTCATAGGTCTTGTAATTCTTTTTCATAGAGTTGCCAGATAAAGCGTTGTACGGATCTATTGGATTATTATCCAATCTTAATATGATTGGTTTGTGGTGAGATACAGCCTCTATGCCTCTTTGTACATCAAGGATTGAAATAGCCAGATCTGCATAGGCCAAGGACACGTTCATTCACGAATAGGACTTGTGAACCACTGTAACACTTTAAGTTGCCTGCGGAAAGTGTCTGTAACTATTGCCCATGGCAAATTGAACATATATATGCAATTTCTATCCACACCCCCTTCAACTCATGATCTTGACATATATCATATGATCACATACATACACATTATATGACGAAGGCAATGTGAAGTACTGTTCTGGCTAATACAAACCAGGTGACACATATTAACTAGGGCAATGGGGAAGAAAGATGGGTTGCACAATGTTTTGTGATATTGGATGGAACTCTGCTTCACACAAGACATAATTATGTAAAGCATTACAAACTGCCACTGTACTGCCAATACCACAGGCTGAAGTGTGTTGCATTACAACAAAGCTATGGGAGTTGTATTCCTGCTGAAGGGATACAACTCCCAGATCAAATCCCAGATCAAGAATGAACAATAAAAAACAAAGAAATGTGGGTGAGAAGATTGATTCCTTGAAATACCAGTAAATGAAGAATCTCCTTCTGGTTTGGTATTTTGGTAGGCGTTCTATTAAGGAAAGTTTACAGGAGACATAAATATTGTCTACAGTCTCAAATTATGCATATAACTATGTTATAATCTGAAACTGGGTTCATGTCGGAACACATGAAAAATGTGAGTAAGGTTAGCTGCAAAATTACTGAATTGTGAGTAGTCAGTCAGTCAGTCAAGTTATTCTGATAATCAAATATCCATAAAAGAAAAACCACATTAAGAACACATAAAATCATATTAAAGTATAAAATATGAAATTAAACACAATTAATCACACACAAAACTGACATATAAAAGCACTACAGTTTCAACGGGGCAGTCTTGCCAGGCAAAGAATAAAACACAATTAATTACACACAAAGGTAAAAAGCATTCTATGGAAGCATGTATAATCACTGCAATAACAACAGGGACATTTTAATCAGAAAGCAAGGCACGCTGGGCCCGAAAAGGCGCTTCAATAAAAGAGCCTACATATAAGTTTGTCTCATCATCTGACAATTGTAAGAGAAAACTGAATGCCACCTTAAAAGCCCTAATATTGTGTTTTTTAATGACCGGAATGAAAAGTGCTTCGTATATCTTAAATACAAATTTAATAAAAGTATGAGTGCTGCATGGACTGACCAGAACTCCCATCACAGGGGCAAGGACACACATCAAGGTTCATTTGAAAACCCAGGGAGAAACATAATAAATATTTTAATGTGCCAGCCCCAAACAGAACCACAACAAGCTACCTTCCCAGCGTCCACTTGCTGTAAAGAGGCAGCTGGTTGGAAGGCTAACTACAGCCTGTTTAAATAAGATGTCACTGTTGACTTTCCCCCATCCTTGTGTAATCTTGTGGTACGCTCAAAATGAAACAGGGTTAGCTGCACAGGTTTCTTATTTACATTCACAATATTTTCTGTGTCTATGAAGACACGCAGTAAACCAATCTTTCGAAAAACAGACTCCACAGCTGCTAGCCATGGAATTTGTGAGTAAATTAAATTACATCTGCATAATGCACTGATGGATTACTGGGTCAAAATCTGATAGTGCAAACCACACTTAAATAATGCAAACTGAAAGCATGAAGCATGAAGGGTTTGAAAGCCATGATTAATGTCTTGCAAAAGTCTCACTGTCTGAGAAAGGTCTTATTTTCACAGGCATTAAGCTAAGGTCCTTAGCAGACAGAGCTGTGCAACTCTTGCATGTGGGCCACCAAGGGGTTGATAAGACAACAACAAAGATTGGGGAAAGAATGGTTCCCAAAAGTAAATGAAATGGTCCAAGAAGAAATTGCCCAGTGTATAACGTGCCAAGAGCAGGGCAAGAGGACCCTTTCTCATGAACAAATACAGCCAGGAAACTCAGCAGTGATTTCCACAGCATCTTGGGTTGGCACCAGCTACTCTCCATGATGGATGCTTGTTGATTCAGTGCCCCCCGAAATGTTTAAAGTATGTCTACTCAAAGATCTACACAGGGAATGAAAAGGATCAGTGGTTCCCTATTCCAAGAGAGAATATCCCAGCAATGTTTAAAACAGTGTTCTGAAACATCAACACATCATTTCTGGAAAACCACAAGCAAATGGGTGGGGGGAATAGTTAATTCGGGCTTTAATATCGACTTTGCATTATGGAGGTAGAGACAATGGACATTGAGTGGGGCATAATCAGGTTTGTAAGAGATTAGCAAATAAAACTCTTAAATGAACAGCTTAAACATTCATGGCAGTACTTGGTGACTGAGTGGTGTCTACATCATACCAAGAGATGGGGCAGGAACACCTGGCTGTCCAGACAAGTAAGAGAGAAAAGAAGGAGTTAAAATAAAGCGTAATCTGGGCAAAAGGCAGAGGAATAGATGTTTGTCATCTATTATAGTATAAGGCTTATGTCAACACCCAAGAGCCGATGTCAAAATGTCCCTTGAACCCTGATCTTTAAATGGTATACAGAATAAGCAGCTTGGTGGCTGCCATGTGAGGAACTTTTTCTGATGCTAGAAACATGTCTTTTGTGCAATAGAGAAGACTAGCCACAACCAGGGGAGAGGTAAGATGGAATCTCCTGAAATCAAGATATATAGAAGTCAGGAGACGATTGACGCTGATTTGCTCCTGACAGGATCCACAGCAACAAGATCCGCACCGGGGACTGCATCTAAGATCGAGTGAGCTGATGAAGGTTCCCCGAGCTGCAAACTGTGAAGATCTGCACCTGGATAGCAATTCCATCTATGGAGCTGACAGGGTAGAGGATGTCTCCAGAATCAGCCAAGCATCCATGGAATCACAGGAAACCTTTGGACGTGTTGTTCAGTTTTACTTCGAAGGAATGTTATGTCCATAGGGCAACGTTAAGCTGGGCTCTACCAAATGCACCTATAGAACACATCAGGCAGCCGCTATATTGAGGAGCAGATCTGCGCTAATAAAAGAAGGTCCCAGTGCTTTGAGTGCAGGAGGAGGGCAATCCACTCCATAACCAGAACTAGACCGAGAACTGTGAGTGGTGTTTATTGGTCCATGAGCTTTATTTTACCCCATTCTTCCATCCCCCCTTCATTGGTGACTTAGCTTATGTAAATCAAGAACCAGGAAAGTCTCACATGTGGATGTGCAATCAGAACTTTGACCATGATATTTAGATAAATATTACATTGTATATTCCATATGTTGCTGTGAAGTTAAGGAAGGTGGGTGCTTCCAAAGGAGAGCGTTCATATTGATACCTATCTCTTCCTCTCTCATTCTTTTTTCTCTTTTATGTATTTCGCTCTATTTTACTTCTTATTTTCTGTAAAGACGTATACCCAATCTGTCTCTATATAACTATTTTGTTTTACCATAGTAGTCAAATTTGCCAAGACCTGGGCTACATACAAGAAGCCGAAAGAGGAAATGAATGATTAAATGAATGAATCACTGAATAACAGTGTCATCCTGCTCCTCATACTTTGCTCCTGCTTTTAGTACTAATCCATTCGACTGGACAATGTCGTGCATTTTGATCCACTGTGTTACTGCTCTTCCCTCAATGCTACACCTACCTTCAGGTAGTTATATCAGAATGTTGCCACCGTCAATTATTGACTGGCTTCTGTATCAAGATGGGGAGAGGATGTAGCCCTACGGCTAGAGCTGTCGACCTCGCAGCCGTTGAACTGGGTTCGAGTCTCGGTAGGGAAACTCAACATCCTGCGATTCGGGGCAAATCACTTAATCTCCCCGCGCCTAACAAAAATGATCGAGTCCATCTATAACAAAACTGGTGCTCATGTAAAGCGCTCTGATATCTTCGGGTCGAGTTCGCGCTATTTAAAACAAAAACAACAAGGTACAATGGGGCATATTATCAAGCATGGAGTTAAAATGGGCTTGATAATATGCACTTGAGAATTCCAATAGAAGCCCATATTGTCACCAAAACATGGGCTTCTATGGGAATTCTCAAGGGCATATTATCAAGCCCATTATCGCCGCTTTAGCGGCAGTTTTCTGCCGCTAAAGTAGCGATAATGTTAACTCTGTTTCTTGATAATATGCCCCAAAGATCTCTAAATTGAGAGGGAATACGTTTCCTTGACCAACAATAGCTATTGCTCCTTGGTACCGATGAATTATCTTATCCTATCATGTCTCGTCACCCATTGTTCAAAGATTCATTCTACCCTTGTATTAAACGTATTTGGGGGCATATTATCAAGAACGGTGTTAAAATTATCACCGCTTTAGCGGCAGGAAACTGCCGCTAAAGCGGCGATAATGGGCTTTATAATATGCCCTTGAGAATTCCAATAGAAGCCCATGTTCTGGTGTGACACCAGAACATGGGCTTCTATTGGAATTCTCTACGGCATATTATCAAGCCCATTATCGCCGCATTAGCGGCAGTTTCCTACCGCTAAAGCGGCGATAATATGCCCCTTCGAGCGCTCTTCAACCTTAACTGCCCTGGTATCACAATGACAGATGCGAATAACAGCCGCCACAGTAGTAGAACATGTGATTTACTTTTTGTTGGAATTCGCAATGTACATTGCTCTGAAACTCGGAAGCTTTGAGTTCGTGCTCAATTCCTTCTCTCAATTCGATATGCCTCGCTTTTTCTCACAATATGCAGTATAAAGCGCCCTGAAACCAGCATGAGTGCTGAACGCGCTATACAGATGAAAGCATACATTAGTGAATAAGAGGTCCTCTTTGGGTCAACACACACAACTCATCGTCTTTGCTGGGTTACATACGTATCTGAACTGATGGAACAAGTGTTAGCCTTACATCTTTTCATAATACGGAATTGTTAAACTGACATCGCTGCATGCATATTCAACAGATTTCTTTCTTTAATTTCGAAACATAAAAATGGTTGTGAATTCAGCTGTGGTACCGCTGTCATTTTGCCACGTTTTAGCCATTACAGTTATCGTTCGTGAATAATTACTCAGTTTAGAGGAGCGCTCAGGTTTGGGAGGTGCGTATTTCCCTTTATAATGCATGAATGGCCATGCTTTTTATTACATTGTAAAAGCTATAGTGCATATTCTGTCAGTAAAACATGAAAAGACTTACAGGAAATAGTCAGCGCAGAGCCAAAATCCAGGGACATTGTGTTCAGCAAAATACTTAAATGCTGGAAAATGTCTGCAGTTCCCCCAACATGTTGGAAAGGTATTTTACGGGCACCAGAAAACTTCAGGTTTATTTCATTCTTTTAAAGTTGCCAGCTAAGTTTAAAACTGAGGAAACACTTGCATGCTCCTATTTCTGTTCCATTTTATCATAATGAAAAATATTCCAATATCTGGATAAAAATACCTCACTCAATGTTAATGTTTAGAAGCTGGTTCATACCTCATATATTGTCCGGAACGCACTCACGCTCTCTTTATCTATTCGTGCACCGGCTTTATGCGTAAGCGTTATATCCATCCCTCCTTTTAGCTTCAGTGCAGCTACAATCACAGTAAGAGGACAACTGTAGTCCCTATTGTGCCGGGGCCCTAGGCACACATGGTTACAATAATGGACACAGACACACTGTGGTAGGGTACTGTAACTGGTCACGAGCATGTGCACCCGGGCCCTTTTATTAAGAGGCTCACGTCACTCATGACGCCTGTGATGGATGGGTGTCAGGTGCATGGGTGTCCAGCCCTTGAGGGAGTGGCTGGAATGACCAGTGCCTGCTGCCAGGGCCATGTATTGATGCTGTGTGTCTGTCAGTTGCCGTAGGACCTGGGGGTCCGCCTGTGCAATATTCCGTCTCTCAAGGGTAAGGATCTGGGTTTCTAGATTAGTTAACTCTTCCTGATCTTTTCTCCTTTCCCACGCTACTCTGTTTTGCGCCCTGTCCCGCAGAGTTGTTTTATAAGCTTCTCAGAGGACTACCCCTGATGACACGGATCCTACGTTTTTGTCAAAGAAGATTTTTGCGTCTGCTCTAATGCCCTTTAGCACTGTCTGATTCTGCAAGTCACGTGCAGACAGTCTCCAGCCCTTTTGTCTTGTCCGAATCCAGTCTTCCACCTGTACATACAGAGGGGAGTGATCCGACAAACCCTGGGCCATGTATTCCGCCTCATGTATAGTCTGCATGTCACCCTTCGGGAGAAACACATAGTCCAACCTCGAGTAGACCCTATGCGCACGCGAGTAGTAGGAGTAGCTCCATGCCCCTGGATGTAAGTGCCTCCAGACATCTACAAGCTCAATGTCTCAGCAAGATGTGCCAGTTGTGTAGTGGGGTATGTTTGCATATGGTCCCCTGTGCGGTCAGTGGGTGTGTGCATAACGTCATTAAACCCCCCCCCCGATAATATGTAAAGAGTGTGGCATCTCTAAAAGGATTTCTGTAATCTTGTTGAACGTCCTAGGTTGCAGTTTTGGCGGGGCATAAACTGAAAGGATAGTAACAGTCCTTCTGCCCCATGTCCCTGTCACCCCAACAAATGTGCCCTGGGGGTCTATCCATGTGCATGCCACACAGAAGGGGGGTGACTTCTTAATCAAAATTGCTACCTCTCTGGAGCCGGAGGTATACCCCGCATGGGCCAGGACGGTGTACACCCCTCTCGCCATGAATCCACATTTTGTGCCTTTAAGATGAGTTTCCTGTAGCATCACTACGTCTGGGTGAGTACGTTTTCTAAAGCACATCACCAGCCCTCTTTTGATTTTATCCCCACGGCCGTTAACGTTCCAGGTCAAGGCAGTGAAGGCTTCATTCTCGGTACTGCCCATGGTTGGCTATGGTACATTTGTGTCGTGCATGTGTATATAGAGTACAACAGAGCCCAGGTTTGAAAGTATACCTTGTTATGTGTTTCCTGCAAACCTCACGACTGAACCGTAACTGAAACTTAACTGTCAGCAGGAACTTCTCATGACAGTGATACCCAAACCCGCCCTTCCCCCTCCCCACCTCCCCTCCTAGTTTCACAGCTACACCCAGAGTGATACTTCCGGGGTGGTGATTAAGGGTAGTAGAGGTCTGTCGCCCACCCAAACCCAAAACTTATGTTACAAATCCAAACACTTGTCACACATTAAACAAACTAAGAAAAACAGAAAGAAAAAGCGTGCCCAGAAAGCGGAAAGAAAAGAGTGGAGAGGGGAAAGAAATAAAAGAATTAAAGTCTTAGGCCTCTTTCGGCCTGTCACCTTCTCTTGATCGCGATGCTTCAGTCACTGTGCAGGTCTGAGTGGTGTTATTGGGGGGTGGCAAGTCTCGAACTCGGCCTCATCATTCTAGTTCAACGGCAAGTCTCTGAGGCCCTTGTTCAGGAATTCGAATCGGGAGCTTCTCCCCATGTCTCAGGTTTCTCTGTCTCTGCGTCTTGTTCCATTGCTACTATTGCAGTAAGTAAGGGGTGTTGCGGTGTGTCGTCTTCTTCTTCTCCGGACGTGCTCTCTAGTGTCTGTCTCCGTGCAGGGTTCCCGCCGTCCAAGGACAGGAGTGTTGTGCGGGTTCTCCGCCCGGTGTCGGTCAAGCGATTGTGTACCTCTCTTCTGTGGGCGGCTACTGCCTCTCGTAACATACGGCGTTGCCCCTTGTATGCGCGCCCTCTGATGTCCATGAGACCTCTGCACTCTCTGGAAACCAATTGCTGTGGAATCTTTCTCCCTTTGTGTTCCATTAGCTCGTGGGGAATCTTCCGTCCTCCTCAGAACAGGATGCTCTTCTAACCATTGCCAGGCTTCCTCCGACATTTAGAAGAAGTGGGTCTTCCCCATATACAGTACTTTCAATTTTGCAGGAAACAAAAGCATGTACTAGATTTTGTGCTCTCTGAGCTTTGCCTTCCCGGAGTCATAGATGCGTCGCTGTCGTTGCACTTCCCTCCTGTAATCTGGGAAGATCATTATGCGGGCATTTTCATGTTTGATATCACCAAATTTCCTTGCCTCTCCTAAGATCACGTCCCTATCGAGGAAGTTCAGGAAGCACGCTATGATGGGTCTCGGTTGCGCACCAGGAAGGGTTCTTGTCATCAACGCTCTGTGCACTCTTTCTATCATGAAGCAGGTTGAAAATGTATCCATCGAAAGGTTCACCGCAGCCAGGAGTAGAGGAAGTCCAGTGTATTCGATCCTTCACTGCCCTCTCTAAATCCCACAAGCGTAGGTTGCTATGCCTTGCTCTGTTTTTCGCATCATTGACAAGCCACTGGAGGTCTTTGTTCGATGCTTGAAGGTCGGCCATCCCTTTGCGAAGGTCCTGTAGCGTGTCTTCTGCCTCTCCCAGCCAGGTTTCCGATTCCGTGACTCTGTCATCCAAGTTGCGGAGGTCCAGTCGCAGTATTGTCACCTCCATGCCCACTGCTCCTATTTTCCCCTCTAAAGCCAGCCTGGAGGCTTGAATTGCCTGAAGGAGAGTATCAGTGTCCGAGCGACTAGGTGGCTGGTCCTCCGGAGGTGGGGTGATCATTTTGGTGTAGCGATCTATCTTCCCCTGCCAGGGTGGCTTTGGGTCTTTGTCTTTACCCATTGTGGCGGTCGTCGAGCGGTGGTCTGCAGAGGTAATCATGGGGGGGGGGGGGCAAGAGCGTATCTTCTCTTCACAAAGGCGGTCCCTCCCTCTCCTGCACCCCGCCAAGTCTGTTGCTGTTGTCCTGCGGGGGGTCAGGGCCTCAGTATAAGAATTGCAAAGCTCCCTAGCAGGGACCGTGGAGAGTCAGGTATGGCGCCCAAAGTCCGTCCCCTTCTCAATCGCCACCAGTCAATGCAGGGTCTACTGGTTCTCTAGTATGACTGTTAAGGGGACCATCTACAGGGTAATGGTTAATTGTGCGAGAACACTTCACTGAGTTCATATGCGTCCCAGAAGCCAGGAGGGCCCCTGCAGTACCTCCTCCAGGATGGACCAGCCAGTCCCCAGACAGAGTCCAACAAGCCCGGGGAGCAGACAAGGGGAGTGTGGGCCAAGCTCGCCTCTAGGGTAGTCCCCATTTCCAGACACAATTTATCATTGTGCCTTCACCAGTATGACTTGGTATACAAGGCACTACAGTTTCCAGATTTAAATTTTTTTAGTTATGATTATTATCATATATGAGCTACTGGTTTTTGTATCACATATGAAAACTACTACCCAGGGCGGTCCTAATTTAAATATGTTTATTGGTTTACTTTTCTTTTAGTCTGAAATGATTAAAAGAATCGACCTACTCCCAAAAACAGAAACGTTGCTATTCTCTATCTGCTTTCACTGAATTTGGAGTTACCCTTCAACATTTGTCGCATCCCAACTTGCCAGGCAAGTAGCTTTCGTCTATTTTTAAATATGCAAATTATGTCAACTCTCTTACTTTAGCCACCAATAGATGTGTGTTTCTTTCTATTTATATCGTCCTATTTAGGACGCTGATAGTTTGGACTTTTCCAGTATCGATCCTGCGATGTCCTTACTAAGATATTGATGTACTTTAGGATTTAATTTAGGTGAGTGTTTAATTCATTACTATTCAGACCCCCCCCACCTTTTTTTCATCTTCTGTTTTTGCTTCTGTTTTGATGTTATCTCTACAGTTGTCACATGGCCCCCAGGAGGGTCACTGCTATTTGTTTCCTGTTCCTTTATATTTATTTCATGAGTGAGAAGTGGCATGAAATGTGCAGTTGCTTTTAATTATTCCTTCTTGACAATTCATGTTGTATTTTCTAAAAACAAATATTTTTGATCCATTAAATGGAAACCCAATTTGAGTTCTCGCTGGCTACACCATTTGTCCTTAATTGAGCAACAAATAAATATCATTTATCCATAAATTCTCTAACATGTGTAACTGATGTATGAATTTGAATATTAAAAAAATTCTGTATAATTTTCAATTAGACATTATGACTCGTCATATATTCTTACAGGCCCCTCGGACAACAGAAACGCATAAAATTTACGCCCTGAAGAAGGTGGCACCCTCACTGTTGGGTGATTGCACCGAAACGCGCGTCGGCGTGTCTTTTTGTATTGTTTGGTTGTCTCCATCAATTCCAACAGTACATATTTATGCTTTTGAGGAGAGTACCTTTTGTGTGTAATATAAAAACAATTCTTTTTAATGTGGTGAAAATGTATTATGTAGTGTTTTGATTGGTTGTGTTAGGTTGAATGGTTTGCCTGATGAATATGAATGTGATATAATTGTTCATACACCCCTCTTACCTCCCTAATGGGGCCTTCTTTGGTTTTTGCATATATCCTTTCAAAAATCAACTGCAGTTATATTTGTAGTATCTGTTTATTGTAATTATACCAATGAATTATCAAATAAAAGTATAATCTTTAATCAAACTTCCTTGTGTTCTCTCGTTCGATTGGTATAGCCGCCAGCGATTCGTTGGGTTATATATCAGTAAGATCCATTTGATCTATTAATATTTAGATAGGTAGAGCATAACTTTTGTGTCTGGTATTGGCTTTGTCCCCTATTGCTCTCCCTACATCAAAACTGGGGTACCCCTATTTTTAGTGAATAGTCCCCATGGTGTCCAGCAATGCCAGTGTCCCTCAGGGGATAAGGTGCAGCCAGGGGTGTGAGGAGCGCCCCCTCCCCCCTCACTCTCAGACCTGTAATGAGCTAGTCCATCAGTGGCACTCATAGACGCTCCCAGCACCACTTGCACCTTGGGGTCTTTCAGGAGCTTGGGCACCGTTTCAATCCAGGTCTCGAGGCCAAGGGTGAGGCGTGTAGGTATCACCAGGCCCAACCGGGCCTAGCCGTATCGCCAGGTGCTCAGGCGCAGGGTCAGTATTCGCTCTTTGGTAGCCCCGCCAGGTCCACAGCAACCATGGATGCCCCCTGGGGACCAATCTTTAAGGATCCACCCCATCACCGTCTCTGCCAGGCAGCTGATACCCTCACCGCGGTTCCTCCCACCGCACTGGCTTACCAGCGTCTCTGTCCCGGGAGCCAGAGCCCGTCAGTGGCTCTGCAGTGATGGCATCAGGTGGGCCGACGAGGAGGATGTCTTCCGTCGAAGCGAGCGAGGGCTCTCTCTGCACGGATCGCCTCTGTTCTGCCGAGTCAGGCGTGCTCCCTCAATCCCCGCAGGATGCCATCTTGGTCGGGTCCCAGGGAGACCCCGCGTAGCGGCAATCTGCTCTGTCCCGGTAAACAAGGTACTGGAAACTTTATATTCTTAGCGCTGGGAGGTCCGTAGCGCTTCTATTTGCATTTGGGTTCATATCCGGGCCTCCAGAGCGCCGGATACTAGTCGGATCAGAAGCTTTCAGCCGGAGCTCGGTGAAAGCACGTCTCCAGCGGCAATGTCGCTGGCCACGCCCCCCCATTCCTCCTAAATTTTAATGAAGACAAAACAAACACTAGTCCAACCTGTAGGGGTAAACAACAATTAACTATACACCATATGGTCCATCGGCTTCTCATGTCAGGCAGTGGGAAGACAGCAGACAGGGGCTGGTGACTGACTGCAGCAGGACAATCTCGGCGGACACTCATAATTTAACCTGAGTGGTAAAGGACACGAACACTGGCTTGGAGAAGTCAGCTGCATCCCAGCAGCATACTGCTGAGAACATGTCCTTAGGTCCTGCATTGGTCCACTCTGCTGACGTTGAGGATGGTCTGTGGTGGGGGGCTAACAGTTCATTAAACAGGGTGCATCAAGAGCATGGTTGGAGTCCATGGTGAAAGTTTACGAAGGAGTTGCTGGATCAACTGAAGTCTCTGTTAGACTACTTTGCTGTATCCGGTAACCCGTCAGTGGGGCAATGTCTCGTTCAACTCTCCCGCCTGGGGACGCCCTTTGTCGGATTTACCATGGGACTGCTTGTGAACTGTGCTGGGGCTGCGTGTGTGCTGACGGGGGCAGCTGCAAGACCACCGAGGAGCCAATACCCAGTCACTCGCACAAACCTCAGGGGTGGATGATCCTTGGTCAAGACATGCTATCGCTGGAGCAGTTCAGGTGGAAGCCAGGTTAGCAGGTAGTCTCTGGGTCTTCTTGTCGGTGGGTGTGGCAACGGTGTGGGACTCCAATCCATCGATACTCTGGAGATGGTAGTGTTTGATACATTTGACAAGGACTGGCGTGATGGCATTGCAAGTTGTGTGGTGAATCTGGACAACAGTTTGTGATGACTTGCTGTGATGGTTGCAAGCCTCCATTCTTGAGTCGATCACTGTGAGTGGGGGTGTCCAGTTGCTTCCAATTCCTTTGGGGAGGCATCTGCATCCTTGCATTTGGACTTCTTGGGCTCTGAAGACGTCGGTGACAGTGGTGTGATAGACACGCTGAAAAAACGTGAGGCATGAGACTCTGTTCGTGCAGGCTTGCGGCTTACTCTTGGTCTCCTGCTGGGCTGTCGCCTGTCCATTCTCTGGTTGCCACCCACTTCGCTTGCTGTTGGTGTGCCAGGATGCGCTCCTTTAGCAGCTCGGATTCTCTTCAACGTCCGCCCCGGCCACTCACGACTTCCTCTCCTGAACTTAGTTGGTTGCCCAGTTCTTAGTGTAGACCCTCCCGTCACACTTCCACATTTCCTGCTGAGTGTGGTGTCATGCACATGGCAATGATGATGTAGTTGCCATTGGACCTGGACAAGAGGTGGTGACGATCTTCTAGGAGAGGAGGTTCCTGGAGGGACTTCATAGCTACATGTCTCTGCCTTGCTGAGGCTGTTCCTTCACCTCTGGCATCTGCGGTCAAGAGCAGGGATGCTGTGTGACTTAGACTGCGACACTTGGGGTTGACGGTCGCACTGGGAAGCGTTGAGGAGAGACGTGGTTCGCGCTAGCTGTAGCTTGCGTTTGGTTCTTCAAATGCAGCTGTCTCCAGGGACGTCGGTCCGCCTTGGTGGCTGTCTGGTGTCTCTGGGTGTGCTCTTGGCTTGTGCTGCTATGCGTCCTCGTGCTTCTCCTCTTGTTCTCCCTAGCGCACCTGTGTTTGTCTAGCTCTGTCCAGCTCCTCATGATGACAGGATTGTCACTCTTCTTTACGATTCATCTTCCGGGTGCAGTGGCATGCACCTTCTTCCCATCAGGCCAACGGGGCCTATCCACTTTAGTGGTCCCAGAACAATGTGAGTGATACGTCCAGTTGCCATCATCTCTTCTTCTTCCTGGGTACCGGGTGGCGTACAGCCACTTGACTTCTGTTTCTCTTCTTCAGGGAGTCTCACGGTGCCAGGGTGGTAGGTACTTTCTTGGCTTGAGGGTGTCATGCTTGTGTCTCGAGGCTGCGCAGTTGTGGCATTTGATTCTGCCTCCATTAAGGCATGCTTGGTTACTTCGTGTGACGTGCTCCTTGCTTCTAGTGCGATGTGGCATACGGCCACGTGCTGCGTGTCCTTGGAGCAAGGTGGTGTGGTGGCAGCTTTCCACGTGAAGTGTGCGACTTGCCTCTTGCCTGTCTTGGATCGTTGGCGACTCTGTCTTGAGGCAGTGTGGGGGAGGACACTCTTTGCTATCTTTGGCCCACTGCATGGCTTCGCTGGTGCGGGAGAGATGTGGAGGCTCCCGGTTACCTTCAGTGTTGCATCCCTTTCATGGAGAGGTCTCACCCTCTGGGGCACCTGCTCACGCGGTCGACCTTTTGGGTGCATGCTCTGGCGTACCTCTTATTTGGCGTTCCTCGCTCTTCTTCGCGGTGCCCTCTTCTGGCGCTTGACCTGCTTGATCCCTTGTCTCGGATAGTGACCATTCGCCACCAGGGGTTTGTGTCCCAGTGTCTTCTCTTGATGTGGCATCAGATAGCCTCAGGGGCTGGATGTGCAGCGCACGTTCTCCTTGCACCTTTAGGAAGCTTACCGACTTGTGCCTGTCTGCCCTTGTCAACTTGACGCTTTTCTGGGCAGGTGCAGCTTTGGGCTTTATTATGGCTCTTGCATTGTCTCTGCACACTTTGTAAGGGCACACCTGGGTAAGCTAGTGCCTCTAACTGGTGTCTGGCATGCCTGTGCTTCCACTTTGGTGCTTGACTGGGGCAGCTGTGTGCTACGTGAGTGCTCTCTTCTGGGATTACAGTCTCTCTGTGCTGGGACAGCACAACCGTCAGCACTGCCATGTGTCTACCTACTTTCTGGTGTGGAACCACTTCCGGTCTCTCTCCCCCCCAGCTGTGGCAGCTTCAGGCCTCTGTAGGGTTCTCTCTGGGTTTACCCGTCTTTCCCCCTTATCTTATCTTAAGGTAGGGAAATCCCAACAGGGGCTTTGCAGATTGTGCAGCACTTGCCTTTCGTGAGGAACCTTGCTGGTAGGGGGTGATGCTATAGTCACCATGCAGTGAGTGATGGCCTGGACAACTCTCCTGAGGCTATTGGCCTTTTCAGTGTGAAGTGCTTTCTTTTCCTGGGTGCTGTAACCAAAGATGGACACCAGGTGGCACTGCAGTGCAATTGTTTGTTCCGGATTGACGATTCAGGTGCGGGCGTTTGCAAGGCTAGTACAGCTCCAGTCCTTGCTGGATGCTCTTCTTGCTCAGGGCTGCCTCTGAGAATATTCCCCGGTAAGTGGTATAGCTGCTGTCACATTGAAGGTTATGCAGTCTGCCTCCTAGTGCAGGTGTTTCTCTCTCTACCAGCCATGTTTGACGTAGTACCGGGCAGACCGGGGTCACTCTGGCCAGTTCCTCTCTTTTTCAATTAACTGTGATGGGGCAGTGTGACCAACGATATGTGCACTGTAGCCGCTTTGCAGCGGCCAGGACAGTTCACATGGGCCTCCGTGTCCTTGTTGCTGCTTTGTTCCTCAGGGTGCGGTGTAGGCATGCGACTGCTGGGTGTCACTGCACTCGGGTCTTCTCTCTACCGGCCACGGAGGTCTCTTCTGCACCGGCTGGTCTTGAAGGTTGTTGCGGCAAACCGGTGTAGGGCTTCCCTCGATGCTGGTGCTTTCATTCGTGGCACCTCCTCGCTGGGGCAGTTGGCGGAATGCAAGGCAGCTTTTCAGCAGCAGGTACGGGGCATTGACCCACTCACCGCGTTGCTGTTGTCTTCACTTTGCCCTCAGGAACTTAGTGGGCAGGGTCTGTGTGGCACAAAGTTCCCCTTTGTGGGGTAGGGTCAGTCCCACCTCTGGGGCTGCAAATGCTCTTGAGCACCAGTGTCCGCAGGCACTCTCCGGCAGTGGGACTCACTGAAGCCTGCGCTCTGCTGGGGTGCCGTAGGGTGGCCCACACTTCACACCTGCGTGGGTGCTTCAGGAGACAGACCAGGGAGCATGTTCATGCGGTGTGCTGCTGGGCCGCAATCCTTCGACAGCCGGCCGATGCCTCAGGATGCCACTGTTCGAGGTAGTGAGGCGGGGGTTTCAGTTGAGGGTCACCGGGCTCTTCGACTACTGCAGTGACTGCCTGAGCACGGCAGCGTGCTCATTGCTAGCGTGGCAGGGGCTCTGGCTCTCACTGGAACCGGGTAACTGCGTTTCCTCTCCTTCTTCCACCGGAGCCAGTGGGGGTAGGAGAAAGCCAGTCTTTGGTCGTCACTTCTTGAAGGCCGATGGCTGCATTACGGTGTTGATCTCGATCTTCTCCACAGTCACGGATGGGCGTAGACAGCACGACAGTGGGGAATGTCGCATCCCTGGCTCATTTCCTCCCCATGAGGGACGATGAAGCGCCTAGCAGCAGGCACGCGGGGTCAGACCCACCTCATCTCCAATGTTGTGTCGGGGCCCTAGGCCCACATGGTTATTATAATGAACACAGACACACCGTGGTAGGGTACTGTAACTGGCCACGAGCACATGCACCTGGGCCCTTTAATTACCAGGCTCACATCACTCGTGACGCCTGTGATGAATAGGTGTCAGGTGCATGTGTGTCCAGCCCTCGAGGGAGTGGCTGGAAAGACCAGTGCCTGCTGAGCCACTAGAACGTATCCAGCAGGACACAACAGTCCCCATGCATTAGGGTGACCAGATCTTGACAACCAAAACCCGGGACATTTTGCAAAAATAGAAGAAGGACTACAATTTTACATCAACGGTGCTGCACAGAATGATAACTTTTATCAACATACCTGTTAATTAAATTGCTTACTTATAACAGCTGCTAACTAGCTCAACTTTAGAACACCCAATAAGTGCCTCTCACTGGTTTTAGTCGACCCCTTCTAAAAACCGGGACATGAGCAAAAATTGCAGAAATCTGCCGGGACTGCTGGTGAAAACCCAGTGCTGTCTGAGCAAATCCGGGACACCTGGTCACCCTACCATGCATGCCATCAAAATATGACAGGTACGCTCTTGCAGTCATAGTACTCTCATAGAGCAGCATGCTTCCCATCCGTGAATACTTCTTGGCGCTGCGTCAGGGGGATGAAGCACTCCATGAATGCACATACAATTAATTTACATGTTTGTAGATTGTCTTAGCATGTTAGGGGTGACTTACTAACATTTTGAACTGGCTTTGCGTCATAAAAGTAATGTAAACCAGCACAAAATGTTTTTTAGGATTATTTACTTTCCAGCGCAAAACGTGTTTTGCACTGGCAATTAACTAAAAGTAAGGCAAAGCAGAGCGAAGCATTGCCTTGCGTTACTCAGCATCAAGGGGGCTTTACATGGCCGATCCCATACAATTACCTACACCTTTTGATGCTAAACCCTATGTACCAAAAATGTGAGACAGGGTTCTGCGTAAAAATATAACGCCTTTTAAAAACAGACGTTAAAAGAAGAAATGTTGTCATTTCCATTGGTGGCTTCTCCACTATGGTGGACGAGCGTCACCCCACTGCTTCAAAGCAGTGCTAGGTAGAAACATAAAATGATAATAACTTCGAGTTATTATCATTTTATGCTTTGTGTCCTGCTGCTTTGTGGGCAGGCAGGTGGGTGGGGCTGCTCTGCTTTGGGAGCAGGGGAGGAATGGTTTGCCCACTCCTAAGTGCGCAATGACTGCTTGGTCAGCCCTCTCGGGCACCCAAACCAGTCATGCACTCTTTCCCTTTTCTCCATACAGGCTGCATTACAGACTGCATGGAGAACATGCTCACACCTCCAGCCCCTGTCTGAGCACCGTGTCATGATGCTCAGACCAATCACAATGCTGCATTGCAGCGTTTTGATTGGCTTTGGGGAGGGAACCTGGCTGCCTGCTTCCTGCCCCACAAGTTAGAGACAGGAGAGCAGGAGCAGAGATGCGGGACCCAGCCTCAAGATAAGTTTCTTGTTTATTTCCCCCCCCCACGTGAGCCCCCCACAACCCTCACCGTGGCCCCCCATAACCCACCACACCTGCTCCCTCCAACCGCGAGCCATGCCGCTGGCACTGGCCATTTCTCCTTCCTTTTCCAACTTTGCATGCGTACTGCACTGTACAGCACACATACAATTAGAAAATATTTTAATGTTGTCTAGGCATGGTATTTTGCACTGGAAGGGAACCCTTCTAGTACAAAATCTATGCTAGACTCATGCACACACCCTTGCACTAGAGTGCAAAGGTGTGTGCGTGGCATACAGCAGCAAACTTCTACATCAGCGCTAAGGAGAGGGGGAGAGAGCCATATTTCTGTAGATATGACTCTCTCCTGCTCCCTCCCTGTCACTCAACACAGCACAGCAGTTTTGGCTGCTGCGATGCATTGGGTGATACATTCCTAAATCTGCCCCGTTGTCTTTTAGCCTTTACACATATGTGTTGGAATTGTTGTTAACAGCAGTGGGTCATCGCTACTTTCGCATTGTGGGTGAAGTTCATGCCAGTTTAGCCTTGTGCTGATGGCAGGGCTCTATTGGGATGCTTGGGGAAGGGAGCTACTTCCTTTGCCAGCAGAACGGAAGACTCATTTATCAAATGAGTCAAGGAAGAAATCCTATAATGCCCATAATGGGCAGACTTTTAAGCCACTTTGGGTGGCCACACAAGTCCCTTCGTTAGAGGTCAGAAGAAGTGATCCTGCTGTAGTTTACCATGTACTTCATTGAGTTATCAGTGGTAGATCAATAGAGTTCCAGAGGTTCAGTTCCTGAATATGGAGGGATTAGCCTTCATGTTTCTTCCATCATAACTTTCTCTCACAGTTTGCGACAGGGTATTTTGGCATGATGTATCTAGCAGGGATGTAGCAGCAGTACCAGTTTATTAGCAAATGTATGTCTTTTTCCTAATACACTGTCAGACGTGTGACCTTTCTTCCCCAAGAACCAATAGAGGGATTATAAAGCATGTGTGTATTTTTCCAATTGAGGCCCTCTCTGGGTGTATGGTTCTGTTTTCTTTTCAGTACTGAAATTAGTGCTAAAGATAAGGTACCGTGTATAGTGTTACTATAATTTGGAGGCACCTTGTTGAGTGAGGTGGCTTCCAACATTCACTCAATGGGCTGACAAAACTTCTTTTCTACCCGACATAATTGGTTAGATATTAGGCCATGTGTGGGAAGATAGAATGTTCACAGATAAACACGATTCAAGGAATTTGACATTTAGGGGCCTAATCCGAACTCGCTTGGAAGGGCTCCGAACGAGATCCGGCCATAAAAAGTATGAGCCGTATGCATGTTTACCGACCGACTCGTACAGCTGTACGAGCGAGCAAGTACGATGTGAGCAACACGAAATTCGCTGACCGACTCGTTTCCGGGTCCGAACCGCTCCATATGCCTTGTCTGTAAGCGAACCGTGCCATGCAATGGAGGCAAATTCCGACCGAGCCAGTACGATGCACGCGTCAGACAGCCGGATCAAGCCGAAGTTTCCGGCTCGCAAAACATCCGGGAAACTGCCTTTGGGGGTCCACGTCGGACCCCCCGTCACCCGCAGCCTTACGACTCAGACACAGGGGGACACCCAAGGGTCTCCCCAACACATGCATGTACGGTATGGATTGCACCGACACGTACCCACTATAGGGGGCGCCCTTGTGTGAGACATACCCATTCAATCAATGGGAGCCCATGTATGCGTCGTACAACTGGCTCCCATTGACTACTATGGGAGTCCGACCGAACCGAGTCCGGCAGCATGCGGCCGCATCGTACTCGCTCGGTCGGACAACAGGAGTCCGGCTCGGTCGGAAAAACACTCCGGATCTGGCTCGGTCGGAGAGCTTTCCGACCCAGATCGAAATCGGCCCCTTATTGTGAGGGCCCTTGCTTTTTCTAAGATTCACAGCCATGTGAATAGCAAGGTCTGTTAGATTGGTTTCACACTGATGCTTCCATATTCATTTCTTTCAGACATAAGCAGCTCTCCTTTCTCCAGAAAAAGCGGGCCAGGCTTTGTGGGATAACTATGCAGTTTTCGGACATAAATCTAGTAATATGGTTGGAGCTGTTCCATTTTCCAGGGTGTAGAAACAGAATATCGACATCGAATTGTATGAATATCGAGTCAAGAATATCGATGGTGGAAAATACCGAGGTACGTTTTTTCGTTGCTTAAAATATCGATTTTTGTGTACTGTAGAAATATCCAATTTGTAAATATCGATTGGAAATATATTGTTGTAAATAATATCGACTGTTTGAATATATTGTTTTTAATGATTTTTTAAAAATTAATTTGGTAGTAGTTATTTTATATTTTGTAAATCTTTTTGTGTTAAAATGTTTGTTTCTAGTGTATTTTAATTTATTTTAGGAGTGCGATGTTGGATTTATAGGGGATAAGGCTGAGGAGTGGTTTAAATATATTTATTTAAAATGTCAAATTATTTTGAATTTTTTGTACAATTATAAGGGCGGGATGTTGGGTTTAGAGGGGATGAGGATGGATAGTAATTTTGAAATATTTATATACATTTTTTGATATTTTTTTAATTTTATGTAAAAATGTAGGCACAGGATGTTGGGTTTATAGGAGATAAGGGTGGGGAGTAATGTAAGAATGTTGGTTAAAAATAAATGTTAATTAAACAATTGTTGAAATATATAAATAAATTAGAAATTTGATATTTTCAAAAATGTTGAATTTATTTTGAGGGTTAATATTCTGGTGTAAATTGTGTAACTATTTTATAAATATTTTAAACAAAATATTTGTATAAATGTTTATCTTTTGCAAAAAAAACAATATATTATTTTATTGTTTTTGTTTTATATTTTTTTAGTTTCAATAAAATTTGGATAATTTTAAATTTTTAAATTTAACATTTTTCATAGTTAATTACCATTTAATAATTATATTTTTACTTTTTTGAGAAAGGGTGTCTCAATTTTATATGAATCTATAATTTGATAATTGTATCTTACATTTTTGATTTTTTTTGTTTTTGCTTTAATATTTTGGAACCCATTTCTGAAAAATGTTAACATTTTAATTTTTATTAAAAAATTACAATTTAAAAAAAAGATTTTGTATAGTTTTGAAATATTTTGGTGCCGATTCCGATCCATGAAAAAAAATTACCGTACGACTCGTATCCATATTTTTTTACATACGAATCGTGTAAGTCCCATACAAACGGTGATGTACGATTCGTACCTGAAATATACATATGAATCGCTTCGGGAAAAGTCTACGAGACGTCCCCGGACATACAAATCGTAAAACTGAAATCCGAGCGTGCAAGTACGATCCGTACCGCCCATCCGAAAACACAAGCGCATGGAAAAGGCCCCGTACGGAGCGAACTCTGTACGACCCCTACCCCGAGTCCACTTGTGCCCGGGGTACGAGTCATATGGCCCACCAGCCTCCCCCCCTCCCGCATACGTCAGCACCGTACCCCTCACCCCCATACGTACGGACCATACCCCCCACCCGCGTATGTCCGCACCGTACCCCCACCCCCATATGTACAGACCGTACCCCCCACCCGCGTATGTCTGCACCGTACATATGCAATGTTGGGGTACGCACCGTACATGATGACACGTACGATGTGGGTGATGGCGTGTATGTCGTGTACCGGGCCCCCTTTTCGTCATGCATCGCAGCGTACTTAGCTTATCCGGCACTTTTTGGCTCCCGTAAAAATATAGCCGTGCGGAGTGCTGTAGGTACGAATCGTACTTGCTGTTCCGTAAAACGCTGCCTGACTCCGTGCGGACGTCGCGTACGCGCTGTCCAGGATCAGAATTGTATGTATTTTTTAGCCGTACGGTGATTTTTACGATTCGTACGGAAATGGTATTTCTGTACGAATCGTACTTGCTGGTTTGTAAGGTGAAATTCCCGGGTACGAGTCGTACGGAGAAAATGCTCCATACGACCATTCGTACCCGGGTTTTACAGGATCGGAATCGGCACCTTTATCTTTTTACATATTTGTCATTTTTACAATATGTAATATTTTCCTTTCCTTTTTTTGTTTTGGAGTTATTATGGTTTATTATCCAGCACTTTCCCTGAGTTTTGCTGATATTGCAGTTGGGATAGTAATTTATTATGGTTTATTATCCAGCACTTTCCCCGAGTTTAGTTGGGTTCAAAGTTGGAATAGTAATTTATTATAGTTTATTATCCAGCACTTTCCTTGAGTTTATTTTGTTTTGGAGTTGGAATAGTAATTTATTATGATTTATTATCGTGCACCTTCCCTGAGTTTAGTTGGTTTTTGTGGTTGAAATAGTAATTTATTATCGTTTATTATCCAGCACTTTCCCTGAATTAATTTGTATTTGGAGTTGAAATAGTAATTGTTATGGTTTATCATCCAGCACTTTCCTTGAGTTTATTTCGTTTTTGAGTTGGAATAGTAATTTATTGTGGTTTATTATCCAGCACGTTCCCTGAATTTAGTTAGGTTTGGAGTTGGAATAATAATTTATTATGGTTTATTATCCAGCACTTTCCTTTAGTTTATTTTGTTATGGAGTTGGAATAGTAATTTATTATGATTTATTATCCTGCACTATCCATGAGTTTAGTTGGTTTTGGAGTTATTATCCTGCACTATCCCTGAGTTTAGTTTGTTTTCGAGTTGGAATAGTAACTTATTTTGGTTTATTATCCAGCTCTGTCCCTTAGTTAATTTTGTTTTGGAGTTTGAATAGTAGTTTCTTATGGTTTATTACCCAGCACTTTCCCTGAGTTTAGTTGGATTTGGAGTTGGAATAGTAATTTATTATAGTTTATTATCCAGCACTTTCCTTGAGTTTAGTTTGTTTTGGAGTTTGCATAGTAATTCATTATGGTTTATTATCCAGCACTTTCCCTGAATTTAGTTAGGTTTGGAGTTGGAATAGTAATTTATTATTGTTTATTATCCAGCACTTTCCTTTAGTTTATTTTGATTTGGAGTTGGAATAGTAATTTATTATGATATATTATCCTGCACTTTCCCTTAGTTTATTTGGTTTTAGAGTTCGAATAGTAATTTATTATGGTTCAATATCCAGCACTTTCCTTGAATTTAGTTAGTTTTGGATTTGGAATAGTAATTTATTATGGTTTATTATCCAGCACTTTCCCGGTGTTTATTTGGATTTGGAGTTGGAATAGTAATGTTTTATGCTTTATTATTCAGCACTTTCCTTGAGTTTATTTTGGAGTTGGAATAGTAATTTATTATGGTTTATTATCCAGCACTTTCCCTGAGTTTAGTTAGGTATGGAGTTGGAATAGTAATTTATTTTGGTTTATTATCCAGCATTTTCCTTTAGTTTTTTTGTTTTGGAGTTGGAATAGTAATTTATTATGATCTATTAACCAGCACTCTCCCTGAGTTTAGTTGGTTTTTGGAGTTGGAATAGTAATTTATTATGGTTTATAATCCAGCACTTTCCCTGAGTTTAGTTGGTTTTTGATTTGGAATAGTAATTTATTATAGTTTATTATCCAGCACTTTCCTTGAGTTTATTTTGTTTTGGAGTTTCAATAGTAATTCATTATGGTTTATTATCCAGCACTTTCTCTGAATTTAGTTAGGTTTGGAGATGGAATAGTAATTTATTTTGGTTTATTATCCAGCACTTTCCTTTAGTTTATTTTGTTTTGGAGTTGGAATAGTAGTTTATTATGATATATTATCCTACACCTTCCCTGAGTTTAGTTGGTTTTTGGAGTTGAAATAGTAATTTATTATGGTTCAATATCCAGCACTTTCCTTGAGTTTAGTTGGTTTTGGATTTGGAATAGTAATTTATTATGGTTTATTATCAAGCACTTTCCCAGAGTTTATTTGGATTTGGAGTTGGAATAGTAATGTATTATGCTTTATTATTCAGCACTTTCCTTGAGTTTATTTTGGAGTTGGAATAGTAATGTATTATGGTTTATTATCCAGCACCTTCCCTGAGTTTAGTTAGGTATGGAGTTGGAATAGTAATTTATTTTGGTTTATTATCCAGCATTTTCCTTAAGTTTTTTTGTTTTGGAGTTGGAATAGTAATTTATTATGATTTATTATCCTGCACTCTCCCTGAGTTTAGTTGGTTTTTGGAGTTGGAATAGTAATTTCTTATGGTTTATAATCCAGCGCTTTCCCTGAGTTTAGTTGTTTTTTGATTTGGAATAGTAATTTATTATAGTTTATTATCCAGCATTTCCCCTGAATTATTTGGTTTTGGAGTTGTAATAGTAATTTATTATGGTTCATTATCCAGCACTTTCCCTGAGCTTTTGTGTTGGATTGGAATAGTAATTTATTATGGTTTATTATCATGCATTTTCACTGAGTTTTGTTGGTTTTTGGAGTTGGAATAGTAATTTATTATGGTTTATCATCCAGCAATTTCCATGAGTTTAGTTGGTTTTGGAGTTGGAATAATACTTTATTATGGTTTATTATCCAGCACTTTCTTTGAGTTTAATTGGTTTTGGAGTTGAAGAGTAATTTATTAAGGTTTATTATCCATCACTTTACCTGAGTTTGTTTTATTTTGGAGTTGGAATACTAATGTATTATGGTTTATTATCCAGCACTTTCCTTGAGTTTATTTTGTTTTGGAGTTGGAATAGTAATTTATTATGGTTTATTATCCTGCACTTTCCCTCAGTTTAGTTGGGTTTGGAGTTGGAATAGTAATTTATTACGGTTTATTATCCAGCACTTTCCTTGAGTTTATTTTGTTTTGGAGTTGGATTAGTAATTTACCTAGTTTTATTACCCAGCACTTTCCCTGAGTTTATTCGGATTTGGAGTTGGAATAGTAATTTATAATGGTTTATTATCCAACACTTTCCCTGAGTTTATTTGGTTTTGGAGTTCGAACAGTACTTTATTATGGTTTATTATCGAGCCCTTTCCCTGAGTTTATTTAGTTTTGGAGTTGGAATACTAATTTATTATGGTTTATTATCCAGCACTTTCTCTGAGTTTATTTTATTTTGGAGTTGGTATAGTAATTTATTATGGTTTAACTATCCAGCACTTTCCCGGAGTTTTTTGTGTTGCATTGGAATAGTAATTTGATATGGTTTATTATCCTGCATTTTCCCTGAGTTTTGTTGATTTTTAGAGTTGAATTAGTAATTTATTATGGATTATTATCCAGCAATATCCCTGAGTTGAGTTGGTTTTGGAGTTGGAATAGTAACTTATTATGGTTTATTATCCAGCACTTTCCCTGAATTTATCTGGATTTGGAGTTGGAATAGTAATTTATTATGGTTTATCATCCAGCACTTTCCTTGAGTTTATTTTGTTTTTGAGTTGCAATAGTAATTTATTATGGTTTATTATCCAGCACTTTCCTTAAGTTTATTTTGGTTTCGAGTTGCAATAGTAATTTATTATGATTTATTATCCTGCACTTTCCCTGAGTTTAGTTGGTTTTGGAGTTGGAATAGTAACTTGGGGGCCTATTAGGATTGCGGTCGGACAACCACCCCGACTGCCATGGAAGCGGAAAACAACCGCCCGCCTGCACCGTGGAAAAATCGGTGGCCAAATTAGGATCATACGCCAAAAAATACCGACCGCCGCGGAACGGAGCAAAGAAAAAACCCCCGTAGTGGGCAGTGATTGCCAAAATCCGTCCACAGCGGTCGGATACGCGGTGTAAAAACACCAACCCGCCACAAGCATAGCGGAGACACCGCACAGGAAATTAGGATATCCCCAACGGTCCCGTGGTACGAACCGCTGTTTCTGACCACTGCAGACGATCCACGAAAAATATGGCAGACGAAGCAAGAAACCCAAAATAAGGCTAAAAAGTCCACACAGCAAACTAGCCATGCACCCCAAATACAGAAAATACACCCCAATGTCACAACCACATGGCAAAAAGAAAAAAAGCATTTCCCAGAACAACACACACACCACACCTGACAGCAATACCCCATTTTGACACACCCACATAGCTGAGTATAAAACCAGCCCCTTTCCTGACCACAATCCTTTGCAATACTCCAGGGAGAAGGGACACACACCCCAGGTTAAAGGAGAGGCAAAGAACACAACATCACTAGCCACACCACACACAGCACCACCACCACTTCCACACGAGCGCCACTAACCCCCTGCACATCACACACCATACACATCACAACCACACCCACCAGTCACACCCCTGCAGCCACAACCACTTTGAACACCACACACCATGCCAACACAGAAAATGCCCAAATTCACTGAGAGTGAGTTGACAGTCATGGTGGATGAGATAGTCAGAGTGGAACCACAACTGTTTGGGAGCCTGGTCCAACAGACACCATTTGCCACAAGGACACAAATGTGGGCAAGGATAGTCCAAAGGGTCAATGCATTAGGGACCACCCCAAGATCCAAAAAGGAGATCATGAAGCGGTGGCATGATCTGAAGAGGGTTGTCAATGAGAGGAGAAGCAAGAACCGTGAGCTGGCTCAGAGGTCTGGCGGTGGCCCTCCCATTCCACCAAAACCATTCACACCATGGGAGGAGAAGGTGCTTGCCATACTGCATCCAGAGAGTCTCACAGGAGTAGCCGGGGGAGTGCAGGCTGGTAAGTACAAACAAATGACTACCACCAAACTGATATGTACTGCCTTGCACAACTGCAAAGCTATCCCACCTCAGACAAATTCCATCCATTTGCACCAAACTCTCACAAAAACATGTCTCACAGATCCAACATTCACCCACTCCCATTCACCCCAAACGTAGCTACCAACATTACCATGGGGGCATGTGTACAGGCAGACAGCACTACAACTCCCACCAGGCCCACTTGTCCCACAGCATCAGCAAGATGGAGCCCTCCCCCCACTCCACCCAGAAGCAAGTGTTAGCCATTACATTACCCTCATCAAACTTACAGGTAGGCAGTCAACTTCACAGTGAGGGTGTTTGTGGATGGGAGGCCTGTACCACTACTCCCACCATGCACCCTGTCCCACACCTCAGCAGGATGGAGCACTCCCCCACCCAGAAGCAGTTGGAAGCCATTGCAGTACACCAAACAAACTTACAGGTAGGTAGACATATTATTCTGCCTTGTGACCCCACTGAGCAGGATGTAAGCCTCCACCACGCACACACAGATGTGTCACATAACAAAGCCAAATGTGAGCACATTACAGGTAAGTAGCTAGTACGTGCACCCACACATTCGTCACAAAAGAAATAGTGCCATATGACAAAACCAGCCCTCTCATTGCACAAATATGCACCCCTACCCCATTGCCGCGCACAGTGTGCACACAGGTAAGCTAAGGAAACTGTCAGCTACCAAAGTGTGACACAGCAATGCACATGTAGAAGAATGTCTGGGCACAATCATGCACAGCACCTATTAACATGTGCATCGCCATGGGGCAAGTGCAACAAGGACCATTCGAAAAATACAAAAGCATGTGTGGTGGTATAAATCAAGATATGCACATGACAGGACAAAGGTATGCAGGAGACGACAATGGCCAGTCCATGTCCAGATGTGACGCCTGCCAGGTCAGACAAATCAACAAAGAGTCCTCAATGAAAAACATGTTGTGCCAGTCCCTAGATGGCAACAGGTCCCTGTAATCATGAATTATGCACAGGTCGCATGGTATGGCTTGACACCTCACACCATGGACAAGTAATGCATGTACCACTTCATCATGTAAGGAAGCACAGTAGTGCACATAGTAAACAGTGTGATGATCAGTCAATAGTGCAGTGTACAAAAAGTGAATGACACACAGCTAACACAAAGATTGCGGGGTGCACTACAATGACCATTTCCCATCTGATCCACAGGTGACCAAGAACTCACTGCAGAGGACAACACCAGCAACCTGCAGAGTCAGTCTCCCCCCCGGTACATGAACTCTCGGATGTTGACTCCCAGGATCCCCTGGACGATGAGCTCGAAGCCGGCCCATTTGGTGTGCCAGGGAGCAACAGGTCCCAGGACCCCATCGTCCCCCCACCACATCTGCGGCAATAACAACTTCACTGCAGACCACTGCTGTTACGGCCTGTGCGGCCACAGCCGCCACCACCACCACCAACGCTGCCTGCAACACCCTCCCTGTCCCAGAGGATGACCATCCCACACCACCGACGGCGGAGGGCAGGGAGAGGATGCCGGTGCCCACAGTGGTGAGGCAACAGGTCCTTGGCAGCCGGGTAGGTGGGAGGGGCAGGGTCACCCACAGACACCAGGAGGCTGGGACCCAATCCCTGGAACACATCACCAGAGTCCTTGGCGCATACGAACAGGCCCAGGAATGAACGGGCTGGTCGGACGAACTGTTGCACGAGCTCATCCTGCTGATGAGGTCCATCGATACCCGCATGGGACAAATTGTGGACCTCTTGGGCCAGCAAGTGGCGGCACTGAGGGACAGGCCTGTGCCACAACCAACACCTCCACCTCCCTCTGGTGGGCTGCAGGATAACAGTTCACTATCCTCCCCTGCGCCCACAGAGAGGGGTGAGTACTCAGACCCCACTGGCCCTGCAGCAGGGCCCCCCTGCCAAACGACAAAGGGACCGTCCTAAGAAGACCCTGGGAGTATCTGGAGGCAAAGCACCTGCCAGACGCCAGTCATGGAGCCAGCCATGATGGCAACCCTCTTCACAACTGCATTGACCTTTTGGACTGTCCTTCCCCACACTGCCTTGTGAATGGTATCTGTCTATTGGACTGGGTCACCACATCAATGTGATGAATACTCTATTATCTCATTTACCTTAACTGTCAACTTACTGCTCCACCACCACCTCAATGGAAATGTACACCCCCCTCACATGTCACCATTGCAAATAAAATATGCTTACACACATGTTGTCGTGTCTGCCCGGTCTTTATTGCAGGATGTACAGTCTTCAACATGATCACAATGTACCATGAGTATGGGCTGTATGTAGGCAAGGAGAAGTTGAAGACACCTAGGGAAACACAACAGAATAACATTCACTGGTCTGGGTGTGGCATCACAGACATCACACAACACCTACCATCAGGATAACCCAACATGCACACGTTCCAATGGGCAATAAGCGTCAACATACACGTCCTGTAGTTGTTCCCAAATGACCTGTCCCAGAAACATTGCCACCCACTGCTGAGTCTACAACTGGCTGCTGTTACAATTCTCACATACCCCTTCACGACAACAGAAATATCAGCAGACAATGGGTATATTGTACATTGTCACCCACCTTCAAGTGAAGTAGCGGGTGATGAGCTGTACATGCAGGTCAACACCTTCCTGCTCTCCACTGTCCTCATCACTGGACACGGGTTGGTTTGCAGGCTGGGGCCTTGGGTCCTCACCATCATCCAGGAGCAGAGGAATCTCCTTGCAAATGGCTAGGTTGTGGAGCATGCAGCATGCCACTACAATCTGACACACCTCCGGTCTTGACCAGGCAGCGGAAACGTGACTTGAGCAGACCAAAAGTACGCTCCACCACACAATGTGTCCTCCCATGTGCCTCATTGTAGCGGACTTCAGCGAGGGTCCTGGGATTCCGCAGTGAGCTCAGCAACTAGGGACGGTTGGGATATGCAGAGTCACCTAGGTATGACAAACACAAATATACATTGCAAAGTCGCTGAGGGAGAGGGCAGCAGGTCAGACACCCAGCACACCATACGACTAGGCATACTCACCCACAATCCATGTACGCTCGGGAAGCAGATTAGCCATCAACTGGGGCACAATGCTGTTCCGCAGGATGTAGGAGTCATGGGCCGAGCCTGGGAATTTGGCACACACGTGGGAGATGATCATATCTGCCAGGCACACCACTTGCACATTTATGGAGTGGTAATGTTTGCAATGCCTGTAAATGTGCTCACTTGCCTGTGGTGGCACAAGCCCGACATGGATGCAATCAATGGCACCAACAACATTGGGGATGTGTCCAAGGGGATAGAAGTCTCCCTTCACAGCTGGCAATTCAGCACCCCTGTGGAAATGGATGTATCTGTCCTTGTATATCATCCTGGCAGACAGTACATCACGCAGCACCATGCTGAACATCGGTTGTGACATCCCACCAACGCTGGCCACTGTCTCTTGGAATGATCTAGTGGCAAAAAAATGCAGGGCCGCCATCACCTTATATTTAGGGGTGAAAGCTGTTGGGTATGTCCGGCGAGGCTGCAGGTGGGGCTCCAACAGATCACAAAGGGTTTTTAGGGTGGCTCAATCCAGACGGCATTTCCGGATGATCGCCACATCCTCCATGTCCTCCAGCACCGTCAAGTGACGAATAAGATTTGGCCTCCTCCTATTTGAGATGAAAGTGGACACATGTCAATGCAATACATCATGAGATACGCACAGCATCTCATGTTCGGATGACACAAGGGCAACAATGACTGCCATCAATATTGAGTAACAGACCAGATTACATGTAGGGACACCTTCAGCTACACAAAGGGCACACCTCTCAACTTACACAAAACAAGTACCTCAAACACCACCTTGGTCAATGTGAATGCTTATAGGGATATAGCCACATTTCACATGGGCACACCTGAGAGTATAGCATCCAGCATATGTGTAACAAGTCTCCTACCTAGCTGCTGTACCTGTCACACCTTCATGCGTCTTTTCAACTTGGCACACATCCACCACACAATGACCACAGTCGGCGCAGGAATGACAAATGTGTGCATGAGCAGACATGAGAGGCCATGCAAAATAGATCATCATTCACTGAGACGAGCATTGCTGTGACATGTGTACACATTGTAGAGTCCAGAACAACACTGTCCAGCCTACACGAACATCAAATTCATAAGTGACATGTGAGTGAGTACAGGCCAATCTACGAAATCACACACACAAACATGGCATGTGTAGTCACCAGTGGAGTAAATGGAACATTGGCATCGTGTGCAAAATGATGTGCCATTGACCATGTGGGTACTGTGCACTGTTGATGTTTGCCAGATGGCCATTGCCATTGTATGGCAGCCATATCGTGGGAGCTACTGCCTGGCACCGGAGGTGTGTCACCAGCACCCCCATTCACACAAGTGCGGTAGTGATAGGCATGGAGACATGGGGAAATGGCAGTTGGCATGCTCCGCCATCCATATCGCGGTAGCTACTGCCTAGCCCCGGCGGTGTGTCACCAGCACCCCCATTCACACAAGTGCGGTAGTGATAGGCATGGAGACATGGGGAAATGGTGGTTGGCATGCTCCGCCATCCATATCGCGGTAGCTACTGCCTGGCATCGGCGGTGTGTCACCATCACCCCCATTCACACAAGTGCGGTTGTGATAGGCATGGAGACATGGGGAAATGGCGGTTGGCATGCTCCGCCATGGAGCTTGACCTGGAGCCAATGGGAACCTTGATAGCAGTGGCCTGATGAAATTTTGAAGATCGCGGTAGGCGTGGTCCGCCACCGCGAAGGCGGTCATTGGATGCATTTGAAAGAAGCACCATTGCGCCAGCGCCCACCGGACCCCTGCGGTGTGTCACCGCCATGGAGCTTGCCCTAGAGCCAATGGGAACCTTGATTGTGGTGGCATGATGCAATTTTGAAGATCGCGGTAGGTGTGCTCCACCACCGCGTAGGCGGTCATTGGGTGCATTTTGAAAGAGGCAGACCTGGAACACCAATTGCTGCAGCTTGGCACCTTTGAAACGACCCCAGGGGGCTATATATGTGTGGGAGTGTGCCTCACATTTCCACTGCACTCAGAGCCTGCTACCTTCACCTGTTGCTGCGTCCAGGGACTGCTGCCTAAGACCCCTCACCTGCTGCTGCATCCAGGGACTGCTGCCTGAGACCCCTCACCTGCTGCTGCCTCCAGGGACTGCTGCCAGAGACCAGTTACATGCTGCTGCCTCCAGGGACTGCTGCCTGAGACCCCTCACCTGCTGATGCCTCCAGGGACTGCTGCCAGAGACCCCTCACCTGCTGCTGCCTCCAGGGACTGCTGCCAGAGACCCCTCACCACCCAATTCCGCCGCTGTTGTCTCATGTCCACATTGATGGTAAGGACAGAGAAGATCCGTGCCAGTCCCTTCACGAGTGAGGAGCTGGAGGTCCTGTTGGACGAGGTGCTCACACAGTAACCAAGGCTATATGTGCCCCAAATGTTGTGGTTAGTCCTCAACAGTGGGGGGGGTAGGGCGGGGGGCACATATGTAGTTGGGCTGATGGAGTATGTGCCTGGGAGTGTGGAGTTGTGTCATTCACTGCCTGACATGCTGTCTCCAGGGGGAAGGTGTGTCTACCCAATGCCACAGGTTTGCCTGCCTGCACATGTATGTATGAGTGACCTGTCTTGTCAGCCATACAGTGATGCAGAAGGTTGTTCATGCAGGAGTGAGGACAGGGATTGCTTGGCTGAATGGCTGTGTGTGCCCCTGTAGTCCATCTCAGTGTGATTCCAGCTGGCCAGCACAGTCCCCGCCCACAAAGACAAGGACACATCACTTCACTTACAGAGTATTACATCAGTCTTTTCACATTGCACTCCAGCTATGGGCCATCTCAGAACTGTAGATTGCACATGACCTGCCCTGTGAAGAGGATTTTGGATTTGTGAGATCATGTCCCTCAATGTGACATCCATGACACAGTCATCTATTCACAGGGCAGGGACATTGACAGCTGCGCAGTCTTGGACACTGTGAGTCACCCCCAAACACAGGTTGACATGTGATGTATGTGTTGCTCAAGCCAGCAATGGTCTGGACATGTGGGCAGGCTACATAGGTGTTTCAGTGCTGGCATCCTGCATGTGTGTGAGATGTGCAGGGACTGTGTTCCCCCTCACACCTGCATGCTTTTACATCAGCTTTTCCCATGCAGATGTACCATGTGAGATGTACTCTAGTCTCTGATAGACATATCGTTGGATATGTGATGAGTTTGTATCTTGCTGCTATACTGATAGATGTCGGTACATGAAACTGTGTCACTGATCATTTCCCTCTCTTGTCTCCCATGCCTGCAGCTCAAGGTACACCAGCGTAAGACCGTGTGGAGGGCCATTGCAGTGAAGGTGCTAGCTCTGGGGGTCTCAAACCGATGGCGCACCCACTGCCACAAGAGATGGGACGGCATCACCCGGCTGGCAAAGAACGTGGCATAGAGGACCTGGGGGCTCTTTCCTCGCACTGGGCATTTGGCACGGCGCAGCATGACACCACTAATGGGGCACATCTTGGCGGTGACACAGCCTGAGCTGGATGCAAGTTTGAAGGAGCATCAGCAGCAAGCCAGGGGTGAGCATTTGGGGAGGGTGACTTTGACTGGGAGTGGCTGCATTTGTACAGAGCCTGTGCCAGCGCTGGCCTATGTGATGTTGGTAGTGTGATGCAGTGGCATGTAAGTAGCTGCTGGGCTGGGTGCTGGTGTCATTCATTTGCCCTACCTGTACGTACAAAGGTAATTTGGATGCTGTGCATTCACATTGCATTCTGAGTTGTGCTCTTCAGGTTTCTTCTGCATTGGGGTAGTCTTGGGAATCCCATGGGAGGGAACAGCAGTATGTCCGATCTGACTGTGCCTTCATCAATGCGTCCTTGCATGCACCCAGATTGGGGAGGCCTAGACATCTGACAACAATGTGCACCAGTCTTGTGTCCCCAAAGTACAACATGGTGGGTGGCATGGGCTAATGGCCATTGTGGACTGTCATGTTGTAGTCTGTTAAAAACACACAAGGTCCCTATTAATCAAGTACAATAGTAAAACTTTCTATCAGGCATAGGCTATTCAGGGGAATAATAAATCACACTAATACAATGCACAAAAATTATTAATGAGTCAGAACAACTTAAGGTATCTTTGTATAAAAAACAAGTACAATTTAATCAAAACTCAATATTGGTTTAAGTACATTTCGAATAAAAACATTCATATACAAAATCATGTAAAATACATCAATACAAAATTATGGCAAAATTAATACAAAAATACATGCAAGAAAACAAAAAGTCGACGCTGCGCTTCGGTGGATGAATGATCGTACACCTTCTTCAGGACCGTTTTCTAAAACAAATTTACATGCAGCTAGTATCACGCTTTACTAGTCTTGCCAAAGGAAGTTAATTGCTTTCAATGTTCAGGGATTTATCAATGTCCCACTCTTCACAACCCTTTGATTTGGGTATCAATTAGTGAGTTGTTCATATGTGCCACCGTTGTGTATTCAATAAAATCACGAAAAAGTACCATTTGGGGTTAAGGTTTATGCCGGTCACCATAAATGGGTCAACGCTATTAATGACTCAACCTCAGGTTCAATTGTGTTGTTGGTCACCATCGAGGTCTAGAGCAATCCTAGTTCCATTTAAAACTTTTAAGTTTGCACGTAGATAAACAACTCCCGGGTCCGTCACTCTATCAAGAGGTTTTATATAAAAAAAGCCCCCGCGTCAAAGCTCATCATAATAATTGGACAAGGCACTCAGAACGTTAGATGCACGTCAATAACGGCAAATTGTTGTTCTGTTGATGCCACTGACCTGACCCTACATCTCTCTTTCTCATGCAGCATCTCCTGTGGTCACGTAGGGACAGGAGACGGACACCAGTGGGGGTGAAACTAGCACAACAGCTGCACAGGAGCCCAGTGACACAGATGTCACCAGCGCTTCAGAGGGTGACAGGAGTCTGCTGGAGGAATCCCAGCCTGAGACGCAAAGAACCACATCATCTGATGCCAGCAGGGATGCATCCATGTTGACGGGCACAGGGAACGGGGACTCTGCATTGTCTTCCACCAGACAGCGGCCAGTGCCCACCCTCCCAGCCACTTCCTCTAGTGCTGCCCGTGTCTGCCTCAGTAAGAGGGGAAGAATGTCCTTCACCCCTGGCACAGCTGCCCCTTCCCCTGTCACCCCTGCTGCCATCAGTGCTCAGTCTGGGGACCTTTTGCGCCAGCTGTGTATTCCAAACAGCTCTCCTCAATGCCTTCATTGACCACGACAAAAAACCGGCCCAGGTGGTTGTTTTCATGGAGGGCATACATTCAGACGTGGGTGGGCTGCACCAGACTCCCCAGGCTTTGTCCTCAACAGTGACGTCTGACCTCCAACAGGCACATACTCACAGTTCAGCTCCGGTCCCTTTGTCCACCCCCCTGGCAGTGGCCACGTCTGACGATAGTGACCACGGTCCACATAAATCAAAGTCACGATACGGCACACGAAGCACACAGCAGCAGCAATCCAAGCGGTCCAGGCACCATCCCCACAGAAGACCAAAGCCACCTCAGAACGCAGAGAGAAAAGTCCATCAGGCGACACCAAGGGACAAAAAGCAAAGCAGCAGACCTCAGGCACACATCCCTCAGAGGCATCCCCGTCCAAGGACTCTCCTGCCCCTAAAGCATCTCGCAAAGAGAAGCATACAGTGTCTGTGCCCACCAAGGAGGTGGTGCATGCCAAGGGTACACCTAGGAAGGGCTCCAAGGCAGATTCACCCACCACCTCGACTCCCATTCCAAGCCCAGTGAAGCAGGGGAAGGAAGGCACTGTAGGGGTGACACCTAGTAAACAGGGGAAGGGGGGCAGAGGGGAAGCCAGGCAAAGCATTCCGCTGGGTCCATCACATCACCAGAGGGGGTGCCAGCGTCTGCACCTGATGCAGCTTTGGTGGTGAGTGTTCCTGTTGTGTCCACACCACTTCCGATTGATCCAGAGTCAGTCAAGCCATTTAGGATCCCCAAGAAGTGGAAAGGGACCCCTCCACAATCTCCCAGCCACACTGTGTCTCCCGTCTGCATGACTCCACCTCCACGTGCCACTACACCACCTGGTTCAAGGAGCCCTCCGGCTTGCCAAGCCACTGATAGCTCTACCTCAGCTGTTCCTCTCTCTCCCCAGTCAAGTGCCCAGACAGTCCCCGAGACACAGCCAGCTCCCAGTCTGCCTGACAGCCAAGTCACCCTCACACACCTGTCTCTCACACACATAGACCTGTACTGCACATTGTTACCCACTGACTGTGTTGCTGACCATGCAAAGGTACATTCCCTGTGCAGCTTCTCATGGACCTACTCTGCACTTTGCCCTTGGCCACTGGCCTTGTTGTTCACTGCTGTTTTGCCCTTGCCTGTGCAGCTTCTCATGGATCTACTCTGCACTTTACCCTGGCCACTGGCCTTGCTGTTCTGCCCTTGCCTGTGCAGCTTCTCATGGACATACACTGCACTCTGCCCTGACCACTGGCCTTGTTGTTCACTGCTGTTTTGTCCTTGCCTGTGCAGCTTCTCATGGACCTACTCTGCACTCTGCCCTGGCCACTGGCCTTGTTGTTCACAGCTGTTTTGCCCTTGCCTGCGCATCTTCTCATTTTTTTTTTGTTTAAAATATTTTTATTGCAGGAATCCGTAAATCGTTACATAACCGGCCAACATTATATATCACGCCCGATCAATGAGACGCAACCCTCCGTTCCCCCACCGTAAGTTACTTACACAGCCATTCAGCCCACAACCCTAGGGTCGGGCGGCGAAATTCAATGGGGGCTCAGGAGGATGTCGAAGCTGGCCCGGAGAACCCGCTGTCCGTCATCTGCTTTTCCAAACAAACCCATAAACCCAAAATAACACCCCACTCTTAAAACACCCCAAACCCAGGTAAACCCTCCCCCTCCCCCCGCCATCAGCGCGCGGCACCAACCGCTACAGGATCTCCAAAAGGACCCACGGGGAAAGCAATAGATCTGAAAAGTGCAATCGTCTATCGGGACTCAGGGCGAGCCTCTTCCTCCAGCTCAGAGTCGCTGGGGGCGCCATAATCCCTAAGGGCCTGCACCAACATCTCCCATTCCCGCGCTGCCTCCTGTGCCTTCTCATTACGCTGCCTCCAAGCTAGCTGGTATCTGAGCGTACTCTCCCCCGCCGCCCACTTCAAAAATTCGCTGCGCCACCGGCTTCCCGTCGGACCAGCTCGTGCCTTCCAGTTCCTGGTCACCTCCCGTTTAGCAAGGAGTAGCCCCAGATCAATGAACTTGCTAGAAATTTTATTTTTGGGGGTATGAGGGAACCAGTGCAGGAGACCCACCGCCGCGTCAAGCGATAAAGATCTCCCCGTCGTCCCCTCCAGGGTCTTCCCCACTTCCTCCCAATAGGATGACAATCCCGGGCAGGCCCACAGCATATGGAGGAGGTCCGCCTCCTGGGCCGGGCACCTGGGGCATTCCGCCGAAGTCGTACCAAAATATCGCCTGATTTTCACCGGGGTCAAATAGGCTCTATGGAGCACGTAGTAGTGGACCAATTGAAAGCGGGCGTGGCGTGTGCCCTTCCAGGCCCTCCGCACTAGCTGGGCCCAGGTCGTCTCCGGGATCTCCCTGCCAATGTCCTCCTCCCAGCGGTTTCTCAAAGTGGTGAGGGGAGCCATCCCCTCATTGATCAGTCTGCCGTAAAGGCAAGTGACCGCCTTCACCGTGCCCGCAGACATCATCACGTATTGGCATACTGGGGATAAAGGAGGTTCCTCCTGCCCGCGTCTCCAGTGCGCCTGGATCGCTCGAACAAGGGCCGAGTGCAGCAAAAAGTCGCCGCGGGGAATCCCGAAGCGCTCGATGAGCTCCTGGAAGGGCAAGAGCGACCCGTCCTCGTATAGATCCCCGATTAGCTGCAAACCGGCGTCCTCCCAGGTCGCCAGCCGCGACCAATCACCCCCATGGGGCAGAGCCGTTAGCATCCCCAGCGGTATTTCGGGCGCGTACGGTGTTCGCAGGTGGCCCCGGGCGTGAGCTCGGTTCCAGCACAGGCGGATAGTCCGCTCCTCCATTGACAAGTCCTGCAAGGCCAACCGTTGTCTCATCGCTATGAAGGAGAGAACATGCCTGGCCATGCCCGTTCCCCTCTTTTCTTCGGGGCCCCGGAACTCCCGGGCGATCTCCTGGGTGAAGGCCTGGAGCTGCGCCGCTAAATAATACTTTTCGAAGTCCGGCACCGCAAGCCCACCCTCCTCCTTCGGCCTCAGTAGGGTCTTGAGGGCCACCCGCCGGCGGCCCGAACCCCAAAGGAATCCGACCATCATGGATCGTAAAAGTCGAAACGTGGTCGGTGGGACCCAGATCGGTAGTGTCCGGAAATAATATAGCAACCGGGGGAGCGCCACCATTTTAAGCAAAGCAATCCTCCCAGCCACCGAGAGCGGTAGCGTGGCCCAAAAGCCCATACTGCCTCGAAGTGCTCGAATGCCCCGGGCAATGTTCCCATCCAGGAGGCCAGAAGGTTCATGATAGACATACACCCCTAGATACTTAAAGCAGTCGGGTTCCCATCTAATCTCCCTACTCAGAGTAGGGGTAGGGGTGCCCCTGCGGACCGGGAAAAGACAGGTCTTAGTCCAATTCACTCGGAGGCCCGAGACCTCCCCAAACTCCGTGAGCGCCGTCGCAGCCCCATGTAGGGCATCTAGCGGGTCTTCTAGGAAGAGCAACAGGTCGTCTGCATACAGTGAGATGTAATGCGGGCCCGAAGGAGTCCACAGGCCCGTGTAATGGGCTCCCGACCGGAGATGCAGCGCAAGAGGTTCCACCGCCAGCGCAAAGAGCAGTGGGGATAACGAGCATCCCTGCCTCGTGCCTCGTTCCACCGGATATTGTGAGGAAATCAGCGGTCCCGCCCGAACCCTGGCTGACGCCGAGGCGTACAGAACCCTGGTCCACCTGATGAAGCCCTCCCCGAGGCCGAACCTCCGCAACACAGTACAAAGGTAGTCCCATTCCAGGCTATCAAAAGCCTTCTCTAAATCCACTGAGAGGACAACCGGGCACGGGGCGTCCACAAGCGGTTCCCCTAGCAAGCGGAACAACCGGCGAATATTCATGGTCGTGTTACGCCTGGGGATAAAGCCAGCCTGGTCCTCATGTACCAAGGAGCTCATGTGGCCGAGCAGCCTCGAGGCCAGGATGCTGCTCAGTATTTTATAATCCACCGTCAGCATCGATAAGGGACGGTACGACCCCGGATCGGAGGAATCCCTTCCAGGCTTGAGGAGCGGGACCACCAATGCCTCACACATCGAGCCTGGGAGACGCCCGAGCCTCTTCGCCTCCCTGTATACTACCAACAATCTAGGGGCTAGGAGATCGGCATAGGCCGCATAGGACTCCACAGGAAGACCGTCCAGGCCCGGGGTCTTATTTCTCGCCATCTTTTTGATGGCGCTACGGATCTCTCCCAATTCTATGTCGGACCCCAAGGCTTTCGCCACGTCCCGCTCCATTGTTCGGATCTCTAAAGGCCGCAAATAGTTATCGAGCAGGTCAGGGTCTCGGACCGAGCGACTGCGGTATAAGCGCTCGTAATATTGCCGGTAGCAGCTCAGAATCGCAGGCTGGGTGTACACCTGGGTTCCGTCTGCCCTGCGCATGGACGTCGTCAGTGAGGACTGCCGCGTAGGGTTGGCCAGCCATGCCAACAGCGCGCTCGACCTATCCCCCTCTGCGATGGACCGAACCGTATAGGCCTTATAGTCAAAACAGCGGAGCCGTTCGACCTCCGCCGCCACCGCCTCCTTCGCCTCCGCCGTGCGCGCCTGCAATTCGGGGCGCCCGGGGCGGCGTAACTCCAACTCGCGGAGTTTTCGATCCGCTGCCTCTAGGTCGGCGAGGATACTTCGCCTCACGCCGACCTGTTTAGAAATGCAGTACCCCCTCACCACCACCTTAAAAGCGTCCCACTCTAGCGCTCTCGAGCTCGCGGTGCCACGGTTGGACGCAAAGTACTCTGAAATCGTATCACCTAGGTCCGCCTTGAAGACACTGTCCTCAAGGATCTCGGGCCGTAATTTCCAGGTGGGCACCGCCGGCACCCCGGGAAACCAGCCAAGGTCCAACAGGAGGGGGTTATGGTCAGAAATGGTCCTGGTCAAATATTCAGACCGGACCGCTGCTGAAACCAGTTCGGGCGAGCCAAGAAATCCGTCCAGTCGAACGTGCAATTCATGGAGGCTCGAGAAGTAGGAGTAATCCCTGGTTGTGGGGTGTTGCGCCCTCCAAATATCCGTTAGACCCCAGTGAGTCTGCCAGTCCCGACGATCCCTAGCCAAGCGACGAACCGGAGAATCGGGGAGGGGTGGATGCGAGCGGTCAATATCTACATCCACTACTGAGTTGAAATCTCCACCGAGCAGGAGGGGTCCGGAGAGGCAATGGGCCAACGAGCCCGATAACCTGGAAAGGAAGGCAGTCTGGTCTACATTAGGAGCATACACACAGCAAACGTTTAGGTCTCTCCCTCCCAAAGTCCCCGAAATAGCCACATAACGCCCCTCTGGATCTATCACTGTGTTCGTGACCTGGAAGGGAACCCCAGCCCTAACCCAGATCAACGCCCCTCTGGCATACGCAGAGTACGAAGTGCAAAAGACCTGCCCCCTCCACCTACGCTGTAAGGCCGCCCCTTCCGCCTTGTTCAGATGAGTCTCCTGCAGCAGCGCCATTTGTATTCCCCTACGCACTAAGTAAGCGTGGACCTTGTGGCGCCTGGACATAGTGTGAAGCCCCCGTACGTTCCAAGTAACACATTTCAGATTAGCTACCTCAGCCATTGTCCCATATTGTTCTCGCAAAGTCTCCCCATCCGGGTCCCAACAATAACAGGACATCGATCCTCACAGCACTGATGGCGGCCATTTTCCCCAACCATAACTTAACAACCCAAATATGAATCAACTCCCCATCCACCCTCCCCAGAACAGGACCCAAATAGCACCATCTAGTTCCCATCCAAACCATATTCTCCAACTATACCCTACTAATCCTGCAGTCGCCACCGCAGGAAGGCCTTAAGGGCCAGGTGCAGGCCGGGCGGAGGCAGTGGGCCCTCGACGCTCAGGCCACCAGGACTAACCGAAGCCCAAAACAGTGTCACAAATAAACCCCCTCGGGGCAAATCCAGGGCACCCCACCCTCCCTACCCTGGTAGTCAGCATCTCTGATCGACACCCGCCACCCCCTCGCCGGGCCCCCACCCAAAGTGAAGAAGCTCACCCCGTTACCCCTGTCCATCCAGAAGGCCCTCCGCCGATTGCGGTGTGATCACCGGCGTATGGTCACTGTCAGGCACGGATTCCTCGGAGTCCGTTGGACCCTCCTCGTCCTCAGGGACCGCTTCCTCCGCAATGGCAGCGTCCCGTGAACCAGACAGCACTGATAACACCTCTAGTACTCCCTTCCGCTCCGTCGATGTCTCTACAGTTGAGGGACCCCCCGAGCGGCCACGGCGACCCCGAATCCTCCTGGATCTCCGTCTCTGCTCCGGCTCCGCCACCTGTCGAGGCGAAGAGCCGGATCCACCTTTCCCCGCTCTATATAGTTCGAGCCAGTGACAAACATCCTCTGGGGTATCGAAGAACTGAGTTTTGTCATCGACAATTATGCGGAGCCTCGCAGGATAGAAGAGCGAGTATTGGATACCCTCGCTCCGGAGCTCGCGCTTGACCGCCAGGAAGGAAAACCGTCTGCGTTGAGTTTCATAGGTGTAATCCGGGAAGATGTTCACCTGGCTGTTCGCCACTTTAAATGGCCCATTATGTCTGGCGACATTGAGGATGAAGTCTCTGTCCCTGAAGTGCAATAATCGCGCCACCACCGGTCGTGGGGCACGTCCCTGCTGCGGTGGCTGCGCCGGGACCCGATGGGCCCGCTCCAGGGTGTAGAAGGAGGATAGACCCTCCGGGGCCACCGTGTCTCGGAGCCAGGCCTCCAGATATGCCACCATGTCGCCATCCTCAATCTTTTCTGGCAGGCCCACCACGCGGATGTTGTTCCTCCTGTTACGGCCTTCCGCGTCCTCCGCCCTCTGCTCCAGGACCGTAATCCGGGATAAGGCATCCTTCATATCCACGGCCAAGGTCCGCTGTGCCGGCTCCAAGGTTTTCACCGAGCCCTCCACTTCCTTGACCCGGTCCGAAAGTTTGCTGTGGTCCGCTCTAAGGAGACCCAGGCTCGTCGCTACCTGGGCAATGTCCTGCTGGAGGGCCGAGCGCGTGGTCGCTATTGCCTCTAGGACTCGGTCAAATTGCTGCTGCAGTGGTGCACCGCCGGCATCCTCGGGGCCCCCGCGTTCCTCCTTGTCCTGGGTCTCCGAGTCCGAGACAGCTGGGGCAGTCCCCTTGGCTCCTCTAGGTTTCCCCATGTCGCCGGCCGCTCTCCGTGCAGGTCTCGGAGCGGGCGCCTCCGAGTTCAGGCCCCGGCTATGACTCCCTCGGGTGCTAGGCCTCAGGTCGATTGCCGGAGATCCCCGTCTCCAGGGCCCGTTGGATCGTCTCAACCTTGACTCACGCCACCAACACGGCGTCCGGGGGCACCGAGGAGGAGGCGGAGACAGCCGTCGCCAGGTCGGGCAGGCCCGCACGGCCGACAGAGTCCCGGAGTGGATGTCACCAGCTCCACCGGACGATTCGCGGCCCCAAAAGGTTGCGCCTCCCATGGAAGTGGGTCGGCCAGGAGAAAGTGGCCAAGTGCGGTGTAGGGAGTGGGGCCACCGACGGGGCCTCCTGCCGTCCCCGCGTGGGATCCGCTAGGGTGTGGGCCTCCGTTCATCCGAGTGCAATCCCCGTTAAAAGAGACCGCTCTGACCGACGTCCAGCTCCGACCCCCACCGGGAGCCGGCAGAGCAGGGGATGCACCGCCGCCAACGACGTTCCTCCGGTCTAATGGATCTGGCCAGGGGGACAAAGAAGTCCGGGCGCCATGTTGGGTCGCACTGCGTGGTACCCCGGACTGCGATTTTCGCCGGGTCACCGCTCGTGCCGATCACACCAGGGGCCCCGGCAGGTTTCCGTCGGGCCGGTCCGCAAAATGCGGGGGCTGGGGTGCCCCGCAGCCGCCGAATTACAGGATAATCACGGGCTCAGTCCCGGAGCCGAGCTCTCAGGCGACCATCACCATCGGCGCCCAAGCCACGCCCCCTGCGCATCTTCTCATGGACCTACTCTGCACTCTGCCCTGGCCACTGGCCTTGTTGTTCACTGCTGTTTTGCCCTTGCCTGTGCAGCTTCTCATGGACATGCTCTGCATTTTGTGCCTTACTCTTCTCTTCTCATGGTGCCTATCTGTGCAATATGTGAATAAAGACAGTTGCTCCAGTTGTCTATTTTGTCAGTGTCCTTACTGAATAAAGTTATGTTGCTGTTTGTATATGGTTTACTGTGCCACATGGTCTGTGTGCCACTTGAACATAGTCAATGTTTGGGCTCACTTACTCTCTTTTTTCCACAGGTGACATGGTCTTCAGTTCTTCCTGACCCAGATACTTGTGGGAGCAATGGTGTCATTTTACAATGGATAGCAGTTTTCATTTACTTAATTTGTTCATGTTGGCTATATTCTACACATGTCAGGTTGGGGGGCACTGCCAGCACAGAGTGGGTTTCTGCACACAGTATTGCAGGCAGGCTGGCCAGGGTCATCATGTATGTGTGTTCTTCCTTTATGTGTGCCCAGTGGTGTATGTGTGTGGCCATCTTGTGATGGCCAGTCATCCTAGTCCCATGGCTTACTTTCCATTTGTGCTCTTGGATGGTCAGGTAGTGTGCAGTGTGAAGGGGGTGAGTTTGTTGGGAGTGTTGATGTGTGCATGCCCCTGCATTGTCAACTACACACATGTCACCCAGGAGTTATATGCCTGTTGTTTTGATTGTTCAGCCCTGTGGATGTGGTTGTATGCACATGTGTGAGTTGTATGTTGTGCACTGTGCAGTGTGTTGGTGTGTCCTTGCAGTTGTGGCTGACTCCTACTTGTTGTTTTTGTCACTTGTGATAATGCAGAGTGTGTGACTAGCAAATCAGTGTTGTGTTTTGTTGCACATCCACATGTCATGTTGCTGTGTGTGGAGACTATGCAAACCTGCTGTTCCACACTGCCATTGTGGTTGTGTTTTCTCATGCATTGCTGTCACATGGTGCCTTCTTGCATCCAGTGTGGCATGTTGTGTGTGTTGTCATACCATCCCCTATCTGTGCTTCAGATGCCTACCCATTGTGGGTCTGCACTCCCTCTCTTTGTGTATGGTACACTCCTGCCATGTCCCCTACTGACATGCAGTACACTTCACCTTGGTGTCAGCTGTCCCCTTGGTTTACATGTGTGTGTGTGCCTCCCCATCACTTCATTTGTGACACTGTGCTTTGTGGTGCAGTTCTTCGGCCAGGGTCAGTGTGTCACTCAGGGCATTTCACAAATGGGTTGTATGTGATGATCTGGTGCTGTTGGTCAGTCATGGTTGCTCCTATGCAGTTCAACTGTGTGTGTTGCCCAGACCTCTGGTCAAGTTGTTTCCACCTTTGTATCCCAGACTTGTGCATCTGTTGGTGTTGTGTTGGATGTATGTGTGTTGGCTGTGTTATTGCTTCACTTCCTGGGTGTGCTGTTGTCTTTGTGCTGTGCTGTATGGTGCTGTGTGGGTTGCTGTTCTGTCACTGATGTCTGTGTGTGGCTGGTATGCTTGGTGTGCACACACTGCTTGTTGTGCATGCAGTGCTGTGTGTGTATGTTGCCTTGTCAGTGCCTGGTGTGCATTCCCTGATGTCCAGCTGTGTTTGCTAAGTGATTTTTGTGCCTGTGCATCTGCTGTTTGTTTGATGTGGCTTTGTTGTTCTTATGTGTGTTGGGGTATGTTGTCTGTGCATTTTCCCTGAGTGATGAGGTTGTGCACTCCTGTTGTGTCTGTGCTCCCATTGCCTTTCCACAGTTTAGCTGAACGGGGCATGTCTGCTCTTGTTGTGGTTCTGTGTATGTTTCTGTTGGGTTATGTGTTTGTTGTTTTTGTGCAGACATTTGTTCTAGCATCCCTGTGTGTGTGTTATGTTTGTGGCTACTCCCAGGGTGTGTGATTGTTTATGTGTGTATTGACTGTCAAGTATTGCCAGCCGTCAGTGTGTTTGGCACTGGTGTTGGGTGCTGTTGGTGTGAGGGGGGGGCATGTGTATAGATTCCTACTGGTGTTTATCAGTCATGAAGTGTGTCAATGGGCCCGTGTGTGGTGCTGCTGGTGTACTCCTGTAAAGTAGTTGTATAGATGTGTGGCTGTTAACAGTTTGACTTCAGGGCCTTCCTTTCATCCTTGTGCCTATACATGGTTTGCCTTGCTGCGTCCCTGTGTTGTTGCTCTTTGATGTCTGTGGTTTGACCTCACTGACTGTACCAGCCATGTGTGCTTTGATGGTCTGAGGGTGTTGTTCTCTGTTCCTTGTCTTTCATGTGATGTACACATGCTTGCTGTGTGCCTCCATGGTCTTCTATTTGTGTGCAGCCCACGACGGTTTCCCTATTTGTTTTGCTCCATTGCTGTTGGCATGTGGGGTGTGTATGTGTCTGTGTGTCAGTCTGTGTTATGTATGTGTGACTATGCAGGCTGTGTGTCCATTTGGATGTTAATTGCTTGTATGTGTTCATTTGGTGCTTGTCCTCATTTTTGTTTCCCTAAGTGCAGTGTTGTGGTGGTGTGTGTGTTTCCCTGGCCCTGTGCTACTGTCCTGTGTGTTGTGTGTTTCTGTGCAGCCACTCCTGCAGTGTCTGTCTCCATGATTGTTTGTTGTGTGGTGCAGTGTGTGTATTCACCTGGCTTGTTGTTGTGCATGGGGTGCACAGGAGGGGCACATGGCATGTGTCTTCATGGAGTGTGCTAGTGTGTGGTGGGAGGGGGTGTGGCCCTGTGGTCTTTGTGCCCTGCCCATGCCTGGCACTGGCCCTGTCTTCTGCATTTTGCACATGTGTTCCCTTGTGCTCACTGCTGTGGTGACGTGACCGGGACATTGCTGCATGGTGGCGGTAGCTGTGTGTCCAGGATGCAGAGGGGTGACTTGGTGGCAGGTGGATGATGTGTGGGTACCCTTGTGGATGTGCCCTGTCCCCACCATGGTGTCTGATGTGGATTTGGACGCTGTGTCTGCCCATGTGTTGTGTGTTGTGTTTGTGTTATTGTGTACCTGCGGCGGCGTCCGCGGCAGGCCATTAGATCCTGGTGATATAGCAGGTACAGCACTGGAAAGACTTGTAGAGCTGGATCGATGGCAGTCATGACCGAGTGGTGTGGACTGGGACTCTGGTTTCACGCTCCACTGTCTAGCTTCCGCCGTCTCTGGTTGGGCGGTATCTCCGCTGTGGTGCGTCTGCCTGTTTGGGGCATCCTAATTTGTGGAGCGGGGTGGACGTCATTCCGCGCGGAGGAGAGTCTCCATTGGATCCCTCTGCCGCGGTGTCGGGCGTACTTTGATGGCGGTGCACTTTGCACTGCAGCGGTCGGGAAATGGGCTATGTTTGGCCATATCAATATGGCTGCCGTGAGGACCGCTGCTCCAGGGTGGAAACTAGCATTTTTCCGCACCACCAGCACCGCAGTGGTGCCACCGCCCGACATCCTAATGGACCCCTTATTTTGGTTTATTATCCAGCTCTTTCCCTGAGTTTAATTTGTTTTGGAGTCTGAATAGCAGTTTCTTATGGCTTATTATCCAGCACTTTCTCTGACTTTAGTTGGGTTTGGAGTTGAAATAGTAATTTATTATATTTTATTATCCAGCACTTTCCTCGAGGTTATTTTGTTTAGGAGTTTGAATAGTGATTTATTATGATGTATTATCCTGCACCTTCCCTGAGTTTAGTTGGTTTTTGGAGTTGAAATAGTAATTTATTATGGTTTATTATCCAGCACTGTCCTTGAGTTTAGTTGGTTTTGGAGTTGTAATAGAGATTTATTATGATTTATTATCCAGCACTTTCCCTGAGTTTATTTGGATTTGGAAAAGTAATTTATTATGGTTTATTATTCAGCACTTTTCCTGAATTTAGTTAGGGTTGAAATAGTAATTTATGATGGTTTATTATCCAGCACTTTCCTTTAGTTTATTTTGTTTTGGAATTGTAATTTATTATGATTTATTATCCTGCACTTTCTCTGAGTTTAGTTGTTTTTTGGAGTTGGAATAGTAATTTATTATGGTTTATAATCCAGCACTTTCCCTGAGTTTAGTTGGTTTTGGATTTGGAATAGTAATTTATTATAGTTTATTATCCAGCACTTTCCCTGACTTTATTTTGCTTTGGAGTTGGAATAGCAATTTATTATAGTTCATTATCCAGCACTTTCCCTGACTTTTTGTGTTGGATTGGAATAATAATTTATTATGGTTTATTATCCTGCATTTTCCCTGAGTTTTGTTGGTTTTTGGAGTTGGAATAGTAATTTAATATGGTTTATTATCCAGCAATTTCCCTGAGTTTAGTTGGTTTTGGAGTTGGAATAATAATTTATTATGGTTTATTATCCAGCACTTTCTTTCAGTTTAGTTGGTTTTGGAGTTGAATAGTAATTTCCTATGTTTTATTATCCAACACTTTCCCTGAGTTTAGTTGGTTTTGGAGTTGGAATAGTAATTTACTATGCTTTATCATCCAGCACTTTCCCTGAATTTATTCGGATTTGAAGTTGGAATCGTAATTTATAATGGTTTACTATTCAGCACTTTCCCTGAGTTTATTTGGCTTTGGAGTTCGAATAGTAATTTATTATGGTTTATTATCCAGCACTTTTTCTGAGTTTATTTGGTTTTGGAGTTGAAATAGTAATTTATTATGGTTTTTTATCCAGCACTTTCCCGGAGTTTATTGTGTTGGGTTGGATTAGCAATTTATTATGGTTTATTATCCTGTATTTTCCCTGAGTTTTGTTGGGTTTTGGAGTTGGAATAGTAAAATTATAATGGTTTATTATCCAGCAATTTCCTTGAGTTTAGTTGGTTTTGGAGTTGGAATAATAATGTATTTGTGTTTATTATCCAGCACTTTCTTGAGTTTAGTTGGTTTTGGAGTTGAATAGTAATTTACTTTGGTTTATTATCCATCACTTTCCTTGAGTTTAGTTTGTTTTGGAGTTGGAATAATAATTTATTATGGTTTATTATCCATCACTTTCCTTGAGTTTATTTTGTTTTGGAGTTGGAATAGTAATTTATTGTGATTTATAATCCAGCACTTTCCCTGAGTTTAGTTGGGTTTGGAGTTGGAATAGTAATTTATTATGATTTATTATCCAGCACTTTCCTTGAGTTAATTTTGTTCTGGAGTTGGAATAGTAATTTACTATGGTTTATTATCGAACACTTTCCCTGAGTTTATTCGGATTTGGAGTTGGAATAGCAATTTATAATGGTACATTATCGAGCACTTTCCCTTAGTTTATTTGGTTTTAGAGTTCGAATAGTAATTTATTATGGTTTATTATCAAGCACTTTCCCTGAGTTTATTTAGTTTTGGAGTTGGAATAGTAATTTATTATGGTTTATTACCAGCACTTTCCCTGAGTTTATTCGGATTTGGAGTTGGAATAGTAATTTATAATGGTATATTATCCAGCACTTTCCCTGAGTTTATTTAGTTTTGGAGTTGGAATAGTAATTTATTATGGTTTATTACCAGCACTTTCCCTGAGTTTATTCGGATTTGGAGTTGGAATAGTAATTTATAATGGTATATTATCCAGCACTTTGCCTGAGTTTATTTGGTTTTGGAGATGGGGTTAAGTTGGATTGAGGCTTGAGCGGGTTATTGCCCCTTTTACTCCATGCATTCCTTATCGTGGTGAGGCTCCCTGAATGATTCACACCAGTGTTATGACATCTTGGATTCTCTTCCTTCTCTAAAGAGAAGTCTCCACCTCCGTTATATTTATTCCTGCTGAAATGAACTTGAGTAAATCCTACTTGTAAAACTCACTCACCGCGGATGCTCCGACGTTGACATCTTTTAGGAGTGCCCGGTTTCTTGTTTCTTTTCCCTGAAGAAGTCCACTACTGGACGAAACGCGTCTGCTGTTTATGTTTTTTAAAAGAATATTGTGAATAAAAGAAGAAATTAAAAAGAAGAATACTCTATGGACCAGTTATTACTGTCTACCTTGTGTTGCTATTAAGTGGTGCACCTTTGCGATTTGTTTTTGTCATAATCCGTTATTGGATTGCACCGTGGCAGTGGGTGCATTAACAGAGTGAACACATGATTAAAGGGGGATTTCCATTATATATATATATTAATTAGGGATAGCAGGTCAGGTGCTAGGTCTTAACAGGGTACACTGTCAGAAGGTTGTCTTACTACTTTGGGGCCGATTCCGATCCGGGTCGGAAGGGCACCAAATGCGATCTGGCCGGAAAAACTATGAGCCGTACGCGTCTTTTCCGCCTGACTCGTACAGCTGTACGAGGGAGCCAGTACGATGTGAGCTACATGAAAATCACCGACCGAGTCGTTTTTGGGTCTGAACCGCTCCGTACGTCTCGGTCGTAAGCTAACCGTGGCCTGCACTGGATGCGATTCACGACTGAGCCAGTACGATGCACGCGTCGGACAGCCTGTGCGAGCCGGAGTGTCCAGCTCGTAAAAGCTCCCGGAGTCAGATTTCGGGGTCCGCGTCGGACCCCCCGACACTCGCAGCCGTACAACTCACACACAGGGGGAGACACATGGGACTCCCCCACACAGGCATGGACGGCTCGGATGGCACTGATGCGTACCCACTGTAGGGGGCACACTTGTTTGAGACGTACCCATTCAGTCAATAGGAGCGCATGTACGCATCGTACAACTGGCTCCCATTGACTTCTATGGGAGTCCGACTGAACCGAGTCCGACAGCATACGTGCGCATCGTACTCGCTCGGTCAGACTGTAGGAGTCCGGCTCGGTCAGAAAACACTCCAGATCCGATTCGATCGGAGTGCTTTCTGACCCGGATCGGAATCGGCCTCATAGTGTTGTATTTTACCAGTATGACTTTATCTTCGACTCTTAATTTCACAGGTTAGAATCGAAGAAAATGCAAGCATGTTTTTGCTCATTCCATGCTACAGATCTCAGAAGGGTGTGTTTTTCTGTGCAAGCATTTCACTGAGTATTACCTGATAAAATCTGTTTGGAGAGCATATGACAAATCAGGTTACATTTGTGCAGACCTTGTAATGTCAAAACAAGAACTAAAACTTATTTGCACTGAACTCGATGATCAGGTCTCTTATCACAAGGGCCTAAGATGTTCCATGAGTGCCTAAAGAGCAGGGTGCATTTTTAGGATCTCCATTTAAGTGGCATTGCATGAAACCTTAAATACTTACCTTTACTAATTGTGTTTGCTTTTCCCAGAAAGTTATGTTTATGTAGGTTTTTTGCATGCAACATATTGCTTATGTCTAGTGTGTACTGTAAAAAGAATTGCCGTATCGTATCTGTGTGAGTTCAGGTTGCAAGTAGGAGTTTAGTACAGTCAGCGGAGTTCAGGCTGACAGCAGAACAAATTTGTCACAGTACTTGTCAGTTTGTTTTTAAGGGATTCAGAATACATGCTCATCCAATTCTTGGCCTCGATGCAGGGCTCATGGCACAATGGATGGTTAGGTGTACCAAATGTAATTGTGATTCTACAAGAAAGTGTGTGAAAGAAACATACAGCTTTTGAAATATTGACAGGGTGAAAGTTAAAGAGCATACATTGCTTAAAGGTTAGTGAGTGCAGTGTGTGTAGGGGTGGTAAAGAAAAGGGGCGGCAATACCTGTAGGAGAGAGTGAAAAGAGGTTGCTGAAGAGGAAAGAGATGTTATGTGAAAAATGTAGAAGGAGTGTTTTCAAAAGATACGGGAAGAAACAGTGCCTGTGTCTCGAACTGAAAGACTGCACAAGAAAGTAGTGTGAAGAGAAGGGCCATAGTCTGCAGTTCTTAATTTAGCTGGTGGTTGCCGGTGGTGCTTATCGGCACTCATTTTTGGGGACCGGCTCTTGTTTTCATCATCAGATATTGAAAGACTGAGAGGGAAAACCACACAAATGGGAAAGGAGGAGCAAGAGAAAGATGTTAAAAACATCACAAAAGGAGAATGCAGTAACCGTAGGAGTGAGATAGAGGGGCAGGCAGTGCCTGGAAGTGGGTTAAGGAGACATGAGGTGAATTCAGGACTACACAGCCTTGGTTTTCTCCGCATTGTTATTTAAAAGTGTTCGCCGCTGTCTTCTGAGCAGATCTTTGGGCTTTGACACTCATTTTTAGGTCTCGCCTGACCCAGCGCATGCGCTGGTCTGGCGAGACTTTTTGTGAGGGCTCAAAAAAGTGCTACCGTGGCCAGCCTAGAGCTACAGAGCATGTGCAAGGGCGCGCGTGCCGCGCTTGATCGCGATCACTTTCACGGCCGCACGGCCGCTTTGATGTTTGATCGCGATCGCGATCACTTTCACTTTCGCGGTCGCACGGCCGCTTTGATGTTCTCCGTGAGCCAATTCTTTTTCTTGCCTGTTTACTACTTCTGTGTAGTGATGGTGGCACCCGTGCTTTAGCTTAAACATCTTAGGCTAAAGTCGGGTGCTGAGATTGCTTCAAAAGTAAAGAAATAGACAATTCTTTACTTTTGAAGCAATCTCGGCACCCGACTTTAGCGTAAGATGTTTAAGCTAAAGCACGGGTGCCGCCATTACTACAGAGCAGTAATAAACAGAAACAAGCATTGGCATAGCCAATAGGTCTCGCTTTTGGGACTGTATAAGTATTTAGTTATGCAACTGTTGCATGGCTAAACACTAATAAGGTCCCAAAAGCGAGACCTATTGGCTATGCCAATGCTTGTTTTATAGGTTATCAAGAACAAAAGGGAGAGCTAGGGACAACTAGGGGGGGTTGTGTCCGTATCCCCTGGATTTAGATAAGCTTTGTCAAAGGTGGACACGCCCAATGTAGTGTGGTACGGTCAAATGAGGCAATGTTTGGGAACCCACCAAGTGGGTTAAAAGACCCCTCACACACCAACCTGGTTGGTGTCATGCTTCATCATTGGGGCCCCAACCGGGTGGCCGAATGCCTCCCGGTTGTGCTGCGACGCCTGACTACAGCGGAGCTGGTGTAGTGCAAAAATGTGATGTGGTGATAATTTAAAAAATACCGCTGAGAGTCCTTACCATTGGAAGATTTATTATTGGCGGCTCAGGGTATTGGTTAAAAAGATATGTGGTGCAACTAAATGGAGAAATAATTATCTGTTAGTTGGCTATGTGGTGGGTCTACATGTTTCAGCTCTCGAATAAAATTAATGTGGAGCTTTCATCAGGACCAGTGTGAAGTGAGTGGCAAAAGGTGAAGTGCCACGTGGTGAAAAAAATTAATTAAAAATATGAGTTACCTACACACTCGCTAAGGTGTGTGGAACGCGGTGTCAACACATTAGCGGACACTATGACGCAAACCTGTGGAAGAAAAACAAGACAGCACACAATACACATGAGAAATCAACATTGGTGCACTGGATGGCAGGCAACATACAAATAGGTTTAATGTGCTGTGAATGATCAAACCTGTCTTCAATGAGCGTACCGGGGTGACACACATACATATGAAGTGTATCATGCTGCTATGCAAAAGAGCGGAGGCAAGACCATTAGGAATGCTAGGTAATACGTAGAACGTTCTGTGGACTAGGGGTGCCAAGTGGTAGATACCGCGGCACTACATAGGACTATAAGTGAAAGTCACACGAACAGCGCCAAGTGATTCTGCTGGCAATGGTTGCGGGACCTCTGAATGAGGTATGTATACAGTGAGAGGCCCAGAGTGCGCTAAAGGTGAGGGGCTAAGTGGAGCCTCCAAGCGCTGAAGAAGAGTAATGGGCACAAGCTCGATAAAACAATGCGCAAAATAGCAGGGGGAAAGGATAATTACACTATGGCTGAGTGAAGGCGCTGTGCAGGAAGCGGGAGGGGGGCGCTTCTTACAACAGAACTGTAGGTAAAAGAAACAACAAGTTTAGAGAGCGAGGCTGGCAGGAAGGAGATGGTATCCTGCTAGAGCAAATACGAGACGCCTTACTTGGTTGTGAAGCTACCATCGCCTTGCACCTACTGTGGCCTCCCGAAGTCCCGGATGCTGGCGGACCCCGGGGGGAGAGAAGGTTAAATAGGGAGGAGCGCCATTGTATACGTGCGTTCGTGCTGGCAAGCTTGGGCGTGACTGTCTACAACGCGCATGCGTGTAGGAGCAGCGTAATAATGGCGCGCATGCGCGGAATGATTAGCAAGCAAGTGCGTTGTTGTGTGAAGCGCGCATGCGTGTGGAAGTAGCGTGATGCGCGAAAGGACGCCTGAGGTTAGGGAGAATATCCAGCGTCTAGCGAATATGTTAGAAGACGCGGGTGTTGTGAGAGGAACCCAGGGTTGCTGGGAGAGCTAACACAGGGTGCGAGCCAGGATGGCAAAGGAAGGGGCTATACTATTCAATGCCCGGGATGGGGCGCGGGAGGTGGCGCATGCATCCCAGGATAGCCCTGGAGTGGGAGCCAGGGCTTACGGCTAAAATAAGGGGTCTAAGATGGCCAGATGAGCCAGAATGGGAACAAAACGTGGCGAAGCCTATGGATAAAGGCATAGTGGAGAGGTCCCAGGTAGTCAGGACTTTCTTAGGCAGTTCCAAGGGATATTATCGTTCAAGCCAGTGATGTGGCTCGAAAGACGATATATCCATCTTTGTTCTTGTTCTAGGAGGCGAGTCTGAATGTTGGGAATGTTGTTGTCCAAGGCTTCAAGTATCACCCATCTCATGTCGTTAGTCGTGTGGCCTTTTTCCAGGAAGTGGTTTGTCATTTTGGTGGTGTTTTTCTTGCAGCGTATGGTGCTGCGGTGCTCACAGATACGGGTTTTGACTTTGCGGGTGGTCATCCCAATGTAGGTCAGATTACACGGACATGTGATGCGGTATACAACATTTTCTGTGTTGCAGTTGGTGTGTTTTCGTAACTCCCATGTCTTCCCAGGTTCCAAATTCAGCTGCTTGGTTGTCTCTGTGATGTGGCATACGCTGCAGTTACCACAGGGGTAGTGCCCCTTGATGTCGGGGAGGCCCCAGGCATTGAGTACCGTGTTTGGAGGTCTGGCTGGGGCCACTGGTCTGGTAGACACAATGGTGTCCTTGATGGATCTTGCCCTTTTAGTAGAGAGAAGGGGAGGTTCCCAATTCAGGTGGCCTGTGTTGAGGATCTTCCAGTTCTTTTTAATGATTTGCGCAACCTTGTTGGACACTGTGTTGTACGTGGTGACACATGTGAGTGGGGGAGGGGTTGGTTCTTTAGGGTATGTTGTGAGTAGACCATCTCGGTTTTGATTTCTGGCCCTTTTACTGGCGGTCTTAGTTATGTGCCTTGGGTAACCGCGTTGGTGCAGTTTCAGGCAGAGATCTTGGGCCTGTGTTTTGTAGTCTTTGGGATCGCTGCAGTTTCTGCGAAGTCGCAAAAATTGGCCATATGGGAGGTTTTCCCGGAGGGCCCGTGGGTGGAAGCTGGAAAAGTGGAGGAGGGAGTTGCGTGCAGTGGGTTTGAAGTGTGTTTTGCTCATGAGTCCTCCTGCCACTGCATAGATGTCGAGATCCAGAAAAGTGGTATGGTATCTGTCAAAACTGTGTGTAAAGCGCAGGTTAGGATCACATGTGTTTAGCCAGTCACAGAAGGTGATGAGTGTTTCGCTCGAACCTTCCCAGATGAGGAGAATGTCATCAATGTAGCGCTTGTAGAACTTGATATGTGGATTGCGTGGTTGGTTGTTGTTGAGCAGGTGTTTGGTCTCAAAGCTAAAAACATACAGGCCCGCTATGCTGGGAGCGAAAACGCTCCCCATTGATGTACCGTACTTCTGTAGGTAGAGCTTACCCTCATATTCGAAGTAATTCTCCTTGAGTGCGAGGGTGGCGCACTTCAGGACAAAAGAGGGGGGCGTGTGGTATTGCCAATCACCCTCATTGAGGGCCTCTTCAAGAACACGTAGGGTATCATCTTGGGGGAGGCTGGTGTACAGACTTTCCACATCCAGCGACACCAAGAAAGAGCTTTCGGGATCGTAGTTAATGTTAGCTAGGAGTCCTAGCAGATCTTTGGTGTCTTTAAGATACGTGCTTGTGGACTGGACCAGGGGTTGTAAAAAATGGTCACAGAAGCATGAGAGGGGTTCCAAAAGGGACCCAATGCCTGAAACAATCGGGCGACCTGGGGGGGGAAACCTGTTCTTATGGATTTTGGGAACAGTATAAAAGTATGGTATCTTTCCTTGGGTGGTGGTCAGGAATTTGGCCTCACTTTTAGAAATGTGCCCACTTTGTTCAGCTTCTCCTACTAGGGTTTGGATGTTCGCTTTGAGTGAGATACTGGGGTCATGAGTGAGCAGTTCGTAGTTCTTAGTGTTATTGAGTAGACGTTGGCACTCGTGATGGTAGTCCTTTTTGTTGAGGATTACTGTGCCACCCCCTTTATCAGCGGGTTTGATGATTATATCAGGGTTATTCTTCAGGGTTTGTAGGGCCAGCCGTTCTTGTTTACTAGTGTTTTGAAATATGTGGGGTTCTTCGAGGGCTTCAATTTCCTTAAACACCGCTTGTTCATATACCAAGATTTCCGGGGGGATAGAGCTCGGGGGGGGCATGAATGTATATTTTACCCGGAGGGTGGTGTCCCCCTGGTCAATAGGGTCAGGGAGAATCGGAGTATTCTCGAAGAATGCCTTGAGTTTTAGTTTGCGGAAAAATTCAGCTAGTTCGCAATGTAGTTTGAATTTATCCAACTTGGACGTGGGTGCATAGCCTAAAACTTTCTCCAGGATGGCTTCCTCTGCGGGTGTTAAGATATGTTGGGAGAGGTTGGTGATAAGGCTTAGCGTGTGCTCGGGCCTGGTTGCTGGTCTCTGGTTTGGCTCCTCATCTGTGCTCCCTGTGGAGGGTCGTCTTGCCAGTGAACTGTGTTCCCTCTGCGTCTCCTTCCGCGACCTCTTCGGCCTCTTCCTAAAAAAGGCTGTGTTTGTTGTTGGTTCATGTAAGGAGGTGGTGGACCAAATGGTGGGTTCCAGCCGTATCCAAATTGTGGGTGTATTGGGGGATACATAGGTGGATATAGTACGTTGGGACCCCGGGGCCCCGGGGTCCGCCAGCATCCGGGACTTCGGGAGGCCACAGTAGGTGCAAGGCGATGGTAGCTTCACAACCAAGTAAGGCGTCTCGTATTTGCTCTAGCAGGATACCATCTCCTTCCTGCCAGCCTCGCTCACTAAACTTGTTGTTTCTTTTACCTACAGTTCTGTTGTAAGAAGCGCCCCCCTCCCGCTTCCTGCACAGCGCCTTCACTCAGCCATAGTGTAATTATCCTTTCCCCCTGCTATTTTGCGCATTGTTTTATCGAGCTTGTGCCCATTACTCTTCTTCAGCGCTTGGAGGCTCCACTTAGCCCCTCACCTTTAGCGCACTCTGGGCCTCTCACTGTATACATACCTCATTCAGAGGTCCCACAACCATTGCCAGCAGAATCACTTGGCGCTGTTCGTGTGACTTTCACTTATAGTCCTATGTAGTGCCGCGGTATCTACCACTTGGCACCCCTAGTCCACAGAACGTTCTACGTATTACCTAGCATTCCTAATGGTCTAGCCTCCGCTCTTTTGCATAGCTGCATGATACACTTCATATGTATGTGTGTCACCCCGGTACGCTCATTGAAGACAGGTTTGATCATTCACAGCACATTAAACCTATTTGTATGTTGCCTGCCATCCAGTGCACCAATGTTGATTTCTCATGTGTATTGTGTGCTGTCTTGTTTTTCTTCCACAGGTTTGCGTCATAGTGTCCGCTAATGTGTTGACACCGCGTTCCACACACCTTAGCGAGTGTGTAGGTAACTCATATTTTTAATTAATTTTTTTCACCACGTGGCACTTCACCTTTTGCCACTCACTTCACACTGGTCCTGATGAAAGCTCCACATTAATTTTATTCGAGAGCTGAAACATGTAGACCCACCACATAGCCAACTAACAGATAATTATTTCTCCATTTAGTTGCACCACATATCTTTTTAACCAATACCCCGAGCCGCCAATAATAAATCTTCCAATGGTAAGGACTCTCAGCGGTATTTTTTAAATTATCACCACATCACATTTTTGCACTACACCAGCTCCGCTGTAGTCAGGCGTCGCAGCACAACCGGGAGGCATTCGGCCACCCGTTTGGGGCCCCAATGATGAAGCATGACACCAACCAGGTTGGTGTGTGAGGGGTCTTTTAACCCACTTGGTGGGTTCCCAAACATTGCCTCATTTGACCGTACCACACTACATTGGGCGTGTTTTATAGGTTAGCCACTGATTGTTGGTAGCCACACCCGTTATATCGGTGTCCCCTTCTGTGCCCCTCTAAGAATCACTTATAGAGACTTTTAGGATGCATGCTCAGCAATGTGCTTTCTTTATCACTTTTGTAGAGGGTAATGCAGTTAATAAAAAAGTTTACACTTCCCTCCAATTCTTCCCCTTCTGGTAAGCCTTACTTAACAGCAATCACATCCAGTTAAGACACTCCAACCTCCCTGTTCATTTGTCAGTTAGTGAGTGGATGACAGTTTTACAGACATGTGTCTTAACCATCTCTCTCCTTCTTGCTTCAAGGCTTGAAATAATGACGGCAAATCATGCTTCAGATGGCGTCAACGTTTATTGGTTATGAAGGTTTGTGAGACCTGATATGCTGCAGAGGAGGTGAAGTATACAGTGGGAACGTCACAGTGTTCATAGACTTCACACTACCTACCTGTGAGTTGCCTTCTCCACAGCTAAACGTAGCCAAGGGCAAATGCGAACTCTGACCTCCTGGGTAGTACAGCATACACTAACCTAAAATTCGGGGCATTGCTAAGCTCATCTTTCCTGGTCCAAATTTAGACCAGAGTCCATCATCTCCAGTGCCCCCCATACATTATACTAATCTGTTGCGATCTCTAAAATCCCCATTACTCTGTTAAATGTTTGATGTCGAACCCCAAGTACGATGCAATCAAATATGTGCATGCCTGCTCGAAACTGCTTCAATGACTTATGGAGGGATAATGTCTTTATGTTTTTCTTTTTTCCCTTCCATCTCCTTTTCTTTTCCTCTGCTTCTTTAAATGAAGTTATAATTCATTGTTTTGTAATACAAATACAAATACCTTGACATCTAGCTGTCTCGACAAACTGACATGAATGCACATTGATTCGATAATGTTATTTTGCTTGAAAACCAACAAATTTATCTAATAGAAAAGTAGCCACACTTGGCTTTCTAGATACCAACATAAAATTGTTAGTCAGTGCTGCATTCTGAGGATCTTTTAACAAACTCCTATTAACCTTTCATTCAACCCATCAACTGAGTATTGATGAACTATGAGTGCCTCTTCCACTCACAACACCCAGGGGCAGATTTACAAGCCCCTTGCGAGACATTTACGCCGCCGTTGCGTCACTTCTGTGACGCAGCGGCGGCGTAAACCATGCGCCATGTTGCGCCTTATTTACAACGTGACGCATCTAGGGAGATGCGTCACGTTGTAAAGCCCTGCGCTACATTAAACCTGCTTCAGGTTTAATGTATGCAGGGTGGGCGTTCCGTCGGAAAAAGCCTTGGAAAAGTGACGCAGTGAAATCTACAAGATTTCACTGAGTCACTTTTCCGACGCTGCTGCGTCAAAACCCTGCGCCTGCCTGAAGCAGGCGTAAGGCATAATGCAGCATGTTCGGTATGGGCAGCCCCTGAGCATTGCTGGAGTTGCGTCGTGCTTCCCTTATGCCATCAGATGCGTCACGCATCTGTTTATCCTTGCGCCATGATGCGCTGCATTGTAAATGCGGCGCATCTGTGGTGGCGCAAGGGTAAACTTGCGTGACGCATCTTTCCTGGCGCATCCCTGCTGATTTGCAGGGATGGGCCAGGAAACATAAATCTGCCCCCCAGTTTTTAGGCCTGGTCTTTGAGACTGCTTTAGTTATCTAACCAAAATATTGGTTTACCCCTCAAAAATCGTACATAATATACATACATAAGGGGCTTTAGGTCAGCGCGCTTTATCCACTGGACAGATCAATTGTCAATCAAATTTTGCTTTCATATAACACAGCATACAGCATGCGTCAGCCCACTTTACTCAGAGGCTCAATCCACTTTGAGTTACTCCACAAAGCATGTTTACACCAATGTAAAAATTGTTCATTTCTCTTCAATAGCAAGCTGATTCAAAATTTGATTTTTCATTCTATTTTTTTTTAAGTACTGCCTATTTATTTAAAGTGCACTCCTTCGTAAACTTTGTTTTAAAGCATTTAAGTGAAGTAGTAACACTGTAGCTACCTGTGACTTGAATAATTGTTTAGGTGGTCATTTATTATTGTTTCTTTCACAAATAATTATATAAAATGCAAGGCACATTTGAAAGGCTTGTTGTCTGAAAAACATCACTAGTATTATCGCCACATTAGTGAATGATTTTTGCATTAATTTTTTGCAGGGATAAAACAGCCACATTTAGTTGATGGCATATTTTTTTCACCTTTCATGTATTATCCCTTTTGTAATTACACATACACTCAGCACACACTTTCATTGCACATCCACTGCACAGCACAACATCTCTCATGTAATATATTCTTTGCAGGCATACGTACACTCAGTTCTTGCACCAACCATGCATTTACTGCACAGCACTGTACCGTTCCCAGGCACACATACGTCCAACGTAGAATCACCATTCCTGCGCAGCGTAACACGCTACATCAACTGATGTAGGCAAAGGGTGAGTTAAGCACACAGCAGCGGAAGGTTTATAAATGAGCCTGTACACCTCCCTCAAGTGACACAGAGTAAAAAGGAATTGTTCACGCCTACTGCGCTCGTGGTCCTTAACTCTTGGTAAAGGCAGTAGCCTTCCACCACTTTGAGAGTAACACTTTAGGCGCCCATCCCATTCCAGCAAGATGGCAATCCGAGAGAAAGGCCTAGGTCATGGCACACACACATGATCCGTTTTTACCTATGAAAATTAAAATCAGCATTAGGGATCCAGGTCAATAATACAGTTGGGCACTGAGGGCAAGGGTATACATCTTTTACCAAGTAGAGGACTTTTCCGTCCCAGCAGTACCATTCATGTTGTGCTATCAGTCAAGTTTTAGGATTAGCATGTGATTGTCTTGCAAATAACTTGCTTAAAGCTCACCATTTGAGGGAGCGGAAACCTCAGTCCATTTTTTCCAAGCTTACCAGCTGAAAGTTAACACTTGGCAGCCATCATCTTTCTCCATTCTTGCTATTTTGACACAGAAAACGGTATCGTCACTAGTTAATTTGTTGCATTATATGGATACCGTGGCACGAGTACTCCACATTGAGTTAGAAAGCAACATGTACCTCTCTGCTACTTGCATATGTCAGAGTAGCAGTTCTGAATCGTTTGACTTCATGGACCCCCAATAAATCATTACTGGAAACCAGGAACCCTGTCCAAACAATTTCTACAATTTAAACCTCAATACAATACAGAAAATTCAGAAACAAGTGTACATCAAACAAATACACAAGTAATATAGTAGTTGATGTAGTTCACAAACAAAAAGTATGCGAAAATCAGTTTTTTCCATTTAATGGGAATGTTGGAGCTATTCAAAACTGACTATTGCTCCTAATGTATGCTCTCTTTTTGCTGGCGTATACCTGTGTTGTTTCGACTGAAGCCAGCAGTCATCCATACTAGACTCTGTTTGCTGTACATACCCTTCTCCCACAAATCAAAATTGGGATTTCAACCTCATTTTTAACTTCCAGTTTCAAATTCCTGTACAGAGTGTTTTAAAAGTTTCAGATTTAATTTTCTTCTTTGTCTATGTATTTTATTAATCTGCTAACTTTATTTAATTTTCTAAACAGTCACCAATCCCTGAAGGGTATGCAAACCACAGGTTAAGAATTTCTCTGTCAGAGGATGGCAAGGAAGGAGAAAGATGAGAGCTCCCAAGTGTTAAATTTAAGCTTTTAGAAAGCTGGAATAGAGGACTGAAGTTGTTGTAAAGCACAAAAATCACTTGATGGTTTTGAGCTTTTTCATTGTGGGCTATTAAATGCTCAGAAACATGTTTTGTGGAACTTCCTCTTTAAACGGAAATAAATACAGTGTACAAAACAGAGGACATCGCCCTCATCAAGTAAATGTAGACAGCAGCAAGCTGGGGCAGAGTCAGTACGACTATGCAAAACATCGGGATATGGCACCAATCCACATTATGTTTCGCTAGTGACGTTGGTTGCTTCAGTGCTGAATGTGGGGATGCAGTGTTGGCAAGAGAACGGTCCTCTGGTGTTCCGAGGGGATGTGCGGAGTAGAAATTGTTGGTACTTTCCTCTGCCAGGACTCGGAGGTCTGCGGCGATTTAGTTCAATGGGGTGGAAGAGCCAGGGGTCCTTACGCTGGGTGCAGACCAGGGACGGATGGGTGCAGAGGGGCTTGCCTTTGGTGCACCTGCCGCGCGCGTCCACTGCATGGCCGCGCAGTGGCTTCCATATGTAGTTCGGGAGAGTCATCCCTAATACTCCTTTGTGGGCAGGAAAATCATGTTTCATCACCTGACTACAGGGTCTGAATTGCTCTTAAGAGATTACTAATAACCCTGATAATTCTTACTCAAGCTCATACTGTTAATCTTGGGATATTGTCCAATTCAGTCTTTAAGTCAATGAATGTGACACAGTAGAATTCCAGTCTATGGGTTACACATTCTGTGATCAAAAGATTTAAATTAAAGGCTTGATCACAAATATTTTTTACAGAAGCTTACTTGAAATTCAGAGATGATGCTCACTATGCATCAGATGTAAAAGTGACGCAATCCAACCCAAAACATTTATGTTGAATTTACTTTCCAGCATAGATCTTGTTTTGCGCTGGAAAATTGACTAAGTAAAGCTTTGAACCAGGGTGGGACTGGGATAGAAAATAGGCCCAATGGTGGTGGGGGGGGGGGGGGGCAGTCTGCCCCACGCAGCCCCAGTTTTGGGGGTGGCAAACACAGCATTTGATAGCCAGCCGCCCCCCTCTGCCCGCTCTTACGGCAAAGGCTGGGACTGCCACGGGCGGTAAAAGGCCGGCCTAGCTACACCACTGCATGTACTAATATAAAAGTGCCACCCCATTACTAAATTACATAGCTATAAAAGTGGCCCATGTTTGCAAACTCAGCCAGTTTTGATCTCGTAAAAGTGTCTTGAGAAGTATAAAACACTGCATGGCTTTGAGCCATGCATCGGTCCTTGGGTTTTGAGCCAAAGCTGTGTCTACTAAGAATAGTAGACAGGGTTTCGCGCCACAATGTAACACCTTTTTGAGAATAGCGTTAAATTGAAGAAAAGCTGTTATTCCTCCAAACCTTTCCAACTTTGTATGCTGAATGGTACAGCATGCATCCAAATTGGGAAAAGTTTCAATGTTTGTCTAGGGCACAGTATTTTGTACTGAAGGGTACTGTTAGTAAAAAACCCATGCTAGACATCACACACACTCACACACCATACACAGATCCTTGCACTATGGTGCAAAGGTGTGTGTGTGGTGATAGGCAGCCAGATTGTGTGCCAACGCTAGGGATATGTAGTAGACGTGGCGCTTTCCTGCTCTCTCCATCTTACACCACACAGTGCAGCAACTTTGAGTTTTTAGAAAATCTACCCGTAGGCTTGACCCTTTTTCTTTTCTTGTTTGAAAAACCTTCCAATTTGTATTTAGGAGGGCATTAATCAAATTAACGGCATGATAGTTTGATGGTTATCCTGTTTACTCTCTTTAAAAAAAAGTAGTGTTACAAAACTCAGTAATCAGTTTCAAAACATAACCTCTATTACTGAGTTTATTTTAAATAGATCTATCTGGTAGCTATTCCATATTTTAGCCAGCACTAAGGCATCATCACCACAACTAACTAAAAATATACAGGGGGAATATCTATGCAGTCAGAGATCCGGTCTAATTACATTTCAAGTTCCAAGGCACATTTTACAAATACATCAGGAGGTGTGTCGGGTAGGGGACGATATATTATTGAAAGTGCTGGTACCACTGTAGGGAAATGGCTCTCTACTGGAGATATGCCTATTCTCTTGGGGTACAATATGCCAGAAATAACACTCATCTTTCTTATTTATTGCTTCTTCGAATTTGTGATCTTCCTACCCTGCTATTCTGAATTCATTCAACATGCCAATTCTTTAGACAATTTCCATCTGCTTAATTACATTTTGGCTAACATATCAACATTATTCTTACATTTAATTGAAAGTTTTGATTTGACCGGGTGGCGTTCTTTGTCATGCCATTGCCAGTTGTTATCCATGGTATTTTTTATCTGGTGCATGTAAAACAGCTGACGATGGCTGAGGTAAGATTCTAATGAATCTTTAGCCTCAGGAGTTGTGCCTATCTAAAAAAAAAACTAATAACTCTAATATTTGTCACTTTATCAGGACTAAAGTCAGAGGTAAGAGTTGCTACCTCTATATCTGGGCCCCTATTTATGCCATTACGATTTTTGTACTTTCACGTTTGACATAAAGCAGCAACCCTAGGTCAACCTACGGCCACAACGATTTAAAAAGACATGGATTGAGTACTAGCCATAACGGATGTGATATTGGGTAAAATGACAGAACCACCTAGTGTCTGCAGTATTGGAATAAAACTGCAGTTGCGAAAAATGTACGAGGAATATACTCAGCTCTCTGGGTGATGATGAGTCGATTTGGAGCATGCTGAGAGGTGTACCGAGTGGAAAATTCGGATTTAAAACAGGTTATTTGTACACTTAATTACCCAGACTCTGGATAGATTCTCTGTGGACTTAGAGACACAGGTGCCAATTACGATCCGGTAAAAAATTTCCCCGTCCGACTCGTATCCGGTCTTTTTACCGTACGAATCGTACAAGTGCCGTACAAACTGCCAAGTACGATTCGCATGGGAAAAAGTCCATACGAATCGCATTGGAAAATATTCCCCACACGTCCTCGGGTCGGATAAGGTGTCCGACACGTCCTCGGACGATTTACCGTACAAATGTGAATAGCGAAGTCCGACCGCGGAAGTACGATCCATCCCGTGCGTCCGATGTCACAACCGTATGGAAAAAACACTGTCCGCACCGAACTCCCATAGCAACCTTGGAGACATGTGCCCGCATACGCGCCCAACACACCCCCCAGCCCCCGCATGTACGAGTCGAATCCCCACCCGTGTATGTACACCCTTGTATGTACGAGACGTACCCTCACCCGTGAATGTATGGAGCGTACCCCCACCCCAACCGTGTATGTACGACCCATACCCTCACCCGCGTACGAATGGAGCGTACCCCCACCCCAACCGTGTATGTACGACCAGTACCCTCACCCGCGTACGTATGGAGCGCACCCCCACCCCAACCGTGTATGTACGGACCGTACCCCCACCCCAAATGTGTATGTACGACCCGTACCCTCACACGCATACGTATGGAGCGTACCCCCACCCCAACCGTGTATGTACGACCCGTACCCCCACCCGCGTATGCATGGAGCGTACCCCCACCCCAACCGTGTATGTACGGACCATACCCCCACCCCAACCGTGTATGTACGACCCGTACCCTCACCCACGTACGAATGGAGCGTACCCCCACCCCAATCGTGTATGTACGACCCGTACCTCCACCCGCGTACGTATGGAGCGCACCCCCACCCCAACCGTGTATGTACGGACCGTACCCCCACCCCAACCGTGTATGTACGACCCGTACCCTCACCCGTGTACATATGGAGCGCACCCCCACCCCAACCGTGTATGTACGGACCGTACCCCCACCCCAACTGTGTATGTACGACACGTACCCTCACCAGCGTACGTATGGAGCGCACCCCCACCCCAACCGTGTATGTACGGACCGTACCCCCACCCCAACTGTGTATGTACGACACGTACCCTCACCCGCGTACGTATGGAGCGCACCCCCACCCCAACCATGTATGTACGACCCGTATCCCCACCCCAACCGTGTATGTATGACACGTACCCTCACCCGCGTACGAATGGAGCGTACCCCCACCCCAACCATGTATGTACGACACGTACCCTCACCCGCGTACGAATGGAGCGCACCCCCACCCCAACCGTGTATGTACGGACCGTACCCCCACCCGCGTATGCATGGAGCGTACCCCCACCCCAACCGTGTATGTACGACCCGTACCCCCACCCGCGTATGCATGGAGCGTATCCCCACCCCAACCATGTATGTACGACACGTACCCTCACCCGCGTACGAATGGAGCGCACCCCCACCCCTACCGTGTATGTACAGACCGTACCCCCACCCCAACCGTGTATGTATGACACGTACCCTCACCCGCGTACGAATGGAGCGCACCCCCACCCCAACCGTGTATGTACGGACCGTACCCCCACCCCAACATTCCAAGTACGGAGCGCACCCCAGGCCCCAACACCAGCACCTTCACCCAACATCGCGCATGTTCGAGTCGTACCAAGCCAGACACAAGGACAGCACTGTACAACAAAATTCCCCAAGTACACACCGTACACACGCTAAAAACGCACGTACACAACCAGGACAAAGCAAAACAACACAAGAATACACCATTCGAATGGCACAAAGCCACAAAACGTCCAACAAGCACAAAAACAACACATTCACTGACCTGCAACTGCCAAAATCCAAAACAGAGGCCCAAAACACAATCACCCCTTATAACACACCCACCCAAAGTTCAAACACAGCCACACCCACCAATGGACCAATAAAAAGGGCCCACACACACAAACCATGAGCCTTTGCAACAGACTCACTGCTGCCAGACCCCACAGACAACCTACAGCACCATACTTGAACCTTTACTACACCTTACACTTGCACACCTTCACACACACACCTTCACAAACACCCCCTCATCACATAGACACACACACCTGCACAACCACACCCACACACCCACAACCATCCACACCCACACCCCCCACAACCATCCACACCCATACCCCTCACCATGCCCACTAACAAGAATCCAAAGTTCACTAGCCAAGAGTTGGAGGTCCTTGTCGACGAAATCCTCAGAGTCGAGCCACACCTCTTTGGAACATTGGTCAGACAGACCAGCATTTCCGATAAAACAGCCATGTGGCAGAGAATTGTGGATGCTGTGAATCCTGTTGCGGCCACCAGAAGGACCAGGCATGAATGCCAAGCCAGGTGGTACGATCTGCGGAGGAGGGTCCGAGCCAAAATGACCGAAGACCACAACCAGGCCAACGTCACTGGAGGAGGGCCGCCCCGCAGACCCGTACACTACCATCCCTGGGAGGAGAGGGTGATGGCCATACTGCCGGTGGTGTCAGTGGATGGAGTAGAAGGACTCCGAGAGCTGGGTAAGTACACAAACAACTCACCTCACATGGGGGGAACGTCATCCACAACCAAACTCACAAACAGGCACACAACCACCCCAAGCTATCGCATGACTCAACCACACTCCATGAACACGCACATGCCACTGGCGCCATCATGCTCCATGCACCCAGCTGGACAATGCTAAGTCACAGGCCACAGAAAACACCAACACAAGACACGGTAAGCCGGATGGCGGGAGTGTGGGCCCCAAAAATCACATAGTGCAACTCAGAAGCAGACAACAATGCCCCCTGCCCATATGGCCTAGGTCACAGCCAGACAAACAGTGTGTCCCCACACAGGAAAGACTTGCCAGCAAATGGTGGACGCCTTGCATCAACACATGGGGGTGACGGCACGTTTTTGCACATGACAGCAGCTAATGAACAGCTAACACTGTGAAAGAGTGGCAGCACACACCACCACAGCAGCAGCGCAGACACAGACACTACACCCAATGGGTGCCTGGAGATCAGTAACAAACTCACATAAACAAGCCAAGGGCCATTCAAAGATCTGCTAAAATTGTGTGCCTAGGAAGCTGGGCTGAGGTGACAGAGGGTGACACACAGAGGGAGGGAGAGGGGGAGAGAGAGGGAGGGAGACATAGGGAGACGGACAGAGGGAGGAGGCTGACACACAGAGGGAGGGAGAGGGGGACAGAGAGGGAGTGAGAAAGGGACACACAGGGAGACCAATTCAGCCTTGGGGGGTGTGGGAATGTGTGCTCGTCAGCAGGTGGACTGCGTGCATGTAGACAAGGGTGGCCAGTGCCTGAACCCCCCCTCTTCTCCATGGCAAAACACAGGGCCATGTCTCAACCTGTGCACGAGCACAACGCCAGCTACCTGCATTATATAAGTGTGTGGAACAACTCCATGTGCCCACGTACAGTGCAACACGGAAGGCGCCAATGCATGGCTCGCCACACCTGCTCACCCCACTGCTGACTGCAGTCACAATTGACGCAGCAAGTAGGACTGTGCCACACATAGGTAAAGTCGCAAAAGCTGTGGCCAAGGGACATACCCATGCACAAGTGCACTGTCAGTGGAATGCAAGACAGATCCAAATTCCCAGAGGAAATGTGCCAACTTTGAAACGAATGAAACATGGATGTTGCATGGAACAAAATTAACATTGTCTCTCTCACAAACAGGTCAACGTCGTGGATCACCCCCCAACACTGGGGGGGAAGACTCACAGGACCCGGCTCGGCGGGATGACGGACCCACCGGCAGCGACGACTCCCACCACTCTGTGGACGAACCCGACCCCGACCAACCTGGCCCCTCTGGTGTCCAACCACCTGCAGCACCTGCATCAGGTACAACTGGGCCAACCACCACCCCCACTCCTGCCACATCCCAGGAGACACCCAGGAACCCTGCCCCACCACCACAATGCAGCCAGGCTGGCCAGGAGGGACACGGTGTACCGGGCACCCAGGAGGAGGCAGGCGACAACGCCAATGCCACCCCTCAGGGGTCCCGGAGACCCGATGTGCCCACAAAAGCAGGCCAGGTGCAAGTGGGCAGGGGTGGTGGGAGTGGAGGATGGCGGAGGCGCGAGCCTGACCAGTTGGCTGCGGAACCGGTATATTCCCATGTCAGAAACATCCTGGACACATACCGGCAGGACACCATGGGCATGGCCCAGGTTGTGTCCATCCTCGAGGAGATCAAGACCCAGCAGGCCCAGCAACATGCGGAGCAACATGCCTGTCTACTGCGACACCAACAGCGGATGGAGGACAGACAGGCTGAGCTCGTGATGGTGTTCACGGGAATTCACAGTACACTCCGTCGGATAGCCGACAACATGGGCAACCCTCCCTGTGCCAGCAGGCGTAGAACATCACCACCCACAGGGAAGGATGAGGAGGAGGAGGAGACATCCGACGGAGCATCCCAAACATCGTCACGGCCTGCTTCTGAGGGTCCCCGCAGGAGGGCGGGTCATCCACGGAAAAGACCGTGAGGGTCGGCACAACAGCACCATCTCCCAGGACACCTGGCCTGGCACCTGACCCACTGGACCAACAGCAGCACAGCAGCAAAAGACATTCTCTGCCACATGGACTTGCTGGTCACTGTCTGACCAATGTTGACAAAGAATGTGGCATGGACTCTGAGGATTTACAATGGCAAGGACACCAACTACCCTAGTGAACTTTGGATTCCACACACCCGCAAAGCCCCTCATGTCATACCCCCCCCACGTACCCCAACCAAAATAAAAAGTCACACCATAAAGAGAAGATGCCTACATTTTGCATTATTACCTTACATGTGTCTTGTAAAGTCTAACCATGCCTGAGTTCTCATTTGACTTCAACCATCCACACCCTGGGGCCTGAGTCTGGCACAGGACACACATGGGTCACATTGTATTAGGCAAGACAGACATGGAGCACCATACACACCCGTGATGGGCACAACCAGCTGAGGGGGTGGCCGCACAACCGTGCTGACAGACATATTGAGTACAGCGACAGCCATGCGCAGAGGTCAGGGATCATGTGGAGTTTCCTGTGGGGCACCCAGGTATGTGTGGACAGGTTGCAGAACCATGTCCTGCAAGCTTGAGTCAGGTGGATGCAGAGAATGTTGGCCTGGCCAACGTCGGATGCATGGGAATGGCACATGTCACAATACCCACACAGTCATGGACATCATGCACAATACACAGTCTAATCCCACACAAACAGCTAGCATCTTACTACTTTACACGTAGACACATAGCCACTATCACAGAAAACCATGCCAGACATGCAGGATGCACCGTGGCAACACACCAGCATTGACTGAGAAGAAGCACCTTGGAGGCATAGGGACACCTTTATTAGGCATGTATTCGGGAATGCAGAGGCAACTCGGAGTACACATGAACAGGTCATGTGGAGTAACATGTGGGTCCAACACTGGAACCCCCCTTCTGCAGCACAAATGCCTGATAGCCATGGAACTGGCACACAAGTGTTGGCTAACAGCTAAACACCCCCTGCTGCTCACGGAGAGGCTGCCATACACCATTGATCCTCTGATGTGGAAGTCCCACACCATGTCAAGCCAATGCAAACCGGATGTGTCCGAGGGCAGTGTAACACACATTGATGCCATCATCACAATCCACAATCCCATCACAGATGACTGTCAACAAGTCTGACCATCTATTCAGGTGTACCCAGCTGCATGGCATGTGTCCCATGGTGATGCGACATGTCTGCAGAGGAACCAAACATCGACAGGGGCAGTGTGCACACATCGTAAACAACTGCCACACCCAATACACCCCTGATGCATCCCTTCCCCTAAGGAGACTTCCAAACTTGTCCGTGCGTGTAACGCTGAGTCAGCACACGATGACGTGTCCATGAGGAATAGCAGTGCCACAACAATGCAACCAGCAGACGGCATGCGCAAGTACCTGGGGATGAGAGACACACAAGAAGTCAGCCACAAAAAGCACAGCCACTTGCATGTGCATGTACTCGACACATGTAAGGATGACAACATGCTAGGTCACAATTATGACTGGGGAAATACACTCATCACTGGCACCATCACTCCAGTGACACATCCACACACACCTCTGACTCACGTGGCATACATGCAGATGGACACACACATCACAACACATGCCACACGGGGACCAATGCGTGCACACACAGACACTGGTACTCACCACTAAGCAAAGAAGTCGCGTATGAGCCGACTCCGGATGTCCTCTTGCGGAACCACATCCTCCACATCACTAGCCCCATTGCCAAGCCCATCGTCCTCCACGGGTGGATGGTCCTGATCATCTTCATCCAGGATGAGTGGCACAGCTTTCTCAACTGCCATGTTGTGCAGCATGCAGCAGACCATGAAGATTTTGCAGACCTTCGCCGGGGCATATGGGAGGGAGCCGCCTGTCTTGTGGAGGCATCTGAATCGGCTCTTCAGGAGGCCAAATGTCCTCTCTATCACTCGCCTTGTCCGGCCATGGGCGGTGTTGTAGCGGAGCTGGGCCGGCGTGATGGGGTTGCGGAGAGGTGTGATCAGCCATGGCATGTTGGGATAGCCAGCGTCACCTACATGGAAACCACATGGACATAAGTAGGACAGGAGAAGCGGTCGTGCTGGAAGTCTATGCAAAATACAGGACAGACAGAGTGTACCCACCAACAACACATGCTCATTCGTTGCGCAGCTGCGTCATCATTTCAGGCACCCTGCTACGCCTCATGATGTAGGCATCGTGTGCTGATCCTGGAAAACGAGCACAGACATGTGAAATCACCATGTTGGACAGACACACCACAAGGGCATTGATGGAGTGGTAGTGCTTGCGATTCCTGTACGCTACCTCCTCTGCCTGTGGTGGTACCAAAGCCACATGTGTCCCATCTATGGACCCAATGACATGGGGCATCCCTCCCAGGGCATAGAATCCATGCTTGACCCCAGTCAACTGTTCAGGAGTGGGGAAATGGATGAACTCATCCAGGTGAAGCAACATGGCCTCTAAGAAATCATGCAGCACACGGCTGAACATGCTCTGGGACATGCCACCAACATGAGCTATGGTATATTGAAAGGTACCCGTGGCAAGAAAATGTAGGGCTGCCATTACCTTCAGCTTGGGCGTCAGTGCCGTAGGATACCTTTGCAGCGGTTGCAGGTGTGGTGCCAGCCTCGCCGTCAACTCCTCAATCAACTGTTGGGGGAAGCGGTAGCACCGGATACAGTCATTCTCCCGCATGTCAGCCAAGTCCGGAATTGGTCGGGGAAGAGGCGGTGCTCTGCAGTAATTGGGAAGTGGCAAGGAAGAGTGAGTGCACTACAACACCAATTTATTTGTACTGGGCACATGTTAATCTGTCAATACACATATGTGACATACGGAGTCAGGTATGTGCCACATGCCCTGGACACATATGGCTGCCAGGTGACACTCCTACCAAGACCCAGCTACACACGGAGATTGGGAACATCCACATGCCATGGCATGGGATTAGCTGTGTCCCAGTGTAAGTGAACAGCCAGACGCAACACAGGAGTGACATACATCAACACATCAGCAGAAGTAGGATGTCGATTTCAGAGACTGGTAGCGGAACACTAGATCCACAGGTCACATGACATCACACTAGGACAGCCCACACACCTTGCCAATAAGGTGTACATGTAATGACTCACCACACATTCATTGAGAGGATGCAGACATGTCCTTGTGATGCTAATCCGTGTCCCATGCATACATACGCACCTCACATCCGATACCACATGTGGCCTGGTGTGCGTAACAGTGTGCCATGTCCATCTACACACAGACACATGTTGGTTGCTGCAACAGCTGATGCTTTTGAGGGAGCACCAACATCAAGCTAATGGGAACACCCCACACATACATGACATAGACACATCGTGCACCATGGGTAGTCAAATGTCTGGTGTGGTAACCCCTGTAGCGGGCATCAGGGGACAGTTGCGTGTGTTGTTGACTGTGCCATGCCAGTGACGCTCATCCCAAGTGTGCAGTACGACATGCACACATGTCAAAGGAGTTAAGGGCATGCCTGGCACACATTGCACCGTCACACATGACATCTGTACACATCTCATCATACATCTGGTGCCTTCTCGACTCAGGAGTGATGTGCCACATCACAGCCTTTCACACCTGTGCCCCACACATGTAGTACTGCCCAGACAATGCCTTGATGTCCATCCATGGACAAGTATGTCAGCCCCATTCCTTCCTGTGTGCTGCCTGTCACCACTGTGATGTGTGAAAGGCACCGTACATTCGCTCAGAGGGCCTGTGTATGTTCCCTATCACTATGGGAGTGCTGCCGTATGTGTACCCATAGTGATAGTGAGCGTACAGGCGTGTGTATGGTCGTACCACTATGGGTAAGCAATGCATACGCGAGTACACCCATAGTGGTACGGACCGTACACATGCCTGTACGCTCACTATCACTATGGGTACGCATACGCGAGCACACCCATAGTGGTACGGACCGTACACATGCCTGTACGCTCACTATCACTATGGGTACGCATACGCGAGCACACCCATAGTGGTACGGACCGTACACACGCCTGTACGCTCACTATCAATATGGGTGTTCTCGCGAATGCGTACCCATAGTGGTACGGACCGTACACACGCCTGTACGCTCACTATCACTATGGGTACGCATACGCGAGCACACCCATAGTGGTACGGACCGTACACACGCCTGTACGCTCACTATCACTATGGGTACGCATACGCGAGCACACCCATAGTGGTACGGACCGTACACACGCCTGTACGCTCACTATCACTATGGGTGTTCTCGCGTATGCGTACCCATAGTGGTACGGACCGTACACACGCCTGTACGCTCACTATCACTATGGGTACGCATACGCGAGCACACCCATAGTGGTACGGACCGTACACACGCCTGTACGCTCACTATCACTATGGGTGGTCTCGCGTATGCGTACCCATAGTGGTACGGACCGTACACACGCCTGTACGCTCACTCTCACTATGGGTACGCATACGCGAGCACACCCATAGTGGTACGGACCGTACACACGCCTGTACGCTCACTATCACTATTGGTGTTCTCGCGTATGCGTACCCATAGTGGTACGGACCGTACACATGCCTGTACGGGCCGTTGCTATGCTTTTGGGGTGCCCTAGGGCCCAGGTACGCACCGTACATGTCTGTGAAACTCCAAATTACATAGGGGACACATGAGGGACAAGTATAAAGGCCTACATGCATGCTGGTTGTCATGGAGACCAAGTTTAAAGTTTGAATTTGTTTAAGCAGGTGCACAGAAGAAGCCAGTTTGAATAAATCTACTTTGTTGCAATGTAGTTCTGGAGTTGACATCATGCTCAAGAAAAAAACACAATCAGAACACACTGACTGTGCTAGGTTTGAAGGGATTGGAGGAAACATAGGATGCAAATGTGAGTGACCAATCACTCTGTACTCCTGTGAACAGCAAGGCAGATATAAGGCAGCCAGGTCCCATGAGGGAGCACTTGCCTGCACATCTTTGGATTCTACGACCCAGCTGCTGCTACTGATTCCCTGGAACCATGTCAAGGGCTGTGGAGAGGTCACAGCCTTTCACCCTGGAGGAGAACCTGGCATTGCTGGATGTGATCCTCCCACAGTACCCCCTGCTGTATGGGCGACCAGGGTATCAGGTGAGTGCAGAGTCCACTAGCACAGACTGTGTCCCTTTTTTGTGACTGTGACTTCTGGCATTGTGTCCAGGTGTGACACACATGCAATGTACTGTAGGGGGGGCCCGGGGGGGGGAATGCCTGATGCCTCCCAGCCAGAGCATGCTGTGGTGCATGTCTGCCGTCCTCACTTGCATTGTGTTTACTTTAACAATCACTGCATGGTGCATGCCACATTCTGCCTGTCTCATCCTCCTGGGAATGTAGCCTCTACAGTCCTCATGTGATAATGTGGTCAGCCCAGTGTGACAGGTGACTGTACCCACAGATGTGTGTTAGTTCTGTGTACCTGTGCTGAGAGTGTCCCTATGATGTGTTCGTACCCTGGACATGGGTGTGTGTGTAAGTCCCCTGTCATGTGGGTGGGTGCATATGTGGAGTGTAGCACCCAAGCTGCATGAGGGATGGATATACCCTGCCCATCTGATGTGAGCAGGGAGCAGTGCTGTGTGTCTGACGTGCAGAGCCAGCCCCACACCTGTGAGCCCCCCCCTCTAGGGGCACATGTGCAGAGTGAGGTTTGTAGTTGCATTTGGCAATGGCAGGTGAATGTCCTGTGCCTGTGTGTGTCTGTGTACTCTGCTGAGGTAGCGTCAGTGGCCTGTGGCATGTGACTGCTTTGAGGTGCTGCCCATAATCCTGGTGTAGCTTGTGATGCACAGTGTGAGCCTGGATCATTGATTGTGTCGTTGCCCTCATTCCACCTGTGTACTTTCAATGGCACGTACTGCTTTGGCCCTTCCCCAGAGGATCCTGTCCCTATGACAAAGGTGCAATGCGTTGGATGCATACTATGCCTTGTTGTAAACAGCAAATTTGTTCTAATATGTGTCTCTGTGACATGTGCCAGGTGTATTGATGTAGTGTCACTTGTTCATCCTCACAGGTAGGCACCTCTGCCAAGAAGCAGATCTGGATGGGCACCGTCAGTGCCATGAGGAGGACGGACGGTCGCAAGCGGCGCCTGTCCCAGGTGAGGAAACGCTGGCAGGATATCCGGTGCTGGACGCGGAGGATCGCACGGGTCCTGCTGGGGGACTCACCTGAGACCCATAAGAACCGCGGGCGCCGCCGACTGACCCACATCCACAAGCGTGTGCTGGCGGTGGTGTTTCCAGACTTGGAGAGGCGCCTACAGGAGAAGCAGCAGCAGGAAGGGGGTAGGTACATGTGTGTTTGTTGTGTGTCACCAGCATTTGTAAGTGCACAGTTGCATGGATACACTGCCAGGGTTTAAAGGTGCTGTGCAGATCCGGTTACCCACAGTATAGCGGTGCTCTCCTGCCTCCCTTCCCCTCCTTGCAATGTGTTCCCTGGTCTGTGTGTAGTCACTCCTTCACATGTTGATGTAGGCTGGCACTTTATCCACATGAACAATGCCTGTAGCATCATGTGTGGGGGTGGTGCGTAACAGGTTTTTGGACCTTGACTGTGCCCTGTCCAGTTCAGTACTTGTGGGTTCCATGTCAGTTGGCACTGATGCTGAGTCCAGACATGGGAGTTAGTCTCTCAAGTGTCATGCCTTACAGCACGCATGTCCTATGTTGTGGCCTGTGACATGATGTGCATGAGCGTGCGATACGCATAGTGCAGGGATGGTGGCGTGTGTTGCTGTCATTCCCATTCAGGACCATGGAGTTGTGTGGCCACTACTGTCCCCTGGGGCATATTTTCCTAGGTGTCATGTGTGTCATCACAAGATGTGGACACTCTCAGTGTCTACAGCATAGGTTGTGCTCTGTGCCATTGTCCCCTGGCACCATGTATATTGACGTAATATGTAGTACAAGTGTCCACTGTACAGCCTGACCTGATTTTCCTTGTTCATACTCACGGTGGCCAGTGCCTGTGTGTCTTGTTACAATCATCTGATGATGACCATTTGTACATGATTATTTGGACAGGCGCACCTTGGGTATTTGGTGTCTATTCTTGCATTTATGCAGCCCCTGTGTATTTCACCCAGACTAAGAGATGTAAGTGCTTCCTGTGTCTCAACAAATAGTCTCCTGTAGGGGGTGGTTGGTGCGGGCAAAGCCTACATGTCATGACCTGATGTCTCCTTGCTAGGTCTGGCCAGTGTGTGATGTTTGTCTGGACATACACTCAAGGTGCAGTGAGCCAGTCATGGTGGGCATGTTTTCAGTATTACCTATGGAGCATGTGCCTCAAGTTCATGGATATGGTCCCTGCTCATCTCTATTTTCGGCAACGCTGTGTGGTGCAGATGCAGTGCTGGATTGTCCCCAGGGCCTGGCTCCTCTGTCAAACTCCATTTCATGTCATTTGCTATTGTGTCATGCTCTCCATGGTTTTTCAGTGGCATGGTGGGTCAACCAAGTGTGTGTTGCATGCCCTACATCTGTACCTTGTTTTGTAGATGTTACTGATCTTTCTTTTCAGGCTATGCACTGTAACCTATTTAGATTGGACTCATGTGACATATGTATACAGGTGTATGATTAATTGCTGTCTCTTTACCTTGCCCACAGCATCGTCGGGGGACACGGAGGGAGACATGAGCACAGACGGAGCGGAGGGACCGAGCACCAGTGCCAGCGTTGACATCGTGGCTGTCACATCGAGTGGAACTGAGGCGGAGGAGAGTGAGGCCGAGGACCTGTCCACTGGCACGACAGAATATGAAGCTGACGGGTCCGAGGATGATCTCTCCGAGTGGGCGGAGGCTGCACCAGCAGCTGATAGCGGCACAACATCTGTCCCCACCCCCTCCATTGCCATCAGCCGCCTCCCACTTGCTCGTGTCCCTTCCCAGCGTGCCCGGTCACCACATGTCTCCTTCCTGCCAGGCACCGCACCCCCTGCCCCTGTCTCCACTGCTGCCGCCAATGCCGAGTCTGTGGACATCCAGCGGCAGTTGCTGGTTGGTCAGGCTGCGATGCTTAATGTCCTCCATGGCCACAGCCAAGTGCTGACCAACATGGAGGCATACTTGGAGGGCATTTTCTCATCGCAGGCTGACCAACGCCAGTTGCTGAGGTCCATTGACTCGACACTGACTGCAGCAGTGGGTCTCCTGCAGCGCTACGTCCAACCCCCTACCCCTGACCCATCCACACTTCCCACTCCCATGCCTGTCCCACGTACACCCAGACGTCAGCATGCACCCACCACAACAGACACAGGCACCACACCAGCAGGGAAGGTCATACGCACACCTCCTGGCACGCACACGCGGGGTGAAGTAGGCACACCCACTGGGTCTGGGGGCAAACGTAAGACACGCAGCCAGAGTGGGAGTCCGCATTCCACCCAATCCACTCCCTCCAAATCCCCTCCCCTCAGCTCTCCTGGCCACATATCCGGCAAAGACTCCTTCATGGCCGCTCTGTCCCTGAGCCCCACTGTGACACCACCCCGCAAGCGGTCAAGGGAGTCCCCGGTCAGGGTGGTTGAGTCCCCCCCCTGTCCACACCCTCCCCCAGTGGCGCTGCGACCCATCCCTCCGCCCCCCCCCCTCCTTGGGGCCTGTGGTTCCTTCGGGTGCAGGGGAGTCTCTGGAGGACCTTGCTAAGGTGTGCAGCGACATCCTGGCCTCCGCCTTTGGCCCTGCCCCACCCCCTGTGGTGGAGTCCTACATCCCTGCACCCATGATGCCTACCCTTCGCCCTCATGTCCCTGCGGTGCCTGGTCCTTCTCCCCCACATGATGCCCTCCCCGCTCTGGAAGACGAAGGAGTCTGACTGTGCAGGCAAGCTAGGGGACACGCATCCCACTATGTCCCCCACCTGGATTCGTCCTTTGGATTGCCCTATGGGCATTGTACATTTTTGACTTTCAAGGTACAAACTGATTTTGGGATGCTGAATAAAGCAATTTATTTTTCCTTAGTACACTACTGTCTGTCTGGTACTGCTGTTGGTCGACCTGCCCCATTATTTTGGGTGGTGATAATGTGTTGGGTGTGTGGGAATTGTAGTCTTGTGCTGGTCATAGGGTGGATCCTGGTATCTGTGTGCCATCACAAGCTGTTGGCTACATAACTTTGTTCATGTAAGCAGTTACTGCATGGTGACATCGTCCCAAGGTGTGTTCCTTCCTCTGTTTAACCTGACATCTTCCCTGCAGGGTGTTTCCACTATGTGGTGCTGAGCTGTGTCTACATCAGCTGGGGGTGTGACGGACTCCTTCAACTTTGCACATGCATGCTGTGCGATGTCTCCACCTGCATCATTTGTGGCATCCTTGGTGGTCACTGTACTTGTGTGTGTAGACTGTTGAGAAGACTTCATGAGGACATGTCCTCTTTTAGGCGCTATGCATGTGTGTACTCCCAGCCTCGCACACATGTGGTACATGTACTGCAGGGGCTTTGTGCACCTGACTGACATTTGTGGGCATTGTATCTGTGGGTACTCCACCCTTTGCGTTCCATGGGCACTGCTTGGAGGACTCTGCACACACCCCTCCTGTGTCTGGGCACTGCTGGGAGGACTCTGCACCCACCCCTCCTGTGTCTGGGCACTGCTGGGAGGACTCTGCACCCACCCCTCCTGTGTCTGGGCACCGCTGGGAGGACTCTGCACACACCCCTCCTGTGTCTGGGCACTGCTGGGAGGACTCTGCACACACCCCTCCTGTGTCTGGGCACTGCTGGGAGGACTCTGCACACACCCCTCCTGTGTCTGGGCACTGCTGGGAGGACTCTGCACACACCCCTCCTGTGTCTGGGCACTGCTGGGAGGACTCTGCACACACCCCTCCTGTGTCTGGGCACTGCTGGGAGGACTCTGCACCCGCCCCTCCTGTGTCTGTGCACTGCTGGGAGGACTCTGCACACACCCCTCCTGTGTCTGGGCACTGCTGGGAGTGTTAGGCACCCACCCCTCCTGTGTCTGGGCACTGCTGGGAGGACTCTGCACACACCCCTCCTGTGTCTGGGCACTGCTGGGAGGACTCTGCACACACCCCTCCTGTGTCTGGGCACTGCTGGGAGGACTCTGCACACACCCCTCCTGTGACTGGGCACTGCTGAGAGGCCTCTGCACCCACCCCTCCTGTGTCTGGGCACTGCTGGGAGGACTCTGCACCCACCCCTCCTGTGTCTGGGCACTGCTGGGAGGACTCTGCACCCACCCCTCCTGTGTCTGGGCACTGCTGGAAGGACTCTGCACCCAACCCTCCTATTTCAGGATATGTACGCTTAGAACAGACACGGGTGTGGGTTCGCTCCATGTATACGTGGTGGGGTTACGGTCCGGACGTACACTGTTGGCATGGGGGGTACGCTCCATGCATACGCGGGTGAGGGTACGGGTCGTACTTACACTGTTGGGGTGGGGGGTACGCTCCATACGTACGCGGGTGAGGGTACGGGTCGTACATACACGGTTGGGGTGGGGGTACGCTCCATGCATACGCGGGTGGGGGTACGGGTCGTACATACACGGTTGGGGTGCGGGTACGCTCCATGCATACGCGGGTGAGGGTATGGGTCGTACTTACACTGTTGGGGTGGGGGTACGCTCCATGCATACGCGGGTGAGGTTACGGGTCGTACTTACACTGATGGGGTGGGGGGTACGCTCCATGCATACGCGGGTGAGGGTACGGGTCGTACTTACACTGTTGGGGTGGGGGTACGCTCCATGCATACGCAGGTGAGGGTACGGGTCGTACTTACACTGTTGGGATGGGGGTACGCTCCATGCATACGCGGGTGAGGGTACGGGTCGTACTTACACTGTTGGGGTGGGGGTACGCTCCATGCATACGCGGGTGAGGGTACGGGTCGTACTTACACTGTTGGGGTGGGGGTACGCTCCATGCATACGCGGGTGAGGGTATGTGTCATACTTACACTGTTGGGGTGGGGGTACGCTCCATTCGTACGCGGGTGAGGGTACGGGTCGTACTTACACTGTTGGGGTGGGGGTATGCTCCATTCGTACGCGGGTGAGGGTACGGGTCGTACATACACGGTTGGGGTGGGGGTACGCTCCATGCATACGCGGGTGAGGGTACGGGTCGTACTTACACTGTTGGGTTGGGGGTACGCTCCATTCGTACGCGGGTGAGGGTAGGGGTCGTACTTACACTGTTGGGGTGGGGGGTACGCTCCATGCATACGCGGGTGAGGGTACGGGTCATACTTACACTGTTGGGGTGGGGGTACACTCCATACGTACGCAGGTGAGGGTACTTGTCGTACATACACGGTTGGGGTGGGGGTATGGGTCGTACATACACGGTTGGGGTGGGGGTACGCTCCATGCATACGCGGGTGAGGGTACGGGTCGTACTTACACTGTTGGGGTGAGGGGTACGCTCCATACGTACGCGGGTGAGGGTACGGTCCATACATATCCGTACCCACGCTATAGAATGCTTGTGCGGGCCATACCCAGGCCTTTGCCACGTGGGTACAGCCGTCCCGCCATTGTTGTGTGACGTAGGTGTGGGCGGCGTACGACTCGTACCCACGCTCTTAAGGCGTGGGTACGGGACGTAACTGTATTGTTGTGTTGCCTGTTCGCATCGTCATGCACTTCCGTTGTGGCGGACGCTGGCTTTGCTGGACACGCCCCCACCCCCTCGTAGTGACCAGGGCCTGGGGGTCAGGTATGTCCAGGGCATGTGTGCTGTGTGACTTTGGTGGGGGTTTTGTGGCCTGCCCCTGGTCCTGCCCCCCCCTTTCCCCGCTCCCTTTGTTGTTCTGACCTTCTGCGACGTCTGCGTCGTAACCTGTAGAGGAGGTCGACTGCTATGAGGGCCGGGATGACACGTAGGTTCGGGTCCATGTCTGTCCGTCGCGTACAGGTCCTCCTTGTTCGCGTCGTCCTGATTTCCCGGCAGTTTTTGGCTGCCGGAAAATATTGTCCGTGCGGGATGACGTCGGTGCGAATCGTACTTCCTGGTTCGTGAATGGCAGGCTGCGTGCGTACCGACGTCACGTCGGCGCTTTCCCGGATCACATTTGTATGTTTATTTTCGTCGGTCGGGGTTTTGTACGAATCGTACGGAAATGGTATTTCCGTGCGAATCGTACTTCCATGTTTGTATATTTTGATGACCGGGTACGCGTCGGACGGAGAATATGCTCCGTCCGACGGTTCGTACCCGGTTTTTACCAGATCGTAATTGGCACCACAATAGGGTTTGCAGTTAGCCATATCAAGGCCTGGATGTTTGCTGAGGAGCATGACAACACAGCTAAATATATCAAAAAGCGTCTGTGCCCTTGAAAGAAACACCACCAAATTGTCTCTTATTCTAAAACAGTGGTTATTAACATTTTAACTTCTGTGGATCCCCACTTAATCAATACTGGAACCTGGGGAACCCCACTGAATAATTATTGGAGTCCAGGGACCTCCACTGAGTCAGTAATGGGAGCCCATGATCCAGGCCTAAGTATTTTTGATTGAACCGCAAAACAATGTAAAAAAAATATGGACACAAGCATTCAACAGACAGAAAAACACAAATTATTCAATATTTTAATTAATTTGCTAAAAAATATAAAAAACAATCAATACTTCATTTAAAATGGAATGGTTGGAGCTTTTCTACATTCAGTTGAGGCACTCATAGTCCATACTATATTCTGTTTGGAGCACTTGCTTTGTGTCTATTTCCACAATTTAATCTGAGGATACTAACTTCATTTGGTACAGAGCAAGAATATCGATGTATAAATGAATGAATGAATCTGAGTTTTATATAGCGCATAGTTACCCTAGGGCGTCCCAGCGCTTGTCCAGGGCGACAACCATAAAAAGCAGACAGGTTCAGCAGCGTCAGGCAGGGAAAAGAGGGAAAAGATAAGTTTTAAGAAGTTTATGGAACCGCAAAAAACAAGTCTCAGAGCGCAAACTCAGAGGAAGTCCGTTCCACAAAATGGCTATATTAACCGAAAATCTTCGTCCACCAGCCCGAGCCCTTTTTACCCTGGGAACTTGAAGCAGATGTTTCTGGTCAGAACGCAAGGCCCTCTTAGCCTTATAAGGGACACCTAAATTCCCCAGGATAGGAGGTCCCTTCCCCTGAAGAATTTTATGCGCAGTGCAAAGAGCCTTGAATTTGACCCTTTCCCGCACCGGAAGCCAGTGCAGAGCCTTCAATGCAGGTTTAGCTGACTGCATCCTTGGTTTATTCATAAGCAGCCTTGCAGCAGCATTTTGGACCCGCTGGAGTTTATTAAATGTAGCTTCAGGGGCACCTAGAAAAATAGTATTACTGTAATCTAATCTAGATACAATAAACCCCTGAATGAGTAGCTTCCTAGATGTCCAAGGGAGCAGAGGGAGAACTTTACAGGCTGAGCGGAGAAGACCGAAACATACTCCTGCCGTTTTTTTCGCCTGGGTCCTGAAAGAAAGATCTTGTTCCAGCCAGATCCCCAGACTTTTAATCTCCTTTTTAGGACTCGGAAAAGCTCCCAGACAGCTAGGCCAGATAGTCGAAGGGAGAGAGGGAATTTTGTGTCCTAACAATATTAATTCAGTCTTTGACCCATTCAACTTTAAAGCTGATTCGCACATCCAAGTGTGGACTTTGGACATACAGGAGCGCAGCGAATCTGGGTTATCAACAAGATGGGATAAGGCAACCACCAGCTGAGTATCGTCAGCATAGCTGACGATTTTAATTCCAAATGGGGCTACCACGTCCTCCAGGGGGGCCATATAAACATTAAACAATGTGGGGCTAAGGGAACAGCCCTGTGGCACACCACACTGGAGGGGGATAGACACCGACCGTTCACTGCCTTCCCAAACCTGGTACGTCCGTTCACAAAGAAATGACATAAGCCATTCCAGAGCCACACCTGCAACCCCTATGTTTGACAGTCGTCGTATCAACACTTGATGGTTCACCGTGTCGACGGCCGCACTAAGGTCCAGGAGGATGACAGCCACTGACCCTCCTGAATCCAGAATGCTCCTGGCTTCCTCAACGACTGCTAGAAGAGCGGTATCGGTACCCTGACCTGGCCGGAATCCAGTTTGAGAGTCTCGCAACAGGTCATTGGACTCCAAAAAGTGTGACAACTGACGGTTCACCAACCTTTCAGCGATCTTACCGAGTCCAGGAAGCAAGGAGATAGGCCTGAAGTTTGCCAAATCAGATGGATCTAGATTTGGCTTTTTCAGGGAGCCTTTACCACTGCTCTCTTCCAGCTCGGTGGCACCACGCCCTGGACAAAAGATGCATTAATAAGGTCCGTAACCGGAGCCGCAATAGTGGCTGCTACCTGTTTCAGGAATCTCATAGGGACTGGATCCCTAGGGGAACCACTTTTCAGAGAGCCCAATTCCTTAAGGACTTCATCCACTGAGACTAGCCCAAAGCTGTCCAAATGGACAAGGACTCCCCGAGACTGACTGCCCGTGTCTATTCTCTGGACATCCTGAGGCAAGGTACTTAGAATGTTCTCTATTTTCATATTGAAATAGTTCGCCAGCTCCTTGCATTTCTCACCAGGGCTGTCATGAGTTACCAGGGGCTCGGGAACTTTAAGAAGTTCCTTTACCACTCTAAAAGTCTCTCTAGAGGAGTTAGAGGAGCTTTTTATTCTCTCCTCAAAAAATTGAGCCTTAGCACGACGAAGAGCAGATTTATACACCCTGATTGCCGAGCGATACTCCTCTCGTCTAGCTTACACCCCTTCCTTTCTCCATGCCCTCTCCAACTTCTTGCATCCCTTCCTAAGGGATCTCAACTCAGGAGTGTACCATGGGGCATAACCCATCCTCTTATCCCTTTTTAGCACTCTCTTTTTAGGGAGAATGACATCAAGAGAGCTGGTCAACCACTGATTAAGGTTCGAGTCAAGATTACCGGGTCCAAAACTGGAGAAGGACGCGTACCTTCAAGAGTAGTAATCCAGTTGTCCACCGATAGCCTAGACCAAGCTCTCTCCAAAGTATGAACCCTAGGGAGGGGGTGGGCATTAGTTCCACTTGCCAAGTAAAAGGAACCAAGAAATGATCTGACCACGGGAGAGGATAAGGGGGCAAAGACCTAAGATGGGGCATATTAGAAAAAATGGGGTCCAACAAATGGCCCCTATTGTGCGTAGCTTCCGCGTTAATTAGTCTCAGCTCATAGACTTTAAGATCACACTGCAGGTCTACCGCTATTAGATCCGCCGGATCATTAAAATGGAGATTAAAGTCTCCTAACGCCATAAAATTGGCCGTGGAAGAAGCCAAAAACGTGACTGTTTCCATCAGTGAACTGACGAAATTGCCCACACAACCTGGAGGGCGATAGACCAATAAACCAGACACCGACACCGTAGGCGAGATCCATAGGGAGAACTGACAACTCTCGCTATCTAGCACCCCACCAGGCTGAGACCTACACACAAAAGTATCTCTATATATAATGGCAATGCCGCCCCCTCGCCCCACAGGCCTGTCTAAATGGTATATTAGAAAGCCTGGGGGGGAGGGCTCGAACTATATCAACCCCAGCACAAGATGTAATCCAAGTTTCCGTCAGAAACAAGATATCTAAATCAAGATCTTCTATAAGAAAATTAATTTCTAAAGAATGGCTAGGGAGGGATCTACAATTCAGCAGAGCCATAAACAGGGCGTTCCTACCCTTCGCTGACTGGATCGTCTGACAAATCCTACAGCCAGAGAAAAGTTTAGGACCCTTGTGGATGTACTTACAAGTTGTATCTTTCAGGGGGCGTAGTGACAAGATCTCCTCACGAGAATATTTTATCCTTATTTCAGGCATTTTGGCCAGGAAACCTGGCCCTAAGCCTGTCTGGGCCCGGACGGGCACAGACGGGCTGGACTCTGGCGTGACTCCGGTGGGGATCCGGCGTACCCGCTGCGCGTGTCCACTGCGCGTCCGCATGAGCTCCTTAAAAAGAGGTCAAGCGTCCTTGTGACGCTACACCGTCCAATCAGATGGCGCCGCCCGGCGTCCTTTACTCCCCCAATATGGCCGCCAAAGTAGCGAGTGGCAGGGAAAGGACCCGCAAAAGCGCGGTGAATCAACTATTATTGTGCAGGTAAGTGGACAGCAGTATAAAAACAAGGGCAAAAATAAACCCAAATAAAAATAAATACAAAACAGGGAGATTTAAAAAAACGCCTCACAAACGGCAGAACAGCAGCAATAAGCGCCGCGCGCTCTGACCACTCTTATCAGGTCAGTCGGTCAACTGGCAATAGTGACCCTCTGGTTTACCCTCCTTAAAAAGAGGTCAAGCGTCCTTGTGACGCTACACTGTCCAATCAGATGGCGCCGCCCGGCGTCCTTTACTCCCCCAATATGGCCGTCAAAGTAGCGAGTGGCAGGGAAAGGACCCGCAAAAGCGCGGTGAATCAACGATTATTGTGCAGGTAAGTGGACAGCAGTATAAAAACAAGGGCAAAAATAAACCCAAATAAAAATAAATACAAAACAGGGAGATTTAAAAAAACGCCTCACAAACGGCAGAACAGCAGCAATAAGCGCCGCGCGCTCTGACCACTCTTATCAGGTCAGTCGGTCAACTGGCACTAAATATCGACCTACAGAAATATCGAGGTAAAAATATCGTGGGTAAGAAATATCGATATAAAAAATATCTTAGTAAAGAATATCAATTGTTGGGTCATTAATATCGATTGCAAAAATATCGAAGTGTTAAATATTTTTAACAAAAATATAGTTGTTATAAATATCGATTCATTATTAATGTTATGTATTTTAGTATTTTGCATGAGAATTGTTAGTATTTTTATTATATGTGTTAAAATTTTAGTGGTTAATATTTTTTTTTTTTAACTTTCATTATGTGTTTTTAATTCCGTAGCGGGTTGTGGGTTTATAGGAGAATAAGATGGGAAGTAATTTAATTATGTAGATTTTAATTATTATTTATAGTATTTAATAATTATTTTCAAATTGAATTTTGCATTTTTTGTTCGGTAGCGGGTTGTGGGATTATAGGGCAATAGTGTGTGAAGTAATTATAGGAAATGTATTTAATAATTTATATTTAGTCATAATTGTATAAGTGTGATCTTATATAAATGTGCAAATTATTTTATTAATAATTGTTTGATAATTAGTTGTTAATAATTTTAAATTAATTAATTAATAATTAATTATGTTAATTGTTCAATTAATTTCAGGTGTGTGTTGTTGTTTTTATAGGTATAAATTGACGGAAGTAATTTATTTTTTATTGATGATTTATTAATTATTTGTTAATTAATTTGCATTCATTATTTTGTTAATTAATTTGTATCAATTAATTTGAATTCATTAATTAGTAATTATTAACTGTAATTCTGTAATTATTTTTTAGATGTGTATTGTGGATATTATAGTGTTAAACAATGTAATTAATGCATGTTTAATATTTTTTTAAATAATAATATATTTAAATTTCAATATTAAGTAATGGAAATAAAATGTAATTAAAATGTTGTTTTTATCTTTTTATTGGTGTGGTATCCAGCACTTTCCTTACTGTTGCACTCACTGGAGTGGGAATAGTAATTTTTACCCCTCCGCTATCCAACACTTTCCCTACTGCTGCATTCATTGGAGTGGCAATAGTAATTTTTACCCTTCCGCTATCCAACACTTTCCCGACTGCTGCACTCACTGAAGTGGGAACAGTAATTTTTACCCCTCCGCTATCCAACACTATCCCTACTGTTGCACTCCCTGGAGCGGGAATAGTTATTTTTACCCCTCTGCTATCCAACATTTTCCCTACTGTTGTATTTATTGTGTTGTGAAATGTATTTTTAATATTTCTTTCAATAGTTTAATGTGTTAATTAATCATAGAATGTTTTTTATTTTAAATTATTTATATATGTATATATTTTATTTTTATATAATTTAAAAAGTTTATAAATTAAGTAAAGATAATAGTTAATAAAATGTTTTAAGTAAATATATGTATTTGTACACATTTTTGTGTGTTTATATTTTATTTTATTAAGTTTATTTGTTACATTTAGTTAAAATATATATTAAATGTAATTTATTTTGTTAAAAATATGAATATTATTTAATATATTTAATTTAATTTATATATCTTTTTTAAGTCGATATTTTTTACATCTATATTTTTTAATTCGATATTTATGTATCTATATTATTGTACTTACCTGTTTAAGTATAGGGAGTCGATATTTTTGTATTCGATATTTGTACCACAATATTTTTGTAAATTATATTTTTTGCATCAATATTTAATCAGGGAACCCTTCATTTCTAGCAGCCAATTTCAAATTCCTTCTCGTTTACAGAACATTTCAAAATCTTTTATTTTACATTTTGCTTCTTTATTTACATACACTGTAATAAACTTTTAATATTATTTAATTGTCAAAGAAGTCGGGGATCACCAGAGAAGGCTTCGCGGACCCCCAGGGTTTCCAGGACCACAGAGTAAGAACCACTGATCATTAATAAGAGCCAAATCTAAAAAAAAATAACATCCAGTCAGTCCAACCTTGGTCTGGAAACTTTTTTGTGATACAAAAAGGGGTGGTGAGTCTCCCTGCTCACCATTGATCCCCCTTAACTTTCTGGTCTCCAAATCCGAGCTGTAAAAGAAGGGTTACATTAGCTTTCAGGTTTAGCTGGGGAGCAACTATAGGCAAGCCAGTCACCTCTATTCAGCAGGAACTTGAAACACATGTTGAATTGGGAGACAGACAAGTCAGTTGTCTCGGCAGAAGGATGCACAATGACAGGTTCCTTGCTTGAATGGGAGCAGCCCAAGAGTAATCCAGGCCTGATTAGAAGAATGTAGCACTAGGTTCTGCTTCCTCACAGGTCACCCAGAAAAGCCCAGAACGAACAGGTGGTCCGATATCTTCCACCCTCTTCAAAGTGACTGTCAGCCACCCTGAACCAGAACCTGAGGGAAAATAAGTGCTACAACCTCTCTTGGAGTAACCCTTCACTTGCTGGAGGGTGAGCTTTAGGTCACTTACATCACTTGCTTATAAGGAACCAAAGGTGGCCTAGTGCCTGTCTCAGTTTAATTGCCATTCAATTATTACTATGTTCTAATAATACCCACACTCTGTCCCACCTATCTAAATTAGTGTTTAAACACATGCAGGAGCCTAACATGGTGGACTTCATAATTTCGGGGGTCAATTAAAAGTCACTGGACCTCTAATTTGCTTTTTCTTGCTGACTCTGTTGAGCAGGCACTAAGCATATTGTGCTGGTCTCCCTAAATATTCACAACCACTCTGCTCTGGACTGAAGGGAGTGTGTCCCACTCCTCATAGAGGTGCATAGTACGAGCAGGATAAAAATTAAATATAGGGAATACGTCATATGTACTGGTTTCCCTGTCTGAACAGAGAGCACAACAGGAAGTACAACACCACCGCCAACGAGTGGCAGTCCCTCTCTCACCAGTACCTAAAATGTCTTCAAAGAGCCCGGGTAATCTTCGTGTGAAAAGCTGATCTGTGTTAGGACTCAATCAATGCTTCTGATATGGTGTTGGGCTGGCCTACTGCTTGCCCCCAACTCTCTCACAATTCCGATGTAGGTGTGGCCCCTCTGAACGCACAGACACCTTGGGCACAGTGGTATACGAGTGATTCGTCGTGTGACAGACTCCTATTCGTCTGATAGGCTAGGCCCCTCCAGACTCTTAATGGACACTAGGCCGGACCTGGAACTGGGCTGGGCTGCAGGAGAGCAGTTGAGGTTCAGGTCAGTGCAGGACACCTGCAGTCCAATGGCAGCAAGGGCAATCACTGTGAGTAACAGCATTCTTCCCTGACATAAAGTTCAGTCCCAGGAAATACTGTGGAAATGGGTTCTATTTGAGGCAAAACACATTTTTCTACTTTTAGAAAATGTATTTTAATGTTGGCAAATGATTAGGAGCTCCTGTAATAACAGAATTTTGCAAAAGCCATAACGAAATGAAACAATAATTGCAGAGGCAAAAATGCAACAGCTGACTCCTGACCTCTTGACTTTGCCAATGCTTGTCTATCCATAATCATTGTCACTTGCATGCTGAATGATACCTGTATTATGATTCGAGTAGTCCTTGTATTAAATTTAGGCTTACTACATCGCTTGTGTTACTATGTAATTATGTAATTATAATTAGGTGGTAGATCGCCTAGTAGTGCTCGGAGAGTAGTTAAGGTATTCTGTGATTTGCTTCTTTTATATAATCTTGGCTCCGGCTTTGAGGAGCATTAAAGTAAATACACCCAGCTGTGTGCAATTGAACATATCGAAATCGAGCATGTGTTCTTAAATAGGGAAATGCCTTACATTTTTAGAACAGATCCTTTGTTATCATAAAAACACATATTTCTATTTTAAGTCTTAACATATTTAATACACTAAAGCATGTGTAAATCATCAATTAAGTTCTTATTTTTAAAAACGTATTTCTTACCACCTGAAGCATCGAAAGTTGAACCAGGAAACAGAATTCATCTTTTTTGGACGGTGAGATTGATAAAATAATGGTCAGTGAATATGCAAATCGTTTCCAGGCCCTGCCATACCCCAGGGCTTCTTCACCCAGTCAGCCACCACACCAGCTGTTCATGCGACACTCCCAGGACTGCACGTGCCGTGTAAACAAGGCACGCGGCCAGGATGGCGGTTTATTGATTCAATTAACAGCAGACTTGCAAATAATACTCCCGAGTTTGTTTTCACAGGAGGAGATGCCGGAGCAGTCTTAGATTTCAGGGACAGCACTGCCGCCAGCCACAGTATCAGTCTAGTCAAGACCGACCAGTGCCGCACTGAAGGATGATAATATCGAAAGAGAAGGAAAAGAATGACTCACTTTTGGCTGGAAAGATTATCATTCAAATGATGCCAGTTTGTAGGGTGGCTCATAAAAGAGAGCGTGGAGGGGACACACATTTACCACTACTGGCCAGGATAAGTAGGAAATAAGATCTAGCCCATCCCAAGAATAAGCTCTAATGTTTGAAAGCTCAGTAATGCTGGCCACAGAATGGCTGTGGCTTGGGATGGGCATTGCGAATCTGCAAACTCCGCTCGTGATATAGGACAAAAGCATTAACTATAAACAGGCGCCATTTTCTATCACTGGGCGCCTATGCAATAACTGCTTTAGCTCACCCTTGTTATGCCCTATTTCGTGAAGCTCTACCTGGAGGGGACACCGTTTGGGAGTGGGCTTTGGGGGTTTACAACTTTTCATTTGCTAATTACCTTGGTGCAAATTGATAGATATGAATGCACTTTAGTTGACAGCCACCAAATTAAGCCAGGGGCAGGCTTGTCAAAAGGTAAGGGGGCAAAGATTTAATAGGAGCCAAAAAACATTAACTTAGTAATAACTGTTTGATGGATTGGCACGAATCATGGGAGACAAGAACGGGACATAATTGCTAAACCTCTTCCAAATGTCATGTACGTTCAACAAGGTACCGCAAAGGTAAAGGGTGGGGGAGACTCAAACATATATTCATTGAATGATAACGTTGGGTTCAGGCTTAGGACGCGTACCTATAATCCGATCCAGGTCTACTACTGTTTCGGTGACTTTACAGAAACCACAATGTCACCTCACACTAAAATATGCGGTAAGCAATTGCCCTCGAGAAGCTACAACCTTCTAGGAGGGAAAAGCCAAAGGCGTACAAAAAATCCTTGCTAGATGAAGCCTTCAGAAGATTGAAGAAAACCAGGAATCCAGAGTCTGATCGTGGAATTCTTCAGGGGCGAGAATTCAGGATCAGCAAGTCAAGGAAGTGAGGAAACATGTGATGGTGGACAGCTTTGTTGTGACACACCTTCCAACTAGACTGAGTCGCTAAATAGTAAAAGAACAGGACATGGAAATTACATCAAACACCACATGATAGGAAACATATTGGAATGGGAAAATTAGGAAGTGACCAAGGGAGGAACAGCCATGATGGAAAGTGAAAAGAAAGCACAAAGAAAAGCTGAAGGGGACTAGCTGTAGAGCCGCTTTAAAAGCCAATTGCAAATCCTGTGGTATTCGTACACCCTCTTCTGAGCCCCAGAAACCGTGAGCCCCAGAAAAGTACTGTGGTTCTTTGGCACCCAGGTAGCGCAGATGCCACAGATGCAACACAATGGTGCTGTTTCACTAATCTGCAAACCAATTGTCAGAAAATTGCCCCAATGACCACAGCGCTGACATGGTGGGGATGGGGGAGCAGGAAGAGGCAAGGTTAAAGGTAGGTTTAAATATCATTTTAATTTATTAACAACCTTGGTGCTATTTGATGGGTCTGCATGACAGGATGTGTCAAAAGTGTGCTTTAAGAGAAAACAGTCTGCCGAATTCCATAGATTTTAGGCAAACGGAGCCAAGTTTATTAGGAAAAGTAAACTTTTTTTGCTCTGTCCTTTGAAGAATCTGCATGATATTTAGCAAACAGTGAGAAAGTTAGGTCAGGCTTTCTGCAGATCTGTCAAACAGTGGCAAAGGTATTAGCTAATTGAAAGGTTTATAACTCCCTTTACATTGCCTCTCCACCCCAGTGACAGATCTGTGAGAAACTTGACATGCCACGAGTAAGCTAAACAAGTTAAGTCTCTGCTAAATTACTTGTTAATATGCCAAAGGGTGCTAAAGTTGTGTCGGGATAAAAAATAATACTTTTCAATGTAGTGGAGTGCAAAGTCAGTGAAAGCGAACCTCTAGGTACGAGTAAGTCTCACTTTTCATTTAAAAAACCTTTTTTTGGTTTGCTTTATAACATTGGTGCCACTTATGAATTTACACATATATTGGTAGATAATTAGCACATCCTGCTAAGTTTCAGCATGTCATGTGACCTGCTGATCTGTCTGATTTGGTGGGGGGAGGGAAGGGGAAATGGTAAAGGGACAGTCTTTTAAGGTTCTGTAGGATGTTGTGCTCTTCACTACAGCAATACCTAATGAATAGGTTTCCTTCAAGCTGGCAAGACTCTGTTTTAACCAATCTCCCCCTCTCACGACCTAATCTTTCTTTCCCCTTTCTCTTCTTCCTTCACCTCTTGTTCCTGCTGTTGTTCCGTTGGCATTCCCTGCACCTCTCTTTTATTTCCTCACAAAGTTTCTGCTTTGCAAATTTAAAGGGTTTGTGTGGGAGAAAAACAAACATGCAGAAGTGATATCACAAGTAAGAAATTTCTGTTCGACTTGCAAGGTCAGCATCATAATTCATTGCTAATTACAAAGAATATAAAGTGGCAAAGGGTGTTCCACCGTTCCTTGTGATTTCCAAGGAAAGGTATCAATTCACAGTGATTTACTATGTGATCAGCTAAAAAGAAATGGTGATTGATTACCCTGTTAATGTCAATTTTGCAAGACACCACTGACCTGACCTGCTCAGAGCCGGTCGCTCCTCCCGCCGCGTGGCCCACCCCGAGTGTGCCCGGGATCCGCTTGCCGTCACCGCTGCCAAGTTTGTACCTGCCCCTGTAATTGTTCACTGCTCATTTACATCGTCTACTGTTGTACCAGTATTGTGCCTGTAACTGTTTTCCTTTCATTTGCATCGTCAACTGTTGTACCCCTGTGCCCCTGTCCTCGCTCCCAGTGTTGCGCCGTATTGTTTCTGCCCCCTGCCCCCTGACCTCAGTATTGTTTTGTGATCCTGCATTTGTTTTGTGATCGTTTGCATCGTTGTGCCCCTGATCGCTCCTGTGCCCCACCGCCGTTTTCTACCGCTGACTCACCCCGCTCCCTGCCGCTGCTCCCCCGCGGCCCCACCCCCATTCCCTCCAGCATCACCGCTCCCCTCCCCACTCGCCACCCCGCTCCCGCCTCCCAGCTGCTCCTCCCTCCCACTGAACACAAAAGGTGGTGTCCGCGAGGCGGCGAGCTGTGACCTGACCTGACCTGGTCAGAGCCGGTCGCTCCTCCCGCCGCGTGGCCCACCCCGAGTGTGCCCGGGATCCGCTTGCCGCCGCCGCTGCCAAGTTTGTATCTGCCCCTGTAATTGTTCACTGCTCATTTACATCGTCTACTGTTGTACCAGTATTGTGCCTGTAACTGTTTTCCTTTCATTTGCATCGTCAACTATTGTACCCCTGTGCCCCTGTCCTCGCTCCCAGTGTTGCGCCGTATTGTTTCTGCCCCCTGACCTCAGTATTGTTTTGTGATCCTGCATTTGTTTTGTGATCGTTTGCATCGTTGTGCCCCTGATCGCTCCTGTGCCCCACCGCCGTTTTCTACTGCTGACCCACCCCGCTCCCTGCCGCTGCTCCCCCGCGGCCCCACCCCAATTCCCTCCAGCATCACCGCTCCCCTCCCCACTCGCCACCCCGCTCCCGCCTCCCAGCTGCTCCTCCCTCCCACTGAACACAAAAGGTGGTGTCCGCGAGGTGGGGAGCTGTGACCTGACCTGACCTGGTCAGAGCCGGTCGCTCCTCCCGTCGCGTGGCCCACCCCGAGTGTGCCCGGGATCCGCTTGCCGCCGCCGCTGCCAAGTTTGTATCTGCCCCTGTAATTGTTCACTGCTCATTTACATCGTCTACTGTTGTACCAGTATTGTGCCTGTAACTGTTTTCCTTTCATTTGCATCGTCAACTGTTGTACCCCTGTGCCCCTGTCCTCGCTCCCAGTGTTGCGCCGTATTGTTTCTGCCCCCTGCCCCCTGACCTCAGTATTGTTTTGTGATCCTGCATTTGTTTTGTGATCGTTTGCATCGTTGAGCCCCTGATCGCTCCTGTGCCCCACCGCCGTTTTCTACCGCTGACCCACCCCGCTCCCTGCCGCTGCTCCCCCGTGGCCCCACCCCCGTTCCCTCCAGCATCACCGCTCCCCTCCCCACTCGCCACCCCGCTCCCGCCTCCCAGCTGCTCCTCGCTCGCTCTGCCCCCCCACTCTCCATTTATGGCAGAGTCAGCGCGCGCGCGCAGCGTTCCCGCGCAGCGGGTGCGCCAATGGTGCGCCGAAGGCACGCCAAAGGCAAGCCCGTCTATGCCCGTCCATGCCTGGACCGCGCCCAGCGCCAGACCCCCTGGCCCCCGCAGACGCCAGCCCACCCGCCGGACGTACGACGCCGCCACCCTCAGCGCACTCAACTCCGGCCGACTCCTCGGCTGCCACCGAGCCACCCCAGGACGCACCCACGGACCCTTCACCTGCCAACCCTGCAAGTTCTCCTGCATCCGGACCTGCACTGCACCCGCACCCGCTAAGCCGAGCACCAACAGCAACCACCTGAAGTGCATCCTGCTCAACACCCGCTCCATTCACAGACACGCCGTGGAACTATGGAACCTGCTTGACACCACATCTCCGGACGTCGCCTTCCTCACGGAAACCTGGATGAACGCCTCCTCAGCGCCCGACATCGCCATAGCCATCCCGGACGGATACAAGATCACCCAAAGGGACCGCGTCAACCAGACAGGAGGAGGCATCGCCATCGTCCACAAGAACACCATCCGCATCACGACCAGCTCCGACGACATCCTCACAGCCGCCGAACACCTTCACTTCCAGATACACACCGACCCCAAGACCACACTCAGAGGCACCCTCATCTACAGACCCCCAGGACCCCGCACACAATTCAGCGAAGACATCGCAGACTTCATTAGCCCACATGCCCTCCCCTCCGCCGACTACATTCTCCTAAGGGACCTCAACTTCCACCTGGAGAACAACAACGACAACAACACCACCACCCTGCTGGACAACCTCGCCAACCTCAGACTCAAGCAACTGGTGAACACCCCTACCCACTATGCCGGACACACGCTCGACCCAATCTTCTCCTCCAGCAAGTACATCTCCTTCAGCCACTCCACCGGACTCCACTGGACAGACCACAGCTGCGTCCACTTCAGCTTCAGAAAGACCACGACCCACCACCTCCCGCAACAGGTTCCCCGCAGGAGCTGGAACAAGATCACCACCGACCAGCTCACCACATCACTGAACCAGAACCCTCCCGCCAGATCAACGGACCCCAACCAAGCAGCCAACAAACTCACACAGTGGATCACCAACTGCGCTGACGACCTCGCACCCCTGAAAAACCATCCCAGCAGGCCCGGAAGCAAGAATGCCTCCTGGTTCAACAACGACCTCAAGAACTCCAAGAAGAACTGCCGCACCCTCGAAAAAGCCTGGCGAAAAAAACCGACCACAGACAACATGACCGCCCTCAAGCACGCCACCCGCAAACACCACCAGCTGATCCACACCACCAAGAAGTCAGCATTCAAGGATCGACTAGACAACAACGCATACAACAGCAAGGAACTCTTCAGCATCATCAAAGAGCTCTCCAACCCCAGCGCCAGAAACAACAACATCACTCCCTCACAAGACCTCTGCGACTCACTTGCCTCGTTCTTCCACAGCAAGATCGCAGACATACACAATAGCTTCGGCGAACAGTCCACGCACCCTACCACAGAACCAACGCCCCCCACCATCACCCTCCGCACCTGGACCCCGGTCAGCACCGAAGACACCATCCGCACGATGAACACCATCCACTCCGGATCGCCAACCGCCCCATGCCCCCACCACGTTTTCAACAAGGCCGACTCCGTCATCGCACCCCATCTCTGGGACATCATCAACTGCTCCTTCAACACCGCCACTTTCCCGGAAAGCTGGAAGCATGCCGAACTCAGCGCCCTCTTGAAGAAACGTTCAGCAGACCCCACCCACCTCAAGAACTACCGCCCCATCTCGCTCCTCCCGTTTCCTGCCAAAGTCATCGAGATGTCCGTCAACAGACAGCTTGCCGCCTTCCTCGAGACGAACGGATCCCTCGACCACTCACAGTCCGGATTCCGAGCCAACCACAGCAACCAGACCGCCCTCATCACATCCGACATCCGAACACTGCTCGACAACGGAGAAACAGCGGCCCTCATCCTCCTGGACCTCTCCGCAGCGTTCGATACTGTCTGCCACCGCACCCTAGTACAACGCCTCAGCAACGTCGGTATCCAAGAGACGGCACTGGAGTGGATCATCTCGTTCCTCGCCGGAAGAACCCAGAGAGTCCGCCTCCCCCCGTTCAGATCCGAGGCCACCGAAGTCATCTGCGGCGTACCACAAGGATCGTCACTCAGCTCCACCCTCTTCAACGTCTACATGAGCCCCCTCGCAGCCATCGCCCGCCAACACAACCTCAACATCATCTCCTACGCCGACGACACCCAGCTGATCCTCTCCCTCACCAACGACCCTGCCACCGCCAGAACCAACCTACACGAAGGGATGAAAGAAGTAGCCGAGTGGATGAAGAACAGCCGCCTGAAACTGAACTCAGACAAGACGGAAGTCCTCATCCTTGGATCATCACCCTCTGCCTGGGACGACTCCTGGTGGCCCCTGGCCCTAGGCAGCGCACCCAAACCAACGGACCATGCACGCAACCTGGGCTTCATCCTGGACTCCTCCCTCTCGATGACCAGACAAGTCAACGCCGTCTCATCATCGTGTTTCAACATCCTTCGCATGCTCCAAAAGATCTTCCGATGGATCCCCACCGAAACCAGGAAGACGGTCTCCCAAGCACTCATCACCAGCTGACTGGACTACGGTAACACCCTCTACACCGGAACCACAGCCAAACTAAAGAAAAGACTCCAACGCATCCAGAACGCCTTCGCACGACTCATCCTGGACATCCCCCGACACAGCCACATCTCCGGACACCTGAGAGACCTGCACTGGCTCCCCGTCAGCAAGAGAATCACGTTCCGTCTCCTCACCCACGCACACAAGGCCCTCCACGACCTGGGCCCCAGGTACCTCAACAACCGCCTGACCTTCTACACTCCCCCCCGCCAACTGCGATCGACCAGTCACGCCCTCGCCGCAGTTCCACGCATTCGAAGAGCCACCATGGGAAGAAGATCCTTCTCCTACCTGGCAGCCAAGACTTGGAACTCCCTCCCCATCCACCTCCGTCGTACCCAAGACCACCTCTCCTTCAGGAAGCAACTCAAGACCTGGCTGTTCGAGCAGTAGCGGACCCCCCCCCCCCAAGCGCCTTGAGACCCTCCGGGTGAGTAGCGCGCTACACAAATTTCTTGATTGATTGATTGATTGATTCTTTTTGGTGCTGCAAAGCTTGTCCATTTAAAGAGTAGGGTCACAGTTCAATGAATCAATCAATCAACCATAACATTTATAAAGCAGCCCAGGGGCGTACCACAGGCCCCCACATCCCCTGCGGTGCGGGGGGGCACGAGCTGCAGGGGGCCCCCTCAGCCCAGTACCAAGGCCTTAGAGCTCCAGATTAAATCCGGAGTGGGGGACCCTCCCTGTACCTTGCAGGGGGGTCCCCTGAGCTTTCGTTACGCCACTGAAGCAGCCACAACTGAATGGATCTTCATGTAGGCCATTTTAGTCCTCTAGAATAGGAAGAGTCACCGCCAAGACATGGAACACCCTTCCCATCCACCTGCGACAGACCCAGGACGGATGTATGACATAACAACGCGAGTCATTACAACGCGTGCAGTTACATCGCGGTCGTTACCACGACTGCGATGTTACTACGCTATGCCATTACAACGCAAGTCTTTACTTGCGCTAGATGGCGTGCTAACATTAGAAAAGCGTAATTTACTATTCCAACTCCAGTCCACTTAACAGTAGGGAAGGTGTTGGGATAGTAAACTACACTATTTGTAATGTTAGCACACCATCTAGCGCAAGTCGATGTAAAGACTTGCGTTGTAATGGCATAGCGTAGTAACATCGCAGTCGTGGTAACGACCGCGATGTAACAGCATCGCGTTGTACCGAATGCGATGTAAATGATGTTTCCCACCCAGGACATGCTGACCTTCAGGAGACTTCTCAAGACCTGGCTTTTCGAGTAGTAGCAGCACCCCCCCCCCCCCTCAGCGCCTTGAGACCCTCACGGGTGAGTAGTACGCTCTATCAATGCATTGATTGATTGATTGATTGACTTGGAGGGCTTTTTTAGATGCTCAGCTCGGACTTGTGTCTAAGATTTTGAGGAAGGGAGTTTCGTTGTAAGGGACCCTGAATCAAAAATGCTCCTTCACTACTGTTTTTGAGTTTTACCCACTTCAAAAGATGTTGCTGGTATATAATATGATAGGAGGTGCTCTAATAGCTTGGTGTGCATGAAGGGATGCAACCAGGTGCGCCTCTTATAAAGCAGGGCACGGACGGGTACCCTCTGAGATGGTACATACGATAAATTAGAAGGTATATACAATAATTTACTCTGCTATTTTTAGCAGGCATTCCACTTTCATTCTGCAGTGCACATAGAAAGTGGAGGGAGTGTTATTTTTATCTTCCACTTCTGATTTCCACACACTTAGATGCCATTTAGGATCGGAGGCACTCTAGAGGCTGGGAGTGGGTGGAGAGATGCAACCAAGCATGCAACGTAAAAAGAAGCCCTCAGTGCGAAAACATAGGGGAAACGTGCAATGGGCGCATTCAGCAGGCATGCTGCTGGGGTGCTAAAAGAACATCAAATGCAAGCCAATCTGAGCCGGTACATGTTTGCTCCATGGCCGCCCCAGCCAGGCTGCCAATTTTAATGCAGATTCTCTCCCAACACTAACATATACTGCCATCAACTAACGACACTGGAAGCAAAATGCAAAAGTGATATAAAATTACTAGGCCTGGGCCAAAATTCCATTCCGTTTGCGGAAATTGCAATAATTTGGCATGTTTGCGTTCCGCGGAATGCGCGAAAATGTCAAAATTTCCGCATTCCGCAGCTTAGCGATAATTTGTTTCTTGCTCGCACTGTAAAATAATACATTCTCGCGTGCGCGCGATCGCCTTACCTGAATCCCCGCGTTCGCCGACAAGTTTTCCCAATCCGGTCGCGTTCTCCACGAGATGTTGGATTGTTGGTAGCCATTTGCGCTGTCTCGCGACAGTTCGCGCCCGCATTAACGTCATACATCGCGCAATCACATCTTTCTTCTCGCGTCTTTCTTCTCGCGATCATGCACCGTGAAAACAAGATGGCCGCTCCCGCGAGAAACCGCATGGGTAAGTTGGCGAGCCGCGACCAGGCAGAAAATACCGCGAACGCGCGGGAAAAAAACTTCCGCATCTTTGCGATATTTCCGCGTGTTTGCGGAGATTTTTAACAGTTTCGCGATAATTTGCAAAAGTGAATTTCGCAAATTCCGCCCACCCCTAAAAATTACAAGCCCAGAATCTGGTTGGGCCACTCTCCTGTTTGATGTGTCGAAAACATATAAAAGTTGTAGCTTAGCCGGAAAATTCAATAGTTCCTAACAAAAACATAACCAAGGTAAGACAAAGAAAGGATGGGCAACATTCATGTAAGTTTTCTGAATGTCTTACAAAAGTACCCAAGCATGGTTTGAATCAGTAAATGAAGAAAATCATGCATGTATCATTTCATAGAGGCACTTTTGTGATGATGCATGCGCACATACACCATCACACTTGCACGTGCCTACAAAATGACGCAGTTGCAGAGGCAGCTCTTCCGTTGGAGCAAAGGAGCATCACCCTACTTAAATTCCCCCCAAAACCCCAGAGAAAAAAAATAAAATGGTAATTTATTACCATTTTGTTTTTCATCCCCTGTCCCTAACTGAGCGTCAGGATGGGAGCGGGCTTATGCTCTGTGACAGCAGCAGGGTGGAGGATGGGCTGTCTATACACTGTTTAAAGTTGGCATGTCGTTTTGGCTAGCCGTCTTGCGCACTCAAACATCTCTAACCCAGCTGTCTTCTCACAGCTGGGTTGGAGCACGTGCAGGCCTCCAGAGTGCTGGGGAACACCAAGTGAGGCTACTCCCTCCGATCAGGGCACAGCTCTCATGGAGCATGAGAGCAGTGCAAGGATTGGTCAAGGGAGTTGCAGCATCCAGTTCCTGTGTAAAGAAGTGGACAGTAGCGGAGGATGTTGCGTTCAGTAAGTTTTATTTTTATTTATTTTGCATGTCCTCCCCCTGTAGAAGCCAGCCGCCACTGTGCAGCTGCAAATGGCAGCCACATCACTCCAGCTTTGTATTCTTTTGGCTGATGTGGAATAGCAACAGCAAATAATGCTTTGTGCCGATGCTGTACAGCAGTGCCAAAAGGCATTGTCAAAGCCCACAGGCACCAAAGGCAAGATATATCGGTTTTGCTAAGGCTTGTTTAAAATGTTATTTATCAACTGCTTCTCCGAACACTATAACGTAAATTATTTTACTAATATTTTCGATAAGTAAAAGCTCTTATGACTTTTAAGGATGCTCTTTTATTTGGTAATTGTTTATTTGTATTTCTATTCTCAACCTCACAGTTGCCCCACAGTGGAGAACAGATGATTATGCACACATGGAACCTCCACCACGAGGAGAAACTAATTCAGGAAAAAACAATAATGGCTACCACACACAAATAGAAAACTATATGTCATTTACTGCCATTTTTTGTTGTATTTTCAAATAACATACCACTATGAGGTGTTTGTTTCTGAAACCCCAAAAAATTAATGTGATGCAACATCATGGTGGCCCATCCAGCATTTAGTTGTGATGAAAGGGTTTCCCCAGCACTGGTTGAAAAAATGTCATCAAAGTGATTCATGCCGGGTAGGCTAAGATATCTTAATGAAACTGGCAGTCCTTCATCAGGAAGGCTGAAATGAAGGGTGACTCTGATGCAGTGGCCCTGCCAAGGCACCAAAGGACCCCTGCCCCCACATCTGCAACATGGGTGACGCCCCTATCAGCGAAGTCGTCACCGCGCCCTGAATAACTCAATCAAATCTGTAATATTCTCTGCAGTCCCTAGTCAACTAGCAAACTGTGTCTAATCTCCCTTCTACCCTGCCCAGGCAAGGTCATGGAGAAAGCCATAAACAAGCAACTCTCTCACTACCTCAAATTATATCAGCTCTTATACATGATGCAGTCATGTTTCTGATCAATCACAACACCAATACTACCCTCATTGCAGCTACAGGCTGATTCTTGACCTTGGAGACACAGTAGCACTTCTACTGCTTGACATCTTCACAGCTTTCAATGTGGTCTCCTGCTCCACTTTGATCAGAAGACCACATGAAACAGGAATCCAACTGGATCTGTTCCTTCCTCGCAGGAAGAACACAAAGAGCTAATCTGGCACTGCACACATCATGGGCCTAGAACATCATATGTGGAGTTACCCAAGGATCATTTCTCACTCCAACATTACTCAACATATACAAGACCCCGCTGGTAGACCTCATCAGATTACTCCACAAAACACACACCATCAATATACTCTGCTACGCAGACGACACCCAACTTATACTCTCCCTGTCAGACAAAAACTCCATCACAAAAAACAAAGTTGTCACCTGCGTGACCACGGTAACCACATGAATAAAATACACTGGGTCAAACTCAACTCAGACAAAACTGAAGTGGTGATCTATGAAAGGAAAGCCTCTGCTTGGGACTGCATCTGGTGGCCAACTTACCATGTCTCCCCACTCACCCCAACTACCCATGTCAGAAATCTTGGATTCATCCTGGATGACAAGCTCGACATTAAAACAAAAGTACACAGAGTAATCTCTACTTGCTTCCACATCCTTAGGATGCTGTGAAAGATCTTCAAATGCCTAGCAGAGAACACCAAGAAAACAGTTACACTGGCCCTGATTACCGGTAGACTTGACTATGGTAACACACTCTATACAGGAATCTGTTAGAATCCGGGTTCTCTGGTTGGCACAGGTAGGTACTTGTGACAAGCAGGGAACCTTTCCTCTAGTCAGGGTAAGGGGTTACACTCCTAAAATAACCCCTGCTCACCCTCTAGGTAGCTTGGCGCGAGCAGACAAGGCTTATCTCAGAGCGTTATAGGTTAAGCATTTGTGAATACATACAGTAACCAAGTGACAACACTACAAATGGACACCACACAGGTTTTTATATAAAAAATTAGGATTCTTTATATAGAGTTACCACAAGACCATTAAACAACAAAAATACACAATACTGTTACTTTGGATGGTAGAAGTTTGCTTAGTTCTCTTAAGTTCTTAAATGCGACACTTTAAGTCAATGTACCTTAGATGCGACACGCAGGGCTACGAAAGTGTTGCAACGATGCTGATGCGATTAAGTTTTTGGTGCGAAGAAATAAAGACGTGAAGATCTTCCAGATGCGCTACGCTTCTCTTGGCAGCGGCACTCTTCTCCGACGTTTGCGAGACGTTTCCGCTCGATGCGATGCTGCAGCGGGTCACCCCTTTACGCGATGCGACGACAGCAGCTCCGACGGCGGCACGCTTCTCCGTGGATGCGAGGTGCTTTTCTTGATGCGGTGCAATGCGACAACTACGATGGCTGCGATGGCGACACGCTTCTTCCTCGATGCGAGACTCTCCTCTTGATGCGGTGCACTGCGTCAGCTACGATGGCTGCGATGGCGACACGCTTCTTCGGCGTTGCAAGACACTTCCGGAATGATGCGAGACGCTTCCGCTTGATGCGATGCTGCAGCAGCGACACCCTTTACGAGATGCGACGACAGCAGTTTCGACGGCGGTACGCTTCCAGCTCCTTGCGACACGCAGTCCCTCACAAGGCCCAACAACAGCAGCAGGCACTTCCAAAAGAATCTGGGGAGCTGGGGGTGAAGTCCACTGGTCCTGGGACTTCGTTCAGGGGGCAAGCTCAGCACAAGCCCTTGGAGATCTTTTAAGCACAAGTTGAAATAAAGTCTTTGTAGTCTTTCTCCTCTCCTTTCAGCAGCAAGGCAACCACTGCAGGCCAATCCCCCAGGTCAGGGACAGTACTCCTCCTTACAGCTTTCCCAGTTCCTTCTCCTCAGGCAGAGGTTCTTCTTGTCAAGCAGGATCTAATTTCTTGGGAGCAGGGTCCCAATACTTATACCCCTAATTCCTTTGTTCCTCTGGGGTAGAGGGGCCTTTGCCCAGTCCAAACCAGTTCTTGAGCACTTTGTTGACATGAGTCTGCCTTTCTATTCAGGGTGCAGGGCAGAGACATCAGCCGCTCCACAGGAGATGGAGCCAGCATTGTGGTGGCAGAGCACAGCCCTATTCAGAGTCCAAGTGCACTCCTCCCACCCATCTGGTTGTCAACCTCTCTATTCACCACCAGGCTAAATAGCCCTGCCCCTCTGGGTTTCCCCAGCCCTGTCACTCACACAAACCAGACAGGCAGATACACATCGTAGCAGAGGCGGGCTGAAATGGTTAGGCAAGCAAATACCAACTTTCTAAAAGTGGTATTTGCAAACACAGAATATTAAAATAAACTTTACTAAAAGATGTATTTTATTATTCTGAGTTCAGGCATACTAAACTCGATTTTCTACCATGTTCCCTGGGTCTGTTAGTATCATAGGATGTAACAATTCTAACAGCCCATTCTGGCCTATGGAGAACAGGTAGCCTTACAAAAGTGAACAACGAAAATGGCTGTACTTCACTATTAGGACATGCCACACACATCAGGGCTTGTCCTACCTTATGCTTACAATGCACCCTGCCCTTGGGCCTACCATAGGGGTGACTAATATGAAGTTAAGGGAAGGTTTAGGGACTGGGAAGTGGGTGCACTTGCCCAGTCAGCATGACAGTACCAGACTGCACGCAGGTTCTGCAATGGCAGACCTTAGACACATTTTACTAGGCCGCTTCTGTGGGTGGCACAACCAGTGGCTGCAAGCCCACCAGCAGCATTTGTATTTACAAGCCCTGGGCACTTCTGGTGCACTTTACTGGGGTCTGACAGTAAACCAAATAAGCCAATCATAGAATCCAACCAACATATACATTTTAAATAGGGAGCACTTGCACTGTGGCACTGGTTGGCAGTGGCACAGTGCTCTGAGCAGCTAACACCAGCAAAACACATGAGGCACAGCGGCAAAAAGTTGAAGGGAGACTCACGCCAAGGTGCCAGGTCTAACAGAATCCATATGAAGCTCCTTAACAGGCTCCAAATGATTCAAAATTCCACAGCAATATTCATCCTCAACCTATATCTCTGCACCCACCTCACCTCACATCTCTGAGAACTGCACTGGCTCCTCATCCACAAGCGCACTCGGTTCAAACTACTCACACACATACAAGGCACAGCCCATCACTGGCTCTGCCTACCTTAACAGCCACATACAATTCCACACACACCGCCCAGGCACCTCTTCCGCTCAGCTGTACTCTCACTGGCATGCATACCCTGCATCCCAAAAGCCACAGCCGGAGGCTGCATCGTCTCCCAAAGCATAGAACAACTTCCCTCACCATATCATAGCCTCCTCATCACTTCTTGAATTATGCAAGAAGCTGGAGATCTAACTTTTTGAATAACCTCACCAAACAGAGAGCTGCATAATGTGAGAAGGTGGCCTGGTATATGCTGTCGACTTATTAAAGTGGGCACCCTGTACCAGTCCACACGACCCTTGTGATGTATGAGGTAAAAGATAACCTTTAGAAAGCTATCCTAGTGGTAGCTGTCCAGAGCAGCCTTCAGGCTTAATCTTGAAGGAATGTAATGCCGCTTGTTTTACCAGAATATCACCTCCTGAATGACTAAATGAAAGGAGAACCAAACAGGAGTTATATAAAAATATGTATTTATTACTATAACACTCTCTACTACCCTCTAGATGAGGTTAGAACACAAAGCACACAATACTGGATCAATAGAACAGTTGTAAGTAGCACAATACACAGCGGGCTCCAGGGGGAGACCGAACCATGGTCTAAAAATATGGTATACCAATCACAACTTGACTAGACACAGTGCCTAGAGCACGTAGAGTCACTGGAACCCCAAGGAACCACCCAAGGTAGTGACACAGGGAGCCCACGGAGGACAGGTGTAGTGAGGAAACACGACCGCGTGCTCCGTACAACTCTATGGGAAAGTCGCGGTTGCAAAGTTACAGTTGAAGGACACTTCAAGGAGGACTTCAAGCAAACCCTTTGGAACATAAGAGGTTCTCGAGCCAACCCACCCGTGAGTACCAAGGTACCCCTCTGACCTATCCCAGAGGAGCTGGGTGCATAGGGGTCAAGTAGTGTCGCAAACGTCTGTCATTTTCAAGGGAGAGACGCAAAGAAGTACTGCTGCCTTGAAGGTGAAGAATGTCCGGGGGAATCCAAGCCTGGATTCAAGGTGAGAGGAACCTGAAAGCAGAGGGGGCAGAGTCTGGGTCACTTCAAGTGACCTGAGTGCTCGGTAGTCGAATGCCCACTGATGTCATGTGCTTCAGGTGCGAAGAAGGAATACACATTGGGATGATTATATCCTGGATGGAAATGGCGCTCACTATTTGCAGTAGATATTTGGTAGCTCTATTAACATTCTAGGTGCTCAGGGAGGAGGCAATCATCCAACACCTCACCATTTAGATCACAAGATCTGTCCACAATTTTGAATCATGCCCTGGCACACATTAACACTGATTATAACAAGTCAAAAACTTGACTATCAAGATGAATACATAAAAAATATGAATAATTTTAATACTTTTCTTGTTGAGACTCCAGCCAACACGTGTTTCTTCGCTCTGGACAAGACACCCGCGACTTCCTCAGGCCTTCCAGTAAATGCAACAGTCTATGCGCCTTCTGACTGGTTATAATTCCGTCCCAGCCTGACTCAGTGCGGCCATACTGAGGTGCCGGGAGTCGGATTTTGGCTCTAACGCTGTTACTCACAGCGCGTCGTGGGCTTTTCAAATATATAGCCCTCACATTGGCACAAGTTTTACTTCACATCGTGCTTCTCTGATATATGCTAAAATTAGGACTCTTCATGAGATATCTCGATTTGCCCAGCCATAGTCAGGCTGGTGACCCATGAAGCTTGCTTCGGAAGGGTGGAATCACACCTCCCACACCAGTTAGTAGTGTGGAGGTATGATTCCAAGGTGTTTGACACCAAACACAACATGTTTCTAAGCAGCCGTTTTAAAGTTAGCATTTACCGCAAGGTTATAATGCAACTCAACTCTATTTGTCTGACTGCATCACAGACAACCCGGAGAAGGTTCTACGAAGGCTACAGAGGGGCCCTACTCATGCAGGGGCACTCTCTCACGTAAAACCCAGCACCATGCCTTCAGGATTGATAAGGCCTGCCATAGAGGTTTTTAAGTGTAGTGATTTAGATAGATATAGTGAACCTATATCTAAGTTAGTGGTGCAAGCACCAGCTTACACAGGCTGCTGTAGCTGACCTGTTGTGTCATTGCCTCTCATGGGTGGCATAATACATGCTTCAGCCCATGGGAGGCCTCTGGGATACCTATGCCCTGGGTCCATGGTGTACCATATACTAGCGATTGATAAGGGTACCCCTGTATCCAATCTGGAGTGTACCTAAAGTACATGCTTAGCAATTTAAGGGAGAAAGCAGATAGACTGAAATCCTGGATAGAAGGATCTCAGTTAGACTAGTACAAAAACAGTGCGACATCAGCAAAATGTGGGGGTAACCATAAGAAGCAGATCCTACTTTCCTACACATAACCCACCTGCAAAGTGTCTGGCTACCCTCAAGGGTTATTAGCGCACTATACAAATATACATAACTTAACATACTGTCCATAATAGTCTGAATTACCCTCTTAGTTAGTGAATTAGAATGTGCACTAATGTCTATATAGCCATATTTCCTGAGTCTTGTTTCCTTCACTACTGCTTCAATTTATTTAATATGATCATCGTATAGGCTCCACAACATTTTCATACTGGAAATGATTCCTTAGTTTTTCTTTTACCTCATCTATGCACTGATGTTCAGGTCATTATGAGTGGGGTTTTTTCTTGTTTCAAGCTGCATATCCTCATATTTTATTCCACTTCATTAATATTATTTGATATTAATAAAGCCTTTTATTAGTTCACTGTGCACTGCAGTTGGCATACAGAAGAGCAACAATGCCTCTTATATGTCTGCAAACGCTATATTCACATTATACATAAAAACAATATACACTTGTTTGTGTCAGGGGAGGTGAGGTTGGCAAAAGGGGCTGTAGAAATTTCTGTCACTACCAATTTATAAATTACTCACATTGTAGCTGGAAAACAAAGGAGAGCAGATGATGATTATGATGCTGATGAAGATGATGGTGTGTATGATGAATAGAGGTTATAGAGAGACACCGAGGAGAATTACTACACTAGGAAAATAACGCAAAAGCAATTGAAAGACAGACACATTATTGAGATGGACAAAGTAAACAGCCTAGGGCCTCATGTACAAAGGGTTTTACACTCAGAAACCTCAGATCTGCTTATTGTGAAGGGTTGCAACTGCTAAAACACTTCTTTAAGTATACCAAACACATTTAATTCAGAAAAGGTTTTTCCATGCATTAAATGGATTTAGGGAACATTAAGAAATTGCTATTTACTAGGGCTGTTTTAGGGGTATTCCTTTCAAATATTGATTCCTTAAGGTATGTGTTAATGTTTTTTGGCTTGAATCCAGTAGCAAAACATTCATATTTTACCACCAACCAAAGGAGGTAGTAACACGTTTGCAAATAGGAAGAGTTCCACAGGGTGTCCCTTCCCCTCTGTGAATAGTGCAAAAACTAATTTTAAGATTAGGCAGTGGTATCATGGCCAACTGCCTAATGGATCATTGCCTGATCTTAAACAAGAGTTTGTATACATTTCAAAGTTTTTTTAATGCATCCCGTTTTCCTTTTAGGAAAAAGTTAGTCACGATTTGCAACAAACTACATTAATATTTATGAGGTAGGGGAATAGCGACCCACTACAGTTCTGCTTTTTGTGAACCAAGCAATTGACATAGCAGTCATTTTCCAAATAGGATGAATTTGGTAAAAGTTGGTGGGCATAATTTTACCACTTTTACCGAATGCATTCTTTGTACGTGAGACCAAGATCTTTAGTTTCTTACAAAATTTGCAAAAGTTAGATTGGATGCAGAAATGTCATGTTTGGGGAGAGCACAGTTCCCAGCGCATTTCAGGAGAAGGAAATCAGAGCTTCAAGTTCTTAGCAGTGACCTGACAGGGAGAGTAGAGGGAAGGACATCATAGGGACAGGGCACAATGTATGGATAGTAACAAAAACACAGGCATTTAAAGAAAAACTATGGTGACATAAGTCATGCCAAATGATGAGCTTAATTCTTGCTGCAGCATTTTCGATCACTTGAACTGTACTATGAAATATTTAGGAAGGCCCAGACATATGAATTTCTGTAATCAAGGGCAGAAATAGCCACAGCCATAATAACGGTCTGACGGGATCAGCTGGGAAGTAGAGGTAAATTAACTGCAAAATATTCAAACTGAAATAAAACAGCAGAGGTAAGGGATAAACCTGGAACCAGCAAAAGAGAGATAAAGGGGCAGGGAGTGTCTGGAAGTGATTAAAGATGCCTGGGGTAGATTAAAAGGTGTGCAGCCTTTGTATTTGGCGCTCTGACCTTTAATAGCATTGGTTCTGGGCTTCTGAATGCAGCTTTGGGCACCAGAGCTTATTCTATTGTAAATTAAGCATTTGACAGCTCTCTATTGCCTAAAACGATGAGGTTCCACTCTTCCCTTGGTGGTTCAGGAACAGGACCCATTTTGGTCGGTCATATTGTGGCAAAACACCCAGGAGGAGTACTACTTTCTTGTCTGTGTTTAGTTTAACAGAGTTGAAGTTTATCCACTTTACTACTGAGCTATGTCAGCCTTAAAAATTAGTTTTGAAGTCAACCAAGTCATTATTCAGCTGTATAATAAGATGGGGAAAATGTTCATATTAATAGAACAGGAAGAAGGAAATTGAACCAAGGTAACAGAAGGGTAACATAATATGGAAAAGGTAGGCTTTAAGATTGAGTTGAAGCACCCCTCATCATAGTTTTCTCAGAGAAGAAAGGAAAAGGTAAGATCAAATTCAACTGAATGCAATGATGTAAAAAAAATGCAAGCAAGGTAAGAGCATGTTCTTTCCACAAACAAAAGAAAGACAGTGCAGAGGTGCAGGGGTGGGAAACAGTAATGAAAGTCACTGAGAGTCTAAGAAAAATCAGGAACTCAAAACCATCCTTGACCAAGGTGATGTAGGTGTTGTCATGAATTGTTCAATCAGATGATTCGGGCCAGCCAGTACAGGGATCAGGGTTCTCTCCCAGATTTAAAAATAGTTCTTTATTAAATGAGCATTTAATAATCTTGGACAAAACATTAAGCAGTGAGATGGCCCATAATTAGCGAGGACTAAGGGGTCAACATTGGCTGTTTAGAAAGCAGGGGTACAGTGTTCTCCTATCAGACAGTAGAAACTAAGGCAGTGTATAAAGAGATGTTCAGGATCCATGCAAGGATACAGCTGATGGATGGAAGAGGGGGGCCACAGGAGTTAATTGAACTGCTCTGAGTTTATCTGATGGCGAATGAGGACAAAAAAAAAAGGATACAGACCTCATGGTCTTCATGGGGAAAGTAGAGTAGCAGACTTGATGGAAAAAACATTTGCATTGTTACTAGTAATATAAATAGGGAAATGTTCAACATAAAAGGAAGGAGCGAAACTGTTTCCTCTAATATGTGACTAAAGTGAAGGGTGGAACTTGGGAAGGAGAACAGATTTATTCATTCTTTGTCAAAAGAAAATTTGCAAGTTCAGTATGAAACGGAGATTGGGAATTTGGCTCACCACATTGACTCTTTGTGAGCTAGTAAACAATGTTAAAAAGTTCCTTAGCAGAATTAGGGTCTGGAAGAAAACAAATTAGATAATGGTTGGAATGGGATTTCTTGTCAGTATTTGCCAGTGAGCTCAGTTACACAGGCTTCCTCCAGCACTTTAGCAGGTGTAAAAGTGCCTCGGGATTGGAGAAAGAAAGAAGATAACACTGCAGCAGCACCTTGTTTAGGGCTCCAGAATCAAAGGTAGTTCCTAACAGGGTACTGATGCACAGCTCTAAGTTGAAGGATGGAACCTTAGATGAAACAGAGAACGTTTCAGTATCTGATATTGCAGGGTAGGCAAGCACACTGTTCTTTAAACTGTGTATGAACTTTCCCCATGATCCAAATGCCAGGCCATTGACAAAACCTGGACAGTACTAAGAAACCAGCTCCAAGTTCAGGAGCATAGGAGGCACCAGTATATAAGGCAAGATTGAAATGCTAATTGTTACACACAACTCACCCAGTGGAGAATCCTGGTGCTGAGGTCTTTAGGTCACTGACAGAATAACACGACCTGCACAGAGGAAACATGAAGAGTGAATGGAAGAAATTAACAACAGTGCATGAACGCTAATGGTAAACGATCTATGTGGAGCAAGAACAATAAAGCACATGAATTTTTTAGACATTGACCATTTCCTATTGCTGTTACTTAGGGTCACCTGGAATACTTGCCCTATCCTGTTGCCTAAGCAGGTATCCCAGATTGGTTGATTCAGGTTGTACTGCTGCCATTCCTTTTCTCTCAGCCTCCTCCTCCACAAACCCATCCTCCACCTCTTCGAAACCCAGCCAAGGTTGCATTCTATACCATCTGTCATGTGAAGTCTTACTACATCAGATCTTATGAGTAAGTCTTTTCTTATTCTTGCTGGATTGTCTTGCCTCAAGACCCCTTACTACTCACCTCCTCACATTTTCTAATAGAAGATTACTAAGAATTACGGCTCAACTGATAGTATGATTTTCTAGAGTAACAGTAATTGGCCTACTGACAGCATTCTGCTATTCTGTAGGCTGGTTTCAAGACATAAAATGAGGTGTTATGAGCGCCGATGTACTTCAATATAGGCGTAGGTAGCTGCACAACCTTTTACCTACATTTGTCCTACCATGCTCTACATAACTGCTCTGGTGCTGACCTTTTGCCTAGTTAGGTGCTGAATCAATGTTGTGTGGTTTTCTTCGAAAACTAGCCAAATTTTTTATGCATGAGGATTCTTAGTATCACACAGCAGGATTACCATCTTCTGTATAATAACTCTGTACAAAAGTCATTGCCTTGTCATCCTTGGATGACAGGCCCACAGTACCATGAAACATCTAGGTAGAACCCCTGAGGGTACCTTTCGGGTATATCATCACCTCATCTGTGCTGGGCAAACCAGAGGAGAAACGTCCATGGTGACATGAGATGCTGAAGTCCCTGCACAAAGATACTCCAGCAAGCAGTGGTCTAACATCACTTGCGGGGTGTCAAACTCGAGACCAAGATGGGGTCCTTCATTCTCTCCCATCAGGTAATGGGGTTGGCTCTTTCCTAGGGGAATTTTTGGCTTCACACCCACATACATGCTAGGTACACTTAGCTAGGGTTTGCATAGTAGGAGTACTCATGGTTACTGTCATGTATCTATATGCCTGCATATATATTCACTGTTTTAGCACCATGGTAGAATTCATCCTTTTATGTACTCTGTTGGTGCTTGTAATTGTATATATCTGTTTCTGTCTAATGGTTGTTGGAGCACACGTATTTTATACTAGAATGACACTGGTTCAATAAATGCTTACTGAAAACATCCCCACTGTTTATTCTGTGTATCTCTCTGAGATCAAATGAGCACAAGTGAATGAACGAAAAGTACTGTAGTGTGTACATAATTCCTGAGGAGTCAGGGTTGTCATGTTCGTTAGTTGCCAGAAACTATTCACTCCTTGGTAAGGTTGTGGGGCTTATAGTGGCACTGTGAGCTAGTTGGTCTCTAGGCTAGCATACTGTATCAAGTATCACCAAGATGTAACTATGGAAAACAGTGGTATTGGCACAGGACTTGAACGTTAGATGGTTTTCTGCATTGCAAAGATCACTGGGCAAGTTGGTGTGGGAAGCTTTTGACCTGCCATGACCGACAGTAGGAATGAAGAAGGGAGAATGAGAATGGGTGACGTGATTAATCAAGCTTCATCTAGAATAGGAGAGCAAAATGATTTGCCTTGGGGAAGGTGGCTCTTGAAACAACAGCAATACAAATGAAAGTGGAAGATAAGCAATCGAGGATGCAACATTCATGATGAATAGGTTTGGCTACAAGTTGGTGGACCCAAAAGCAGAATGTAGAAGCTTGAAGCATGAACAATGCTTGTAGTTTGAGCAGGTTGTGCTGTAGCCCAGAAATGTATTGAGCGAGTGGTACACTAGTCAGCAGGTGATTGTACATGAAATGGTATAGACTATGTATTATAATTATTAGGGTAATAATAAATCAGGGGATATGCTTGCACAAGATCTTTCTTTGATTATGATTTCTAATCCATCCCCCTATCTCGTGGGCGGAGTGGAATTCTGTAATTTTGTATGCTACTTGTGCTATCGGCCAGGGGATCTGCTTAACCAGGTCTCCATGATGAATGAGAAAGTCATACTGAGAGCATGAATGGTAATTTTATTTTTGGAGAAAGACTGACTGCTATGAATCACACCTTTAATGGATGGAGTTTTTATGTTTGTATGTCTATGGTATTCGTAAGAAATTAGGTTAAGCGTTGAGGGGCTGGAATCCGCTATCAGGCAACAATAACAATCATTGTCAGGGTGAACCACAAAAGCCACTAAATTAACCTGTGCTTAACCCTCTGTGTGCTTGGGATGAAGCAGTCAGACAACGTAGAGGCAATGTGTAATTGTTTCAGCACACTATCAGTACTAAAGTGAAAAGGCAACTCAAGAAACATTCCAAGCCAATTAAGCTAGAGTACATTTTAATAAATAAAAAATGATATCAAAACTGCAAAAATCCAATCAGTCGAACCAGAAATATTCAATGGTAAGGTTTCAGGTTGATACAGCACCTAACAGCACAAAGAACCACTCATGATCATATAGTTGTGCTAGCCCAGGGAAAAGTCACAAGTTCCAAGTTACCTTCTCAAGACACAGTGGAGGAGGCCATAAGGAGCACAGAGAGTCACAGATGGTTATTGCTGTAGAGCAAATAGCAGGTCTGGCATCAGAGACGGTCCAAGCTCTATCACGAAGATCCAGTTGGACATCACAGACGGTCATTTCTCAAGCTTCATGTTGTTGGTCATCACAGGTTGCCATTGATGTAGTGCGGAGTGCAGATCTCAGGTTGCCTGTCGTCGCTGGTGACTGGTGTTACATGAAGCGTTGGGCTCACTGGAGCTTCGAGTTTGGCAGTTGTTCCGGTTGGTAGAGTCACTGATTGAACGTGCCCCTACTAGATCGTGAAGAACCCAAAATGTAGGAATTTCTCAATTTCTCCATTTCTTGAAGAGGAGTGCACCCTGATGCCAATCAATGGTTCAATACCTGGGGAGGCACATCTTGGGGTTCAAACACTCTTGTTAGGCCAGCAGGGCTCAGGCAGGCCCAGTTGCAGGTCCATGAAGGTCCAGTGCAGTAGCTTACCTGTGCAGTTGCAGAGGGAGCTTTGAAATTTGTTGTGTGCCTGTAGCTCAGATCAGATGGTCAGCCAACTGACCCTTGGAGTCACTTAGGTTACCCTGGGATGAAAGGAGCCAGTCCAGTCTTCCCTTTAAGAGAGCAGGACTGTGTCACCAGAGCCGAGCTGCACACAGCTGATGATCCCTTAACTAGGGTGAAACCGTCCTGAGTTGCTTGTGTCCTGGTTCAGGGAGTACCTTGCTTGGCAGTTCGAGCTAGACTCTTCCCATTGGAGCAGGATCAAGACTAATTTGTATATAAATGGGTCCAAATTGAGGTGGCATGTTGTGAAAAATAAGGATGGATTTGTATTCTGTTCAGAGTAATTATCTGGGGCTGAGATTAATTCACGCATTCCATCCATCAATTTTTGTATACTTTAGTAACTTTCTAAAAGTGGGATTTTCAGAATTGTGACTTAAGATTTGAATTTGCCATTAAAGACGATTTTAAATTGTAATTCATTTGAGTCCAAACATGACATTTCTGCCTATTTACAATCAAAAGTTAGCACTTATTAAATGTTATATTCTAACCCAATATTATCCTTTGGGAGAGGTAGGCCTTACAGTATTGAAAAATGTAGGATTTTTTCACCACCAGGACATGTAAAGCTGAAAGACACATGTCTTACTTTTTAAATAATCTGTAGCCTGCCCTATGGGCCGATTAGAGCTTATTTTAGGCGTTACGTATATGTATTCAAAAGGAATAAGCCTGGCAAATTGTTTATTTTGCCAGGTTGAAGTGGCAGTTTAAAACTGCACTACAGACTGCAGTGGCAGACCTGATACATGTTTTGAAGTGGTACTTACGTGGGTGGAACAATAAGGTGCCGATCACAATCCGGTAAAAACCGGGTACGAACCGTCGGACGGAGCATATTCTCCGTCCGACGCGTACCCGGTCGTCAAAATATACAAACATGGAATTACGATTCGCACGGGTACACCATTACCGTACGAATCGTAAAAAAGACCGACCGAACAAAAAACACCTACCAATGCGATCCGGGAAAGCGCCGACCTGACGTCGGGACGCACGCAGCCAGCCATTAACGACCCAGGAATCACGATTCGCACCGACGTCACCCCGCACGGTGAATATTTTGCGGCAGCCAAAAACTGCCGGGAAATCAGGACGACGCGAACAAGGACCACCAGTACGCGACGGACAGACGGCGACGCGAACAAGGAGGACCAGTACGTGACGGACACACAGGACGACGCCACCAAGGAGGACCCGTACGCGACAGGACGACGCGATCAAGGAGGACCCGTACGCGACAGGACGACGCGAGCAAGGAGTACCAGTACGCGACGGACAGACATGGACCCGAACCTACGAGTCATCCCTGCCCTCATAGCAGTACACCTCCTCTACAGGTTACGACGCAGACGCCGCAGAAGGTCAGAATAACTAAGGGAGGGGGGAAAGTGGGGTGGGGTGGGGGTGGCACGACCAGGGCAGGCCACAAAACAACCACATGAGTGACACACTACACATGGCCTGGACATACCTGACTCCCATGCCCTGGTCACCACGAGGGGGTGGGGGCGTGTCCTGATAATCCAGCGACCGCCACAACGGAAGTCCGTCACCACGCGAACCGGCAACACAACCAGACAGGTACGTCCCGTACCCACGCCTGAAGAGCGTGGGTACGAGTCGGACCACGCCCACACACGTCACCCCAACAATGGCGGGACGGATCGCATCCACGTGGCAAAGGCCTGGGTACGGGCTGCACAAACATCACATAGCGTGGGGACGGATATGTACGGACCCTACCCCCACCCCGTATGCAAGGAGCGTACCCCCAGCCCAACAGTGCAAGTACGACCCGTACCCCCACCCGCGGACGTACGGAGCGTACCCCCAGCCCAACAGTGTAAGTACGACCCGTACCCCCACCCGCGGACGTACGGAGCGTACCCCCAGCCCAACAGTGTAAGTACGACCCGTACCCCCACCCGCGGACGTACGGAGCGTACCCCCAGCCCAACAGTGTAAGTACGACCCGTACCCCCACCCGCGGACGTACGGAGCGTACCCCCAGCCCAACAGTGTAAGTACGACCCGTACCCCCACCCGCAGACGCACGGAGCGTACCCCCAGCCCAACAGTGTAAGTACGACCCGTACCCCCACCCGCGGACGTACGGAGCGTACCCCCAGCCCAACAGTGTAAGGACGACCCGTACCCCCACCCGCGGACGCACGGAGCGTACCCCCAGCCCAACAGTGTAAGTACGACCCGTACCCCCACCCGCGGACGTACGGAGCGTACCCCCAGCCCAACAGTGTAAGTACGACCCGTACCCCCACCCGCGAATGCAAGGAGCGTACCCCCCTGCCCAACAGTGTAAGTACGACCCGTACCCCCACCCGCGTATGCATGGAGCGTACCCCCCATGCCAACAGTGTAAGTACGACTCGAACCCCCACCCACGAATGCAAGGAGCGTACCCCCCTGCCCAACAGTGTAAGTACGACCCGTACCCACACCCGCGGACGTACGGAGCGTACCCCCACCACACCAGTGTCAGTAGACTCGTACCCTCACCTCTAATGCAGTGTGCGTAACCCCACCGTGTATGTGCCAAGCGCACATATCCAGAAATCGGAGGTGTGTGTGCAGAGTCCACCCAGCAGTGCCCTGAGACAGGAGTGGTGGGTGTGGAGTCCTCCCAGCAGTGCCCTGAGACAGGAGGGGTGGGTGCCCATCACTCCCAGCAGTGCCCAGAGACAGGAGGGGTGTGTGCAGAGTCCTCCCAGCAGTGCCCTGAGACAGGAGGGGTGGGTGCAGAGTCCTCCCAGCAGTGCCCTGAGACAGGAGGGGTGGGTGTGGAGTCCTCCCAGCAGTGCCCTGACACAGGAGGGGTGGGTGCAGAGTCCTCCCAGCAGTGCCCTGACACAGGAGGGGTGGGTGCAGAGTCCTCCCAGCAGTGCCCTGACACAGGAGGGGTGGGTGCAGAGTCCTCCCAGCAGTGCCCAGACACAGGAGGGGTGGGTGTGGAGTCCTCCCAGCAGTGCCCTGAGACAGGAGGGGTGGGTGCAGAGTCCTCCCAGCAGTGCCCTGACACAGGAGGGGTGGGTGCAGAGTCCTCCCAGCAGTGCCCTGACACAGGAGGGGTGGGTGCAGAGTCCTCCCAGCAGTGCCCAGACACAGGAGGGGTGGGTGTGGAGTCCTCCCAGCAGTGCCCTGAGACAGGAGGGGTGGGTGCAGAGTCCTCCCAGCAGTGCCCTGACACAGGAGGGGTGGGTGCAGAGTCCTCCCAGCAGTGCCCTGACACAGGAGGGGTGGGTGCAGAGTCCTCCCAGCAGTGCCCAGACACAGGAGGGGTGGGTGTGGAGTCCTCCCAGCAGTGCCCTGAGACAGGAGGGGTGGGTGCAGAGTCCTCCCAGCAGTGCCCTGACACAGAAGGGGTGGGTGCAGAGTCCTCCCAGCAGTGCCCTGACACAGGAGGGGTGGGTGCAGAGTCCTCCCAGCAGTGCCCAGACACAGGAGGGGTGGGTGTGGAGTCCTCCCAGCAGTGCCCTGAGACAGGAGGGGTGGGTGCAGAGTCCTCCCAGCAGTGCCCTGACACAGGAGGGGTGGGTGCAGAGTCCTCCCAGCAGTGCCCTGACACAGGAGGGGTGGGTGCAGAGTCCTCCCAGCAGTGCCCTGACACAGGAGGGGTGGGTGCAGAGTCCTCCCAGCAGTGCCCTGACACAGGAGGGGTGGGTGCAGAGTCCTCCCAGCAGTGCCCAGACACAGGAGGGGTGGGTGTGGAGTCCTCCCAGCAGTGCCCTGAGACAGGAGGGGTGGGTGCAGAGTCCTCCCAGCAGTGCCCTGACACAGGAGGGGTGGGTGCGGAGTCCTCCCAGCAGTGCCCTGACACAGGAGGGGTGGGTGCAGAGTCCTCCCAGCAGTGCCCAGACACAGGAGGGGTGGGTGTGGAGTCCTCCCAGCAGTGCCCTGAGACAGGAGGGGTGGGTGCAGAGTCCTCCCAGCAGTGCCCTGACACAGGAGGGGTGGGTGCAGAGTCCTCCCAGCAGTGCCCTGACACAGGAGGGGTGGGTGCAGAGTCCTCCCAGCAGTGCCCTGACACAGGAGGGGTGGGTGCAGAGTCCTCCCAGCAGTGCCCTGACACAGGAGGGGTGGGTGCAGAGTCCTCCCAGCAGTGCCCTGACACAGGAGGTGTGGGTGCAGAGTCCTCCCAGCAGTGCCCTGACACAGGAGGGGTGGGTGCAGAGTCCTCCCAGCAGTGCCCAGACACAGGAGGGGTGGGTGTGGAGTCCTCCCAGCAGTGCCCTGACACAGGAGGGGTGGGTGCAGAGTCCTCCCAGCAGTGCCCTGACACAGGAGGGGTGGGTGCAGAGTCCTCCCAGCAGTGCCCAGACACAGGAGGGGTGGGTGTGGAGTCCTCCCAGCAGTGCCCTGAGACAGGAGGGGTGGGTGCAGAGTCCTCCCAGCAGTGCCCTGACACAGGAGGGGTGGGTGCAGAGTCCTCCCAGCAGTGCCCTGACACAGGAGGGGTGGGTGCAGAGTCCTCCCAGCAGTGCCCTGACACAGGAGGGGTGGGTGCAGAGTCCTCCCAGCAGTGCCCAGACACAGGAGGGGTGGGTGTGGAGTCCTCCCAGCAGTGCCCTGACACAGGAGGGGTGGGTGTGGAGTCCTCCCAGCAGTGCCCTGAGACAGGAGGGGTGGGTGCAGAGTCCTCCCAGCAGTGCCCTGACACAGGAGGTGTGGGTGCAGAGTCCTCCCAGCAGTGCCCTGACACAGGAGGGGTGGGTGCAGAGTCCTCCCAGCAGTGCCCAGACACAGGAGGGGTGGGTGTGGAGTCCTCCCAGCAGTGCCCTGAGACAGGAGGGGTGGGTGCAGAGTCCTCCCAGCAGTGCCCTGACACAGGAGGGGTGGGTGTGGAGTCCTCCCAGCAGTGCCCTGAGACTGGAGGGGTGTAACACATGTGTGTGAGGCCAGAATTATCCACATGCATACTGGCTACAAGGGAACATGTCCCCATGAACTCATGTCAACAGACTCCACACACAAGTACAGTGATCACCAAGGATGCCACGATTGTCGCAGGTGGAGACATGGCCCTGCATGCATGGCCAAAGTAGAAGGGCTCCGTCACACACACAGCTCATGTAGACACAGCTCTGCGCTAAACATTGGGAACACCCTGCAGGGAAGAAAGCTGGGTACACAGAGGAAGGAATACACCCTTGGACAAGTGCACCATGCAGTAACTGCCTACATGAACAAAGAAAGTTAGCCAACACCTTGTGATGGCACACAGATCACAGGGTCCCACCAATGAGCAGTACACTACTACATATCCCACACACCCAAACCCTTACACACCACCCAAAACCATGTAGCAGCCCCACCAACACCAATACCAGCATAGCAGTAGTGTGATAATGAAAACAAAATTAAGCTTTATTCTGCAGGAGCACAATGTCCGTGGATCGCAGGCAGTTCAATCTTCACAAAGCCCATAGGGCAGTCAATGATTCTCAGCTGGATGGGGGACACAGTGGGATGCGTGTCCCCTACCTTGCCTGCACAGTCAAATGGCATCGTCTTCCACACTGGTGAGGGCATCAGGGGGGGGGGAGCAACAGGCACCGCAGGGACATCAGGGCAAAGGGGCGGCGTTGTGGGTGCAGGGATGGAGGACTCCACCACAGGGGGTGGGTCAGTGCCAAAGGCGGAGGCCAGGATGGCACTACACACCTTTGCAAGGTCATCCAGGGAGTCCCCTGCACCCGAAGGGACCTCAGGCCCCAAGGAGGGGGGAGGGTCAGAGGGATGGGTCGCAGCGCCACCGGGGGAGGGTGGAGACAGGGGGGGAGACTCAACCACCCTGACCGGGGACCTCCGTGACCGCTTGCGTGGTGGTGTAACTGTGGGGCTCAGGGACAGAGCGGCCATGAAGGAGTCCTTGGGGGAGATGTGGCCAGGAGAGCTGAGGGGAGGGGATTTGGAGGGAGTGGACTGGGTGGAATGCGGACTCCCACTATGGCTGCGTGTCACACGTTTGCCCCCCGACCCAGTGGGTGTGCCTACCTCACCCTGTGTGTGCGTGTCAGGAGGAGTGCGGTGGACCTTCCCTGCTGGTGTGGTGCCCGTGTCCGTTGATGTGGGTGCATGCCGACGTCTGGGTGTACGTGTGACAGGCATGGGAGTGGGAAGTGTGGATGGGGCAGGGGTAGGTGGGGGGAGGTCGCGCTGCAGGAGACCCACTGCTGCAGTCAGTGTGGAGTCGATGGACCTCAGCAAGTTGCGTTGGTCAGCCTGCGATGAATGAATGCCCTCCAAGAAAGCCTCGATGTTGGTGAGGGTTTTGCCGTGGGCATGGAGGACATTAAGGATCGCAGCCTGACCAACCTGCAGTTGCCGCTGGATGTCCACAGACTCTGCATTGGCGGCAGCAGTGGAGACAGGGGCAGGGGGCGCGGTGCCTGGCAGGAAGGAGACATGCTGTGACCGGGCACGCTGGGAAGGGACACGAGCAAGTGGGAGGCGGCTGGTGGAAACTGAGGGGGCGGTGCGAGGTGTTGTTCCGCTTCCAGCTGCTGGTGCAGCCTCCGCCCACTCGGAGACATCGTCCCCGGACCTGTCAGCTTCGTAGTCTGATGTGCCAGTCGACAGGTCCTCGGCCACACTCTCCTCCGCCTCTGTCCCACTCGATGTGCCAGCCCCGATGTCACGGCTGGCACTGGTGCTCGGTCCCTCCGCCTGGTCTGTGTCCATGTCTCCCTCTGTGTCCCCCGACGATGCTGTGGGCAGGGTGGAGAGACAGAAATTATTCAGACACCTGTACACATCTGTCACATGAGTCCAATCTACATAGGTAACATTGCATGGCCTGAAAAGGAAGATCCCTAACATCTACTGAACAGGGTACCGATGTAGGGCATGCAACACACAGTTGGTTGAGCCACCATGCCACTGAAATACCATGGAGAGCATGAGACAATAGCTAAACACAGGAAAAGGAGTCTGACATAGCACCCAGGTCCTGGGGACAATCCAGCACTGCATCTGCACCACACAGCGTTTGCGAAAATACCGATGACCAGGGACCATATCCATGAACTTGAGACACATGCTGCATAGGTAATGCTGAAAACATGCACAACATGACTCGGTCACTGCACATTGCGTGTGTGTCCAGGCACATCACACACTGCCCAGACCCAGCAAGTGGTAATCAGGATTTAACACATAGGCATTGCCCGCCCCAACAAGACCCTACACGAGGCAAATTGTGGAGACACAGGTGGCACCAACATCTCATGGTCTGGGTGATACACACAGGGGCAGGCAAAAAGCAAGATTGGACGCCAAACAGCCAAGGTGCGCCTGTACAAATAATGAGGTACCAGTGCCCATCCTCAGATGAGTATAACAAGACACACAGGCACTGGCAACTGTGAGTATGAAGAAGGACAATCAGGTCAGGCTGCACAGTGGACACCTGTACAAATTAGCACGTCTATATACATGGTGACAGGGGACAATGGCACAGAGCACAACTTACGCTGTAGACACTGACAGTGGCCACGTTCATGATGACACATACACCACTGAGGAAAAGGTGCCCCAGGGGACAGTAGTGGGCACGCAACTACATGCTACTGAATGGTAATGACAGCAACACACGTCACCATCCCTGCACTATGTGTATCGCACAGTCATGCACATCATGTCACAGGCCACTACATAGGACATGCGCGCCGTAAGGCATGACACATGAGAGACCAACTCCCATGTCTGGAGTCAGCATCAGTGCCAACTGACATGGAACCCACATGCAGTGAACTTGACAGTGCACAGGCAAGGTCCCACAACCTGTTACACACCACCCCCACACATGATGCTACAGACATTGTTCCCGTGGACAAAGCGCCAGCCTACATTACCCTGGGAAGGAGTGACTACACACAGACCAGGGAACACATTGCAAGGAGGGGAAGGGTGGCAGGGGCACAGCGCTATACTGGGCCAAACAGGATCTGCACAGCACCTTTAAACCCTGCCAGTGGATTCATGCTACTGTGCCCTTACAAATGCCGGTGACACACAACAAACACACATGTACCTACCCCCTTCCGGCTGCTGCATCGCCTGTAAGCGCCTCTCCAGGTCTGGAAAGACCACCGGCAGCACACGCCTGTGGAGGTGGCTCAGACGGCGGCGGCCGCGGTTCTTGTGGCTCTCAGGTGAGTCCCCCAGCAGGAGCCGTGCAATCCTCCGCGTCCAGCACCGGATATCCTGCCAGCGTTTCCTCACCTGGGCCAGGCGCCGCCTCCGACCATCCACACCCCTCACGGCACTGACGGCGGTCAGCCAGATCTGCTCCTTGGCAGTGGCGCCTACCTGTGAGGAGGAACAAGTGACACCACATCAATACACCAGCCACATGTCACAGAGAGACATATGGGTACAAATTAGCTGGTAACAACAAGGCATGTCATGCAGCCAACGCATTGCATCTTTGTCATAGGGACATCATCCCCTGGTGAGGGAAAAAGCAGTACGTGCCACAGTGGGTATACAGGTGGAATGATGGCAATGTCACAATCAATGATCTAGGCTCACACTGTGCATCACACCCACCCCTCCTGGCTCAGGGCACTGCTGTGAGGACTCCACACCCACCCCTCCTGTCTCAGGGCACTGCTGGGAGGACTCTGCACACACCCCTCCTGTCTCAGGGCACTGCTGTGAGTGATAGGCCCCCACCCCTCCTGTCTCAGGGCACTGCTGGGAGACATCAGGCACCCCCCCCCCTGGGACCCCCCCGACAGTACATGGCATGTGTGTTACACCTGGACGCAATGGCAGAAGTCACAGTCACCACATAGGGACAGTCTGTGGCAGTGGCCTATGCACTCACCTGATAACCTGGTCGCCCATACAGCATGGAGTACTGTGGGAGGATCACATCCAGCAGAGCCATGTTCTCCTCCAGGGTGAATGGCTGTGTCCTCTCCACAGCCCTTGACATGGTTCCAGGGAATCAGTAGCAGCAGCTGGGTCGACGAATGCAAAGATGTGCAGGCAAGTGCTCCCTCATGGGACCTGGCTGCCTTATATGTGCCCGTCTGCCCAGTCTCATGCACAGGAGTACAGAGAGATTGGTCACTCACATTTGCATCCTATGTTTCCACCAATCCCTTCAAACCTAGCAGTCTGTGGGTTCTCTATCGGTTTCATTCTCCTGCATGATGTCAGCCCCACAAACACATTGCAACAAAGTAGACAAATCCCAACTGACTTCTGCTGTGCACCTTCCAGAACATTTTCCAATTTTGAACTTGGTCTCCATGACAACCAGCATGCATGTAGGCCTTAATACTTGTCCCCCATGTAATTTGGAGCATCACACACAGGTACGGTGCGTGTGGGGGCCCTAGGGCACCCCAAATGCATGGCAACGGCCCGTACATGCATGCCTACGCTCTCCATCACTTTTGGTCTGCACGCGTATGCGTACTCGTAGTGGTACGGACCGAACACTCGCATCTACGCTCACTATCACTACGGGTACGCATACGCGTGCAGACCCATAGTGATAGTGAGCGTAGATGCGAGTGTACGGTCCGTACCACTACGGGTACGCATACGCGTGCAGACCCATAGTGATAGTGAGCGTAGATGCGAGTGTACGGTCCGTACCACTACGGGTACGCATACGCGTGCAGACCCATAGTGATAGTGAGCGTAGATGCGAGTGTACGGTCCGTACCACTACGGGTACGCATACGCGTGCAGACCCATAGTGATAGTGAGCGTAGATGCGAGTGTACGGTCCGTACCACTACGGGTACGCATACGCGTGCAGACCCATAGTGGTAAGGACCGTACACTCGCATCTACGCTCACTATCACTATGGGTCTGCACGCGTATGCGTACCCGTAGTGGTACGGACCGTACACTCGCATCTACGCTCACTATCACTATGGGTCTGCACGCGTATGCGTACCCGTAGTGGTACGGACCGTACACTCGCATCTACGCTCACTATCACTATGGGTCTGCACGCGTATGCGTACCCGTAGTGGTACGGACCGTACACTCGCATCTACGCTCACTATCACTATGGGTCTGCACGCGTATGCGTACCCGTAGTGGTACGGACCGTACACTCGCATCTACGCTCACTATCACTATGGGTCTGCACGCGTATGCGTACCCGTAGTGGTACGGACCGTACACTCGCATCTACGCTCACTATCACTATGGGTCTGCACGCGTATGCGTACCCGTAGTGGTACGGACCGTACACTCGCATCTACGCTCACTATCACTATGGGTCTGCACGCGTATGCGTACCCGTAGTGGTACGGACCGTACACTCGCATCTACGCTCACTATCACTATGGGTCTGCACGCGTATGCGTACCCGTAGTGGTACGGACCGTACACTCGCATCTACGCTCGCCATCACGATGGGTACACATACGGCAGCACTCCCACAGTGATTTGGGAACATGCACAGGCCCTCTCAGCAGCAGTACGGCGGATTTTACACATCACTGTGGTGATAGGCGACACACATGTCGGAATAGGGCGGACATACTTGTCCATGGATGGACATACTTGTCCAGGAATGGACACCAAGGCATCGTCTGTGCATTACCACATGTGTTGGGCACAGGTGTCACAGGCTGTGATGTGGAACATGCCTCCTGAGTGGAGAAGGCACCAGATGTATGATGAGATGTGTACATGTGTACTGTGTGAGGGTGCAATGTGTGCCAGGCATGCCCTTGACTCCTTTGACATGTGTGCATGTGGGACTGCGCACTTGGGGTGAGCGTCACTGGCATGGCACGGACACCAACACACGGAAGTGTCCCATGATGCCCGGTACAGGGGTCATGACACATGACTCATCACTACCCACAGTGCACAATGTGACTATGCCATATATGTGTCCGGGATTTACATCGGGTTGATGTTGCTGCACCCTCAAGAGCTGCAGCCGTTGCAGCAACCAACATGTGGCTGTGTGTAGATTGTCATTGCACACTGTTCCCAACACCATGCCACATGTGTTACCGGATGTGAGGTGCACATGTATGCAAGGGACACGGAGTAGCGTGACAAGGCCATGTCAGCAAACTCACAAGGAATGTGTGGGGAGTCATGACATGTGCACCTTCATGGCAAGGTGTGTGGGCTGGACTAGTGTAATGTCATGTGACCTGTGGCTCAAGTGTTCCGCTGCCAGTCTCTGCAATCAGCATCACACTTCTGCTGATGTGTGGGTGTATGTCACTCCTGTCTTGCGTCGGGCAGTGCACTTGCACTGGGACACAGCTATTCCCATGGCGTGGCATGGGGAGGTTCTCAATCACCGTGTGTAGCTGGGTCTTGGAAGGAGTGTCACCTTGCATCCATACGTGTCCTGGGCATGTAGCACATGCCTGACTCCCTATGTGGCATGTGTGTATTGGCAGATTTACATGTGCTCAGTAGACATGAGTTGTTCTCGTAGTGCACTCACTCTTCCTTGTCACTTCCAAATTACTGCAGAGCGCCTCCTGCTGCCCGAAGAATTCCAGACTTGGCCACCATGCAGGAGAATGACAGGATCCGGCTCTACCGCTTCACCCAACCGTTGATTCTGGAGCTGACGGCGAGACTGGCACCACACCTGCAACCGCAGCACAGGTATCCTACGGCACTGACACCCCAGCTGAAGGTAATGGCTGCCCTACATTTCCTTGCCACGGGTACCTTCCAATATACCATAGCTCATGTTGGTGGCATGTCCCAGAGCATGTTCAGCGGTGTGCTGCATGATTTCTTGGAGGCCATGTTGATTCACCTGGATGACTTCATCAAGTTCCCAACCCCTGAACAGATGACTGAGGTCAAACGTGGTTTCTATGCCCTGGGAGGGATGCCCCATGTCATTGGGTCCATAGATGGGACACATGTAGGTTTGGTACCACCACACGCACGGGAGGTGGCGTACCGCAATCGGAAGCACTACCACTCCATCAATGCCCTTGTGGTGTGTCTGTCCAACATGGTGATTTCACATGTCTGTGCTCGTTTTCCAGGATCAGCACACGATGCCTACATCATGAGGCGTAGCGGGATGCCTGATATGATGATGCAGCTGCGCAACGAACGTGCATGTGTTGTTGGTGGGTACAGTCTGTCTGTCCTGTATTCTGTTTGGCCGAGCAGCACTACCGCTTCGCCTGTTCTAACGATATCCATGTGCTTTCCATTTAGGGGACGCTGGCTATCCCAACATGCCTTGGCTGCTGACACCTCTCCGCAACCCCATCACGCCGGCCCAGCTCCGCTACAACACCGCCCATGGCCGGACAAGGCGAGTGATAGAGAGGACGTTTGGCATGCTGAAGAGCCGATTCCGGTGCCTCCACAAGACCGGCGGCGCACTCCCATATGCCCCGGCGAAGGTCTGCAAGATCTTCATGGTCTGCTGCATGCTGCACAACATGGCAGTTGAAAGAGCTGTGCCCCTCATCCTGGATCAAGATGACGAGGACCATCCACCCGTGGAGGACGAAGGGCTTGGCAATGGGGCTAGTGATGTGGAGGATGTGGAGCCGCAAGAGGACATCCGGACTCGGCTCATACGCGACTTCTTTGCTTAGTGGTGAGTACCAGGGTCTGAGTGTGCACGCATTGGTCCCCGTGTGGCATGCGTTGTGATGTGTGTCTCCACCTGCATGTATGGCACGTGGGTCAGAGGTGTGTGTGGGTGTGTCACTGGAGTGATGGTGGCAGTGATGGTAGTATTTCCCCAGGCATAATTGTGACCTAGCATGTTGTCATACATACATGTGTCGAGTACATGCACATGCAAGTGGCTGTGCTTCTTGTGGCTGACTTCTTGTGTGTCTCTCTTCCCCAGGTACCTGCGCATGCCGTTTGCTGGTTGCATTGTTGTGGCACTGCTATTCCTCATGGACATGGCATCGTGGGCTGACTCAGCGTTACAGGCACGGACACGTTTGGAAGTCTCCATGGGGTAAGGGATGCATCTGGGATGTATTGGGTGTGGCAGTTGTTCACGATGTGTGCACACTGCCCCGGTCGGGGTTTGGGTCCTCTGCAGACATGTGGCATCCCCATGGGACACGACATGCAGCTGGGTACACCTGAATAGATGGGCTGCCTGGTTGTCAGTCATCAGTGATGGGATGGTGGATTGTGATGAAGGCATCAATGTGTGTGACACTGCCCTCGGACACATACGGTTAACATTGTCTTGACATGGCGTGGGACTTCCACATCAGCGGATGTATGGTGTATGGCAGGCTCTCCGTGAGCAGCTGTGGGTATTTAGCTATTATCCGACACTTGTGTGCCAGTTCCATGTCTATCACGCATTTGTGCTGCAGAAGGGGGGTGCCAGTGTTGGAGCCACATGTTACTCCACATGATGTGTTCATGTGTACTTCAAGTTGCCTCTGCAATCCCAAACACATGACTATTAAAGGTGTCCCTATGCCTCCAAGGTGCCTCTTCTCAGTCAATGCTGGTGTGTTGGCACGGTGCATCCTGCATGTCTGGCATGGTATTCCCTGATTGTGGCTATGTGTCAATGTGTCGAGTGGCAAGATGCAAGCTGTGTGTGTGTGCTGAGACTGTGTAATGGGCATGATGTCCATGACTGTGTGGGTATTGTGACATGTGCCATCCCCATGCATCCAACGTTGTCCATGACCCCATTCTCTGCATCCACCGGACTCAAGCTTGCAGGACATGGTTCTGCCACCTGTCTACACGTACCTGGGTGCCCCCCAGGACACGGGCCAGGATCCCTGACCTCTGCGCATGACTGTTGCTGTACTCAATGTGTCTGTCAGCACGGTTGTTCGGCCACCCCCTCAGCTGGTTCTGACCATCACGGGTGTGTATGGTGCTCCATGTCTGTCTTGCCTAGAAAACTGTGACCCATGTGTCCTGTGCCAGACTCAGGCCCCAGGGTGTGGATGGTTGAAGTGAACAGATGACTCAGGCATGTTTAGACTGTACAAGACACATGTTAGGTAATAATGCTACCAGCAGGCATCTACTCTTAATAGTGTGATTTATTATTGGGGGGGGGGGGCCAAGTGAGGGCCTTTCCGGGATTAGGGAATCCAAAGTTCAGTAGGGGAGTTGGTGTCCTTGCCATTGGAAATCCTCAGAGTCCATGCCACAGTCTTTGTCAACATTGGTCAGCCAGTGACCAGCAGGGCCATGTGGCAGAGAATGTCTCTTGATGCTGTGATGCTGTTGCTCCAGTGGGCCAGGTGCCAGGCCAGGTGTCCTGGGAGATGGTGATGTAGCAGCCACCCTCACGGTCCTTTCCGTGGACGACCCGGCTTCCTGCGGGGAACCTCAGCAGCAGGCCGTGACGACGTCTGGGATGCTCCGTCGGATGTTTCCTCCTCCTCCTCATGATCCCTCCCTGTGGGTGGTGATGTTCTCCGCCTTCTGGCACAGGGAGGGTCGGCCATGGTGTCGGCCATCCGACGGAGTTCAGCGTGAATCCCCTGGGACGCCGTCACTTGCTCAGCCTGTCTGTCCTCCATCCTCCGTTGGTGTAGCTGTAGACAGGCTATTAGCTCCGCATGTTGCTGGGCCTGCTGGACCTTGATCCCCTCGAGGACGGACACAACCTGGGCCATGCCCGTGGTGTCCTGCCGGTATGAGTCCAGGATGTTACGGACATGGGAAAATACCGGATCCCCAGCCAACTGGTCAGGCTCGCGCCTCCGCCGCTCTCCACTCCCACCACCCCTGCCCACTTGCGTCTGGCCTGCACTTGTGGGCACATGGGGTCTCCGGGACCCCTGAGGGGTGGCATTGGCGTTGTCGCCTGCCTCCTCCTGGGTGCCCGGGACACCGTGTCCCTCCTGGCGAGCCTGGCTGCATTGTGGTGTTGGGGCAGGGATCCTGGGTGTCTCCTGGGATGTGGCAGGAGTGGGGGTGGTGGTTGGCACGGTTGTACCTGACGCAGGTGCTGCAGGTGGTTGGACACCAGAGGGGCCAGGTCGGTCGGGGTCGTCCGCAGAGTGGTGAGAGTGGTCGCTGCCGGTGGGATCGGTCTCCTGCAGATCCGGGTCCTGTGAGTGTTCCCCCCCAGTGTTGGGGGGTGCAGCACGACGTTGACCTGTGTGTGAGAGAGACAATGTTACTTTTGATCCATGCAACATCCATGTTTCATCCGTTACAAAGTTGGCACATTTCCTCTTGGAATTAGGATCTGTCTTGCATTCCACTCACAGTGCACTTGTGCATGTGTGTGTCCCTTGGGCACCAATTTGGCCCCTTTAACTATGTGTGGCACAGTCTTACTTGCTGCGTCAAGTGTGACTGCAGTCAGCAGTGGAGTGTGCATGTGTGCCGAGCTATGCGTTTGCGCCTTCCTTGTAGCACTGTACATGTGCACATGGAGTGGATCCACACACTCATATGATGCAGGTGGCTGTCCTTGTGCTCGTGTACAGGTTGTAACATGGCCCTGCGTTTTGCCATGATGAAGAGGGGGGGTTCTGGCACTGGGCACCCTTGTCTACATGCACGCAGTCCACCTGCTGACGAGCAGACATTCCCACACACCAAAGGACTGATTTGCTCTCCCTGTGTCTCCCTCCTTCTCTGTCCCCCTCTCCCTCCCTCTCTGTCCCCCTCTCCCTCCCTCTGTGTCCCCCTCTCCCTCCCTCTGTGTCCCCCTCTCCCTCCCTCTGTGTCCCCCTCTCCCTCCCTCTGTGTGTCAGCCTCCTCCCTCTGTCCATCTTCCTGTGTCTCCCTCCCTCTGTGTCCCCCTCTCCCTCCCTCTGTGTGTCAGCCTCCTCCCTCTGTCCATCTTCCTGTGTCTCCCTCCCTCTGTGTCCCCCTCTCCCTCCCTCTGTGTGTCAGCCTCCTCCCTCTGTCCATCTTCCTGTGTCTCCCTCCCTCTCTGTCCCCCTCTCCCTCCCTCTCTGTCCCCCTCTCCCTCCCTCTCTGTCCCCCTCTCCCTCCCTCTGTGTGTCAGCCTCCTCCCTCTGTCCATCTTCCTGTGTCCCCCTCCCTCTCTGTCCCCCTCTCCCTCCCTCTCTGTCCCCCTCTCCCTCCCTCTGTGTGTCAGCCTCCTCCCTCTGTCCATCTTCCTGTGTCTCCCTCCCTCTCAGTCCCCCTCTCCCTCCCTCTGTGTCCCCCTCTCCCTCCCTCCGTGTGTCACCCTCTGTCACCTTGGCCCAGCTTCCTGGGCACACACTGTTAGCAGATCTTTGAGTGGCCCTTGGCCTGTTGATGTGAGTTTGTTTCTGATCTCCAGGCACCCATTTTGTCTGCTGTGTGTCTGTGCGCTGCTGCTGTGGTGGTGTGTGCTGCCACTCTTTCACACTGTTGGCTGTTCATTAGCTGCTGGCATGTGCAAAACAGTGCCTTCACCCCCATGTGTTGATGCAAGGCATCCGCCATTTGCTGGCAAGTCATTCCTGTGTTGGGACACAGTGTTTGTCTGGCTGTGACCTAGGCCATATGGGCAGAGGGCATTGTTGTCTGCTTTGGAGTCGCACTATGTGATTCTTGGTGCCCACCCTCCCGCCATCCGGGTTACCGTGTCATGTGTTGTTGTCTTCTGTGGCCTGTGACTTGACATTGTCCAGCTGGGTGCATGGGGCATGGTGGCAGCAGTGGCATGTGCCTGCTCATGGAGTGTGGTTGAGTAATGCGATGGCTTGTGGTGTTTGCGTGCCTGTTATTAATTTTGGTTGTGGTTGCAGTTCCCCCCATGTGAGGTGCGTTGTTTGTGTACTCACCCGGGTCTCGGAGTCCTTCTACTCCTTCAACTGCCTCCACCGGCAGTATGGCCATCACCCTCTCCTCCCAGGGATGGTACTGTACGGGTCTGCGGGAGGGCCCTCCTCCGGTGGCGTTGGCCTGGTCGTGTTCCTCCTGTCTCTTGGCTCTGACCCTCCTCCGCAGATCGTACCACCTGTTCTGGCAATCCTGCTTGGTCCTCCTGGTGTCCGCAACAGCATTCACAGCATCGACGATGGTCTGCCACATGGCTGTTTTGGCTGCCTGGCTGGTGCTTCTGACCAATGTTCCAAAGATCTGTGGCTCGACTCTGAGGATTTGATCAACAAGGACCTCCAACTCTCGGTGACTGAACTTTGGATTCTTGGTAGTGGGCATGGTGAGGGGTGTGGGTGGGGATGGTGTGGGTGTGGGGGGTGTGTGGATGTTGGGGGGGGGTGTGGATGGTTGTGTGTGTGTGTGAATGTGATGAGAGGGTGTTTGTGAGGGTGGTCGTGTGAAGGTGTGCAAGTGTAAGATGTGGTGTCGCTTGTAGTCTGGTTCTGTGGTGTCTGGCAGCAGTGGGTCTGTTGCAAAGGCTCATGGTTTGTGTGTGTGGGCCCTTTTTATTGGTCCATGGGTGGGTGTGGCAGTGTTTGAATTTTGGGTGGGTGTGTTATAAGGAGTGGTGGTGTATTGGGCCTCTGTTTGTTTTTGACAGTTGCAGGTCAGTGATTGTGTTATTTTAGTGGTTGTTGGCCATGTTTAGTGGCTGTGTGCCTTTCGAATGGTGTATTGTTGAGTTGTTTTGTTTTGTCCTTGTTGTGTACGTGCGTTTTGAGCGTGTGTACGGTGTGTACATGGGCCATTTGGTTGTACGATTTGGTCCTTGTGTGTGGCTTTGTACGACTCGTACATGCGGTTGTGATGTTGGGGCATGGGGTGCGCTCCGTACTTAGGAGGTTGTGTTGGGGGTGCGCCAGGAACGTACTGGGGTGGGGGTACGACTGGAACGTACTGGGGTGTACATAGACGGTGGTACGACACGTACAGGGGTGGGGGGGTGTACATAGACGGTGGTACGACACGTACAGGGGTGGGGGGTGTACATAGACGGTGGTACGACACGTACAGGGGTGGGGGGTGTACATTGACGGTGGTACGACACATACTGGGGTGGGGGGGTGTACATTGACGGTGGTACGACACGTACAGGGGTGGGGGGGTGTACATTGACGGTGGTACGACACGTACTGGGGTGGGGGTGCGACTGGAACGTACTGGGGTGTACATAGACGGTGGTACGACACGTACAGGGGTGGGGGGGTTTACATTGACGGTGGTACGACACGTACTGGGGTGGGGGTACGACTGGAACGTACTGGGGTGTACATAGACGGTGGTACGACACGTACAGGGGTGGGGGGGTGTACATAGACGGTGGTACGACACGTACAGGGGTGGGGGGTGTACATTGACGGTGGTACGACACGTACTGGGGTGGGGGGGTGTACATTGACGGTGGTACGACACGTACTGGGGTGGGGGTACGACTGGAACGTACTGGGGTGTACATAGACGGTGGTACGACACGTACAGGGGTGGGGGGGTGTACATTGACGGTGGTACGACACGTACAGGGGTGGGGGGGTGTACATTGACGGTGGTACGACACGTACAGGGGTGGGGGGTGTACATAGAGGGTGGTACGACACGTACTGGGGTGGGGGTACGACTGGAACGTACTGGGGTGTACATAGACGGTGGTACGACACGTACAGGGGTGGGGGGGTGTACATTGACGGTGGTACGACACGTACAGGGGTGGGGGGGTGTACATTGACGGTGGTACGACACGTACAGGGGTGGGGGGGTGTACATTGATGGTGGTACGACACGTACAGGGGTGGGGGGTGTACATAGAGGGTGGTACGACACGTACTGGGGTGGGGGTACGACTGGAACGTACTGGGGTGTACATAGACGGTGGTACGACACGTACAGGGGTGGGGGGGTGTACATAGACGGTGGTACGACACGTACAGGGGTGGGGGGGTGTACATTGACGGTGGTACGACACGTACTGGGGTGGGGGTACGACTGGAACGTACTGGGGTGTACATAGACGGTGGTACGACACGTACAGGGGTGGGGGGGTGTACATAGACGGTGGTACGACACGTACAGGGGTGGGGGGTGTACATAGACGGTGGTACGACACGTACAGGGGTGGGGGGTGTACATTGACGGTGGTACGACACGTACTGGGGTGGGGGGGTGTACATTGACGGTGGTACGACACGTACAGGGGTGGGGGGGTGTACATTGACGGTGGTACGACACGTACTGGGGTGGGGGTGCGACTGGAACGTACTGGGGTGTACATAGACGGTGGTACGACACGTACAGGGGTGGGGGGGTTTACATTGACGGTGGTACGACACGTACTGGGGTGGGGGTACGACTGGAACGTACTGGGGTGTACATAGACGGTGGTACGACACGTACAGGGGTGGGGGGGTGTACATAGACGGTGGTACGACACGTACAGGGGTGGGGGGTGTACATTGACGGTGGTACGACACGTACTGGGGTGGGGGGGTGTACATTGACGGTGGTACGACACGTACAGGGGTGGGGGGGTGTACATAGACGGTGGTACGACACGTACAGGGGTGGGGGGGTGTACATTGACGGTGGTACGACACGTACAGGGGTGGGGGGGTGTACATTGACGGTGGTACGACACGTACAGGGGTGGGGGGTGTACATAGAGGGTGGTACGACACGTACTGGGGTGGGGGTACGACTGGAACGTACTGGGGTGTACATAGACGGTGGTACGACACGTACAGGGGTGGGGGGGTGTACATTGACGGTGGTACGACACGTACAGGGGTGGGGGGTGTACATTGACGGTGGTACGACACGTACTGGGGTGGGGGGGTGTACATTGACGGTGGTACGACACGTACAGGGGTGGGGGGGTGTACATTGACGGTGGTACGACACGTACTGGGGTGGGGGTACGACTGGAACGTACTGGGGTGTAGGTAGATGGGGCTATGACACGTACTGGGGTGGGGGTGTGGCTCGAACGTACTGGTGTGTAGGTACACGGGGGGTACGACACGTACTGGGGTGGGGGTACGACTGGAACGTACTGGGGTGTAGGTAGACGGGGCTGTGACACGTACTGGGGTGGGGGTGTGGCTCGAACGTACTGGGGTGTAGGTACACGGGGGGTACGACACGTACTGGGGTGGGGGTGCGACTGGAACGTACTGGGGTGTACATAGACGGTGGTACGACACGTACAGGGGTGGGGGGGTTTACATTGACGGTGGTACGACACGTACTGGGGTGGGGGTACGACTGGAACGTACTGGGGTGTACATAGACGGGTGGGGGTATACATATACGGGGGGTACGTGTCGGACGTACGGGGGCTGGGGGGAGTGTTGGGCGCGTATGCGGGCACATGTCTCCATGGTTGCTATTGGTGTTCGGTGCGGACGGTGTTTTTTCCATACGGTTGTAGGCTCGGACGCACGGGATGGATCGTGATTCCTCGGTCGGACTTGGATTTTTACGTTTGTAAGGTAAATCGTCCGAGGACGTGTCGGACACATTTTCCGACCCGAGGACGTGTGGGGAATGATTCCCGGTGCGGGTCGTATGGACTTTTTACCATGCGAATCGTGATTGCCAGTTCGTACGGCACTTGTACGATTCGTACGGTAAAAAGACCCGATACGAGTCGCACGGGGGAATTTTTTACCGGATCGTGATCGGCACCTAAGTGTTTCAGGCCCACTAGTGGAATTCAATTTACAGACCCTGGTTACTTATAGAACCATATACTAGGAGATTATAAGTAGATTAAATATGCCAATCAGGTGTGAGACACATTGTACTATCTTTAAGTGGGAGAGTACAAGCACGTTAGCACTGGTTAGCAGTAGTAAAGTGTACAGAGTTCTGATGGCAACAAACAGGAATCCAGAAAAAAAGGAGGCGTGAAGACAAAACGTTGGGGGTGACCCTGAAGAAAAGGGCAAGCGCAACAGAATTTCTGTAGTGTAAAGGTAGCCGAAAGGCAGTAGAGTGCTGTACATGTTTTTTATGCCAATTGCTATGCTGTGAGAGCTTAGTGTGTGGCTACGAGTAGCAGGTGTGAAAAAGTAAAGAGAGCAGACTTCATAGCAGCACTCACTCTAGAAACATCAGTATATTGCAGTTTGACTAAAGGGTCTGTACAATTGGAGATGCGGATGGTGGTAGTTATTTCTGAACAGGACTATGAGTTTTTGCCCTAAGCCCAGCCGGCTTGCACTTGCTTACCATCTTCGGAGGTGGAGCGGCTGTGCAGAAAAGTAAAATTAACTGTAAGAGAAGAGTGGAACAAAGCAAGATAGTTAATGGCATGATGAAATAGTAAGGGCACGTTTGCACTTGAAATAAAAATAAATGAAAAAATATTCAGTGACGGGATGAATCTTAAAAGTACAAGGAACAAAATGAGACCAAATAAAATCAAAGTTGAGACTTGTGAACGTGCAGTTAAAGTAGTAAGTAGTAAGTAGCCATGTCATTATACTAACTGTTAATGATATATTTCTTTCAGTGAAAAATACACAAGGAGGGAAGGAGAGTGCGATATATCAAAGAAGATGTGAAACTGCACCCAGAATCCAGAAGAAAAAACAAAAGCTGAGAGTACGGAGTCCTTTTGTAATTATCAACTTTATCTTGGTACTCAACAGGAAAACCCTTTGCAGAGGGCTTTTCTTGATGGCGGACTTAGGATTCCGGATGTCTGTGTTTTACAGTGTGGGCAGGTTAGAATCCCAAGTTCACCCAAACTGCTCCGAGAAAAAGCATCCCAACAAAATGGATTGGGGTCTTGGCCGAAATGCTGCCTGCACATAGAAACCAGAGAAGCCTGACCAACTCTTCCTCAATCACATAACTATATTCATAAGAATTAACACTATTTAAAAGGCAGTGTAACCAACAAAGAATCAGCTGGTTCAAAAAGCGGGGCTAGTCACGAGAACAACACGTGCTACGCAGACCACAAGATAGATTTTCCCAGGGTAATTAAGAGAATTGTCTTGGAAATACACTTTCAAATCTCAAGCACCACACTATTATTGCACTCAGCTCCCTCAAGAAATTAAATCGAAATTACTGCCATAAAGGAAACAGTCCACCACGTTTGCATATTGTACTACTGAAGCACTAAGGGCCTAATTTATGGTATTTTAGAGTAAGGTATTGCAGCAAGGTACCTTGCTGTGCTGCCCTATGCCACAGTGAAAGGGCAGGGATGCGCTGTTTTTAAGCAATACAGTGCATTTCTGTCCTTTCTGCTGCACTGGCGCCATTTTGGCACTCAATGCTAATGTAGGCACCATGTTGCAAGGGTGCCTCTGTGACAAGCAGGATCCACTTTGTGCAGGAAATAATATCCCTCTTTCTATGTGTATTGCAGAGTGCAGCACACATGGAAATAGGAACAAGCATTGGCATAGCCAATAGGTATCGCCTTCGGGACCTTCTAAGTGTTTAGCCATGCAGCACATTATCTTGGGTGCTGTGCCGCCCGGGATTGAAGAGCTATACAATAACTACACACTGGGTCATGCAGTCAGATTCAGGAATAAATGCTTGCCTCACGAAACATTTATGGACATATTCCAATGTTTTTTTAATGCACAGACAGAAGGACAAGTGCCTTGATGCAAGTCAACAGCACTATAATATTCTGTGTGTGACAGCATCACCAGAGCATTGAACAGCCTATGAAAATAGGCAGTGAAGTACTTTGCAATGGTGGAGATGTCACATTCCTCCTCCCCAGGCCTCTATTCATCAGGCACCCTTCTCCAAAGTTTTAAATTCAAAACACTGCTTGCCCCATCCGTTTACCAGCAAGCCCCTGAACGCGCCCTCTGTCCTAGCCCCCTTTGGTAAAGGAGCACTGGATATAGCAACAACAACAACAAAATGCTCCCATTTGTCAGGTACAGGGGAAATAATGAATACACAGGGATGGCATAGGCATCAATTAATGTCCGTGCACTTAAAAAACAAAAAATTAAACTGACTTTGTGTAATGTAACTGCCGCTTTTGTAAAGCACTCGAATACCTTCGGGTCAGTCAAATTCACTCTATAAAAATGCCCCCAAATATTAATCTGACCTTGTGTATTGTAATTAGTGCTCATATAAAGCGCTTCAACACCTTTGGGTTGCTCAAGTTCACATTATGTTATAAAAAATGTCTCACAGTCCCTGGGGAGCTGCCGTGAATGTACTTTGGGGATGCTGTTTTTCTTGTTGGGGCCTTTGTCGGGCTGTTTCTGGGGGCATTCTTCCTCCTGTCTGCACCACCCTGGTGGGACTCCAGTCACAGGGTGCACCTTCTGTTTGTTGCCCGCACCACCAAATGCCTGCTGCTCACCCTGGTGGGACTTCAAGTCCCAGGGTGAAACTGGAACCCTTCCCACTGCCGACGATGAGGGGGAGGTGTCAACACCGTGCATAAAGTGCTGTCTCATCCCCGCATCGCGGGATGCACGTGGGCCACGCCCGGGCCAAGTCGGGCCCGTCGTTGACCGTCATTGCCCGGATGAGGCCAGGCTGGGCCTACTCTCTTGGCTCCAACTCAGCCCAAAGGTAATGCCCACTTATCTATTGAACTGAATGCTGGTCAGCTTCTGTCCTAGTTGTATTATCGTGAAGGGTTTACCACCTATTTGTGTGACCTAGTGGGTAAAAATGTTCATGGCGCACACACAGCCAGGTTTTTAGTTAAGGCATTCTACCTATATTTAGATGTCTATTCCGGTTATAGATTTGGGATCATAGGAATTGGGGAAGCGCAAAGCGTTAGACTAAGCTCAGGGAATATTAAATCTCCCAAAAAAACCTGGGTACAAGGGGAAAAGCACCCTGGAGGAAATCAATAATTTGATAAAGTAGAAACATTGCTTCGACCAGAGCATACACAAATAAAGGGGCCTTTAAGAAACAAGTCCCCAGGCCTGGTGCAATTAGAGGAGAAAGAGTCAAAGGCGAAGACGTCAGGGGTGGGCCCATCGGGAAGAAAACCACCAGTGAGAAAGGGACATTCTACCCAAAAAATATTTTTGTCTACACTCTCACCGTTAGGGGATAGGTCAAGTGGTGACTTAAGTAATTCAAATCACTGCAATTCCCTGTACCCTCCATCTCTAACTGTAACAATAGCAATGGTGGACTGTCAGAACCAGCCATGAGCTCAGATTCGAGATCCCAATCGTCAGAATTAGCAGAAGTGCCAACCCCTATGCCCAATCCATCTAATATTATGACCAGGGTCACACAAAAAGGCTACATTGATGACCTAAAATCACAGATCAGTAATTTAACAGAGGAGGTCATGGACCTCAAGACAACAGTTGGCACACTATTGGATACCCTTAAACTGGTGGCACACAACACCACAAGTATGAAGGACCAATTGCTTAGGCTTCAGAAAATCATGCCAAAGAAACAACACATTGGTAACATGGCCTCGAATAGTAGGGCTATACACAGTAACTTAATAGATCCCCAACCATCAAGAGTGGATCGTCTCCCACTTCAAAAGGGCATCGCACACATTACAGCACCCCCAAATGGTAATCGAGATAAACCAAGTGGAATTGGGTACCAGCGTTTAGAATTGGCAGACGACCATTTATACCACCGAAGAACCACTCATCCAATGAGGACAATGACACTGGAAGTACACTCCCTCTATTAACAGCCAAAGCTGCCCAACCCAAAAAGACAATTGTTTTTTAACTAATGGCCCAAAACGTACACCCAGACGAACTAAAGAAGATGAACATTCCCTTATAAACAAATGCACACAGTGGTTCAGACATGTGAGGAAGCATAGATCACTTATTAGGGAAGACATAATTTCCGCTAAAAGATTCTCCGAACCTGACTCTGATTTGGAATATGTCCTACTCAAATTAGTCAGTGCTGAATTGGTGGATAACCTAGTGGCCTTTGACATCTGGTCCTCACATATGAATCCCACAAAAATCAGGACGAAGTACAAGCCCCTGGATTCATCAAATAATCTTAAAACCATTAAATCTGTTCCAAACCACATTGAGGGGTCTCCCCTGCTCGAGGTAGATTGATGGTTGTGGAATTCTATTCAGCAGCCTCAATCGGTTCAACTTTTGGAGGCTGGTGGTGAGGTCTCAGGTCGTTGGCTATTTCCCCATAATAGTAGATTAGCCGATCACCCAATACCCCCCATGGATACAGAAAGTAAGGAGGGCAACTCATGTGAATCAATAGGGCTCATAGAGCCGTCATTTCCCCTGGAATTAGCTTAGCTATTATATATTTCATGGAACATTGTGGGCTTGCAGTCTAAAATAGAATCCTTGGACTGGTCTGAATTAATTGAAGCCCAAGACATCTGCATGTTCCAGGAAACATGGTCCACAAACCCCATCCATCGTCCAGGCTACCTCAACTTTCATTTTCCGGCAACCCAAGGACAGAGGGGTAGACCATCAGGAGGGCTAACAATTTGGGTAAAACAGGACTCACGTTATAGAATCCAGGAAGTCTGTATTGATAGCCTGCATATCATGGCCATTTTTTTATAGACGAGCTCTCATGCCCAAATAATAGTCCTTAACGTCCATGCAAGAGGTATTTTAGGTGGAAGACTGTCTAACACAGTTTCCATTCTAGAGGCCTTCTTGGAAAGTGTCTGGAACTGCAAATTCTGTAATTGCAGGGGATTTCAATACCACCTTTGAGCCCCTTGATCAAGACGATAGTAAACTCACCAAAGAGAAAGTTGCACAATGGAGCATCCCCACTTTAGAGCTGCACCGATCAAGAGATGGACGGAGGCAGCATTACAACTTGAAGCATTGTGCATGGAAAGGGGTATCAGGACAGTTTATGGGAGAACTCCATCAGATAGAACAGGCGCAAATACATTTAACAATGCCCTGAGTATTAGCTGTATTGAATTATATTTTTATCACCCTGGAAGAGTGAGCTTCCCTCATTGACATGGAGGTACAAGAAAGAGTAGAAAGTGATCATAATCCCCTAATATTAAAAATTTAAGCTCCAGGACTTAACTTGGTTCCAACCCAGACAATGCAGTGTACAACAAACATTACCTTGCTCTGTAATGATATGAGATGGGTTAAATGGAACAATATAGTGGAAAATGAACAAACGCTCTTAGCAATAAGGGCAGATGTTACCAATAATCTGGCAGGGGCACAAACCGCCACTACCCAGGCACAGTTAAATAAAAACATAGCTAGAGCTCATGAAGATTTATTTGGCAAAATAAAGTCATCTTTTTTAAAGCCTCTCAGATATCCTAGTAAGTTGAAAGAGAAACAAGCCAACTGGTATAAAAAGGCTTGTAGAGAAGCATGGAGGTCACTGGCGGCAGCAATCAAACTAAAAGATTTGGCCACTATCAAACAAACTCACAAGAGGTATAAAGCCACACAGCTGAAAGCCAAAAAAGACTGGGACAAACAGAGGTGGCAAGATCTTTATCAGACCAGCACAGGGAAAAAACCTCCAAAATTTCTGGCAATTGGTCAAATGGGGGAGAGGAGGGCAAGTACTGTCCCTGCAAAACCATGTAGCCCCAGATCTGTGGGTCTCATATTTCTCAACACAATTTGCTGTAGATGAAGAGGGGGAAACCGAAGAGCTATTTAAAAATCCGCCACATGATTTAGTATTGCACTTTAATATAGGGGAGGTTGAAATAGTTCTGAGTGTAGTTACTGGAGGAAGAGCGCCGGGCCCAGACAGTATCCCGGCTGATTTATTTTTGTACCACAGGGGCATTTGGCAAAGGTATATCTTGCTGTTAGCTAACGAAAAAGCTAGTGGAGCTTCCATTCCTGAATCCTGGCGGGCGCAGAGATCTTACCAATCTACAAAAATGGCGACCGATCTAGCCCCAGCAACAATAGGCCAATAGGCCTAATTGATTCTATACAAAAGATAATGACAAGATTGGTGTTGAAAAGAATTCAGGAATGGATCGTCAACAATGACATAGTTACACCGTTCCAGGCAGGATTCTGTGCCCATGTGAGCACTGTCGATCAGGTCTTCCATTTTGTAATAATATATTGACGTGTTGTAGTGATTGCAGGAGGTACCCTCTACGCTGCCTTTGTAGAGTTAAAGTCCAAATTTGACTTGCTCCCTCGAAACAAACTTTTGGTGGGTCCTAAAGGACCTAGGTATGCCATTAGACCTACTATCCATAGTTGTGAGGCTACATGAGGAGAATTTCACCCAGGTGCTCTGAGGCATGCAGGGCAAAAATACAAATCGGTTCCCCGTATCTAAAAGGGTCTGCCAATGGTGTATTATGGCCCCAACATTATTTTCATTATTCATAAATGGGGTAGTTAACTATTTCACCACCTACCTGACCGATGCACCTACACTTGCAGGCACCAAAATACCCATACTTATGTACGCAGATGATACGCTTGTCATCTTGAAAACACAGAGTGGCCTGCAGTGGGAATTAACGTGCTTTGAAGAATTCTGCAAGGCCCGCTGCCTTGTGATAAACACGAACAAAACCAAAATCATAGTCCTCCACAAGCATCGGGCAATTAAGGGAGTGTATTTTTAAACAATGAACACCTTGATCAGAATGACGTTTTTAACTCCCTGGGGATCACCCTTGGAAAAAAACGTAACTAGAAACCCCAGATCGAAACCATGGCCTTAAAGCCTCGCCAGTTAACAGGTGCATTGCTGAAAGAACACAAGTCCTCACTAACCACGCCTATAAGCCCAGCTTTGAAGATTTGCAACACCAAAGTCATAGCATCTGTACTTTATGGCGCAGAACTATGGGGCTATGACAACCTGACACCATTAGTTTTAGCCTAAGATGCATTTATGAGAGGCATCACCGGTCTCCTGCAAAGCACTCCGCTCAAACCCCTATAGTATGACCCAGGCTCTAATAGATTGGATGAGATAGCAACGTGTCGCCCAATAGCATTCTGGTGTAGACTATGGACTATTCCCGAGTTATCACACTAAAATGTTGCGTGTACTGTTGTGAATGTCTGTTATGATCTTGGTGATCGAAATAAAGATTATGAACTGAATGTCCTTTGGAATTAGAGCTCTGAGAGGAGGTGGACGACAAGAAGAGACAGCAGGGGCATGCAGTGACATGGGAGAAGGTGGGAAGTACGAATGCCAAGTGGAGGGGAAATAATTAGTAAACCAGGATGACATAAGCATCAGTTAATCTCCGCGCACCTAAAACCAAAAAATGTACCTGCCCTTGTGTAATGTAACTGGTGCATTTGTAAAGTGCAACAATACCTTTGGGGCAGTTGAGTTTGAGCTCTATAAAAATACCCCAAAAAATTAATCTGACATTGTCTAATGTAACTAGCACTTATGTGAAGCACTCCAACCCCTTTGGGTGGCTTGGGTTCACATTCTTTAAACAAGCTTCAGAGAAGTTGCCCAAGCATTGCTTATAACTGTGCTGCAAGGTTGGGCTGCTGAAGGTCAGGTGACAGATTCTTGCTAAAGCAACAGGTAGTGAAGCAGGAGGGGTTTGCGGGAAATCCTCATACTTTGAAGTCAGAGAAAATTAAATGGGCGCCCTCAAATAGAGCATCTGAAGCATGTGACATTTGTTCTTGGTGTTTGAACTGGACGGGTAGATTAAGTGACGGAAGTTGCCCAAGCCTTGCCCTTAACTGTGCTGCAAGGTTGGGCTGCTGAAGGTCAGGTGACCGAAACTCGCTAAAGCATCAAGCAGTTAAACAGAATTGGTTTGGGGGAAATCCTCACACTTTGAAGTCAGAGTCTGAATCGAATGACATTTAATCTCGGTCTTTAAACGGGGAGATTAAGTGATGGGCGCTGAAGCTGAAAAGCCGGAGACAGTGATCAAAGAAGCAAGAGCAAAATATAAGAGTGCTACGGCTAAGGCTAAAAGAAGTTGGAAATCCCAGAATTGAGAGGACATTAGAAGTGCACTGAGTACACACGACTTGAGGACCTTCTGGAACATCATCAACACCGGTTCCCAGGTTGGCAAATCGGCCATAGAACCTAATATAGGTGAAGAAGTATGGAAGGCTCACTTTGAATCTCTTCACACAAGGGCTGAGGATGGGGAAGGGAATGAGATCGGACGAACATTGTCGCCTGGCACAATATCTGCTGATGTTCTCCCAATTTCTCTGAGTGAGGTCACCAATGCCCTAGGCAAGATAATACCAGCTAGAGCCGCAGGGCTGGACAAGATTCATGGTGTCCTCTTTTGCTCTGAGCCCACTATTTGGGCCCCTTACCTGACTACTCTGTTTAATGCTATATTACAAGGCATGGCGATTCCTACCACCTGGGCAGGGGCTGAAATAATACCAATTTACAAAAAGGGCTTCCCGCTTTCGCCTGCCAATAATCACCCTATTAGCCTCATAGATGTTTGCCAGAAGATATTTGCCTGTGTCTTTTTGGGGCGACTCCAGAATTGGATGGAGGAATATAACATCCTTACTCCCCTTCAAGCCGGGTTTAGAGCAAGGACGTCAACTACTGATCAAATTTTTAGGCTACAGCTGATACATTGGAAAACCGTATGTATAGCGGGTGGCAGCCTCTACCTTATATTTGTAGACCTTAAATCTGCTTTCGACCTGGTACCGAGGGACAAACTTTTACTAGACATGGGAGTCACAGAGTACTTTTGTCATCAGTTAAAACGCTTCCTCGAGGGTAAATTTGCCCAAATTAGATATGGGAAAAATGGTGAACTTTTATCTACCTTGTCCATAGAGAGAGGTGTCCACCAAGGCTGTGTACGTCCCTGCCCGACCCTCTTCTGCCTTTTTATTAATGGTTTAATAGACACATTGAATGCCGGGAAGAACATCGATGCCCCTAGGTTGGCAAAGCGTTTAAATACCAGCCTTGATGTAAGCAGATGACACGCTCATGCTTGCAAAATCCCCTTTGGGAATTCAGAGGACCCTCGATAACTTTAGTGCCTTCTGCAAACATCAAGGATTGTAGATTAACCTCCAAAAACAAAGTATATGGCCTTCAATGTAGGTAATTCCACCTGCCCTAATCCCTGCGTGGATGGAAGACCGCTGGAGAGGGTAACCATCTTTAAGTATCTGGAAATTATGTTGACAGAGAGTATGGACTGGGGTGCCCAAATCAACAAAGCTAGTCTGAAACTAACTCAGACAACGGGGGGTATCTTAAAATTATACAGGAGCTGCACTGAAAAATTGGTCAGTCCAGTGGTGGAAATTTACAAAGTTCAGGCTAGGAGCGCTGCCCTATATGGAGCAAAATTATGAGGTCATTGTGCATCTGGCTCATTAGCACGCACAGAGAATTCATTCACTAGACATCTTATGGGCCTCCCTACTAGTACACCTCTAACACCTCTCCATATGGATCTTGGGATTAGGCCCATTGCGGATCAAGTTGCCCTTAGACCTCTACTATATTTGCGCCACCTGTGGAGCACCCCGGAACTAGCCCCATACAGGGATGAACTGATTAAAGTTATGGGGCTGCGAGGTGTAGGCAAGTTACCATGGTTGGTGTACATTAAGAACATATGTGAGGGCAGGGGCAGTCTGTGGAGCAAAGCAGAAGAAACCTCCCAAAAGACATCCAGAAAGGCCCTGGTAGAGAGTTTTAGAGACCTCAAACTCACCCAGCTTGAGAGGAGGCCTACTGCAGGTCGACTGACTGCTGAGTTTCTGGAAGTAAAAAACTGTTATAGTCTAGAATTGGTGCTGGACAACATTCAGCCACTCCTCGCCAAGAAGCTCGATTTACAATTTAGACATGGAGTCCTTCCGCTGCGTTCATTCACAAAAAAATGGGAGGGCTCTACCAACAGGGAGTGTCCAGCGTGCAATAAAGCTGATGAGACGTAGCTTCACATGATATTGTTTTGCCAGGTCTTTAGGAGGGCTAGGTCCCGTTGGTTACTCCAACTTTGTAGGAATCTGGGGTCTAGACACTGCAGTGAAGTGTACATGCTGCTAAAATCCGACACACATATGCCCATCGTGTTTTCTATTTCACGCTTTTTATTTACCATGTGGTGCACCCGTAGAGCCATTCAGAGCCATTCAAAAAAAAGATTGTTAATTAGAATGGCAATAATTTATGATGACCTCCTGATTTAATCTCCCTATTGTTGAATTTTATATATTGCTTTTATTTTTCTATGTTAAATTGATTGAACATTTGTAATGAATTATTTTCGTCCACACTAAAATGTTATATACATTGTGGCCCCTCCTGGTTACAGCGCTAGGCAATTTTTATACTGTTAAGTAGGGGCAAATATGATGGATGAGTAAACGTCGTCTCTCCTGGGGGGATTAATATTTTCTACTAAAGCTTTTTTAAAACAGTTCGTAGTTCGAAGAATCAAATAGGAGGATTAGCATGACTAATGTCCCGTATAGGCATTGCCTTTGTGTTCATCTGTCATTACTATAGTTGCATCGCAATTTTAAATGTAACACACAATGGCGCAATAACGACCCTTTGAAATAGCCTCATTTAGCACAATGCACAAGCACTTTCGTGCCCTGTCTATAATCAAGGCAGATGTGGGGAATAGCTGCCCCAGAAATAGGAAGATTGACCCTTCTTACATCCATTTTTAAATTGTACATAATCTATTGTATTTTAAACTGTTATTCTAACGATGCTTTTATGGCCATGTGTGCTGAAATAAAGTTTTATGAACTGAACTGAAAAGCCGAAAATGGGCAAACAGTGACACAAGCAGGAATCAAAGAAAAAAATAGTCCCCCAAATGAACACATAAACACAGAAGAATAATGTTAACAGTAATCGGGCTGTGCTTTGTGGGAAGAAAGCAAACACAAAAATGAGGGACAAAGAGTAAGGGTTAACAACCAGCAAGAAAACATTTTTAAATGACAATCGAAGGGACAAATAAAAAGGCAACAGGCAGGCTGTAACCCCACAGAGTGACTAGAGGAGGTCTTGAAGAGACAGCGCATGCGCTGCCTAGGCTTAACATAAAATGCAAGGAGAACTAAACATATTTCTCTTCGTCACGCCTCACCTCGTGGGAAGCGCCGCACCGTAGTGGCGCTTCCCCAGGTTTAGATCACTTTGTAATTCTGGGGAAGCATCAAATTCCATGGATGTTGCATGGGAAAACCAACCGCTATGCCCTTGGAATTCCTCCCGGGCACACAGTAAGTGAAGCAGTAATTTGCGATACATCATCTTACTCATGATTTATGAAACCACTCAAAGCCATGCATGGTGGCTTTGCGTGGCTTCCTAAATCTTTATGACAGCCCTGCGTCACACATGTAACACTTTATGTGGTACAAAAGTGACGCAGGGCTCTCATAAAAAAGTCCCTAAACCTGAAATGCGATTGCATGGTAAAAGAATTTGTGTGGCATTGAGGATGTTGGGCAGGACAGCATTTCTAAACTTTTAGTTTGGGTACTGCTACAGGATCTGAGGTGCCATACTTCATGGATTATGAATTAAGGTGATAAGAGAAAATTCCTGGGAAAAATCCAGCCCCAAAAGGAAAAACTGAAACACTGGGGACCACAGGGCTTATGTATGAGAGTCCTGCATCACTTTTGCACCATGTAAAGTGGTACAAGCACTCATAAATGTTTATGAAGTCAAGCAAAGCCACCCTGCTTGGCTTGGAGTGGCCTCATACAGAGTAAGGTGATGCCATGCAAATCACTGCCTCACCTTACTCTGCTCCTGGGAGGCATACCATGGGCATTACAGAGGGTTTTCCCATGCAACATCCATGGAATTTGATGATGCCCCAAATTTACAAGGTCATGTAAACCTGGGAAGCGCCAAATCTGTATGCCGCCCGAGGTGAGGCAGAACAAGGAGATATATTTTCATTTCTCCCTGTTCTGTTCTCTTTACATATGTGCTGCATTCTGCAGCACACATAGAAAGAGGAAAATGCCTTGTACGATTGTTTTTGTGCAGGAAGGTGCCCTTTCCTGTTTCCTGCTCAAAAACAATCCTGCCTGCAACGGAGGTGCAAGAGTGCTGTCGTTGGCACTAGGCTGCCAAACAGCAGAAAGAACAGGAATGCATCGCATTGCTTAAATATGGTGCTTTGCTGTCCTTTCACTTTGGCGTAGGGCACCGCAGCAAGGTGCCTTTGCCAAAATGCCATAAATGATGCCCTAAGAGTGTTAACTTGAGCTAGCTGCAGATCTTGGAAGCAGTTACTGTAGTAAATAGGGGAAAATCACAGTTGAATGATGTTCTCTAAAGAAATTCAAAATGATAACTGCTCACTGTGGCAAGAGGACTTTATTCACATTTCTGTTCCAATGAATTTTTGTCTCTCAAATGGATAGGGTACAGATAGTTAATTACGCCTCTCGCAAAACAAATTCAGCTAGATCTGAATATTGTTGTTTCATAAACTGATCATCTCACCTCACTGACACAGTTTGGATGTATTTTTCCTACATTAATGTGCTCAGTCTGTGCCATCATTAGTGATGCATTGTCCACTGGCTTACTCTAGAATTTTGTTGGACTGCTGCAAGATTTCCATTTGCAGAAAAACAGGAACATTTCACTCTTACAGTTCAATTGAAAGTTTCATGCAGCAAACAGTGAAATTGTCTGTGTACTGCTTTCTAGGTGGGGATTGATTTGTAACTAAGTGCACGTTGACTATGTTGAAGATTAACCTAGGGGTGGGAGACAGGGTGTTACTTAAGCACCATCCTGCGTCAAGGAGAGAGATCGGGATGAAGAAGATAACGTGGAGCTGGATAATGATGAAGATGATGAATATGAAAGAGCAACAAGAGCATTGGAGGAAAACCTTAGTGAGAAAACTAACACAGTGAAGGAAATGCATGTGTCTTTTTTTCAAGAGTTCAATTACCATAGGAGAGTGCTGAACAGTTAATGTTAATGTTAATAAAAATGTATAGAGCGCATGTACGCCGGGTGGCTTCATGGCGCTGAGGCTCGAGAAACTGTCAGAGAAGACAAAAGACTAACCCTGTACAAATAGCCACGTTTTCAGGGATTTCCTGAATTGCAAAAGGTCTGTACAAGACCGTATTTCTAGTGGGAAGGAATTCCACAATTTGGGAGCAAGGGTAGCAAATCTACAGCCACCTTGACGTGCCCGTTTGAAACCCGGGGTAGAAAGGAGTGAGAGATGGGCAGACCTTAAATTGCGCATGGGGGTGTGCCTGAGTATCAAACTATTAACAAACTCAGGACTGACGCCATGCAAGGATTTAAAAATAATGCACCCCGTTTTAAAGGCACAGCGCTGAGAGATGGGGAGCCAATGTAATTTCCTCAACAGGGGGGAAGCTGAATGCCATTTAGGTTGTCGGTAAACCAGTTGGGCTGCATGGCAACAATACGTTACAGATCTTCGCAGATTAGCATCATCATGAAAGTTTAAAGCGTTACATTAAGAAATACAGATCAATAGATTAACCATACTATACTTCAAGAATAATTGTTACATGTAAAAAAAAAACAATGTTTAAAAAGACGGTCAATATTGCAATTGCATTTGAAAATACCTCGATTTGTTTAAAGGAATTAAACCCTTAGGAAATAAGGATGAGAGTAGAAAATAAATCTAGAGCAGGTGTTGTGAACTTAATCACACAAAAAATGGGTGATAGGGAAAGTAATACAGAGAAAGAAGATTGGTCAAGGGATCAGTGCATTTGTTACCAAGTTATTTTTTTATTGATGTGGAATTGTGATGCATCTGGCTGCTTGCTCTAATTGTCCAGGGATAAAAGTAAAATATCCCAAATGCAAATGCAATTACTTTCCAGTATGCAAGGATGATTTATATAGTGATGAAAAAAGAGTGAATAATTTGAGGTAAGTGGGAGATAATACAACTGATGATGATGAAGGGACCGGTATTATGCAGTCAAGAATGCTGTAAAGCAGCCGAGAACTATGTGCAGCATGAAGTTACAAATATTTTCCTTCAAGCTGTGTGGTCTGAAGTAAATATTAATATGTAGGTAGATTCATACTCTCTTCACGCATTGAGATATCGACATGTTCATAAAATTAGCTTAATTTTACAGATGTTACCTTTGGTTATTTAAACAATTCTCTGCCTACAAAGTAAATCCATGCATTAAAATGGCACTGGTCTGCAAATGCTCCAAACATGAAAAATCATTTATTCATCCACATGCACTCACTCTATTACAATTTCATAAACTTGAACATGGTAAGCTAATGGGTAAAGCACAGTGACTGTCAGTGAGCTAAAAATGATACTGATAAAAAAAGGGAAATTACTCAGGAATATAGAGGTGCACAATGATAGGAGTAGGTGGGGAAGAGTTAGAGTGGGAAATCAGAGACATAGGATTGATTATTGTCACCCTCAGTGGAAGGTAATGCACTAGTCAAGAAGTGGTGGTTCTCTCTAGTATCCTGAAGCACAACAATGAGAACAACGTGAAATCGTTTATTCCTGAATCCATTTAATTTCAACACTTGGAGATGGGTGTATAGATTGATATCAATTTATTTTATTTCAAGCATATCCATTCAAATGCAACCACACTATTTAATCAATTGAGACAATTAAGTTATCGTTTTGCAGCTCGCTATTGGTAGTTAAGCAATGTTCAGCCACTTACCTATGTAATCTTCTCAACTCACGTTTTCATTAGCAGTACTACTCACTGTAAGAAATTGGATTATTATTTGAGGTGGGTGACTGCACACCTCTAGAAATAAACAAAACTGTTGTCAGGGTGATCCATTAAAGCCAAAAAATCAGACTGAGCTAAGCCCACTAATATCTATGGCATAAAGAAGATAGTCTTAATCTAAGGCAATCTGTTAAGTATTTATGCAGTACCAAAACAGTTATAAAGTCAAAACGCCAAGCAATAATAATCCCCAACTGAATTATAATAATAGAGAAACATTTAATAAACAATATGAGGTCAAAATCTTAGAAATCCAATTAAGGGAACCGGCGGGATGAACTTTTTTCATGTAATTGAAAATGGTGTCAAAACACGCAAAGCACCAATGCTAGTAAATGGTCATGGTAGCCCAGGACCTCGGGAGAATTTGAGGACAACCTCAATGAAGCCCTTATCTGTACACCAAGTACATTGGTCCTGGTGAAATTCCCAATCCACAAAGGAACTTTATCTGTTTTGCAGAGAAAATCTTCTCCAAGCAGGACAAGGCTGAAACTACTTTGGCCTTTATGGAACTGAAGGTCGGATACTCAAAACAGGTTGGTCCCACTGATACTGGAGCTTTGAAGAATTTAGGTCAAAATGTTTCCAAGTTCCAATGCATAAAGCGACTTTGTCATTTTTTCAGAGATGTTGGAGCATTTCACTGTGATGAATCTGAAATTCAATCCAATGCCATGAAACTGCTGGTCATGTACTTTATGCAGACAGTCCCCTTGACTCCAGAGCTTTGGAGCAAAAGTTTTCAATAGTTTACAGACTTTTGCTTGGTGCCCAAACAACCACAGCAGTACAAATTTAAGTCCCCATGATCTCTGGGGAGGGCACGTAGTGACTCTCATGTTATCAGGCAAAGGCCAAAGGTAAAGTCCAGTCAAAGTCCACTTGCCTCTGGTCAGCTGGGCAATTTAGGAAAAAGGCCTCCTGAAGCTTGTTGGGTCCCTGGATCCACCCAGGATGTTAGCCAACTGATCCTTGGAGTCCATTTGGATCCACTTCTTTTTTCTGGGTACAAGAGGGACTCTCAAGTCAAGGCTCAAGGTTCAAGGCTTTTATTAGAGATTTAGGGCCAGAAGTACTACCCTTGTAAATTGCGCTTCGCAATTTGCGCTTGATTGCGATTCGCAAATTGTGAGGCGCAATTTACAATGTACTACAGTGTCAGAGACACTGATTGCAATTCCTAATGGAGTTGCAAAATGCGAGGCTCATGCATATTAATTAGCCACTTGCAATTTACGACCCCATCGGGAATGGCTGGCCCTCCCAGGGATGGTGGCCTGCTGGGCTCAGCAGACCTCCATGTCTGGGACTGCTTGTCAATAAAGCATTTTTTTTCAATGCAGCCCATTTTCCTTAAAGGAAAATGGGATGCATTTAAAAAAAAACGCAATGAAACGTTCTCGTTTCATTTTTTAAGGGCAGGTAGTGGTCCCTTGGACCACTGCCCGCCCTTAAAAAGTATTTCAGAGCCAGTCACAAAGGGCAATGGGTCCCCTGGTGATCCCTTCTCATTTGCGACTGCATTACCACCCTCTTGAAGAGGGTGGTAATTTGCGAGTGTTTTGCGACTGCAATTGCGGGCTCAAAACATTGGTACATGGCTTGTGACTTGCTATTAGGAACGCCCCTTCATAATAGCGAGTTGCAAAACTCTATTTTGCGAGTCGGAAATTATTTACGACTCGCAAAATAGTGTTTGTACTTGTCCCTATCAGAATTAGCATGCGCAAACGGGTCGCAAACCCGATTGCGCATGCTAATTCTCGTCGCACATCTGGCCCCAAGATCTTACAATGAGATCTACAATATACAAAAATACATCAATGAATGCAAATTTCAAATGGAGTTAAAAAGTTTTTAAAAATTGCAACACATTAATTCATTAAGGGCACAATTTATCATCTACATAGCAGCTTTGACAGTTGTAATGCCATGCTTTTTAAAGAGTGGTTTTAAAAATCTCTGTTGGTAGACTTTTAAAACAGAACAAACAAATGTAACATGATCGATATTCTGTAAGTCATTAGAACATAAGGTGCTTATTCTTTCCTCCCAAACTACATTCTGCCATGTATCAGTCGCAGTTTTTAGCAGTAAACATTTCAACCTACATAGCATTATACACTTATGCACCCTGTGCTCCAGGTTCCAATTCAAATACACTTGGGCAACCGCTGCTTGACATGATTGAATAACACAATGGAAATGAAGTTTCGATCTATGTATAGCCATATAATTCTCTATGAAACCTATTTTTCATGGGATGTTTTAGATAATTTTTAAGATTAACATTGCTCATATTCTGGATCTCTAATCTAGTCAAAGAAACGTGCAGAAGTGCAGATAAAATGTTTGTTAAAAATGAACCAGCCTTTGCATTAAGAGAAAGACATTCCGAGGCCATAAGACTCATTACAGACTTTTCTTTGACATTTAGAATACAATTATACCTTTGTAAAATAGCAGCTATACCTCTTATGTAAGTGCTCACCAATCCTAATTCTAGCTTTAGTGCTTCTATTGAAACCATGGAATTTAAAGTGCAAATATTGTGCAGAATCTTTCCCTCTGCCCAATGCAAAAAGTGCCATTGATTAATATTTATTGTCTCTATAGTATATAAAAGGGTCGTCGGAAAATTAATTTTGCATAATGTTAAGAGATGATTAAAGTGCCTGTGACCTGTTGCTCCATAAAGTGCCATTGCTGCATTTCCATAAGCACATCGCTTATTTGATATATGTACAATATGTTCTTTATCAACCAGATTTGCTGACATAATTCTTCAGAGATAAGGGTACAACTTTACTTCTTCTATGGTAGATTTGTTATAGAACCATTATATACTTTGTATTGGTATGACACCCCTTTAGGCAATACCTCATGACTTTGTTATTATATAAATGAACCTTTAGGAACAAAGCGTCTGAGTAAGATGACAAGCTATGAAGGTCTTTCTGGAGGCCTTTTGCGAATCAGTCTAACAAAACAATATCGTCCACATAAAGGAGCATCTCCAAGTGATAGGATCCTAATTTTGGTGCATCACCAGCAACCTTAATCAACACAGCAGGCAGATCTGCCATATACAGTGAAATAAGTAGGGGGTCCAACAGGCATCCCTGTTTCAGGCAATTCCTGGTAGGGATTTTTGGAGTAATGCCCCACATACCTCCTAATATAATATGACACCAAGTAGCTATGTGAAGAGCAATGATAGGTTTTAGGAGATCCCCTGGCATTCCTGTGGCACTCAACCTTCTCCATAAGGTCTGCCTGTCTACGTGTTCGAAAGCAGCTGGGAAATCAAAATAGGCCAAGTAGACAAGCATTCCTCTTTGTTTCACTTTTTCCAAAATAAGATGAAGTACAGTTATATTATCCAGAATTAAGTGACCAGCTCTAAACCCTGCCTGCTCCAATACTGTAATATTTGTTTCCTCCACCCATTCTAGTAGACTAGATACAACTAATTTAGAAAAATAAATTCCTGTGGCATCCAACAGGGATTTCTGCCTATAGTTGCTAGGTAGGTTTGCAGGGCCTTTTTTTTTATAATGGCAAGATAGTACTACCCCACCATGAACTAGGGAGCACCCCAATATAATATTAGTAGCGGAAAAGTGCCACTAAATTAGTGGCCCACAGGCTCAGATCTAACTTTATGATAGTGATAGGTAGTTGGTCTGGATCTCTTTCCCTGGTATTTCTAGGAGCTTTAAGATAATGTAGCACCTCCTGTCTAGTAGGAGGGGAAATGGGAGAACATCTCCCAGCTGATACCTCATCTAGGGACTCTATACCACTGTTGCAGGGCTTCTGTGTATTCAAACCTAGAGAGAGTTTATGCATTCTTGCCATCGCATGCTAGTAATATTATTTATTTTAGGTTTGGAGAAAGAGCGGCTACCTAGCAAATTTGGGGTTACCCTCACAAATTTCCCCATATGCTCCTCAAATACATCTGCAGATAACTACCCGAATGGAGGAAGTTTTTCAGTGATTTTACCTAATTCTACTGATAGCGTCAGCTTATATTTTTTAGTTAAAAAAACTTTTCAATATGCAGCACTAAATAAAACTTTGTAATTTTCATGGATTTGCAATGGATGTACATCATCAGGTTTTCCATTGATGGTAAGAAAAAGAATATTGTGGTCACTACGTATATTATTTATCACCTTTAAATCTGATAAATAGCGGAAAACCATATATGGGCTAATAACAGGAAAATTATCGTAGTTGATTTTGCTGTAGTTTGAGTGAAATGAGCTCTTTAGAGAAAGAGCAGCTAACTACCAACTTCGGGGTTACCCTCACTAATTTTCCCATATGCTCCTCAAATACATCTGCAGGTAACTACCCGAATGGATGAAGTTGTTCAGTGATTTTACCTAATTTTACTGATAGTGACAGCTTACATTTCTTAGTTAAAAAAACTTTTCAATGTGCAGCACTAAATAACACTTCGTCATTTTCAGGGATTTGCCATGGATATACATCATCAGATTTTCCATTGATGGTAAGAAAAAGAATATTGTGGTCACTAAGTATATTATTTATCACCTTTAAATCTGATAAATAGCGGAAAACCATATTTGGGCTAATAACATAGGAAAATTGTCGTAGTCGATTTTGGTGTAGTTTGAGTGAAATGAGCTCTAATATTACTCTGTAATCTACCATTGAAGATAATTAAATCATGTTCCCTGCATGCCCCCAGGAGCAAAGATCTTCTTTTATATGTCCTGGAGCAGGGAGGGAATTTTGGTGACCAGGATATTTATAGCCTCTTCCTGTTCTTTGCCGCAAAAAAAGCGCGTGAATAGTTAGAGACAGTTGCGTTCAGATCTTCTATAACTTTGGATCTTAGAAATACCTAATTTACGCATAGTCATGGTAATGTAGGGGTGGGCGGAATTTGCGTAGTCGCGTTACGCAAAGTTCAGAGAAACGGTAGAAAATCTCCTCGAGCTACGCAGAATTCCGCGAGCACACGGAATTGCTTGTTCCGCCTGTTTGTGATGCGTTTTTCCTGTTCAGGGACGCTGCTTGCGTGCTCGGGGGGAAATATTTAGCAAACTTGCCCATGTGGTCACCAATTGGCGTGGCCATCTTGTTTCACTTGTCCCGCCCGCTTGCGATGCGTTATTCCTGTTCGCCACCGCGGATGTCCGATGGTGCATCTGAATGACATGTTCGCGATCGCATACTCTCACAGGATCGCACGACCGGCTACCAAAATCTCGTGGCGCACGCGAACTGATAGGAAAACTCGTCAGCAAATGCAGGGATCCTGGTAAGTCACTACAGTGCACACAAACACTCATTTTGAAAGCGCGAACAAGGAAAAAATTCAGCTACGCTGCGAATCTTGGAATTTTCAGCAATTCTGCGCTCTCCGCGGAAAGCGGAATTGCCAAAATCCGCAAATTTCGCGAGCGGAGCGGAATTTACGGTCCAGGCCTAGAAAGAACTCACTTAAGAAATGAGTATTTTCTTGACCTGGTAGAATATAAAGATTAGGCAAAATAAAAGAAAAAACCTGAGTTCTTCTCTGGAAATACAATACAATGTAATAGGTTTGATTGATGACTGTATACCTGATATGTCCAAGTAATGTTTTCGGCTACACCACCACTAGCATGGTCTCTCTCTGTTTTAATAGTTGGACAGCAAATCTCAAATACCTTTTCAAACTCAAAAGCAGCAGAAGGCCCCATTTTTGGTAAACAAATTACCACAGGACTTTATACATCCAAATTACGAATTTTCCCCAGGTTATTCTAACAGCCAGCTGTATTCCATAATGCAATTTTAATGAAATGGGCCGCACTACTAAACACCCCAATTCAGCAGGATTACATTTGGAGTGGCCCCTTTTTCAGTATTTAGCCAACCAGCTAACAGGCCAATTAAGATACATCATCACTTTTTGACATCAAGCCCGATTTTTTTTACAGGAGATTAATGTTAATTTTGCGTTAATGGCCATCTTTTCCTGTGAAACAACTTTTCCTCAATGGGACGCAACATTGTTGAAAAATACCCCACACCCTCACAAGCTAGACCTTTAATTTTATGGGGAAAGATTTTGTATGTTCCTTGAGATATACAAAATTCACAGTTGTTCAAGATTAGATTCACAATAACTGGCAATTTAAAGGTAAACCTCATTTTCTTCTCTAGTTCTGTGTCTAACACTTCCACCAATTCCAGATTACTGCTCCTTACCAACCTGAATTGGTCTACCTGAGCCACATGATTCAACAGAAGAGATCAGTTCAAAAAGGAGGAATCATCCTCAAATAAGACAATAAAATCCAAAGGTATCATTACCTCTATTCTCTTTTGCATTTTAGGAGCATATTAATAAGGAACAGGGAAAATTAACGCTAAGGGCTATCGCTGGATAATATCGCCTGGTTACCGCGTTATTAACAACGCTAACCACCTAGGTGATAAAAAATCCAGCGATAGCGGCATTGTGGGAGGTTATCGCTGGTAATGCAGAGATAAAACTACAAGGATAGGGATATCCTTGTTGATAGCCCACGGTGGATTTAGCCATGTAATCCACCTCCCATTGGATTACATGGCTAAATCTGAAAATTAGCAGACGTAAAAAAGCAGCGTTAACCGTGGTTAGCGCTGCTTTTTTTGTCTCTAACAGGGTTAGCGTGAAGCTTGATAATAGGAGAAATGTTGCTTAGCGACATTTCTCCTATTATTTTGCTCTGGAACACCCACTTTACATCTCATTAGAGATGCAAAGGGAAGCATAGTGAAAAAGGGTGCTAACATGCGATTTTGCATGTTAGCACCCTGTTGTTGATAGGGCGATATTTTTTATCTCCGCTTCTTTGGCTTTTAAAGCCAAAAAAGCGGAGATAAAGCCCTTGTTAATATGCCCCTTAGTTTGGTACTTTTTGAGATACTGAGGGCCATTTTCCACATCACCAGATGATCTACAAGGCACAAACGCCAGGTCAGAACAACTGACGGGGATATTATTTCCTTTTCTAAGTCTTTTGAGTCCCCATGTAAATTAACAGATGGTGCAAAGTAATTCAAAGCAAAAGACATATTTTCCAACTACGTATCTAAGATAGTATCTTTTTTAGTAACTCTGGCTCCTTTGATGGTATAGCACTATTTAGGCTGCTTAAACCATGAAGTTCTCAGAGGCAACAGTTGTCTACGGATTCTTAATCCCCACAGTAGACTGCACCCGTTCCCCAAGGCCTACTGAGAACATAGTAGCAGATGATGTTTACTCTGAGAATTAGATTTTTCTAGTCACTCTTTTGTTTAATTTTCTTAGCTTTCTTTTAGCTTTTTTCTGATCTTTCCTTTTTTTGGGAGCTACCTCTGGAGTGGGTGGCTTTTCAACTACCACTTCTCCTTTTTCCTTTCATTTAAAAATTGGAACAACTTCGGATTCCATGAATTGTAATGAAGGAGGGTTGCATTTGCCTAAAAATGCCTTTGATGAGGCTTGGAGAAAAGAGTCCTTCTCCATAAAGAGAAGCTCCAATGAAGATAGATCTACCTCCAGCTTTGATTTATATGTCATTGTTGGCAATTTCGATAAGGGACAGCCCACTTGCAGTCCAATATAATTCTTTTGAATAGGATTACCTTGAGCAGTCTGCTTACCATATAATACATCAACCCCTTCAGACTTCATTGGGAGCTCTTTCAGAATCATTGATAGAATGTCCAGAATATGATCTGAGCTGTCTGAAATAGTTTCCAACAATTTAGTAATAGAGGACAGAGAGGCATGTTTACAAGAGAATGGTGAAGCGTGATGTTAAGCACAAAATGCTAACGCTGTGCTCTGCCATTCTATAAATGCAGTGATGAGCCGTATTTACAAAGATACTGCACATTCCAGCGTTTTTCCTAGAGCTGGCGCTAAATTAAGCTACCTAACGCCAACGCAGGCCCCCGTGCACCATAGTGCAAGGGGGCCTGCATTGTGGGAATGATTGTTAATGTGTAGGAAGGTGCCCCTTCCTGCAAATATACAATCATTCATGATGTTTTGCTGTTTTTATGCGTGCTGCACAATGCAGCACACATAGAAATAGCAAAAAGAGGAGAAATAAAGCATTTCTCCTTGTTTCACCATATTAAGACCAGGTTTGCCTAGTCTTAATTTTGGCGCTGCCTCCTATTTACGCCACCATTTTAAATAGGGGGCAGTGTCAAAATCAATGGGTATTGCGGCGGAACTCCCACTGCAACACCCATTGCCCACCCATTTCATGCAAGGTATAGCGTAAAATGGTGCCTCATTTACAAAGCGGCATTCAGCCACTCTAAGTAGCTTAATGCCGCCTAGTAAATAAGGTGAAGCCCCTGTCGCCACAGGACCGTTGTTAAAAGTGATGTTCCTGTGGCGATAGGGGCTTGTAAATATGCACCAGAATTCGACTTTAAAGAGTTTTAGAGAAGTAAACATAGTCACCAGGAGGATTCACTGATGGATTAAAGGGTAGTTCTGATGCCTCGGATAGGCTTTGCACTGGGGAAAGGTTAATGCTGGGTGTACTATAAAAGAATGTCATTAACTTTCTCTTTGATAATGGTACAACTCTTTCTGAGATACTTTTACTTGATGCAGAAAAGTCAGCATTAAACTACTATATCTCTAGTAGATTATTCTCTACCATTAAGGAGGCATCTCTGGAGTAGTCCTTATGTTGAATTTTCTGGCTTTTCTCATGCAAACAATAAGGTGGATCAAAAAAAAACCCAGAGAGAATTGGATTGAACGCTCTTTAACAATTGGGCCTGTAGCGTTATCGAGAAAGACCAAGGAAGTATCAGGAATGTTCTTGCTACTTAAGGAATCTTGAAAAGTACTCTCAGGGTCCTCCAAAGAGCTATCCAATTGTGATTTTATTTTCAACACATCTTTCCTAGGTAACAAATAAACTTTTGTCTTAAGATGTTTAATAAATCCAAGAGGTACTTCCAATGGTATAGAAGAAAGGCTTTATTTGTACAACCACCGACAAAACAGCTCAGCAAGTCATCTCTCCAACGCCTCCTTTGCCAGAATGCCGATCTCTTACAGAACCATGAGATCTGCATTCTGTCACCAAGACAACTCCAAGCTTCCAACATAAAGCACATGTAAAAGCAAATTACAACACATCCCCTTTACATCAAAATAAAGAAATTAATGAACAGCTTCTATGAAGCATCCTTTACATCAAAATAAAGAAATTAATGAACAGCTTCTATGAAGCATATAATACAATTGCATAAAAAAGAAAAACAACTTAACTAAATTCTGCACACATTACTAACTCTAAAAACTAATAAATATCAGCACTAACATAAAACATAATACCCAAATTTAGTACTAATAAACACTAGTACTAATACAACACATAATCCCCAAACTTAGAGGGAAAGGATCTTTGTCTGTTGGACTTGTAACACCACTGTTAAAATTTTCAGGAACGTTGGTGAATCTTTGTCTGTTGGACTTTGCAACACCACCATTAGCATTACCAGGAACGTTGGCTGCACCACACTTCACCCCAACAAACTTAACCAACCTAGACATACTCCATGTACAGCCGTTGTCCAAAGTTACAACATTTTTCCTAATATTAGTGATGACAAAAGGACCTGAAAGATTAGATAGTCCTTTATGACAATGTCTCACTTTCTTCACCCAAACCTTATCACCAACATTCCACACCCTCTTCTTCACAGATCTTTTCTCATCATAACGCACCTTGTATTTTCTCTGATACTCCACAAGTCTAGACTTCTTCACAACTTCACTGACACCTTTGCTCTCCCACTTTGGAAGCCAAACAGGGTTTAATTTAGAAGCTGCCAATCTCCCTCTCAATGCCTCAAAAGGAGATTTCTGAGAAATCACATTAGGAGCTGTACGATGCGCCCACCATGTCTCCCTCAACACCTCCCTTAAAGGCACTCTAGTATCCACTGCCCTCTGGACACAACTCTTGACCACCCTGTTCATCCTTTCCGTGAGACCATTTGCTTGCGGAGAATATAACGCAGTCTTCTGATGCAGTATGCCCAGACCATCAAGAAAATCATGCATCTCTTGTGACACAAATTGCACCCCATTATCCGTCACCAGAAATTTGGGTACACCTTCTGAAACAAAAACATCTTTCAAGAACTCAATCACTGCCTTAGAATTAACAGTACCCATGCACTTAGTAATCACCCACTTAGAAGTGTAATCCACCAACAGTACCACAAACCTCTCTTGGAAAGGCATCAATTCCAAAGGACCCACAATATCTAATCCCAACTTAGTCCAAACAACATCCGGCACCTCCACCGGCGATAAAGGGACCTGATTAGTCACATGAGACTTGTCGTTGATAGCACACAAATGGCAATCCTTCACCACAGACTCCACCATCTTATCCATCCCTGGCCACCAGTACCTTTCTCTGACCCTAGCTTTTGTGAGGCTCCTACCAAGATGCCCTTCGTGAGCCAAATTTACAACTTTATCCCTAAGAACAACTGGCGGAACCAACCTATCTCCTCTCAATAACTTGCTACCACAAAAAGACAAGTCGTCTTTTACACACCAAAATGGTTTCAACCCAGGATCCAGACTCTGAAAGTCAGGCCAACCCTTAGCTACAATCCCTTTCAAAAGCACAAAAACCTCGTCTTGAGCAGCACTTGACAACCACTCTTCTTCAGAGAGCGGCCCTTCCATCACCCAATTCACAAACACCGGTTCCTCCCAAACGTCATCTTCACCTACCGGCAACCGAGACAAACAATCAGCTGACTTGTTGTTTAGTCCCGAAATGTAATGAACTCGGAAATTGAATTCCTGTAACCCTTCACTCCACCTCTTAAGTCTAGGAGTTAAATGATCACCATGATGGCTTGAGTATATCTGAACAAGAGGACGATGATCACACTTTACCTCAAACGGAATCCCCCACAGATAGAACTTAAAATGGTGTATCGCCCAATATACACTCAACGCCTCTCGCTCAATACAGGAATAGTTTACTTCTGCATCCCTAAGAGCCCTAGAAGCAAAAGCCACCACTTTCTCCTCCCCATTTTCCACCTGCGAAAGCACTGCTCCCAAACCTTTAAGACTGGCATCAGTTGTCAAAATGGTCTTCAATCTTACGTCAAAATGACCCAAAGTCGGCATTTCTCCAATCTCAGATTTAATCAATTCAAAAGCTTTGCCACATTCCGGTGTCCAATCAAAGTGTGCACCCTTCCTCAACAACATCCTGATCGGTTCAACTACACTGGCAAACCCCCTCACAAACTTGGAGTAAAACTCCGCCATCCCAAGGAAAGATCTGACCTGCTCTTTATTTCCTGGAGCAGGAGCTTCCATAATACTCTCCGCCAACTTAAGCTTTGGCTGTATCCCATCACCAGAAATGACATGGCCTAGATACGTTACAGACTTTAATCCTACCTTACATTTATCTTTTTTTAGGGTGAGTCCTCTCTCTCTCAATTTACACAACACCAATCTCAACACCTTTTCATGCTCACTCTCACATTTCCCATAGACTAGAATGTCGTCTTGAAAAAATAAGACATTCTGTATATCTCCTAACACCATCTTCATAATTCTCTGGAAACAGGCTGCTGCCGAAGCCAACCCAAAAGGCATTCGTAGGAACCGGTAAGCCCCCAAGGGTGTAACAAACGATGTTAGGTGTCTGGAACTCTCGTGAAGTTTGATCTGATGGTATGCAGACGACAAATCCAACACACTGAAAATTCTAGCCCCCTTCAGCAAACTAATACACTCCGAAATGTTTGGCAAAGGTTGTCGATCCACCCAGATCCATTCATTCAATCCGCGCAAGTCCACACACATCCTCACTGAAACCCCCCCATCCTTGGGCGCTAAAACTACCGGAGATAACCACTCAGAAGCCTCAATTTCTTCAATTACTTCTAAATCCATCAGTCTCTTCAATTCTAGTTTCAACGGCTCAATCATCAGATAGGGTATCCTGCGTACCTTATGTACACAAGGTTTGGCCCCATTCTTTAAAATGATTCGATGCTCAAAACCACTTAAACAACCTAAAACATCAGAAAACACATCTGGAAATTCCTTGACTAACTCGTCATTGACATCCCCTCCATCAATAGCTGAAACTTTCATACATGTACATTCACACAACTCACCCATCAACATAACCTGGTTCCTTGGGTTGGTGGCATTGGGATTCAAAATTATTCCCAAATCACGTTGATGCCTCCACCCAAGAAGATTGTCACCCCTGACAGCAATATACACTTTTCCAGTTACTTCTTTCTGCTTAAATATGATCTTAGCAGTTGTATATCCTAAAATATCTACTCGGGAACCCCCATAGCTAAAAGGAGCAATATCCGGAAGCTGTAGCTTCACATTCTCCAACCCAACCACTTCATCCCAAATCTTATTACCTATTAAGGTGAATGGCGAACCAGAGTCTGCCATGACAGTGAATTTATCGTTATTGATAGTAATATCACAAAAAGGCATAAAGACTTTTCCAGAATCCACTTCCTCCTCTGTTGCCGAAAGATTGGATATAACAAGTGTACGAATTGTGTCAGGTGATTTCTCAACATTGTGGTTCTTTTTAGCAGACTTGCAAACCCTGGCATAATGTCCCTTAACCCCACAGTTCAAACAAATTGCGTCTTTAGCATAACAGTTGGGAAAACTCGAGGAATGAGAAAAACTCCCACACCTAAAACAACGTACTCTCTTAACATCAACATCACTTTTCTCACGCTCAAAAATTCGTTGTTGACGAGGATCACGCTCACTACGTGCTTGAAAATCCTTGTCCTTATTATTTGTGAAGCGTGATTGAGTATTTCGCCAAGCACTTTTATTCTTTGCTCCCAACGACACTTTAGCAATCTCTTCTGAAAAATCATTCTCATCATCACACTCAGACATGGAGTGAACATTAGTCTTATCTTTCTTCGCATTCTCTCCAGGAGATGGGTTACTGTCTACATGGTCCTTCCTAATCTCTTTCACCCAAGAGGAAGTGTTTTCTATTCCTTCTACTATTGCAACAGCTTCAGTCAATGAGGGATTCTTAGAAAGTAACTTCCCTTGCACCCTTGAGCTATTGGTGCATCTTACAAGCTGGTCTCTCACCAATGAATCTGATAAATCAGCAAAATCACACGTGCGTGCCAATGTTTTCAAAGCAGCAACGTACGTGCCAACCCTTTCTGTAGGACCTTGGACCCTTGTAAAGAATCTGTGACGCTCTAAAACAACATTAATACGCGGTCCAAAATATTGTTCCAGCATCAACATAGACATTTCATACACGTCTGATGGTTCTCCATCTCCACTGCCAATAGTCAAAGGATCCATGCTGTCATATGTATTTCTTCCCTCAACTCCTAAATTATGTAAAAGTATGGCTTGTTTTCTAAAAGCAGAAAATTTCTCTCCCCCAATAGCCACTAAATATGAATCAAATAGGTTTCTCCATCGTTTCCAGGGAAGGAGAGGTTCTCCCTTCTCTGATAAAAATGCTGGTGGTTGTGACATGCTAGTGGAAGCAGCCATAGTCCAAAAGTCTCTCCAAAAAGAATAAGGGCGATTAAGTCAATGTCTCACCTTTTTTTTCTTACTTCGCAACCAATTCGGGATGTTTGTGAGGTATCCAAGAGAACGTATCCAAAAGAAAATATAAAACACGAACTCAGCGTTTCATCCCAATCCAAGATGGCCGCCCAAATAACGTGACAGGTCACGCCACGTCAACGTCACGCCACGTCAACATCAGCGTCAGCATCTGACTGCGAACGCGAAGAAAGAATGCGCATTCGAAAGAAGCAATGCACGCGTTGGTGCTCGCGAGCAGTTTGAATCCAAGTAAGTAGACAACGGTCAGTCTTGAGCTTACTTATTTCGAAGAATAAAAGTTCCCAAAGTTGAATGACACAGCGTGCCCGTTCCGTCCCGTTCCGTAGTCTTTAAAAATCCGTAAAACGAAATCCAATCCAAATCCAATTCAAATCCAAATCCAAATGGGTTCGTAGGGGATCGGTGGTTGTGGCTTGTCCCCCATCAAGATAATCACAAGTCACTTGTCACTTGTCGCTCGTCGCCAGTAATAAATCCAAGAGGTACTTCCAATGGTATAGAAGAAAGGCTTTATTTGTACAACCACCGACAAAACAGCTCAGCAAGTCATCTCTCCAACGCCTCCTTTGCCAGAATGCCGATCTCTTACAGAACCATGAGATCTGCATTCTGTCACCAAGACAACTCCAAGCTTCCAACATAAAGCACATGTAAAAGCAAATTACAACAATGTTCTTCATCAGATCTCATCAAATAAATCGGAATCGTTGACTTTTCTTGTAAAATACCCAAGTGTGGCGCTTATTCCTTAATGGATTTGATTTGTTCTTTGGACAACACCTTGAGTAGATTAGTCTCCCATGTCCTAACCATTTTGATGTCATAGTCATAGTATATACAAGTAGATGCACAATCTGTATAAGAAGAAGGATAACCAAACTAAACAGTTGATTCTCCATTACCAAGGCTTCTCCAAGACAGAGATAACAGTCATTTGATAGAGTTGAAAGCAATGCTACTCAGGCTGATTCAATTTTGACTCCTTACCACAGCCACTTATGAATAATCCTCTACTGCAGCTACTGGAGAGAGAAAATGTATTAGGTGCCAACTCCTTATCTGCAGAATGATAGAATAACAGAAATCTTGGAAGGGAAGCGCACCAGCACCTAGGCCGACCGCTTCTGCAGAAGAACCCCACCTTTCCCTTTTACTTTTTAAAGTGGATTGAGGTTTCTTTGCGGTTTAGATCTTCGATATTTCTCTCTGAAATCGGTCAGCTTGTCACTTACTCATAATCGTGGTTTTTGTGCTCTTTTAATTGTGTTAATTTAATAAGTTAAGTTAATTAGTATATTATTTGTCTTTGTTACTTTGTTTAAAGGTAATTGTATTGGTTTGTTTGCATGATGGTTACAGTTTTTTTGCCGGATTATTCCTGATTTGAGGGGCACTAATTATAGTTTATGGTTTAAAGTTATGGATACATATAGTTATAAATTCAGTGACAGCTGGTAGGCAATGGTGGTGGGGGTATGGGAGGAGGGTAAAAAACCCCACAGAAAAAGCGTATTTCCTGCTTGCGCCGCCAGTGGCTGCCTCTCCTCTGTCGCAGCAGGAAGCACCCGGGCTCTCTGTCCATTAGGTTCCCCTAAGCCAATCACAAACCTGCAATACAGCATTGTGATCGGTCTGAGCCCCATGGTTCAGCGCTCAGACGGGTACAGGGAGCCCTGGCATGTTCCCCACCAGGCTGTGTAATGCAGCCTAGTGGGGAAGATGTATAATGCGCAGGACTGTTTTGCTAGGCCTAGTCAGTGGCCAAACAGTCATGTTCACTAAAAGTGTGCTCACCACTCCACCCCCTGGCACCTGCTCTGGCCAGCCCTGCCCTCCCCACACCAAGGAACAGGAAAAATAAAATGATAGTAATGTTCTGTTATTATCATTTTATTTTTCCACTGCACAGCTCTGAAAGCAGTGGGGCGACGCTCCTCCGCCTTAGCTGAGGAACCACCCCTGCATAAAGTATCAGTAAATTGTGCTAATCTTTCCCCAAAAATTATGTCTATTACTCCACACCATCGGCTGATTCTGTTAAAGATTGAAATAGTCTTCAAGTTCTGCTGGTCAGTTCTTACCACAATGTTTTGTAGCCAAACTGACATTTCAGATGTAGAGGTTTTGAATATATTTTAGATATCCATCTGAGGAAATTCCATACTCCAATTCCAATATTATGGGTGAGTAATTTTAATATCGTGCTCTGAAGATACTCCAGTGAAAGGTTTGTGGCTTTTTGGATACAGCAGGGGAGGGTCACCCACATTTTAAAGATAACCCATATTGGGACTTTTTGGATAGGCTCATTATGAAATATAACTTATGCTTCTCTCGTCAAGAGCAGAGGGACCCTAAGTCCCATTATTTGCCAACATTTATAGGATAAGTTCAGGGAGCACTATTGATTATATTTTATTTTCGGCCACCTTACCACAAGTCATATCCTTGCTAAAAGGATCAAAAGAAGACTTTGCCAATAAAATATTCAGAAAATAAGGGTGTGTGGATAAAGTGGTACAAAATTGAACTCCACTCATTTTTTAAGAATATTGGAGCATATTTACTTGAAAACTAATGGCTCCTTTCAAAAGGCGTTCATTTTTGGCGCAACCTCGGATTTACAGATCCTTGTAAATGTGGAGCAGTGTCAAAAAGTCATGGGTTTATCTAGGAATGTCCACAGCAACACCCATTGCACGTCCCTTTGCTGCAGAAAGCTGAGTGGCAGAGGGCCATATTTACACAGTTGTGTTAAGGCACACAAAGTGGCTTAGCGCAGGCTTGTAAATATTGGCTAGCATAGAGCGCCACCGGAGCGTAAAAAAAGTGATTTTCTAGTGGCACTAGGGGGTGTAAACATGCCCCATTATGTCAAGATATTAAGGGACTTTTGGAGGTATGTCTAAACCCTGAAGGAGCATGCAATGAGATTATACACACCTTTCAGCTACTTACTGAGTCTATAAATTCACTGTTTATCAGCAAGACTCAAGTTAAGGACAATGCTAGGGAGGCTGCTTCAATCATTAATGTTCAAAGGCTCATAAATAACTTCTAAAGGCTCTCAAGGAGACTCCAAGATCGGTTATTGAAATTAGAGGAGCCAGAGACAATTATAATCACACCTTTAAACCAGTCGCGGCCGGCATTAATCGAGGGTGGGGGGGCAGTGGGAGGAGGGTCACGCGGGGAAGGGGGGTTAATCATTTTAATAAATGTACCTGTCCGCCAGCCGGGTCCAGCTTTTTCCTGCTCTGCTGCTCTCCTGCCTTCGGCAGGAACAGGAAGCAGGCAGCCTCCCTCCCTTCCCCTAAGCCAAGCACAACACTGCAATAACAGTGTTGTGATTGGTAGGGACGCTGACAAGCTAGGCGCCTATGGGGAGGCCATTTATTCCATGTAGGCTGCATGCGGCCTACATAGAGAAAAGGCAGAGTGCGCATGATGGGTTTGGTCGGCCCCAGAGGGCCGACTAAATAGTCAGCGCCCTCAGCAGTGGGCAAGCTACTCCTCCCCTGCCCTAAAGCAGACCAGTCCATCTGCCCGCCCCCAAATGAACCCTTCTGCTTTCTCGCAGATGTGAGAAGCAGAACCATAAAATGGTAGTTTTACCATTTTATGTTTTTGCTTCTCGCACTGCGAGAAAGCAGTGGGGTGACGCTCCTCCGCCCTAAAGGAGGAGCTGCCCCTGCTTTAAACTTAGAAAAAAGGAATTAAAGAAGACATGGGCTGAATTAGAGATGGCTGGTAAACTTAAAGATACAGGTGCATTTTGGCAAGTGGTAAATGCATCATATTTTACCTCCTCTAATCTGAACCCTTCTGATGTGATAAGTGGTCTCAATATTTAGCAGAAGTTTTTAATTCCAATCATAAAGGGATGGCGGGGAGTCGTTAACCCACTTCTTTGATATAGATGGACTAGAGTTATTTGCACACTCCATACAGTTGCAGAAGATGGAAGTGCCAATGTTTTCAAAAGGAAACATTGGGTTCCTTTGATAACAAACGTCACTTTGCATTCTTTTGATAACAGACGTCAAAAGGGCAGCTATTGTTAGATTATTTTCTGTCATCCTAGTCAGAAACAATTAAAGTTCGGATTTTTTAAAATGGGGACATAAGTCTTCCATCTCTCTACTCCTCTCCATGGTAAAAGTCTTAAGCAGAATTCTTCTTAACAGGTTGAAGAGTTGGGCAGAGGAAAAAAGGATTCTCTCTGAAGTACAGTATGGTTTTTGCCATGGATGGGAACAATAGAGCAGTGTCTCAACCTCCTTTTGATTACAGGAAATATATTAAGGCCAAGAAGAGCTACATCCATGTGTGTTTTATAGACTTAACGGCAGCATTTGATCCTATGAATCGGTCTAAACTATGGCTGCTGATTGAGGCCGCTGGGTTTGGAAATTCATTTATTATTATTTTAAGGAGGTTACATCAAGATACACAAGTCAGGGTGCGATAAGCTCCTACTTGGGCTTGCATAGAGAAACTAGCCTTGGGGAAAGGGGTAAGACAGGGATATGTGTTGACGGAGTTGTTCTTTCCATTTTATATTAACGGATTAGAACATTTTTTTATAAACAGGGGAAGGAAATTTCTCCTGAGGTGGGGAGATGGCCAGTTTAGATTTTATGAAATGCAAATTATGCTGTATTGTTATCAAGAATGGGAAATGGGCTTCAAATTTTGATAGATTTTCTAAACCTTTTTATGAAGAATTTAGATTTAAATATCAACCAAGCTAATTATTACGTTATGACCAGTGGGCCTAGGGGTTCTAAAATGAAAACTCATTCTATTGATAACTTAAAAGTTGATAGAGTTTCCCATTTTAACTATTTGGGCATGCAATTTGTGGCTTCATTCGAATAGAAATACATCCTTACTACAAGAAGTAAGCAGACGCAGAGGTCCGCTGAAGCAGTTAAAAGATCTGCCACAAAGATAGGAAGAAAACTACTTAGGTCTATACTGGAAATCTATGGGGAAAAGTATTTGACATTGGGTAGTTATGGGGCAAGGGTTTGGGTGTACATTAACCCTGAACCCCTACAGCGGGTGGAAAATTAGGGGCATAGTCTCAAGCCCCTATCGCCACAGGAACATCACTTTTCTGACGTTCCCGTGGCGATAGGGCCAGCGCCCTATTCTTAAGGCAGCATTAACCCACTCAACGTGGCTTAAAGCCACGATAAGTGGCTTAACGCTGCCTTGAGAATAGGGGCCCTTTCACTCTAAACTTAGCATGAAAGGGGGCGTGCAGTGGGCGTACCACCGCAACACCCATTGAATTTGACGCTGCCACCTATTATCAAAGGCGGCGATAAAAGGTGTCAGCGCCGAACTTAAGACCAGAAAAATCCTGGTCTTAAGGTGGCAAAACGAGGAGAAATGCTTAATTTCTCCTCGTTTTTGCTATTTCCATTTGTGCTGCCTTGTGTCCTTTCCAGTGCATAAACAAACTTTTTTTTAAAAATGCCGTTTTGTAATTTACATGTGTGCTGCTTCAGGGTGTAATGCCTCTCACCGCCACTTCCTCGAAAATATGCCTAATAGTGTTTACGCTGGCTTTTGGCAGTCCTGAAATATAGCTCTAGTTTTATCCAGCACGAGACCGAGATGCGTTATATCTCTGATATTATTAGAAAACACCCCATTTAGTTTTGGCTATCAGTTTGGACTAAAAAGGAAACTGTGTTCTCAAAAGCTGTGCTAAAGGAGTGTTTAAGGTTGTTTAATGTTGTAATAATTCCCTGGCTTAAATACGTGAAGGAACCATTTATGGATATGGACATCCCTGAGTTATTTGAAAATCTGGACTGAATTGTTGGAGGAGTGATATGTAAAATATTGCATAAGCTTTATAGAACTTATGAGAGGGAGCAGATGTTTAAGGTGTTAGGCTCACCAGTGGAGAAGAATTACTCATCCCTGGTTTTAGCAAAGGCAACTGAACCCTATTTATTAATTGTCAGAAATCACCAGTTCAGACTTTATTTAACCGGGTTTAGGCTGAATATTTTGCAATTTCTTTATGCATCCCCTGTTGCCGGTTTATGTACGAAAACATTACGTTCTTGTCCTTGGACTATTTCTTGGAGATAGTAGTGTAGTTCAATATTGTTGTGATCAATATTGTCATGTAACTGCAGCAGGACACCAATACTGAAATTTAAGCTCAGTACTATAACCTGCACCAGGTCTTTTGCTTCCAGAATTTCTTAACTCATTTGTGCACATGGCTACAAAATTTCAACCAAATAAACCTAACATGACCTTTCAACTGGTGGAAGACCGAGTGGATTCCAAATCATCTTCCTTCATTTTCTCGTTGCTAACTAAATATTGATGGTGTGAATACATTTTTATTCTATTAATTCTTTATTACTGTATGCAAGTGACATCTTGGCTTCAAGTAGGCAAAAAAGACCTCCTAGAAATGACAGAATATGCCTATCAATCCTAATTCTGTATAATCTCTATGCAGCATTGACATTGTCAACCATGAAGACTGACAAACACAGTGGAAGCAGGCATAGATTTCTCTGGTATAGTCCCGCACTGGTTTACATCTTACCTCATGAACTGACAGTGTTGCAGCGCTGAACGTCAAATTCTCCTCTAGGCACAGACCAACTACCTCGACATTCAATTTGCTCACATACATTCATTGGTGGGGCCCATAACACCAATATACTTACACTCGGTTGACCTGTATTCTCAAGGAAAATTCGCTTCACAACGCTGACATGAGAGGAATACCTTTCCCTCACCTTACACATATTGACATTAAACCTAAGATATCCCTCCCATACAGAGATAGATCATTTAGTTGAGTTGGTACTTGTAGATTTACTCGTCTACCTTTGTTCTATTACTTTTCTCTTAATCTTCTTCTTCAAATAATCGACACAACACATTTGTCAATTAATCAATTATTCTTTATCTAAGAAAATTGAAGGAAATGTTAAAATCATCATCAGCATTTCAGAGCACCATATTTACCTATTCTGGCTAACGTCGTCCTCTAAGTCAGTCAGTCAAAGAGAAATTTTCTGCAAAGTTTAGGCCGCAATTCAGTCTCTCATAGATTCAGGATAACAGCTGTGCAGCAATGTCACCGTCCTCTCCGTCAGCATTACGTCAGGAAATCGAGTTCGTCAAAGAAGAGCGAGGGTGTCCAGAGGTGGGTAGTAGAGCGTGCGAATACTACCCTAATTCCCTACCTACTTTTATAATGAAAATAGTAACAAAATTGTATCAAGATTCGGTTTAGAGAGTTCTTATTGGTCAATTTCGACTGGCAATGAGCAGTTCTCAGGGTGTTGAAAGATGAAGTCATCAAACTTGCTTGTTCCGGCTTTTAAATTGAGCATTGTCTCTTAGTCTTGGACGGTTTCCCGGAATGACCTTGGAGGGTACATGTTCTCTCGGGGTCAGGTCCAGGCCACTGTTGCTGGCGGTGACGCATGCGCACTTCGCCCAGAACCTCGTGTTGTCAAGGCAGTCACGTTTAACGTCTCGTTCCGCCATCTTGTATAGGCCGAAATGGTCAACTTAAGCAAAAGAAACACAAAAACTTAATTAAAAGATGGAAATGACTAATAAAATGTTATCCCCTTACTAATACCCATATGTGTGTGTATTTATCTAGCAGAAGCAACACTCAGAGCGGTTTATACTTACTAAATAAAGCACAAATCACAAATACATCACTTAAAGCAACTTATAACATATAATATTCTAATTTTCTACTATTAATATGCGTACACTAGTTAATTCACAATTAATATAGCCATGCAAGGTGCAATTGCCACGTGTATTTCTCTTGTTAATATAGTTGGTGAGTTATCACTTCAAACAGATGAATAATATTACAATTAATTGATTATTTGGATTAATATAAACATGCAGAATGGGGGGGTATACACAATTTTGTACTACCCGCTCCAGCAATCCCCCCTTTGGTGATTATATCACCACACTAACATAAAATTTTGTATTCTTTTTACGGAAATTTCAAATTGATTTCTTGTTTCATTCAAATTTCAGTTTTCCCTGTTTCTTCTCTTTTTGCTATCCTTTAATTCTTCTAGTTCTATTTCTTCAAATTCTCTTTCTTGTTTCTTATCCCTTCTCCTTAAGTTTTCTCTTTTTATTCTTTTCTGGTTTTTATTTTTTCTACAACAAATACAACCTAGTCTAATTATTAATACTAAGGAAATCACACAAGTTAATGGAAATAATATCTTACCTATAAATGTACTACCTAGTTTTACTACAAGGTCTTTAATAGCTGTTATTCTTTTACCAATCTTCTCCCACACACCTTGAACCTCCAGTGGTACAATTTCGTCATGCAATTCTTTAATATTCTTAATATAAATTTTCAAATCTTTACTTTCGTCAGGAATGTAAGTAAAACAATGTTGAACCTTCAGCATTCCACAGACTCCACCCTCTTTTGCCAATAAAATATCAAGGGCAAGTCGATTTTGCATTACCATAGCACGCATGGCAACCATTTCAGTATTTACCAATAAGAATCCTCCAGCGGTGCTTGTTGACAAGCGATCCACTACTGTTGAAAGTTTTCTAATTTTGTTCGCATTCAGAGATATTCCCATTGCGGGTATCAGTGCTCCAAAAATGTCACCTACAATTTCAGCCCAAGATTCTCTCTTACTACGTGCTAAATGATTACCTAAACTATGTACACCATCTTCTCCTCTATCCATGTGAAAAATCTTTGGAAAAACCAGGCCAACATAACATGTGCCATACCAATGGTCTGGCAAGCGATAATATGCCCTGTTCCCACAAATGAAATACAGTCCTGGAAAGACTGGATCTCTTCCACCTTTAAATCCCCATCCTCCCATGATCTGGTATGTATCATGGCACTCACTATTCCCTAGAAAATAATTGTCATACGCCATCTGATTCCTTCTTATACACAATTTCCCTTTCTGGGGCAAATCTAAAGCCATAGTTGGACTCGATTCTCCTTTTAAATGTTTCTCCGTTTCTACATCCCAAACCGTTTTCTCCACTTTCCGTTCTGAAACCTTCCTTTGCATTTTCAATCTCCTTTCTTCAACCATATCCAAAAATGTCTTCTCCTCTTTCTTTAAACTGCAAGTCAAGTTATTTCTAAAAATATATTCTAACGTTAGTTCATTTGTTTCTAAGATTTAGCTTGTTAATTGCTGGTACTTGTGAAAATATAGTATCTACATCTGAAAAATAATACTCTAATTTACCTGTTTGATAAAACAAACTAGCTATTACACCACATGTTATTCCATATGTTACAGGAAGGTGATGATAAGTCACTCCTTCAGATACAGATGCAGGTAATTGCATACAAACGTAGCAATCCCTTACGTCCATAGTTTTTACATATTCCTACAACAACTTTGAAAACACATTGTTAAAAAAATCTGTTATTGACCTGTCTTTATGTAAATAGTTTTTATCCATTCTAGTTGGAACTACCTTTTGAACCTTCCCTATATTAGTTATGTTATCACTATGTCCTTCTAATGTATCAACAGTAACTTTAAATGAAATTAGTAGAGCAAGAATACTCCAAAGAAGCATTAATAATCCTGTACAACAACAACACATTTTGCACCATCTTTTAAGAAAGGTACATCTACTTTTACTACTTTCTGTGTTTGCCATCTTTCTAGAATGAGCCGTGTCTTTTGACTTAGCCTCTTTTACTTCACAACTAGTTTCTCACCCTATGCTTCTAAGCAGCTACGTGGTTCTACCAGTTTTAGTCTTCTTCAGTATTTTATTGTTTTTCCATCAGTAATTTTCTTGTCTTATTCAGTTTGGCATCTCATCATCTTTCACCTTTCCTTCGTTTTCAACATTCAGGTTGTCCTGAACATCTGCTTCTTCTCCAATATCGGACAAGATAACTCTCAGGATTTCCGATTCTTCGTCTTCCTCAACCACTTCCGGTAGAACAACCTCTGGATTGCCTTGGCTATCCGCCTCTTCCTTTACTTCAGGCAGGGCCACATATGTCCATTCCGGTGATTTATCCTTCTGGTTAGGTTTTCTTGTTCTTTTGCTTTCTTTGACTACTGTCTGTTCTTCTTCTTTCGATTTCTCCTGACTCGTTACTTCATTCACCTGTTCAGCTCTTGGCGAATTTACACGTGTCAGCCGATATCTCAGTCTCTTTATTTTGTTTGGCCACACTTCATCTTTGGCCGTTCTTTTCAATTTACTCCCTTTATCATTCTTTTCAGTTCTCCAAGCTCTCTTTCTCAGAACTCGGCCTTCTGGTATTTCATTTTCGCTTTCCTCAGATTCTGTTTCAACTTGCTTTTTACCTTCGACGAGTTCTTTTTCCACCTCTTTTGTTTTCCCTACTTCTGTCCCTCCTCGAGTCTCCGTCACGCAATCTTCCTGCTGACTACTTGATCCTGCTTCTAACTGGATGTTGGAGTTCCCTACACTTCCTCGGGGGTCTTCCGCAATAATCTTTCCCTCTCTCTCTGTATCTGGCACCTGTCCATCCAAAGGTGTTGTTTCAGGTGGAATTTCTCTCAATCTTTCATCTGGTACTTCCTTCTCACAGATTTCATTTATTGTTTCTCCACTGTCCTTTTCTTTGTTCTTCTTTTGTTCTTTCTTGGATGAATGGACTCTTTGTTCTGTCTCTGAGTCTGAACTGGATTCATAAATTTGTAATCTTTTCCTTCGGAAGTTACTTCTGGGGACCAAAGTTAACCTTGAATCTGTCTCCCCCCTTTCAGAGTTTTCTCCTGCTTTATCTTTTGGCTCTCCGTCATCTGACTCAGTACTGGATTCTGATTCATCAAAATACTCCTTTTCTTTACAGTCAACTGGATTTGGAATTCTCAAAGTATGACTTGCATGGATCCAGTTCTTCAATCCAGCGCACTTCACAGCTGTTGTTGTAGTCAAGATGACTTGCCTTGGTTTTCCCTACCTGGGAACCAAACAGTTTCTTCTTCTGTGTACTTTTATCCTTACCCAGTCCCCTGGGCTTAGATCATGAGCTGGCATCCGCTCCAACCTGATGAAACACAGAATGAACTGCGTCAGCCAGGCTTTTACAGTATTCCAATACCATGTCATCAGTTATTGTCATCAGCTTGTTGACTGGTATAAATACATGTCTCATTGCGCGTCCCATGAGGATCTCATGAGGACTCAAACCAGTAGTTCTGTCTGGTATTGATCTAATAGTCATGAGTACTAGAGGCAAGACATCGGGCCATTTCATACCTGTGGCTAAACACATTTTCCCTATTCTGTTTTTGATAGTACCTTTCATTTGTTCTACTACACCAGAAGCCTCTGGTCGGTAGGCACAATGCAATTTTTGTCGTACATTCAATGCTTCACAAATCAGTTTTATGATCTCATTATGAAAATGTCCTCCTCTGTCTGATTCAATTGTTATTGGGAACCCAAACCTAGGTATAAATTCCCTCAACAATAATTTTGCCACTGTCATTCCATCATTTCTTCTTGTCGGGAACGCCTCTACCCACCTAGAGAATAGGCATACCATTACCAAAACATACCTCAATCTGTTACAAGGAGGCATCTCAATGAAATCTACTTGCATTCTGGTAAAAGGCCCTCCCTCTCTGCCTATTGTTCCTAGACTCACCACTGTCTTTCTTCCTGGATTGTATTGCTGACAAATTAGACATCTTTGACAGATACTTTCAGCCACAAGCCTGAACTTGGCATTATACCAAGTTTGTTTAAAGGACCGAATCATGGCGTCTCTCCCTATATGTCCCTGTCCATGATACATCCGTGCCATGGCAGACAACATGCTATCAGGCATTACTGGTCTTCCATCTCGATAGACCCACACATGATCTTTCTCTCTTGGTGCACATCCTGCTTTTACCCACTGTTTTACCTCTTCCTCTCCTGCTTCTTCCTGCAATTGTCTTACCTCATCCCATGTTCCCAGAGTGTTAGTAAACATTGGGAAACACAAAACCAATTCTTTTTCCTTTGCCCGATTGATTGGATTCTGATTTCGTGCACAATACTGTGCCATTCATTGGCGAATTTGTTTCCAGTGGCAATGTAATCACCACTGCGTCTATGAGCAGCACATTTTACCACAGCCAATTGCCTGGGCAGCTGTATTGCCTCCAGCAACTTCCCAACCACTTCAGCATTCTTAACGGGAGTCCCACTTGAGGTCAGGAAACCTCTTTGCAGCCAAATTTGGCCAAAATCATGGACCACCCCATAGCCATACTGGCTATCAGTTATCAAAGTCACTCTCACACTTTTCCCAATCTTACATGCTCTGGTCAGGGCGATAAGTTCAGCTACTTGGGTCGACCTTACTCCTTTCAAATAGGATGTTTCCATCACTGCTGCAACTGTACATACTGCATATGCTGCACTTAGCACTCCATCATCTGTTCGCAAACAGGATCCATCAACAAACATGACATAATCACTTTCTGGTAAAGGGTCATCTTTTATGTCAGGCCTTGGTTTTGTACAAAAATCAAGTACATCCAAACAATCATGATCTGCTTCATCTCTTACCTCCACATGCTCCACATCGGGCAACAATGTTGAAGGATTCACATTCACGCATCTCACAAGACTCACATTTGTTGCGCCCAGAATGACCTTTCATACTTAGTCAGTCGGCTGTGCGTCATATACTGAGTACGACTCCTTGTTAAAAGAATCGCAACATCATGAGGCACAAACACTTTCACAGGATTCCTTCACTCTGTTCCAAACTTCGACATGTAGCAGCTACTGCTTTCAGACACCCAGGAAGGGCTACAGCTACTGGGTCCAACATGGATGAAAAATACGCTATTGGTTTCCTCAGTTTTCCATGCTTCTGTACTAGAACAGAGAGTGCACATCCATTTCTCTCACTGCAATACAACTCAAACTCCTTATCATAATCAGGTATACCCAATGCAGGCGCTTCACACAATCCTTCTCTCAATTTCTTGAATGCTGCCAACTCCTCTTTGTTCAAATCAATTGGATCTCTCACATCACTTCTTGTCAGTCGTACCAATGGTTTTGCAATCAAGGAAAAATGTCCTATCCATTGATGACAATATCCAACCATTCCCAGGAACATTCTCACTTCTCTTTGGGTCATTGGTGGACTCATTCTTTTTAGGATCCTGATTCTGTCTATGGTTATTTTCCTGTGTCCTTTCTCAATGCTGTGTCCCAAATATTGGACTTCTCTTTTACAAAATTGTAGTTTAGATGGCAACACTTTTAGCCCTCCATCTGCCAAATGATTTAACAAAGCTACCGTGTCTACCTCACAAGCTTCACGAGTTTTCGATGCCACAAGTAGGTCATCGATATACTGGACTAGTACTGAATTTTCAGGCATTTCTAGACTCTCCAAAGACTTCTTCAATAGCTGATTAAATATTGAGGGGCTTTCTGTATACCCCTGTGGAATTCGGCACCACGCCAAAATACGCTTGCCGAAACGAAATGCAAAAATTTGCTGGCTGTCATGACGTAATGGGATGGAAAAGAATGCATGGCACAAATCAATCACTGTGTACCATTCTGCGTCATGAGGAATCTGATATAAAATCACAGATGGATTCGGTACAATGGAACAACATGGTACAACAATTTTGTTTATCTTTCTCAGATCTTGCACTATTCTGAACTTCCCACTAGGCTTTTTCAGTCCCATTATCGGTGAATTACATGGGCTACTCATTATTTCTCTCAATATTCCTTGCCTTATCATTTTCTCAATCACAGGAGTAACTCCTTCGATTATTTCAGGAGTCAATTTATATTGTGGAACATTTGGATAACTTACTCCTTCTTTTACAGTTATCTTTACTGGATCTATATTCCTCATCAATCCTACATCTTCTCCTGTGAAGTCCCAAACTTCTGCCTTTACTGATTGTTTCAATTCTTTTGGTAGTTCGTCAGGGTTGAATACAGCATATGTTCCTGTAACCTCTTTCTCTCTGTTTGCTAATGTCATTTTATACAACACATCATCATCTGGTGTTTCAAAGGCTATTCCATCTGGAGTACAAAATATAGTGCAATTCATCTTGCACAATAAATCCCTACATAACAAGTTCACAGGACTAGTGTCACACACTACGAATCTGTGCATTTCAGAAAATGTCCCTATACTAACTTTCACTGGTTCTGTAAGGTAAGTTTTAATCTGTCTGTTGGAGACCCCAACTACCTGGATCGTTTCATCCGAGAGAGGAAGATTCTTAACATCAGCTGATCTAACAGTTGATCGAGTAGCACCAGTATCAACTAGGAAAGTAATATTTTCATTATTAACTTTCCCATCTACAAATGGGCCTGTCTGGTCTACTTCTAGAGTTGCGCCAAGTACATGCTCTTCTTCCTCCCCTCGGCACCGTCAATAATCCTCTTCTGAATCGCTTTCATCACGTTGCAGCCAATACTGCGAAGCAGCGCTAGCGCGTTGCGGCTTATTTACCTGTTCTTCGTTGTAGAATCCATTCTCCTTACTATACTTCTGGCAATTTTTGTTCTGTGGAAAAGGTGGTTTTGGCACCTGATTCTGTTGTGTTACACCCTGCTGTTGTCGTTGCTGTTGACCACTCACCTCATTCTGCACTTGTGGAGTCAATGATGGATTTTCATCGTTAGTACTTGGTGGAAATTTACACTTGGATTTCCAATGCCCTATCCTACCGCAGTTATGACATGGAAACTTCTTCTTAGCTTCCTCAATATTCCCTTTATTTTTCCCGGGATTAAATCTTTGTTTTGACCCTGCTTGTTCCACTAATTGTGCTTCCTGTCTCTCTGCTACTTTTACCTGTGCCCACATTGCCTTCTCTTTTAGTTTTCGCTGTTTTGCTTCAATTTCATCACTGAAATATTTAGCATGTCTCAATACTTCGTCTATTTTCTTATTTTGCCAATCTACCGTATGCTGTTTTATCATTTTACTAATTTCTGGACGAAGACCATATACAAACCTGTATACGAAATGACTCAAATCCTTGTCACTCAAATTCTCATCTCCACTGAATTGTTTAAAGGCTAAAATTAACCTCTCATAATAGGCATGTACTGATTCTTTGCTTTCTTGATGTGTCCTGTCAATTTTCACCCAATCTGTCTCCTTAGGGGGTACTTTGTTCTTCAAAAATGCCATAACCTGTTCATATTTCTTCATTACCTTAGGGTCTGGAGCTCCTGTCTTAGGATCCCTTGGGTATTCCTGTGTCGGCCAATCTATCACTATTTTGCATTCTGTCCATAGATCTACTGGTACATTTATGTCAAACAGGCTATTCAAATCAATCCACTATACTTTGGATAATTTCACATATCTGTCTACCTGTCTATACCACTCGACTGGCTTTTCATGCAGTCGAGGGAAGTCATTCGTAAATGACAAAATATCCTGTCTAGTCCATGGGACATGCACATATCCTCCTCCTGGAATCTCTCTCATAGGGTATTCTGTCACAACCTTCTCTTTTTCTCTCATAGGATAGGCTGAAAACGTTTTGTGTGAAACTTCGTCTGGCTTACGATACCATCTGCTCTTCCATTTGTCCACATCTCCCCATTTTCTCAACAAAATAATTATATCCTTAATCTGACCTATTCGTCCTGTAGTATTCATGTTTTCAATGTCTTTTTCAGTGAAATCTTCTCGATAGGGTTTCTGTAAGGCGTTTACCTTTTCAATATCAATGCCCATTTCATTTGCCACTTCTCCTAATCTTTCATGAAGATTTTTCGCTCTCCATGTTACGCTTTTTCACAGAAATAACAATTCCTCATCTTGGTACGTTTTTAACTTCTCTGTCGGGATAGTTCCTACTATTAATTCTTCCAGTACCATTCGTAATTCAGCTACATCTATTGACTGAGATTCCTTGTCTTTATTTTGCAAGCTTCTCAACCATTCACTCAACTCCTCTGTAGATGGTCCTACTGGCTTCTCTACATTTCCTTGTCCAAAATCTTTTTGTGTTTCTGACATGGTCTCTATCATTGTCATACGTTTCTCTGCACAATTCTGACCTACAAACGGGTTGTTTGCAAAATTCGGTTCAATCATCCTCAGAGTCTGTCTCCATGGATTCTCACTCTGACTCACTCTTGGTTGTTCAACCGATTTATTACTTTTATAAGGGACTGTCAAACAATGTTCACTGTCTTTTTGCTTGTCAAAAATAGGCATTACTGGACCTATTGTTACAGGTACAGTTACCGCTTCCAGATTCTTAGTTAATTCTCTTATTTTCTCTGTTAATTCTAGGGTTGTTTTTGCTAATTCTGCTGAATTTTCTCCATCCAATTTTCCTCCAGATTTCTTTTCTACCTCTCTAATAGGATTGTTTCTTTCCAAATCTTGGAACTCTGGTTCTGATTTTATGATTCGTACTGTTTCTTTCATTGGGGCACTTGGAGTTAATATTTCTGGTTCTGGTCGGTATGGTGGTGGATTCTTATAGAACATATCATCAAGAACATCATCCTCGGATTCATTCCCTCCATACCCTTTCGTTTCCATATTATGCTTTTTTTCTACACACTTTCGTCCTTCATGCTCTCCTGCAGTTCTTACGGGAAACAAACACTCAGTCATACTTTCATTCTGCCACCTTCTCATTCGATCATCATGTGTTTCATGTCCGTACGATCTGCCAAACAAGTACCTATATCCTCTACCATTTCTCTGTCTTTCTCGGTCATGCATTTCGTCTTCCCACTCCGTCAATGCCTCAAATTGAGTCGGTCTAGGTCTTGGTTCTAAATTCATCATTTTCTCTCTCAAATTTCTCAAAACAGCCAAATTAAATGAACCATGTTCTGGAAAAGCTAACACTCCGTCCTCCTTTGCATACTTAACTCAGTTGTCTAACCAAATACAGGTTTGATATCCATATTTTGCAATCATTAAAGATGCAGGAGTTTTCGGTGGAGGAAGTAACTGTCCTTCCCTAGTTTTGACCGGTTTGTCTTTCTTAAACCACTTCTTAATTTTTCCAAACCATGACTTCTTCTCCTTTTCTGGTGGATCATATTACATTTTCCTTTCTTTTCGTGTCTTACTAGTTTCTCCCTACAACTGTACCACTATTCTATCCAATCGCAGCGCGACTCACACTAACGCACCAATCCGGAGCGTCTATGTCACTGTCACAATCCTCAAATCCCAACGCGACTCACACTAACGCACCAATCCGGAGCGTCTACGTCACCCTGTATTTCTCCAGTCGCAGCGCGGCACACACTTAACGCACCAATCCGGAACGTTTTGCAGTTCTGACCGACTGTCCAATCCCAGCGTGGTCGTTCTGACGTCAGCAGCCACTGCGGCAGCTCCTGCTCCTGTCTACCTCTCCCTTACAAATCTGCTCAGTAAGTTTTGTTTCAATTTCTACAATTCTGTTAGTAACAACGTAAAAACATCTCCATTGTCCGCTTCGCTAACCAAAGAATAGCAATAGACCTTTCTCACGAGAATTCTGTCTTTCCCGAGAGCTGCGCTTACCTCTGCCCTACTACGGAATTGTTACTTCCGTTGATGAAGTAGCACATCCCTCTACTTCACCCTTCTAACAAGCATTCGCTAACTGTTTCTCCAGAATTAAGACACATAGTTGGAGACCCAATGCTCCTGAGAAATAAAACTAGAGTTTCACAATTAACCCGAATGCCTTTACATTCACGCACTTTCACACATGAAAAGGTAGTACATTCACACAGAATCCTGTCTTTCCCGAGAACAGCGAACAGTCTGTCCTACTACAGAATTATGACATACGTTAACAAAGCAGCGCTTACCTCTCCTTTGTCCTTCTAACAAGCTCAGAGAGTACCTATTACCTTTCCAGTGATAAACGTTATCGGAATGCCAGTTGGATCCCTGGTACCTAAGACCAGAATTTCACAGGTAACCTTTGCTATCATACACACTTCTCTCACACAGAAAATGTCTCTAATGGCAACACACGACGATGTCACCGAATCGAACCCAGACAATGCGTCATGCAACTTCAATCGTCACACGTTTTCTCCTGTGTACCTACAGGATAACAACAACTCCGTCTTTCCCGAGAACAGCGCTTACCTCTGCTCTACTACGGAACCGTTACAAACTTACGACTTCCTACATCCCAGAAGCCGTGCAAACAACATAAAACTCAACACGACTCAACATAGAGTGTTAATACATAAATCAATAACAATAACCAATAATAAGCTATTTACAAGCAATAATCACCAAACCAAAACAATAAAAACCATCATCTTGCTACCAGAAAACTGTTGCAGCGCTGAACGTCAAATTCCCCTCTAGGCACAGACCAACTACCTCGACATTCAATTTGCTCACATACATTCATTGGTGGGGCCCATAACACCAATATACTTACACTCGGGTGACCTGTTTTCTCAAGGAAAATTCGCTTCACAATGCTGACATGAGAGGAATATCTTTACCTCACCTTACACATATTGACATTAAACCTAAGATATCCCTCCCATACGGAGATAGATCATTTAGTTGAGTTGGTACATGATGATTTACTCGTCTACCTTTGTTCTATTACTTTTCTCTTAATCTTCTTCTTCAAATAATCGACACAACACATTTGTCAATTAATCAATTATTCTTTATCTAAGAAAATTGAAGGAAATGTTAAAATCATCATCTGCATTTCAGAGCACCATATTTACCTATTCTGGCTAACGTCGTCCTCTAAGTCAGTCAGTCAAAGAGAAATTTTCTGCAAAGTTTAGGCCGCAATTCAGTCTCTCATAGATTCAGGATAACAGCTGTCCAGCAGTGCGACAGTCCTCTCCGTCAGCATAACGTCAGGAAATCGAGTTCGTCAAAGAAGAGCGAGGGCGTCCAGAGGTGGGGAGTAGAGCGTGCGAATACTACCCTAATTCCCTCCCTACTTTTATAATGAAAATACTAACAAAATTGTATCAAGATTGGGTTTAGAGAGTTCTTATTGGTCAATTTCGACTGGCAATGAACAGTTCTCAGGGTGTTGAAAGATGAAGTCATCAAACTTGCTTGTTCCGGCTTTTAAATTGAGCATTGTCTCTTAGTCTTGGACAGGTTCCCGGAATGACCTTGGAGGGTACATGTTCTCCCGGGGTCAGGTCCAGGCCACTGTTGCTGGCGGTGACGCATGGGCACTTCACCCAGAACCTCTTGTTGTCAAGGCAGTCACGTTTAACGTCTCGTTCAGCCATCTTGTATAGGCCGAAATGGTCAACTTAAGCAAAAGAAACACAAAAACGTAATTAAAAGATGGAAATGACTAATAAAATGTTATCCCCTTACTAATACCCACATGTGTGTGTATTTATCTAGCAGAAGCAACACTCAGAGCGGTTTATACTTACTAAATAAAGCACAAATCCCAAATACATCACTTAAAGCAACATATAACATATAATATTCTAATTTTCTACTATTAATATGCGTACACTAGTTAATTCACAATTAATATAGCCATGCAAGGTGCAATTCCCACGTGTATTTCTCTTGTTAATATAGTTGGTGAGTTATCACTTCAAACAGATTAATAATATTACAATTAATTGATTATTTGGATTAATATAAACATGCAGAATGGGGGGTATACAAAATTTTGTACTACCCGCTCCAGCAATAGCAGCTCGTCAAAATAGTAAAAGTAAAGATCTCAGAAACTGGCCGTCTGCAGCAGAGTACTCCGGAGTTCCACTCTACTCACATCACCATCAGGCTCTAGACGTAACCTCAGGGCTCCATACTCACTGACACCATCATCAAAATCCATCAGGACATCACTGTCTACCTCAGAATCCCCTTACCATATGGGATTCGCCGACTCAGACACTGTTTTGAGCTAATTCCAAACTGGATGCCAAGTACCTAGCGCTTTAGTGATAACATACAACCACATATTAAAGCTTAGCTATCTGACATGAACCCATACAGCCTCACTCTCCAGCAGGAATCTGATGCAAAATCACTTGGGTTATCTCTTGATACAAACATGAAGCTTAAAGAACCAAGGGGCATATGTATCAAACTCCCCTTTAGAGAATCCTAATTTGCGAGATTTTGCGATTCGCAAAATCAGATTCGCTAAACGGGATGTATAAAATAAATCGCTAATCATTTGCGATTCCCTAAAAATCGCAAATAATTCGCAGAATCCCGTATTGCGATTTCTTAACAGCGAAAGTCGCTAAATAAGAAATCGCAAAAACGGGAATCTGCAAGCCTGGTGCAGGCTGATGACATCACAAACAGGAAACTGTAGTGATTGCCTGCACCTGCTCACCTGAGCCACACCCAGAGGCTGCTTGTGGAGTGTGAGGAGGCTTTCCTGGAGACAGCAACCAGCAATGGATCCCAAACAAAACCAGCAGGGCAAAGATGCAGAAAAAAGAAAGAGAAAACACAAGTTTTCAGAAAAGGAGCAGGAGGTCCTCATTGAGGAGATGGTCTGCAGCCATGAGCTCCTGTTTGGGAAGAAGGCACTCAAAGTCCCAGAGGCCAGGAAGAGGAAAATCTGGCTGGAAATACAGAGCAAGGTGAATGCTGTTGGAGTCACCACACGCACCATCGAGGAGCTGCGCAAGCGGTGGTATGATATGCGCCAGAGGTCCAAGGAGAGGGTGGCAGCCAGACTCAAAGATGCCAATCAGACTGGAGGAGGACCATCCACTGCAGAGCAGCCAACCCCCCATGAGGAGCTCGTGGAGTCTACCCTCCTGCCTGAGAGCGTTGGTGGTTTGGCGGCAATAGACAGCTCCGACCCCTCATCCAGCAGACAAGGTAAGATGCATGCCAAATCACCCTGCACTCCTCCCCATCCCTTGCACACTCCCCCAAATGCGCATAGTAAACTCCCAACATGCCAATCCAGCCCAGGTCTTACAGCACACCCAGCAATGCATCATGGGACTCGTAGTACTGTGTCTGACTGTGTGTCCATGACACCATCACAATTAAATGCAACATATGTGTTTTGGGGATCATTGAATAGAAATGTGTCAGAGGTTAGCCGTCAAAGAATTGTAACTTTATTGAGTGCCACATGCAGACAGTAAGTAGTAGTAGTAGTAAAAGAAACACAAGGGCACCCAAAGCAATAAGTCAGGGACCTTGGGAAGTAACGTATTATAAGAGACACTGGTCCCTGAAAACGAGAAATATTCGCAAAAAACAATGAATATAGCCAAAATTGGTGCTATATTATAGCCTATGTCCAGCCGGACAAGGCGACTTTAATAAGAAACAATAGTTTAGCGGTGATCAAAGGGATGTAAGCAAAATGTTGGTGGGACACAAGCCTGTATCCTGTGGCTTACATATCAAGAGAACATAATATTTTGGAAAAACATACAGGCAATTGCAGTGATGTTTCTATGTCAAAGAATACTCGATAGTGAAACATCTTAGTATACAGCTTGTCACCTTCACCACATTTTATACACATAGATTGTTTTAGTGTAAGGTGAACCACATAGTCGACGACGTTTCGATCCTTAACGGGGGGATTTTAGGATCATCATCAGGACTAATTAGTATGAATTGCCAATTTAAGAAATGCCTGAATTTACACAATTAGTACAAAAAACGACATGAACAATGAGGCAGGGGAAAAAGATGGGGAAAAAAAGAAGAAAAGGGAACATGGTGATTAACGATTAAATTAAGTTAATTATACAACATAAGACTAAATTTGTCAGAACACGGACCAGACCAGTCTCTATATGAATACAATCTAACTGAATTGTGGCGTTCAATTTTCATTGACAGTAGAAAAAGAAAAGAGAACAAAGAATAAGTGGTGATGAACATGCTCTCAGGGTAAAGCGAGCCAGAGGTAATCTACCAGCGTGTGTGGAAGACGGTGAATAAAAATTATAAGTGCGTCATGAAGGTATCGGCGAGTGGAGCGGGGGTGTTGTGAGTGTGAAGGGAATCGTTACCTCGGGTGGAGACGAGTACAAAAGTATATTGATTCGTCTGGGTCCAATGACAAGAAGGAGTCAAGGTTCCGAAGGAACGGCCTGCGGAGGAAATTCTAAGAAGTAAAAAACGAGGCGGGAATGGTGAAAGGGTGGGGCGAATAAAAAGCAGGAAACATTTACCTCGAGTTTCCGAGTTTTTGAGGCAAAATGAAAATTCGTCTTGGTTCGATGACCTGAGCGAATTTAGGGGATGCAGACAGTAACACAAACTCATGTAGTCCCCTTTACATCCACAGCACACGGCATGCCACAAGAAGACAGCGCAGAGGGAGAGGAGCCTGCAGACCCTGCGGACTCCAGCGATGAGACAGAGCAGCAGCCAATTCAGCGCAGGAAGCGCGCACATGTGCCCCCACTGCCTCCATTTGAGGACGAAGTCCCAGCAACAGGCGATGACACCGATAGGAGAGAGGGGAGTCAGGGTGTGACAGACATGCCCCGTCATGACGCACCAACACCAAGGCAAAGGGAACAGGCCATTTCCAGGTCAAGGCCCAGGAGCAGCACTGCAACAGAAGGAGAGGGCACCGTGTTCTCCGGCTTGGAACAGTGCATGCTGCAGGAACAGCGCCTCCAAAGCAAGGCAATGCGGTCAATAAATCGACAGCTAGGCCGCATACATCAGGACAATCGCAACATGGTAGCGGCAATACAAGAGCTCTGTGCCACTTTGAGGGACACCCAAGCTGCCAATGACAGGGCTGGACGACGTGCCAATGCACGGCTACACAATTATACAAAGGCAGTCAACCGCCTCTGCACCACCACCAGCGCACTCACACACAGAAGCGTAACCATGCAGATGGACATGGCACATTGCTGCCAGGACATAGCACGAGGGCTGGCGCAGGTGACCACTGCTGTGGAACAGCTGCAGACAGCCAATGCTGGTGGCAGCGCACTAATGGCCTCTGCTGAGAGTGAGGACACATCGAGTCGCAGCAGCATCACTCCAACCTTGCCAGGTGAAAGACGCCGCAGTGGCAGACAGGTAGCAGGCCAAGGGCGCACCATGGGGGGCACTCACCCTGGACGGCACCGACGGAGGTGATCATCTGCGGGGACACTGACTGCAACACGGGTGCATTAACCCACAAAAGGCTGTTTGCCCTATTTCTTGTGCCTTCTCTGCACTGTGTGTACAACATGTGCTGGGGACAATTACAATTTCTTTCATGTGAAGTGTGATTAAACACTTGACACATCATCAGGCTTTGTAGTCTCATTTCCTCAATACTCACCTAAAAGTAGTTTTGTGTGATCTCAGTCCGTCTCTGGCGTCCAGCAGCTGCCCCAACTCCTGGTGCTGGTCTGGCAGGGGGAGCAGGGCGCTCGTCATCCGATGTGTCTGTATCGGTCACATCAATTGTGGTGCCTTTCCTCATTGCCATGTTATGTAGCATTGCACAGCTTGCCACGATTTTACAGCAGGTCTCAGGGCTGTATTGCAGTGCGCCTCCACTTTTATGCAGGCACCTGAAGCGGCTCTTCAGGATTCCGAAGGTTCGCTCAATGACACAGCGTGTAGATCTGTGTGCCCTGTTGTAGCTCCTCTCACTTGCATTTGCAGGATCCAGGTATGGGGTCAGGATGAAGTCGCGCACTGCATAGGCACTGTCACCTGCATGGAAAAAAACACAATAGGTGAGTCAATGTCCCCCCCCCCTCAAGTGATGTAGTGGATGTATTGATGTGTGCAATGTATTTACCGAGCAGGTACCCCTCCCCAAACTCTCCAGCACTCAGACGTCTGTGTATTCCACTGTGTCGGAAGATGAAGGAGTCATGTGTACTGCCGGGGTATTTGGCTACAATGTCTGTGATGTGATACTTAGCGTTGCACACAATCTGTATGTAGAGGGAATGGTAGCATTTCCGATTCCTGTAGACATATTCAGTTTCTGCTGGGGGTGTGATGGCCACATGGGTCCCGTCAATGCAGCCAATGACGTGGGGGAAACGTGCAATCTGGTAGAAGCCCAGTATCGTTTGCTGTAATGCCTGTTGGGTGGTGGGGAAGTAAATGTGATGTGAGAGCCTCAGTAGCATTGCATCTAGGAAGGCATGGAAGAAGCGCGAAAGTGCACTCTGTGACACCCCACCAACCTCCGCTATGACCCGTTGAAAACTCCCTGACGCCAGGAGGTGCAGGGAGCACAGGACCTGCACATGTGTGGGAATTGTTTGTGTCCTGCGAGTAGGGTGCTCCAAGTGGGGTTTCAGCTCCTCAATCAGGTCCATTATGGTCTGTGGGTGCAGTCTGTACTTGTCATAGATCTCCTCGTCAGTGTTCTGGAACAGGGTGATGCGCAGCCTGAAGATACGTTCCTGTCTCATTCTCCTGTGTGCAAGGGCCCGAATACGCAGCCTCCTGGCTATCACGTACATTGCAGCCATTGTGGGTGTGTTTGTTGCATTGTGGGCTGGTTTTTGTACCTTGCACCAGTTTACCACCTGCAAGCAATTGGTGTTAATAGCGATTTCTTAATTAGCGAATTTCGTAAATTCGCAATTTGCGATTTTTTCATACATGTGTTTGCGATTTCTTAGCTAGCGATTTCTTGTTAGCGATATTCGCAACGCTAAGGAATCGCAAATTAGGTATTCGCAAGGAAATTCGCTGTTTTCTTGTTTCGCAGCCTAAGAAATCGCTAATTTAGCGATTTCTTACTTTTCAATTTAGAATTGTGTCATACATATGAAATAGCGAAAAATCAGTCGCAAATGCTGTTTTTTGCGATTCGCAGCGTTTGCGACTAATTTTTCCTTTCATACATATGCCCCCAAGTGAACCAAATTGGTGTCTTCTCCCACTGGATGGATATAGTGCTCTGCTCATTGGCTTCCTGGACGCCCCATTGGTCGCTCAGAAAGATATCCTACATGTCAAACCTCATCTCATTGAGAGCTTAAAAACACTCAACAACAACGACTTAAAACTGAAAACTTAATTGTCTCCCTCTCCAAGACTGCGTCACCTTCCAGACCATCAGAAATTACACTCCTGCTTGCCTGCTTACTATCTCAGGCGAGGAGAATCACACCAGGAGGTTGGATATAAAAAGGTTGGAGACAAAGATGTGCATGAAGGAAAACACAGAAGCTAGGCCTTCTCTGTCTACTTAATTTACATCTGCAACAGTATTTCAACCTGTGAAGATGCCCACACCCCTACGAAATCTTCTTCCAATGGAATAGATCATTGATTAACATGGTCTACTGCTTTGTCTTGCTCAAAACTAAGCGGGTAATTCTTACATACAACATAGATCTGGAGTAAAGAAAACTTCATGAAATTTTCCTACGTAATTAAGCATAAATGTTCTAATGTACACAATTGTTTCTACTTAATGTGCTTTTACACCAATCAGGTCTGATTACACCCTCTAATTTTACAAAATAAAATAAAATATAATTTACATCAACATCAACGCCTCTGCCAGCATCCTGTAATCTAGAAAAAACTAAATACACATATATTCAAAGACCACTACCACCATCCATTAATGGAATCTATGTATGATGTACTTTACTGTATCAATCTTACATCTTTACCTGATCTGTCGCAAAGTGTTCAGTGCTTTATTGCTCCCTAGGTAGGTTAACACTTTTAAATACTGTTAAGAACAGAGATGCATTTTTAGAAACGTTTTTCTACCTTAGACCACAATACCCAGTAATGTAATTTCACTCCAGATCTGCTATGCAACTGTTGCACAGAACTCCTGTCCCATTGTCATCTTCCCAGGTAACCTCATCAGCATCATTAACTTCCATAGTGTGAGGAACAACCTGGCCAGACAAGTCACCACAGCATGACTTAAAGCCTTTAAAGTTGTGTGCCAGAATTCCCTTGTATTAAACAATAAATATCATGTGTCCTAACTCTGATTTACAAAAGAAGCTGTCCCAAGAAATGTAAATTTTCCATTATTAACACCAGTGGGGAGACATGGTATTTATGACACAATATTTTGTCATATTAAGTTTTGTCCATGTTATTCTGGGACCGTAAAGTTTTTGATGCGGCTTGCAGTGCTCCTTTCCTAGTTCATCCTTTCCAAGCAGGGATCACTGGTATTAATGCGTAAGCTGCCTCACTTAGGCTAAAGCTGAAGTTAGACAAACACCTCCATTTCTTTAAGCAGTGCGTGGCAATGCACAGCTGGGACTGCGGATAGTTTTTCTGGGCAGTGGCTGATTCTGGTCTGGAGGAGGCAGCTCATCGGGTAGAAGTCTGCAGGGTGTAACCAGGCCACTCCACCCCACTGTCATACACTGAACCAGCAGATATCTGGTCTCCCACTTTAAATCAACATAATTTACGAGATAGTTGAGTGGTGAGGAGGAGGTGAGGGAGCTACTGCAATGCTGAGTATAATAAAAAACTGCCAGTGTATATTACTGCATACAATAGAGAACTAGCAATGTGCAGCCATGGGCACAATGGAAATTGATAATTATTGGAATGGAATTATACATTAATTGATGTTATGTGATTCACTACTGTCCATTTCTGGAAATCAAGTACATTTGCTAAGTGCATTTCCAGGCATCATGGAAATAGCCAAGTGTTGTAAATGTATCATTGAGCATTACCAGGCATTATTGGAGCTGGAAACGCACATCAATTGCCATTATGAAAACCAATCCCACATGCCTGGGCGAATTTTGGCAACTGAAAATGTGCATTCTAAGGGCCTCATTCATGAAAAGTGTTACATCGCTAGAGAAAAACAGCGATGCAACACTTTTCATTGCACCATGCTTGCAGCACCATGGATGTGTGGCGTATTTGCACTACGGAGCTTCATGCCTCAAAGATGCATAGATACGTCAGGAATCCTGACGTATCTGGTGGCACAGTAATAACACATTACTGCAGTGTGCCTGTAAACTGACGCAACTCCAGCAATGTGTCGTTTCACATTGAGCGAGATTGTGAGGGAGTCAAGTTGTAGGAGTGGAGCAGTGAAAACTCCTAAATTTCACTGCGCCACTTCTACAAGGCTTTTTTACGTGGGAACACCTACTCTGCATACATTATACCTGATGCAGGTATAATGTAGTGCAGAGCTTTACAAAGTGACACATCTGCCTCGATAGATATACAGCTACCTTGATAGCTCATGGAGGGGCAGTAAATAGAGATGGATCAGGAAACCACAAAGGTATCCCGGCCCAGCCTCCTTTGGCTGATGACGGGCAAAGACAGACCTGCCCTTAGCACGAGGCTCGTGCCCATTCCACGCAGAAGAAGAAATGTCCACGCTTTGTAACACTCACCGGGAAAGTGGCGGCTTCCTCCACCTCTTCTTCCAGCAGGGCAGCCTGGGAAATGTAGTCCTCTCCACACAACAGCCTCCAAATGACCCAAGGGGCCCGATTCTGATCCCATTAGGAAAGACCTCTGAATTTCCACGTGAATCGCGCTCCTGGTGTCCGTGTGACTGATTCCGATGCATCCGTATAGTGACGGACTCAGTTCGCTTGGACTCCCATTGAACTCTATGGGAGCCTGTGTACAGAATGAGTACCCAGGCTCCCATTGCAAAAAGGAGTGGGTGGAGAAAAGTGTGCACCCCATGGTGCCTGACACACTGTGCATGGTTGGGTAAAGGGGACCCTTGGGTACCCCCCATGGGCCCGATTTGGAGGGCCCCAGGTGAAAGGGGGCAATCTACAGGCCCCCAAAGACCGATTCTGGAAGCCTTTTTGATCCGGGCAAACTTGCTCGCTTGGCGAACCTAGTCCATAGAGCTGTACGAATTGGATCCAGAGGGCACTCTCTCTCTGAATGCCTGCCCGAACCGATTTGGTCAGCGCTAAGGCTTTCCAGGCATCGTAATTGGTTGTTCGGAACTGTGAACGATCCGGTCGGAAACTTGAGCTCCGGATCGGTTAAGGCAATCGGTATCGACCCCAAAGAGTGAGAGAAGTTACTGTGCTTTGTAGCGCTCATCAGAAGAGTGACGACTACAGCTATTGGGACAATTGGTTTCCTCCCCAAGGTTATTTTCCTTTTTTAGGGAAAGGCCAATGGAGACCCCCACGAGGACGTGGTGGGAATTGGCCAAGAGGCCCACCGAGAGGCTAGCAGAATCCACCCAATACGAATTGGGACAGAGGCAGGGGTGCGATCCCCAAGCAGGTCCGTTTCCAACCGGAGAACCACGGGGAGATTTCCACGAGACGCAAAGTATACAGATGGTAGAGCACAACAACAATCCAGTGGTTAATATCTCATCCTACGTCTTGAACACAGATGAACAAGAAGTCCTTTCTAAAGGTTTATCGTTTGTCCCTACGGCGCACCCAAACTCCTTTAATCTTAGGACAGAACTGCACGTTTTTTTTCGAAAAATCCGCCTTAGATATTTCTTTAGGAACTCTGAAGATAATCCATCTAAATCCCTTACAGGATTAAGGGTTCCCTCAACTTTTGTCCCTCCTACCAATGCAATGAGCAATAGAATTCTGGCATATGAAAGTATGGTACTGAATGATGTTAATACTCTATTATCAACATACAAACATACCATACCCAACACTAGTAAACCTGAGAGAGCTGCTCTCATCACTCTCAAAAACAACAAGGATATTGTGATCAAGTCCGCGGATAAGGGCGGACCTATAGTAGTACAGGACACAACCACATACAAATCAGAAATTATGAGGCAACTACAAGATGGTGTCAGCTATTCCTTGTTGAGATCAGATCCTACCAAAGATTTGGCTGATGAAATCCACCAAATTACTTCCGAAGCGTTTGATCTGGGTTTTCTAAGCAAACTAGAATTCGACTATCTGAATCAAAAATACCCACGATTACCCACCATCTACACCTTATCCAAGATACATAAAGATATGCTTAATCCACCTGGACGCCCCATTGTATCTGGTTGCGGCTCACTTTTGGAACCACTTTGCAAGTACATAGATTTCTTTTTGAAACCTATTGCTGAAAAGACGGAAACATACTTGAGGGATCCCATGCAAGTTATTACCTTGGTGGACCAAAAACCCTTTGACCCTAATGAACAATTACTTGTCACATGTGACATCGTCTCATTATATACAAGCATCCCACAAAAGCCGGCATTAGATGTGATGCGAGAAGTCCTCAACCAACGACCTGCTCCGATGAGGGTCCAGACGGAATTCATCATAGCCCTCCTCACTATTGCTATGAAGAAGAATTTATTTTTCTTTCAAGGCAACTATTATATACAGACAAAGGGTGTAGCGATGGGGGCTGCCTTCGCCCCGGATCTAGCCATCCTCTATATGGACAGTTTTGAAAAATTACATGTTCTCAACAATAACCCCTTCCACCAACATGTCGATTTATGGAAACGATATATCGATGATATATTACTTATCTGGAATGGTGATATAGTCCAACTCAATCACTTTCATGAGTGGCTGAATCTATGCGATCAAGATATACAGTTCACTATTCAGTCTGATGCCCATGAGATAGCTTTCCTTGATCTAAAATTTTTTAGTGAAGATAATAAACTATTCACTACCCTTTACAGAAAACCTGCTGAACGCAATTCTCTCTTAAGGTACAGCAGTTATCACCCACGCGGCCTGAGAGACAATCTTCCGGTAGGACAATTTCTACGAATTCGCAGAAACTGCACGAAGCGGGTAGACTATCTGGTGGAGTCCGAAGATCTTAGTACCCGACTGATTTCAAGAGGTTATCCCAAACATTTGGTCAAAAGAGCTCAAAAGAGGGCCTGGTTCAATCCGAGGGAAGCCTTATTAACGGCAAAAGAAAATGATGACTCCGCGTCCAAAAGAATGATCTGTGTCACAACATTTTCCACCCGGAGTAATGCTGTGAAAAAGATAATAAACAAGCATTGGAACCTAGTGTCAGCCGAGATCGACCAACCTAACCTACCCATGCACTCTTTCAAAAAGGCCATGAGTATCAAGGATCACGTGGTACACTCTTTTCTGGAGAACCCAGTAGAACCAACTATCCAGTCACTCTGGAACTTACCACCCGTCAAAGGACATTACAAGTGTGGATCTTGTAAAGCTTGCCTTACGACGATACAAACTAAAAGCTTCCTCTACAAACATCATACAATTGTGTTACATTCCTTTACCAACTGTAATTCCACCAACATGATCTATGGGATTGTATGCCCATGTGGTTTCCTATATGTTGGCCAAACACAACAGAAAATCAAGGCGAGGATACTACAACACCAAAGTAGGATCAGATGCTCTGTTGCAGGAGCACCCCTAGTTGAGCATAACAGCCAGTGGGGACATAGCCCTGATCAAATGCAATGGTTGGCGATTGAAAAAACAGAGCTGGGCCCAAGAGGGGGCAATATAGCCTCTATCCTTACCATAAGAGAATCCAAATGGATGATCCGTTTGGACACTATCAACAGTGGCCTGAATGAACAAGACCCCAGCAATGCCCAATTAGCTTGTTTTAGCACTTAAGGATTTTCCTCTTAAGTTACTTCATTCTGTGCTTTCACTGCATTAATCGACAACTTTACCAGATGTTTCACTATTATGTATAATAACTCGGATTCCAGTATATGCCCCTGTAATCTGTATATACTTGACATATGTGATGCACTATGATATCTAACCTCATGACAATTCTTGCATTATTGATTTATTTTGTGTCTAAATGTTATTTACGTTGACCCTACTTCAATGTTTATGCCATCTTCTGAATCATGTTTTCCTTGACTTGGTGTGACATCACATCTATTGATTGGGCGGTTTCGATTTTGTAAATCATGCTTTGTTGTCTCCTGATTTTAAAAATGTTTTCTGTGATTTATATTCCTGTTTAAATTACAACAAAAACACAAAGTGCCTAATCCGACAATGTGTTCATTTTCATTTAACACACTTTTAAAGAACACACTACCTCGGGGTCTTTCTTTCAATACACTTACTATCGTGACATTGCAAGCATCTAGCTGCTGCTACACGCGGGACGTCATACGGCGTAGAGCGTCCTCGCGCATAACATAAATGAAGGGTCCATGCCACAGCAGCTCCCTCGCATTTCCCAAAGAGAAAAGCCCGTTTAAACTTACGGTAAGAGCTACTCCAGCACAATAGTTAGTTCAGTGGATCGTATTAGGCTTGTGATCACTGCCCCTCTGTTTCCTTCTTCCTTCCCTGTCCCCTCCATGCCGTTTCTAGTACATGGTAATTTGACCACCACGCTGGGCTTCTGTATACTGACATGGACACTTTGTTGCTCCGTTCCGCTTCATTTATTTATATTTTTCCTCCCCGTCAGTATTTGGGCGGTAGCCGCTGTTTTGATAAGGCGTCTTTTGTATCTCGCCACTAGATTTACGGTCACTATGCCGCCACTCGTGCCTTTTGGTGCAATTTGATTTATTGTATGTGACTTTTCTAGTCTGTTTGGAGAAGCTCCCTGCCTCTTCGTTATTGGTAGAATCTTCAGTTTTTAAACAATGCGCGAAAGCGACTCCCCCTCCGTTTTATCCACATGATAAGTTCCCTTAGATCACTTTACAGTTGATCTTCCCTGCCATATGCAGCATGCATGTCACCCTTGAGTGTGTTTTTAAACTAATCTAATGATTTTAGACATTTGTTCTCTGACCTGTGTGCTGAATGTCCTCCGTTTTTTGACTAAAAACCACCCCCCTCCCTTTCTCTCCCCTTTTTCATATATAGAGGTCTATACTGTTTGTGATTCATTTCACCACCCCTACCGATGGCATGACCACGGTCATCTATGCAGCATTGATTACTGCCTCCAGAACGTTGCGAGAATTAATTTTCATTTGCTTTATTCAGTAAGTTGGAAATATTTTGATTAGAATTTTGAATTTGGTAACTGAGTCAATCGTTTTTCGGATCACCCCTTTACTGACACCTTATTATTTCAGGTGTCCTTCACTCTCCCCCCTTTTGGAGCCCTGGAGCCTTAGTGTCTTCGACACAAAGCGAGTACCTATTAGGTTCTCACACCCAAAAACGATAAATATAGTGACTCATCCCCTTTTTTTGTCCAAGCAATTGCCGTCTTGGTACCTGATGTAATCCCCCCTTTTTATTTTATTTGTAGGTGCCCCTCCCGCTGCACCCTCACTTTTGTCCTGAGGAAGACCCCGTCAGTAAGGACCCAATCAACCTACATGGGTTAAGGGGTCGAAACGTCGACATACCACACACACCAGTACCACCAATAGTGCAATGTGCACTGTACTTGTTTTAATGTACATGGCTGTAAAAAGGATTGTATATCAAATTAAGCATTTCATTGTGATTGCGTGGCATTGAGCAACATGCCCAACAATTGAATTGTGATACTGTCAAATGTTATATGTCACTTGTTCTACTACAGCATGATGCTGATGCACAATTGCGTATCAGTCCCAGGTTGCGACACCGCGTAGTAGATGAAAAAATCATCGTTCAACTGAAGTTCATTCGATTTAACCACATTTTATTGAAATCTTTTGCATATGAAATTGGTCATTTCGATTTTCAAATGCATGTAATATGCTAAATAGCCTTAGTTACAGCATGTCGAAAGAATCCATTAATCATGAAGTAATTTAACCCAATGCATTTCGGGCTTCTCGCCCTTCGTCAGGGGTAACTGTAAAACATGGAAGAGACCACAAGTCAGAATGACCTCGAAAAAGCACAATTTCAAGTGATTTTTAAATTAACAAAGTCTAACAAAGTCTAAACCGTTAACCAATTCAATAGCAAAAACACTGTGATGGATATAATGTCAAAACACAATCGTCCCGTTTGATTGTATATTGAATACTACCCCCCATAATACAAATAAAATAACAATGCAGAGAAATAATAATGAAATCATGTTGCGACACGATTAAGGGTCAAAATGTAAAGCATACAACACCTCCACAATGCCGCACCCGGCGTTGCCTACCTTAAAAACTCTTAATTTATCGTATGGAGCGGCTGACATGGATACTGCCTGTTTGAAAAGTCAGTTTCACCAACCCCGTTTAAATATCAACTAACTCCACCCCTATTGCGGCCACGTGTTTACCTCCGAATGTGAAAATGAAAAAAAGATTTAAACAAATCAGCATCATGCATCAGTGCATCAGCATCATGCTATATTCTTTCGTGCCATGGGACAGGGCACTCTCCAGGTTTGCACCCCAAAAGGATTAAATGAATAGAACATTGAACAAAAAGGTGTGCGGGTTGCTAATCAACTAAGTCACATTTTCCTCGCTGCCCAACTAGCACCCAGCACCCACCATGAAACTCACCTTAAAAAACAATCCTCGCTGAAAACTGGATTTGACAAAGACAATGGATTACTCTGAAAGACTTTTCAAGGGAGTTCATATGAACGCGTCGTATTTTACACATTTATAGAGTTCTGTGTCATCTGTTTAAGTTGCTTTGTATGGTTTTAACTTTATTGATTTGTTTAAATCTTTTTTTCATTTTCACATTCGGAGGTAAACACGTGGCCGCAATAGGGGTGGAGTTAGTTGATATTTAAACGGGGTTGGTGAAACTGACTTTTCAAACAGGCAGTATCCATGTCAGCCGCTCCATACGATAAATTAAGAGTTTTTAAGGTAGGCAACGCCGGGTGCGGCATTGTGGAGGTGTTGTATGCTTTACATTTTGACCCTTAATCGTGTCGCAACATGATTTCATTATTATTTCTCTGCATTGTTATTTTATTTGTATTATGGGGGGTAGTATTCAATATACAATCAAAGGGGACGATTGTGTTTTGACATTATATCCATCACAGTGTTTTTGCTATTGAATTGGTTAACGGTTTAGACTTTGTTAGACTTTGTTAATTTAAAAATCACTTGAAATTGTGCTTTTTCGAGGTCATTCTGACTTGTGGTCTCTTCCATGTTTTACAGTTACCCCTGACGAAGGGCGAGAAGCCCGAAATGCATTGGGTTAAATTACTTCATGATTAATGGATTCTTTCGACATGCTGTAACAAAGGCTATTTAGCATATTACATGCATTTGAAAATCGAAATGACCAATTTCATATGCAAAAGATTTCAATAAAATGTGGTTAAATCGAATGAACTTCAGTTGAACGATGATTTTTTCATCTACTACGCGGTGTCGCAACCTGGGACTGATACGCAATTGTGCATCAGCATCAGGCTATATTCTTTCGTGCCATGGGACAGGGCACTCACCAGGTTTGCACCCCAAAAGGATTAAATGAATAGAACATTGAACAAAAAGGTGTGCGGGTTGCTAATCAACTAAGTCACATTTTCCTCGCTGCCCAACTAGCACCCAGCACCCACCATGAAACTCACCTTAAAAAACAATCCTCGCTGAAAACTGGATTTGACAAAGACAATGGATTACTCTGAAAGACTTTTCAAGGGAGTTCATATGAACGCGTCGTATTTTACACATTTATAGAGTTCTGTGTCATCTGTTTAAGTTGCTTTGTATGGTTTTAACTTTATTGATTTGTTTAAATCTTTTTTTCATTTTCACATTCGGAGGTAAACACGTGGCCGCAATAGGGGTGGAGTTAGTTGATATTTAAACGGGGTTGGTGAAACTGACTTTTCAAACAGGCAGTATCCATGTCAGCCGCTCCATACGATAAATTAAGAGTTTTTAAGGTAGGCAACGCCGGGTGCGGCATTGTGGAGGTGTTGTATGCTTTACATTTTGACCCTTAATCGTGTCGCAACATGATTTCATTATTATTTCTCTGCATTGTTATTTTATTTGTATTATGGGGGGTAGTATTCAATATACAATCAAACGGGACGATTGTGTTTTGACATTATATCCATCACAGTGTTTTTGCTATTGAATTGGTTAACGGTTTAGACTTTGTTAGACTTTGTTAATTTAAAAATCACTTGAAATTGTGCTTTTTCGAGGTCATTCTGACTTGTGGTCTCTTCCATGTTTTACAGTTACCCCTGACGAAGGGCGAGAAGCCCGAAATGCATTGGGTTAAATTACTTCATGATTAATGGATTCTTTCGACATGCTGTAACTAAGGCTATTTAGCATATTACATGCATTTGAAAATCGAAATGACCAATTTCATATGCAAAAGATTTCAATAAAATGTGGTTAAATCGAATGAACTTCAGTTGAACGATGATTTTTTCATCTACTACGCGGTGTCGCAACCTGGGACTGATACGCAATTGTGCATCAGCATCATGCTATATTCTTTCGTGCCATGGGACAGGGCACTCTCCAGGTTTGCACCCCAAAAGGATTAAATGAATAGAACATGGAACAAAAAGGTGTGCGGGTTGCTAATCAACTAAGTCACATTTTCCTCGCTGCCCAACTAGCACCCAGCACCCACCATGAAACTCACCTTAAAAAACAATCCTCGCTGAAAACTGGATTTGACAAAGACAATGGATTACTCTGAAAGACTTTTCAAGGGAGTTCATATGAACGCGTCGTATTTTACACATTTATAGAGTTCTGTGTCATCTGTTTAAGTTGCTTTGTATGGTTTTAACTTTATTGATTTGTTTAAATCTTTTTTTCATTTTCACATTCGGAGGTAAACACGTGGCCGCAATAGGGGTGGAGTTAGTTGATATTTAAACGGGGTTGGTGAAACTGACTTTTCAAACAGGCAGTATCCATGTCAGCCGCTCCATACGATAAATTAAGAGTTTTTAAGGTAGGCAACGCCGGGTGCGGCATTGTGGAGGTGTTGTATGCTTTACATTTTGACCCTTAATCGTGTCGCAACATGATTTCATTATTATTTCTCTGCATTGTTATTTTATTTGTATTATGGGGGGTAGTATTCAATATACAATCAAACGGGACGATTGTGTTTTGACATTATATCCATCACAGTGTTTTTGCTATTGAATTGGTTAACGGTTTAGACTTTGTTAGACTTTGTTAATTTAAAAATCACTTGAAATTGTGCTTTTTCGAGGTCATTCTGACTTGTGGTCTCTTCCATGTTTTACAGTTACCCCTGACGAAGGGCGAGAAGCCCGAAATGCATTGGGTTAAATTACTTCATGATTAATGGATTCTTTCGACATGCTGTAACTAAGGCTATTTAGCATATTACATGCATTTGAAAATCGAAATGACCAATTTCATATGCAAAAGATTTCAATAAAATGTGGTTAAATCGAATGAACTTCAGTTGAACGATGATTTTTTCATCTACTACGCGGTGTCGCAACCTGGGACTGATACGCAATTGTGCATCAGCATCATGCTATATTCTTTCGTGCCATGGGACAGGGCACTCTCCAGGTTTGCACCCCAAAAGGATTAAATGAATAGAACATGGAACAAAAAGGTGTGCGGGTTGCTAATCAACTAAGTCACATTTTCCTCGCTGCCCAACTAGCACCCAGCACCGACCATGAAACTCACCTTAAAAAACAATCCTCGCTGAAAACTGGATTTGACAAAGACAATGGATTACTCTGAAAGACTTTTCAAGGGAGTTCATATGAACGCGTCGTATTTTACACATTTATAGAGTTCTGTGTCATCTGTTTAAGTTGCTTTGTATGGTTTTAACTTTATTGATTTGTTTAAATCTTTTTTTCATTTTCACATTCGGAGGTAAACACTAGGGGTGGGCGGAATTTGCGGAATTAACCTTCGCAAATTATCGCGAGAATGTTTAAAATTATCGCAAACAAGCAGAAATATCGCGAAGATGCGGAAGTTTTTTTCCGGCATGTTCGCGAGATTTTCTGCATGGTTGCGGGTCGCCAACTTACCCATGTGGTTGCTTGCGGGCGCGGCCATCTTGTTTTGAGTTGTTCTCGCGGTGCATGATCGCGAGAAGAAAGACGTGATCGCGCGACGCATGACGTCACTGCGGGCGCGAACTGTCGCGAGACAGCGCAAATGGCTAAAAACAATACAACATCTCATGGAGAACGCGACCGGATCAAGAAAACTTGTCGGCGAACGCAGGGATTCAGGTAAGGCGATCGCGCGCGCGCGAGAATGTATCATTTTACAGCGCGAGCAAGAAACAAATTATCGCCAAGCTGCGGAAACCGGAATTTTTGACATTTTCGCGCTCTCCGCGGAACGCAAAAATGTCAAATTATTGCAATTTCCGCGAACGGAACGAAATTTTTGCCCAGGCCTAGTAAACACGTGGCCGCAATAGGGGTGGAGTTAGTTGATATTTAAACGGGGTTGGTGAAACTGACTTTTCAAACAGGCAGTATCCATGTCAGCCGCTCCATACGATAAATTAAGAGTTTTTAAGGTAGGCAACGCCGGGTGCGGCATTGTGGAGGTGTTGTATGCTTTACATTTTGACCCTTAATCGTGTCGCAACATGATTTCATTATTAATTCTCTGCATTGTTATTTTATTTGTATTATGGGGGGTAGTATTCAATATACAATCAAACGGGACGATTGTGTTTTGACATTATATCCATCACAGTGTTTTTGCTATTGAATTGGTTAACGGTTTAGACTTTGTTAGACTTTGTTAATTTAAAAATCACTTGAAATTGTGCTTTTTCGAGGTCATTCTGACTTGTGGTCTCTTCCATGTTTTACAGTTACCCCTGACGAAGGGCGAGAAGCCCGAAATGCATTGGGTTAAATTACTTCATGATTAATGGATTCTTTCGACATGCTGTAACTAAGGCTATTTAGCATATTACATGCATTTGAAAATCGAAATGACCAATTTCATATGCAAAAGATTTCAATAAAATGTGGTTAAATCGAATGAACTTCAGTTGAACGATGATTTTTTCATCTACTACGCGGTGTCGCAACCTGGGACTGATACGCAATTGTGCATCAGCATCATGCTATATTCTTTCGTGCCATGGGACAGGGCACTCTCCAGGTTTGCACCCCAAAAGGATTAAATGAATAGAACATTGAACAAAAAGGTGTGCGGGTTGCTAATCAACTAAGTCACTTGTTCTACTACCTCAGTCAAATCACCTTTTTTCCCCCTCTTTTCACCCTGTTGGGCACCTCCAACTCTTTTTCTTATAGTGTTCGCTAATTGCTGTTTAAATTCAAAAATGATAAATTGCTTCTGCTTCGTGTGATTAAAAAACACTCTAGCATTATGTAATTGTTTATTCATTTCTTGATTTTGATTTTGCTTTTTAAGCATCTATGTTCTGGGACCACTTCTTTATATACCACCAGAAGAGTGGGCAGCTTTTTCCACCCTTCCCAGTATCAGGGAAGCCTGTGACACATAGTCTAATCTCCTCCACAAAACTGCCCTTCAAACATACTCAGATTTGTAGTCCTGTTTAGCCCATTATAATATCAGAACTACAACTCCCAGAAGGCAAAAAAAAAAACTTGAACCAGACATGCTTCCTACAAATGTACCTGAGACTGCTACTCAACCAGATGAGTGCTTCAGATAGTACAAGGGACACAAATGAGGTGTAATCACCAAAATCCTCCTGAAATCTAATTATATATAATGCTAGGCCTGTGCATAAATGTTAGTTGAAAACCGACAGATTTGCTGAGAGGGAATCACATTAAAGGAAGACCTGTATCATAGTTGTTGTTTGTGGTGTTTATTTGCAAACAAAGTGTTAGGAGTATTATAACCCTGCCATAACACAGGACCAGATAGAGAACAAAAAGGTGCAGTGGAAATGCCTAACATTAACCCCATATTACATTGTGTGAGTGCACATGGTCTGCACACCCAACCCTCCCTATAAATAGTTGTTTTTTTTAAACAAATTGAGTCACAATTCATTTGACAGAGGAATGTTACAAATAATTTGTCTAGTCATTGATATATTAAGCAGTTTTGAAGAGTAATACATTGAACATTCTAAGGACTCACAGTTCAGCATCACAAGATGGTTTATGTTGTGGTATTCAGTTTTCAAATGTGGTCACTCTTTTACTCACTCACTCACTCACTCACTCACTCACTCACTCACACACTCATTCACTCACTCACCCACTTCCAAAGAGCATTATTTTCTGCATCATATAATTATGTATGTGCCTATAATGATAATGTGTGCTGCTCCTTCTGGAGTGCTCTGATGGCTAGATGGGCTGAGGATATCTCAGCTCATATAGCTCTGGCTCCTTGTGTGCCACATGACCATCCCAGCCCTGTCTACAACCACCATTGTGGGTCAAATGTGTGCCATTAATGGATGATACCATGTTAGATCTGGAATTTTTTATTTCATTTTCTGAAATTTCATTTTGTTTTATTATTATTAAAAACTGTGCCAAAGCTCCTATCAAAGGAAAAGAATCAAAGAGTAGATGAAAATACCTCAACTTTCCCTGTAAAGATGCCTATTAAATTCCTGGGCCTGTGACTGCTGGTAGGGTGCCCTGCTCTGAAACGCAGTGGCACAACATTACCAGGTTGCGCAGGACGCAGATCGCCTCAGGGCATCCTATCATAATGAATGTGCCATCCCCAGTGGGGCCCCAAACTGGTGCCTGCCATAAAGGCAGCGCATTAGTGAAAGGTAGACTCAGCTGTTAGATGCCTCTGGTTGGCCTTTCACTGTACAGGTGCCACCCCACCTGCATTGGAAAGGAAATCAGGCTGGTGTAGTGAGTGACTGCAGCCGCCTGCAGAGGAATTTTTGGGTTGTTCATGGGACTAATTTGGACGTTACTCATGTAATTCCATGTAGCGTAATTACATAAGAACTCTGCAAGATTATTTTTGAATTAAGCATGAAGAGTAGTTCTGTGTTTAGCCAAAATTAATGTGAGGATGCATTTTTCTCGAGAAATAGTGGTCAATGCAGCAGAACACGAATAGCGGATGTGAACAGTCACTCATGCTAGCAAAATGTGCTCTCGGGGTACGATTTTTCCCTAATTTATTACTAGTTTTTAGTACTATTTGCTTAACTTGAAATGCATGCTTGTGTTCAAAATGAACGTGAGGGTGTATTTTCAGCACTAACTGCAGCAGAAAACAAATAGTGAGCACTAGTGGGCACTCACTAAATTTGCTCTCTCAGTAGGATTCTTTTCCCCAAATTGCTCTTACTTATGCAAGCAGGAGTAATTGCATAATTACTGATGATTTATTGTCAAAGAGTATTGTGGAATTGCCTAAGTTACTCCGATTACTCCAGCATTATCTAAATCCTGCCCAAGCCTACATGTGTCCCATTTTACCATTCTGAAGGGTTGGGGGGGTGGGGAGGGGGCTCATTCACTGTACACCAGCTCAATGTCACTCAGGGTCAGGGTGCCCAATGACAGCTCCTTTGTTTCTCCATCATCATCTGTGATGCAGCACAGGTGCAGAGCTAAAGTTATTCCTTAGTTGCATGCCACCAGGCAAATGAGGGAACGATCCAGAGATTGTGCAGATGCACCTGTAGTGCCAACCCAATCTATATTACAGAGGGGGCCGTGCAAGCATTTTCAGCCTCTTCTGTAATACCAAAGTTCCCTGGGGGTGGAGAAAGCGGGCACACATGCCCATTGTGCCTCCTGGGCCCTTCGCATATTACGGATCCTACAGTCTTTGTGTTGTACATTGAAAAAATGTTACTCTTCCATCTGGTAATAATATTCCTGCATTTTCTGTAGCTTCAAATAAGCTATGAGATGGCATGGCTGTATTGTGTCACAATCTCAACTTTGTTCACTTTTGAGTTGCTTGGGAACGTGACATAACCCCCAGGTAGACATGTAGGACCTGGAAAGATTCACATATTTGCATGAATTTTCTTCAAAAGGACGTTGTCAGGCTCTCAAAATTAAACAAGGCTGCATGCAGGTGCAATCAAACATGAACCATCACAATATTTAATTTATAAAAAAGAAAACAAGCATTGGCATAGCCAATAGGTCTCGCCTTTGGGACCTTATAAGTGTTTAGCCATGCAACAGTTGCATAACTAAATACTTATAAGGTCGCAAAAGCGAGACCTATTGGCTATGCCAAGCGGCCGTGCGGCCGCGAAAGTGAAAGTAATCGCCGTCAAGCGCGGTGAGCGCGCCCGCGCACATGCACTGTAGCTCTAGGTTGCCTGGTAGCACTTTTTGGAGCCCTCTCTATAAGTCTCGCCAGACCAGCGCATTCGCTGGGTCAGGCGAGACCTAAAAAGGAAGCGCAGTGACCCAACTTATCTTGGGACCACGCAGTTTCAGCTGTATAATGCTGGTTACCTAAAAATAAGGTTGCCTTGTCTTGATTTCACCTCATGCCTCTTTCTTCCCCCACCCTACATATTTCCCCTATTTAGCTCACTCTCGCAGGTTCATCTTCATTCGTGCTTTCTCCCATTGTCAATGCTTTCCTATCTTTAGCTCCCCCCATTTTCTGCTCTTCTACGTACTGCCTTGGATCAAAGTGCGATGATCAAAAATAAGTACATGCCCCTGAAAATGAGTGTCAGTGCCCACCACCTGCATTCCCTGGCGGAAATTAAGCACTGAAGCACGGTGAACGGGTACAGATCGAATATAAATTGGACGGGGACATGCCATAACAAATGTATTTCGTATTAAGCGATTTTATTTAGCGCTCCTCGTCACTTTTTAGTAAACCAAAGCGCTTGATTAAGTTGTCAGTTTGTCACCAAGTGGACAATGATATTCCCGGCAATATCCCTGGCATGAGCTTTCAATCCACTGCGGGAAGAAGAGCAGGGCGCAGGTGCAGCATGGACGTCACACCAGCGACTGCTGCCTGTTGATGAAGTATTATAATTGAAGGACGAATGGTTGGCGATGTTCTACGGTGAACCAGCAGACTGACTTTTTTTTCCGGCGCTGAGGAATTACAGTTTGAGCAAAACAGCCCATCCGGGTCTGCTTTTGTAAGTACTTGGAAAGGTTAGTCAGACAATCTGATTTTGTTTTTACCTACAGAGCACCGTCATAAGCCACGAATCTACGAAAAAAAACGTGCATCTTTCCAGGTAAACAATCTCAGCACAGCTGAAGTCTCTTTTCCTCTCGGCTCTTCTTTATTCACTGAGTCATTCTTTTTTGTTGCCTTTTTTTTGTACAGTGCCACACGACTTGTATTGATTTTTTTAATAAAAACCTAAAATACTCGAACGTTTCATTTGCAGCTGTGTTTTATGCAAGTATGAAGGCACGAGGGAAAAGGAAGATTTCCAAAAAAGCTTCAACACCCTGCTTAGTTTGGAGCAGCAGGGTTCGCGAGCTGGCACAGATGTTGTCGGAAGCTGTGATTTGTATTCACGAGCACTCGGCGAGGAAGGCAGTTCCTGCCAGCTGTTTATGAACATCTGCCCACCCCACAAATAACTGTGGTTTTGCGCTTCTTGCTCGTTGCTTAGGATTGCTGCGTCTGAAGGTGAGCTATGATTGATGTTGGGCAGCTCTGTGTGGTCAGCAGCTCTGCCAATGCACCTGGGCACGCACCCTCCCTGCTAAAAATACATGCGCTGCAAGAGACCTGCATTTCCAGGCTCAGCTGCGGTCATTGCACTGTAGAATATATATATATATATATATATATATATTCACTGAAAAAACCATAGGTTTCAGGCACGTTATAGCTAGGAATTAGCATTTAAAAAACCTTAGAAATTCACTGAAAAAACCATAGGTTTCAGGGGCGATATAGTTAGCTGGACTTTTCACTCGTACAAAACCATAGAAATTCCCCCGTTATAGTTAGTTCAGCTAAAGAAATATAACGTGCATAAAGAACAAACAGAAGAGCAGAAAGAAGCCTTGTTGCAAAATCCTCCTGTACCCTCAACTTTTTCAGACGGATACTGGTGGTAACTGAGTCTGCCTAAGCAGTCCTAGAGCCAGTGCTATGTTAAAAGGCACTCAGAATACAGTGAAAACACCTACATACACTAGGGCACACTATGCGTTGGGGTCCCCCTGTGATTAGCATGACCTCCTCTGTAAGCCCCTAGTATATAATAGGGCAGGGGATTAAAACTACCTCTTAAAACGCACCACAGGGCGTGTTTGAACACGTCAGCTCATGCCCCGTCCCCTCCCTTCCCCACTGTGTAAACACACCCTGTAGCCATTTTAAGTTGGGAGATTAAGTCCCCTTGAATCCTGAGGGTCCCTAGGGTCCAACTAGACCACTAGGTACCTCCAGTAAGCGCCACAGAGCTGCGTTGCAGAGAGGTGTCAAAAGTGGCACGGTCTGCACCACCTCTCTGCAACGCAGAGCAGTGGTGCTTACTGGAAGCACCTGGTGGGCTAGTTGGACCCCAGGGTCCCTCAGGATTGAAAGGGAATTATTTCCCCAACTTAAAAACGTGCCACAGGGCGTGTTTGCACACGTCACCTCAGGCCCCGTCCCCTCCCTTCACCACTGTGTAAACGCGCCCTGTGGCCGTTCTGAGTTGAGAGATTAAGTCCCCTTGAATCCTAAGGGTCCCTAGGGTCAAACTAGCCCACTAGGTACCTCCAGTAAGCGCCACAGAGCTGCGTTGCATGGAGGTGTAAAAAGTGGCGTGGCCTCAGAACACCTGTCTGCAACGCAGCTCCCTGGCGCATACTGGAGATACCTGTTGGGCTAGTTGGCCCTCAGGGACTCTCAGTATTGAAGGGGAATTAATTCCTCAACTTACAACTGGCCAGGGGGCGCGTTTGCAGAGTGCTGCAAGAAGGGGGCATTGCCTCCGGCGCGATGCCGGTCTTTTATTTATTTATTTTTAAGAAGGAGGGCTGTGTGGCCCCCTTTCTTTTTCTAATTTATTAGCCCTGGGGACCCCATCCCCCAGGGCCTGCACCCTAATTTTTTTTGTTGAAAAAAATTAATTTGGCCCTCCCAAGGCCTAAATAGGCCCCGGGGACCCCAACCCCCGGGTCATGGCCTTTTTTTATTTTTTTTATTTTTAATTCTTTAGGAGGGGGGCTGTGTTGCTGGACAAACCGTATGTACCTATCACCATGACGATTTGCGTGATATTCATTAAAAGGCGACTATGCATACAATGAATCCACGTAGAATGTATTCACACCACTAGTGAAGCTCTGACATGTCTGACACCCTACCGTGCCTAATCCCGGCGCCCCCGCTGGTGGGTACTCTCCAAGTAGACACCCTTGTCGTTTATTTATACAAACATGGGTAGCTATTGACGGGCACATTTAATACACATGCACACCACGCCGTTCAAAGGGGATTCGACAAAAATTCGACCAAACTATGCAAGAAACCCCCTCACGGTTAATAAAACACACATCCACCGCCGGATGTGTAATACTTTTTATTTTACTCTCTGGAAAGGAGACAAACCTCACTTGAGAGTCACAGCGTGCTCCTGGCTGAGCCCAATGCTGTGTTACACCCACCATTGCCTGCCGAGTGCCACACACCTCTGTGTTGTATTCCACCATCTAGTGCTTATGCTATGACACTCTCTAGCCCATGTGCACTGTAACACCACCCCGTGAATATGTCATGCCACACTTGCCTTCGCACGGGTTATATTGCCCCATCTAACGTGCCTTCCTCGATGCCTATGTTATAAAGCACAGCGCTATGCCATACTTATTACAATCTGGGATCCATATCTTTGTCACAGTGCATATGCAATGTTACACTACCCAGCACATATTTTATATTAAAACTTTAGAGACTACTTAGGTTACACAACACTGCCCTGTGCATATTACACTCCAAGGCGCATATCACATAGCAAGCGCTAGTGCCTGTGCTATCACGCGCTCTCCAATGAATCTGTCATTGCGCACAATGTATTGCATATTATATTTCACGCCCCGGTTCATCTTATATCACACTTTTTGGTGCATAGTTTATACCAGATACTATAACTAGTTTTCATTTTCAATCGTGCTCTCAGGACTATGTTCTATATAACACTGCGTCCACCTACCCTTGTCACGGACATTACATTTTGCGATGGGGGGTGGAAGGTCAGGGGATGTTTCTGCCAAGTGAGCCCGGAGTCACAGTCCCAAACGTCCTCTTCTTCCTGAATAAAAGTGAGATTATGCTGCATACTTGTTCATATTTTAAGTAGTTCGCACAGACACACATTTTAAAAACAATAAAGTTCCTAATACCCACCTTCTATGAACAGTTAGCTTGCTGCCCCATCCACCTCCTCCCTATCCTCTGTTGTCTGAATCCATGGACTAGCCTCCTCCCTCCTGCCATGCATGGTCTGATGTGCTGCCACTGCCCTCCATTTAGCATGATGTACCAGTCCACTCCTCCTGCCCTCCATTGCCCAATTCTATGGGCAATCATTGACCTCCTGCTTAGCCTCTATGCTTAGCTTGCTGCCCCTATTCTCCTTCCCCCTGCCCTCCGATGTCTTTGTGCATGCCCCTGCTCCATCCTTTTTGACCACCATGTTCCATGGACCTGCCACTCCTATCTACTCTGAGTGTTCTGTTGAGCTGCCACTCCCCTCCCACCTGCCTAGCATTGTCAGATGACTGTAACCTGTCCCTGCCACGTCCACCCTGCCTGTCCACATGCCATGCCCCTATCCCCTTCCTCCTGTCCTTCATGGTCCATTTTACTGCCACACCCTTCTGCCCTCCCTGGTCTGTTGTGCTGCAACTGCTCCTCTTGCCTGCCCCGAGTGGTCTGTTGTGAGGCCCCTTCCCCTGAACTCTCTTGTCTGTGGCCAGGTCTTGACCCTCCCTTCTATCCTCCATGGTCCTTTGTGCATGCCCCTGCACCCTCCTTCTTGCCCATCATAGCCATTGTGCTGCCACTAACCCTCCCGCTTGCCATGCATGGTTTTCTGTGCTGCCATGGCCCCTCCCACCTTCCCTGTGTGGTCAGCTAGCTGCTCCTGACCCCCTCCCACCTTCCCTCCATGGTCTGTGTGTATGCCATCAGTCTCACTGTTGCTCTCCATGGTGTGTCTTGTTTCTAGTGCCCATCCTGCCTGACCTCCATGGTCATCTTGCTGCTCCTGCCCTGCCCCCTTGCCCCCAGCCCTCTGTTTCCATGTGCAGACCTCTATTCCCTCCTTCCTGGCTTCTCGGTTCCATTGTAATGCCCCTGATCCGTCCCTCCTGCCCTTTATGGTCTGTTATGCTGCAGCTTTCTCTCCTGTCTGTCCATTATCGTCAGCTAGCTACCATTGCCTCTTTCCCCTCTGTTGTCTGTTGTCCATGTGCATGGTCCTGTCCCCTCCCTATTGCTTTCTATGGATTGTTGTGCTGCACTCCCGTCCCGCATGCCCTGTGTGGTGTATTGTGCTGCTGCAAACCCTGATGCCTGCCCTGTAGGGTCAGTTTGGTGCTCCTCTCAATGTCCCTCCTGTCCTCTGTTATCTGAGTCCATGTCCCTACCCCAATTCCTCCTGCCTACCATGATCCAATGTACCATACTTGCGAACATTTTGAACTTGGTAAGAGGGAGATTTTGAAATAAATCTGGGGTATTGATTTTGCCCTTTGAGTTACATTGAAAAAGAGAAGATTGTAGACAGGAACCAGATCAAGTAAAGCCCATTTGAGCTTAAAAACATTGGACGTTTCCTGGCTGAAATGTATGGTTGTATGACCACTGCCTCTTCTTTCTGCCCACAATGGTCTATTACATCACCACAGCCTCTCTTGCCAGTCCTGTATTGTTGGTTTGTAGCCCCTGCCCCCCTTTCCACTTCCCTCCATAGTCTGTTGTGTTGCCACTGCCCTTCCTGCCTGCCTAGTGTGGTCAAATTGTTGCCTCTGCACTCTCCTACCTGCCTTCAATTTTCAGAGTCCGTGCCCCTGGCCTCTGCCTCTCAATAGTATCCCAATGAACAACTAGATTGCTAACATTCTATATTTATTACAAAAGTGTGGAACGCCTGACGTCATCTTGATGTCAAACTACCGACCAATCTCACTCCTTCCATGCGTCAGCAAACTGGTAGAGAAACTGGTCAATGGGCAACTGTCTCAGTTTCTAGAATCGAACAACCTTCTGCGGCAGTCCCAAACTGGGTTCCGCCCAGGCCACGGCACAGATACCGCCCTTCTCGCTGTCATCGAAGAGGCAAGGTGCATTCTGGATTCAGGAGGGTCAGTGGCAGTGATCCTCCTGGACCTCAGCGCAGCCTTTGACACGGTTAACCACCGTGTCCTTCTCTATCGGCTGGCCATGGCAGGGCTCGCAGGCTCCGCGATTACTTGGATAGAATCCTTCCTTTCAGGGCGCTCGTTCCAGGTATGGGATGGCAATTCACACTCTGCCTCCCTCCCCCTCCTGAGCGGAGTCCCCCAGGGGTCCTCATTAAGCCCCACTTTGTTTAATGCTTACATGGCCCCCCTTGAGGATGTCGTCGCCCCCTTCGGGATCAAGATAGTAAGTTATGCGGACGACACGCAATTGGTCGTCTCTCTCTCACACCTTGACAAACACCCAGACAACCTACTGAATTGCCTCCAGGAAATTCACCACTGGATGTGCGAGTCATCGCTCAAGCTAAACGGCTCAAAGACAGAAGTCATGCTTCTGGGCAAGCAATGGACATCCATCCCCTCATCGGTCTGGCCAGATGTTTTCGGGGAAGTTCCCACCCCGAAACAAGAAATCAAGACCTTAGGAGTCTGGCTGGAACCCAAGCTGTCGCTGAAAACTCAAGCAGTCAAAACAGCAGGCATCTGTTTCAGGCTCATGCGCTCCATCCGCAAGATCCTTCCACTACTTCCGCCCCTATCTAGGAAACTCCTGGTCCAAGGTCTGATCCTGGCGCGGCTAGACTACAGCAACATGGTCTATCTAGGAGCTCCGGAAGCCACCATGGCAAAACTTCAGCGCACGCAAAATGCAGCTGCCCGGCTCCTTTTGAATCTCCCTTCCAGAGCCTCAGCCAGACCAGCGATCAAGGCCCTCCACTGGCTCCCTATTCGACAAAGGGTAGAATTTAAGGCCCTGTGCACCGCACACAAACTTCTCAATGGTCTTGGCCCTGACATCCTGAGAGACCTGGTCACCCCTTACAAAGCCCCCAGATCCCTACGCTCGGACAATGAGCGGCTGGCCAACGTCCCTAGATACAGGAAGGCACGCACCAGCGGCCGTCGCTTTTCTGTAAAAGTCTCCTCCGGATGGAATTCACTTCCTCGCCCTCTGAGGACGGAACCCAGCCATCTCCTGTTCCGGAAAAAATTAAAAACGTTGCTGTTCCCAAAATAAGGTCGCCTGTCCCCTCTGGTCTCTACAATGTTAAAGCGCGGGGATGCCTTCGGGTCACCAGGCGCTCTACAAATCGCTAAATAAAAAATAAATAATAATAATAATGATGTAATCAAAACTGTAATGCCTAGAGCATTTCCTTTAGAAATTACATATATGAGATGGTCTTATTTGCATCAAAATTATTGTTAGTGCTCTAAAAAACTAAAATGAGGACATATTTTCTGAGTTTTCAAATAGCGACAAAGAACTTTTAAATTATTTGTAATCTTAGTTTTTTTATCCAGTTGACCACTTGATTAAATGTTGCATCCAAGGGGAGAGGGTGTGGAGTTACTTCCAGAGCTGCAGACTTTGCAACTGGGGAACCAGGTTGGAGTTTCTGCTTCAGCACAACATTCTGTGATTCTGGTCAAATCACTTAATCTCCCCATGTCTACAACCAAAATGAATTTGATCTTGTGTGATGTAACCAATGCTCATGTAAAGCACTCCAATACCTGACAAGTCTGCACTATATAAAACTGCAAATACACAAAAAATAAGTGTTTTGCACACTTCTGTCATTGGGCTACATTTGGGCTACATTTGGGTGATATTTGGGCTACATTTGGGCTACATTTTGGCTCTTTTGTCTCTGGTGGCCATTTTAGGAGATTTATTTGTTATGAAGTTTCCTAATTTCCTCATTTACTGCAGTCTCCTCAGTAGGAAATGCTTTCAGTTTTTTACTTTGATTCCATCAAGAAGGTATTCAGATATGTCACACATTTGCCATAAATTCTGAATGTTAGCACTCTAGTTGCTCATTAGATCACTGTAGTAAAGCTACTGCTCACCACGGAAGTCTGCTGCTAGTATTAGAAGTGCATGTTTCAGTCTGCATATCAGAATTTTTTAATGAAATAGAAGAGGATTTGAGAAGTCAATCAAAATATGCCCTAATTTTTCTTTCTTCAGCACTAATCATAATTTCTAAGGCAAAATGAACCCTCTCATTGTGTTCCTTTTTAAATTAAATGTTTTAAGTGTTACCAGTTTATTCCAATCAAGATGGCTTCAGGTATGCCATACTTTTGTCATAAGTAAGACAGTAAGCGCTTTAGTTGATCTTAGGAACACTCTGGGACGTTCTGTCATTGGGCTACATTTGGGCTACATCTGGGTGATATTTGGGTTACATTTGGGCTACATTTGGGCTCTTTTGTCTCTGGTGGCCATCTTGGGAGATTTATTTGTTATGAAGTTTCCTAATTTCCTCATTTACTGCAGTCTCCTCAGTAGGAAATACTTTCAGTTTTTTACTTTGATTCCATCAAGAAGGCATTCAGATGTGTCACACATTTTCCATAAATTCTGAATGTTAGCACTCTAGTTGCTCATTAGATCACTGTAGTAAAGCTACTGCTCACCAGGCAAATATGCTGCTGGTATTGAAAGTGCATGTTTCAGTCTGAATGTCAGAATTTTTTTATGAAATAAAAGAGGATTTCAGAAGTCAAAATGTGTTTTTCTTTCTGCAGCACTAATCATAATTTATATGGCAAAATGAACCCCCTCATTTTGTTCCTTTGTAAATTAAATGTTTTAAGTGTTACCACTTTATTCCAATCAAGATGGCTTCAGGTGTGCCATACTTTTGTCATAAGTAAGACTGTTAGCGCTCTAGTTGTTCTTTAGAACACTCTGGGAAGCTGCAGTAGAACACAAAGGAATCAACTGACAGTCTCTGCCCTTGTTGGATGTACATGTTATACTGAGAATGTCAGACTTCATTCTCACATGACTGAGAAAGATAATGTGAATTTACAGAAAATATGCTCTCAGTTTAGCTTATAGATCACCTTCCAAACCTCTGTGGGAAAAGCATGAGAAAATAGTTTTCTCTAAAACATGGTTCATGATATCACAGCAGAAGGCTTTTTCACATGGTAAAATCACCTTAGAACACACCACAATTCCTTAAATGAGTATGGTACCATCAACAAATGATTTATAATGTAACTAAAGTCTTAAAACCTTCTATTAACTGCAATGCTTTTTAATGAGGTGCTATCATGTATATTGGTCCCAAGATGGCTGCCAACACTTCTTGGATGATGTGCTGAGAGCCAATCAGATCTCAGGATGAGATGTGTGGTTAGGCTCCGCCCAGATATATATATTATTTTACTTTTGATTTTCTCAGGAACTACTGAACAGATTGACTCCATATATGCAAAAGGCACATCCCTGAGCTGAGGACTACCTCTTTGCCAAATTTCAAGTAATTCTGTTCAGCTGTTCGGGCTGTAACTTGGACTAAAGGTCCCTATGGAAAATTGCATGGGGAAAACACGTTTTGGGACCCCCCTTTTTTCTCAGCCCCCGCTTGGCGAATCCCCCCGAGACTTTCAGGGTAGGAGCAGAGCGGAGAGCCCCACCTATTTTGAAAATTTTGCGAGGATTCGTCAACCGGCGCCAAAGTTATTCCAAATAGAATGTTGCGGATTTCCTATGGAAACACGGTCTATAACTATCTAATGGCGACCGCCAGTAGATAATATATATATATATATATATATATATATATATATATATATATATATATACATATATATATACACACATATATATACATATATATATTCACTTAAAAAACCATAGGTTTCACACATGTTATAGTTAGCTGGACATTTCACTCGTGAAAAACCATTGAAATTCCCCCGTTATAGTTAGTGCAGGCAACTATAACTCACGCAACCGCAATCCTCTGCTGATGACGTCAGATATTACATCACTGTATTTAGACACTTATTTACCCATGTCTTCTTCCATTAATTTTTAGCTATACATATATTACAAATATTTTTTTTCAGAAAGACACATATGTCATCAGTGTCAAGAGTATTCCTGGTATACTTCGGGAACTTCCTACTGAGGGAACTGATTTATGACCAGGCTCGCCCAAACTCCAAGAAGGGGGCCAACGGAATAACCTTTTTTGCAAAACCCGACAATTAATCTCCCCATTTCAGCAGCTAGCAGCAGAAGTCTACCTCATTAACCCTGCTAGACTTAAAGTGATTTTTAATGGGGGATTTAAAATATTTCTGTCTGAAATTAAGGCTGGGGAATACTTAGAGGAAATTAAGTCCACGAAGGGTCCAAGATAGAGAGATAGAAAGATCACCACAGGTACAAGCATAGACATATGCACATGCACGGAAATGGATAATGCAATGGGAGGACGGGGGGGTTAAATAGACAGGGATCTCCCGGTCCTTTGTCTTTTGGCTCCTCCACCCCTTCTTTACCTTTTAATTTTTAATTTTTTGATGTTCTTAATACTAGCCTAGCTGCAGGCGAAGTACAAATTCTATCGATGTAGTAATGTCCTACACTAAATCTTCAAAGAGCAGACTAGTCGAGCACACACTTAAACTTGTAAGGCGTGATTAGCGGCGGAGTCTCACTACTGACCACCATCGTTCAGGTTTTTCCTGATCGCTCCAAAGAAGGGGGGGGGGGCGGGGGGTAGGGAGAGGGTCACTTTTAGATTAGCACAATGGATTCAAGGACACCGTTTCCCACACAACTTTTTTACTTACTCATTTAATAAACACAACTAAAGAATTCACCAAGGAAGAATATCTAATGAATCAAGAAACTTCTGGTCTAGTTTATTCAAAACACCCAAATGGCTAAAATAAATACTCTCAGGCTTATTTCCGCTAATATCTGTGGGCTAAACGATGCCGTAAAAAGGCATAAAGTCTCGCAAGGCATACGGTCTTTAGGGGGCGATATCATCTGTCTCCAGGAGACATATATAGAGGGATCACAAAAACACCTATTAAACTCACTAGGGCTTAAAGTTATAGGGGCTACTACAGAAGGAGCCAAAATAAAGGGGGTAGGAATTATGGTTGATAGGAGACTTCCTTTAAAAAACCCACGTGTCAAATCCGATTCACTGGGTAGATGGGTAATCACCGAATGCCATCTCTTCTCTAATCCCCCTTTTACTCTATGCTCTATCTATGGTTGTAACTCTGATGACCCAGGGGTCATCAATCTGATCTCTGGAGAATTATTTAACTGGCCCACTCCAATAATTATCTGTGGTGACCTCAACATTAATTTGCCCTGCGACTGGAAAACTGACAATAAGTGGAAGTATAAAGGCAGGAAACCGTTAGTGTTTCAAGCAATCATTAATTTAGCCCAAACCCATGGGCTGAGTGATGTTTGGTCTAAACTTAACTCCAACCAACCTGGATATACCTATTTTTCTGCACCCCACCGGTCATTTGCTAGACTAGACTATTTTCTTATTTCTTCATCCCTATTAGGCAAATGTACCATAGACACAGCGCCGCGTTTTATGTCAGACCACAACCCACTTATTTTGAACATCAAGGGGCTAGAGAACTGGAAAGAACCCCCAAGATGGAGTTTCGAGAAAGCACTTTTGCAAGACATAGGCTACAGAACTCATATGCAAACCTGGATTCAGGAGTTTCTGGAGATAAACACCGGAACGGCCTCAACCATGGTAGTCTGGGATACACTAAAAGCGGGTATTCGGGGAGAAACCTTAAGGATCTCGATCAGGAAAAACAAGAAAGATAAATTGCAAGTGATCATTCTCCAGGAAAAGCTCAAAGAATCAGAAATTAAACTAGTCCAAATGGTTCACACTGGTCAGGATGTCGAGAACCTACAAAATGAAGTAATATTAATCAAGGCCGAAATAGGGGCGGTATTTGCTGAAAAAAACGCAGCTAAATGGGCAGTGACGCGAGAAACAAATTATGAATGCAGCGATCGCATTGGTCATCACCTTGCTGTTAAAACTAGACAACAGGCCACAGAAAGCGAAATACTCTTGATTCAATTACCAACAGGAGTTGAAACTAGTGATCCTAGTGAAATACAAAAAGGCTTTCAAGATTTCTACTCCAAGCTATATTCAGAGGAGAATAGCAGGCCAGTCGATTTAGAAGATCCTGAAACTACCAAATATTTAAAGGAGATAGAGTTAAGACAGCTCAACCAGGAGTATCGTGAACAACTGGAAAATATCCCGAATTGGGATGATATCCTGGAAGCCCTAACCAGCCTTCCAGATGGGAAAGCCACGGGAATGGATGGCATTCCCGTGGAGTTCTATAAAATATTCGCACCCCAAATCAAGCCCATCTTTCTCGCTGTAATAACCACCATAGTTAACGGGGCTTCTCCTCCGGCCTCCTGGTCCAATGCCAAAATCTCTATTTTTCTTAAAAAAGACAAATCACCTCTAGAGATGGGCTCCTATAGACCAATCACACTTATAAATTGCGATTCTAAAGTATACTCAAAAAATACCTGCAACAAGAATATCTACTGTAGTTGAATCCCTGGTGTCAGAATGGCAACACAGATTCATTCCCAAGAAAGGCACCACTGAGCACATTAAACAGGCCATTACTCTGTTTGACGCAGCACAGGTGACAGGAGACCCGATGTCTTTGATCTTACTAGATGCTGAAAAAGCATTTGATCGGGTCGCCTGTCGATTCCTGTGGTGTGTCATGAAGAGGATGGGATTCGGGCCAAAACTCACGCAGGCTGTACGAGCTCTGTACCAGAGCCCGACGGCCTGTGTGTTGGTTAATGGGAGACTGACCGAGCAATTTAACATCTCTCGGGGAACCAGGCAAGGTTGCCCCTGCTCCCCTCTACTCTTTGCCCTTTACATAGACCCCCTAATCAAGAGGATTGAAAAGAATCCAACAATTCTGGCAATAAGTATGCAGGGAATCGACACTAAAATCATGGCTTATGCTGATGACTTGGCCATAACCACTTCTGAACCTAAGAGCGCTATTTTGGCATTGGAATTGGAGGCACAAAAATTCGTGAAAATCTCGGGATATGCGCTGAACAAAAATAAAACCCAGATAATTATAAACAGAAAAATCAATTGGATTGATGCCCGGATTGTGACACAGGCCAAATATTTGGGGGTCATTATTACGGCCAACATAGATGAAATTGTACCCGAAAATCTATCCCCCTTGATTACCGAAAGAAGAAATGCCCTTAAACAGATCGACAATTTACACTTGACTCTTGTAGGCAGATGTAACGTAATCAAAATGACCTACTTCCCGAAATTGTTATATTATTTTCGCTCCATCCCATTGGAATTTAGCATGGCCAAGCTCCAGAAACTTCAACACATTTTTACGCAATTTATTTGGGCTTACTCACAACCTAGACGGGCACTAAAACAATTGTCTCTTCCCAGGGAACGAGGTGGCTGGGCATTTCTTAATATAGCACTTTATTATTGGGCCTCAGTTCTACAATACAGCACTGAATTGTTAAAGGAACACTCCTTCCCTCTCTCAACCGGTCTTCCTTCACCATTTCGGCTTTTATTGGGAGAAGAGACCCGCAGCTGCTTATTTAGACAAGTACCCTTCGGATACTATAAGCGTGTTAGGTTCAAGACACTGATGAACTCCTTTAAGGTCTTTCGCAATATCCGCAAAACCTACGGGCTAGGAATATTTAACTATTACACTCCTATTACCGAGAACCCCAATCTTCCTGCCATCTTTGGCAGGTCTTACTTACTGGATTGGTATACGGCTGGCATCACTAAGTTAGGAGACCTAATTTCCAACAAAGGACTTTTCCAGAGCTACAAAGCAAACATGGACTAAAAAATCATGACACCTTCAAAAACCTTGCTATTCACGACTTTCTCGCCCGAAAAGTCGGGGGATCTGCAGGATTTTTGGAGAATGAGTTTATTAACACACTGCGGGCCCCAATGACCCCCCGGATAGGTCTCATCTACTCTGCTTTAAACAGCCAAACCCCAGATGACTTGCTAAAGATAGCAGACAAGTGGCTTATTAAACTAGCGGCCCCGCATAGTATGTTCTACAATTCACTGGCACTCTCCCAAAGTGATTTATTGTCAGCAAAACTACAGGCGCAACACTTCAAAACAATCTTTTTTCTGTATATTACACCCAGTAAAATTGCAAAATGGGGAGTAGGCAAAGGGACAATGTGCTCCAGGCGCTCGGAGTTTGGTGCCGATGCAGTACATATGTTTGCCGTCTGCCCCAAACTTACTCCAGTTCTTCTCAGAATTCAGGATTTTCTGGGAAGGGTCATTACACAGACTGTAGTTCTGACTCCAATAACCATACTACTGGGAACCGAGGAAGAGGTCAACAGGGAAAAAGTTTGGGCGCTTATCTATGTTGCTATGACAATATGGAGGATCTGTGTGGCATCAGCATGGATTGAGATCGATCCACCTTCCTTCCCCCAATGGCTGGCTAGGCTAGTTGCAACTTACCACCTTGAAAAGGCTGTATACGCTAAAAAAGGGTGCAAAGGGCAAAAAAAAGGGCTAGACATCTGGGGACCTTTCTCCACCTGGCTGGAACAACCAGATCAGTCGGGACCATATTGCTAATCAGACTTCCTTTCTTCCTTTTTTGTATTTCTTTTTTTGCTTTTTCTTTTCACTTTGCTCAAAGCTTCCTTGACGATTTTGTACTTATTATTCTTAAACTGCACATTTCTTCGTGTCCTTGAAATTTGTCATATCTACAGTAAGAGGGGGTGGGGGGGGGGGAGCTGTTATAAAGTCAAATTTATGTATCTTCTGCATTGAAAATAAAAAACTTAAAAAAAAAGAAAAAGAGTGCAATATATTAATATTATTTGAATAATTATTGTTGGACTTGTACCCTAAACTTTTTGCTTTCCCCCCTAGACCTTTTTTCTGACATGGTGTTGCCAACTTAGATGCTTTGGGCACTTTGCTACTGCTGATCAGTGTCAAAGTGCAAGTGTTCCCGGTGTAAAGTGTAATGGTAATTGGTTGTCCATGATTTGTATGTTTGCCTTACTAGTAAAGTCCCTAGTAAAGTGCACTATGTGTGCCAGGGCTCGTAATGCAAATGCTACTAGTGGGCCTGCAGCACTAATTGTGCCACCCACACAAGTAAGAGAGAACTCAGGCCTGCCACTGCAGTGCCTGTGCACAGTTTGCTAAACTGCCATGGTCTCCTGACAAGTGCACCCACTTGCCAGGCCTTACCCTTCCCTTTCTATGCACATCAGACACCCCTATGGTAGTTCCAAGGTACCCCCTCTGCAGGGTGCAGTGCATGTGAAAGGTAGGACATGTACTAAGATGTGTACCATGTCCTGACAGTGACATAATCTCCATTTCGCTTTTCACTGTTGAAAGGCCATCTTGCCCATAGGATAGAATGGGGAAGCTGTATAATATGTTTTCCAGCCTATCTTCCCAAAGGCTGAAGATGGATAGGTGAAGTTTAGTGTGCGTGAACTCACAATGTAATAACACATCTTTTGATGAGGGTGGTTTTTGCATTGTGTGTTTAGAAACCATTCTTTTAGAAGTGGCTAGGTTTTTGTGCTCTAACATTTCTGTGTGTCTCTGCCTGGTTGCGGATTGACTGTCTGGATTTGAAAGTGATAGGATACGGGGAATGTCTTGACCCAGGGGAGGACGTCAGACAGCAACAGGCTGACCTGCATCTGGAGTGTAGGGGGGAGGAGTAGCCCCTAGAGGTGAAGAGGCCTGGGTTGCTGCCATAAAACAATGGTCCCATCTCCTGCTGAGTGATTAAGAATCCAGACCCCCACTAATCAAAGGAAGAAGGTGTCACTGGCAGGGAGGCACCCAGAACTGGCATGGTTGTACAGGGGTCAGTGCCCCCCTGAACACAAAGACTTCAAAGACATTTAGGGGTATAACTATGAGCGCTGAAGCCCCTGAACTTTGGAGAAATGGATTGATTAAGACTGAAAAGGATTGAACCTACTTCGTGGTCAAGAAGAACCTCTGCAGAGGAAGAGACTGCTGAAGAGACTGAAGGAAAGGATTGACTCTTGCTGTGTGTTCTGGCGCTGGCCTGCAGTTTGCTGCTGTAACCAAGGAGAGGCTAAAGGGACTTTGTTGTGTGCTGTGTCCCCCTGCTTGAAAGGACTTTTCTGTGTACTGTGTCCAGAAGTAACTTATGCCCAAGGGTTGGAGGTGAGCTGGCTCCCTGTTGCGGAAACTCAGGAACACAAAAGTTTCCAGGAGAGTCTCAGTGGCGCTGTGTGAGTGTGCTTATTGCAGCCTGAGACCCTAGTAAGGTGTGCCCTGTGATCTTGGGCACCTGGAGTCCAAGTGAGTCTCAGCGACGCTGTGTGCGTGTGCTTTGTGAAGCCTGAGACCTTCGTGAGGATTGCCCTTTTATCGTGCACACCCGGAGTCCAAGTGAGTCTCAGCGACACCGTGTGCGTGTGCTTTGTGCAGCCTGAGACCTTCATGAGGATTGCCCTGTTATCGTGCATCCGGAGTTCAAGTGAGTTTCAGCGACGCTGTGTGCATGTGCTTTGTGCAGCCTGAGACCTTCGTGAGGATTGCCCTGTTATCGTGCACCCGGAGTTCAAGTGAGTCTCAGTGACGCTGTGTGCTTGTGCTTCGTGCCGCCTGAGACCTTTGTGAGGAGTGCCCTGTGATTGTGCACAACGAAGCTCAAGTGAGTCTCAGCGACGCTGTGTGCGTGTGCCCTGTTGCAGCCTGAAAACTTCGTAGCACCAGCGGCCCAGACCGGCAACCCCAGAGTAGCTGAGCAGCCGGCCCGAGTCCGCCGTTGACAGAGCGGGACCTCGAACTAACCCTGTCAAGGGAGGGCCCGAGTTCCACTGCCCGTAATCCACAAAGATTGCATCGGAGGCCCAAGTTGCGGGAAGAGGAGAGGAGAGCGAGGTCGCACCCCCCAGGTAACGTGTGTCGCCGCCTGGGGCGGGGTGTGGGGTCGCAGTGAGACACTCTCGGCCTCTACCATTCCTGCAGTGCAAGCCTCTGTTTCGGCTCGTATCGCGGCCCATACTTACCAAGGAATGGCAGTACCAGGGCCGGAGTGCGGAGTTGCACTTTGGTTTACACCATACCCGTGTGGGGGCATCTGTTGACAGAAGCTGACCGTGAGTCAGTACGAGTGGCAGAGAGACCGCCTAAGGCACCGTGATCGGTGCTGGAGTGCATCACGCATTGCATTATTTCTGTATTACGAACTACCTGATTGTCGTATTACGCATTGCATTATTTCTGCATTACAAACTACCTGATTAGTGTATCATGCATTGCATTATTTCTGCATTACGAACTACCTGATTGTTGCATAATGCATTGCATTATTTCTGCATTACGAACTGCCTGATTGTTGCATTACGCATTGCACTATTTTTGCATAACGAACTCCCTGATTGTTGCATTACGCATTGCGTTAGGTTGCATAACAAACAACCTGATTGTTGCGTTACTCATTGCATTATTTTGGCATTACGAAATGCTTGATTGTTGCATTACGAACTGCATTATTTTTACATTGCAAAGTGCCTGATTCTAGCATTACGAACTGTATAGCATTGAATTAGGACTGCAGTAGATTATTTAGAATTGCTCATTAATATCGCCAGAACTTACAAGGGCTGGCTGGCCTAACAACTGGCCAGGAGGAATATTACGAATACACATATGTTGGATTTATATAGTTTGGTCTCATCGTATATCTTTTTATATAAATGTATACTTGTTTTTCTGAAACACGTATGGAGTCCATTTGTGGTGTCATCATTGGGTTACTGAGAGCGTGGTTGCAAATACTTTACACACTTGCCTTGAAGATAAGCCTGACTGCTCGTGCCAAGCTACCGAGGGGGTGAGGGGGGCTATCTGAGAAGGTGTCCTTCCTTTCCCTGACGTGGAAGCAAGGGTCCCTATTTGGCCTAAGGTACCTACCTCAGCCAACTAGCGACCCCCAGGTCTAACAATTATAATTTTTCAAATTGTATTGAAATAATTTTTAATTAAATAAAAAATTTATTTTGCCTCTTCGCCTTTACAGTATTATTTGTATTGAAGATATCAGACAGTTGGATAAAAGTTATATATTTTTTATTTGTGATTTACATTTAAAAACATTAATTTCTAGTACAACATATTGCATTAAAATGTTATGAATAATAAAAACATTATGGGGTCCATTCCGATCCTGGATGATTTTTTCCCGTACGACTCGTATCCATATTTTTTAACGTACGAATCGTTCAAGTCCCGTACAAACGGCGAAGTACGATTCGTACGTGGAAAATACATACGAATCGCCTCAGGAAAAGTCTACTAGACGTCCCCGGACAGGTTTACTTACAACTCATAAAACTGAAGTCCGAGCGCGCAAGTACGAGCTGTACCGCCCGTCCGAAAACACAAGCGCATGGAAAAGGCCCCGTACGGAGCGAACTTTGTACGACCCCTACCCCTAATACACTTGTGCCCGGGGTACGAGTCATACGGCCCCCCCAGCCTCCCACCCCTCCCGCGTACGTCCGCACCGTACCCCCCACCCCCCGTATGTACGGACCGTACCCCAGGCGTACCCAATCCTCGCGTATGTATGGACCGTACATACACGAGGATTGGGGTACACCTGGGGTATGGTGCGGACATACGCGGGTGGGGGTACACCTGGGGTACGGTCCGTACATAGGGGGTCTGGGGTACAGTCCGTACATAGGGGGGGTGGGGGGTACGGTCCGTACATATAGGGGGGTGGGGGGTACGGGCCGTACATATGCAATGTTGGGGTATACACCGTACATGATGGCACGTACGATGTGGGTGATGGCGTGTACGTCGCGTAGCAGGCCCCCTTTTCTTTGTGCATCGCAGCGTACTTAACTTTTCCGGCACTTTTTGGCTCCCGTAAAAATATAACCGTGCCGAGTACTGTAGGTACGAATCGTACTTGCTGGTCCGTAAAACGCTGCCTGACTCCGTGCGGACGTCGCGTGCACGCTGTCCAGGATCGGAATTGTATGTATTTTTTAGCCGTATGGTGTTTTTTACGATTCGTACGGAAATGGTATTTCTGTACGAATCGTATTTGCTGGTTTGTATGGTGGGATTCCCGGGTACGAGTCGTACGGAGAAAACACTCCGTACGACCATTTGTACCCGGGTTTTACAGGATCGGAATCGGCACCTATGTGTATTTAAAAAAATTTAAAAATGAAATAGAATTAACGTAAATAAAGTATTACTTAAAAAGTTAATTAATTTAATTTATTTTATACGTTTCCCTATGTGTTAGTCTTGTTTCCTGTCTCCAGTGATTTCTATGGGAGTGTGTTGCAGTAACAATACTTGACCTACTCCATGATGGGGCTGGGGTACATTTTAGCCTGTTTAGCATCCGTAATATATTTCAACATGCACTTCGTGGATGGCAGTTGTCTCACTCTTATGTGGGTATATATTTTTCTCTTCTTAATCCACTTTTTAAATTTCCTTAAATCTTGCACATTTTATAGCAATTATTCCTTAATGTCTTAATATTCCCCCTTGTTTTTCCCACTTTTACTATTAAATCCTGTACTTATGTGAGCAGAGATCTCTGCCACAAGGATAGAGGTCTATGTATAGAAAACATAGGAGCGGTGAAGGTGGTGATCCCTGGGCGAAGTTTGTGAATTTTATTCTGGAGTACATAAATAATCTTTACATTATGTACTTCAAAATAGCTTTTTTGTTAATAGGCCCCCAAAGTGTTTTTTAACACTTCCTACGATTTGCATTATCAGAGAAGGCAAGTTTATTTTTTCATGCCGCCAGTTAGTGTTGGCTCCCTGCCAGAATGGTTAAGACAATCTGATTTAGAGGCCCAGATTTACTAGATTATCATGCAGTGTAGCAGCCGCAAATGCTGTGCTTCTCTCAATGAGAAGGAGATAGCGGGAGAGCGCCATATTTACAGAAATATGGCACTCTCCTCACCTCTACCTAGCGCTGGCGCACAAATGTGCTGGTGTGCCACATGGTGCACCTCTGCACCATAGTGCAAGGGTGTCTCCTTGAGTCTAGCATAAGTTTGTACTGAAAGGATACCCTTGCAGAACAAATACTATGCTTAGACTAACTTTAAACCTTTTCCCACTTTTTATGTCTGCTTTACAGTGCAGCACACATGGAAAGTCGGAAAAGTAAGGCGAATTGAAAGCATTTCTCCTTAATAACACCTCCCATCAAATGGGGTTAACTTTTGGCACCAAGCCCTGTTGACTATTGTTTGTAGATAGGTTTTTGCTCAAAATGCATGGGTGTTTGAAGGGGAACGTCCATGTACCACCCATGTAATGTCCCCTTGGTGTTAAGTAGAGCACATTTTTCATAGACAAGGGAACAAAAAGGTGTGTCAGGGACCATGGGTATAGTTATTTATAGAGGAGCAGGCAGTCCCTTCCAGGAGAATACTTTTCAAGAATGCACATAGAAGTCAAATAATTTCTTTAATTTGATAAGGATAGCGTCGGTGCCTTAAAAAATATATGTGACACTTAGGGGTGCATTAGGATGTAGGGCGGATCGCCACCGCCCGCATGGCGGTGGCGATCCGCCCTACATCCTTCCCCGCCTGACACCCATTTCCCCCCGCCATATTAGTATGGTGGGGTACCGCAGTTGACGGGAAGACTGTCCGCCGCTTTTCCACCCGGTAGACAAGTCGACCGGGCGGAAAAGGGTTTAATATGGTTGCGCTGTCTGCTAGACACCGCCATCCATATCAGGATGCATGCGGGAGGCAGCCTTTCCATGGCGGCGTTGCTGCCACGGAAAGGCATCTGGATTTTCAACGGGCCCCCAGGATGTTGGTGGTGTGGGGGGGGCAAATGGGGGGTACCTATGGTACCCCCCAGCATGTGCATGCACTACATGGCAGGCACCGCGTGGTGCCTGCCACGTTCTGCATGCATATGCACAACAAGCATTTTTGGCATTCTGGCGGGTGATGCTGAAAGCACCGCCCGCCGCAATGTTAGAAATGCAGGATGCGCCTTCCAGTGTGGCGGGCGCATCCTAACCGACACCACGGGACCGCCTCTCTTATGGCGGGCGGTCCGTTTTTTCGACCGGATGGCGGGCAGACAAAGACCGCCCGCCATCCTAATGATGCCCTTATTGTTCATTATTTGTGCAGCTACTTTGAAAACGTCTGAGCTTTTGTTAATTTCATTGTTTGTTGTCCTGTATGTTTTCCACTTTGAATGTTTCGGTTTTTAAATTCTCATTACATTTTTTGATTACTTCATTTGATTTCTGTTGCCATAGAAATTATTTTACTTCTATGTACATTTTTGAAAGGTATTCTGCTGGAAGGGGCCGTCTGTTCCCCACTAAATAAAGCAAAACAATGCTTTGAGCTGCTTTGCGTTACTTTCAGGGTATTTTCCAGCACATAACAAGCTTTGCAATGGACAATATATTAGTGACCAAACATTATTGTGGTGGTTAACGTCACTTTTGTGACACTAACCCCATGTTAAATGTTTGTACATCCAACCCTAAGTTTTTCTTATTTTTCATAATATCGGTCTCTTGTCAGCAATTCAGTCCTGACCACCATTAACAATAGTCACTGATTTGGATTTCATTTGAATTGCAAAGGTCCAGCAAACTGATTGCATGGTGCATTTGTTCCTAAGCAAACAAGACTGGTTTCTATTATGATTATCTGCTCCACTAGCCTTCTGTTAATTCCGGACTCATCTTAAAGACTCATACCTATACATGCAAATCATAGGGATGTTCTATACACAACCCACAAGTGCCTCTTCTTTTGACCCAAGGTGTTTTTAGCATTGGATTTGAACTTTGTTCCAGAGACATATGTGTGCTCTTTGCAGTCTGGTCCTCATTGATGTACTATATTGTTTCTTCATTTGTGTTGTCCATAGTCTATGTCCAAAGTAGGTCCAGGAAGGCCGAATCAATGCTATATTTTCAGGATAAAACTAAGGGGCCTATTACGAAAGTCCGCCCTCAACCGCATCGGGGCACGGGACCGACCGCCCATGTCGCGGCGGTCCCGCCATTCCAATTAGGATGCGCCCACCCCACTGATGGGCGCATCCCGCATTTTCAACCTTGCGGCGGGCGGTGCTGTAAGCAGCACCCACCGCAATGTTAAAAATGCATGTTGTGCATTCACATGCACAATGTGACTGGCACTGTGCAGTGCCTGCCACCTTGTGCATGTAAATGCAGGGGGGTACCATTGCACCCCCCACCGCCCCAACACCCTGGGGGCCTGCTACGGGCCCCCAACAGCAAAGACGGCAAGCCTTTCCATGGCGGCAATCCGCCTGCATCATAATATGGATGGCGGTGTCTTGCAGACACCGCCACCATATTAAACATGTTTTCCGCCAGGTCGACGAGTCGACTGGCGAAAAAGAGGCGTACGGTCTTTCCGTCCGCTGCGGACCCCCAGGTTTTCTGGTGTGGATGGCGGGAGGTTCGCCCCCGCCGGGCCGGCAGCGGGGGCGAACCGCCCACCATCCTAATGGACCCCTAAGTGTCATGCAGACTCACGGTGCACACATTTAATTCATGAGAATATCCTCAAAATATGACATTGATATCAAGGCTATGGTATCTAGATTTTACATCCTCTTATTCTATGTGCTCCATTTCTTTTTGTGCCATAGGGTCACAAGTGAAGAACCTCCTTTTTTTGTGAGTATTCTCTTCAATGGTTCTTTGTGACATTTTCTTTTTTTAGTTTGAATAAGTACTTCAATTTTAATTCATTTAAACATGAGAGTTAAACAATTCATTTACCAACCAATTTAGTTTGTGGCTCTGGAGAATGGAATAACTCTCCAGCAATTTGTTTCATGGTCTGAGGACATATCCCATTTACACCATCCTTCAACATGTGAAAGTAGTACACACTGAGGGGCCGATTCCGATCCGGGTCTGAAGGGCACCGAACGCGATCCGGACAGAAAAACTACGAGCCGTACGCGTGTTTTCCGCCCTATTCGTACAGCTGTACGAGCGAGCAAGTACGATGCGAGCTACGTGAAATTCACCGACCGAGTCGTTTCCGGGTCCAAACCGCTCCATACGTCTCGGTCGTAAGCTAACCATGGCATGCAATGGATGCGGAGTACGACAGAGCCAGTACGATGCACGCGTCAGACATCCTGTGTTAGCCGTAGTGTCCGGCTCACAAAACGTCCGGGTGGTTGCCTTTGGGGGTCCACGTCGGACCCCCTCTCAGCCACAGCCCTACGACTCGGACATAGGGGGAGACCCAAGGGTCCCCCCAACACGGGCATGTACGGTGCAGATGGCACTGACGCATACCCACTGTAGGGGGCGCCCTTGCGCGAGACGTACCCATTTAGTCTATGGGAGCCCATGTACGTGTCGTACGACCGGCTCCCATTGACTTCTATGGGAGTCTAACCGAACCGAGTCCGGCAGCATACGGCCGCATTGTACTTGCTTAGTTGGACCGCAGGACTCCGGCTCGGTCGGAAAACACTCCGGATCCGGCTCGGTCAGAGTGCTTTCCAACCCGGATCGGAATCGGCACCTGAATGTACTGGTGCCAAGGGACTACTACACCCAGAGAATAATTAGCACATAGACGCCAAAGTGACACTTAAGGTTAACCATCTCTAATCAGCTAAAGATTTTCCCAACACCAAAAAGTACATCCAGGGACTTTAGGTCTTGTCTTGGTAATCTGGTGCGACAGATAATATTTTTTAATTTCAAGCACATCATAAAAAGAAAACATCATACCATACTTTTCCGAAAACACATCTAAATTTAAAAATAAGATAACCATTACATATCATTTTAATACAACAGTGAATGGGCTTCCTGGCTCACAAGTGAACTTATAGCAGGTATAACAACCATTTTTGTTTCACTACACATCACAGAAAAATATGCATTTTATTGGTGCCCCAAAAATTTTCTACTGGTTTAGAGTTACTGTAATTTAAAGAAATAGTTTACACACAGACAAGGGTGATTAAAACATTATAAAAACGACAAATATCGGAACGTAATTTAATTATAATTAATTAATTGATATGTTTTTATTTATTGTTATTGATTATTAAATTATTGGTAATTAATTATTGATTGTTAATTAAGTTTAAACAAGTGATTAATTTATCATGATATTAATTATAATTAATTTATTAATAATTGTATATATATTGTTATTTAATTTATTGTTAATTAATTATTAATTGACAAATAATGTTTAATTGATTAGTTGATGATTACATTAATTATGTTATTTTTTATGTGTAGCGGGTTGCCGGTTTATAGGGGAATAGGGTGGGAAGTAATGTAATTATATTTAAATTGGTAATTAATTTATATTAATTGATTAATTTATCATTATATTAATTATAATTAATGTATTATTATGTTTTATTTATTGTTTTTGTTAATTAATATATTGTAAATGTATTATTAATTGGTGATTCATTTTTATTAATTGATTAATTGAGAAATAAGTTAATTGTGTTATTTGTTAATGTGCAGTGGGTTGTCAGTTTATAGGGTAATAGGGTGGGTAGTAATTTATAATAATTAAGTAATTATAATTTGTTTTAATTGGTATTGATTATCAATTTTTTGTTGGTCAATTGTTGGTCAATTTTTCATTGGTAATTAATTTTTATTAATGGAATAATTAATAATTAAATCAATTGTGTTATTTTTGTATGTGTAGCAGGTTGTGTGTTTATAGGGGAATAGGGTGGGAAGTAAGTTAATGTTATTTAATTAAATATTAATTTGATTTTATTGGTCTTTATTAATAATTATTTTGGTAATTAAGTACCAATAAGTATGTTAATGTAACCCCTTCTCTATCCTACATTTTCCACACTGTTACACTCACTGGAGTGGGAATCGTAATTTTTTCCTCTACGCTATCCAACACCTTCCCTACTGTTGCACTCACTGGAGTGGGTATAGTAATTTTTACCCCTACGCCTTCCAACACTTTCCCTGACGTAGAATGAAAGGATTTCAAACATTAGCAACAATAATTTTCAATTCAATTAAGCACTCGGAGGCGAGAATCATCCCACCCGTATAATTATTGTACCAATGTATGAAATTGCAATGTTCGAGACCCTGTTCCTGCCCTGTGTATTTAATTTGTGGGTTACTCCTCTCTTTTTCCTTGACACGTTTAGACCAGAGGCAGAGTTGAGAGTAACCAGGGCTGAAGGTCTGAGTTTTTCCACTCAGACTATATTATTCCCGGTGCTTACAGCATTTGCTTCAGTTACCTTCAATTTTCTCCAAAGTTGAATCATGTTCCAAGGGCCATAGCATCAACGGCCATGTTTGACTTTTTGAATTGTTCATGTTCATGGTTAACTGTAGGAACTTGTGCCCTGCAAAGAAAGAGGAGGAGTCCTCATTGGTTGTATGTAATATGTGGGGTTGGTGGCCCCTGATCGCTTGATGGACTTATGGGGAATGTTGTTTGTGTTCTTACTGACTGCTGTAAGTTTGCAGTAAAGCAAAGTTATTTCCTGTTTTTAGGCTTCAGGGATGGCTGCAGTGTGGGTAGACAATGGGTATTATTTTTAATTAGTTTATTTGATTTTTGCCAGCATACACCCTTACTCCTATAGAGGACATATGGACCCTTGAGGGGCAACAGTTAATAATACTCATGCTTTTTTTCTTTTGCATTTTCTTCAAATGTGATTGGGCCCTCTTGGCCATGGTTATTAATCAATATAATCTAGTTTTGCAAGTCTCCACCTTGCTCCCATTGGCGACCCCTGGAACTAGGAGTGACGCACAATGATATTTCTCTCTCTCTCTCTCTCTCTCTCTCTCTCTCTCTCTCTCTCTCTCTCTCTCTCTCTTTTAAAAAAAATTAAGCCTCTGTTGATGTACAGCTGTGTAATGTTAGACTCAAAGTTTTTGCAATATTCAGGACTAAGGTAATTTTTAGTATTGAGAAACATTTGTTTAGTATTTCTGTAATGTTCTATTAATTTTTGTCTAACTTTTGCCTTGTCTAACTATTAGCTTATACCCAGTATTATGGTTATAGGATATGACTTGTATTGCATTCTGTAGAATGGCCAAATCTCCTTGTCCCCCTTACTTTTTATTGGCTGCAGGTGGACGAGACTGATATGGACAGAGGTCTGTGAATTAGCTGACACCAGATTGCAGAGACCTCTCTACTAAATGATTGTGCTTGTGCTGACCAACAGGAAGTGAAGTAGATGTCACTGTCCGCAAGATACGCCAGGGACCCAGGCAGGCATGTTATGCGTCGAGACAGTTACCGGCATCGACTCATTGACATCTTATCTTCACTTCGGGTTTCACTATTCCATGCACACCAGAGTAGCCAGTAACGTAGCACCGTAAGAGATTCATAGGCTCTCTGGCACACACACAATGTGTCCTTACAGTGGCATGTTGTTACGCCCCGTAAACCTCAAACGTCCTGGGCACACATTGTTACACTACCAACATAAGAGCTGTCTCTTCCAGGGACACCAATACAATCGTATTGTACCTGCATAAATCATTTTATCTAGACGGCAATAACATTATTATGGTCATATTCACTTCCATGTGATTTACCCCGTAACACACAAGAAATGGTCAAGTTCGATGGCATTACCTTAAGCGATCTTTCTTCTCCAGCTGAATCATCATTTGAATAGTGTTTACTGCGACAGATTCCTGACGAAGGCTCTGCCGAAACGCGTGCAGTGTTAACATACCGTCAGCTTCTTTCCATCATTTAGCTACTCGCATTGTGCATTCTCTATAAAGAGCATTCATGGTTCACTAGTTGATGTGATGAAAAAGTAAAAAAGGAAAGGAAAGAAATGTTTACTAATGTATCATATGTTCAAAGTTTCATGTATTCACTCTGAAAATATTGTTAAAATTCTTTTAAAATATTTGAAGAAAACATCAGACATATATTTACATATATTTATCTTAAGAAATGAAAAAACTTTTACTAAAAAAGTTATGAATAAACAATTTGATAATAATAATAAAAGGTAATGCTGTATATGTCTTCTAACATATGTGATTGTATTATTCACATATTTCTTTGCCTGTGCATACATATATATAGTGATTTGCCTTGGCTTTTATTCAGTTCAAAATGTCCTTGTTACTGGTAAGTTTATCTTGTATACATGGGCCCCCTACCTTCCAAATTTACTGTCAGGTCTGGTTTCAGGCATGCAATCAGGTATATGGGGACTGGAAGCACTGGAAAATGAGCCAATGGTTACTTAGAAGTGCTGGACCACTAGACCGCTAACCGTAGTTTAAAGTCACACTTGCTCACTTTCTGTGTTCTGGATCATTTTTGGGTGAAGAGTGGTAGAGCCCTATTTGAAACTCCTATGGGATGTAACCTTTGCCTGGTGAGGCGTTGTTTGGCCACACTGGCTTTCCGATTTTAATTTAGATTGCACTCATTTTGTGTCCATGACGTTAAGTAATTTCCTCACTCTGCTTTACTAAGCGTCTTAGTCCTTCTGCTGTGCTGTTTGCAGTCCCACTTATCTGGAGTCAGACCAATGTGTTTGTAGCTGTGTCCTGGGTACTAAATCTGGGTTCCTGGTAGGCTCATGTCTTTGGGGTATATTCACAAGAATGTGTGATAACTACCACAAGTGTAGCTTAACGCAACTCTCAACATCGCAGCCCATCGCTGGAAAATTACGCCGTGCCAACCAAGTATTCACAATGCGGCGGTAGCATGCGATAATCACCAGATAACGCGTCAAATGGGCGGGCCAATGAGAAACGCAAACGCAAAAAATCATGCGATGAGGCCAAATGCGGTACAAAAAGTAGCGAAAACCAGCCACAGGCCTTCAAATCCCATGTGTCTGGTGGGAAAAACCACAGAAACAACACACCAGAAACAAGCCAAAGCACGTAGCAACATGGATGCACCCTGACCAAGCGCAGAGGCCAACGCGAACCCCACAACTCCCACAGACCACCAGCAAGGAACAACAGGCCAAGGAGAGGAGGGAGAGGAAGACGGGGTGCAGACCGCAGTAAAACAAGACCAGCATCACAGAGGTGACAGAACACTACCATCAACTGACCCACAAGAAGACTATCTTGAATGCAGACGGAGTGTCGAGGAGGCCAATGGAGGAGGCCAAGAGGTGCTGGCATGACGTGGAAACCTAAACCAGGCATAAATCCGCTGCCAACAGGAAGGCACCAACGGTGACAGGAGGTGGGGTCCTTCGCCACAGGAGGAGCTGGAGGAAATGGAGGCCAGTCATCAGTGTAGAGACGGTGCAAGGAGTTGGGAGTCCGGATACGGCTCGATAGGACCTGACACAACAACAACAGGGTGAGGATCTAAAAGGGACTTGGGGGACGAGGGGAGATGGGCACAATAGCACACATGTGCAACGATGTGTAGCACACTGCACACCCACAAATACCCAGGGACCTGTCCCCCATCCCCGTGGCACACTGTAGCACATACACATGGCAATTCCAGCACATCCCATAACAATGTGGCACAAAGTGCAACATCGACACTGCAGAACAGGGGACACAACTGGGTCCACACATGCGCAGAAACAGGCCAATCACATTGGACAGAGCAGGGAACTGTGAGATGCATATGTACAGGTACAACCTCACATCACTCATGTAGTCCAAATGTCCACTGTCCCAACTCAAATTGCCAGCACCGCCCAAACAGTCATGATGTACATTGTCACACATTCTGCATGTCCACAAGAACAATGCACCAACATAAATGTCAACACAATGTCAACATGCATCTCTCCTTCACATTGCAGAGGCACAAACAACACCCCCAGAAGGTCCCACCAGACAACCCATCAGTGATGCCGGAGATGACCACCACACCTTCAACACCGATGCCCTACAACAGCCCATGGACATTCCACGCAACCCACCACCAGGACCAGGGCCGACAAGCCACTTAGAGGAGAACCCAGCCCCTGCAACAGACCACACAGCATGAAGCACCCGCAAGCACGGCTGGCACACAACACTTCACCGACCCACAATGGCATACCAATGCCAGGTGTCAGAACGACAAAAGGAGGTGGCCCAACAGGTGCGGGTGTGGTCCAAACCCATGGAAGGCGTAACAGAACACATACGTGGGTGTCCATTACCCTTCAGGGACCACCTACACCCCATAAAGTAGACCCACACTGCCATAGAGACACACGCAGATGCACATTTCCAGTACAGAACCACGCCCAGGAGCACGCACATATCAGTCACATACCCACGTTGGCTCTGCATATGATGGCACAGTCAACTACCCTTACGAATTGAGTGGGTGATGACAAAGCTACATGTCCAAGATCTAATCTGCTGCCTGCTGTGACATGTCTGCGTCCGCTGTACACAGCACAATGTAATGTCGTAGGGCCCAAGGCCCTCATGCATAATACAAGACCACAGGGACACACGCATATATTATGTCAAACTGGCTACGGAAACGTGCGCCCGGCCCCTTTATTGGCAGGGCCACAAGTACAGTGACGCCTGTGCTGGATGTGTGTGTGGTGGGTGCAAGCCAGCCCTCAGGGAGTTGTAGGTGCTGGCAACAAATACAACAGTTAACACAATGAATACGGAAACAGACAACACCAGCATTACAGGGACAACTGCGGAGCATCATGGAGGTAGCCTGAGCAAGTCCAGAGGGCACACAATGAGCAAACAGAAGTGTCTGTGAGTTGCAGTGCGTTGAGCCTGGGGCACCAGAGCTGAGCGCGCTCATGTGAAGAGAATGTCCAGGATTCTGTCCCTTTGGGACCTACATGATGCAGTTGCAGTGGGAGGGTGTCGCACCTGCATCATCTTCCTCATCGATGTCCCAGGTCTCCCAGACTGCCTGAGGTGAAATTGCTGCGTGAACCCACCACAGTACATAACCAAGACAGTGATGGACGACGATTCGTGGTGTCAGTGGCACCTGGAGTGCTGAGCAGGGGATCAGGCAGAAGATGGCATCCACGACATGTGGAGGCAACTCCGTCAGTCTGCCAGTACGACCATTTCGACAGAGGCATTTTGTGGTTGGAGTTGGTCATGGCAGTGGTGGCGTGTGCCTCCTGCAGTGATGCGAAGTCCAGGCCGGTCAGAACTCACTTTGATGTGTGAGCCCTGGTGGGCCGCAGTTGAGGCCACAGACACATGGCGATGATGACCCCAAGGCAATCGGTAAAGAGGCCATCCAATATCTCAGAAGAAGAGGTCCCGGACATGACCAGCACAGAGTTAGTGGCCCCGGATGTACTGCGGCCGACACAGCACCCAGCCACGGGATGATGATTTTGGGGTGCAGTCAGATGGGCCATGCGACCTGAGCGGGTCCTCATCAATGTCCGAGGTGTATGTTGCGGAGGGTTGCGGGGGACAGTGGAAGGTGTCCTCCAGGGCATGATGCAGAGGGTGGAAGCTGTCTGGACGCAGCAAATGGAGGGGTGGAATGCCACGGCCTCATTTTCACCACAAAGTCAGTATCACCGCCATGATGGCGATGACAACCCCAAGTCCATGGATTCAGTCGCCACCAAAGTCCAACCAGAAAGTGTCCATGGGTCTCAGGGAATAGACATAGTGGTACCGGGGCTGGAAGGGGATGCAGTCTGCGATGAGGCCTGTACAATGACATCAAGTCTACTATAAAAAAATCAAGGCTGAATTAGAGAGTGTGTGTGACCTATTCGAACCACAGTGTAGGCTGGGGCAGTGGTCAGCAAGGGCCCACAGCCACGTGTCGTTGTGATGCTATGCACATGGTTGCTGCCACCTGACTGGAGGGAGTACAGTGAAGTAGAATCTTCCTTCAGAGGTGCATGTAGCCATGGATATGGGTGTGTTCTGCATACTGTTATCTGTCCAGCACATCTCCGCAACCCTTGGCATTGTGTACTTTCCCAATCATGGTTCTCCTGAATCCTTCACACATGCCTGGTTGCCACCTCTCCCCACATTTGGCTATTGTGCAGCTAGGGTGCCATGCCGTTGATGGCTCATGTTCACTGCTTGCCCAGGTTACCATTGTGAGTTGTTCTGTCATGTCTGGTGTGTGGGCATATTTTTTTGCATGTTGGTTGTGATTTTGTGACGTGTGCATTGCCGGAGTTGTGAGCTGCATGGTTGTGGAGTTGAGGTGAGGGGGGTGTTCATTTGGAACTTGCCAGGAGGCTGTGTATTTCCCTTGGTGCCATCCCGGGAACGCTGGTTGCTGATGGACTGTCGGAGGATAGAGGTATCACGCACACTGGCTGGGTATTTGGAAGCGACATTGGTGGAGGTTCCACGGTGTTCGTTTGTTGCCTGCACATTGATGTGAGACGTGTGATTGTGTGCTGTGTCACCAGGGGTTACAGGTGGGACATGTGTGCTGTGGATTGCCCCCAACATGTGCATGCATCTAGCTATGGCGTATGGTTCTTGCTTGGTCTCCAGCGGATCCTGCACATTGTGTTGGACGTATAGGGACTGGGGTACCAGGCTGATGGTGATGTCCAGGACAGGTGTGGGGGACTTGGATGTGGCTGGCTGTGAGACTCCTCTGACTCTGGTGGGTGTTGGTTGGGGGGTACCAGGGGCCAACGGGTGCAGCACAGCCAGCAGCTTTGTGTGGGGTGGGATGTTGGTTATACGCTGTGTTGGTGCCGTCGGCCTGTTGGGCGTTGTTGGTCAGGATGCGTACGATGGTTGTCCTTTGGAGCCTGTAGTGGGCAATGACATTGTCTTTGAGGCTGGTGCGTTTCTTGGGGGTCCGCTTTCTTTGTCTGCGCTGCCTCTGTGGTGGTCCGTGGGGGGTTCCGGGTGGGGGTTGGGGTCCTGGGGTGGTGACGGTGGGTGTTGTGGCCCTCTTGGATGTCCGCATGACCAGTGGCTCCATGGCATCTGTTGCCCTTCCAATGTGGCTGTGGGCTGGGCTCCCTTTTGTGATGCAGGCCGTCGTCCGACTTTGCACCAGGTCTGAGCAGGTGTTAGTAGTAGTATAATATTTTATTCAATATAAAATATCATAGAAGTACAAGCATGATTGGTTCATCAATAATAAACCCGTCATTGTACAACATGTTGCTATATAAAAATAAGAATTTAAAACGGGAAAATATACAAATAAAAAACCATAAAAAAACACTTCCTATTGAGGCAGAACAAATACAGCATATATCTCTAAAGGCCTAGCTCTTGCTAGGACTTAGCAATTTAGTACGCGTCGACCACGCGCACCCCAGAAATTTGGCTACCCCACAGACCATGGTAAGGGAAGAGGCATCAGTTAAAATAGTACGTAGCGCCACCCTATGATCTACAAAGCCCAGATTTCTACAGATTGGGCTAAGCCATTTCCTCCTTGCCGCCCTATAGACTGGGCACGCAAAGAGGAAATGGGAGATGGATTCATTGGGGGCGTAGCACCCAGGACAATTGGCGGATGTTGTGCTCTGATTTTTCCAACCAGCTACCAAAACGTTGAGCAGGAGGGTACCTAACCAGACCTTCATGTAGAGCATTCTATCTCGTGGGGATTGTATAAAGTCGAGATACTGCTCAGTTTTAGCATCAAGCTTGTGCTCCAGAAACTGATCTGTAAGAATCCCTCGATTGGGATTTCGAGCTTCCTCTCCCTTCACCCAATCCCAATAAGCTTTTTTAATAATTTGCTTTGCAGGTGGAATCAGGCTGGACCATGCCTCCCCATAACCAATTTCTGTGACCAACTGCTTTAGTTTACAAATCCATTTGATCTTGTTACCTGTGTCTACATTAATGATCTCATTCAAAGCAGCGGCATAGCTAGCCAATTCCGGGATGCATCTCAAACGGACCCAGAAGAACAACGGGCGCAATCTTGCTATATCCTTAATAGAGCGCTTACCCAGGTCCTTACGAAGTGGTATCAGGGGGGGTGGAAGGTGGAAGAGAAACCAGTCCTCTATGGAAATGGTTCTCGGATTTCTCCAAGTCACTGATATTCTCACACCCCCTAATTCCGACACGTATAGTGCTGAGGGTAAAGCTTTCCCATCGTAGACCACGAGGGCCAGGACTACTGGTCTACTGAAGGAAAGCCGCTGCTCTCTTAAAATTGCCCCTGCCACCCTCTTATGGTTAAGGAGCATTTTAGCTAGATGACTGTTCCATTTCATCGAATTGTTAATCCGGATGCCCAAATAATGAAAGGATTCTACAGTATCTAGTGGCATGCCATTAAGTGTGATGCCGTTCCTGAAACGTTTAGATGGGGACAGTGTCATAAGTTTTGTTTTGGTGGTATTAATCACTAAACCCCGTGCATCGCAGAACTGGCTGAACCTATCAAGCAGCTTTTGTAGGCCACTTGGACTGTTTGACATAAAAAGGGTGTCGTGGGCGAAGAGGAGGGTAGGGGATTTTCTCCCCTGCCAGGTTTGGGGCATCTGATGGGTCCTCTCTCAAGTGTTCGACCACCCCATTTATAAAGAGGGAGAACAAAGTTGGAGCCAGCACACAACCCTGGCGTACCCCCCTATTCACCGCCACCCTTTCTGTCAGCTGACCCTGGTTACCCTACTTGATTTTAGCGTAATTCCCCTCATGGAGGCGCTTGATAATATCAAGAATCAGAGGTGGGAAGCCTAAGTCAGACAGCACCTGCCAAAGCTTGGCACGAGGGACCAGGTCAAACGCGGTCTTAAGATCAATGAAGGCCAAATATAGGCTACCTTTCCCAATGACCACTACTTTCCAGTGGATCATGTAAAAACGAAAGACCTGATCCATCGTGCCCACCCTCTGTCTGAATCCTGCCTGAAAGTGCGAGAGCACGCTGCCATCGTCTATCCACGACCTTATCCTCATAAGGAGGACCCTGCCAACCACCTTCTGTATTACGTCGATTAGACTAATCGGCCTGTAATTGGCAGGATCCTCCCTATTCCCCTTTTTATATATGGCTACCACTTCGGCTCCCTTCCAAGAATCCGGGACAGGGTGACCTCTAGCAATTAGATTCATTATGAGCAGGATGAAGTCGGCCCATAGTTTTGGTTCATGCAAGAGGAGATCGCCGGGGATGCCATCAGGGTCCGCCGCCTTTCCTAAAGCTAACCCAGTGATAACAAAGGAGACCTCATTGATCGTGAAAAGATCGGATGGTCTAACAGCCTCAGGCATCACATCTAATGAGGGGCCCTCCAAAAGTAGAAGGAGCTTCTCACAATTGAGAGATAAAGTACTGTCACCGTCGCTATACAGGCTAAGGAAATGTGTATGCCATTGCTGTTCTGTGATGTGATTAGGCATCGGATCAGCGCCCTTCCGACTGCCTTTGTCAATAAGTCCCCAAAACACTGTGGCATCTTTCAGAAGGGAGGCGGATTTAAGATCCTGCCAATGCGCTTCTTCCCAAATTCGCTTGGCTTGCTTAATGGTCCTAGCATACTCTTTCCTGGCACATCTAACAAAGGAGGTGTTGTTACTTTGTAGGGCCATGGATAACATGCGTCTCTTTTCCCTACATGCACTTGAATACCACAAGTTGGAAGGCTTAGGGATTTTTTTATGCGTACAAGACTTCATGGTGGTAAAAAACGTTCCCAACTTTTCTATAGTTTCTTCGTAGAAATTGAGAAGGGGAGAGTTCTGTACTCCCTCAAAGGTCTCACTGAGCAGATCAAGCTCTAGAGACTTCTGCTCTGTGAGATCTCTTATGTTGCACAGTTTATCCTCCTCATGTGAGACCTTGTGCCATTTAAGGCGTTGGTTACAGTTAGAGGGCACCACTTCTTTTGTTGACAATCTCGCTACGTTGTGGGACCTGGAAACAGTCCAGTTGTTACTCAAATGCATACATAGCGGATTGTGGTCACTGTCCTGGGACGGTTTAACTTCCATATCCAATAGATCGCACCAGAGCCGTATAGCCGTATATCCAGCAGGATATAGTCAATCCTTGACGGGCAACTGGGCCTATTGTGTGTATTGGCCCCGCTCAAATCAGAGCGTGTACTGCCATTTACAGCTCTTAAATTAGGCTCCAGTGTTAGGGCGCTCATTTGTATGGCCCTTTGGGTCCACTTCTTAATTGGGGCTAAGCTAAGGGGAGGGATTGCAAATTTCATGTCCTGCTCGCCAGTGCCCAGAACATCCTCATCACACAGGGGTTCAGAAGTACAGTTAAAATCCCCTGCCACAATCGCTACTGAGTTGGGATTAATGCTGGACAACTCGCTCTCTTGTGCTGCTATAGTTGCAGAAGATTGTACCCCGGAAGACCCTCTAGCATATACATTGAATATTTCCAAGTTAAAACCATTTTTGGGGCCTTTCACCGTCAGGTGTAAAATATCGTTTGAGGGGGTTGTATGCATGATAGTTGACCAATTTAGAGAGGTGTTTAGCCAAATATGGAGCCCCCCTGCTGGTCTACCTTTCCCTGATTTTATGGCTGGGATAAAGTAAGTAGTAAACCCAGATTTATGGAGGGGGACCAGACTCCAAGTCTCCTGAAACAGACAAATATCTTGGCTATCTATAAAATCATTCCACTCTGGGAGCAACAATTTTTTTTGCAACCCTGCTATATTCCAGGAGAGAAAGCGGATTGTCCCTATACTACTGCCCGCAGACCGAGCACCTCTATCTCTTATATGCCTAATGCAGTCAGCCATTGGACTCCCCCGCTCCACTCTTCCTGCCCCCCTATTGCTTAAACAGGAGGCTACATCGTCTTTTCCCCACCTCTTTATTTTGGTACAAAAAGCTGATGGCGGAGCTGTATCCAGTCAATCGACTGTGCTCAAACCGGACTCTATTCCTTCCCTATCTAGTGTCCATAATGGGGAATTACGAAACTGAATTGCCGAATGCTCGGGGGGGGGGGGGAGTACGAAATTCGAGTGCCACCAAGTTTCCAGCAATTTCAGCGTTAAATACCTGTATCTCAATACAGTCTGTCTGTGAGCCAACCATTTTAATCCTCCTTACTTTTGCCACATCCTCCCGTATTACCGATCTGCAGCCCCTTACATATCTTATCCAGTGCATTACTTTATTGTGGAGGGATTCGTGGCTTTCATATCTGTGGGAACTCATAAGTTTTGGGACTTTGGTCATGTAGATTATAGAAATAGGGTTCCTTATGTGTATGTTGCCCCTTGTGGACCCCAAGCGTGCCTGATTGATCTGGCCTTCCCTGGTCGGAACAGAGCTATGGAGGTTTGCTCTGGGAGGGTACCGATCTGATAAACTTCCTCTATTACTCTTATCAAGGGCCAAATCAAGGTGTGGGTTGGGTTTTCTATGGGGAATAGAACTATCAATAGGGAGTTGGGCTTGGGTCGCTTGTCCTATCGCTGGCCTGAACCTGACCTCCTTAGAACACCCTCCCACAGACTCCCTGCCTGCGCGGATGCAAGTGGGTGGAAGGGAGGGGATGGCTAAGCCAGGTGGCCTATACCCAAGCACATCAACCTTCTCTCTCAGCAAGGCCAATTCCCTTTCGAGGAGTTCCACTCTCTGTCGAAGAAGGAAAACATCGTTTACAACGCGGGGATTACATCGCGATGCCATTACATCGCGGTATTTACAACGCAAGTCGTTACAACGACTTGCGCTAGATGGCGCTCTAGGACAAGGAATAGTATAATTTACTATCCAACACCTTCCCTACTGTACGTAGACTGGAGTTGGAATAGTAAATTATACTACTCCTAAGTCCAGCGCCCTCCATCGCAAGTCGTTGTAACGACTTGCGTTGTCAAAACCGCGATGTAATGTACCGCGATGTAAATGTATGCGTTGTAACGTCATACATCCGTCGAAGAACATCATTTTGGAAACCGTACAAACTGCATTTTGCTAGACTAGCAGAAGGCTCAGCCACTCCTTCTTTGCTTGGGGTGGAAACTAAGCTGCTCTCGACGATGGATTCTAAGACTGCAAACCTGTTTGAACAAGGTAGTTGGACAGTTAAGCATTCCCGTTGGGTCCCCTTAATGGAGGCTCCTATAGAATCACTTATACCTTGATTTTTTGGTGGGGAGAGGGGCCCTAGAGTATCCTCCGCTGGTCTATGCACTTCGCAAGTGGAAGGCTTTTGAGATGGTTTCTTATTGAACATTGCGGGAAATACTCTTTCCTGTGGCTGTGCTAATGCTGACACTTCCTCAAGTTGATTCGCACTGGCAGCTATGTTTGTGTTATTACTAGCACCCAAAATATCTTCGCAGTCATTCACAATTGCTTCAATCCTAGATAAGACACAATTGCTAGCCGCATGTGAGACTTTCTTGGCTTTTTTCCCTCTTTTACTTAAAAGTGGGCCCCTCCCTCCATTAGCTTCCTCTTTCCCATTGGAACAGTTCCACTGAACAACGAAATAGAATACACAGTCACTGGTGTCAGCTTGAGCGTCTAGCCAGTTGCCCGGCTGAATGCAGCAAACAGTACCTGAGATCGTATAGCCGTAATTCAAATGATGGAGGGAGGGCCCAGCCCTGCCTCTTCCTGGCGATGACGGGCCCGCCCTTGGCCCGGGCTTAGCCCACGCGCGTCCCGCGGGGCGGAAGAGGACTGCTGGCTATATCCGGTGTAAGAGGGAGGGGCTGTCGTTCCGCTGCTGCTCTTGCAACCTCCTGGGACTGCGAGTCCTGGGTGCTATGTCCCCCGGTCTCGCACAGCAAAGTACAGGTGCGCTACGTCTCCCGCGAAGCGGGAGGCGCGAGGTCTTTTCAAAGGTCCCGGTGTAAGAGGGAGGGGCTGTCGTTCTGCTGCTGCTCCCGCAGCCTCCTGGGACTGCGAGACCCGTGCTCTAAGTCCCTTGGTCTCGCACAGCAAAGTACAGGTGCGCTGCGTCTCCCGCGAAGCGGGAGGCGCGAGGTGTTTTCAAAGGTCCCGGTGTAAGAGGGAGGGGCTGTCGTTCCGCTGCTGCTCCCGCAGCCTCCTGGGACTGCGAGTCCTGTGCACTATGTCCCCCGGTATCGCACAGCAAAGTACAGGTGCGAGCAGGTGTTAGTTTCCTGGTGCTAACGCGCCTTATCGCCTGTTTTGTGTTCTTATCCCCGATCTGGCTGGTCGTTGAGAATGTTGAGGTGTGGTGTTGTCATTGCTTTTTGCACGGGAATGCCTACTCTGCATCTCATTAGCGATAGTTGCGGGGGTCATCTGTGGTGATGTTTTTTGCGGATGCTTTCACGGATATACTGGTGCTGTGGGATGTTGACACCAGCTTGTGATTGGGGCGATAAGTTTATTGCAACTTTGGCTGCGATAATGTGCCGTTAACTCGGCGATAGATCCCTGTGAATATGCCCCTTTATTTATTAGCATTGATTATGGTGTTAACAAAGAAACAGTTACAGGTCAGAACACGCGCACTCTCTTTTTCAACTATTATCAAATATTGTAGAATACAATGCCAATATCAACATCTTCATGAATCCCACTAGCCCCGCACAGCACATTTAACCAAAGGGTTACTAAGAAGGACCGGGAGCCTTGCAAGGCCTGCTGCTACATCAAGCAGCAAAACAAGAGTCTGATAGGCATCCACACCCCAGACCAATTTACATAGAATGCCACACGTGAACCCACAATCTGCCATCTTCCACCTTTCCACGTCACACAGTATAGCATTACACAAAAGCCAAGTTTGTAATTCTCAAAGACAGATGCATGCCAAACGGGACCCATATGTCCTTTAATTAAGATTTGACTGGTATTATGGTCCAGTTGTTTCTCGCAGTACGAGACATCTTTCAACCATCATCCAACACAGGGGACCCTCCTCGACTAAATGCATTGCCACCTTTCTTTGTTTGAGGGGGAGCCTCATGGCAATATACGGAAGCTAGCTGGAACATCATTGACATAACCCAATAAGGCCATTTCATATGGTATGGGACTGTTCTATTCATCAGTTCTGGAACCTGCTGGTGTCTGTTTTGACAGGAAAGTGCTGGCAAATGCCTTATTCCTAATACAATAACTTGCCTGCTGGGCAGATTTACCAGGTCGGCGAAAGCTTAAAATGTGTACAAATTCATTGATTTAGCACTGCCTATAGGCAAAAGCATTTTCACAAAGCATTGGAAAGCTACAATGCCCCCAGATGTCACCAAATGACTTTGAGACTACAAAAATGGACCATTGCAGAGATTAATGTCATGACACTCTTGCAATGCCAGAGGAGGCTTTGCGTCTCAATCACACAGTGGGACTCAATTCTACTGGCGCTACACGCTAATTCAGATGAGGTGCATTCCTAGCAGACTGAGAAATTATCTTATATAATTCAAATATGAATCATAATTATGTGGGATGGTTTTCCTTTTTATATGCATGATTGCACTGTATAGGAGAGGAATTACGGTGATTTAAGTCATGGCTGTCTGTATAGCTGGGATTGAGAGAGGGAACGATACGCCGAGTGGATTATACAAAGTTTCCCCTGCGGACAAGGCAACTGTAGTAGGAATCTAGTATGAAGATCAACAGACATGAGGTATCATATGTAGTAATACTGGCTCAGAAAATGTTTGGTTGTGTTATGTTTATTGGTTTAGTATTTACATCTACCATTCCTACTTAATGCAAATCAGCCATATATATTTATAGAAAACACACCCCCTGCTTAGCACAAGTCACCCCAAAGCCTCCAACCAAACTGTCTTCATGAAAGTTACTTGAGGTGGGATTGGCAGCATTGTCAGCTTCATCATTTAAACAATAACACAGTATCACAGCTATCTTCAGCAAGTAAATACCTTGTCATCAAAACTAAATCTGGTCCATTGATAGAAGAGTAAACCGGCGAATATGTTGGTGATTGTCTGCCTCCCCTTTTCTTTGTGGAGCGAGAGAGAGTTCTTTAATTTTTGACAGACTTATGCCCAGAATGAAAGGTTCAAAACCAGACCTATTTTCCAACTGTTACTGTGGCAGTGTTGCATCCTGCAGTACTGGGTCTGGTTGCTAAGACATTGAATGAGAGTATTTGCAGTGCATCCTTCTCGCTACAGACTTGAGGACGAGTCGTCAAGCTGCAGACTGCATGTGCTTCAGTGCACTCTGGGCCTTCTTCAAGACAGGGAAAGAAAGGCTTTCACTCAGTGCCACTAATGCTTTTAAAGTTGTTTGTCAACTTTTAGTAGTTACAATATTCTCCATGGAGGAAATACACACATCTGCCAGCATCCTGGAAGAATTCAATACCAGTCTTTAAATTGCTTCAAACCACAGGTCTCTGCATTGGCTGTCACCACTGAAAATGGAAGTAAAATTGCAAAGCCATGGCAGACTTAGGATATTTCAGAGTGCACTGTTGAGTCCTTTACATCAAGGAGAATATACAGGACATCCTCAAGAAGGAGAAATAATTCACAACTTACTGATCAACTGTCAGAAGATTTGCAAACATTTTAGTAATTCCTTTAAAGCTCAGAAGTGCTTGGGGATCATTTACAGTGTTGTTAAACTCCATCTAACAACCCCGATACAGTAGGTTGTGCCTGTTTAGAACTCCATCTTCTACATACATCAATTCCAGTTTGCATAGTGCAAGTCTATGAATTATTATGTGATGCAAGGGGGGAGGGGTTATGCCACTGGCAAAGCCATATTGAGAAATGGTGGCTACACAGCTGAGAGGTCAAACTGCTCACACCTTTTCATATTTCGATTCAGAAAGTCAGCATGGACGATGAGCTGGTACCATGAGCTAAAAATGCTAATGTTGCACATTCTGCAGGCCCATTTGCCCAAGTTAATGAAGAATCAGGTTGTATGGTCAAAAAGTTAATCATTTTATTGGAACAAATACTAAAAATAGGCTGCAATGATAGATCATTGCTTTGAAGAGTACATCTGTGCCACCATACTGAATCCATAGTTCATAGAGTGACTGCCTCCCATCAGTCCATCTTCAGCACTGGATGGCTGCGTTTGTAAGAAATGGAACAATCAAGAAACCAACTGAACTGAAAGATGAACAAGCATTTGCAAAGCAATAGGTCTCACATTTGCGAGCGTTTAAGCTATTGGCATTGTAAATGACACTGCCTTTTATTTCTGTTTTAAAAACCAACACACAAATAAAAGGCATTACCATTTACAATGCCAATAGCTCAAACTCTCACAACTGCGAGACCTATTGCATTGCAAATGCTTGTTTTCTAAAGCCATCTTTATTAGCATTTTCAGCACACACTTTACAGCGGCTTTGCCAGCTCATCCCAGCCGGACAAGCATCTCAATCTGAAGAACGCTTCCAACATATTGTCTGATATCATGTTGAGCTGTTTCTGCGTACTCTTGAGTTACATGTCCTTAAGATGTTAAAAAAAATCGGACACGCATATAAACAATATCCAAACTTGCAGTCGTCGTGTTCTATAAATTCCTCTTGATGGCAGAAGTGTCACAGCCACCCTGTGATACAAGTGCCCCGTACATGCATTCCCCTTGTGTACTAACATGTATCACCGCTTGGATTCAAGCCCAAAGCATGTATTTGCACTACATTCACATGACAAAAACCTACAGAAACAGCAACTTAAAAATGATAATCCTTCTTTTGAAACCACCATTCTTGGACAGCACGTGTATCCCTCGATGCACCCGTCAAGCTTTGAAAACACCTATATGGCCTTACTTCAGTGCTTTCCTGTCGCTGCACTCCAGGTACCAACCACTTGGCTGAGAGGTCCATGCTGTTTGTAAACCCCCCCTGCTCCCCGCACACCCTCTGTGAAGTCCCTCCGCCCTCCTGCTAGTCTCACACACGCTGGGCTGACCCTTCCCTACCGCTCTGGATTTTTTTGTTGTTGCAGTTTTAATAGCGCAAACTCGACCCGAAGGTATCAGGGCGCTTTAATTACATGAGCACCAGTTGCATTACAGACTGACTGCCTGACACATTCATTTCTAGGCACGGAGAGATTAAGTGGTTTGCACAGGATGCTTGAGCATCCTGCTGAGATTCCGATTGGCCCGCAGCTGGACATTGATTGATTGGCTCCAGGGTGATTGGGTGGATGGCTGCGAGACGATCAGGGTAGTGATTGCAAGGGTCCGAGGTTAGTCGAGATGGAAGAAGAGGGCGGGGAGTTTGTGGAACGGAATGAAGGGGTGTGGTGGGCAGCAGGTTCTTAATTGTCTGGAAGTTTCACATTACACAGGGAACGTTGCATGCCACAGAGCCCCTGGACACAAGTGCCGGTGCTGATTTATGCAGCCAGTCCCTGTGTGCACTGTCGGCTCTGCACCTGAACGTTGAGGGTCAACCTATTCAGAAACAGATTGAATAATTACTAGTGTGCAAATAAGTATTTATCTGTTAATGAATTTGCCAATGATAAGTAAATACATTTGTGGTTTCTGGAACAGAAGCGCCCAACCATAAGATAATCTAGCGGCGGACGCTGTGACTGCAGGCTATACTGTAACGAAGCCCAGCGGGATGCGCCGACTGTGAAAAAAAGCACTGTAAAAACAAGCACACGAGTGGTGCGTGCGCACCACAGCGAGACATCTGGTTTCAATTATTGCGCCCTTGTCTGGGCACGATAATTGAAACCACATGGCGGCCGTGCGGGTAACCGCCACCAATAGGCCATGGGTGGAGCAATGCCCCCGCCTTTGGCCAATTGCGTCCTGCCTTTGTTAAAAAGACGCATGCAAAGGCCAATAACGTGGGCCAAAACAAAAAGCACACGCACGAGCTTGTGCGATTCTTAGGTTAGTTTTCGAAAAGCCCCTACATGAAGTCTTCGCCAGAACAGCGCATGCGCGCTGTTACAGGCTCGACCTAAAAACTGCAACCTTAAGGTCAAAGGAGAATAGAAATACCTTCCTCATCAACCTTTGTAGAGCACAGTGGTGGCTTGAGCAGCATTTAGTGACAGCGATACCCACCCACCATTTCCCTCCTCTACTCTTCCAGTCCCCACTCATCCACCCTTTGCTTTGTAGGTTATCCACTTCTCCAATTTAGCACCTACTTACAGCAGGTATTAAAGAATACGGAACATTACACAGAATTCCATATAGTAATTTATTGTCCACACAGTAATGCCCAATTTCGTGGGGGTCTAAACATATTAGGTGGAAGTCCATATGGAGCCAATGGCAACAGTTATTCAGGTCACTGAAAACCTCTACATGGAATCCCACCTACATTGTAATCAGGACCAAGAATTCAAAGTTTTCAGAAACATATTAAAGAAATAGATTTAGTAGAATGACATTTCTGAATAATTCTCTGCATTCACAGTATTCATTAATACACTAGATGTAATAGGTCTTGACAATAAAAATCCGAGATCCGTTTAGAGCGGTCCTGGTTGCATCAACACTGTATCATGATTGCCTACAAAGGATGATGTGAAGCAGAAGTGAAAAAACACCCAATAATTCTACATGGCCACTGCTGCTCCAACATTTGTGAGATTTCATCGTCTGATGGTAATTGTAGTTTGTGGTCACTATGCTAACATGTAGCATGTACTTCATGCGCACAGATTTAGTGGCGTCAACACTGACAATCCATGATGACTACCAGCCTTTACTTCAATAAAAAAGAACTTAGTTCAGGTAGGCTTGGGGTATCCTTTCCCAGCGCTTGAGCCAAACTAAGCGATTAGCAGCGTCTCAAGTCCTGATTCCTGACTGCTACAGAATTTTTAGGGGAGTAATTTATTTTGTGAGGCCTTTTTCAGGAAAAGCAATATTAGTGTGTGCTTTGTGTTATCTATGCAGACACCACTTAATTGGGTATATTGATCTTGAACAAAAGATTCCTTTTATTTTTGTAATTTAGGAGAACCTGATAAAATGTTTGTTTACATTACAACTCTGGTCAAGCACAACTGATTTGAGTACATCACTGGGTTGCAGCTTCTGATTCTGCCATTTGCCAGATTGGTTCCAAATTCTGTACTGGCACTGCTCAGCTTCTTTGCCAAGCAGTTATACCTAACCATTGATTTCCCTGCTCAGCTGTCAGTGAAGATTGAAAGACAGCACTGCATATGTGTGTGACTTCCAGAAAAAAAGGCACAGTTAGATATGTCACTGGTTTGGCAACAGGTAACTTGAACTCAATAATGAATGCACAATGAATAACGTGGCGCAGGGGAGAGACTTAACTAACATTGGAAATATTAATGCTTGAGTGATCACTCTGGATGAATAATTCTATGTCCCGCTTGCAATGTTATATGACATAGACAATACGGCGCCATAGACTAGAATTCACTTAAAATACAGTAGATGGGACATCCGTCACATTTGTAATGGATTATCCCAACCCAACAAACTCCAAATGAGGCACCGAGGGACACATCTAGAGCTTGGCAGACAGGGTACCCTGTTGCAAATGTGACAGAGTACTTTGCCAGGCAAACCCTCTGTCTCCCCACCTCATTTAGAGATGCGCAGACCTTAAGTATTCCATTGACAAGAGCACCCTTTGGACCCATCGACAGAATACTTCCACTGGCAGCCAGAAGTAATAAGGGCCTTCAGAGGAAGAACTATTCAAGGTTGTAGACGTAATTCCCTTTTTTCCTGCCCTTACCGCCAGGTAACACCTGACTGTGAGTCACAGGAAAAACAATAATGAACACACACCCTGGGATAAAACTCACCGGCTGTGGGTGCTGTTTAGTTTTTTGTTTTTAAAAACTGACTCCACGTTGAGAGTTTGTATTTGAAAAATAACAATATTTATATAGTTTAGTGTAGTCTTGTCAAAACTGATGTTGGCCATAAACCAACGGTTTAAAGGAACTGATGTGATAGCGGTTTGTTTCAATGTAAAAAGATGACCATAGGACCAGCAGTCATCTCCAGATTTGATAAGTGAGTACCCTCGGGCTGGCAGATGTAATGTTCTCCACTACCCGACCGACACTACTCCGTCCACCAAACTTTAAATCAGGCCCTAAGTCTCAACTTATTCTCCTTTCCTTGTTTAACAGGTTTGTCTTTTATTAAGTGAAAGAAAATTGGCATGTTCCATCAACAACATCCAGGAGAAGGACCCACCTCTGGCATCTACTTTCATGGGCAAAGGCTCAAAGAGGCACACCTCTATGGAGTGGAAACAGGTAATGTATTTGGAATAATGCTGACTAGCAGCTTCAATGGAAAGTCCAAACTGATTAATGTGGTAAATATGATGGTCATAGTTACCATGTTTCCTTAAAATGCTTGGGTGATCATCTAGTTGTCTATAAGTGATGCTAGAATAGATGGACTTTAGCAATGGTACCTTCAGCAACTCCTCACTCTGAGACCTCATGCACCACGTTTAGCTTGATTCTCAACTATTTTTCTTTTCTTTCCTCACTCAACAGGTCATTTCTTCTACAAGGAACCTGCATAACATTCCTGCTCTATGTTTCAGACCTGCGTATAATGCCAGAATGCAGATGTGCCATTTTTAAGCAGTGCCAGTTTTACTTAGTATAAAAAGAAATGCAAATCTTTTGCCCTCCCTATTTTGATTTCTAGCGTAGGTAACTAATTTGAGATTCTGCTGGCTGCTATAGACTATTTGATTTGTATCAACTTAAGTATCATCTTCTTTCCATGATGGATTTGCAATGTCCATGGGAGTGGCTGGATTCAGTATGTGTCTCACTGTCTTCACTTTCCCATGTTTCCTCAACCTGTAAGCTTTGATTGATTCTGCAAGCTTCTTTCACCCTATTATGAGGTGTGTTATGCTGTAATGTATTTCCATCATCACGAAAGGTGACGTGGTGTAGTCAACACTAAACACAAAAAACAAACCCACCTTCACCATCCCCATGCCATGGCAGTGTCACATCTTGATGCTTATAACAACACAGAATAGTAGGGTAAGGCTAGGAAGTGTATTCTTTTCCTTTTACAAAGTGAACGGCAGGTTCAGAAAGAAGAATATGAAATCTTGATCTTACCCAAACTCAGTATTTGGCAGATCCAACAGTAGGCACCTAAGAAACAATATTTTAAGCCTGTGATAACTATGATGGAAAGCCAGGTGCTATTGAGTAGAGAGAGGCATTAATTGACTATAAAGTAGTGGCAATGCATACGGAGGAAAAAGTTACTTTCAATAATTGTAAGAACATGTATATGGAGAATTGATTTAGGACCTGGAAATATGCTTGTTTGAACACTTGCTTCAGTGACTGAAGCAAGAGTTGTCTGGATTGGATGCTTACAAGGATATTTGGATTCCGTTTTGGTACTGTAGAATAGGATAGAACCATGGATGTCGGCGAGGAAGGATTGGTGGGATTTATGTTTGAAGATTCAATAAAACACATTGCATGGCAGTGGAGTTTGGCTGCCAAACAGAGCTGCTTTTTCTGGTTTATGGCACAGTGAATTTTATTCATGCCCCTTTGTTTGATTTTCTTTTTGAGGCATGTTATCCATTTATGTTGGTGATTGCAAAACAGTATTCTTGTTCTTTTAATTAAATTATATACCACGCTTTGGTCACTTTTTACTTATTTCAAGTGTTTTCAATTTCATTGTGGGATGGGAGTAAATAGTTTGCTGGGATAATGTGTACGTTTGCGTTAGCACCTGTCAGGACGCTGCATTAATTTTTTTTTTTTTTATGCAGATACATAGGAATCCTGAATGAGTTGGTTCTGTTTGAAAACTTTATTCAGCAAGTTAAAAACTGCCATAAAAGTACATAATAATTTCAAAATAAAACAATATTAAGTAATTCCAGCGGATCCACATGATATATAAATAATTAGCCATCATTGCCGTACATCCACTAAAATATATCATAACCGATAAAATCTAATACATGCCACTTTTCCTCAAATCCATAGCCTTCAGAATAAAAAGAGCAACATTAAAACATACTTGATAATTCATTGCAAGCAAAAACTTTAAAGCGTCTTTGTGAATTCTAATATTCTGTGCAGCAAACATTAGTTTGAGGTAGTAGCGCCTATACTGTGTATATAAGTTGCAAAACAACATAAACTGCAACCTGCTATGTTTACTAGTACCATCACATAAGATCGAAGCTTGGAAACTAGACTTCATAATAGGGAAATTAACCAGATGGTGCACAATACTAAGTCTAAACCTGGACAAAACAAAACAGTGTTGAATATTAGCAACACATGTTAAATAATTTTGATTGTCCTCCTTGAACCCAAGGGGCAAATAAAACGCTACTGTGGGTTTCATCTGCATGAAGCCCACCCAGTAGTCTGTTCTATGTTGTAAAAAGGTATCTTTGATGCGTTTCTTAGTAAAAGATAACGCTTGAAGGGGGTCTGGCCACGCTGTCAATTTAGAAAGTGCTGATAGAGTAATGTACACATGCTAGCCAAGGGATACGAGAAATGTTATCCAGTGCTAGACAATCTAGTAAAATTGATTTGGTAAAACTGGTTTCTTCTTTTGACCATATGGAAAAACAATGTATTTGGGGTTTTACCAAAATTAGATCCTCCAAATACTGTAAACCCACCTCCAATAAACAATCAGGGTTGAGGAGGAAGCTAGTAAACGGAGTAAACGTTTTAAAAAGCTGTGTTCCTCTACTTGCAATGAACTTACAGGAAGCATGGCCCCAAAGGCTAGCCCCATAAGTGTAGCCTGGCCTAATAAAGCTCCACCATCTCTTTAATGGGCCATCATCCCAATTCAGAGGAAAACCTGAAAATCCCATGAGAGTCTCTACTCATATTGTCTTTAGCATTGAAAATGTGTTGAAACCAAGAGCCGGTGCTTGTAAATAGGACTCCTCAGTAGCAAAATAAATTAACTCTAGTAATTACTGTGTTATCGATAAAAAAAGGATCTACGTTTTGTTGATTTGTGGCCACATATCAATGTGAAAGATTTCGTTTTATTAATCACCATTTTTTTTAAACCATAAACTCCCGGAAAGCATTCATCAATGGGGTCCTAGATGACACAACATCGCTATCAGCATATAATAACACTGGTATAGGGTGTCTGGCAGCTTGAATAGACTGCAGCACATTATCAACCTCATCAATAAAACTTGAAAAAAGCAAAGGGGCCAGAATGAAGCCCTGTCAGATGCATGATGCCTCACCCTACTTTAAAAACATAAAAGATGAGGAGCCTTCTCCCTGAGGGCCGTACCAAACTTTACTCCAAAGGTTCTTATACATACATGCAAGGAAGCTTATTATAGCCATTGGGGCTCCAAGAGAAATCTGTGATGTCCAGAGAATAGTGTGGTCAACATGATCAAAGACGCTGCTTAAATTAGCAAAGCAGAGGTATAAAGATCCAGGTTTAGCTCTGGTGTATTTCATGATCAGGAGGTCTAGATTAAAATACTGCTCAATAGTACCTATTCCCTTTCTAAAGCCATACTGGACTGTAGATAAAATAGAAAACTCCTACACCCTCTCCTCAAATCTCATAAGTAAAATCACACTCATCAATTCAACTGAAGAGTCTAAAAGCGAGATTGGGCGATAGTTAATTTGCAGTGTTTGATTTATCGCCCTTCTTAAAAATAGGTATGACTGTTGAGATGGCTAAAGAAGTTGGAATCATACTGACAACTGCTGCATTGAACACCCCTGTCAAGATGGGGTCCCATAATTCTTCAGCCAATTTAAAGGCATCCACTGGCACCCCATATCTGGCCCAGGGCCCTTCCATTGGAGCAACAATGCAATTCTCGAGTGACTTCATCCAAAGTAATATCTAATGGGAGATGGTACCAGCTGACCCTCCCTACATATGCTTATGGGCCACTAGTCTGACTGCTCTGTGCAAAGATTGCAGAGAAATGTGCCACCCATGATTCACAAGAAATAAAGGAGTTAAGTTCAGGAATGGCATCATTTTTTAAGAAAGGTGCAATGAACGTACCTCAAAATAACTTGCGGTCTTTAGATTCCAGTGCTAAAGTTAATTTAGTCCATTCCTCCTCCTGCAATACCTTCTTCTTTACTGCAAGGGCCCACCTATATTTGAGGCAAAGCGACTTAATTAAGGTATCACCCCGGGGGCGAGGGGAGGGGAGCGATGTAAAGCCCTTTCAGTCGCTGCAAAGCCTGTGTGCATGAATGATCAAACCAACCCCTGTTCTTGACTCAGAGGAAGTCAAATTCTGTATCAAGAGTGCATTGATGGAAAAGGCAATTTGTTTAAAACTAGACAGCACCTTGTTGGGAGTCTTGTCGTCCTTTAAACAGTAACTAATACGGGAAAGTTCCTAATGACTACTCCTTGGAGCATTATATTTGGCTCTATTCCTGCCCATATAACACGCACACCATTGGGTCTAGTAGGAATTCTGTTATTGGGTGTCAGTAATGCTACAGATTTTTTGCTTCAGAAAAATAGGCAACATAATTGGGTCATGATCACTCATCGCTGACTGTACAACCCTGTGGGTATCACACAAACGGCCAGCAGAGGCAGATACCAACACATGGTCATTAACAGATGAAGTATTTCTACCTATGAAGAAAGGGATTTGTTCCTCCTTATCACCACATTTGCACTTCAGCAACAGTAAGTCATGCTTATAGATATTTGAGGTTAGTGCATCCCCATACTCATTATGTCAGAAATGTGTAAAACCCACCCAATCTAAGTTAGCATAGCCACATACACGTTTAGCTGGAAGAGGACAGGACTGGATATTAAAGTTGCGTGCCCATTATTTTATTTTTATATTTTTTATATATTATGAGTTTTATATAGTGCAAGCCAGTCATCACTCGTAGGGTACATTGAACAATTTAGTATATACAATGTCCCAAGACACATCGCATAATATCGACATGGAGTGCAAAATGTCACTCGTAAAGTAAGTTATCGCAGAAGAATGTACAGGGAATATATGACAGTTATCGCTGTAGAATGTACAGAGAACATATGACGCCTCACTAAGGTAGTTGTAGAGAACCCAATGCCTCACGGCGGGGTTCGACCGGTGAGGGGGGCGGGAGGTAGTCATGCTGAGAGTGAGGTAAAGGTGATTGATGACAAAGTGTCCATGTGCTACTATGGTTTGTCTTTGGTGACTGGTTTGTAGCTATCCATTTGGGAGAGATCGGTTGAGGAGGAAGTCCTTGAGTTGCCTTTCGAATTTTATGTAGATGGGGTTAGTCCTTATGTGGACTGGAAGGGAGTTCCATATTTTCGGCGCACTTTCTGCGAACGATCGAGATGCGTTTTTTTGTCTGCGAGCTTTCGGGCGGATAAGGAGTAGACTGTTTGTACTCCCTAGGGTTCTTCACTGACCGACCTTCTGGAGTTTAGCAGCAAGGTAGGTGGGTTTTCCTGTGTGCAACACTTTGTGAGTGAGGCAGGCGGTTCTGAAGTTGGCACGCATTTCAACAGGGAGCCATTTTTGCTCTCTGTGTGCTAGCGAGATGTGATCATATGTCTTTACTCCAGTGACCATTCTGGCTGCTGCGTTCAGAGTTGATCTGAGTGGAGCAGGATGGGATTTTGCTGCTCCAGTGAGGGTTGCAATCCCGTAGTCCAGTCTGGACAGTACCAGGGATTGTGTAGCTTGTATGAGTATATAGTACAAAACTAGTATGAATGGAGCGTAGAAAAACATCCAGACTTTAATCAAGTGCATAGACCACCTTGCTACATATTGAATCAAATACATTGTAATAGAAGTTAACCAAAACCAAATCAGGACCCCCCTTGAAAGATAACCACAACAGCTGGAAATGTGTGCATACCAAAGAAAGCCTTTTGCAGATTACTAGTAGCTTATTAGAGATAAGGATCTGTAGCCCGTTTTTGGCCCATCCGGCATATGAAGGTATAGTACCTAAAAAGTGGGAAGAGAAGCCCTCAACGTGTTTCGGAGTTGTGCACCATGTTTCCTGCAAACAGATAACATCAAAACCAGAAATGGTATTAGCCCACTTCATAGTTCCCAGCTTATTCGATAGCCCGCCCACATTCCATGTGACAAATTTGTAACACCCATCCAGATCTAGAGGGGTATTACTCATATTTCTCTCATTGGTATGCAGACAAGTAGGGCTAGGATTAACATCACAATTAATTCCATGGATGGAAATTTCAGAGCATTTCACTGGCCCAGTAGTGCCTACAACAACTAAAACCCCAACTTTAGGCAAGGCCTAATCACATTATCAGTTAACAGCCCCGGGCATCACTGGGCATGACTCACCATGATTAAGTCAATCGTTTGATTGTAGCGAGCTCAATACCACAAACCTTTTCTTCATATCCAGAGGGGAAGAAAAGGGGAGATCTTGCCCAGTCGTTCACTGCAGACAAGGATTAAATTGATGTATTGCATCCGTGTTACGCAAGTGTCGATAAAAGCAACCCAATGGAAAAGAGCCATGTTCCTCATGGCACTGACCTTGACAAGGTTTCACTGGTGATACTTGGTAGCTGAAAATTGATAATAGCACAATCCCCCTCAAAAGGTTTCTTCAAAGACCTTATTCATCCCACTCTCCTAGTTAGTAGGATTTGATGAGCTCTATCAGCTGGGAAAATGTGGTTCCTGTTAAGCCAAAGGATTACTTTGTTCTTTAAGGTCTCCGGGGTATAATTGGTTGAACAAGGGGTGGACGTTGACCATGATGGTAGATTGTTCATCACAGGATCAAAAGGAACGGAGCGAGTGTAGGAAATGTCACGGTGCTCCGCTTGCTTCTGAGGCTGGGAAGCTATGGGTTGTAGTTGGTTTGTATGTGTATTACACTTGGCTGTTGTCTGCTACGTTGTTGGACACTGAAAAATATGGGGTGATGGGTGTCCCCCACCAGTTGCTCTCTATCTGTGAGACCTGGGAAGTTGACCCTGATGATATACGAGCTCCAGAAGGTACCTTGGCATAAGGTCGAACGCAACACTTAATGGTGATAGAATTAACCTGTCACTGGTTAAGGTAAAGTGGGGCCACAGAAATAGCATTGATCATACTCTGTTTTGTCTTGTTCTGACACAGGGAGTTGCTTTATCCAGTTTTCCTTCAAGCCAATTGATCTTCTCCCTGAGTGGCAATACTAGATCCGTAATGGTGTCCTTGATAATGCTTGTCAGTTTGCATAGAATAGGGGACCAGAGAGACTCAATTAGAGGAGCATGATAGTTGTCACCCCCTGAATGAACCTCACCAGGGGAAGCATCTTGTCTTGGTCTAGCGGCAACAACCCTCTGACATTTCCTCTTGAGTTTGGCTGCTGGTGAGGGAACTAAAGAACAGAAGCCATAGCAGAAGCTGCTATCATTGTCCTAAAAGGGGATTGCCAAAGAAGAAGATCCTCTTGGACCACACTAACATTAGGCCACTCATCCTGGATCTGTTCCCTGTCCAGGCTGGTCATGGTCATAGACCCTTCAGTAGCCTCCACTGGCTCACTTGGCCCTGCCAGCCCCAAGGATAACCAGTGCTCCACTGGACCTATTTCCTTAGAAATGACTCCCACAGTCTCTGGTTTACGTTTGCCCCTGGTAGCAGACAAGCCTTGAACAAGTACCTTGGGTTGCAAGGGTTAAGGTCCCCTAATTCTTTTGATCCCAGTCAGCTTTAGAGATAAAAAGCAACACCATGCATTACTTAAGGAAGAAAGATGGGCATAGGGATGCAAATACCACGTACTTCTTCAATGGCAAGTCTTGGGCAGCAAAACAGTTCAATGTCAATGGGGGCCAGGCCACAAACGAAAGGCAGAATTAATCAGGACAAAGGTCACAGACCAAGAGGGTAAGCCCAGCACAGCCCCATCTGGCCACTTATGGATGCAGATGGGCCCACTCTTGCGCATCCCACACTGATGGTGGAGAGCTTTTAGCATATCCGGTGCGGGCCCCACCCCTCAGGGTGCACAGTGCACTGAGGGACCAAGTCTCACCCCTGCTGTTGTAAGGATGGGCACTATGGGTGACCTGTGTGGCAGGCTGACTGAAGAATTGAGGGACTTGCACTGCGTGTGTGCTGATGTGCTTTTAGCATGCTCAGTGCTGGCCTCGCCCCTCTGGGCACGCGGTGGACCGCAGAATACAGGGACCCGTGCTGTGGGAGTGCTGACGCACTTTTAGGGCATTCAATGCTGGCCCCGTCCAACTGGGCGTGCGGTGGACTGGGGGACTGGGTCCCATCCAAGTCAATATAAGGACGGGCACTGCAAACGTCAGGAAGACAGCAGAATGAGTCAAGGTTTGGTAGTGTTTTAGGTCTTCGTGTTATGTGTTACAAACATTTTATATTACTTGTAAAACATGTTAAGGGTTCCACGAATCACATGAATGATAACATTATTTTCTTAAATTACAGGAAATGCTTCATGCTTAAGAACAAAGGTTAACAAAGGTTAGATATTGAAACCCCTAGTGTTGGTGCAATACCTACAGCCAAGCAGAAGTGTCAGGACCAAATTTCTAGAACCGTTGGCTGTATTACATACAGAGGCCAGGAGTACAATGGGTGTGTGCTCCTGTTTGCTGTGCTCTTCGTAAAATTGTTGCAATAAAGAAAGGGCTGCCGATGCTTGTGGATTCCCTTCTGTAATACTGATAGCTCGGGTGCACATGTACTGTCAGTGCTGTCTTAAGAGGGTGTTCCCTCATTTGCATGGGGGCTTGGCTCCAAACAAATGAAAGAATCACTTTGGCTCTGCATCCATGCCTATTTGTGACACAGGCGTAGAGGCAAAGAGGCGGCACACTGTCAGTGCGCCCCCAGGGGGCAGCCCTCTGGAGGGGAAGAAGTGAGTTTCTTGACCCCCCCACACCTCCCTGCAGGCGTGTGTAGCCGCTCACTGCATCCGCCTGCAGGGGGATCACTGCCCCCCTTTTCAAGCTCAAGTGGCTGCTGTCCGCACTATGAACCAAGGAACAGCTAGTAAGCATAGGATATACTATACCGGGCCACCCAAGGTGCACTTTTTAAAAGGTGCACTGTGGCACAGACTGGGACTGTGCACCCTACATATAATACAGGCCCAGCTGCACTCCAACCCCAGGACCTCCTCTCATTCCATTTAGTCTGTAGTGTTTGTTCTTCCTCTGATGCTCTGAAGTGAGCAAGTTGATGCACAGCACTATATAAATGTACTAACTAAATAAATACATATATACATGGTATCTGTGTAGTATCATGCGTGTTGGTGTGTATTGCTGTATTTTTCATTCATCAATTAAGGGCAGGACTTGGTTTGTTGGCTTTGCCTCCAAGGAAGTCGATGTGAGTGTGTGTGTGTGAAGACACACCCACACACGCAAACCACAGTGATGGTAGCACAGAAACAATGAAATCAGAGTGCAAGATGTACCAGCAATCCATCACTGTTCGAGCAGGAAAATCTATGTTCTTTTCTCAGCAGTTAAGCTGTGAAGTGTAAAGGAAGTGGAGCGAATTAGCCTGTTCGCAACATGATTTATGCCTTCACTAGATTCACGCAGGATCTTTACAAAATGTAGGTCATTCATTATAATTTTTAAGAGGCTTTATCTGAGAGAAAGGCATAGTTACAATTCTATACAAATATAATTGATCATTGTTAGTTTTCGCATAGACAGATAGGCACATGGTACCCTCCAAACAGTATGATGTTTTAATTGGCAAACCTCTTGTTTCGAGAGAGGGTCATTGTAAGGGATATTTTCCAAGTAATGGAAGAGTCCTTGTGTAGATCAGGCCACAATGTAATGGATCCACTGAGAAGTGAAACACATCAAGCTGCCAAATTATGCCCAATTCAGCACAATCCCCCTTAATTTAAAATGAAATAGAACAAAATCCCCAAATACATTAAATAAACAAGTGAAAGGGCAAAACGTTTTTCTTCAGAGACATTCTACTGGTGCTGCCAAATTCTAGGGTTTTCAAATGCCAGGGTAATCTAGCCTTAATTCCACCTCGTGGCTCTTTTTTCCACCTCCTAGACTTTCTGTCTCTGTTACACTCTTGCACGTTCTTTAGCATCCCTGTCTTCTCCCTTTGTCAGTTATCCTGTCTTTCGTTTACTCATTCCCGTTTCTCATTGCAGCCTTTCTTTTTTCTGCTATGTGTTAAAATCTGATATGCAATATAAGTCCAAGTCCCAAACAATGAGTGCTGTTGGCACCGGCACAAATTAAGCACTGCAACCTTTCTTAGTAAAACAATGCTGAAGGGATACTGTTTGAGTGGATGGAGTGAGAGTGACTGTTACAGACAATTAGGACAGCATTACTACAAACCACATTAGTGTTCACACAATTGGTGACCCTTAGCACTCCCATAGGCATTGTTACAGAATCATTATCTAACACAAAGGTGGTCAGAGTAAAGGAATCAAAGCTATAAGATGTGCCCGTTTTTCTTGGATGCTTTTGACTGCGTGTGTGGCCAGGTCAACCCATCTAAGGCCAAAATAATCTTTTGACAATCAGATAAAACCTTTACACTTTAGGAAATTTTTAGCAATGGCTTCTCCTTGGCTGTGCCCGCATTAGGGCTATTCTAGGAACACTTCTGACTTGTCCACGGAATTCTGGAGTGACAAAAGTCTACCAAAAGTAAATCACACTTACCCACAGAAAAATGTTTGTGAATTGGACCGGGATGTTTTTGTTATGGGCAATACATGTTAGAGAATCTTCTGGTAACCTAACAGGGATGATGTTTTGAGACGCACACACGTTTTTAAGTTCTAGGCGTCATATACTGCACTACAGGCGAATTATAATGTTGCATATGTCAGACCACTTAAAATGTTCAACATATTTTTATGTTTGCAATGTGTACTCTCCGCTTCCTAACTTAGAGCTTTTTTTTGTTGCTACCAAGCAATTCTCAGTGGCTGCCTAGGGTGCCCCCAATAGGGAGCACCAGAATGCCTGTAGAAATATCGTTTATGGCAATTTATTGGGAGCAGTAGCAAAATCTAATTTCACACAGGGTACCAGAATTGTCTTATTGCCTCAGTTCCTGTAGCTTTAAAAAAATGGGAATGCATGTAAAGAGGTTACATTAAGTGCTATACCGGAGTTACTATGGACAAAGTTTTCATTTACGCAGAAGTTCACCAGAGGATGTCCTCCAAACTATGGGTTTTCCAGGATATTCAATTAACTCAATTGATTTAAGTGCGAGAATTGTATTGCAAAAAATAAGTTTGTAGGCTTTCCTCCCAATACTTCATATTTGTCAGAGTTTTACTTACTTTTCTAATAAAAAAGTCTACAACTTTTTGAAGTTCTCGATGTTGTGAAAGTTCTCAAAAATTTCGTCATGGTGACCGATTCTAGTTTGTCAGTTTCTCAACCCTCTAATGCACCTGTGATTCTTAGAGTTGCTGATGAAGATTGTGACGTCAAAGCAATCTGCCCCCACAACCCTCACTAGCTCAATTATGTTTTCAGAAAAAGAAAGTAGATATCAGAAAAACTGCAAATAGATCTACAAATGTTTAACCAACAACAATTTTAGCCCTGAAAAAATAACAAACTAGACAAGGAAATAAAGTACCACCAAAATCATTGTATGTCCCATTTACGTAATGGGAAGCAAGCCACAATATTTCTGCTTTAACCTCTCCCATTTTCTTTGGTCAAAAAAGGTTTGTAGATTATAAGTGCCACTAGGTAGTTAAGGTTAGGATCTTGTTACCATAGGAAATCCCTTGGTTGTGTTGCTAATAACTTTGGCCCCTTTTAACGAATCTCCAAGAAACTTTTTTTTTTAAATGCAACCTTTTTCACTAATTTACTCATGGAAGGTTTTTGGGTGATGCATCAAGCAGAGGTCGAGTAAAAGGCAGTGGCGGTTGGTGACATAAAAACACGGTGAGGCGCAACATACTGTGTCAAATATATGTAGGAAAAAAAGGACATTAACACCTACATTATACAACTAAGAAAAACAAAAATGACATACATTATTCTGCAGCACGTCCTGAATGCACTCCAGTTCCTGGCTCCAGACCCCTCCAAACACGAGGTGACGTTATCCAATCCAGATGCTGCTCTCATACTGTCAAGGTTGCCTCAGTGCTCTAAAAGGCACTGGAGGCCCGTGTCTGTTCTCCAGCCCAGCTGTCTAAGACAGCTGGGCTGGAGAGGTTCGAATTGCGCATGTCAGGCTGACCATAGTAAAATAGCCAGCCAAACCGACATCCGCACTTCAAACCGAAGGGACCACTCCTCATGCACTGCCCCTGCCCCCACAAAAATAAAATGGTAATAACATCATTTATTGTCATTTTATATTTAACTCTTTCTGCAGCAGTGTGTGTGTGTGTGTGTGTGGGGGGGGGGGGGGACAGACACTGGTAAAAGAGGTGACCTGAAATGCATTGTTCCCATTCATTTTTCCATAGGAATTCCAGACACAGCTACAGCCCAAACCTTTAAATGGATTTGCAGCAGATTTGGCAGAAAGCTAGATTGTGGTCCAGAGAGAGAAGGCATTTTGTGATTTTGTGTAAATCCGCAATTATTGCTAAAGAAATTAGTATATCTAGGGATGCAAAGTCTCTGCTGACCCAACAGAGCTCAAGCTGAGATCTAATTGACTGCCATCACATCAACAATTACATGACAGCAGTTATCTTAGGACTTGGGACTCAGTTCTGAATCCTACAAAACAAATTAAGAAAAAGACTTAAGGGGTAGGGTAGAGCTACCCTGAACCCCTAAGGTCACCAATGGGGTTGCAGAGGGTTCCCGTCTAGGGTCAAAACGTTTTTTTAAAATGTTGCTGCAAATTTGTAGAGCATCCACAAATCCATAGTAACATTTTGACAAAAGTGCAGACTCCCACACCTCTTTTTAAAAACAAAATATCCCCCACCCCCCTGAGAGAACATAGGGACCTCATCACGCAGGGCCGCATTAAACAAAAGTGACTCTCTTTATTCATAGGTGTTCCTAGGTAACTATAACTCACGCCTTCTCCATGCACTGCTAATCACCCCATGTATTACATCACTCATGACATCATTGATAATATCACTGCAACATTTGCAATGAAAGTATTGATGAGAAAGCTGTGCATGGAGGGGGCTGTGAGTTATAGTCATCTTAGGGCACAAGGGCACAGGTTATAGTGACTTGAAGGTAACTATATAACTATTACTGGTGAATCTCTTTGTTTTTTTAAATTTGGAACATTATGATGTTATTTAACATTTCACCTATCTATAATGTTACTTCACACTTTGTTTTTCAGAGAATATCTATCTATCTATCTATCTATCTATCTATCTATCTATCTATCTATCTATCTATCTATCTATCTATCTATCTATCTATCTATCTATCTATCTATCTATCTATCTATCTATCTATCTATCTATCTATCTATCTATCTATCTATCTATCTATCTATCTATCTATCTATCTGTCTATCTGTCTATCTATCCATCTATCTATCTATCTATCTATCTGTCTGTCTGTCTGTCTGTCTATCTATCTATCTATCTATCTATCTATCTATCTATCTATCTATCTATCTATCTATCTATATTGATATATTTTATATATGTAATATGTACATATCTTATATGTATCTATATATATATATAGCTGCATACTACAATACTGACCCAGTTTATAATGCACTGACAGAGACAGCATTGAACATTATTCGCTTGACAACAGACATTTGGACAATCAGAACATTACAAACTCCATTTAGGAGCTTGACTCCAAGATGACTACCAAATATCGTATTATGCAAGGTGCTAGTCACCACACAACCATCACAGAGTTCAGAAAGGAGAGAACACACACAATTTGCAACATACTGACAGCATTCAACCTCAAAGGTATTACAAATGTTTCAACCAAGAGGTGTGAGTGCTGTTTCTGTTTCTCCTGACAGTAGTGGTTTTACACATGACATGGAAAATGTAAACTGTCACTCTTTTGCTCAATACCTAAAACCCATTGGGCATGACTTCTTTCTGAATAATGTACAGACTACCAAGATAATGGCTATCTGTTGCATAATTTGTAGGCATTTCAGCCACTCCTGTAATTCTGCAAGCCCGTTGAGGATGCTGCAGGGAATGAATTGCCTTTCTGTGTATTTCCTCCTTCTGATGATCATATCCATAACAGTTTACCGCCCTAGGCATTTTCAGGTGTTGCTTGAGTTCAAAAGCCTAGAAAATCTTACAGACACAAAAAGGCACATAATGTAGGTGTTAGAAGACGTATTTACTTGTAGGAGACGTTGGCCCGATTCAAAATATAGGCTGTGTCATATTCAACATGAGATGCATTTTATAAGTTCTGTCCTGACAATCTGCTGCTTTTCTTCTCAACAGAACATTTTAAAAACACTAAACTCAAGGTAATTCTCATCTGATAGTTCTCTCAAATTGTGATGACTAAACACAATCAAGTAGAGTGAAAAGTAAACGTCAGAAACATTTGAAACTTCTGCAAATTCAAGTATCTGCATTTACTATTTTATGAAAAAAGTTGTACAAATTGTACCTCTTCCTTTTTGATTTGCTATTGCTTTTTTAATTCACAGGATTCCGAGGGCCCACCATTTAGACCGATGTGCCATTCACATCAAGTGACCAGCAAATACATGAAATTGACATTTAGGAATGTACAAGCGTCTGAACACTGCAGTGCAACATCAGGCTAAGCATGTTTGCAGAAGCTGGGACTGTGATGATGGTGTGTAATCCATTTCTACACCAGCGCTTTGCACACGACATGGTTATATTGGACACAACACAAACAGGGGAAATATTTTTTAATTGTGTTTGATTCTTTTTCAGAAAAGATGTGCTGTGTTGGTGGCATGATACCTTGACCCAACATATTGTATAATTTTCTCATTGCCGTCTAGTAATCTTTCATACCTTCTTTCACACTAGTTGTGAGATTTACTCCTATGTGAAATCCATTCCTTGCATTTACAAGCCTCAAGGTTAGTGGGATAATTAGTGCAAGCATGTGAGACCTGAAGCACGGAATCAGACCACCTCGTCATACTGTCTGTTGCATTGGCAAAGAAAGGTTAAATACTTATTGGCCATTCCAGTATACATTTCCACGTTGAAGAATGCATGTTATTTGACTGGCGGGTGCCCATTTTGCAATTGCGTTTGTAGGCAGGTGCCCACCCCGCAGTGATGCCTTCTAAACCAGAGTGTGGAAACAATACTAAAACACACAGTCACAAGGGAAGCAGAAAACAGGGGTGGGTGGAGGAGTGAGGCAACTGTCATGCATCTTTTGTTTGTTTGGTTGCACCTTCTCATGTCTTATTCATATGAGCATTGATCAATTCATGGAGAGTTTCTGGTACGTCGCACCTGAAAAACTCGAATTCTAAGATGGCACCAGTCCTGGTTAAAGCAGCTCTCCAAGTATTCTTTGGAGCCCTTCCTTTTTTGGTGGTCAAGAAGAGCTTGGGACTGGAACAAAATGGGGTGGTTTGGAGTTCACGTTTATATACATTTTCTGGACAGGTGATGTAGTTTCACAGTTTCAAACTTCAAATCTAGTTTGCAGTGGTACTCTGTTAGGTGTACTACTCACGCTGCTCTCCAGACACAACCTTACGTTAAAGTGATGCTTCGCATAGAACGGAAATGTTGAATAAATCCAGGTTTTGTAGATGCCACATAATTGCTTAGTCCACTTGATTGTGCTTGTTGTACAATTTTTGTTTGTGGGGACTGTTTTGAGAAGAACATGTCTTACAGGAACTGTGATACTGAGGTGTGCCATAGCTTAAATATATTTTCAGTTATAAACAGTCTCCTCCAATACCTTTTGCAATTATTGTACGATATGTTGTACATATTTGCAGAGTGCACTGTCACCTGAGATGGTATCCTAGCACTGTGCAGGTGTAGGAGCTGGGCCTCAAGGGTGGGGATGGGAGCTAGTCAAAGAGTCAGACATGTAGGTGTTGAATTTGTACCTCGTGTTGGCAGGTTTGACCAAGAAGGCGAGATTGGCCAGATGGTCATGTAGGCGTTGAAGAGGGTGGGGCTGGGTGATGAGCTTTGGGTTACTCTGCATATGTGAATTTTCAGGCTTTTGAGGAAGCAATGAGCCAAGTTGACTGTCTGTGTTCTTCCTGTCAGGAAAGAAGGGGAGATCCACCAGAGGACAGGTCATGTAGTTGTCTGAGGAGGTTGGGTGCAAAATGGAGTCAAATGCTGCCAAGAGGTGAGGAGGATGAGGGGTGCAGTTTCTCCTATGTCCTATGCTTGCGGTATTGAGTAGCATGCATTTTAGTGAGGAGTGTAGTGTGGGTGGTTGTTGGTTCGAGTGTGCATACACCGCTGGGGTGCTGGGTGTTTTTTGTGCTGGGGTAGTGGATGTTGAGTGGGTGAGGGGTATGGGAGTGAAAATACATGTGAATCTGGAGGAGGTGCTGGAGAAACTTTCTTCTGTTTTGTGAGGATTGCGTGGTGGCAGTGCAGCAGGTGGCTCCAGAGTTGAGCGCTCAAAGGAACGTGGATGGTCAGAGGAGAGCCAGGGATCCTGGCATTGGGTGCGGTCCAAGCATGGACGGGTGCAGACGGCTTGGCCTTTGACACTGCAAGCACCATTAGGCATGTCTTGGCAGGGTTGAGGAGCACAGTAGCAGTGGATAGGGCAGAGAGGGGTTTGGGAGTCTGGAGACAAGAAGGGGAGAGCGGGAGACGGGGAAAAGTAAGTAGCACTTAGGAAGTGAAGGGGGGAAACAGGGGCACAGACAGCGAAGATAGAGATGCGGCACAATCAGAGCAGAGAGAGGAGCATGAGAAAAAGTCACACCAAGATGGACAAAGGCACAAAAAGAGGCAGAAAACAATGGGCAATTACGAAAAAGAAGCACTGAAATGTATAGGAAAGAGGGACAGAATTAGAGTAGAAAAGACAAGAAACAGTGGTCAGAGCTATGTAAGAGATGCCCTCACATACTTTTTAATGCAGACAAGTGAATTGTATTTTATGTACTGTAGATACTTTTTGGTGAAACTTAAGATTATTGCGCGAGGAAAACATTTAGCAATGTCACCCAACTCTAATAGTGCAAGACTAGGGAAGCAGCCCTGGTAAAAATGCTTTAATCCGCCACCTTCCCTTGTTCTCCATGTGCTCTCTCTTTGCATCCATCTCTCTCCGTTTCTCCATTCTCCCCTCCCTCTCTATAACGTTCTCTCTACCTCCCCTGCCCCATACTCTTTTTTTTCTCTTGAAGTCTCGCTATGGCTGCTGCAATTGAGACACCTGGAGTGGATCATAACTTTTAAAACTTGTCGCACAGGGCTCCAGCCAACAGAGAAAATGCCCTGTGCAAAGGAACTCTAATCTGTATGATACACTATGACTCATGTAACAGAGGAAGTCACTGAGCTGGATTGCTGTAAGTAAGGGAGCAATAACATATTTAAAAATATATGATATTTTGTTTTGAGTGTGGTAGATCTTTTTCCTTTTAATTGCGAAATCAATATCTTGAATTCATGGCTGCTATCCTCATGTTTCTACCAGACCGACAGACCTGCACATACAGCAACCGGACACGTCACTGCCACTCTATCTGACTGCGAACCCTGAGGCTCGCTTTGTATGATGGCTTTGAAGAGATCGTTGTCACTAGAGTAGCTTTCAAATTCGAAGAGTAATCAGAAGCCATGTTTAAATAATTTAAAAGAATGTATGTATGCTAATAAAATGAAGCCATCCATCTTTTTGTTTCGGTAACGTTATTACACCAAACTTTGCATCCTGCATACAGAGGTAATTCTAAGTAAAATGATAGCTTCAGCTATCCGGAGGAAAGGGAGACTCTTGTCCTTGAAGTGGAACATGCAAGGTTGGGGAAGAAGGAAAGATATGCATTTTATCCGTTTTTCTGCTGAAAGTGTGCCACTCATAGAAATGATGTATGCAGCAAAATCACTGCTATAGGTTTTCAGAGACAACAGTGTTCGCCAGCTCGTGTGTTTCACTTGGGTCAGAATTTAGCAACACATTTAATATCAATCAAAGGGCACCAGAAATGGGTGGGTCCAGTGACTGTTTCTATGACCCCTTGTTCTTTCAGTTTCTTGAGTTCTTCTTCCACCAGAGGGCGTAGATGAAAGGGAATCCGTCTGTGCTTCAGTGCCGTGGGCGTGACGGAGTGGTCGACCTCTGACCCTGTTTACCAGGCAGGTCGCACCCCTCACCGCCACGCAGCCCCCTGTGTGACCACTGACCGCTGCTGCATTGTGTCTGCCTGCGTTAGAGTGACTGTGCCCTCCTTCTCTTCTGTACCCACGAGTGAGTGATTCTCCCCCACTGTACCTGTGTATTTTGCTGCCTTGATTGTCCCCCTCTCCTTTGGTGCCCAGATTGTGTCCCTTTTTTCTTCTGTCATTCCCCGCGTCTCCCCCTCGCCGCCCGTTTCCCGCCGCCGCGTCCCGTAGCTCCGCCCCCCTCGCATCCTATTGGCTGCCGCGTCCCGTAGCTCTGCCCCCCTCGCACCCCATTGGCCGCACCGCTCCCACCTCCCAGCTGCTCCTCCCTCCCTCTCCCACTCATATGGAGGCCGCGCAGCGGACGCGCAGCGGCCGCGTGCAGCGGGCGCGCCGCTGTTGCGCCGAAGGCACGCCTAAGGCAAGCCCGTCTGCGCCCGTCCGCGCCTGGCCCGCGCCCAGCACCAGACCCCCTGGCCCCCGCAGATGCCAGCCCACCCGCAAGACCTACAATGCCGCCACTCTCATCGCACTCAACACCGGCCGGAGCCCCGGCTGCTGCAGAGCCACCCCAAGACGCACCCACGGACCCTTCACCTGCCAATCCTGCAAGTTCTCTTGCATCCAGACCCGTACCGCACCCGCCAAGCCAAGCACCAACAGCAACCACCTGAAGCACCTGAAGTGCATCCTGCTCAACAACCGCTCCGTCCACAGGCACGCAGTGGAACTCTGGAACCTGCTCGACGCCACATGCCCAGACGTCGCCTTCCTCACGGAAACCTGGATGAACGCCTCCTCAGCCACCCGACATCGCCATCCCGGACGGATACAAGATCATCCGGAGGGACCGCACCAACCAGAATGGAGGAGGCATCGCCATCGTCCACAAGAACACCATCCGCATCACGACCAACTCCGAAGACACCCTCACAGCCGCCGAACACCTGCACTTCCAGATCCACACCGACCCCAAGACCACCCTCAGAGGCACCCTCATCTACAGACCCCTGGGACCTCGCACACAATTCAGCGAAGACATCGCCGACTTCATCAGCCCGCACGCCCTCCCCTCCGCTGACTACATCCTGCTCGGGGACCTCAACTTCCACCTGGAGAACAACAACGACCGCAACACCACCACCCTGCTGGACAACCTCGCCAACCTCGGACTCAAGCAACTGGTGACCACCCCCACCCACTACGCCGGCCACACGCTCGACCCCGTCTTCTCCTCCAGCAAGGACATCACCTTCAGCCACGCCACCGGACTCCACTGGACAAACCACAGCTGCGTCCACTTCAGCTTCAGAAGGACCACGACTCACCACCACCCGCAACTGGTCCCCCGCAGAAGCTGGAACAAGATCACTGCCGACCAGCTCACCACATCCCTGAGCCAGAACCCCCCCACCAGATCAGCGAACCCCAACCAAGCCGCCAACAACCTCACAAAATGGATCAGCAACTGCGCAGACGACCTCGCTCCACTGAAGACCCCCTCCGCCAGACCCGGCACCAAGAAAGCATCTTGGTTTACCGAAGAACTCAAGAGCTCGAAGAAGAACTGCCGGGCCCTCGAGAAAGCCTGGCGCAGAGACCCAACTACAGACAACATGACCACCCTCAAGCTCGCCACTCGAAGACATCACCAGCTGATCCACGCCACCAAGAAATCCGCATTCAAGGAACGACTGGACAACAACGCCCGCAACAGCAAGGAACTCTTCAACATCGTCAAAGAGCTCTCGAACCCCAGCGCCGGAAACAACGACATCACGCCCTCGCAAGACCTCTGCAACTCGCTCGCCTCGTTCTTCCACAGCAAGATCGCAGACATACACAACAGTTTCAGCACACAGCCAACGCACCCTATGACCGGAACAATGCCCCCCACCACCACCCTCCGCGCCTGGACCCCAGTCAACACCGAAGACACCATCCGCACGATGAACTCCATCCACTCGGGATCTCCAACTGACCCCTGCCCTCACCACGTCTTCAACAAGGCCGACTCCGTCATCGCACCCCACCTGCGGGACATCATCAACGCCTCCTTCGACACTGCCACCTTCCCAGAGAGCTGGAAGCACGCCAAACTCAGCGCCCTACTGAAGAAACCATCAGCGGACCCCACTGACCTCAAAAACTACCGCCCCATCTCGCTCCTTCCTTTTCCGGCCAAAGTCATCGAGAAAACCGCCAACAGACAACTGGCCGCCTTCCTCGAGACGAACGGATCCCTCGACCACTCGCAGTCCGGCTTCAGGGCCAACCACAGCACGGAGACCGCCCTCATCGCAGCCACCGACGACATCCGAGCTTTGCTCGACAACGGAGAAACAACGGCCCTCATCCTCCTGGACCTCTCCGCGGCATTCGACACGGTCTGCCACCGCACCCTAGTGCAGCGCCTCAACAACATCGGTATCCAGGAGAAGGCACTGGAATGGATCATCTCCTTCCTTGCCAGAAGAACACAGAGAGTCCGCCTACCCCCGTTCAGATCCAAGGCCACCAAAGTCATCTGCGGCGTACCACAAGGATCATCACTCAGCCCCACCCTCTTCAACGTCTACATGAGCCCCCTCGCAGCCATCGCACGCCAACACAACCTCAACATCATCTCCTACGCCGACGACACCCAGCTGATCCTCTCCCTCACCAACGACCCCACCACCGCCAGAACCAACCTACACGAAGGGATGAAAGACGTAGCCGAGTGGATGACGAACAGCCGCCTGAAACTGAACTCAGATAAGACGGAAGTCCTCATCCTGGGATCATCACCCTCCGCCTGGGACGACTCCTGGTGGCGCCCTGCCCTTGGCAGCGCACCCAAACCAACAGACCACGCACGCAACCTGGGCTTTTCCTGGACTCCTCCCTCTCCATGACCAGACAAGTCAACGCCGTCTCCGCATCATGCTTCAACATCCTACGCATGCTACGTAAGATCTTCCGGTGGATCCCCACCAAAACCAGGAAGACGGTCACCCAGGCCTTAGTCACCAGCCGACTGGACTACGGCAACTCCCTCTACGCCGGAACCACAGCCAAACTCCAGAAACGACTCCAGCGCATCCAGAACGCCTCAGCATGCCTCATCCTGGACATTCCCCGACACAGCCACATCTCCGTACACCTGAGAAACCTGCACTGGCTCCCCGTCAGCAAGAGAATCACGTTCCGACTCCTCACCCACGCACACAAAGCTCTCCACAACCAAGGCCCAAGATACCTCAACGACCGCTTGACCTTCTACACTCCCACCCGCCAGCTTTGATCAACCAGCCACGCCCTCACCGCCGTCCCCCGCATCCGAAGAGCCACAACAGGAGGAAGATCCTTCTCCTACCTGGCTGCCAAGACGTGGAACTCCCTCCCCATCCACCTCCGCCTGACCCAAGACCACCTCTCCTTCAGGAAGCAACTCAAGACCTGGCTGTTCGAGCAGTAGCGGACCCCCCTCCCCCAAGCGCCTTGAGACCCTCCGGGTGAGTAGCGCTCTATACAAATGCTTGATTGATTGATTGATTGATGTGAAGTTTGACCGGCGGGCGTTTGATGTTCCCTAGACCGGTGAATAGTTCCGGGAACTGGTCCAGCAGGTTGGCCGTTTGACTGTCTTGAACTTTCCGGAGGAACACTAGGAGCCCTAGGTCCTCGGCGGCGTGTCTACCTCTTGATTGATGATGTGTACATGGTGATTTCGGCGTCCTCTATTCCCACTGGTACTGTCATTTTACCCAGGAGGGGTAAGGGGACATCACTGCCATAGGCATATATGCGGGCCTTCGATGCCTTGAGTTCTGGCTTCGGTCGGAGTCGGTTGTATTGCTGCACCCCCATGACGGTGACTGATGCCCCAGTGTCGATCACGGCGTTCACTTTTGATCCTGCGACCATGATGTCGCACCGAGGTTGTGGTCGTCTTGTGCTTTTTAGGGCTCTGGTGAACGAGACCACGTAAGTCTCCTCTCCATCGTCAGACTCCGAGTCGTCCTCCTGCAGGGCTTGCGTGTGTCTGGGCCCAGCGTCAGTGCGTGAGGAGAGGGACAGCTGGGATAGTTGTCTCGCCATGCCTTTTGCAGGCCTCTTCCCCCGGTGATCCTTCCGTGTGGCGCGCTTCCGGCAGAAGGAGGCAAAGTGGTTCAGGGTGCCACAGTTGGTGCACGTTTTTCCTTTTGCAGGGCAAGTCTTGCCCGGGTGTTCTTCGTACCCGCAGTAGTCGCATTGTGCTGGGGGCGACCTCCTGGCTGCCGGTCGGCGCGTCTTCTCGTGTGTCCGCACTGCGTCTGCGCGCTCTGTCTTGACGGTCACTCCTGGCCCCGTGCTCCGTGTGAGTGCTTGTTCCATCTCTTCCGCACGTGCGTCGGACAGATCGTGGGACCGTGCCAGCACCAGGATATCAGCCATTGGAATGTTTGGTTGGCGGAGGATGAGGCTCCGCAGCTTCTTGCTTCGGATGCCATAGATGAGCTGCGCTCTGATCTCCTCTTTTGCCCGGTCGCCGACCAGATGAGTGTCTGCGAGCACCCTCAGCCGTGCATGAAAGGCATCCACTGACTCCCCCTCCTTCTACTTTGCCTGACGCATTTTGAAGTTTTCGTAGTCCGGATTCATCTGGGGGTCGAAGTGCGTGTTGAGGGCCGTCACGGCCGCGTCGTAGTCGTCTGCATTACCGCTGTTGGGGAGGTGCTTGAACAACAGGTATACTTCCTCCCCCGCGTAGTGAAGAAGGAGTGACCGCTTCACCGCTCCATCCGTCTCCCTAGAGCCAATGAAATAGTTGTTGAGCTGACCGATCCACGTCTGCCAGCGTGGGGCGGCCGTGGCGGGGTCAGCGGTCTCGCTGAAAGGCGGTAGGACACCGGTCGGTGGGGGGAACGGGTGGATCGGCGCCGGGTGGTCGTCATCCCCCATGGTGTTGCTGTGGACGAGTGGCGCTGGGTGGCTGGGCAGGTGCGTGAGGGCTGTACAGCGAAGGGCACCGAGGGCCACGCAGGGGCACACCCAGGCGACGTCAAAGGCTTGTGTAGGGGCCGGCACAGAGGATGTAGCACGAGGATGCAGGCATGAGGCAGGGCTGTGTTATCACACACGGGAATATTCGTCCGCTTTTCGCTGATTGAGATGCTTGGTGCACACTTGCTCACCGTGTGGTTTGGGGCCGCAGCAGGGCGAAGGCGCCGACAGGGTGATCCGTGTCGTCATGTGCGTGGTGTCCCAGGCGCAGGCGAGCAGTGTGACAGGCCGGGGAAAGGCTGGAGCGAAGCTGGCGTTCAATCGCGGGACCGCCGCGATCGGATCAGCAGGAGGCAGCGCTGTGTGCGGTCCACGCGGCGGGTCCGGCCGCCTCGTCGCCAGCGTTACAGGGGCACATGGTGCGGGTCTAACAGCGGAGGCGCAGCAAACAAACGGAGGACACACACCGTTATCGTGTCTCGGCGCGAGTGCCCAACGGGGCACGCCCCCATTTATTTATACCGTTGCGTAAGCCACCGTCGCGGCGTACGCATAACATTGGCAACTTGCGCGCTCTAGCGTCAGACGCTAGAGCGCTAACTGCAACACTTGCAGTGACCAGTTACCGTAGGCAGAGCTTTTTAATAGGATTTTGCCGAAGATTCAAGGCACACGCAGGTTTAGTTTTAGATATTTTCGCGCCGAGAAATGCCCACTTTAGATGTGTGGCGATTCCAAATAAAAAAATCTGAGTGAAATTATTAATTAAAATGTGGGTTATTTTAACGGATACTTGTGGCAAAGCAAGATATCTCCCAAAATAGGTAACACTCATACACAAATAAGTAGTTGAAATGAGTTTTGTAACGGTGACTGGATGACTCAGTGAGCTGAATACTCCCTGGTGAAACGTACTGATCTGCGGATAGTGAGATTAAATCCAGCAAAGACCTTGCTTCAAACTTACATACTTTCAAAATCAGCAAGCCGAGTTAAACGTGTTAATATGGTAATGGCTATATGTGTTGTGTACAGTGATTAATTTTTGCCAGTGGTTTCTGGTGCTGGTCACCGCCACCACCACTTAATTGTCGGCACTGGCTCTTCAGTCCAGCACATGGTGGTTCTGTCTTTTTTAATTTGAGATAAGCAGAACAACCATGTTTAAGTCAATATACATTGAAAATAAACAAATGCCAGCCTCTCATGCAATCATGATAGCTTTTTTGTGGCCTGAAATAGTCCGAATTGTCACACTTATAGGAGTGTTATGGTCCGGTGTTATGTTGGTTCTGTCATTGGCAGCACTGGCAGGGTATGAGTGCTGCAGACTGCAGTGGCCTTCCGAGAGGGCCCTGGCACTTCATTTTTTTTTACAAATAAAGCAGAGCATTGGGTAGCAGAAAAGTGCTAAACAGCACTGTCTAACAAGAAGGTATTAGAGCGGAGGCTAGTAGGTAAATGTTTCAATGTTAAAATAGGTATATTTAGTGGGAAAAATAGATACGGAGAGGTGCATTGCAAAAGAGTTATATACAATCCTCACTTGCGCCGCAGCTTTACCAAGTCGACAAACGTCACAGTAAATCAACATCTCAAGTGCCAATAATATGGACAAACTGATGAATTTGAAGAGGTGTATCTTAGACGATGTAATAGATTTTGTGGGTGGGTCTTACTTAAGGTGTACAGAATTAAAATATGAATGACCATCACAGATTGTGCATAGTGCAACAATTTCAATAATATCAAATATAGTTACAGTATAAGCAGTGATCAGAAAATAGAAAAAACAAAATACACAATACAGGGATGTAACATTTTACATTTAAAATGCATTGCTTCTTTTATTTCTCCAAACAATAACCCCACAGTTTCTTCTTCAAATGGCCCAATATATAGGGAGTCAACAAGTGGGGGGCAAACATTTCACCATAAAATCAGAGTGCATTTGTAAGATATGTACTTTAAAAGTATTTTTTTTAGTTAAGTCATTTTTGTTGATATAACAAAAAAATACCAACATTACAATGAAGCATAAGTTGAAAACAGTAGAATAATAAAACATATATTATTAAAAAGTGTTTTAATAATAAACAATTATAATAATAATAATAATACAAAGGGTAAGGAAATTATCTTATGCAAGAAAATTAGTAAGAGAAACTAAGGGTACAAATCAAATCAGGTAGTAGTGGAATAAATATTTAAGAATAAGAAATAAAAAGAAAGGAAAAAATAGCGAAGATGTAGAAAAGAGAACAGGGAAAGAAAAGGAGAGGAGAGGGGAAGGGGAGGAAGTAAGATGGAGTGGCTAAGGTAAAGACAGGTGTGAAGATAAGAAAGTAGTAAAAGGAATCCAGAATAAATCAGATATGATTTTCTGAGATAACGTTGATGATGATACAGTAGAAATTCCATGTTCATTACAGATAAGATTCCACCACATTGAGGTACATACTTTAGAGTTATCTTTCCAACAAGTTAAAATAGCTTTAAATGCAAGAGAGATAAAAAGATCAAATGGTTTCAACTTTGGTGAGGTGCCAGAAAATTCATTGGACATGGATCCAAGAAATACATTTTGAATTGATAACGGGATATGACACTGAAATATCTTAGAGGATGTATACCAAATGGATTTCCAGATTTCAAAAACATTGGGACAATAATATACTAAGTGTAACAGTGTGTCATCCGAGGAAAGACAAGACCAACAAAGGGGAGAGGAGGAGGGATTAAACCACTCTGTCATATAGTAAAAATAAAGATTGAGTGATGTTAGCGGCTCTTGAGGTGGTAAACATTTTATGCCATAGTTTGTTCCATCTGTGTGTGGAGAGGGATATTGAGAGGTCTTGTTCCCAAGCTATATCAATGGAGGATTTTGGTCTATCAGGCATAGGTGTAGACAGAAGCTTATATATAATATAAGCTTTGGGAGTAGAGTCATGGAGGATTTTGTTCAAAGGGGTCAGGGATATGAATGGAGTAGAGTCATCAGGAACATTTTTGGATAACAAGAATAATTGGAGAGCATTTGATATTTGTGAGTATTGGGGAGAGTAGGATAGAGGTAAGTTATAATGTTCTTGTAATGTAGAGAGGTATGATGGAGCTATGGGATACTAATTGAGGAACATAAAAAATATCCTTTTTCTTTCCAATGTTTGAAGTAAAATGATTTGTATCGAAACTTAATTAATTTATTGTACCAAATGTAAGAGGCGTGAAATGCTTGCTGAAAGTTGGCACCATCTGTAAACAGTAAATGTATCAAATGTTGGGAATATTTCAAAATGGCATATTGAGAAATGAAGGTACAATTGGACATAGAACAAATGTCAGAAAAAGAGAATTCATGTAGTAAAGAGCGTTCAAAAGTAATCCATCTAGGTATCGGTGATTCTTGATATTGCTTATTTAGGGCATAAAATTGTCTGACAAAAAAAGCAATATGATATAATTTAAAATTAGGGAATCGCACACTCCCTTCAGTTTTGGTTTAATTAATTTAGATAAGGCAATACAGGAGGGTTTATTGTTCCACAGGAATTTAATACAGAGAGAACCAAATTGTTTAAAGTAGTAATTGGGAAGTCTAAAGGGCAACATAGAAAGCAAAAAGAGAATGAGAGGAACAATCATCATTTTAATAGTGTCCAATCTGCCCCACCAAGATGGAAAAAGAGGGGACCAAGAATTAAGTGAATTTTGAATCTGAAGTTTTAGTGCATTGAAATTATGTAAAAGAGTGTGAGGGCTAGTAGGGAAAAACCATACACCCAGATATTTGATTTCAGAGGGACACCATTTGAAATTGGTGTTGGAAAACATGAATTGATAGCATATGGAGTGTAAAGGTAAGACCTCCGTTTAGGAAAAACTTAATTTATAGCCAGACTTTGGAGTATAAATCAATTTCCTGTAAGAAAGGAGGCAGAGAGGAAAGGGGTTTAGAGAGATATATCAGGATATCATCTGGATAAGCAGATAATTTGATTTCGGGAGATATGTGTTGAAAACCTGTTATTAAGGGGTTGTGATGAATGCGTTCAAGAAAAGGTTCAAGGCACAAAAGAAATAAAAGAGGTGAAAGGGGGCAACCTTGTCTAGTACCTCTATTCAGATTAAAATATTGGGACAAAAGACCATTAAGAGAAACAGATGCTCATGGTTCTGAGTATAATAATTTAATAAATGAAATAAATTTGGGACCGAAACCAAACCAATGAAGGGTTTTGAACATGAATGGCCAATTTCTACAATCAAATGCTTTTTCTGCATCAAGGGATACTTCAGCTAAAGGATCAGGATACTTTTTCCCCAATGCAAGAATATTAGAAAACATCCTAGCATTATCGGAAGTCTATCTCTAACTAAGCCGGACTGATCGGGTTTAATTAGTAGGGGTATAACATCATCCAATCTAGAAGCAAGATTTTTTGCAAAGATTTTACAATCATAATTAATTAATGAGGTTTGACGATAAGTTTGGCATAGGGTATGATCCTTGTCTGATTTAGGAATGATTACAATAAGAGCATCTAAGAAAGATCCTTCAGGTTTAGATTTTGATATAAAGGAATTAAAAAGTTCAAGTAAATGAGGAGCAAAAGTAGAGGAGAAAGAAGAAATTAGTTCAATAGAGAAACCGTCTGGACCAGGAGCCCTGGTCCTCCTTAAAGATTTAATGGCATCAAAGATATCTTAAAGGGATATATCTTTTTCAAGGAGAGTCATATCATCCGGTACAGAGGGGGGAGACAGAAGACCATCAAAGAAAGACTGAGTGTCACAATCAGAAGGATATGTATCATCCATATATAGTGAGTGATAGTAGGATTGGAAAGCATAAACAATGCCTGAATCAGAATGAAGTAAGTTACTAGTAGTGGTATTACGAATAGGACCAATGATTTTCATATCCGTTTTGATTTTTAAATAGTTGGTCAACATTTTACCCGCTTTATTTTGACCCCCATGATATTTGGATTTTATTTTAAGTAGAAAGCATCATTTGTAGTTAATTTATTTAAGTCTGATTTCGCCTTAATAAGGTCTTGGAGATGTGTGGGGCAATTAGATGTAAAGAAAGAGTGTTCAAGAGATTTGATATGTTTGAGGGTAGAAAGATATTGAGAGTTCAATATTTTCTTCTTTTTGGCAGTGTAGGCAATGGTAAAGGCTCTGAATGATGCCTTCAAGGTGTCCCAGTTGTTGTGAATAGAATTATCGGTAGGTTTATTAAATAGAAAAAACTCATTTATAAAAGAAGTAGCCTCAGAAATATAGGATTGATCACATAGGAATGAATTGTTAAATCTCCACCGGGCATGTTTGGAGGTGGTAAGGGATAGATCAAATGACGAAGAGACAGGGGAATGATCAGAAATCAAAATGGATCCAATTTCTGATGATTGAACAGAGGGTAGTAGGGATTTTGATACCAATATATAATCAATGCGCGACATAGTATGGTGAACATGTGAGAAAAATGTAAATTCATATTTATCAGGATTGCAGGTCTTCTATACTTCGAAAAGTGGACGAGAGGCAATAGCAAATTGAAATACTTTATGCGACTTATCTGGTTTGAATTTACATTTTGATTTTCTTTCCGAAAAAGGATCTAGCCAATTGTTAAAGTCACCAGCAACAATAATGTTGGGATTGGAAATGGAGGATAATTTTAATTTGATCATATTCCAAAAATCAGAGTCAGATTAGGTGGTCCATAAATATTTAAAAAGTGATCGTTTTATTATGGCTCTTGGCGTGAAGTATTACCCATCGCCCATTTGTGGCACATTCAGTAGCCAAACTTGAATCTTTATGGATTTGTGACATAGGATTGCGACCCGACTCTTACTGTTGACCGCAGGTGAAAAAACAACCTGGCCCACCCATTGGTGTTTGAGTTTAGCAGATTCAATATCATTACAGTGGGTTTCTTGCAAAAAAGCAATTTGACAGTTTAACTTTGATAAGTAAGAGAGTACCTTTTGACCCTTGACACGATGACACTGACCATGAACGTTCCACTAAACAACATTAAGCACGTAACACTTTAAAGACAAGGGTACAGGAACAATGATGACACACTGCAGAAACAACATTGGAAATAAAAAGACATCATTTATTAATTACAAGGTAACACAAAAGAATTATAAAGAACATAAGAAGATGGGGAATGAAAACCCATATGAAGTTGTAAAAAGAGAAAGAAAAGGAAGAAAGGGATAAAAGGAAAAGGAGAGAAAAGAGTAACAAAAGAGAGAACACAAGAAAAATGGGACAGATAGAGGAAATAAGAGACAGATCAAGAACAGAAAGCCAGATCTGAAGCAGAAAGAGAATAAGATGAAAAATGGGCATGTTGGTCCTAGAAACAAGAACAACAGCGGAGAGAGAAGGAACAATTAAAAAATAGAAGTAATTGGGCCACTTATCCCATGTTTGAAGTGCAAAACTGGGGAATACAAAATTAGAAACAACAAGCCATGTAACAGAAACTGTAATATAAAAGCTTTAAGAAGAATGAGCATTTGTGTCCATAGGTGTTCTAGTGATGGATTGCAAGAGCAGTCTTAACTTAGCTGGGTCAACAAATGATCGGGAATTACCTTCATAAGCAATCATACAGAAACAAGGATGAAGAATGCCATAACGAATATTCAGGGATCTCATTTGAGGATGAAGTGATAGAAATTCCTTACGTCTAGCATTGGTTGCATTAGAAAGGTCCTGAGATAAAAAGATATTGTGACCAGACCAAACAAGACAACGTTTCTCCCTGGCGCAGTTAAGCACAAGCATCAGATATGTGAATTCTAAAAAGAGCATTATGCTGCCACATTGTCTGGTAGAATGAATTTGAGGACGACCAAGACGATGTGCTCGTTGGATATCCAAAGATGTAGAGGACGGAAGATTCAGAAGGTCAGGCAAAATTTATTTAAAAATGAGAGTAAGTCAGGGTCTTCAATGTTCTCTGGTAAACCGTAAAGACGTAGGTTGTTACTCCTATTTCGATTTTTAAGGTCCTTTGAGTGGAGTTTAAGCTTTTGAATGTCTTGTTCCAGCAGAGGAATTTTAATTGCTACGTCCTGAATTTGGCCCACACGTTGTTCCATTTCAGTTATTTTGCCTTCCATATTAATCCTGTTGGGAGTGAACTTGATTTAAGGGACACTGAATGTATTCAAAAGATTATTACAAAAAGGTGTACCTAATCACAAGAAAACACACACATAACAAACATTACTCTAACAAACGCAAAGTGATTTTCATTCTCAATATATTTAAATGTGCATGATTGTTATTGCAATATAGAACTGACCAAAAGACAATACATAAAATCACAACTTTATGTGATTTTATGTATTGTCTTTTGGTCAGTTCTATAATGCACATTTAAATATATTGAGAATGAAAATCACTTTGCGTTTGTTAGAGTAATGTTTGTTATGTGTGTGTTTTCTTGTGATTAGGTACACCTTTTTGTAATAATCTTTTGAATACATTCAGTGTCCCTTAAATCAAGTTCACTCCCAACAGAACCAATTTTTCTTTTTCATATACTTACCCAGGTTCTGAGGGTTACTGGGTTACCCCATTAATTCTAATGGTTCCATATTAATCCATCGATCCTCAATTAACTGAAGTTCATTGGTGGCACTCATGCAGGGTTTGAGAGCACGTAGTTTGTCCAGAATTGTATCCAGGACAGGATGTGAAGATGAGTGAACAGGAGACGGAGGATCGTTTTTAGGCCTTTTAGGCTTAGTGCCAGAGGCAGATGCCTTGGAAAGATTATGCAAGTCGGAAGACATTTTAACAGAACGTGACTGGTGTAGAGAGATCCTTTTGATGGTAACAAGCTTGACCATACAATGGATGGTATAGCTGTATAAATAGAAATAGTAGTACAGGTACCCCTAGGTGAGAGGAGGCATAAAAGGGAACCCGCTGATTGAGAACCCTGTAAGGAGCACCTCACAGCGCATGTATCAGGTACACTACTCCTCAAAAACCCTCATAAGAGGTGCAATTAGAGCTGAAACAGCGACAATTTATGACCAAAATATGATCCAGGTCATAAAAGCTGACTGCGCTATATGAACACGAATTCCCAGATGTCCATAAACATAGAAGTAGCAAGTTCTTTCATCCTTAATAATATGAGGAAAATATCTTAAGGACCAACTGGTGAAAAAACAGTGGCAGAATCAAGCAAAACAAGCACCAAAAACATTGGGTTTGAAGAAAAAACCATGGCTGAGAGCAAAGGTGCATAAAATGGTGAGGAAAACGATATTTTAAAATAGGCTCACCCAAAGTTCGTTGGCCGCATGGAGAACACGGAGTATAGACTCGCACGAGGCGCAACTCAAAATGGCGGCCGCCCGCGAGTGAGAAGATCCAATATCGGGGCAGAACAAGATAAATAATGGGCTCCGCGGGTCCCAATTTCCCTCAAAAGTACGCCGTGGTCATTAGGCGTCAGGGACCCGCCTTGTGAGCTCCAACGGAGGTCCAAATGCGACCGGAATAAACAAAAGAAGCTCCGTGTACAGCAGAGCTCAAAGAGGCGGCGTCATCTTGCTTCGGTGTTCAAGCCACGCCCCCTTTAAAAGTAATTTTAGATAACATTTTATGTATAAATAATTTACAGTGTAAACTGCACGACAAAACAACATAATTGATAGAAAATAAGGTGCATATGTATGAAATAGTAGGATAGGCATAACCTCTTTGCAAGTTTGTGTGACTTGCAAATAGGTAATCGCAATAGTGAATGTAGGAAATTTGTCAAGGTCGTATTAGCGATTTTTTATTTATATCAATCACTATATAGGGAATTGCAAATAGCGATTACCTAAATAGTGGATCAACTTACCCTTGGCGAATGATACAAATACCCCACTTTGATGACATCACATCCAGAAAGCTGTTCACCAGTGAACATTGGAGCGGTTTGCTGCTGGAAGTTTGGCTGAGCATCCACTCTCAATCTCCCTGAGGTCTTGCCATCCACCACTAAAGAAGCTGAACATGTCTTGTAGGGATACTGACAAGGACACTTGTACCAGAAAACTGAAATTAAAGTTTTCTATCAAAGAATTGGAGCTCCTGACAGAGGAATGTGTGGCCCAGCATGATGAACTGCTTGGGAAAACATCCCTAGCTGTGCCTGATTCCCCAAAAAGTAAAATATTGGAAGGCAATGCAGAAAAAAATGAATGCCATGGAAGACACACAGCGATCCATTGAGGAGATTAGAAAAACATGGTAAGACCTAAGATCCATGACAAAGGAGAAAGTTGCAACCTGGGTAACTGAGGCCAGAGGAACTGGATTAGGCCCCCTCTGCTCCTCCCCACTGCCCTTGAGTAACTTGTTGAAACAACGTTAAAGCCAGAGGCAATGGAAGGTTTCAGAACTATTGATACTTCTGAGATGCCCGGTACCTCTCAAGATAAGTACTTAACAAAATGTACCTTAAGATGACCTTAAAAAACATAGGCTGCCATATCTAAAGGGAGGGTGTGGCCTCACTAACTAGTATGATTATCAGATGGCATTTCTAGACATGCACAGCGCCTGTTGGTTTGATACTAACCCCACTGCACTAGTCCCTTGGCAAACGGTCAAACTTCATGTCATCTCACCCTGTTCTCTACCTGCAACTCACTAATGTCTAATAATACTCTTCCCCACTCTATACATATTTTCCTTGACATGATCTGTACTCTACAGCTGCTTGATACAAATCTATCCTCCCTATCATTGTGGACTAATACAAAAACAGCATTGGTAAACTTGACTGTGATAGGCACTATATGGGCAGCAAAGGAGATCAATCTGATTTCAGCTGATGGTGACCCACTTACCTTTGCTTCATTACAGGAGAAATTCTCCCTTTCCACCATGGATTTCTATGATTGTTTAAAAATCAGATCTAACTCTCTAAATTGGGTCCTCTCCAACCCCAAACTTTGATCCAATTTCTCCAACAAGCCAGTAAGAGTGGCCACTTGGAGTGTAAAATGTAAAATGATACCCAGCTCAGAATCCGGCTCTGTTTTGCTTATTCAGAAGTGTTGGTCCAAACATTTCCAAAGTTCGAGCACACCCCCCTACCAAACTCTGCTGGTCCAAAATCTCCACTAACCTCCTTAAGAATAAGTTGATCTTGTCATTGTCCCAGACAAGATTTTTTGCATCGCATTCTTATATTGGATCCCGTCCAGATTATTCAAACTGAAACTGATTTAATCAGATTCTTGCTGGTCCTCTAAAGATGCCCCTGGGGACTCTGAACATATGTTTCTTTCATACAAATGGCTCACACTGCGCCAATAGCAATAAACAACATAAGGATATTTAAGATGTGGACTTCTCACTTACTTTACCCTTTATATTGTTAAAGGCTCTATCCATTATACTGTTAGGCCTGCACGCTTCCAGGCTCCCACAAGGCCTATCTGACAAAGACATAGTTCTACTAGATCTCCCACTAACAGTGGCAATAAAAGTCATTTTATTAGAAAGAAAGGTGCTATATAATGTATCATATCACACATAGTGGGCATGGGTCACTTATTTTAGAAGCACACATAAAAGTATATCCATCTCTAAGGGAAACCCTGTCGTTGCTCAATCCATTTGGTACACACTGGATGATTTTACGGCTGACAACAGACAGACACCCTCTTGGTCTGCTCTGCTCCTCCCACAAACATAAACTGTCATAATCACTCTTTTCATAATGTTTGCTAGCCACATGGTGGTTCTCCCCCATCCCATACTCTTGCTATATCTCTCCTCCCTTTCTCTTTTCCTTCCTGGCTTATATTGTGAATGCCTACTATAACTTTCTCCAACATCAATATCTGATGAGGCTCCATATGTATCCTTCATTCATTGAGACTCATTGCTGCCCTTCCTGTTTTGTCCCAGTGCCACCTGCCTGCCAACATGCTCAAATCTGTTTATCCATTACCCCTTTTATACAAGCTTGTATATCGTTACTGTCATAAGTATTTTCTAGTAGACCTTATGTATGTATTTACTACAGGATCTCTTTTTCCTCTAGTCTCTAAGGAAATATTAAAATATTTAGAACATAAAAAAGATAAGTGTACTACAAGATTCTAAATACCACACCAAATACATACTAAGCACTGACCTTCAGCACATGATAGTGAAAATGTGTGTATATCAAACACCAAATTCATATATGTGGCCCATACAGAAATGCGATTCTGATTAAAATATCCTTGCACATGAACAGTGCATAATGGGAGATGTAGTGCATTCACAAAAGGCTGCAGTAAAGTTCCAAAATGTTAATATTTCAACAGAATAAAATTAAACTCATATAACACATGTATCAACTGCACATCAAATGACATTATGGAATTTTGCTATCTTGTAAAATTGAAGCTTGGTTGTATGCAGTTCATGGTGATTTCTAGGCAAATATATGTGAGTATTTATTCTCATTAACCTAGAATTAAGAAATGCAAGGAAAAATCACAAGAGTAAACTCTAGGACACACCACCAGTTGATGCAATCACACCTTGATAGCTACCAGATGCTAATGGATGCAAACTGCATAACACCTGCACATGGATGGGGATGGTGTGACTCTCAAGCTGAGGCTTTAAATCAGCAATTAGATCTAGGGTTACTTCTTTACTTAGCCTATATTTGGTGTAAAGCTCCTCCTCTGTTTGTTCATACAATGTGACCCACAACCATTTTGGAAAAACTCAGATGTAATCTGGGACACTTTCTATATTTTGCAAATGATTGCCACCTAGGTCGAGGTGGTGATAAATTGCAATTTGCTGTCGCAACTATTCACTATTTGCGACTGTGATGAACATATGAATAGCTCTTTCTTATTTGCTAATTGCTAATTACAGTTGCTAAATTACCAACTTGGAAACCATTTGCAACACTAACTTGAAGACAGAAAATGGGTCAAGAATTCAATTTCTATGATTTAGCGACCAGTATTTAAATTGTGATTGAATACCGATTTGCTAACGGTCTGCACGTATGGAGGTGGATGCCCAAAACATCACTTCTTTTATTTCACCAAACAAAAACCCCATTACCATATTCAGGTTGCCCAAACTATTATAGCACGCTTGTAAGATAAGTAGAAAAGTAATTAAAATAACATTTTATATATAAAATAATTTGCAGTATAACTGCAACACAAAACAACACAATTAATTGAGACTAGAGGAACAAATGCAGTTTATTTGAAATTTGAAAAATAAATATTTTATTACATTATTTATTAATTTACATATTTTTTACAGTAAAATTTTGTACATTAAAAAATAGATGTATTATTATTTTGAAAAGTTATTTATTTACAAACATTGAAGTAGCATTGTAACTACAATATGTATTTTAAAATACATTTTTACAACAAAGAATGTAGGTGTTTAAATATGATTGTATGTGTTTTCAGTAAATTTTTCTTTTTATTAGTCGCCCATTCTTTTAAAACCTACAAATACCATCCACATAAACAATGGAAAAAAGTGTTCTTTTCTCTTTATTATGATAACATTTTTCATTATATTGCTGGTCTTTCTTTAATTTTTCAGTTGAGGGAGCACTGCAGTGCAATAGAGGAGACATACTTTAACTTTCCCTTTTGGGACTTATGTAGGGCAGGTGTACAGTAGTTTAAGGTTGTTTAAGGGCTGGGAGGTGAAAAGGGGTAGATGTTGGGAGGTGTTTTTTCTGTTATTGTTTTTGGATGTGCCATAGGTTATAAGTGAGAGATGGCATGAGAAGCTCCTGTAGCGGTGCTGTTTTTATTGGAAGAGTGGTGTCAAAAAATAAACTTTCACTTTTGCATTTTTAATTTTTTCTAGAGCGCTTTTTCGAGTTTTAATACTTTAAAAACATGATTGTTAAGGTTAAGCAATGGATTAGGGCAGAGACATGGTACTATTTTGTTCTTAGGAAGAAAGATTTGGAAGGGTCTCCCCTGAAACAAACATTCCTGTTTCAATGTTTTATGGTTTTCATGAAGTGTTTATTTAAAAAAAAAAAATTGTAATGTGGGTTTTGAAAGCAGTAGCCTACAAATAAAAACCATATGAGGTCCAGGGGAAGATATAACATGTCAGTCAGCCAGTTAGTCAGTTAGTCAGTCAGAATAAACTTAATTTGATTTTTCTAAAAATAAATCAGAAAAATAAATAAACAGATGAAAAAAGCAAAAACATGCAAAATACACCCATAAAGATAGAAAGCAACAAGCAACATGTGATACAAATGATGCAGGGCTGGACTGGCCTAGTGGGCAATGGGCATTTCCCTAGGAGGCTGGAAGGGTAGAGGTCGGTTTTGCAGAAGTGAGGGCCGGTTTTGTTACTGGGAGCCAGTTTTGTAGAGGTGCTGTAATATCGAACCCCAGAAATAAAAGCAGCAGCTCTTCACACTCGTACCTTTTGGGGGGCTGGTCTGACAAAAATGCCTGGTCAGCTTTGGTTCTCAACCTGGCCCTGAAATGATCCTAATTGGCTCATTCTCATTACATCTGATAAAAACCAAGATGAGAAGAAGCACACTTTAGATGTTGATAAAAGTTGTAAAAACAGTAACGCAGGTCTCACCTGTCTAAAATTCATAGTTAACATGTGAGGCTGTTACGCTGGGCAATAAACAAATGATAAGTTAACAGCTTTGTTCCACCACTATTTATTTCATATGGGGAATATCAGGCTAGTAGCTATAGCGTTTCATGTGGGTGTCCGGTTTCAGTCAGTGTCCCCGTGGCTTGTAGGGAAATAGGCGTGCCCTCCTCTGGGATTCTCGGTTTTCCCCAGGTTATTGCCGGACAAAACAGGAACAAAGAAACAAACAAAAGAAACAAGGTAAGGAGGGATCCTTAAAATAGAAACAGCAAACGCTTAGGGTAGATAGTGTGGGGACTGAGACCCGTTTTCCTCCACCAGTGATGCGCGTGCAGCACACGTTTCTTTAGCAGCGCTCTCTGCTGATAATGAGCCCACCCTTATTTCTGGAGGGGTGTAAGACCTGGGGTCTCCAGGCCCTAAGGGAGTAACGTGACACGAGCGGCTGGGCACCCAAAGGCCTATGTGTTAAGCGACCATACAACACACACATCCTCTGAAGCAGTAAACGCACACAATAAGGGACGCCACACAGTAAGGTGAATGCAAATTAATCAGATTTATCTAATCAAAGGAGCACACACGGTAATCTTGGAGGGCAATGTATCTTAACTTGTACACATTAACATTTGCATTACAGCATCTCATTACGGTTACCTCAGCAATCCCTGCAGTATGAACTTCCCTAGTGCTGCGGGCCGGGGCCTGCACACGTGGCGCTACTGGTGTCTACGAAGAAACAAAGGCACATGAGCATATCGTAGCATTACAGCTCTTCTTGTATACCTTGAACCTTAGGCACCCCTGAGCATAACTTGAGGTTGAAGCGCTGATCGTTTACCTTAAGGACTAGGCACTCCTAGGCATATCGTACGGAGAACGCGTTACCCGCCTGCCTAATACCCTGAGCACTTCCAAGCCAACCCTGAGGATAAAGTGTTATTGGTACACGGAGCGTACTGCACTTCTGGACACCCTTTAGAGATGAGGCGCCGCTCATACACGGAGTGCCTTACACTTGGGACCTCAACTGGAGAATGGAGCGCTTGAGACCACAACCTGAGGTTACATGCTATTTGGACTTTGCACGCACTGAGCACTTGGGAATACAACATGTGGGGTCAGCGCTCCTTAGACCTAGAACGCATTGAGTACGGTTGCATACAAATAACGGATCAGCGCTACTGCAACATAGAACGCATTGAGTACTGGTAAATACAATTGAATGATCAGCGCTTCTTAGACATAGAACGCATTGAGCACTGGAGAGTCCTGCGAACGGCAGACCCCAGGGGAGGGTAATCCCACGGAGGGCAGACTCAACAGTACGGAGGGAAATCCCACGGAGGGGGAAAGTCACAGTCTCTGCTTGCGGTGTCGCTCCCACTCGGCAGGGGGCGCACCGGGCCTTCCCACGACTCCCGGGGAGCAAGGGGGGGCGAGTCTCAGGCCGACACTCGGCCGCGCTACCTCCCAGCCCCCGGGGGTTACCTTTGTCTCGTCGCTCGGTTCCGCTCCGGGCCCCTTGTCAGATGCGCACAACGGCGCGGGACACTCGCGGACACGCGCTCCTCCTCCTCACGCTGCGACGGCAGCGGCGGGGCCCCGGGCTTCTCCACAGGCCCCGACTTGGCGCTGACACGTCCCTGATGCCTACGGGCCGCGGCAGTGATCGCGTTGCGGGTCCTCGCACCAGGGGGGGGTCACAAGTTATGCGGGGGCTCGGCCAGCTCCGCGCTCAACGTCAGATCCGTGCAGGGGGTCCCAAGCCGGGTCTGGCAGCGCAGGAGACGCAGCGCCAGTACCTGGTCGATCCCCAGCAGTCAGGCAATCAGTCGTTTCATGAAGTTGCAATATTCAGCTTTGGCATGAAGTTTCAGGATTCCGCTTTTGTAGTTTCAGTATTCAGTCCTTGCGGCGCAGATGATACTGGCGCCCTTGGGGTTCTGTTCCTTGGGGGGTAGGGGATTAGTTGGCGACTAGGTCCTTCCTAGTCAGGCTGGGCAGAGGTTCCCTGGGTCCTCCTACTGCTGGGCAAGATCAGTGGGTTTCACAGGATCCCTCACTCACTTAAGAGGCAGCACCTAAGCCCTGTCACTCTCAGAGGCATAAGTCCCTACTGCCTAAAACTCCTGCATGGATTCTCCAGCTCTGCTTCACCACAACTGGCCAACTGACTGGAAAACGTTCCCTCCCTCACTTAAGTAGCCCTAGGTCAGGTGACCTCTAGCCAAGGCGGCAAAAGTAAAACCACACCTCCCTTCTAGAAGGTTCCAGCACATTCCAGGAGCTTCCCCATTCTACCTATGGGACAAAAAAGGCGGGCTGGTGTCGCAACATTGTTGTGGGGTTCCAGCCAGCTCCTGGCAGCTAGGGTGCTACTAATAAAGACCACTCTGCAGTAGCAGGGGCCTGTGGCAGCCATCTTGGGAGAAGGGAGAACCTGCACCTTAACACTGATTGGCAATGAAAAGGCGCCCGGAGACCTAGTCCAACATAAAAATAAGGGTGGAAAAATGAGGCACGATCAAAAATAAATGGGGAGACCACCCTAGGGCTGACAGGTCTAACAAGGAGATTCCTAGCAGGAGTCCTCCTTCCCCAAAACGTACCTCTTGAAGCCACTTTCCTCTATGAACGCGGCAGGCGTGGTCGTGGTGCAGGATAGGGTCTGGCTCCCTCTTCTCAGTGGCGTATTTCTCCTGGGAGGCTTCTCGTCATGGAGGGGGATCTGCTTCCACAGCTTCATTTGCTTGGTGACTGGGCAGCTCAACTTCTCTTCCAGTCCTGTAGCAGGGCTCTTCAGCATCTTGAGGTTGGGCTGGCCTCGTTTTCACTTCCTCTGCTTCCCCATACTCTCCGCTGATTGGAACATGTGGCCACGTCACATGGGTTGGAGAGGAATCGCAGACATCAGCTGTCTTAAAGGGTTAGTGCAGTTCCTGTGGCTCGTAACCGGAGGTTGACTGGAAATAGAGCAGAGGGGAGATATGAGAGGGAAACTGGTCCGCATTATCTCCTGTCCGAAAGTCACAGGTAGGCTCTTCGTGACAGAGGCCATTTATGTTTGTGGCATAAATTGCTAATCCTAGGACAAATCATAACAATATTCAAGGTGTCGGGGATTGAATCATTGTCAACGATACATACTGGAAGATCTGATTTTTTTTATCCAGTCGACCTTAGGAAACATCAGATTTCACAGCCAAAACTCGCTATGGGAATACGTTTGATTTTAAAAATATCTAACATTGCCTTTATAGGTTTATGCCTCAACTGTCATGAGAAGTGACCAATGGTGTGAATGGCCCTTTTAAAGTTCATTCAATTATTAAATACTTGTGGTATGGACAGTGGACCAAAGCACAGATACAGCACCTGTATCTTTGATCAGCAAAACTTTTTTTGTGTTGGATAGTGTTAAACATCCTTGTGTGCACTTCTCCGTATGCGCCCCTGTCCAAGGGTGCCTCCCTTCCCAAGGGAATATAGCAACATAGCAAAATTGGAGCTGCACTACAGAAAAGCAAGTATGTATGTAAAACGGACATCAAGATATCACAATAAAATATGAAACTTCTATATAAATAACAGAGTTTATGCGGTCCATATGTTAATCTCTCCTTTTACTGAGGTATATTCCATTCATAAAAACCCTCAGCCAACGCGTTTCATCAGGGCAGAAAACTTGTGATGCGTCTGTGCCAATCCAAATTGTGCACCAAGGTCAAACGGCACTTTACAACACGTATACCAATTGCTGGCATCTGTAGGGAGCTGGGAATATAGTCCAGGCAAGAAAGCAAATAAATTTGAATGTCCGATGAACGATGAGTTATTATTACTCATACAGGTGGTGTTTTCGACCGAAATGTTGGCGATAGATGTGCGGGTCTAAGTCAGACAGGCACTTCATAGTGGAGATTGTCCACCAGGCCGTATGCATTGCAAAAGATGTGCATCTTGACGAGAAACTCATTTAAAAAATGGTGACTCTTTACAACTTTGCTGCCCTGAAGAAGTCCAATGTTTAATGGAGGAAACATGTTGGCTGTTGGTTTTTATGAAAGGAATATACCTAAAAATAAGAAAAGATTAACATATGGGCCGCATAGACACTGTTTTTTATACAGAAGTTTCATATTTGATTGTGATATCTTGACGTCCATTTTACATACATGCTTGCTTTTCAGTGGTGCAGTGCCGAATGTGCTTTGTTGTTCATTCAACTATTATTTGACAACGGTTGCCAGTTAAGGTGAGAATCAAGCAAGACACCCAAGTAAAAGATTTTCTGCTGTGCTAATGTGTTGAACCTTTAACACAAAATTTAGGGTTTTGGTGTTTTTGGGTCCCACCACCACAATACGGGAGTTCTTATAATTAGTCATAAGATCAAAACTTCATAAAAATAATACAAAAGTCTAAAAGTCACTGCAAACCACTTGCTGTGGGAAACAGCATTTACAACGCTGATAATACCATGCGGGTAGGTTACAACGCGGACGTTACATCGTCCACGTTGTTACCACACATGGCATCACATCGCAAGTCGTTTCTACGACTTGCGCTAGATGGCGCACAACACCAGGGAATGTGTTGGATTTTAAATCCAACACATTCCCTGCTTTTGCGCTAACTGGAGTAGGAATAGTAATTTATACTATTCCTAAGTCCATTGCGCCATCTAGTGCAAGTCATAGAAACGACTTGCAATGTAAAGCCATGTGTGGTAACGCGGACGATGTAATGTCCGCATTGTAACCTACTGCGGGGTAATGGATGGAGTACTAATGTCATACATTCCCTTGCTGTACCCACAACTAAGACAGCATCATCTGCGTATAAAAGGACGGGCTCCAGTTGACCACCTACATTTGGAACATCCTTCCCCTGTTCAATTGAAACATATTCTAGATGATTGATATAAAGAATGAAGAGAAAGAGGTCCAGGACACAAACCTGATGGTCCCCTCTCTTTAAACTAAACTGCTGTGTGCACTCTCCATTGGGACCATACCTCACAGAGTACGTAACGTGTCAAAACTATATATTGGATTTCAGTATTCACTATTTTACTGAATGCTGTTTTGAGAAATGTTGGATATAAGTTATTTGATTGTTGAGAGTGGTTTGTAGTTTTTAATACCATTACATGTTATATTCCTGAAAAAAAGCTGAAGGATCAGTGGAGGAGGGGGGTATGAGAATCTAAGATGGACAAAATCTTGTTTTTTAAAGAAATCAGAAAACATGTCTGCCAACTCTTGAGTGTTTTAAATCTTATTTGAAATGTATTTCGGTGATAAGAAGTCCATCACGATTAAAAAAAAAAGTTTGCCCCAAGAATTTTGGTGGTATAAAATGTTTTAAAGTTTTGAACGTATTTTTATGATTTTATCTTATCCTGAGGGCTTTTTGTCTAACTTGGAGCCTAGACTAAAAAATCATTTACACATGGTATTTATTATTGGTATGTGTCACATGTACTGCTTTCACAAGTCTAACAGCTTCCTTGTCATTGTTTATTACCTGCAGGTGAATGAGTCCAGAGACCTCTCTGCTAAGTGATAATCAACTAAAAGGTTGAGACAATTGCAGCTAAACCCAGTTACTGCTAAGGCAGCTGCCAGGAAAAAGAAACCTGTCACCAAAAGACAGTTAAGTGGTATCACATTTCCTTCCTTTTTCATCCAATGTGTGTGATGTAATTTCCCTGATGCAAACCCCTTCTGCATAGGAAGACATTGGTATTATTCCTAAAACAATTGCACCCAAAGCAGAACCAAATCCATTATCTCTCAGCACAGAGGTGACGTCAATCTTGGCTGAGACATGTTCATCTGACTTGGAATTGTTCAAGCAATCAAAATCTCACAGTACCTAGAACAGACAGAAGAGTTTGATACATCTGACCAACATGAGGTATGAGGAATGAAGGAATGTGTGCTTGCTGCACAACAGGATAGTGCACTTGCTGCGTAGCAGCAGCTGTGACCACTACCATGGGGTGTGCAATCGCTCTGTCTTGAGCCTTTTTTTAGGGCACCCCCCAGTTCCCCATGTATGCTTTCAGCCCCCACACTCCAGGACCTTATATGATGGCTGCCTAACTGTAAGCATGCCATTTGCAAGTATCTTTACCCTCATCATACATTTGATCCCCTCCACCTTGGCCGTGGGATACAATTAAAGGAGACATGACCATTCCATCCCCTTCACAGGATTCAACATGTCCAAGTGTTTGGACAGCCATTTTGGGACTATGGGTATACATTTTGCATTCCTGACACAAGCCGTTATTTGGCGTTGTCAATTTGCAGTAGAACCCCAGATTCTGCTGCTGCCCTGAACCAAGAACACTGACAAAACCCCAGAATGAAAAAAAGAATAACCACCAGCAACCGAGTGAAGAGTATACCATTGACCTCGAAAACAAGAACAAAAGATGGCATGTAAGCTTAGCATAGCATATTAAGCCCTTTAAAAGGAATTGCAGGTCATTGCACCAAACCTCGCAGAAATAGAAAAGTGTGAAAGTCACTAGGGACATTTGCGACATTTAGGACTAAGTAAAAGGAAATTGGCAGCATAAAGGAACTTTGTTACTTTAGTAAGACTTTGTAGCATTTTGGAAGCAACAGAGAATGGACTCTGTTGCAACCTGAACATGACTTGCATAAATCCTTGAGAGGTTATCAAGGAGAGTATAATCCAAGCCCAGGGGACAATTGATTTTGGCGACATCACACGATAATATTAAAAAGTATGCATGTTCATGACGGATACTAAGAACACTGATTTAATGAAGGATAAGATAGCATGTAAAATCCCTAGTAATGTGTCCTTTACCCAATTTCATATAACTTCAGAATGATTGAAGCTAGCAGATCAGCGCAAGGGAAGTTGAGGTGAGCTCATTAGGAAAAGGCTAAAAGAAAGTCATGTGAAAAGAAGACCAGACTGAGTCCATTATTTCCCTCTTATCCCAACCACTCACTTCCCCACATGAACACCTGCCAGCTCACGGTATTCCAATCCTAGTGTTAAGAGTTGTTCTTTTGTAGAGTGGGCGGAGTATCGTCTCTGTGGATTTCCTGGGACTTCAGCAAAAGCAACTTCGGTGAAAGTGACTGCAGCATTTGTGCTTGCTGTTTTGTAACATGTACTGTCTTCATTATCTCCACCCTAAAAACAAAAAAGTCTTCTTTCCCCTCTTCTCCAAGCCTCTCCTCCCTTCAGATCAAGTTGACTTGAAATGGACCCCCAAGCTATGCCATATATGACAAGTTAACTGGTGGGTTCAAGGAAGCAGAGTTGGCACTTATGAAAATTAACTAGTCATAATTTGTGTCGAGAGTGACATTGAAGAAATGAAAATTACCTCTATTCATTCTGCACATGTATCATGACTACCCTCCTCACTGTTTTCGTAATCCTGGCATGCCTTAAGCAAAAGTAAACTCAGCCTAGCTCCCCTGCAAGTTCTGGGATTGACCACATGAAGATGCTCTCCTCTATGGGTGGGGCCAACATTCAAAGTGATTTGCAAACTGCTCATTTTGATGCAAACCAGTGCATTGTGGGAAGCCAGATGACCATCTTGGTATCAGGGACCCATTGACCCATATGAAAAGCAAACTTGCAATCATATGGGGACATCAAATAAGAAAAAAAATGGGTGTTGGGGATAAAGAAACACCCAAACTGACAGAAGGAGAGGATGATGATGACAAAGAAAAAGATGTCATCAGTACAAGGAGGGATTCCACTCATAGTGTGCATTGAGCCCTGTAGCAGCCTCTGTTTTGCACAAGGAGAGGGTAATTAAGGGTCACCCCAATACATCCATTCAGCCTATCAACACAAAATGCACTTGAAGTGAAACGTAAACCAAAATAAAAATATTAGGGCTATGTTTAGTAAGGATATACACCACTACCTAAACTATCTTCTGGTCCATCTATGGGCAAGTAGTCAAGGTACAATCTATGTTTGCATCATTGCACACTATATCACGTTGAAGAGGGTTATGCAAAGGCTTTCCACCTGCATCACCAGTCCTGCTGCTTTTCAAGGTGTTCATCAGTATACAACTGTTTGACAATGTGGGACGTTAGCCAGGAAGATTGTACCATATGCCAGTCCATTCAATTCTTACCCTTGCTGCAGACCCATGTGCACTAGTTATGGGAAACATTTAACAAGGTTAATGATGAAGCTGCTGTTTTGGTAAGCAGCTTATTCATTGGTATTGAGACAAATAATTGACTGAAGCAAAAGATCAAATCATCTGAGCGCGTATATGTGCCATGATACTAGCTCTATGGTATAAACTAGGGCTGTCTACTCATTGCAGAATGTCTCTGTTTCTAAGATTGGAGTCAACAAGAAAGTGTCTGAACTTGATGATTAAAAACTGCAACATATAAGGCTAAGAAGAACTTGAGTGCTCTCCTCAACAATCCTGCATTGTATGATGGTGTCTCACAAAAATAGCACCCACAACTAGTAACATCACCTTTCCAAGTTACTCCTTCTGCTAGAAAATCAACACCTGTAGCATCAATGGAAACATCTTGTGTGTTAAGATGGTTTTAAGGAGTTCCATGACTTACATGAATTGCACAGGCACATTAAACTCTGCAGGAGTACCTTCAACTGTGACACTAAAGAATATGACACATGAGTACGTTGAGGAGCAAACAATATTCTTGGTAAATCAAGAGCCAATGATCTATTGGTCTTGGAAAATGGACTACATCTATCATGTCCTAAAGCCAGTGTATTCAGTGAATCCTCTCGATGGAATCCTCTCAATGGTTTTGCAGTGCAAATAGGATAGTTCTTTGAGGCAAAAGGGCATTCTGTATCCTATATAAGTGTAGTGACTCATGATAATCAAAATGATCTCTAGAAATGAGGAGGCTCCAGAAGACACAACTTTAGAAAAGGAGAATGAAAATCCTTCAGTCTTCAGAGAAAAAAAACCTGAATATAGATATCAATTGTACTTGCTGAGTGAACAGGATGATGTCTACAGCAAAAAAGACTACTTGAATGGAACAGAACTCCTTTTAATGTGTGGTGTACCAAGAGATGTAAATAGTATAAAAATGTACTTGCCTGCCCCATGTGCAACACAGACAAATCACCAAAGACATAGCCATTTTGATCTGCTGAGAAATTAACAACGAATTCATTCGCTATTTCAGGGACAGAGATTGCAATGAATAACAATCTCTGTGATGCTTTAATTTTCTGTAGGAGCTAGGTGCCACACTTAGCAACCTTCCTTAGACTTTAGTTCGCATGGTTGCCTATCATCAAATATAGAGGGGACCAGACTGCGGATGTTCTGTCCACTTGGCCTTTATTGACCTCAGATCAGCCTTCAACTGTGTTAACCGAGATAAGCTCTGAACTGAGCTGGGGTCCTTGGAGGTGAACCAGGCCCTTGTTTATTTTATGAGAGAACTACATGGTGGTCTAACAGGGGTGGTTAGATATGAATCTGGTAGGGAATGCTCCCAGCCCTTTGAACTTAAAAAAGGTGTCCATCACAGCTGCATTCTGTCTCCTTTACTTAGCATGTACATAAATTGGTAGGCGAGATATCCTATGTATTGGCTGTTGGTTAATCAAGCTTGAAAGGACAAATTTCCCAAAATTGTGCATAAAACCTTTGCATAAAACCTTTTTATCCTTTCCTTGGACAATAATTCTGTATCTTAAACATGATGTCCGATGAGGAGAGAAATCTAAACCAGGAACTTAATCAGTCTGGTGAGGAAGATGCGAATGCAATACAAATTGCAGCCAAAGTAAGACAAACTTTAACAGTTAAACTACTCAAACATGGGTTACCACCCAGAGGTGGTGTAGTAATATTTGTGATAGAGGCACACAAAGATTTCAAAACAGAGGTATTCTACTCATGGGTTATATTCCCAGCAGCCGATGCTGTAACAAAACCTTTTCATTATTACATACATGATGACATTTAAGCGGTCTACACTCCTTTTGAGCAGACTGACATTCCGCTTACTTTCCAGGAACATATTTTCTGGTTTAATGATGCCCTACCCCACATAAAAACAAGAGCAAGGTTTGGTCCTTTAGGGATTCCAGGAGCAACATGGCCGATATTAGCGACCTATGCACCACATCCAGATATTGACACAATGCCACAAGATGAACTACTTGTTCAACACAAAGAGTTGATAAAACTCTTCAGAACCATGACGCACTTTGTCTTAAGGACACTTGCAGTCCAACGTACAGTAATTACACCTACTGCAGCTCCTACACAGAGCTCAGGTACTAAAGTTACTCCACAAACATTACACGCGGAAATGGGCAAAGTGCCCACAAAACGTGAACAAATTCCTTTCTGGCTAGCTGAGAAGATAACCCAGTTAGAAGCAGTATTGCCAAATACAAAACCATTTGAGAAACACAGAGGTGCCGATCACGATCCGGTAAAAAATGTCCCCGTACAACTCGTATCGGGTCTTTTTACCGTACGAATCGTACAAGTGCCGTACGAACTGGCAATCACGATTCGCATGGTAAAAAGTCCATACGAACCGCACTGGGAATCATTCCCCACACGTCCTCGGGTCGGAAAATGTGTCCGACACGTCCTCGGACGATTTACCTTACAAACGTGAAAAGCCAAGTCCGACCGAGGAATCACGATCCATCCCGTGCGTCCGAGCGTACAACCGTATGGAAAAAACACCGTCCGCACCGAACTCCTATAGCAACCATGGAGACATGTGCCCGCATACGCGCCCAACACTCCCCCCAGCCCCCGTACGTCCGACACGTACCCCCCGTGTATGTATACCCCCACTCGTCTAGGTACACCCCAGTACGTTCAAGTCGTACCCCCACCCCAGTACGTGTCGTACCACCATCTATGTACACCCCAGTACGTTCGAGCCCCACCCCCACCCCTGTACGTGTCGCACCACCGTGTACCTACACCCCAGTACGTTCCAGTCGTACCCCCACCCCAGTACGTGTCGTACCACCGTCTATGTACACCCCAGTACGTTCGAGCCCCACCCCCACCCCAGTACGTGTCATACCCCCCGTGTACCTACACCCCAGTACGTTCCAGTCGTACCCCCACCCCAGTACGTGTCATACCCCCGTGTACCTACACCCCAGTACGTTCCAGTCGTACCCCCACCCCAGTACGTGTCGTACCACCGTCTATGTACACCCCAGTAAGTTCGAGCCCCACCCCCACCCCAGTACGTGTCATACCCCCCGTGTACCTACACCCCAGTACGTTCCAGTCGTACCCCCACCCCAGTACGTGTCATACCCCCGTGTACCTACACCCCAGTACGTTCCAGTCGTACCCCCACCCCAGTACGTGTCATACCCCCGTGTACCTACACCCCAGTATGTTCCAGTCGTACCCCCACCCCAGTACGTGTCATACCCCCGTGTACCTACACCCCAGTACGTTCCAGTCGTACCCCCACCCCAGTACGTGTCATACCCCCGTGTACATACACCCCAGTACGTTCCAGTTGTACCCCCACCCCAGTACGTGTCGTACCACCGTCTATGTACACCCCAGTATGTTCGAGCCCCACCCCCACCCCTGTACGTGTCGCACCACCGTGTACCTACACCCCAGTAAGTTCCAGTCGTACCCCCACCCCAGTACGTGTCGTACCACCGTCTATGTACACCCCAGTACGTTCGAGCCCCACCCCCACCCCAGTACGTGTCATACCCCCCGTGTACCTACACCCCAGCACGTTCCAGTCGTACCCCCACCCCAGTACGTGTCATACCCCCGTGTACCTACACCCCAGTACGTTCCAGTCGTACCCCCACCCCAGTACGTGTCATACCCCCGTGTACCTACACCCCAGTACGTTCCAGTTGTACCCCCACCCCAGTACGTGTCGTACCACCCTCTATGTACACCCCAGTACGTTCGAGCCCCACCCCCACCCCAGTACGTGTCATACTCCCCGTGTACCTACACCCCAGTACGTTCCAGTCGTACCCCCACCCCAGTACGTGTCGTACCACCATCTATGTACACCCCAGTACGTTCGAGCCCCACCCCCACCCCAGTACGTGTCATACCCCCGTGTACCTACACCCCAGTACGTTCCAGTCGTACCCCCACCCCAGTACGTGTCGTACCACCGTCTATGTACACCCCAGTACGTTCGAGCCCCACCCCCACCCCAGTACGTGTCATACCCCCCGTGTACCTACACCCCAGTACGTTCCAGTCGTACCCCCACCCCAGTACGTGTCGTACCACCGTCTATGTACACCCCAGTACGTTCGAGCCCCACCCCCACTCCAGTACGTGTCACACCCCCCGTGTACCTACACCCCAGTACGTTCCAGTCGTACCCCCACCCCAGTATGTGTCATACCCCCGTGTACCTACACCCCAGTACGTTCCAGTCGTACCCCCAACACAACCTCCTAAGTACGGTGCGCACCCCAGGCCCCAACATCACAACCGCATGTACGAGTCGTACCAACCCACACACAAGGACAGCACCGTACAACCAAATGGCCCATCTACACACCGTACACACGCTCAAAACGCACGTACACAACCAGGACAAAACAAAACAACACAAGAAGACACTATTCGAATGGCACAAAGCCACTAAACATGGCCAACAAACACTACAAATACACCTTCACTGACCTGCAACTGCCAAAGACAAACAGAGGGCCAAAACACCACCACTACTTATAACACACCCACCCAAAATTCAAACACTGCCACACCCACCCATGGACCAATAAAAAGGGCCCACACACACAAACCATGAGCCTTTGCAACAGACTCACTGCTGCCAGACACCACAGAACCATACAACAAGCTACACCACACCTTACACTTGCACACCTTCACACAACCACCCTCACAAACACCCCCTCATCACATTCACACACACACACACACACAACCATCCACACCCCCCCCAACATCCACCCCCCCCACCATCCCCACCCACACCCCTCACCATGCCCACTACCAAGAATCCAAAGTTCAGTAACCGAGAGTTGGAGGTCCTTGTTGATCAAATCCTCAGAGTCGAGCCACAGATCTTTGGAACATTGGTCAGAAACACCAGCCTGGCAGCAAAAACAGCCATGTGTCAGACCATCGTCGATGCTGTGAATGCTGTTGCGGACACCAGGAGGACCAGGCAGGAATGCCAGAACAGGTGGTACGATCTGCGGAGGAGGGTCAGAGCCAAGAGGCAGGAGGAACACGACCAGGCCAACGCCACCGGAGGAGGGCCCTCCCGCAGACCCGTACAGTACCATCCTTGGGAGGAGAGGGTGATGGCCATACTGCCGGTGGAGGCAGTCGAAGGATTAGAAGGACTCCGAGACCCGGGTGAGTACACAAACAACGCACATCACATGGGGGGAACGGCATCCACAACCAAAATCACTAACAGGCACGCAACCACCACAAGCCATCGCATTACTCAACCACACTCCATGAGCACGCACATGCCACTGCTGCCACCATGCCCCATGCACCCAGCTGGACAATGGCAAGGCACAGAAGACAACAACACATGACACGGTAACCCGGATGGCGGGAGGCTGGGCCCCAAAAATCACATAGTGCGACTCCGAAGCAGACAACAATGCACTCTGCCCATATGGCCTAGGTCACAGCCAGACAAACAGTGTGTCCCAACACAGGAATGACTTGCCAGCAAATGGCGGACGCCTTGCATCAACACATGGGGGTGAAGGCACTGTTTTGCACATGACAGCAGCTAATGAACAGCCAACATTGTGAAAGAGTGGCAGCACACACCACCACAGCAGCAGCGCACAGACACACATCACACCCAATGGGTGCCTGGAGATCAGAAACAAACTCACATCAACAAGCCAAGGGCCACTCAAAGATCTGCTAACAGTGTGTGCCCAGGAAGCTGGGCTGAGGTGACAGAGGGTGACACACAGAGGGAGGGAGAGGGGGACAGAGAGGGAGGGAGAGGGGGACAGAGAGGGAGGGAGAGGGGGACAGAGAGGGAGGGAGACACAGGGAGACGGACAGAGGGAGGAGGCTGACACACAGAGGGAGGGAGAGGGTGACAGAGAGGGAGGGAGAGGGTGACAGAGAGGGAGGGAGAGGGGGACAGAGAGGGAGGGAGAGGGGGACAGAGAGGGAGGGAGACACAGGGAGAGCAAATCAGCCGTGTGGTGTGTGGGAATGTCTGCTTGTCAGCAGGTAGACTGCGTGCATGTAGCCAAGGGTGGTCCGTGCCAGAACCTCCCTCTTCACCATGGCAAAACACAGGGCCATGTCACAACCTGTGCATGAGCACAATGACAGCTACCTGCATCACATAAGTGTGTGGAACAACTCCATGTGCACATGTACAGTGCTACACGGAAGGCGCCAATGCATGGCTCGCAACACCGGCCCACTCCACTGCTGACTGCAGTCACACTTGACGCAGCAAGTAAGACTGTGCCACACATAGTTAAAGGTGCCAAAGTGGTGCCCAAGGGACACACCCATGCACAAGTGCACTGTGAGTGGAATGCAAGACAGATCCTAATTCCAAGAGGAAATGTGCCAACTTATGAAATGATGAAACATGGATGTTGCATGGACCAAAATTAACATTGTCTCTCTCACACACAGGTCAACGTCGTGGTGCACCCCCCAACACTGGGGGGGAACACTCACAGGACCCGGATCTGCAGGAGCCCGATCCCACCGGCAGCGACCACTCTCACCACTCTGTGGACGACCCCGACCGACCTGGCCCCTCTGGTGTCCAACCGCCTGCAGCACCTGCGTCAGGTACAACTGTGCCAACCACCACCCCCACTCCTGCCACATCCCAGGAGACACCCAGGATCCCTGCCCCAACACCACAATGCAGCCAGGCTGGCCAGGAGGGACACGGTTTTCCGGGCACCCAGGAGGAGGCAGGCGACAACGCCAATGCCACCCCTCAGGGGTCCCGGAGACCCGATGTGCCCGCAAGGGCAGGCCAGGCGCAAGTGGGCAGGGGTGGTGGGAGTGGAGGACGGCGGAGGCACGAGCCTGACCAGTTGGCTGGGGATCCGGTATTTTCCCATGTCCGTAACATCCTGGACTCATACCGGCAGGACACCACGGGCATGGCCCAGGTTGTGTCCGTCCTCGAGGGGATCAAGGCCCAGCAGGCCCAGCAACATGCGGAGCTACATGCCTGTCTACTGGTACACCAACGGAGGATGGAGGACAGACAGGCTGAGCAAGTGACGGCATTCCAGGGGATTCACGCTACACTCCGTCGGATGGCCGACAACATGGCCGACCCTCCCTGTGCCAGAAGGCGGAGAACATCACCACCCACAGGGAGGGATCAGGAGGAGGAGGAGGAAACATCCGACGGAGCATCCCAGATGTCGTCACGGCCTGCTGGTGAGGTTCCCCGCAGGAGGCCGGGTCGTCCACGGAAAGGACCGTGAGGGTCGGCGCTACATCACCATCTCCCAGGACACCTGGCCTGGCACCTGGCCCACTGGAGCAACAGCATCACAGCATCAAGAGACATTCTCTGCCACATGGCCCTGCTGGTCACTGGCAGACCAATGTTGACAAAGACTGTGGCATGGACTCTGAGGACATCCAATGGCAAGGACACCAACTCCCCTACTGAACTTTGGATTCAAACTTCCCGGAAAGACACTCACTTTGTTCCCCCCCCCCCCCCCCCCCCCCAATAATAAATCACACTATGAAGAGTAGATGCCTGCTGGTAGCATTATTACCTAACATGTGTCTTGTAAAGTCAAAACATGCCTGAGTCATCTTTTGTCTTCAACCACCCACACCCTGGGGCCTGAGTCTGGCACAGGACACATGGGTCACAGTGTATTAGGCAAGACAGACATGGAGCACCATACACACCCGTGATGGGCCCAACCAGCTGAGGGGGTTACCGAACAACCGTGCTGACAGACACATTGAGTACAGCAACAGTCATGCGCAGAGGTCAGGGATCCAGTCCAGTGTCCTGGGGGGCACCCAGGTATGTGTAGACAGGTGGCAGAAACATGTCCTGCAAGCTTGAGTCCGGTGGATGCAGAGAATGGGGGCCTGGCCAACGTTGGATGCATGGGGATGGCACATGTCACAATACCCACACAGTCATGGACATCATGCCCAATACACAGTCTCAGCCCACACACACAGCTTGCATCTTGCCACTCGACACATTGACACATAGCCACAATCAGGGAATACCATGCCAGACAAGCAGGATGCACCATGGCAACACACCAGCATTGACTGAGAAGAGGCACCTTGGAGGCATAGGGACACCTTTATTAGTCATGTATTCGGGATTGCAGAGGCAACTCGAAGTACACATGAACACATCATGTGGAGTAACATGTGGGTCCAACACTGGCACCCCCCTTCAGCAGCACACATGCGTGTTCGCCATGGAACTGGCACACAAGCGTCGGCTAACAGCTAAATACCCACAGCTGCACACGGAGAGCCTGCCATACACCATAGATCCGCGGATGTCGAAGTCCCACACCATGTCAAGCCAATGCTATCCGAATGTGTCCGAGGGCAGTGTCACACACATTGATGCCATCATCACAATCCCCTATCCCATCACTGATGACTGTCAACCAGGCAGACCATCTATTCAGGTGTACACAGCTGCATGTCGTGTCCCATGGGGATGCGACATGGCTGCAGAGGAACCAAACACCGACAGGGGCAGTGTGCACACATCGTGAACAACTGCCACACCCAATACACCCCAGATGCATCCCTTACCCCATGGAGACTTCCAAACGTGTCCGTGCCTGTAACGCTGAGTCAGCCCACGATGTCATGTCCATGAGGAATAGCAGTGCCACAACAATGCAACCAGCAGACGGCATGCGCAGGTACCTGGGGAAGAGAAACACACAAGAAGTCAGCCACAAAAAGCACAGCCACTTGCATGTGCATTTACTCGACACATGTATGGATGACAACATGCTAGGTCACAATTATGACTGCGGAAGTACAACCATCACTGGCACCATCACTCCAGTGACACACCCACACACACCTCTGACTCACGTGCCATACATGCAGGTGGAGACACACATCACAACGCATGCCACACGGGGACCAATGCGTGCACACTCAGACACTGGTACTCACCACTATGCAAAGAAGTCGCGTATGAGCTGAGTCCGGATGTCCTCTTGCGGCTCCACATCCTCCACATCACTAGCCCCATTGCCAAGCCCTTCGTCCTCCACGGGTGGATGGTCCTCGTCATGTTGATTCAGGATGAGTGGCACAGCTCTTTCAACTGCCATGTTGTGCAGCATGCAGCAGACCATGAAGATCTTGCAGACCTTCGCCGGGGCATATGGGAGTGCGCCGCCGGTCTTGTGGAGGCACCTGAATCGGCTCTTCAGCATGCCAAACGTCCTCTCTATCACTCGCCTTGTCCGGCCATGGGCGGTGTTGTATCGGAGCTGGGCCGGCGTGATGGGGTTGGGGAGAGGTGTGAGCAGCCAAGGCATGTTGGGATAGCCAGCGTCCCCTACATGGAAAGCACATGGTCATCGTTAGAAGTGGTGAAGCGGTCGTGCTGGTAGGCTATACTGAATACAGGACAGACAGACTGTACCCACCAACAACACATGCCCGTTCGTTGCGCAGCTGCATCATCATGTCAGGCATCCCGCTACGCCTCATGATGTAGGCATCGTGTGCTGATCCTGGAAAACGAGCACAGACATGTGAAATCACCATGTTGGACAGACACACCACAAGGGCATTGATGGAGTGGTAGTGCTTCCGATTGCGGTACGCCACCTCCCGTGCGTGTGGTGGTACCAAAGCTACATGTGTCCCATCTATGGACCCAATGACATGGGGCATCCCTCCCAGGGCATAGAATCCACGCTTGACCTCAGTCATCTGTTCAGGGGTTGGGAACTTGATGAAGTCATCCAGGTGAATCAACATGGCCTCTAAGAAATCATGCAGCACACCACTGAACGTGCTCTGGGACATGCCACCAACATGAGCTATGGTATTTTGAAAGGTACCCGTGGCAAGAAAATGTAGGGCAGCCATTACCTTCAGCTGGGGTGTCAGTGCCGTGGGATACCTGTGCTGCGGTTGCAGGTGTGGTGCCAGTCTCGCCGTCAACTCCAGAATAAACGGTTGGGTGAAGCGGTAGAGCCGGATGCTGTCATTATCCTGCATGGCAGCCAAGTCTGGAATTCTTCGGGCAAGAGGCGGCGCTCTGCAGTAATTTTGAAGTGACAAGGAAGAGTGAGTGCACTACGACAACAACTCATGTGTACTGAGCACATGTTAATCTGGCAATACACACATGCTACATAGGGAGTCAGGTATGTGCTACATGGCCAGGACACGTATGGATGCAAGGTGACACTCCTTCAAAGACCCAGCTACACACGGAGATTGAGAACCTCCCCATGCCACGCCATGGGAATAGCTGTGTCCCAGTGCAAGTGAACAGCCAGACGCAACACAGGAGTGACATACGCCCACACATCAGCAGCAGTAGGATGCCGATTGCAGAGATTGGTAGCGGAACACTGGAGCCACAGGTCACATGACATTACACTAGGCCAGCCCACACACCTTGCCATGAAGGTGCACATGTCATGACTCACCACACATACCTTGTGAGGATGCTGACATGTCCTTGTCACGCTACTCCGTGTCCCATGCATACATGTGCACCTCACATCCGATACCACATGTGGCATGGTGTGCGGAACAGTGTGCAATGACAATCTACACACAGACACATGTTGGTTGCTGCAACGGCTGCAGCTTTTGAGGGTGCTCCAACATCAACCTGATGTGAAGCCCCCACACATACATGACATAGTCACATTGTGCACCGTGGGTAGTGACAAGTCAGGTGTCATAACCCCTGTACCGGGCATCAGGGGACACTTCCGTGTGTTGGTGTCCGTGCCATGCCAGTGACGCTCACCCCAAGTGCGCAGTACGACATGCACACATGTCAAAGGAGTCAAGGGCATGCCTGGCACACATCGCACCATCACACAGTACATCTGTACACATCTCATCATACATCTGGTGCCTTCTCGACTCAGGAGTAATGTTCCACATCACAGGCCTTTCACACCTGTGCCCCACACATGTAGTGATGCACAGACGATGCCTCAATGTCAATTAATGGACAAGTATGTCCATCCATGGACAAGTATGTCCGCCCTATCCCTACCTGTGTGCCGCCTGTCACCACTGTGATGTGTGAATCCCGCTGTACTGCTGCAAAGAGGGCCTGTGTACGTTCCCATATCACTATGGGAGTGCAGCCGTATGTGTACCCATCGTGATGGCGAGCGTACAGGCATGTGTACGGCCCGTACCACTACGAGTACGCATACGCGAGGCCACACATACTGATAGGGAGCGTACACACGCCTGTACGCGCCCTATCAGTATGTGTGGCCTCGCGTATGCGTACTCGTAGTGGTACGGGCCGTACACACGCCTGTACGCTCCCTATCACTACGAGTACGCATACGCGAGCCCACCCATACTGATAGGGAGCGTACAGGCGTGTGTACGGCCCGTACCACTACGAGTACGCATACGCGAGCCCACGCATACTGATAGGGAGCGTACAGGCGTGTGTACGGCCCGTACCACTACGAGTACGCATACGCGAGGCCACACATACTGATAGGGAGCGTACACACGCCTGTATGCTCCCTATCACTACGAGTACGCATACGCGAGGCCACACATACTGATAGGGAGCGTACAGGCGTGTGTACGCTCCCTATCAGTATGTGTGATTCGCGTATGCGTACTCGTAGTGGTACGGGCCGTACACACGCCTGTACGCTCCCTATCACTATGAGTACGCATACGCGAGACCACCCATACTGATAGGGAGCGTACAGGCGTGTGTGCGGCCCGTACCACTACGAGTACGCATACGCGAGGCCACACATACTGATAGGGAGCGTACACACGCCTGTATGCTCCCTATCAGTATGTGTGGCCTCGCGTATGCGTACTCGTAGTGATAGGGAGCATACAGGCGTGTGTACGCTCCCTATCAGTATGTGTGGCCTCGCGTATGCGTACTCGTAGTGATAGGGAGCGTACAGGCGTGTGTACGGCCCGTACCACTACGAGTACGCATACGCGAGGCCACACATACTGATAGTGAACGTAGTCACGCGTGTACGGGCCGTTGCAATGCATTTGGGGTGCCCTAGGGCCCCGGAACGCACCGTACCTGTGTGTGGAGCTCAGAATTACATAGGGGACACATGAGGGACAAGTATTAAGGCCTACATGCATGCTGGTTGTCATGGAGACCAAGTTCAAAATTCGAATTTCTTCTGGAAGGTGAACAGCAGAAGTCAGTTGGAATTAAAATACTTTGTTGCAATGTGTTTGTGGAGCTGACATCATGCAGGAGAATGAAACCGATAGAGTACACACAGACTGCTAGGTTTGAAGGGATTGGTGGAAACATAGGATGCATATGTGAGTGACCAATCACTCTGTACTCCTGTGCATGAGACAGGGCAGAAAGGCACATATAAGGCAGCCAGGTCCCATGAGGGAGTACTTGCCTGCACATCTTTGAATTCGTCGACCCAGCTGCTGCTACTGATTCCCTGGAACCATGTCAAGGGCTGTGGAGAGGTCACAGCCATTCACCCTGGAGGAGAACATGGCATTGCTGGATGTGATCCTCCCACAGTACCCCATGCTGTATGGGCGACCAGGGTATCAGGTGAGTGCATAGGCCACTGGCACAGACTGTCCCTATGTTGTGACTGGGACTTCTGCCATTGTGTCCTGGGGTGACACACATGCCATGTACTGTTGGGGGGGTCCCAGGGGGGGGGGATGCCTGATGTCTCCCAGCTGTGCCCTGAGACAGGAGGGGTGTGTGCCTATCACTAACAGCAGTGCCCTGAGACAGGAGGGGTGTGTGCCTATCACTAACAGCAGTGCCCTGAGACAGGAGGGGTGGGTGTGATGCACAGTCTGAGCCTTGATCATTGATTGTGACATTGCCATCATTCCACCTGTGTACCCACTATGGCACGTACTGCTTTTTCCCTCACCAGAGGATCATGTCCCTATGACAAAGGTGCAATGCGTTGGCTGCATGACATGCCTTGTTGTTACCAGCTAATTTGTTATCAAATGTCTCTCTGTGACATGTGGCTGGTGTATTGATGTGGTGTCACTTGTTCTTCCTCACAGGTAGGCGCCACTGCCAAGGAGCAGATCTGGCTGACCGCCGTCAGTGCCGTGAGGGGTGTGGATGGTCGGAGGCGGAGCCTGTCCCAGGTGAGGAAACGCTGGCAGGATATCCGGTGCTGGACGCGGAGGATTGCACGGGTCCTGCTGGAGGACTTACCTGAGAGCCACAAAAACCGCGGGCGCCGCCGTCTGAGCCACCTCCACAGGCGTGTGCTGCCGGTGGTCTTTCCAGACTTGGATCGGCGCTTACAGGCGAAGCAGCAGCCGGAAGGGGGTAGGTACATGTGTGTGTTGTGTGTCACCGGCATTTGTAAGGGCACAGTAGCATGAATTCACTGCCAGGGTTTAAAGGTGCTGTGCAGATCCATTTTGCCCCAGTATAGCGCTGCGCCCCTGCCACCCTTCCCCTCCTTGCAATGTGTTCCCTGGTCTGTGTGTAGCCACTCCTTCACAAGGTAATGTAGGCTGGCGCTTTGTCCACGAGAACTATGCCTGTAGCATCATGTGTGGGGGTGGTGGGTAACAGGTTTTGGGACCTTGGCTGTGCCCTGTCAAGTTCACTGCATGTGGGTTCCATGTCAGTTGGCACCGATGCTGACTCCAGACATGGGAGTTGGTCTCTCATGTGTCATGCCTTACAGTGCGCATGTCCTATGTAGTGGCCTGTGACATGATGTGCATGAGTGTGCGATACGCATACTGCAGGGATGGTGGCGTGGGTTGCAGTCATTACCATTCAGGAGCATGGAGTTGCGTGGCCACTACTGTCCCCTGGGGCACCTTTTCATCGGTGTTGTATGTGTCATCATAAACATGGACACTCTCAGTGTCTACAGCGTAGGTTGTGCTCTGTGCCATTGTCCCCTGGCACCATGTATATAGACGTGCTATATTGTACAGGTGTCCACTGTGCAGCCTGACCTGAATGTCCTTCTTCATACTCACAGTTGCTAGTGCCTGTGTGTCTTGTTATACTCATCTGAGGATGGGCACTGGTGCCTCATTATTTGTACAGGCGCACCTTCGCTGTTTGGCGTCCAATCTTGCATTTTGCCTGCCCCTGTGTTTATCACCCAGACTATGAGATGTTGGTGCCACCTGTGTCTCAACTATTTGCCTCGTGTAGGGGGTGTTTGGGGCGGGCAAAGCCTATATGTCAAATCCAGATTTCTACTTGCTGGATCTGGGCAGTGTGTGATGTTTGTCTGGACACACACGCAAGGTGCAGTGACCGAGTCATGTTGTGCATGTTTTCTGCATTACCTATGCAGCATGTGTCTCAAGTTCATGGATATGGTCCCTGGTCATCGGTATTTTCGCCAACGCTGTGTGGTGCAGATGCAGTGCTGGATTGTCCCCAGGACATGGGTGCTATGTCAGACTCCGTTTCCTGTCTTTAGCTATTGTCTCATGCTCTCCATGGTATTTCAGTGGCATGGTGGCTCAACCAACTGTGTGTTTCATGCCCTACATCGGTACCTTGTTTAGTAGATGTTAGGGATCTTCCTTTTCAGGCTATGCAATGTTACCTATGTAGATTGGACTCATGTGACAGATGTGTACAGGTGTCTGATTAATTTCTGTCTCTCCACCCTGCCCACAGCATCGTCGGGGGACACAGAGGGAGACATGGACACAGACCAGGCTTAGGGACCGAGCACCAGTGCCAGCCGTGACATCGGGGCTGGCACATCGAGTGGGACAGAGGCGGAGGAGAGTGTGGCCGAGGACCTGTCGACTGGCACATCAGAATACGAAGCTGACAGGTCCGAGGAGGATGTCTCCGAGTGGGCGGAGGCTGCACTAGCAGCTGACAGCGGAACAACACCTCGCACCTCAGTTCCCATCAGTTCCCATCAGCCGCCTCCCACTTGCTCGTGTCCCTTCCCAGCGTGCCCGGTCACCGCATTTCTCCTTCATGCCAGGCACCGCACCCCCTGCCCCTGTCTCCACTGCTGCCGCCAATGCTGAGTCTGTGGACATCCAGCGGCAACTGCAGGTTGGTCAGGCTGCGATCCTTAATGTCCTCCATGCCCACGGGCAAACACTCAACAACATCGAGGCATACTTGGAGGGCATTCATTCATCGCAGGCTGACCAACGCAACTTGCTGAGGTCCATAGACTCGACACTGACTGCAGCAGTGGGTCTCCTGCAGCGCGACCTCCCCCCACCTACCCCTGCCCCATCCACACTTCCCACTCCCATGCCTGTCCCACGTACACCCAGACGTCGGCATGCACCCACATCAACAGACACAGGCACCACACCAGCAGGGAAGGTCCACCGCACTCCTCCTGACACGCACACACAGGGTGAGGTAGGCACACCCACTGGGTGGGGGGGCAAACGTGTGACACGCAGCCATAGTGGGAGTCCGCATTCCACCCAGTCCACTCCCTCCAAATCCCCTCCCCTCAGCTCTCCTGGCCACATCTCCCCCAAGGACTCCTTCATGGCCGCTCTGTCCCTGAGCCCCACAGTGACACCACCCCGCAAGCGGTCAAGGAAGTCCTCGGTCACGGTGGTTGATTCTCCCCCCCTGTCTACGCCCTCCCCCGGTGTCGCTGCGACCCATCCCTCTGACCCCCCCCCTCCTTGGGGCCTGTGGATCCTTCGGGTGCAGGGGACTCCCTGGAGGACCTTGCAAAGGTGTGTAGTGCCATCCTGGCCTCCGCCTTTGGCCCTGCCCCACCCCCTGTGGTGGAGTCCTCCATCCCTGCACCCACAACGCCTCCCCTTTGCCCTGATGTCCCTGCGGTGCCTGGTGCTTCCCCCCCCCGATGGCCTCACCCCTGTGGAAGACGACGGCATGTGACTGTGCAGGCAAGCTAGGGGACACGCATCCCACTGTGTCCCCATCCAGCTGAGACTTATTGACTGCCCTATGGGCTTTGTGAATATTTAACTGCCTGCAATCCACGGACACTGTGATCATGCTGAATAAAGCTTTATTTTTGTTTTCATTCTGACACTACTGCTATGCTGGTATTGGTGTTGGTTGCGCTGCTACATGGTTTTGGGTGGTGTTTATGTGTTGGGTGTGTGGGAAATGTAGTAGTGGGCTGCTCATTGGGGGGACCCTGGGATCTGTGTGCCATCACAAGGTGTTAGCTAACTTTCTTTGTTCATGTAAGCAGTTACTGCATGGTGCAATTGTCCCAGGGTGTATTCCTCCCTCTGTGTACCCTGATATCTTCCCTGCAGGGTGTTCCCAATCTTTAGCGCAGAGCTGTGTCTACATGAGCTGTGTGTGTGACGGAGCCCTTCTATTTTGGCCATGCATGCAGGGCCATGTCTCCACCTGCAACATTCGTGGCATCCTTGGTGATCACTGTACTTGTGTGTGGAGTCTGTTGACATGAGTTCATGGGGACATGTTCCCTTGTAGGCAGTATGCATGTGGGTACTTCCAGCCTCACACACATGTGTTGCACACCTCCTGTCTCTGGGCACTGCTGGGAGTGATAGGCACCCACCCCTCCTGTCTCTGGACACTGCTGGGAGGACTCTGCACCCACCCCTCCTGTCTCAGGGCACTGCTGGGAGTGTTAGGCACCCACCCCTCCTGTCTCAGGGCACTGCTGGGAGGACTCTGCACCCACCCCTCCTGTCTCAGGGCACTGCTGGGAGTGTTAGGCACCCACCCCTCCTGTCTCAGGGCACTGCTGGGAGGACTCTGCACCCACCCCTCCTGTCTCAGGGCACTGCTGGGAGTGTTAGGCACCCACCCCTCCTGTCTCAGGGCACTGCTGGGAGTGTTAGGCACCCACCCCTCCAGTCTCAGGGCACTGCTGGGAGGACTCCACACCCACCCCTCCTGTCTCAGGGCACTGCTGGGAGGACTCTGCACACACACCTCCTATTTCTGGATATGTACGCTTGGAACATACACGGTGGGGGTACGCTCCATGCATACGAGGGTGATGGTACGGGTCGTACTTACACTGTTGGGGTGGGTGTACGGTACGTACATACGCGGTTGGGGGTACGCTCCATGCATACGCGGGTGAGGGTACGGGTCGTACTTACACTGTTGGGGTGGGGGTACGCTCCATGCATACGCGGGTGAGGGTACGGTACGTACATACGAGGTTGGGGTGGGGGTACGCTCCATGCATACGCGGGTGAGGGTACGGGTCGTACTTACACTGTTGGGGTGGGGGTACGCTCCATGCATACGCGGGTGAGGGTACGGGTCGTACTTACACTGTTGGGGTGGGGGTACGCTCCATGCATACGCAGGTGAGGGTACGGGTCGTACTTACACTGTTGGGGTGGGGGTACGCTCCATGCATACGAGGGTGAGGGTACGGGTCGTACTTACACTGTTGGGGTGGGGGTACGGTACGTACATACGCGGTTGGGGTGGGGGTACGCTCCATGCATACGCGGGTGAGGGTACGGGTCGTACTTACACTGTTGGGGTGGGGGTACGGTACGTACATACGCGGTTGGGGTGGGGGTACGCTCCATGCATACGCGGGTGAGGGTACGGGTCGTACTTACACTGTTGGGGTGGGGGTACGTTCCATGCATAGGGGGGGTGGGGGTAGGGTCCATATATCTCTATCCCCACGCTATGTGATGCTTGTGCGGGCCGTACCCAGGCCTTTGCCACGTGGGTACGATCCGTCCCGCCATTGTTGGGGTGACGTGGTACGTCTCGTACCCACGCTCTTGAGGCGTGGGTACGGGACGTACCGGTCTGGTTGTGTTGCCGGTTCGCGTGGTGACGGACTTCCGTTGTGGCGGTCGCTGGCTTAGCTGGACACGCCCCCACCCCCTCGTAGTGACCAGGGCATGGGTGTCAGGTATGTCCTGGGCGTACGGGTCCTCCTTGTTCGCGTCGTCCTGTGTGTCCGTCGCGTACTGGTGGTCCTTGTTCGCGTCGTCCTGATTTCCCGGCAGTTTTTGGCAGCCGGAAAATATTCACCGTGCGGGATGACGTCGGTGCGAATCGTGATTCCTGGTTCGTGAATGGCAGGCTGCGCGCGTCCCGACGTCAGGTCGGCCCTTTCCCGGATCGCATTGGTAGGTTTATTTTGTTCGGTCGGGCTTTTTTACGATTCGTACGGAAATGGTGTTCCGTGCGAATCGTAATTCCTTGTTTGTAAATTTTGACGACCGGGTACGCGTCGGACGGAGAATATGCTCCGTCCGACGGTTCGTACCCGGTTTTTACCGGATCGTGATCGGCACCTGAATGTTAATCTGTTTTCCCATGGGTATTACACCACAGTTAGAGGAATGCATCTCTTGGGGTAAAGTATTTGCTGCCATATATACCAGAACACATGGTATTCCTTCATTAGCAGTAGTACTAGATGTATTAAGACAAATACAAAATGACTATGGAGCAGAACCTGCCCTGAACTTAGGGATGAAATTGCTAAACAACTATGACCAGGTATCAGCCATAATACTAGCTAACATTAAAGGGGAAGCAGCATCAGTTGCAATCCGCCAACGCCTAAGGGAGTTCTCTCCATTAGAACAGGAGAATGAACTACCCAAAATAATTGACACTGCATATGCAGAATTAGGCCGGGATAGTTTGGGGGGCAAAGCTTTGAAACCTCAACTACAGGGCAGTCCTGAAAAGGACACTTTTAAACAGACATCTACTTCTCCTAAAAAGAAGTGGGATAAAAAAGAAAACTCCAAAGACAAGAGATCTCAGTCCCGAGGTAGGTCTCCTCAGCAGAAGCACTCTAAAAAGAGGTACAACCTTAGGAATAGGGACAATATTAGAAAACCTGACAGGTATCAGGATACTGATACACATTTCTCTCATTCCTTTCAAGGCTCGAAGAAAGGTTCCGAAAGAGAAGGCTGGTCAGAACACAGAGAGGAGCACACACAGTCCAGAGACAAGCAGCGCGCTCAAGACTTTACTTATAAGAAAGAAGATAAGCTAAATCCAAAATCTCAATTTAAGAAAAAGAAAGTTGCTGGTCTGAAAATCAGACATGCCCAGAATTCTGAAGACACAACTTCTGAATGGGGAATGGGCTCTGACGATGTTAGACAGTGCGGCAGAAGTAACAGTAGCTCGCCTGAACCTGAAGGAATTTCTGGTGACAGCGGAGTTGAATGATTACATCACGGTGGAAACACCAGACACCAGGGTGAGCGTCCCACATAACTTATATGAAATAACACTCCGGCTGTAGGGTGACAAGCCCAGGAAAGTAAAAGCTATTTTTTTGGAAGAACTTATCATCTGGTTATGACATCCTGTTAGCAGAACAAGATTGGCCGCCTGCATTCGTAATTGAGTGCCCTTGGGGAGAAACTATAATTTTTCCTGCATTTTCCAACTACGATCCGTTCACCTAAAACACGCATATGCACAGGAGTGGGTAGTAGCTCAAGCTCCAGCATTGTACAAAAATCACGCAGAGTGGGATGAGAACTCAACCTACCACATGATCCCGTTAAAAGTTTCACCTAATTAATGCTCAGAGGCAATACCCAATAAAGCAAGAAGCTAAAAAACAAGTCAGGGAGATCTTAGATCAACTTGAATACCAAGGGGTCATTGAAAAATGTACCTCACCAATGAACAATCCTTTGTTTCGCGTCTCTAAACCAGACAATACATATTGTCTAGTATTAGATTATAGACATTTAAACTCATGCACAAAGACATTTGCTGTCCAAAATGCACACAGTGACGCATTAAGGAATAACATTGTGTGCAAAAAATACAAAACCACACTTGATATCTCAAATGGATTTTTCTGCCAAAATATAGCGCCTGAAAGCAGGTATCTAACAGCCTTCAGTGCATTAGGGGCCCGGCACAATTCTGTTGGTTGGCACAAGGGTATAAAAGCAGGTCAGGTGTATTTTCAGCAAGAGTAACAGAGTTGCTTAAAAATTTTGATGCAGAAGCGTTGTCCAATGTGGATGATATTTATCTGACTGACGACGACTTAGAGAGGCATTCCTGCAATATGAACAAGAATATCCTCTACCTAATGAAATCTTGTCTCTTGACCAGTAGGAATATATTATATACACTGGCAGATCTGCGTAACCAGCCATAGGAAGTAAGCAACAATATTTTTCAGCATGTGCTATCGTTAAAGGTCGCATGTGTGATGGTAAGTTCCATCCTAGTTGCACAAAAACGCATTCTCTAGGAGACCGCAGGGCCCAGTTGGCAGAATTAAAAACACTAATACTTGCACTTGTAAATACGGATCACGAATTCCCCACACTAATCTTGTGTGATTCTTTTTACTGTGTGCAGTCGTACAATGAGTACTTACAGCATTGGGAACAAAACGGGTTTAAGGACGCAAAAGGTGGCACAATTAAGCACAAAATGCTATGGGAACAGGTAGCAGAATTGAAATCCGAGCTACCAAGGACTTACGTGATCCATACGCTGAGTCATCAACGTGATGGCATTCACGTTGAAGGGAATTCATTGGCTGATGCAGCCGCAAAGGGGTCTGTACGCACCGCTTCCATATCTGCGCTGACTCGTTCGAGAATGAGAATAGATGGAGAGATAATGGTAGCTGTCATTGCATCACAGAAAGGCAGCACAGCAGTACCTAAAAAAGCTCCACCCAAATACTCCTACAAATTAGATGCACAAAACATTCCATATGCTCAGATTCCTGGAGTGGGGGATAGAGTAATACCAAATATGGATCGTAGGCAAGGTTTAATACTAGCTGCACATGAGGGTTTGGGCTCTGCGCACACAGGCGTTACGGCAACTATTTCTTTACTGAAATAGCGCTACTGGTGGCCAGGGTTATCGAAGCAAACTAGGTTATGTCTTGAAATGCGAGATCTGCCAGCAGATGAAAGGCTCCACCGTGACACGCCCGGCACAGACACCATTACTAAAGTCAGACAAACCTCTCGCATGTGTGCACTTTGACCACTGCAGCCCCTTACAAACGGACAGGGCTTACAGGTATATCATGGTGGCAGTGGATTCATGCTCAAGATTCCTATGGGTTTGGCCCAAGCGTTCTGCTGATGCTCAAATTGTTATAAAAGATTTGCGAGTCTTTATCGGTACATACGCAGTTAGCACGTTACACTCTGACCATGGCCCTGCGTTTAGCTCTCGGGCTTACAAAGAGGCCATGGAAGGAATGGGCATAGCATTGAGGTTCTCATCTCTGTATCATCCTGAGGGAAATTCTGTTGGGGAGAGCAAAAAACGAGACTTTAAGCAATCTTTAACAGCTAGGGTATTAGGCAAGGGTGGTAGTTGGGTCACACACCTGTATGGATTACAGCAGGCATTAAATACCAGCCAAGAAGCTCCATATGAGGTCCTCTTTGGGACATGAATGTGGGTACCTGATCTTTATTGTGAAGGTGCAGTGGCGGATGAAAAACCATTTGATATCCATGATCGTTTGGCTGTTTTACAGGATCTAAAAGAATCCAGGAAAAAACAAGGCAATGTCCATCTAAAGCAGACCGCCACTGAAGAAGTCAATGAAGTCATGGCAAGACCTGTGTGGATCCCAAAAGTCGGGGATCTGGTCAGAGAGAAAATTGCAGACAAAAAGGAATTTGGACCCTCTTACAGAAAACCTGTATCAGTCCATGCAGTACACAGAACAAGAACTGTGCTACTCCCGTCTCTTGCCGGAAAAAAGGAGAAAAGATTTGTCTCGATTGACTTAACCAAACCACACTATGTGGCCGATACTAAACAGTAGACCCAGTGGACTCCTCTGTAGCAGACGCCCTCCTCTAGCTACAATCCAAGAAGAAAGACTCATCACGTTTGAAGAGCCACCTGTAAGGAATGAAGGACTAAGCAACAATGCTATGGAACTTGTTCCACTTGAACCAAACATTTAAATTCAAAATCAGAATAATTCACAAGTTGCAATTACACCTAATACAGATGTCTACATCAACATGCCTCGTCGAGAGGAAAAGGAGATTTCAACCAATCCCGATGCAATTCCAACAATTGATCGAACTGCTTCAGGCTATTTCATTAACTTTGATACGTTCTCTCTGGATCCAAGCGAGCCGGAAACGACGCCAGCCAAAACACCATTCAAGCAAGAATTAAAGAACTTTCTTATCTTTCTTCAAAAGACATACCTGGTAACACCTTGGATTGAACTCTGGGTAATTTCTGGGATAATGTTTTTTCATTTATGGCTAGGTTTATTATTGACTTTTAGTATGCTTATTAATGGACATTATCTTCAACAAGTTTCCACAGCCCAAAAGGTCAACATCCTTCTGAAGCCACACACATCGTCACATTGTGAAAAAAGAGACTTGTCATCAGTGAACATCACAGCTGTTCCTATACCGGATGGTATAGTACGGGACAAGGTTGGTTTCAACATATTCGGACCGACCGAACTTTTAAAAATGAAGCATGTATTTAAAATCTCATTGAGTGATTTCATTACCTCCAGTACATTTTCTGATAATTGGGACACTGAAACAGTTAATAACATTTTATCTGAATTAGAGAAAACTGCTGCATTTTCTAATAATGAAATGTTAGAATTTTCAGCAGATTATGACAAATTGTACTGTTTTTTTTTTTTTTTTTTTAAAAACCTTTATTGTTTCATCAAAGCGTACACTGCTATTCAGCCAACAACCCAGAGGCAGGCAGCATTGTTGCGGCGCGGCTAACCACGTGAGCGATTCCGCAGCATACATTGAAGTAAAGCACAAATAAAATCATTTTAATGAACATTTCAACAACACCAACTGTGAGCGAGAGTCAGGGAAGAACCACCAGTATTAAGGACAAATACCCCAGCTGCCACCACCTGCGACCACGCAACATCCTGTCTACACAAGCACTAGTCTTCCCATCTCTGCTAGACGCATTTTCAGCTGACAGAACACTCGTACCAGGCTGGCACCTTCACCACCTGCGTGCCCCAAGACGCAGCACCATCCAAGCTGCAACACAGCGCCAGTCTTCCGACCCACTACCTCATTCATCCTCATCCACTTCCGCTCCTGCCAGCCACTCCACCAACGGCTGCCACACATCAGCAGGTCTTGAACGCTGTGGCATTTGGTCCCAGTAGGCAGTCAGTTGCTCCCTACAGTATACCGCTGATCTCACCCAGCCAGACGCCTTCGGGGGAGCTTTTTTCTTCCAATGTATCGCTATTTGGAGCTTGGCAAGCAATAATAAGAGGGCCACGAGCTTACGCGACGCACGAGGTACATCCATCACAAATCCCAGGAGGGCCATAAGCGGGTCCGGTTCCATTGCCGCTCCCACTATTTCCCCTATGATGTTGAAGACCGTAACCCAGAAACTGTGCACTTGTCCACATACCCAAACGAGGTGGTAGAACGTAGCCTCACTCTCGCCACATCTCCAGCAAGTCGCATCGGCCCGGAGACCCATCCTAAGCAGTTGTATGGGTGTACGGTATGTCCTGTGCAGGTAATTAAAATGTATCAGCCGCAGTCTATAATTAGGCGACAGGTGTTCAAGTTGGGTACAACAGAATTCCCACTGCTTCTCTGTGATACGTATGCCTGCGTCATCCTCCCACAGTGTCCTGGAATCAACGTGCGCAACAGGTGCCGTGTTTTGAGTGGTCCTATAAATGCGTGTTATCAATTTACGCGAGGAGGAGTTTGACAGTATGTCTTCCAAAGCTGCCAGTGTCGGCGGAGCTTTTGGGAACGTGGGATATTTGTGCTTACAAGCCGACCGCAATTGATAGTACAAGAGGAGCTCCGAGGCCGTCGGCTCAGGCGCTGCGGTCAAGTTCTGCAGTGAAAGAAAAGTATCATCCGGATACAAGTCGCCCGCCACCCTCAAGCCACAAGCGTGCGCTCGTCGCGTCACCGCCGTGTCTGTAAGCGGACCCAGCAGAGGGTTGGCTTCCAATGGCATACTCGGGGCATATAGGTCCGCTATGCCCGCGCGCTTCGCAATGTTCAACCAGGCCCATCGCACCATCTCAACGGTGTCAATGTCGTCCTGGGACCGCTTGTATCTCTGGTACACCGCTGTCCGTATAGGACAAGGAGCCGCCACGTCCATCTCTATTGCCACGTGGGGTTGGTAAGGGATCGGGTGATGCCAATAGTGCAAATATTGGGCCTGTGCACTATACGCATACAACTCAAGGTCCGGGGCTGCGAGACCCCCCTGCCGGAAGGGGAGCGTAAGGAGGTTCCAGGCCACCCTGGGCTGCTTACCCACCCACACCAGTTCGATCAGAGCTGAGCGGAGTCGGCGAAAGAACGCCATCGTCAACGGCACGGGGACGTTTGCGAATAGATAGAGAAATTTAGGTACCACAACCATTTTTGCAATGGCTATGCGGCCCATCAAAGACAGCGGCAGCGCTTTCCATCTCTGCACTTTACTCTCTAGCCACTCCATGGCCACTCCAAAGTTGGCCAGCAATATGTCTTGAACGGAGCGGCTCATCCTGATGCCCAAATACTTGACCTCGTCCGTGACCCAATCGATCGGAAATTCCGTATGGCACTTGTTCGTGCCCTCCGTTAAGGGAAGCATTGCCGACTTTGACCAGTTAATATCTATACAGGTGAGCCCACTGTAGCGTGTCACCTCTCTCATCAACGGGTCAAAGTTCTCCGACGGGTTCATCATATATATGGTGATGTCGTCGGCGTACATAGATATTAGCAGACCGCGTGACGTGAATCCAATGCTACGCTGAGTATGGTGTTGTCTCAAGCGGGCCGCCAGCGGTTCCATCGCAATTGCAAATAGCAACGGCGACAGTGGGCATCCCTGGCGGGTCCCTCTGGTTATGGAAATGGGGGCAGACGTCTGGCCATTCTACCGCACCCTAGCCGTCGGAGCATTATACAGTATGCCAATACGCCTGGCGAATAGCGGACTGAACCCCATTCTGGTAAATAACGTCCGCAAGAACTGCCATTCCAGAGAGTCGAATGCCTTTGTCGCATCCAACAATGCCGCTGCGGCCTGGACCTTGGGATCTAAATAATGCAGGAGTCCAAACAGTACTCTTAAGTTGTGAGAAGTGGACCTCCCCAATACAAATCCCGATTGATCAGATAGCGCTATTTGTGGCAGCATGTATTTTAAGCGATCGGAGAGTAGTTTAGCGTATATTTTGGCGTCTAAATTTATTAGTGAAAGTGGGCGGTAGGAGTCCGGGCTTATGGGGTCTTTGCCAGGCTTAAGCAGCGTGATAATCAGTGCTTCCCGCATTGATTGAGGGAGGACCCCCTTTTCTACTGCCTCCTCAAACACCCTATGTAGTCGCGGGACCAGGATGTCTGCGTATTCCTTGTAGAAGGCCGCCGTCAGCCCATCCGGGCCCGGTGCTTTGCAAGGTGGGAGGCCAGCAATTATCGCCCGTATGTCGTCTTGCGTGAACGGCAAGTCCATGTATTGTCTGGCACTATTACTGAACCACGCTAAGGCTATGGTGTCCAGGTAGTCGCTTAGCACCTTCTTCTCTTGTGTCACCCTGGTGGTGTATAAGTCCCTATAATATTCTGTCATTGTTGCAAGGATAGCTGGTGGCTCTCGTACCACGTCCCCCTCTGCACTCTGTAATTCCAGTATATGGGCCGATCCTCGTGGCGCGCGCAGCATGTGCGCCAACGTGCGTCCGGCACGGTCCCCCTCACCATACCGTCTGGCCTGACAGTCTTTAGACAGGTACGTGACTTCCCTGTCCGCCTCCTCCTGATATCTAGTGAGCTGCGATCGAAAGTCCGCACGCACTCTATCCGTCAGCGCATCTATCAAGTCTGACTCCAGTCGTGCAAGTTCAGTTTCTAAGTTGCTCAAGGTGTCTCGTATTCATCTCAGCACACCCGTTTTGATCGACATGCAGTGCCCTCGCGTCACCACCTTACAAGCCTCCCATAGCGTGCCTGGTGAATCCACGGAGCCCTCATTAATCGCAAAGTATTCCTCGAGCTTTTCGCACAGTGCCTGCTGAAATACCTGATCGCGCAGCGCCCGAGAGGGAAACTTCCAACTAAACGGTTGGATATATTGGGATGGAGTGGACATCGTGAGGAGTACCGGGGCATGGTCAGACAGCGACCTCGGCAAGTGCACCACCTCTAGTACTGACGAGTGTAAGTCTCTGGAGAGCAACCAGTAGTCCAGCCTGGACCAGGCGGCTCTGTGAGTCGTTATACATGTACCCGCGCGGTCCCCGGGGTGCAGCGACCTCCAGGAGTCCACCAGCCCTGTATCCTGCATAATACCGCCGAGCGCCTCTGATGCCCTGGGGTGATGTTCTCTAGTAGCGCCCTGCCTATCCATAGTGTCTGAGAGTACCACAGTGTAGTCTCCCCCCCACAAGATTGCTGCCGGGCTGCGAGCCTGCACCCTATGCCATAATTCCCCGAAAAAATCTGGGTTATCATCATTCGGGCCATACACATTCACCAGCACCAGTCTCATGCCACACAGCGTCCCCACATGTAGCACATATCGGCCTCCCGCGTCCCTGAATTCCTCGTGCGTCCTCCATTGAAGACCCCGTCTTATCAGTACCGCCACCCCTCTGGAGTAGTTGGAATAAGATGCATGAACTATCTCTCCCCATCTATTATGTCTGAGCAACTGTGTAGCATTAGCTGTCAAGTGAGTCTCCTGCAAGAGGCATATGTCTATTTCTTTTCTGAGTAAGAAGGCCTGCACCAACCTGGCTTTGCGTCTATCATTCATACCACGCACATTCCAGGTAAGGCAATTTATACGTGTCACAGCGACAGGGACATGAACAAACCACGATTAAACAGCGTACCCAAGCCATGTAACGCGCCACCCGGCCACCACCAGGCGAAGTGCACAGCATAACCCAACGGCCCAGAGGGCCACATAGCATGTAAGCGAGCATTGCACAGTAAGCAAAGTGACTGTCGACAGGGCAGTGCAAAACACACGGTAAACGATTCAGCAGTAGATCTCGCTTCCTCTGACTCCACACTACGAAACAAACAAACCCCAAAACCACCCCCCAATCTCAAGTGGACCCCCCCACCCGCTCCAACCCCCCAATTAGGTTGTGCAATATCCCCCCAGGTCACCCCCCCTGCCATAAAAAACACAACTAAACCCATCATCAGTAACCTGTTAGTGGGAATCATCCCCTGAGGTGCGCAGGTTGGCCGCCTACTAACCCCGTACTCGTGACAGGGCGATCGAGCACTGGTCCAGCGTGCCGGCTCAAGGACCCCCCCCCCCCCAGACCACAGTGATTCACACAGCCCTCCCGGCACAATAGAGTGAACCCCCAACACAACAATCAAACGGTAGGCCCCGACCCGGACTGGACAAGGAGTCCACCACAGTGCGTCAAACATCAAACATGATCAGTCACTCAATATCACTTAGCCTGTCCTGTCGATCCGGACCCTCAGCAGACGGTTGGTTTTTTTGGTCTCTAGCCAGTTGTTTCGCATATTGCAGGGCCGCTTTCACATCCAGGAAGAAAGACGGTTTTCCGGGGCCCTGTACCCGGAGCTTAGCAGGGTAGATGAGGGAGTATTTCGTTCCCGTTTGTTGGAAAAGTGTCTTCGCGGGCATGAATTCTCTACGAGCAGCTTGCACTTGCATAGTATAATCCGGGTAGATTGCGATGTGATTACCTTTATATTGCAGATCTGTCATGTCTCTTGCCATTCGCAATACCGTGTCTCGGTCTCTGTAATTTAAGACGCGCGCAATGATTGGCCTAGGCGGTGCTCCCGGCTCAGGCCTGGGCCCCAACGACCTGTGTGCTCTTTCCACCAGGAACATCAAGGATAGCCCCGACCCAAACAGGTCTTTCAACATCTGTTCAACATATTGCTTCATGTTGGTAATGTCTGTTGTTTCCGCCACACCCGTGATGCGGACGTTATTGCGCCGCGAGCGCGCTTCCAAATCCTCGTTCTTTTGTTGTATTAACGCCAGGACTTTATCCATTCCACGCAGTTGTTTGACCAGATCGGTCTGGCCTTCCTCCGTGTCGGCCAAGCGTGTTTCAAGCGCCTCTACTCTGCCTTCTTGCTTGTCCATACGCATCGTGATGCCGTCCATACGCGCCGCCAGCGCGTCTATTTTGCTGTCTATGCCCTGCAGTCCCGCCTTTAATTCTTTAAACATCGATTTAATGTCCGATTCTTGCGAGCCATTCTGTTCTTCACGCGCAGCGTCAGCGTCTCGGTGATCCTGGTCCGACGCTTTCTGTTTGGACTTGTCGAACGTAAGTTTTGGCTGACGCGTGTCTGGTTTGCCCATGGCTGCTTCCCAGTACAGGCAGTGGACAGGGGCCACCGAACCACAGGCTCCCTCGCGGCACAGGCCGCCCCGCACCAGGCCCCCGCAGCAGAAAGCAGGAAGGGCAAGCGTCTTCAGCAGACCAGATAGCCGTGTCCCCTGTACCGGGGCATGGCCGCAGTGCAGAGATCCGGACCCACTAGGATAGATCAGCCGCAGGGCTCTCTCTCCGACTCGGACTGCCTCCCACGCAGCGGCGCCACTCGTGTTCCACTGTGCAGAGCCGCTCTGCGCACCCGGCCGTCCGCCGCAGCGCCCCAGAGCAGGCACCCACCGGGCCCAGCGAACGCCGGTCCGCGTCTCGCGCCTCAGCCGCCAGATCCAGTTGCCTCTCAGGCAGCGCAAACGGTACCCCCTCCTCGCCAGGGGCCGCAGCACCACAGCGCATTTTCTCCCACACCGTCGCAGGGTAAAAGGTGAGCCCCGATGTCGATCACGCTCCCAGGCCGCCACCACAGGGTTCCCGCTGGCATTGGACAACAGCGCAGCTGCCCCGGAGAAGATGGCCGCCCCCGGGCCCGTCCCGGTCCTCAGGTGCTCAATTGGTGGGTAGGCTCCCCGCGGGCGTGCGGCGTCTCCCCTTCGCGCTAGATCGGGCACAGCGACCACGTAGCTCGTAGTGCTTCAGCCCACTGGGAACGCCGGCGCCCTTCGAGACTTCAGAGCCCGGGGGCACGGAGGACCGCTTTCTCACCTCTCTTCCCCATTGTCAGCAGGAATCCGCTGCGGTGCGTACGCTGATGCAGCACCACCACTCCGCCGGCGGGGGTGTCAGTTGGGCAATCCGTGATCACAGGGCCCCGCCGACCCAGAGATCGTCGCTCCACAGTGCGTCGCTTCCACGGGCCCAGCCTCACGCCAGTCCCCGGCATCTACGCGCGCTTCAGGCCTCTTCGTCGCACATCCCCCACCGGGCCGATCTCCGCCACAGCTCCAGCCACGGGATCAGGAGTTTCGCCGGGAAGGGCAGGTACCCAGCACACTTTACTGGGGTCGAGAGGACCGAGCTCAGGTACCTGTGTAGCCTATAATTTCCGGATTAATTCGCTCGATCGGCGGAGCTGCGGTTTCAGGCAGCCATTCCCTCTGCAGCCAAGCCACGCCCCCCCCGACAAATTGTACTGTTACCAACATTTTGGTCATCATTCCCTGCACAAATCCATTTCACCTAGGAATGTATTTGAATACAATCAGTGGAAACATTGCCCAACACCACCAAAATGTATTTCACAAATGTTTGCACAGAAATGTGCATACTTTTCAGTGTTTACCATCACAGATCCAGACTCATTCTATTATAAGGTTGCACCAACATCAGCACTGAAAATCCTGACAACAAACACTAAACAGCTTCCTTTTTGGCCCAATTGTCTGAACAGGGTTTAGACCTATGGCAAGACGAAATTGACACAAAATCAATTTGGGGTTCAAATGACTGGCAAGTCCAGGGTACAGAAGCACTATTTAGAGCATGCCTGATTCCACAGCAGATGATCTTTTTAAATGATACTGTACAACAGACATCCTGTCTTGGGATAGCCAAGATAAAGGAGCTAAGCACTCCAAAGTTTCAAACACCAACCCATGGGTGGCAGAATTCTTCTACAAAGGAAGGGGCAACAATTGATGGCATACTAAAGTACAATAGAACAGACCCCAATTGGAAGGAGTGGGTGGTTTGGCCCTTAGACACAAACACACCAAGGGACTCAATATGCATAGGCCAGACCCACGTTATGTACAGAAAGAACATCCAGGGGTAGTGACATCCTATAGTGTTGGGAAGTTGTGCCTACAGTGGTTAGAAAAATCAACACTTGCAGAGGTGAAACAACACCTATCTTGACTCTCACAGGACATGGATCTTAGGGACTTTTTACTAGGACCTAGGAGACAACGTCAAAAAGTTTCATATATGCAGGCATTTATACTGCCTATAATGAAATCTGGAATATTTCCCAACAAGAGGCCGCAGAGAGAATACGGGAAATAGACCGTATAAACTTAGAAAAAGCCTTTGCTGTGATGGATAATGGGTTAACAACTTTGACCACCAGAGTATATTCATTGGGCAACATTGGATCTTCTGCTATTGACATACTGGAACAGGATTTAGTCATATTACAACACGGCCAATCACAGTTACGTTCTATTATGTTATTGAGCTGGATGCTACAATCTTTACGTGCAGGTCTTGTGCCTTGGCGTTTTATAAACAGTACGTCTCTGTTTTCAGAATAATATCTAACTGATACACAGATAGAAATGGCACAAAGGGGAGCTAAATATAAAATGCTGCAAGTTGAAAAACTGGACAGACTACCATTTACAGTAGCCGAATTACCATCAACTGAGTGGCTAATCCATGGCCAAATCACTCTACCAGTCACTACATTTCAGTTTCACTATTGCCTTGAGCAAAGGCAGGCAGACAGATATGAAAAATTGGGTAAAGAATACATTAAGAAATCCTGAGATTTACCATATAAATTTCGATGCAGGAGTGGGGATCGTAAAGTGTTTCTTAATGGTACCAACTGCAAGAACGCTTTAAGCAGTTCTCTCATATGCCAAGATATCATTTTGCATGTAGCCTGTAATGGTTCAGTTTCAAATCTGTCTTGCCACATGAAAGGAACACCAGCTGCCATAATATCGCCAGTGTTCAAGTTACTTTTGAAGGGGATTTACTTGATGCTGACCGATCAAGGTTGTTGTGGCATGCTTCCAGGCATTGCATATCTGGTCACCGTGAACACCAGAGTTACTTGCTGTATGCAAATATTGTTTTCTCTGACAAATACAGTTAGTGAGGCGCTCGTATGGCCTTCACTGAATGTTTCGTTGATACAGTTTGATGCTTTGAACAGAATGAAAGCCATGCTTTTTCAGAAAACCGTGCTTCTGACCTCTGCTCGAAAAACCTTTGAACTTCAAGTTGCAAGGACCTCGACAGAGATACAGGCACTAGAAATGGCGCGACGTATCTTTAACATGTCTGATACAAGTAGCATTATACACCTATTTAAGACCATAGGGTCCGGATTACTTAGCCTAACCTCTGAGTTATTCCTAACTTCATACACTCCGTATTTGGAAGCATTTTCAGGGGTCTACCTCTGATACTGCTCGCTGTAGCTGGAATCCTAAAATTCGTCTACCTGATGCGCAATGGACGGACCATTCGCCAGCGAGATTGCGAAAGCTCTCCTGGAAAGACATTACCGTGAGTGCATGGTACAGCATCTCGGTGCACCTCGCCTACGAGAACTAAGTGCTTCTTGGTTCTTATCCTTCAGACCAGTCTTTGAGGACTGCATCATACCTGTCTTCCGATGCCTGTTCTGTGGAGGTGAATGCGAGTTGGATATCTGTCTGAAACCTCTGAGAGAGACGCCAGCGGACTTAGACTCCAGGCTGGGACCATTGTGGTCCCATGCACAACTCTGTAGACATTTTTTTCCTCATTTTTTAAACAGTTTTTAAATGTCTTTTTAACGTTTTTAGAAACTTTTTAAATGTCTACTTAATACTTATATGCACTGACACTGTTATAAATGTGTATTTCAAAAATGTGTATTATTATTGTTAAATATAAGGTGGACTGGGTGTTATATTTCATATTGGTACCCTAATATAGGTCCAGGGAACATCGTACACTTTCCCTACATCAGCTCCCGTTATTTCATATGAACAAGCCTTATAAGGACATAACTCCAAATAAGGACAGAATGCCTTATACAGACATCACGCCTTATAAGGACTGCAGACTTTTATGGACTAAACCTTTCACCTAGTTTGGTGCCGAGGGTGGGTTTTTCCCAATCGATATTGCTAAGACGTCATCCTTAGCACATAGGAATAATTGATGAGTACACTCTCCAGGAGGTATACTTCACCTCTCCCATCGACGCACAAGGTTTAATCCCCAACGTCATCCTCATACTGAACAATGGGTAACACACGTACATAGAGTGTATAAATACAGCACCTCTTGCTATCAAAAAGCAGGAGGGACCTGAGACTTTAAGACCGACACACTGACCAGAGACGCTGCAGCCCCGGCATGCCATCGCTCCAGCTGACAGTGGTCTGACGATCCCTTGAGGGGTGTCCAGCTTAAGTCCAGGACGAAGTTCCACACTCTCACTATTTCAGGTATGGGGGTTCAACTCAATCCTAGCGGGATTCTTGGCTCTTAGGCTCTTAGGCTTAGGCTCCGTAGCACCTACTCACATGCTAGGTACACTTAGGTACATCTAGTCAAGTATCTTAGGAGTACTCACTTTATTTATAAATGCATTTCATATTCATGTATATGTTCGTGACTATTGTAAAATGGTAGAACAATACTATTCCCTTTTATTGACTGTACTGCTGGTTCTATATCTCTGCTACTGTGTTACAGTTGTAACAGTGCACTTATTTTACATGAGAAGAACTATGGTGCAATGAATTCTTCTGAACCAGCCTTGTGAGTGATTCTCTCTTGCCCCTACATGTCTTATTGTCAGACGTGGCTATCGCTACAAATTCTCCCCTTATTACCACCTTCAAAGTGTCCCAAAGAATGGCAAGAGAGGTCTCAGGAGTATCGGTCCTATCCAGCAAATCCTGCAATGCTTGCAAGACCTGTTGAATCACCTTGGGCGGTGCAGCAGGGTATCTCCAAGGTGCCAGGATCTAGATGGGGGCAAAAAAAGGGGAGAGAAATCTCTACCATCCCCGCCGAGTGATCTGACAGCGTGCGGGGGTGTATGTAGATTGTTGAATATGGATTACCATGTTCTGAGTGCCTAGGAAGTAATCAATTCTTGCATATATTTTGTGAGAATGAGAGTAAAACGTGCATTCCATGTCTGTGGGGTGTAGGGTTCTCCATATGTCTGTCAATAATACCTCCTCCGGGAACTGCGCCTCCTCCTTCATGAGTGCCCCAGTTTGGCCCTGGTGTTGGGCTGACCTGTCGATAGTGTTGTCAAAAGCAAGGTTTAGGTCTCCCCCTAACAGTAACCTTCGGTCAGTCGACTGATTAAACTTGGACACCGCCTTCTCTAGGAAGCATTCTACTCTTTTGTTTGGCACATAGATCAAACCTATCGTTAAGTTGTGGGGGCCTACTGTAAAGGAATGGGCCAGTAACCCACCTCTGACTGTTTGGGAACAACCATGCCAGGAAAGGTGGTGGATACTAAAATAGCAACCGCAGACTTAGAGAACTGGGAGGAAAATAGCTGATGAGGGAATGCCCTAGAGTGGAGTCTGTATGTGTCTCCAGGAAGGAGATGAGTCTCCTGGAGGAGACAGATGTTGGCGCCCTAGTGCTCTAGGTAAGAGAGAATAGTGTGTCTCTTAGATGGGTTGTTGAGCGCTTTCAGGTTTAGGATGATGAGTTTAAGATTAGGTGTCATCAAGGGGGTTCGTAGGATGTTCTAAGTGAGTGCACTGCTTGAAGGAGGGAGTCATCTGAGAGATGGAGACCTGCGTGTGGGCTGCCTAGGGGAGGAAGTTGAGTGGCTAGACACACAAGAGTTTTATTCAGAGGAGAACTCTGAGGTGTGGGAGGGCCCAATAAACCCCAATGAAGTTAACAAACAAAACGCATAACAGAGATGAACATCATAAATGCTCTGGGTGGTTAGACCCATGAGAGGGGGGTGAAAGAGGTCCTCAATCCCGCACTTATAGACTTCAGAAAGACAGGAATCAGAGGAAGTTAAGTGTTGCTTGTGGATGATTGCTAGCTGGAGCAGCTCGGCTCCCATTATCCCAGACTTCTGGCGTCCTCGCTGAGGAAGTCCAGTACTGCCTGTCGCTCTTTAGTGATTGTGTCTAAATCGGCCCATCCTGCCAACTGCGGTTTCCTGGATCTCTGCCTGACCTGGCATGTGAAAAGGAGTCCTTTGGAGTATCAATTGGGATATTCAATAGTTGGTGGGCCTCTCTCAAGGAGTGAACCTGGTGCATCTTCCATCTGGAATAGGAGCAGAGGATGGCCCTGGAACTGGACCAGATGAGTGTCTCTGGCCTGCTTTAGAATACTCTCTTTTAACTGAAGTCATGGACATAAGTGAGGATTTCAGCAGGGGAGCAGGTGCAGGCCTCTTGGGGCCAACGCGGTGGGTATTAATCACCAAATCTTGCGGGCCTTCCAGAATTGCTCTGAAGAAATCTTCGACAAAGGACTCCCCTGAATGCGAATGTTGTTATGCCTTGAGCGATTCTCGAGGTCTTCAGTGTGTGCCTGCAAGTCTAGGTGTTGATTTTTGACATGGATTACCTCCTGCTGAAGTTGTTCAATTTCCTCGTCCCTGCTTGTGTCGTGCACCTCCAGGGTGTTCACCCTGTTTCCGATCGTGTCTATAACCCTTCTCACCTCCCTTAGTTACTAAGCCAACTCTTTTTTCATGGATTGTGAATCTTCCCTCAATGAGGCAAACAGCATTTCAATGAAGGAGCAGGTGAGTGGGGCTTCGGCTTTGCTGGAGGTTGTGGAAATGTGGGATTTTAGGGGGGTTGCATGTACCCTAGCAAGACTTGAGGAGTAAGTCCTTGACGAGCGGTCTTCTTCCTCTTGCTGACCACCATGTAGGAAGGGAATCCGGAGTGCTGCATCAAAAGGATGCCGGGTTTCCAATCGTTTGAGCAGGCCAGTTCCAGCCTTGCGGGCGGGACGGAGCGAGGAGAAGGCACGTCCTACTCATTGCCATCTTGGCCACTCCCCCTGGGACAGCTAATTCAGCAGTGGCTGCAGCCTAGAAAAAGAAAGCGGCTCCAGCTTTGATGCAATGGCATGCACTTTTGTGGCCTATTCTAACAATGGAAGGAATGGCAGTCATCTTTTGAGATGATTTAAAAAACATTGAATATGCTTAGGGACCCTTGATGTCTTATCTTTCCAGGGGACTGCCATTGGCTCCCTGCCCTGCCCGCATATGGGCGCTGCATCTCTTCCAATCCTGAAAGAAGGGATTTTAAGCCAGTTAGCCCATTCATACACCCTCCCCTCATGTCCAAACCCCCTTTTATTCAGTTTGACACTGACAACCGCTATATATCTCAGCCACCTTAAATTACCTCCATGCAATCCCCAAATGTTTCATTTTTTTCCTACATACATTTTTGTTCTTTGGGTTATGTTTTTCTTCTCTTCTTGTGAGACTTGATGGAGTTAGGGATATACTGGTAGGGAAGGGGGATTGTGGGGAAAGTACTTTGTATGTTTTCCGTTTGGCACAATAGCGCCTTGTATAAACATCTGTAATGTTTTGATATTGCTTCCTCATTCATCCGACACTGTTCACTGGAACAGCTTATTTGAAAACATTGAGGGATAAGTTTTCAAATGTACTGCTATCATTGGATTTGTATAAAATTGAATAAAGAAAGTTTTGGAAGAAAAAACTATTCTTCAGGTGTTTCAAGTTGTGTTTTCTTCCAAACCCTATGCCAGGGTCCCCATACAAGCATGTGTTTGTATAGTAACACAATCGTCCAGGTTGTTCCACTCAGGGCCATTGGGGTAATGTGATTCTGTCACTCTGCGTTTTTTGTGTATAATTAGATTTTAATGTAATTGCCATACATTAGTTTGCCACTACCTGTATAATTTTAGCAAAATGTTTATATCTCAAATTGATAAATAAAGCTATCAAGTTAGAGTCACATCTAGTGATAAGTGGCACACCTTCTGTGAGGGTTGAGCAAGTGGTCACCTATCAGACACTGTGGTACTGAGGTGTTGTTCAACTGTAAGTAAATGATGAGGTGAAATGCTTGCGCAGACAGCAATAAAGTGTGTTAACATGACCAAACTGAAAAAATTATGCTGCCATGGGAATGTGGAGTACATTAATTTATGTTGCATAATTTATTTCTTTTTTTCATGCCACATAATTAATTTAGTTAACCCAGCCGGATGATTTTGCTCACCTGCAGTTGCATAATTTCGGCGGCTATGCCCTTTCCCTACCAGCCTTTAGACTAGGGGTGGGCGGAATTTGCGGAATTAACTTCTGCAAATTATCGCAAAAATGCAGAAAATCTCCGCAAACACGCCGGAAATATCGCGAAGACGCGGAAGTTTTTTGCCGCCTGTTTGCGGTATTTTTTGCGTGATCGCGGGTCGCCAACTTACCCATGCGGTTGCTCACGGGCGCGGCCATCTTGTTTTCACTTGTCCCGCCCTCTCGCGATGTTTACTTCCTGTTCCAGGTCGCGCAATGCATGTTCGCGGTCGATATTTCCTGTTTGCGACCGCTTTTACTTGATCGCGTTGCTTTTTGCTTGCTCGGGGAGAAAATATCGCGCGAACTTGCGCACATGGTCGCAATGGGCGCGGCCATCTTGTTTTCCACTCTATTGCATGGTTCTGGGACCTGATTTTCAATCCTCCCTAAATCTTTTCAATCCTTTGTTTATAGCCACTTTTTTTGGATCTTTATTACTTATTATTTCTCTAACTATTTTCCTGCTTCTATATTTTTGGTTTTTGTCTACTTTTTTTTTGTTTTTTAGCTACTTTTTCTCTTTGTATTGCCTGCTATTTATTTCCTTTACTCCTTTATTTATTTTACCTTTTCTTTCCCGCCCCGTCCCCAGAACCATGTCCAAGGACAGGGCTGTTCGCCGGCGCAGCCAGAGCCGCGACCGCCTTCCTTGCGGAAGGCGGCGCCCACAAGGGGTGCAGGCACGGGCCTTATTTGGGGAGGCGGAGTTGGCTGCACTAATTTTCTTTGTGCAGCGCCACCTCCCCTCAACCCTGGCAGCAGGTGGCAGGCCTGGGTCCGGGTACGGCCTCCGGGAGGGTTGGCAGCGGTGGGGGAAGGTGCGCCGGGCAGTGTCGCGCATCTCTGGGGTCAGGCGCACCCAGGCACAGCTGACGCACCGGTGGTCCGACATCCTGGACCGTGAGCAGGACCTGCTGGACCTGCTAGGAGTGGAGGTCCCGGGGCTTGGTGAGTACCTATTTAATTATTACAACTTTGTGTCTGTTCTTCTGCTCTATGTTATATATTGCGAATATCTTTTTTTCCTTCCAACCAGCTAGAATGTTGCTGCTTACAATACATTCCAGGTTAATAACGTTTAAAAGTCTTCTGTGATTATGACACAGGTGCTCTTCTGCGTTACTACTAATCTTACTTGTTTGCAGCTTTGCGTTTGCGCTTGCTTAGCGTGATTCTTTACGAGTTTATTTTAGAGAAATTAAGTTACGTAATGCTACAGTGACTCACGTCCACTCCTTACTTTGTCCTGTCACTAATAGATAGGGGCGGATTGATACTTAGGTTTAGGTACTTTGTATGAGCTTCTAATTGGTTAGTGGTATGCGTGATGCCCCCCATCACTCAGTTACGTGACGTGCTGCTAGTACGGCAGTCTTTAGAACCTTTTCTAGTTTGTTCAAGGAGTGGAGGTAGGCTTTGCAGTTACTTAGCAGTAGCAGATCAGCATCAATCAAACCAAAATTTGGTGTATACAAAAAATGTAGTCATGTTCATGTGTCCTCCATGATTGGATCATACACATTGTTGAGGAATACAGTGGAAATACATACTTAATGTACAATTGGCATGCCTGGAATAGGTGGGCTAGGTTGGGTGGTACGTTGTACTAATACTTAGGCTTACTTGTAACTTAGTTTTCTGGAATCAGAATGGAAGAATGGATTACTGTTGATAAATAGTAACTTAAGTAGTCGAACTGCGAATCCCACGATATTACATGTTGACCAGATGAGATCGGTCAATGTAGTTATTGCAATTGTTGTTTACATAGGTGTTTTTTGACCGTTGTTGAAAAATATTGTATTTGTTTGACACCATCCATCAATGTTTGTCTCTTTCTTAATTCTTATATCTCTCCTGTCCATCAGCACCCAGGGGCAGACCGACAGGGACTGGACAGTCGGCGGGACAGGAACACCACCATGAGGACACCGCTGAGGGCTCCTCTGCTGGCCCCAGTAAGTCTTCTTGTTTTTAATAATATTTTTTATTCCATAACTTTTACTGCCCCATTTCTCCCGAACTATAGTGTGTTTCCAAATGCTATTTTTTTACCACCAATTATCCTTCGATCTGTACGGTTTCAAAAAGCTTATCCCTGCCTCCGCTATGATGACTGAGTACTACTACATACTATCAGTCTGTCTGTCTGTACTGTAGTAGCTAGTCTTGCCCAGTTGGCCAGTGCCACTCTTTGTGAAAGGTTGTAATATAAAACTCATATTCACCAGTAGCTCGTACAATCCGTTGGGTCGTTGTCTTGTACTACTTTTACTCTTATTGATGTTGAGGCTTTGAAAATTCACAGCAACAACAGCCCTACCAGATTTCTTAATATTTTGATATGATACCCTATAGGACATACCACTGTTGTAGGGATCTTGCACATACATTTGCACCAGAAAATAGGATGTTGGTGATGGTAGGTTGGACCTTCCTTGCACACCTCAATCAGAAATTCCGCACCCACCACAATTCCACTGCTTGACTATAGTACTGTCTTGTCATACCTATTAGGTCTCGGAACCCTCCCCCAAAGATAACCAACAAGTAGACAACCCAGAACATAACACACCCAACCTCTGTCGTGGAAGCAATTCACATGCACACCCTTACTTTAATTTGCTCACTCGTGTAAGTTAGTCCACTCCACACCAAATACCACGAAGTCTATGTAAGTTTAAAATGTTTATTTCAATTTGAGAAGGTCTGTACACTGTTTTCTTAGCAGCACCAACCGGCAAATCAATAACATTAAAACAATATACATTGTTACACTTATACAGTTGGGAATTAAATCATGATAACTGAACAGTGGTGGAAGGCAGCACCACCATCCCATAGCAATTTAGTTTATATAGATTTATAATTGAAGATGTGAGTGAAGGGACCCCTCACCTCAGAAGAACCTAGTACTGGTAGTTGGTGCATCGTTCAGAAGCTCTGGTTCGTAGAAGGGAATCTTGCGTCTGTAATGCGAAAAAAGAAATGGTGTGCGTTAGTATATTGCAACTTGCAAGCATTTCTCAGCCGTGCCAAAAAGTGTAGCATCTATGGATAAGCAATATGGACTAACAGTAACAGTAGTACACCAGTTCTTCCTAAAAAAGTGGCTTGTTAATGTTTGTTGACCGCTTGTACGCAGCGCGTAGACTAGACAGTAGCAGTGTGAGGCAAGTCATGTGGGCTCAAAGGAGTCTTAAGAAGCTGCAAGGTAAAGGTAACGTCACATGTGCATGGCTAGGGCTAATCAAGCAAATGCTACAATGATCATATAACTTAGTGTCTACTCTACTACTACCTGATTTGTACTAGTGATGTATGTTAGTATTAACTCATTTTTCAACCTTGCTACTGATCAATAGGGGGGAGGTGTATATGTCGCCTAATAAATGTGTAATGTTTTCTAGGCGCACTACCGACCACCATTGCTGGGGCCAGCGAAGGCGACGCCGAGGGCGAGGATGCGGCAGTTGCAGATAGCAACGGAGGGGGAGTGGCAGCACCAGTGGCAGGCGGTGGTAAGTTAGATTCATAATCTTTAACTATTGTTGAATTTGACAGCACACGGTGTACTGTATGTATATGTATACTGTACAGTTGTGAATTAGGGCCCCATTAGGATGGTGGGCGTATTGCCCCCGCCGGGCCGGCTGGAATTCACTGCCGTCACCGCAGGGGCAAACCTCCCGCCATCCCTGTAGAAAATATTCAGACATGTCCAGGCGGAAAAGGGTTCCATATGGCGGTGGTGTCTCTCTCACCACACCGGCAGCCATATAATCTGCATTTTGGAATGCCTTTGCGTGGCGGCATTGCCGTCCGCCACGGAAAGGCATGCACACATTGCAGAGTATGCTTGGGGGCCCCATGGAGGGTACCTACCGATGCTATGGTACCCCCCCGACTTTCAAAGCAAAACGTGACAGGCTCCGTGCGAGGCCCGTCATGTTGTGCTTGGAAAAGCAGCACAACATTTTAGCATTGCTTTCAGCAAAGCCAACCAGAATTTAAATTTAAAAAAACAGGGTGCGCCCGCCACTGTGCCGGGCGCATCATCCTAATTAATTGTCCCCACGGGACCCCCACCCTTTTTAGCAGTCGGATGGCGGGCGGACAAAGTCCGCCCGCTATCCGATGTCGTAAGTAAGTATGAGTTCTTGGGGACGTTTGAAGAGTGAACTAGAAGACTAGAATTCCCTTTAATTGGTATAGGACTAGGAGCCGGAGTATTGAGTAACCAATGTCCTCATCTATCTGATTTCAACTCCGCTTTGAAAGTTTTATGGAGAAGAGCACCTGGTGCACTGTTCAACTAAAAAGTGTAAGACAGGTGGAAGGAAGAAGGACGGGCGACATTTAAAATGTTATGTACTACTGTGCTTTATTTTATAGTGCTACTCTACCATGCCACTATGTGTATAAATAATTACCTTGTCCTACTGTTTTATTAAGACTATATTTTACAATTGTCTTGTTTTTTTCTTTTTGATACACAGCAACTCCGAAACTCAACCGTAAGGAGTTGGCCGCCAAGGCACGGCGCCGGAAGCTGGAGGCAATCCAGCAGGAATACCGGCGGCTGGTGGTCCTAGCCGAGGAGGAGGAGGAGACTGCTGCAGCTATTGAACCCTCCTCCAGTGCCCCGGGCCCCAGCCACCGCCCTCCAGCGGTACGGCGCCACCGCCTGGCGGCTGCCCGCCGCCACCGTGTCATCTCCGGTGCCCCCCCCACTGTGGCTGCAACTGCTGCTGCCTTAGAGGCCGCGTCGCCCATTTAGAGGACCAGATGCGTGTCCTCCTCCAGTCCCGCCCCACCAGTTAGTCCCTGTCACTGCCCCTTTTTTAATTCCTGTTCGTTCTTCACTCGTTTGGGCGTTCTCTACTTCTATGGACAGTCGTTGGGGTTAGGGAGGTGGGTGGGTCAGCTTTTGTGGGTTTAGTTTATTTGTTAGGGTCAATTAAATATATTTTTCTATGTTACATGCAATGTTGTTAATGTTTTGTAGGTGGGGTAACTGTTTTACATCACACTGTTTCCTTGCTGGTGCATGGCCGCCCATAGCGTGTGTTTGATTTCAATAATTTGCTGACTGTATGAGACACAAACAGACAGATGTGACACACCTCACTCATTGACTGGTCCTACTATGCATTCTTTGGAGTGGTGTTTGAAACTGAAATCATTGACAACATGTCCATTATTAATTCTGCCTCCCCCAAACTTCTCTCTTACCGGTGCTTGATGTTTATGTCCAACTGTGGCACAGCACTGGCTGCATGGTGAAGATGGTTTCCTTTTTCATACATGCCATGATTGGGGTGGTGGTGGTGGTAGTATAGTAGTAGTAGTATACACTGGCAGGGTGGCAGCATTTCCAAAAAAAGAAAAGGAGATAGTCAATCGCCTTTGAGAGACTGTTAGAGTAGTTGAATGAAGTACATCACAGAATTTACCGAGCAACAATTATATGCTCAAATATTTGACAAAAAAACTGAATGCTGGTTATTATGAGGATAGCCTACTAGACAGAGTTACAAACTATAGTTTTGTCGACTTGACTATGCCTACAGTCTAACAGTTAGTGCTGTATATGAGGAATGACAACAAACAAATCCAATCAATGCCGGCAATTCATGCTGAGGTATATGTTCCTTTGTTAAATAAAATAACCTCTGAAATATCCTACTCATGGGTGGGCAAGCAGAAGAAGATCATCGCTCTACATTGAAATTGAAGTAGTGTTGCTTTCACCACATCCGCCCCAGCAAGTGTGTGATTAAGTATTGGTGTACATTTAATTTAGTTACACCTCGACAATAAGTCACACAGCCCGGGGGAAGAGGGTTAGGGTCCGTTGATTGGATGGGAAGGGGGATTTTGGGAAAGGTTTGACATAGAAAAACAGTATGCATACATAGACAAACAAACGACAATCATTGAAGACTACCATACCATATCCATTCCATATGTTAAGGGAGAAAAAGGCAATGCATGCATGATGATGAGACCCGGATTACATACACTTCTATTTCTTGTTCTGTTCCGGCCTTAATACTTTAACAGATAGCAAATAGAAATTTTAAATATTGGTAGTGAAGAATCGTAAACACAGAGCAAACGTAATGATGATTGATAATAACAACTCCAAGAACACACTGTTGTAAAGAATGTATACAAGATATTAATCAAATTATTTAAAAGAAGTGAAAAGTGGATACTGTTACTGTCTTATCCTGGTCAAAAATGTGGACTGGTTTTTTGCATCTCGGCATTCCTCTTGCTCCTCTCGTCCATCAATCTTGGGTGTGTCGCCTCGCCACTCGCCACTGCCCGGCTGGAATAAAAAGGTGATTGATTGGTAAGGTAATTAATATGCATTGTAATGTTTTACAAAGTTTTGGACAAGGCCCGGCCTGTAATTTTAGATTGAAAACCAAAGGGGATATTCAGAAAGAAAGTGAAAACAAATGCACAAGTGATGGTGTAGTGCAACAAGAACACTTTCCGAGGTGGCATGTATGCATATGCATCATCTCTACTGTAGTCTGTTTCCAGCATAGACCTTCAACAGTAACAGGAGAGATCAGGCCCACAGTGCTTACCATTAGCACATCCTACGTTAACACTTTAGAGTCCTTTTTTTTTCTCTCAAAGAGTTGGACAAACGCAAAGCACATTATCCATTCCAAACATAGCATTTTACAGTTAAAGTTAGTAAAATCAATGCACTGCAGTCATCCCACCGCTACACTCTATTCAACTTCTACACAGACATTTGGGTGTGCTGTGGTTGTTGTTGACGTGTTTACCTTTAGGCTTTTCCGTTTTATGCCACTCATGAAACATCCTCCTGACTTCATCATCAGCTCTGATACTTCTACTGACTGACTGGAGATCGGCCTGCAGTACAAGTGTAATTTTTATAACACAACAAGAGTAGAAATATAAATATTACTGACTTGAGTCATTCTTTATTGTGTACAGAAAGATAGATTACTACTAGTACACTTTGACATCACTTTGTGCACAACAAACAACGCAAACACAAAGACCAATAGCTCAGAGTCAGGTGTCCAATGCATGCCATTAATTGTCATCATTCAATACCTGTTCCTTCTCATCTTAAGTTAACGGGCCGTCTCTTTCGCCATCATCATGATGGATGGTGCTGTTAAGTCACAGTCATTTGCATTGCGCAGATTGAGTGAGTCCCCTTCCTGTATTGAATTAAAAGCAATGTATCACCAAGATGCAGTAGAAGTACACATTTCTTGTTTGCCAGAAGGGGAAAATTAGTAATTACTAGTGTGTTCTGTAGAAAGTTGATTAGTGGCAGTGCACAATTACATCAATTCATGCGCAACACACATCACAAAATCTACATCATTTAGTCTGCCATTCTGCGGCCAATGCATGGCATCAATCATTACCTGTTGCATCTCATCTCGTTAACGCTGCAGGCCGTCTCTTTCGCCATCATCATGATGGATGGTGCTGTTAAGTCACAGTCATTTGCATTGCGCAGATTGAGTGAGTCCCCTTCCTGTATTGAATTAAAAGCAATGTATCACCAAGATGCAGGAGAAGTACACATTTCTTGTTTGCAAGAAGGGGAAAATTAGTGTGTTCTGTAGAATGTTGATTAGTGGCAGTGCACAATTACATCAATTCATTCATGCGCAACACACACAACAAAATCTACATCATTCAGTCTGCTATTCTGCGGCCAATGCATGGCATCAATCATTACCTGTTGCATCTTATTTTCAGTTAATGGCCAGTCTCTCTCGGCTCTGAAGGAGGATAGCTATAGAAGTCATCAGATTCATGGTCCACTTGTTTTGGAAGGACGAGGAAAGTTTGAATTTGTTGTTACCATCATCCAATCATCATTCATGAGGGAAATGGAATTGAGCAGGAGATGCAGTATGATCGAGCGGAGGAGCTGGATTCTGAGGACTGTAGTGTCAAATGGCAGACACCTGAAACTTGTATCTTAAATTAGAAGAGTAGAAGACGGTGATAATGCATTTGTTGCGATTCACAAGTTTATAACCGGAACGACAGACACAAACAAAGGGGGAAAAAAGGGAGGAAGACAGTAAGTGCGAGCCTAATTGTCAGGGAAGTATAGCTCGTCCTCAAACTCTGGGGGATCTTCCAGTAGTAGGTAATCATCTGACACAATACTTCCGTCACCTGAGCCGCTGTCCTCATCTTCCTCTGTTGATTCATGCATTGTGTAATTCGGTGGTATCAAGTGCTGATTCATTTTGATCATTGTTAACCTCTCCACGTTTTTGGGAGATAGACTGGTCCTTCTCAAGGTTACAATGGAACCAGCAGCACTGAAAACATGTTCGGAAGAGACACTTGCGACAGGGCAAGCCAGATAGCTTATCGCCAGCCTGCTGAGCTGTGGCCATTCAGACCTTTTCCTATACCAATACTGCACTGGGTTTTGATCAACGTACACCTCTGCTGGGTCGTCCAGATAGGCCTGGACCATCCGCTTAATGTTCAGGGTTGCTGCTGGTAAGCTTTTGTGCTGTTTTTTCTGTGCATCAGCACTGTGCTTAAGGCCCATCTTTACATACCAATCTGATAATGATTGTACTCGGCCGAATGATCCAGTTATTGTTTTTGTTGTCGATGGTGATGGTGAGTGTTGCGATTGTGAGCCAACCGCACTGCCCTCAGCCGACGAAGTTGCACTTGATTCTGCATGGCCTGCTTCAGTATCAGTACTTGTTGTGGGTTGATGTGGCGGGCTTTTAATTAGCAGCCCTTCGTTTTCAAACTTGATGGCTGCTTCAGCTATACAAGTTTTGTAGCTGGCAACATCATTGTCGGAAAAAGAAAGGAATAGTCCTAATTTTGCATGTGGATCCAGAATTGTGGCACAAATGTAATGTTCTTGTGACAAAATTTTATTTTGTATCCTTACATTTTCTGATAAGCGCCTGGATAAGCTCTCCACCAAGTCATGGGCTTGCCTTCTGTCCTCCACACCTTTGTAGGATTCAGACACATTATTCAGCTCATGCTCTAGCATTTGCAACAATGGGATAGCTTGGCCCATTGTACAGTCCTCCTTGCTGACTTCACGTGTGAAGACCTCAAAAGGAGACAGCATCTCAGTCAGGCATTGAATTAGGGTCCATTGCTCCCTCTGAAGGGTCATGCCTTTAACACTAGCATCACTGCTTCTGTACCAGACATATTCATTGAGTGACCTGTGCTGTTCGTACAGACGATCAAGCATGTAATACGTTGAGTTCCAACGTGTTGCCACCTCCTGTATGAGTGCCTTGACTGGCATCCTACGGTCACGTTGGATGATCCTCAGCTGCTTCCGAGCTTTAAAAGAATGGCTGAAATGAGTGCATATTCTTCGGCAGATGGCCAGTAAATTGCTTACTATGGGTTCTTTTTTCAGAAAGTCTTGCACTATAATGTTTATGCAGTGTGCCAAACACGGAACCCTGAAATAGGAACCAAGTTCCATGGCCTTAAGTACATTACTGCCATTGTCTGTGGCAACAAAACCAATACCAAGCCCTCTGGGCCGCAGCCATTCCAAAACCTTGGTGCAAAACTCTTCTAAAATGTTTTCAGCCGTATGAGATTTCTCCATGGCGAACATGGCTACAGTTGCATGTTTCCGAGTACCTTCAAAAATCGCAGCTGTGTCAACAACACCTCGTGCAGATAGTTGATCTCTAACCCCCACAAAAGAGATCCAGTGTGCAGTGATGCACATGTAATCTGTGGCTTGGCAACTGGTCCACATGTCTGTTGTCAGGTGGATATTGTGCACAGCACTCTGCTGCAAACCGTGACCAACCAATTCCAGCACATCATGATGTAGTGCCGGAACAGCAATTCTTGCGAAATAGGACCGGCTGGGAACTTTCCATTTCGGGCAGATGGCAGACACAAATTCAAGGAAACCCACCCCTTCCACAAATGAAAAAGGAAGAAGGTCCAGCGCTAACATTTTAGCCAGCTTCGCATTGTACAATCGTGCCGTTGGGTGGTTGCGTTGGAACTGCCCCTCCAACCTAAACATGCTGTCAATGGTAGGCTGGCTTACTTTCCTTAGTGGTGCTGTTTTCATTAACCCACTAAGGCTCAACGACACAGATTGTCTCATTGAGGTACTCGCCGGTCGCCTTGGTGTCTCACCCACACTCTGAGTATGGCTCTTACTGCGGTGCCACTCTGATGTTACTGAGGAGGATGTGGGCGTTACCACTGCAGTGACTGCACTACTGGAGACAGGGCTAGAAATGCCTCACTGTTCTTCACCTGCCACCACAATAATATCGCTCCCTGATTCCTGACCAACTTCAAAGGGTTTAGTTTTCCTACTTTCTTTTAACTTACGTAGGTGATCCTCCCACACGATATTGTGGTGTATTTTTAGATGACTTGCTTGTCCTCCGGTACCATAGTTTGTACCAAGCTTACCACGCCGAACACCTTGCCGACAAATTGCGCATATAGCAACGTTCTCCTCCTTGGCGCTAACAGAAAAGAAGTCCCAAACTGGGAAGGAGAACTTTCTGGCACTGCTGGATGTGCCACTTTCAACACCAGATGAACTTGAGGGGGTGCTTGAAAATATGTGACCCTGTCCACCTACACTGTGACTTTTACTACCACTTCCTACTGAGATGGTTGAGCTGGATGTAGGTCCCTGCCGGGCCTTGCAAAATATGGCAGCTGGAGGTAGTGGTGGTGTAACCTGTGTTGGTGAGATCCGTGCTACATCCCGCTCAGTAGCAGCCTTTCTGGATAGGGTGAGAATGTCGGTCTCCAATCCCTTTGGGGCGGGAGTAATGTGCGTGATGACTGGCTCGTCTTCATCAACATCATCACCCCCCTCTTCTACATCTACCTCCATAACTCTAAGTTTTTCTGGGACCTTCCTTTTCAGAAGCAATGTCTTGTGGCGTACTTCACTCTCAGACCGAGCTGGTGGGACCCAAGTGTCATCACGATCATCAGAAGCGGGGCTTGAAGAAGAAGATGATGGACTAAGCCTCCTTTTCCTTGCTGGTGGTCTGGAAGACAATTGATCTTCTGAAACAGTGGTTTGACTTCGCTCCACTTTGTCTGCAGGAAGCTCGATTTCCTGAAATGCCCCTACGTCAGGAGCAACAACTACTATGGTGGGCTGTTGCGGCGGCTGCTGCTGTTCTGGTTGCGGCGGCTGCTGCTGTTCTGGTTGCGGCGGCTGCTGCTGTTCTGGTTGCGGCGGCTGCTTCTGTTCTGGTTGCGGCGGCTGCTGCTGTTCTGGTTGCGGCGGCTTGACACTGATCTGCTGAGTTTGCGCCTGCGTTGAACTTGATTGTGTACTACTTTGCGGTAATGACATTTCTTCAACATCGCTGCCCGTTAGTAGACTGGCTACCTCTGCGACAGTAAAGCCCTTGGGCCTAGGTTGGTGGGGTTGCTGGACCGCTGTGCTGCTCCCAGCTTGGTTCCCGGACAACGCTTTGGTGCCAAAAAAAACCTTGGCCGGCACACCACCAGTCGTGGTTAATGGCACTTCCTTTTTCTGTTCCTTCTTCTCACCAGCACCTTTCTTGGTACTGGACCAGGTACCTTTCTTTGGGGCCATCTTCTTCCGATGTCAGGCAGGAGGCAGATGCACAACAAGTTCTGGTCACACGTGGGCGTGATGCGCAGCAGGACTTCTGGCTGGCTGGCAGTACAACGGGTAGCCAGGTGATGCCGATGACACCTCCTACTCTGTCTTTTGTGCACCTAAAAGCAAAGAAGACAGGAGAAGAACATCAGTGAAATGTTGCATTTGTTTTTGTGGTTCAGTTACTTAGTACTGTACTAGTGCAAACAAAAGATAGTCTAGCCATTTATGACTTTTTTTTAACTAGAGCTATGTTATACTACTAGTACTGTGTACAGCCACACACTACACTCGCAGGAAGGTGATGTCTAAAAATTCAACAGATCACATAGAAAACACTTGATCAATAAAGCTGTGGCTACCTGCTCTGATCCTAGTCGATGAAAAAGCAGGCCTGTTGGCAGACAAGGCCAGGCAAGCTTGTAGGCCTAGGCCTCAAAATGGCCACCAGCCACATGGCCAGGCCCAACAACATCAGCAAGGCCACCCCAAAAAACACACTTCCCCAACTCAATCCAATGCCATCCATGCCCTAAATGATGTCTAAATTCAACAGAGCAAACAGAAAACAGTAGATTACTAAAGCTGTGGCTACCTGCTCTGGTAGCAGTGGATGAAAGCAAGCCTGTTGGCAGACAAGGCCAGGCAAGCTTGCAGGCCTAGGCCTCAAAATGGCCACCAGCCACATGGCCAGGCCCAACAACATCAGCAAGGCCACCCCAAAAAACACACTTCCCCAACTCAATCCAATGCCATCCATGCCCTAAATGATGTCTAAATTCACCAGAGCACACAGAAAACAGTAGATTACTAAAGCTGTGGCTACCTGCTCTGGTAGCAGTGGATGAAAGCAGGCCTGTTGGCAGACAAGGCCAGGCAAGCTTGCAGGCCTAGGCCTCAAAATGGCCACCAGCCACATGGCCAGGCCCAACAACATCAGCAAGGCCACCCCAAAAAACACACTTCCCCAACTCAATCCAATGCCATCCATGCCCTAAATGATGTCTAAATTCACCAGAGCACACAGAAAACAGTAGATTACTAAAGCTGTGGCTACCTGCTCTGGTAGCAGTGGATGAAAGCAGGCCTGTTGGCAGACAAGGCCAGGCAAGCTTGCAGGCCTAGGCCTCAAAATGGCCACCAGCCACATGGCCAGGCCCAACAACATCAGCAAGGCCACCCCAAAAAACACACTTCCCCAACTCAATCCAATGCCATCCATGCCCTAAATGATGTCTAAATTCACCAGAGCACACAGAAAACAGTAGATTACTAAAGCTGTGGCTACCTGCTCTGGTAGCAGTGGATGAAAGCAGGCCTGTTGGCAGACAAGGCCAGGCAAGCTTGCAGGCCTAGGCCTCAAAATGGCCACCAGCCACATGGCCAGGCCCAACAACATCAGCAAGGCCACCCCAAAAAACACACTTCCCCAACTCAATCCAATGCCATCCATGCCCTAAATGATGTCTAAATTCACCAGAGCACACAGAAAACAGTAGATTACTAAAGCAGTGGCTACCTGCTCTGGTAGCAGTGGATGAAAGCAGGCCTGTTGGCAGACAAGGCCAGGCAAGCTTGCAGGCCTAGGCCTCAAAATGGCCACCAGCCACATGGCCAGGCCCAACAACATCAGCAAGGCCACCCCAAAAAACACACTTCCCCAACTCAATCCAATGCCATCCATGCCCTAAATGATGTCTAAATTCACCAGAGCACACAGAAAACAGTAGATTACTAAAGCTGTGGCTACCTGCTCTGGTAGCAGTGGATGTGGGAGCACTCGGGCAGTGTGTCACCCTACTGCTCAATTACTGCGCTAGAGGATAACAGACAGCCGTTTTTAAGCGAACAAAATCTTTTTTAAAAATTGAATTGTGTTTATTTGTATTACTGTGTTTAAATTTATAATCTTGCAGTCAGCACATTTGGGGCTTACCCACTTTGTCGCCAGCATACTCGCGCTCGATACCTGCCGAATCAGGGCAAGGCACCGAGCACCAGGGATTTAGTGGCGGCCATCTTAGGGCGGGACAGAGCGGTGAGAGCGCTCTAGGCTCAGGGATAAAAGGAAACAGTCTTTCTCCGCGATAGCGGACGCGTTTTTAGCGGACGCGCCTCGTCTTCGCCGGAGTCCAGCCAGAGTCAGCCCGTCTGTGCCCGTCCGGGCCAGGCCGGGACTAAGGGCGCATTACTCTGCTCCTACACTATACGGTATGCTAACAGGTGCTGCACTTAGGGCGTTACGCCCCATTAACCATGATAAATGCATAACCCTGAACCCGTTATTAGCTGGCTTACAAACATGCCCTGAATGTACTCTTTCCTTGACTAACTTTCAGCCCTATTGTGAAACTCCACAGAGTACGGTTATCAAACCTCGCCAGCAGGGAGAGAGTTCTAACAATTTTATATTCTACTTGGTTAACTGTCGTTCACTTCCTCAACACAAACTAGACATTTTTCATCTTTTAATGGAAAAAAAGCCTACCGCCATATTTTTAACCGAGACTTGGCTTCATGAAGGATCAGGTCCAGACGTCGCCACTGCCCTCCCCCCGAGCTATGCTATTGTAAGGAGGGACCGGGTAGGTCAAACAGGAGGGGGCATTGCCATTATTTACAGTAGAGATTTTGTGTTCAACTTTGAACCTGCAGACATTCCTAACTGCGAAGCGGCATTATTTAAAATTACTCTCAGTCCCAATTTTACCTTCTCTGGCGTACTGGTCTATCGACCGCCAGTAAATAATCCCTCCTGGTCAGATAATTTGGTAAATTTTATCCTACCCCAATACCTAAATGCTCAAAACTGTACGGTACTTGGAGATCTAAATCTTCATTTAGAAGATGACACCAATAAGACCTGCAAAAACTTTATAGACGACTTTATGGCTTTAGATATGACTTTACGTAATGGGGTCCTACGCATAAAGCTGGACATTTGTTAGACCCTATCATATCAAACATGAAAGAACTCTCATGGCTTAACACTGCTCCCGTTCTCTGGTCAGATCATTTTCTTTTACGTTTCGCTATCTCACTTAAACCTACAAAATGCCCTGTTATGACTCATCCAGAATCTTTTAGGAGAAATTGGAAATCTCTAAATTTGGAGGATCTCAATAACGCGTTGAGGAAAGATCACCCATGCTTAGATGGAGATATGGAAAGTATAGCAGAAGCTACACAAATATGGCTAAATGGTGCAGCGGATTCTTGCCTGCCCTTATCCCGCTGCAAAGGAAAAATACATCGCCCTCCTGCCCCCTGGTACACAGAAGCTCTTAAGAAAGAAAAATCCACATGTAAGACTCTGGAGAGGCAGTGGCGTAAAAACTATGAACTCCATCAAAAAGAAGTCTACCGAAAGGCCAGAAATAGCTATCATTCAGCATGCATGAAAGCTAAAGCTTGCTATGTTACTACCAGCATTAACATGGCCGTAAATAAATCCCAGACTCTCTTCAATACCGTAAGAGAGCTGGCTGGTGAAAATTCAAGAGCGGAACCTACCCCTCTTAATACCCAACAGTGTCAGGACCTGGCTTCGTTTTTTACTGATAAAATTGAGAACATTGTCTCTAACATCAAAAGGGACAGCATGACCACGCATAAACAATATAACATCCCTCAAGTTTTCAGAGGAAATTGTCATCTTGGGGCCTGGCCTCCTATTAATCTGGATATACTGAAGGAACTATTAAAATCGATCAAATCGGGTTCTCCACGTGACACCATCCCTATCAGTATTTTAAGTAAATTAGAGGACTCTGCTATGATCTCCATAGCTGAGATATTGAACGCCTCCATTGAGCAGGCCACAGTTCCTGCTCTATGGAAACATGCTATGGTCAGTCCTCTACTTAAAAAGCCGGCCGCAGACCCTATGATATTGGCCAATTACCGCCCTATTTCATTACTGCCTGCCTTCTCAAAAATTCTTGAGAGGCACATCCACAAAGCACTCTCATTCTATGTGGAAAATAACGAGCTTCTTCACTCGTCCCAATCTGGATTTAGGAGTGGCTATTCCACCGAGACGGCCCTACTTGGGGTCACAGAAAAAATCAGGGAGCTCATGGATGACGGCCAAACGGTAGCATTGGTCTTGTTGGACTTAAGTGCGGCCTTCGACACCATTTCTCACTCCATACTGCTTGACAGGTTGGGGGAGAATGGTGTCGAAGGCAAGGCACTGGAGTGGATTAGATCATACTTATCCCTCGGCACTTTCCAGATCTCCTCCTCGGAGGCATGCTCTGAGATATTCCACTCTCCTCATGGTGTGCCACAGGGATCGATCCTGAGCCCTTTGTTTTTTAATTTGTACCTACGTCCATTAGCCAACCTTGCAGAAAATTTTGGTCTTACTTTAATGACTTATGCAGATGACTCTCAAATTCTGTTCTCACTTTCTAAATCTGACTCATCTGCTCCATCTGCATTGAAAATAGGCCTTCAGGAAATATTTAATTGTATGTCAGCTAACAAACTTAAATTAAATGGGGAGAAAACAGAGGTCCTCCTTTTAGGAAACAGTAAAGATCTCTGGAGTGATCCCCATTGGCCATCATCATTTGGTAAACTTCCACCTCCAGCCTCTCAGGTTAGAAACCTTGGGGTCATCATAGATGATAGTTTATCTATGACTCAGCAAGCCAACAGAGTGGCAGGCACATGTTTTGCCATTCTTAAATGGCTTCGCAAAATTGCCTGGATGTTACCTCCTACCACCCAGAAGACCGTAGTCAATGCCTTAGTGACATCTCGGCTTGATTACGGAAACATCTTGTATCTGGGCTCAAACAAAGCGGTAATAAGACGTCTGCAATTGGTGCAAAACGCTGCTGCCAGACTGCTTTGCAGAATCCCTAGATCCGTTAGGATCACCAAACATCTTAGGGACCTGCATTGGCTCAGGGTCGAAAACCGGATCCGTTTCAAAACCCTGACCTACCTATTTAAAATCAAAGCTGGTACTGCCCCTAAATATCTACAGGACCTTGTTAAACCCTACCTCCCCAATCGCAGCCTCCGTTCTGGTACTGCTGCGAATTTTGTGGTACCAAGGTTCAAACGGGCTAGAATAGGCGGAAGATCATTTTCCTATTTGGGCCCAACTCTGTGGAACACTTTACCCATTCATATACGCAAGGAGGAAAACTTCATGACTTTTAGAAAAAGTGTAAAAACCTGGTTGTTCGACAAATAAGTACTTTAATTGTTTTCTATCCAGTTGGTTTGTGCGATTCGCTGGTCTGGCGCCGGGAAACCCTTTGTGGGTAGCTGTGCGCCTTACAAGTGTTATAAAATAAATAATAATAAAATAAATAAATAAATAAATGAAAGCAGGCCTGTGCGCAGACAAGGCCAGGCAAGCTTGCAGGCCTAGGCCTCAAAATGGCCACCAGCCACATGGCCAGGCCCAACAACATCAGCAAGGCCACCCCAAAAAACACACTTCCCCAACTCAATCCAATGCCATCCATGCCCTAAATGATGTCTAAATTCACCAGAGCACACAGAAAACAGTAGATTACTAAAGCTGTGGCTACCTGCTCTGGTAGCAGTGGATGAAAGCAGGCCTGTTGGCAGACAAGGCCAGGCAAGCTTGCAGGCCTAGGCCTCAAAATGGCCACCAGCCACATGGCCAGGCCCAACAACATCAGCAAGGCCACCCCAAAAAACACACTTCCCCAACTCAATCCAATGCCATCCATGCCCTAAATGATGTCTAAATTCACCAGAGCACACAGAAAACAGTAGATTACTAAAGCTGTGGCTACCTGCTCTGGTAGCAGTGGATGAAAGCAGGCCTGTTGGCAGACAAGGCCAGGCAAGCTTGCAGGCCTAGGCCTCAAAATGGCCACCAGCCACATGGCCAGGCCCAACAACATCAGCAAGGCCACCCCAAAAAACACATTTCCCCAACTCAATCCAATGCTATCCATGCCCTAAATGTGCTTGAAAATGAAATATATTCAAAAAACAAAAGGAACAGTTGCTTCATCATGCACACACACACCCATGAGGCCATGCCCATGGCTAGCTCGGGCCTACTACTACAACCCACAAAATTTTAAAAAAAATTTAAAAAAAGGAATGATGATAATTAATTATCAAAAATAAATTGTAGTTACACAACAACTGCAATGCCCACAATCAAACACAACAACCACTTACTTGTAAAATATCCTATTCCAAAAATCCTGAAATCCAATTGCAATGATGCAGCAGACAAAAAGAGTGATCTTTCCAGCTCCAAATCCAAAGGCAGAATGAGCAGGAGATGGAAAAGCACTGGGAGGAGCCTGCTGGACAGGAACAGGAAGTTGGAGATTCTGTGTCACTTCCTCCCTCTCTCCACCTTGTAAAAAAATGACTCCTTGCACAAAAAAGGAAAGCCAAATGTGAATGTAAGGAGTTCTTTTCATCAAAAATCAGTATTTGCAGATGGTTTCATGCTGCTAGAGCCGATATTCCTCTCCAAATTGTAAATTTTACGTTGTTGAGTTCTCGAGCTTCTTTGTCCCTGTCGCGTTGGATATGACGTGTTCGCGGTCTCTTTCTCCTGTTCGTGTTCGATTTCACGTGCCCGCGTCCTCATCCTCTGGCTCGCGATGTAGAATGACATGTTCGAGATCTCAATCTTCTCATACTCGCGCGGTGCATGATCGCGAGAAGAAAGACGTGATCGCGCGACAAATGACGTGATCGCGTGAAAAATGACTTTAATGCGGCCGCGAACTCTCGCGAGACAGCGCAAAATGGCTACCAAAATCCAACATCTCGTGGAGAACGCGACCGGGTCAAGAAAACTTGTCGGAGAACGCAGGGATTCAGGTAAGGCGATCGCCCGCGTGCGAGAATGAATTGTTTTACAGCGCGAGCAAGAAAAAAATTATCGCTAAGCTGCGGAATGCGGAAATTTTGACATTTTCGCGCTTTCCGCGGAACGCGAAAATGCCAAAATATCGCAATTTCCGCGAACGGAACGGAATTTTGGCCCAGGCCTACTTTAGACCTCGACTATCCCCCCCAATTTAATATTCTTCCAAAAGCAGCCACAGGCATCCATAGTGACTGAGGGGCCACACACCCTCACCTTTTGCCTCTTAAGAAGAATGTCTGTCAGGCTGAGCAAAGGTCAGTCTGACAGACACTCTTCATTTTCAGGTCAGGCAGCCAGGGGCTAGACATACACTAAATATGCTGGCTCCTGGGTGCATGAGCTGAACTTTGCTAAGCTGAGGGTGTCACAGCTCCTGTGGGCATGACCTCCTCAGCTCAGCAACGGCCCTTGAGGCCTTACCTCTCTTGACAAGGGGAAGCATCACTTATTGCCTTGGACCTGGGTGCTTCCATTTTAAGGCCTGGGTGCCAAGGGCCAAGTGTCAATCAGTGACACCTCATCACAGAGTGGGGTGGGGTCAACAGTCTCACTGACCCCATCCCACTCTGTGATGAAGTTGGGACTGCTGCTTTCCCAGGTCAGCGAAGGAGGGAAAGCAGCAGTCCCAACCCTCCTGGGACCTCTGAAGCTTAGGACTGCTGCATTTCCTCATTGGCTGACTAAGGTCAACCAATGAGGGAAGGCAGCAGTCCCAATCCTCCTGGGACCTCCAAGGCAGAGCTGAAGGCGAGTGTGATTTTTTAAAAATTAATGTTTGGTGCGTGTGTGCATGCTTGGGTGTATGTTCGAATATTTGGTAATGAGTGTTGTGAATGGATGTGTGTGCATGTATGAACGCATGGGTATGAGTGAGTGTGTATGTGTGCGTGTTCTGTGTGCCCTGTCCGCCCCCTCCCTCCTAAAATTACCAGCCGCCACTGATCAATAGCATAACAAATATTGTTCCTGGATTGAAGTGAGCAATGGTTATGTAAATTTAACTTTAGGGATTGGGATAGGTGTAGATTTGGTTAGGGATGACTTTAATTAGTGCAAGTGAGAAAGTCCTACCGGAGTGAAGGATTACTTACAAAGTAACCTAGAAAGAAGGTTCGAGAGAAATGTGACATATGATACTACAGGAGACGTTATCAGCACACAGAACACCCTCCTCCATTAAAATGACTGGAAGCTCGGATTTTATGCACACTTGAGGGCTAAGTTTATTGTTATACTTCCAAAGAATTCTAATTTCACTCAAGTCAGACCAGCCCTTATTTTCCTCCAATTACTCTCATCTGTGCCTATTTGTTTTAATGTGGTGGGTTATTTAAGAGAGGCTGTCAAACCGAGGCTCACAATGAACAATAGCCCTGATTTGAGAATTGCATTACGTATTTTGGTAAGATTCTTACCTAATGAACAATGTTTTTTAGCAGATTCTATCACTGATGACTGTATTAATTATTCTGGTTTGATTTATACTGTATTTTGTAAACATTTTTAGAGGAATGAAGTTGATGTTTTTAGATTATGATTTTATTGTTGATGTATTGTGTATTTATTTTACCTTTATGATTTATTTTCTTATAAATTGAAAGAAATGATTATGTGTGACTGACTGGATGCTTGAGATAGCAACTGGTAAATTGGTAAAACATGTTTAGGACTGGACAAGGAGGGAATACTACAGTTAAGAAAGGAACTATACTAACCATTCAGACCAGTAGCCACTTCTCCTCCCCAATCCCCTTGTGTTCATCCTCCCCTTCATCAGTCTTAGAAAAAAAGGAACTTATTTAATAGTATCACTACCAACTGAAGTAACTGCACATGTAAAGAAATTTGATAGTATAATACCCAAACAATTTAAAATGAATATATGCAAATGCATAATTTTGAAAGCTTACTTCTAAGGGCCTGATTCCGATGTCGGATGGACCAGAGTCCATCCAACATCGGTCAGGATCTGTAACGAAATGACTTCTTGTCGTCAGTTACAGACCTAGTCGCATGCCTATACTTTTCAATGAGAGCATGCATTCCAAAAGGAATGCATGCTCTCATTGAAAGAGCAGGGGTGCAGTTCATCCCTGCACCCGTGGCAGGCACCTCAAGATGCCTGCCACGGGTGCAGTGATCACATGCCCTAGGCTGCCATTGGGCAGCCTCGCACCCATTGGGGACCCTGCTGGGGGCCCCCAAAGACAGTTTCCCACTGCCTTTTCGTCCCTGAAAGACCGGCGCAAAAAGGCAGTGGGTAACTGCCATCTTACTCCCTCGGCCAGAAAGAGCCGGCTAGGGGTGTACTGAAGGGATACCAGATGGCGGCGGGCTCTCCGAGCCTGTCGTAAGCCATCCGGAAAACCGAGCCAGATTCCTTTCCAATCAAGCCTATCAGAATGGCTCGATCGGAAAGGAATCCGAACTGCACATTCCGATGCGGTAAGGAGGGCTGCAACCAACAGTCGGAGCCCTTCCTGCCCGCATCGGAATCGCCCCCTTAACGTTAATAACTAACATAGTTAAAAAAAAGTATAATACAATATAAGTTTGAAAATGTAAACAAATTTGCTAGGAAAGAGAAAAAGTCAAGAAAAAGAAGAAACCTAAAAGAGTAACAGAGGATAGGTTGTCCCTATAAGAAAAATAAGAGAAAATAAAATAAATGACAATAAAGAGGATAAGAGATAACAGGGTAAGGCAAAAAAAGGAAATGTAAAAGAAAACCAAACAAGGTATGCAGGGTTAGCAAACAACAATAGACATAAAAGTGGCAGTTATGAAAAAACAAAACTATAAAAGAGAAATAAGAACATTACAGTCAAATATTAAAAGTGTCAAAAACATGAAGTAAACAGTTAGACTTAAAGAAGTGTGACATGTTAAGTAAAAAAACTAAGTAATACTCTTGGGAAGTAAAAAATTAAAAGCAAATCAAAAACACACTAACAGTTAAATTAGTCTGACTCAGTCTCCCTTACGTTTCTTACTCCCTTACTGCTTAGTCTTTATCCTGTGAGTGATTAAAATCAAATTTAGAACGTATTTCTTCTCTACTTCTGTCACATATTTTTCACCATCACACTGCTATTGTGAAGTGCCCAGATAGGCAGTGACACCTATTTTGATGCCTAGTCTTTTTAGATGCTTTTTTAAACATCACCAATTTTATAAATGTGTAAATCTCAGGTGACAATGTGAAAAAGTATATTAAGTTGTGAAGTGTGTGACTTCTCATATCCAATGGCAGTGTCATGCTGAATATGAAACAGGCGAGAGTTAATTATTGTAAAATCAAGAAAGAACAAATAATCAAGATTTACCACTTGCAAGCATATCTGCCGCACTCAAGGTCCTTCCTGCAGTAGCACTGGCCCTTGCCCTAGTCCTGGCTCTTCTAGTCTGTAGGCAGACCCGGCTTTAGGGTGTTGCGACCAGTGTAGCTGCACCTGGTGCTGTTCGGGGGGGGGGGGGAGGGGGGGGTGGGGGTGCTGTGTTTTGGAAATAACTCATGGGTTTAAACGCACCTGCTATTCAGTTCCTTGTGTGTCCAGCAGTTTTTCCCCATTTTCCTAATGTTACTAAACAGGGTTGCTTAGGTAGACATACATCCTCAGGAGTAAAGCTAACCCCATGCCCATTTCAAATCTTGAGTTTGTGTTTCTCTAGACCAAACACTCTTAAAACAAACTGCCTACATCCTTTTTAACGGAAGTTATCTAAGAATATTATCGGAGATATTTTTTTATATTCTTGTTTTTATGTATGATTTTTATCTGTGAATTTTTTATGATCTGCCTTTGGATGATCGAATAAAGATTAAAGAATGAACTGCCTACTAGTATCAATGACGTGATTTCTACACCTAATCCTCATTGTTTTATGTACAGTTTATGTAGACTGATTTATTGACATATGATTAATTATCTCTCTATAACCTGTGTGTGAAGCAAAGTGCTCTGATACCATACCCTGGTATCAGAGCACTCTAAAACAAGTGAACTGTATTTGAGAGAGTGGCTATGGAGAGAGATGAGGGCACAGTTGGAGGGTGGTAGTGAGGGAATCCGTGGAACATGAGGTCATTTGGGGTGGGGGGGGGGGGGTTGCCAACAAATAATGCACACTGGGCGCCCCTAGTGCTAAATCCAGCCCTGTCTGTACGCACCCTGAAAGGTCAGAATAAAAAGAGGATGGGTTTAGAAGTATCATCTAAAGTTAGCACAAACCAGTTTAGGATTATGAATTATTTGCTCAGGGTAAACCAACTACATGCATTTTCCCCCTTGCACCCAATCAAAAACATATAACATCGTTTTCTTATATCTAGAAGAATATATTTAAAAAGTGCATTGTTGGATGCAGATTAGACCCACTGGCACTCTTTCTGGGGGAGCAGCACTTTCCTCAGTCTTTGATCCACGGTTTGCCCCAGAGCTAGATAGAGAAAATCACAAGAAGAGGAAAGAACGAGGAAAAAGAAGAGAACGTTGAAAAAATTAGACTAGGAGGAAGCAGGAATGAGTCTGCAATTTTTTTTTTTTAAATGGACAGGGAGTTTATGGAAGCGGAAGAAAGAGGCATGAGTGGAAATCAAGACTACGTAGCTTTGGTATTTGGCAAACCCCACATCTATCTGCAGCGCAGAGGATCTTTTGAAAATGAAATGTAGGCGGCCGCATTTAATATTCTACAAATTAAGCACTGTAAATTGCAATACTCTCGAAAATCTGTGAGATCCAATCCTCCTTCTTCCAGGGAAAGATGTCTTCCTAAAACTAATCCTGGGTTATATTTTGGCCAATAGAACACTGTAAAGGAAGGCCTCTACTTACCTCAAACAATTCTCGTGTAAGACACACAGTAAAGTAGAAAAACAAATAAAAAGAAGAGGTAAAATATTCCTTTTATTCAGGGATGCTCTGCCAATTATTGCAATCTAAAAGGGATTCTATCTTCTCAACAGACCTTTGACCTTCTTTAAGATCGGCGTATAAAGCAGATAGCAAAGATCTTCATAATATTTTTAAATCCCTGTGCCCAAATATCTTTTGGGATCTGTTCTATAATTAAAGCCTAAAAAACAGGGAACAATTTGTGATAGGCAGATAAGCAGTATGAAATAAAACAGACTTCGAATTCAATTTAAGTAGTGGACATCAAAATGAAATATGGGGTCCTACGTATCATTCACAACCCAGGGATGTGGATTTTGCACACTAACTGATTTGCGAATATGGAAGCAATTTGTAATGTGATTTATGTACTAATGGATCTCATCACAAATTGTCCATTCACAGGGGTCAAAAAATAACCTGCCTAATTATATTAATTGGGGAAGCCACAATTTGCGCCCCCTGGAAATGGCTACCAATGCAAGACATGCAAGGGACAGCAGATCTCCGTCCCTACATTTGCCTTCCCAGACAGGCAACTATTTTTTTTAAAACTGCCCGAGTCCATTTAAGGGTGTTGCTTCACAAAAATGTTTGTGATGACATCAGTGAGAACAGACAGTGATCCTCTGGACTACTCTGAGCTCCACCCCTGGGGCGGCTCATGTGATTCACAAAGCAGAAGGTATCCCACCCTCCCCTTTGAGAATCCGTCACCACCACAACTTGGGAGTAAGTAACTCATTAATGGCTTGCAACTGCAGTTGCAGTCAGAAACCACTTTCACATTCCTTTCCAAATTACAAACAGGAAAGGGACGTCCATTTCACCCCCCCTCATAGTTATGTTTTGGAAAGGATCACAAAGGCCTTTTATGAGTCAGAAAGAACCTCTCATAAAAAGCCCTTTTGCGGAGGTAAACCCTATGATTTTGTGGATCTCAGGTTTTGCGATTACTAAAGGGTACATCGGGCGCCCTGGTCAGAAGCAGTCTACTGTTTGACCTAAGGATTCTGGGCTCTCCAGCGATCTAGCGAACCCTGCTCACTTTTGTTCAAGGAAATCTAGTTGAAGACTGATTGGAAGTATCAAGGGTAGTGAGTGGTAGGCAAGTGAAATCACCAAAATGATAGCTCTTTTTGGAAATGAGGCACCAGTTAGGCAGCAGAGAATTGGGATAATCTTTTACAGGGCCATCGTAAAAAACTAACAGAAAAGAATAATTAAGATAGTGAATGGTGAGGAGGAGCCTAGCGCGCAACCAAGATGGCCGCGTAGGCTAAAGGCTCCCGAGGGCCTCCGCAACCTCCCACGTCTATCCTGTATTAATCCTGGTTTTATTGACGGGCTTTTGTTGGTGAGCTTGAGCTGAGGTGACATCCGTTGTCCAAATCCAAATCGGACTCCGGGAACCGGAATGGTCGCGATCTGAAGTTTGCGGCCTGCTCCTGCCTTGGCCCCGAACTCGAGTGGGTGAGGTGCCCGGGTACGAAGTGAACAACAGCGGCAGGCAGGGTCTGGCCTGGCACGTACCCCGCACTTTCACTTTCGTTTTTGAGCCTGCTTGCTGAAATCGACTGCGGGACCTTGGTTTCTCAGAGGAGCGTGGCTGGCGGAGCGGTCGAGTGTTCGGCCCGGATTTCTGACGATAGACGAGCCTACAGTCTGACGGCGGTGGTCCCTTGAATTGGCTGTCTGGTCCCTATTCCTAGTGTTGGCAAGTGCCAACCTCGGTGGTCATCGGAGGATGGCGGCGAGACTGGACGGAGACAAGCAGAAACCTAAGATGACCCGGCGGGGAGCTTGTACCCAGGCTAATAATATGGACCGCTATGCGCAGTCAAAGGGATCCCCTAGTGGATCGCATAAGTCGCCGGAAGGGTCCAAAGATGTCTCGGGCCTATCGGCTGAACTGACTTTGCTAGACGTCATGGGCGCCATTGAAGAGATGAAGGCTACAGTGGGTCAACAGTTCGATACCCTGGCTCATAAATTGGATGCAGTCCTGATCGATGTCAATCTAGTCAGGGAGGATCTGTCCAAAACGAATGAGCGGGTCAACTCTTTGGATCGCACTGCGTCGAGCCTAACTACGGACGTAGCCGCCCTACAAACTGAGGTTCGCGGGTTACGGCTAGCCAGGGACCTAACTGACCGTCGACTGGAGGATTCCGAAAGCAGGGCAAGGCGAAATAATGTTCGTATAATTGGGGTACCGGAACGATCGGAGGACCCTGCGGCTGACCTTTTCGTGGAGGATCTGGTAGTCAACCATCTCGCACCCAAGGGCCTGAGCAAATTTTTCGCGGTGGAGCGGGCTCATAGAATTCCGGGTGGTAAGCCGAAAGTGGGTGCCCCCCCGCGGCCTATAATTGCTCGACTCTTTAAATTTCGGGACAGGGATGCTATTCTTCAGGCGTCGAGGGTGAATGGGCCGCTGAAGTTCGAGAACACTAACGTTAGCTTCTATCCGGACTTTACGCAAGCGGTACAAAAACAACGACTGGGATTCTTGGGTGTCAAACGGCGCTTGAGGGACATGGAGCTGAAGTATGCAATGCTATTCCCGGCCAGGTTGCGTGTTGAGTTCGAGGATCGCTTGCACTTCTTCGACCGGCCGGAAGCGGTTGGAGACTGGTTGGATACCCTGCCTCAGAGACGAGGTCGAGATGGACAGACGCCGGAGACCGGAGAAGGCTCGGCGGAACAGGACTAGAACTTTGGTTCCCAGTGCTGGACTGTGGTGGCGGCGGTTTGTACCTTGGCTCAATGAGACTTTTGTCTGGTGTAATATGCCCTCAAATTGCTCCGGGGTTGTGGGGAGCCTATTGGGGCCCTTCCTCCTTCAGGGGTTCTTTTTGTAGTTCAGTATATATTAGGGCGACAGGCACACTGCAAGTTGGGGGGGCTGTCCGGGCTCAAGCAGGGGTGCAGGGAGGGGGGAGTTGTGGTTGGGATATCGTGGGGAAGGGGGGGTGTTGGGGGTTGTTTGTTTGTTTTACAAGGCAATGTGACGTTATTTGCTGACTTGTGTGGGTTGTGTTCTCTGGGATGTGGGCATCATGCACGGGAGCGGGGTGGGGGGTAGGGGATTGAGAATACTCTCATGGAATGTGAACGGACTGGGGACAGGATCAAGCGCGGGGTTGTATTGCAGTTTTTGAAACGGATCTCGCCCGACATTGTTTTCTTGCAGGAGACGCATCTGATTGGGAACTCCTTCCATGCCCTGAATAGGCGGGTCTATCGCCTGGCTGTTCATTCTGGTTTCACTTCTGGCTCTAGGGGAGTGGGTATTTTGATTAGAACCTCTCTCCCGTTGGAGGTAGACGAGGTGCTCCACGATGATAGAGGACGATATGCTGCATTGGTGGGGAGATGGGTGGGTAGAACTGTTTCGCTTGTTACTGCTTATGTGCCACCGGGATTGCAGACGGCTACATTTGCTGATTTGGGAAGATTGGTCTTGGGACTCCCTGGGGGGGTTCTGGTGCTAGGGGGTGATTTTAACGCTGTTGTATCCGGTACAGATGACCGTCACCCCCCCAGGGATCTCCCTAGGGCCCAGGCTTGGCTGGGTGGATTTCTAGATACACTAGGACTTATAGATTGCTGGAGACTGATGCACCCTGGGCAGGCACAATACACCTTTCATTCGGGGGCCCACGGGAGTCTCTCGAGACTTGATTATATACTTATGCCGGCGATCCAGGCTGGTATGATTGGGGAGGTGCGTCATTTAGCCCGGGGTATTTCCGACCATTCCCCTTTACTATTGCAGATGGAGGTTGTCCCTGGGGCAGAGGGGAGAGTGGCGCCAATTAACCCCTGGTATTTGCGTAATCCTCATATTCGCGCGGAACTGATTAAGTCCATTGATCAATACTTCAACGACAATGTGGGGTCAGTGTCGTCGGCTGTCTCCCTATGGGAAGCTTATAAGACTGTGATCCGGGGGCAGGCCTTGTCTCTCATTTCCCATGATAAAAGATGCGGGAGGGAGGAGGTGGTTCGCCTGGAAACTGACATGGCTGAGATGGAGGGGGACTTGGAGCGGGGTGTTACGGATGAGAAATTGCACGTTCTCAGTCTCAAACAGTCTGATTATAGAGCGCTGGTCACGGATGCTGCTAAAGCGATGAGTCGAGAGCAACAAGGGCGACTGTATGATGTGGGGGATAAGGCCGGAAAGCTGATTGCTTGGTTGGACAAAAAGGAGAGAGCGAGCAGAGTGGTGCCGGTGGTGGAGAGAGTGGATGGCGTGTGTGTGACCGACCCTGTAGAAATTGTTGATTGCTTCGCGGATTACTTCCGCGGGGTATACTCTCCGGCCTCTGGGCGTTCGGCGGAGGATTCTCGTCTGTTTCTTCGAGATATTGCATTGCCGTCTCTCTCGGAGGCTGATAGAACATTGATGGAGGCGAAGTTGTCGCCGGATGAGATTGCTTTGGCCATTCGCTCGATCGCCTCTGGTAAGGCCATGGGTCCTAATGGTCTTCCCATTGAATTGTATAAGTTGCGTCCAGGTAATATAGCGCCGTATCTCCGTGACATGTTCCTCGCTGCACGGGTGGAGGGTTCCCTCCCCCCTGACCAACGTCTTGCCACCATAGTTGTGATCCATAAGGAGGGGAAGCCGCGAGATCGTTGCGCCTCCTATAGGCCTATTTCGCTGTTGAACGCGGAGCCCAAAATTCTGGTGTTGGCCAATCGTCTGGTTCGGGTCGTGGGTGACTTGATACATCAGGATCAGTCCGGTTTTATACCTCATCGTAATACCGCCCTGAACCTGCGGCGATTGCATGGCGTGCTGGCCAGAGCGGAGTTTATGAGTGAGCCGGCCATCTTAGCGTCATTGGACGCGACCATGGCGTTCGACACTTTAGAGTGGCCGTATATTTGGGCTGCGTTAGCGAAATTTGGGTTTGGCCCTGAGTTCATTGGCTGGGTAAAATTATTATACGCTGACCCATTGGCGCAGGTTGTGGTGAATGGCAGGGTGTCGGCTCCCCTCGCGCTGGGGAGGGGTACGCGACAGGGTTGTCCGCTGTCGCCCCTCCTTTTTGCCCTTTCTTTGGAACCTCTCGCTGCCTGGCTGCGTTGGGAGCCGTCGTTGCGAGGCATTAGATGGACGCCGGAATTTGAGGACCGTGTCTCCCTTTATGCGGATGACATCCTTCTGTATCTCACCTCCCCTCGAAAGTCCTTAATTGTACTGGTGGACGTATTGAATTCCTTTGGTTGTAACTCTGGCATGGTTATTAACTGGGCAAAGTCATGTGTCTACGTCCTCTCGGGCGAGCCCCCCCTCCTGCCGCGGGGTTGCCCTATTCAGATTGCGACACTAGGATTCAAATATTTGGGAATCTTTATATCATTGGATCCCACGGTCCGTTATGAGCGGAACCTTCTCCCTCCGCTCCAGCGCTTGAAGGCCGACGTCGCAAGATGGCGACGGCTTCCACTCTCGCCGCTCGGACGGGCGGCATTGTTTAAAATGATGTCGCTGCCTCGCTTCTTGTACGCTTTGCAAAATACGCTCGATGTGGTGCCGGCCCGTTACTTCCGTGAGGTGGAGAGTCTTCAACGGCAATTGTTTTGGGATGGGCGACCACGGATCGCGCTTGCCAAGTTGACACTCCCTTGGTATGACGGGGGTGTTGCCCTCCCCGATATCAAACGATACTATTGGGCGTCTCAATTGACGGCGGTGAATCACGGGATGTACGGTCCTGCTTTGAACCCGGCCTTCGAGATGGATAAATTGCCACTGCCTGGTGGGGATTACAATAGAGCACTGTACTCGGCGACTCCGTAGGCACGGTTGACAGGACCAACGCGAGTCGCGGTGCGTGTCTGGCATGCGGCGAATGCTGCGATGGGGTGGAGAGATCGCCTGACTCGAGCGATGCCGTTGTATGCCTCCCAGCGGCTGGGTTGTTTGTGGAAAACGAAAGGCTTTGAGAAATGGGATATGATTGGTATAAGTAAGGTGGGTGACCTCTGGGCGAAAGGAAAATTTTAAACGTTTGAAGCGCTCAAAACTGAATATAACTTGAATGATAGGGAGTACTTCCGGTACGCACAGGTATATCATGCTCTGTGTTCGGTTTTTCCGGACGTTGCTGCTATCCCAGAATATTCCCCGTTGGAAGATAGAGTGTTAGACGGCTATGTGCCCGACAGCACTATTTCTCTGATTTATAAAAAACTCATTAATGATCGCACGGACCTGCTGACCCAGTTACGGGAGGCATGGGCAGCCGACGGACTGGAATTGGACGATGAGGATTGGGTATCGGCGGTGGCATCCCCGAAAGAAGTGGCGATCCCGGCCCGCCTTCGATTTGTGCAGCTGAAGATACTCCATAGAGTGTATGTCACAGGGCCTGGTTTGGTACGTATGGGTTATTCGGTGGATGGAATGTGTCAGCGTGGCTGTGGCTTGTTGGGTACTCTCCTTCATATCCTATGGGAATGTCCGGAGGTTGTACGGTTTTGGAACGGAGTGCATACTGTAATGGAGGAGGTCACGCATGTTGCTTTGTTACCAGAGGCCAGGAGGTGTTTGCTGAATGTCTGGGAGCCGAATGACTATAACGCGGCACAAACGCAGTTGGTGACTCTGGGGTACATGGTGGCCAAGCGTAATATCGCACAGCTGTGGGGCTCCCCGAGGCCGCCTACGGTGGCGGTATGGAAGGAGAATATGGACTGGTGCATGTTCAGGGAAAAGACGGTGTATGTGGCGAGAGGCAAGCCAGGGAGATGGACTAAAGTGTGGGGTCCATGGAATTCCTATCGTGGAGGTATCTGCGCTCCGCCTCTGCCGCTAGAGGTCGACGTCGCTCTGTCCCCCTAGCCGCGCATTCCTACTTAGTTGCGCAAGGTGTGCTGTATACTTTGTTCTCTTCTCCGCTGCCCCCCCACTGCCACCTCATGTCATAAGTTACTCCAGATAATGTGGATCTTCCCCCGTCCTGGGGAGCGCACGCTGCTATTTAGGACTCTCATTGCCTTGTTGGTGTGTATCTGTTGGTATGTTTAAATAGAAAATATGAAACCGTTCTTTCTAATTGCTTTTGGACTACGGTTACAGGTGCTCACGAACATCTGGGGGCTTTCGCTTATGGTTTATTTGAATGTATATGGCGTTGCTTTGCTGGCCCCCGGGCTTTGTAGCGGCCGGCCTCTGTGGTTGTAGGCCCTTGTTTGTATCCTTTTAATGTGTAATAAAGGTTTCCTAAAAAAAAAAAAAAAAAAAAAAAAAAAAGATAGTGAATGGTAAGAACAATCCAACATGTCATCGAGTCAGTTCTTCCGGAGTTCAGTTAATTTTAGTCATTTTCGGAGGCATTTGGGACTTTGGATGTTGTTGCTTAGGTCACACCCTGAGTGGTAAATTGTGCCGATGACTTGATAAAACTGAAAGCATCTTTTTCTGAGGCCAATATTTCCCAGTTTTACTAGCTGCTTTGTTTCTCACTACATCTGTTTCTGTAGTCCTTGTTGTGCTCTTGGAAAAGAGCAGCTGTGAATAGAAGATGGAATTACTGCTTATCTGGGTTTGCAGACTGGCTTAAGTGTTTGTCACAATCAGTGGATTATTTTGAGAGCCTTTATGGCTGAGAACCTCAGAAGAGCTAAGATCATGCCTTTGACCTCTGCTCTCTTCACTTTAAAGATAAAATGCCCCTAGCTGTTTTGTTCATCTACTGTGATTGTAACCTTGTCAGGTCGAGCCTGGGCAGCGCATGCGCTGCTCTGTGAGGCATGCTGTATTCAGGTATGGACTTGAAGCTCCGCCCACTCTCCGTCCATATGTTTCATTGGCTTGTGTCATTGTCCTTGGTGAATGCTGGCTTCCAATTTGTTAATAGGTGTGTTAGTCCCTCCTTAGTACCGCCTAGTCTTCCTTTGTAACCTTCCATGAGGACACCCCTTGTCATGTGTGTTGGTGCTCAGGTAGGCTTTAATTACAGCCTCCGAGCACTATTTTGTTAAATGCTTTTCACCATCCTCTCTCATGAGGCTTTATTTATTTTCTCATAGCACGGCACGCCACAGTGGCGGCCACACCTTTGGTTTATTTGCTGATGCTTTGCAGCACAGAATGCCGCTGCATGTTTAAAAGCGCACCATGCCGTGCTTTCACGTTAGTGGCGGCCATGCCCCTTTCTTGAGATGAGCTGCGTCTCAGGAAAGGGGCGAGACTGTCATTAAACTGAAACCACGGCATGGGGTGCTTTTGCAAACAACCATTTGCAATGCTATAGGTCTTACATTTCCGAGAGTTTCGTAAATGCAAGACCTATTACATTGCAAATGCTTGTTTTTGAATTAAGACGAAGGCTTCGGGTCTATAGATTCCCCTTGTGTAAATGTTTTTATCCAAGTAATCTCATGGTTGATGGCTTCCAAGCCAATTTAAAAATGTTGGCTCTATTTTAAGGTGTGAATCTCCATGAGACTGGGGTACACACTTTCCAATTCCTTATGAATATTCCTTGAGGTGTCTCTGTAAATTTTCCCAGTAGTAATCTTGATTTAAGATAGTTATTTGTCTAGAGTAGCTTAGAATGCTCAGAAAATTCTGATGTTACCCTTAACCATTAAACATTATACATTATAGAAGCAAGAAATCGTCTAAGCATTGTGCAAGAAAGGAGTCTTAGAAATGAACCTGCATCTTCTTAATCGCGGCTGTTATCAATCTTTGCTATCCTTATTGCCCCAGACCTGTTCCCGGCTTACCTTGATCCCTTTTAAGGTGTCCACTTGGCTCACCAAATGATGCACACCAAAGCATGAAAGAAGCACCCTCAGGTCTGGTGAGAAGCAGGTGGCTGTGTGCCCCTCTGGATGAGAAAAGACAGGTATCCGTATCAAGAGACCCAACGCTGGCTTTTGCTGATTATTGTTTGTAGCAAGAAAGGTTCTTCTGCAGTGAAAAAGGCTTGTTTGACAGCCAACACTAACAGTGTTGCAGTGTAGCAAAGCAGCAAGCTGGCAAGGAGTGCGTTCTCCTCCAGGAGAAAAAAAGACTGGTTTCGGAAACAATGTCAGCAACTCTACTTTGTAGAAAGCAATCATTGCACGGAGAGTTCCAACGTTCATCAATCAGGAATACGTGAAAACCTCTGCAATAGGTGAACAATGAGAGGCATCTTCCATCTACCAGAGCGGGGTGGCAAGAGACAGCCATGCCACAGGCTTGTTGGAATAAGGTGTCATCAGAGATCGGATTAGTCACTAGGGGACATATTTGTGACCCAGTTTGCATTGCTCTTGCACCACGCTACGTGGTACAAAACCGGCGCAAACCTAAAGTCATATTTTTTAAGTCATGCAAAGCCACATTGGATAGCTTTGAATGGCTTAAAAAACTTGGAGTAATGCAATGCCGTGCAAATCATTACATTACATTACTCTTTGCAACGGAGGCATTCTATGGGCATTGTGTGGGTGTTCCTACATAGCTCCTATGGCTTTTGGCGCACTCCCAGAGCTACCAAACCTTTGGTAAACCTGGGAATGTGCCAAAAAGATACACCTCCTCAGGTGAGGCGTAATGAGGAGAAATATCTTTATTTCTCCTTGTTTTTCTCATTCTGCAGCTCACACAGAAAGAGGAAAAATAAACTCTCAGGGTTGTTTTTGTGTAGGAAGGTGGCTCTTCCTGCACAAAACTATCCTGCCTACAACATAGGCACCCTTGCTCCATGGTGCAAATGTACCTACGCTGGCGCTAGGCTGTCTAAACGGCACCAGTACAAGGGAAAGGACAGGAATGCGCTGTATTAGATAAATATGGTGCATTCCTGCCCCTTCCCTGTGATGCAGGGCAATGCAGCAAGGTGACTTGCTGAGCTGACCTGCACCACAAGTCATAAATATGGTCCTAGGTGTCTTCACACGTTGTACCCCCCACCCCCAGATGGTAATCTTGTTTGCACGCATGCATGCAGGTGAAACTGTGTGTGAGGAACAACCAGAGTGTTTGAAGGCGCCAAGTAGAGCACCCAACTAAGACCAGAGCCGGATTGTCTACCAGGTGTTTTAGTAGGCTGGAAGGGTAGGGGCCAGTTTCACTGCTGGCTGGGTAGGCCTGTTTTGTTGCCGTGGACCTGCCACCCACATTCCTACTTGCTGCGCTTCTAAAAAAGCAATGCTAAAGAAAATGGTTTTAAAGCTTACTTTAAAACAATTTGTTTTTGGATTGTTTATTTAGAACAAAACACCTGCTATCTAGTCCAGCCCTGACTATGACAAAATGATGGCAATATGCTAACCCAAATTTACTAGTGTTTAGGTTTATTTATTTTGCATAGTTATTGAAAACCATTGCAATGTTTGCTTTAAAAAAGATGCAATGAAATTACTGTTATGCAATAATAAAAACCATAAAACATAAAACAGAAGCTAACATTATTGTACATTAAAAAAAGTTGGCTGTACAGACGATGTCAAGGTTCATTTGTTCGCAGAATAAAATGCAGTGCAGTCGCTGTTCCTTGCTAGTCCTGGGCGTTTTTAAGGGCGTGTTGAGGTACCATTGAGAGCATTTTGTAGTTAATTCCTGCTCACCATTTACTTAACAAAAGTGCTAGTGCTCTGTCCTTTGAGGAAAGCCAGTCCCGTATTATAAGTTAGTTGCGTCATAGAGGGTTCTTACTTGTCTGTCTAATATTCCACTATTCCAATTTTAGGTGTTTTTTGTTCGGCCAACATTAGATATTTTACTAATCTGCAATTCAACTGCGTGTTTCTGGGGTTAAAGCAAGCCAACACCGCTTGCCTCCTGGTGCGGATTTCTAACTGTTTGAGGGAGCTTTTAATAGCAATAGCCGTTCAGGACCTGATGTACTCCTGAGACGGAAGCCGGGAGGTATTGTTTTTTAAACTTTAGCAATTTGTATCACTTCGCCTGAATTTTTTAATTTGTGCTCCTCACGCTTGCTTCATTCAGATTCCATTCAGACTCACCTCACCAGTAATTCACTGCCACCGCTGCCAGCCAGATCCACATCGCTCCCACGTGCGGTGTAGGAGGACTTTGCAGTCGGTACTTGGCAGACATCTTGGGTGGGGGGCGTGGACAGCGCTCTAGTCGCTGTAAGCCCGGGGATATAAAACGCATTCCAGCGCGAGCACGCAGCACCTGATGTACTCCTGAGGCGAAAGCCGGGAGGTATTGTTTTTTAAACTTTAGCAATTTGTATCACTTCGCCTGAATTTTTTAATTTGTGCTCCTCACACTTGCTTCATTCAGACTCCATTCAGACTCACCTCACCAGTAATTCACTGCCACCGCTGCTGGCCGGATCCACATCGCTCCCACGTGCGGTGTAGGAGGACTTTGCAGTCGGTACTTGGCAGACATCTTGGGTGGGGGGCGTGGACAGCGCTCTAGTCGCTGTAAGCCCGGGGATATAAAACGCATGCCAGCGTGAGCGCGCAGCACCTGATGTACTCCTGAGGCGGAAGCCGGGAGGTATTGTTTTTTAAACTTTAGCAATTTGTATCACTTCGCCTGAATTTTTTAATTTGTGCTCCTCACGCTTGCTTCATTCAGACTCCATTCAGACTCACCTCACCAGTAATTCACTGCCACCGCTGCCGCCCGGATCCACATCGCTCCCACGTGCGGTGTAGGAGGACTTTGCAGTCGGTACTTGGCAGACATCTTGGGTGGGGGACGTGGACAGCGCTCTAGTCGCTGTAAGCCCGGGGATATAAAACGCATGCCAGCGCGTGCGCGCAGCGGGCGCGCCGCCAGCGCGCCGAAGGCACGCTAAAGGCAAGCCCGTCTGCGCCCGTCCGCGACCGTTCGGGACTGGAGGCCACGACCCCTGTATCTTCGCCCCGGCATATAAGGTATTACTGCTCTGAGTCCCTACTTAGTTTGAGGACTACTGTGGAAATAGACTGTCTGCACTCATTTCATGTGCTGGACTTGCCTGTGGTCTGCCCTGCATGCAAATATAAGTTCAACACTACCCAGCCATATGACAATAAGCAGGACTACAATATACTACTTCTAAACTGCAGGTCCCTACCCAAACACAGGACGGAAGTTGCTCTCATGTTGGAGGAGCGCAGGCCAGATGTGGTTTTCCTAACAGAAACCTGGCTGACGCCAGACTCCGATCCTGATATTGTATCAGCCCTGCCCCCGGGCTTCCAAATTATGCAGAAGGACCGGACTGTTAGGAGAGGAGGTGGCCTGGCAATAATATATAAAGAACAGCTCCTTTGTCGTTGCACTTCCGATTCAATCCCTGACTGCGAAAGCCTCGCATTCAGCATTGATTTCACCCCCAATAACTGTTTTTCAGGCACCCTGATATATCGACCACCGGGCCCCCCAAAGCAGTTTCACAAGACTCTCCCATCGACCTTGGCCGAATCGGTTACAACTTTTTCCAACTATACACTGCTAGGCGATTTTAATCTCCATTTTGATGCCGCCTGCGACCATACCGCCATTAAGCTAGCGAACGATTTAGCGGCTTTACAATTGGAGCAGCTGGTCGATTCAGCCACCCACATCAAGGGCCATCTTTTGGACCAGTGTTCAGCAATTGCACCGAGCTCAAGGCTGGGCCACCTATTTGTCTTCCGTGGACTGACCATTCTCTTGTCCCCCTTACATGGTCTATTCGCAGGCCACCCCACTTAACCCCCATTGTAAAGAATGTGAGAAACTGGGCTAGACTCCCAGTGGAGTCTTGGTCCAACAGTCTTACTACCTCACGTCCTCCCCCTAACGCTGATCCCGGTGCTGCTAATCAGGACTATGAAGAATGGGTCTCGAACTCTCTGGAGGCCACACTCCCCCTCCCTAAAATCACTATGATGCGTCCACAAGAAACTGCCCCCTGGTTTTCTAAGGAACTCAGGGGAAAAAAACGGCACTGCAGGAAACTAGAAAGATGGTGGCGCCTAGATTTCTCTTTGGACGATAAAATCCTATGGAGAGAGGCGATTAGAGCCTACAAAAATGAGGTAAAAACTGCCCAAGCAACCCACTTTTCTACACAAATCATGCTGGCAAAATCTAAACCTAAAGAAATCTTTCAGATAGTGACGAGCCTTACAAAACATCCACCACCCTCTATGCTTCCATGTAAAACGCTAGTTCACTGCAAAGACCTGGCAGAATTTTTCCATCAAAAAGTCCTCCAAATCTACTCCTCTTTCCCTGCCATGGATTTTCAATCTGCTGATCATACATGGCCAAGTCCGGTGGAGCCCCCCCTCAACCCACGGCCACCTTGGAACACTTTCCCTTGCTAGAACAAGACTCCCTGGAATCTTTAGCACGGCAAGTAAAATCAGGATCACCGTGTGATCCTGCCCCACCAGAGGCAATGATTTCGGTAATTCAGGTTGTCCTCCCCACCATCATGAACCTCCTCAATGCCTCCATTGCCTCTGGTATAGTTCCACTCCCCTGGAAGCAGGCTATGGTGCGTGCACTACTGAAGAAACCGAACCTTGATCCTGGCGACTTCAGCAACTACCGCCCCATTTCCCTGCTCCCCTGGGTGAGCACAATTCTAGAGAATTTACACCTGATGGACTTTCTGGAGAATAACCAGTTGCTGGATGTCACCCAAACGGGTTCTCGACCTAGACATGGGACGGAGACTGCCCTACTAGCTGTCACCGAGGAAACCAGAAGGATCTTGGATCGAGGCGGATCAGTGGCAGTGGTCCTCCTCGATTTGAGTGCAGCATTCGACACGGTTAGTCACGACATGCTGCTGTGTTGCCTTTCTGAGGTTGGAATCTCAGGCAGGGCAATACTCTGGCTCAAATCCTTTCTGAGCAACAGGTCCTTTCAGATCTTTGAGGGAAATACAGTCTCCTCTAGCAAACCCCTGAGCTGTGGGGTTCCGCAGGGCTCCTCGTTAAGCCCTGCGCTATTTAACATCTATATGAGACCACTGACTGAGGTTGTTCGTCCGTTTGGTATTAAGATCATATCATCTGCGGACGACACTCAGCTGGTGGTATCCCTGGCACAGGAGGACGGCCGATCTGCACAATTGGGACTAAGGCAATGTTTGGAGGAAGTAAAAGGCTGGATGACGAGATCCTCCCTTAAGATTAATGGGGATAAAACTGAGCTGATGCTCATGGGCCCCGCGGCTCCAACGCTCTTCGACCCCTTCTGGCCTCCATGCCTAGGCACTCCGCCTGTACCCAAGGACAACATAAAAAGCTTGCGGGTATGACTGGACAAAGCCTTAACCCTTGACACCCAGGCCATCAGGCTCTCTGCATCTTGTTTTGGCCTCCTCAGGATGCTGAGAAAAGTGCTTCCACTTCTACCTATGAAGGCCAAGCAAGTTGCTGTTGAAGGCCTGATCCAGTCTCAACTAGACTTTAACAACGCCCTGTATCTCGGTGCTCCTGACTACACTCTGCGCAAGTTGCAGATTGTCCAAAACTGCGCTGCTCGTACATTGCTCCAGCTGCCACGGAGACTATCAGCCAAACCTGGGCTGAGGAGCCTGCACTGGCTGCCGGTTCGGCAAAGAATTACTTTTAAGGCAATGTGCATTTCCCATCAAGCCTTCTGGCACAAAGGACCGGCAATCAGCCATGAACTAATCACACAGCACCACCCTAGGAAACACCTTCGCTCCGGCCAGGCCTTTTTAGCAACAGTTCCTAGAATCAGGAGAGCGAGAGCTGGCGGTAGGATGTTCTCCTGTAATGCCGCCAAATTGTGGAACCTCATCCCCCTCCAACTCAGGTCCAACCCTAACCTGCTCTCTTTTCGTAGACAACTAAAGACCTTTCTTTTTAATGTCCATAACTAACCCTCTGCTGTCCGCCTCTGACTAATGACTACTCTCTGTTCTACCAGAAGTACTCCCCACCAGCAACTCAAAAATGAGATTGTGAGTTGTGTTTGAACAGACCTAGAATTTTTAGATGTTAAGGTCCCTAAATGAAGATGGAACTGGACACCACTACTCAGTGGGAAAGGAGGCAACTCCTTTTGTTTTATATTCCCTCACACACCCTAGTGGTGTCATGCTTCATCATCGGGACACCTCGACGCCTACAAGTCGAGGTGGGCTGGACCATATCTCAGGGAGCTCTTATGAAGATGTTTTTGGCCAGGCGGATAAAGATTAAAAGCCACAGCAGTTCCCAGTATCCCTTTTATTCTTGGAACTGTCAGTGGTGATAATAAAATAAAGTTTAAGGGTCAAATGGAGTGACATACAAGACTAATTAGTCCACGACAATTGATAAGGAGCGTTAGTCGCCCTTATCCTGAATAGTGCAGGGAATTCTTCTGCCTAACCCAATCCAGGGGGCATTTTTCCGCCCTGAAGAAAGTCCAGCACCCTTTATGGGGCCCAGCAGGACTGAAACATGTTGGCTATAGGGTCTTAGGACCATAATATCCCAATTTGACCCTTAAACTTTATTTTATTATCACCACTGACAGTTCCAAGAATAAAAGGGATACTGGGAACTGCTGTGGCTTTTAATCTTTATCCCCCTGGCCAAAAACATCTTCATAAGAGCTCCCTGAGATATGGTCGAGCCCACCTCGACTTGTAGGCGTCGAGGTGTCCCGATGATGAAGCATGACACCACTAGGGTGTGTGAGGGAATATAAAACAAAAGGAGTTGCCTCCTTTCCCACTGAGTAGTGGTGTCCAGTTCCATCTTCATTTAGGGACCTTAACATCTGAAAATTCTAGGTCTGGTCAAACACAACTCACAATCTCATTTTTGAGTTGCTGGTGGGGAGTACTTCTGGTAGAACAGTATAAAAACCTGGGAGGGTGTACTCCTCCCTGTATTTCCTCTCAGCCCCCCTGTAAGTTTGGAACCCCTTCCTGCTTACGTTAGTGCCTAACGTAATGACTACTCTCTTCAGGTAGCGCTTGGACGCCTCAGGGCAGCAATTCGCGCTTTATAAATTCACGTTTCATTTCATTTCATTTCATTTTGTAGATCCTTACAGGTGCAGATTAGGTGTAAGATGTCTCCTTGCTTGATGTTACACAGCCAACACATGCTTGGAGTTGTGGCCCTCAGCCATGGTGGAAGATGCTGAGTGTATGGGAGAATGCCCAGTCTGTACCTTAAGAATTTCATTTTTAACTCTTTGGAGTAGCCCTGATGAAAGTACTTCTGCGGTGCAAGTGATTTGTAAGAGTTCAAGGTCATCCAGGCATTGGACCTATCTACAAAGGTTGCCTTGTCCTCTACCACTGCAATTTGTTTTACACATTTCCATGCCATTTTTTAAAAGTTGAGTGTTCCAGAGATCCGTGAGCTTTGTACTTTCCAAAGATGTCTGAAGATATCTTCTTGCTTGGCAAGTGTCCCTGTGCTGGACTTCATTCCACAGCAGTTGGTTTGCCGTATTTGGAGTGGTGTTTCTGATCTTATGCCAGCATATAACATAGAACCCGTGTCTGGCCAGGGATTGATGAAGGAGGCCAAACTCCAACCTTATTTGCGCGGGTGACATATAATGTGGGAGGCAAAACATGATCCTATAAGCTTTGACCAATGTACTATCTAGTCTTTGGCATCCCTCCCCCACAATTCCTCACTGCCGTAGGTGATCGTAGGGACTAGTTTGGCCTGGGTTACCTTCAGCAGCGGGCTCAGTGTCGGCCCCGTCAGTTTGTTGGCAAGTTTTTTTTATCAAAAGAGCTATTACCAGCCCTCTCCTTCCTATTTCCTTTTTTTGGCGTTTAAATGTTCCGTCCTTGTCTATTATGACTCCTAGGTATTTATAATCCTGCGATGATTCTAGTTGATTGCCATTCAGAAACCAATTCCTTTGGCGATTTCTTGTGATGTTTGTTGACATTGACGAGTCTTGCTGAGATTGATTTTTCAATTATTTTCTGTGGCATAGTTCTGCATTTCCGTCAGTAGGTGTTGGAGACCCACATGAGTGTGGCTGAGCAGAACTACGTCATCTGCGTACATAAGATTGGTCATTGTTTTCCCACCTAGCTTCGGGAAGTGTGAATTACAAGCATTGAGTGCCTTTGGGAGATCGGCCATGAATAGATTCAACAGGGTGGGAGCAAGCACACATCCTTGTTACAGGCCTTTGGTTGTGGAGACTTTACCCAGGTGTCTGTGTGGAGAAGAGACAAGATGTTTAAAATGGACTGCGGGATTCCCCAGCTCGCCAACTTCCCCCACAGTCTACCACTCTCCACATTATTGAATGCTGTGCTGAAGTCAATAAAGCATAGGTGTAAAGGAAGATTTGATGTTTTTGAAACATCTATCAATAAGTAGATTGCGAGAATATTAGTTGATGTACCCACTATCTTGCGAAAGCCAGTTTGATTTAGCGGTATTATCTTGTTTGCCTCTGCCCAAGTTGTAAGTTCCTCTAAAATCGTGCCTGCAAAGTATTTTGCTTCATTATCTATCAAGGCAACTAGCCGATAGTTGCTTGGCTCACCCTTGTCTCCTTTTTTATAGGTGGGCACAATTGTCGACCCCTTCCATGATTCCGGTAGTCTGTTCAGGAGCCTGACTTTCGGGAAAAGAGGTTGTAGGATACTAGCCCAGTCCTCCTACTTGGTTTTAAACAATGCAGGAGGGATGCCGTTTGGTCCTGGTGCCCCTTCTTTCCTTCCCATTGCAATCTGCTTTTTTATTAAGATCAACGATGGGCTGCTAGCTGCGCAGGGAGGTATAAATTCTGTCATTGACACGTTTGGCTCCCAGGTCTCTGTATGGTGCTCTCCAAAGTGTTCTTCCATTCCAACGTTTCCCCTTTGGTTATTGAAATGCTTGGAGATGAATTCCACCCAGCTATCTTCCGAAATGTGTGACGATATGCCTTCATGATGGGGGTGTATTATCGCATTCACAGTTGCTAAGAGTCCTCTTAAACCAAAGGAACATTCGCTCAAGGACACAAGCAGTTTTGGCATGCTTTGACCCAGCAACACCTCAATTAAACAGCAGTCTAGTGAGATTCCTAAATGCAGCAGAGAAAACAATGTCATAGAACGCCTAAACTCCACCTAGGCTAAGGGGAAGCCGCGACTACTGTGTGCACTCTTAACTATGACATGAGACTGCCACCATTAAGGTCGACCTGGGAAACCTCCATACAAGCATTTGGATTGGGTTCTCAATAACGTCTCCTTTTCAATAATAGCACTGCCCAGACAGAGCAATGAAACCGGGCAGAATGCATAATTTACATCGACCTGGGGTCAACATACACCTCCAACTTAAGAAGGATCAAATGTACTGTAAATAACACTGAACCTCAGTCATAAGCCACAATAGAACTCTTCAAATCTCTTGCAAGAGGCTCAATGGATCAAACAGCCCAGTGGGGACAATTTACAGCCACCCTCCTTGATCGTCATACTGCCACCTCAACTAAAAACAGCCATTCTCAGGCCATGTGTCAGAAATACAGAATTCCAAAAGGGCAAAGAGATCATCTCAAGTCCCTCTAAAAAGAATTAAATCACACGATGCATAGATTGAGAAGATGTCCGGGAGACCCCAGTATACACTCACTCCTGAGGGACCAAAGGTTATCACTCAAAAAATTGAAATGGAATATTACCAAAGACAAAGAAAATACAACTTGGCAAAAATATTACATGATCTAAATCACAATGACAGTGCTCGCTTCTGGAACACTGATTTACAAGTGGTAATTATTGACATATGAATTACCCTTGGTACAAAGATGCAATCATTTGCAAACTTTGCAACTTTGAATTTTGTTTGTGATTTTTGGCATGAGGAGGACCCACAACAAATTCTGGGCCTGATTTAGATCTCGACGGACAGGTTACTCCGCCGCAACAGTGACGGATAGCCCATCCCCCGAAATATAAATCCTATGGTATCCTATGTAATTTATATTTCGGCGGATGGAATATCCGCTACTGTTGTGACGGAGTAACCCGCCCTCCAAGATCTAAATCAGGCCCTCTGTCTCTGGCACATTAGAGGTGATTATTGCCAAACAGGGGAACTGACTGCAAATTTTGAAAAACTGGAGCCAACTCCTTGTAAACCTAAGACTTCATTGGCCTAGCACACCATGAAAGAATAGGTTCTTCCAGAGCCTATGGCTTTTAAGCACATTTATGTGAAAAATGTGTTTTAAAATGTACTTTTTGGATCATGGTTTGAAAAGCATACTCAAGGGGCAATCACCTCCAGATGTAGTTAGGCTCGCTTCGAACTCTCTTGAATTCAGGACAAGTATTACCCTTCCATTTTTAAAGATCACCAGCCGCCACTGTACAACACTGCTGTCAAATCAAGTGAAGTCAAGATCAACTTTATTAGGCATATTTGCCATAAAAGCAAAAAACATATACAAAGAACACATTATAACATATTTAAACATGTATAATAGTTGTTTTAAAATATTTATCTCAAAGGGACAAAGACATTAACATTAGTTAGAAACTATTAATAATACTCATAAGCAATACAACAGGTAAAATATGTTTACAGCCAATTACAAAGTTAGCAACTCATAGTGTATTCTAATATTTAGCTCACTCTTAAGGAAATTTAGGATTGCAGTACACAAGACTGTTGAGACTACTGTCAATATACCTGATTCCTCAGCTCATTTCAGGAAAATCCATTGGAAGTCCTAAACCTAAATATTTTGATGATGACTAATGTTAATAAGTCATTGCAAATGTATGTTCTCACTAGTTAAATAGCATATCTGGCCACCACTTATCATAAGAAATATGGGTATAGGTATTCATAAAATACTTTATTCGACAGTCAAGATGTAATCATAACCAGAATCATTAAACACCACTTTAAAAACAGACACTAAAATACAGTAGACTCATTATAAAAACAGCAATTCCTTAGGGGGGTTTGGATGTGCTCTGCAGTTTATAATACACAACAGGGATTTACCCTTTAAAAAAAATTATGGATTTATTGTACACATTCTAAATTGACAAATTGAGTGCCATCTGATTCACAGAGACTACAAATGCTTTACTTTAGAAGCAGATGCACAAGGGAACTGTCCTGGAAGGAAACACATTGGAGAAGAGAGTGGGTTTTGGGTTACCTCATGAGTTAAAAGTAGCGGTGACCATTTTTTAAAAATCTGTCTGCTGCAGTTGGAACATGTGTGAAAGCTTTAAAAACAGGCTGCGCTTTACAGCAGTTCCTGCTAGGAGGTATTTTGATGGAAACCGTGTTAGTTTTACGACCGGTTACAAAGGAGCTATTGCACAATGCAAGAAAAGTATCTAGATTTATAAAATGTAGTCTTATTTTTAGTCGGTAAGAAAATAAGAATCCTTAAAAGAAACTCTAAGCCGAAGGCGTTGTCTGCATAGATTTGCTTGATACTCTGGTAACAGGTTTGTTAGAAAACTGTATTGCCTGTTGGACCCTATAAATCCGGTTAACGTTACCTAATTCACTGGTGCTCAAGTCATAGACTTGAGAACGACTCCTGAATTTGAACCTGTGACACATTGTTTCAACTGGTAGGTTAACCCACCGAGGTGTTTTAATGGAATCGCTTCTTGATACCTGCTGGTTGAGCACACATCTATGTAAAAGGCATCAAACCTTCTATCACTGACAGATGGCATGTCCTAGATCTGGTTTGGACCAGGGGCGGTGCGTCCATTGGGGCGTTGCCCCCCACCCACAGCTCCCTCTGCGTCTCTTAACTCAAGTAAAGTCTCAGTTTACTTAAGTTCAGAGACGCCGAGGGAGAACTGACAATCATGTCAATCAGCATGATGTCGGACCGCCCACCCCCTTCAGAGTCTGAAGGGGTGGGCGGTCCGGCGTCATGTTGACTGACAGGCATTGTCAGTCAGACCGTCACCAGGGGCATGCAGCAGCACAATGCACAAATGCGCATGAGTGGGGAACGTTGGCAAATTTTTCGCCGTGCCCAGTCATGCGCACTAGTGGCTGCACAGGCTGGCGCATGCCCATTAGGAGAGAGAGGGTTGAGCAAAGGCTCAAACCTCGGTCTCCTAATGGGCAGGTGGGCGGAGAGTAACCATGCCTTAAGTCAATCCTGGCACTGCTGGCAGCGCCAGGATTGGCTGAGAGGGGTTGCTACCCACTTGCCAGCATTAATGTGGCTGTTCCGTTCCTGTAGGCGCCAACGGACCCGAGGCGGTGCGGACCTGCTCAGGTAGGATTTTTATTTTCTTTTAAAACTCCCCCCCACCCCGCCCTCACCCCCCGCGATACCCCACCCCCCGCGAGCCGCGACTTCGTGACAGTGCTCTGTGAAAGGAAAGTTAAGGCCTGCAAGCATGGTGAACTACAGCAACTCTAGTTACAGAAGGCTTTAAATATGTAATAGGGCCACCTGTTGATAACAATAATGTCCTTTTCATATGGGCTGGAGTCGGAGACATTTATGTTTATATAAGCAATACAAATAGCCTACAGTAAAATATGAAGAACAAAATACATGTAACGCAAACGGAATGTTTATTTTTCCTGCATCGATTTTTAAAAAGGTCTGTATAGGAAACGATTCTTTATGGCTGGCTTAAATTGATAGTCCTGGCTGTGCAGTTTTGATTACGTTATACATTCTTTGAAAATGCATATGGCTCACAGAACACTGCAAATTTGCATTGCTAACGAAAAAATGCTGCGTCACAATTTGGTGGGAGTGTGGTGTGATAGACTTAAGTCATTTCCGTACGGATGTGATGCTGTAAAACGTGCGATGTGAACAATGCTATGGGGAGCGAAAGCACACAGGGAGCGCGCGGGCTGAGTGGCTCCTGTTGCAAGCATTCTTCGAACAATTCATAAAATTGAAATACGTAATTTCTCCACAGTGTAGGACGTTTCACCCAATTGTGCAAATGGCTGCTAAATTTCACTATGTCCTTCTTTTCAGACTATTTTCTAAACTAAATATATAAGCAAATATCCAGCATCCCTCTAGAGCCTCTCTTCTTCATGTACTGATCTTGGTCCTGAAGGTTGACTCCCGTTGGGCTATGCAATGTGTCCAGCTCTGTGTGGAGCTCTTGTGGGAATTTGTCGGTACAGCCTTTAGCAAACCCGCCAAGTTTCTCAGATCTATGCCTGACAGCTGCTACAGTCCAGTTTGTTTTCTTTGCATTTTCGGGCCTGTTTATCCAATTTAATCCCAGTCAAGCATAGACTTTGAAATCTTGACATCTATGCCTTGTTTAATACCACTGAATGCTCTTCATTGGCACTTGTAGTGTATTCTTCCTAGCATGATTTCTGGTGTCTAGTTTCTTCAAGGAGCACTGATATGCAACTCCCATGCCCAGTGGCAGAAAACTAATGTCTGAGGTGGAGTAAACAGCTGTCGTAACACAAGAAGGAGTGGGATTACTGGACAGTACTCGAGGGGAGGAAGGAGCAGGGCAGACAGGGAGATTTTGTTGTTGCAGTTTTATATAGCGCTAAATCGACCTGAAGGTATGCGAGCGCTTTACTTGAGCACCAGTCACATGACAGAGGAACATATTCCCTATTAAGGCATGGGGAGATTTACCCAAAATCACAGGACGTTTGAACCTTCTGCCAGACTGAAACCTCGTCCCGATCTTCAAGGTCAGCCGCTGTAGCCATTAAACCACATCCTCTCCCCTCTTGGAGATGGTGATGTGTCCCAGTAAAAATCATTTAACTGGTACAATGAAAGAGTGCTGTTTGAGCAAGTGATGAGAATGTGGCATATGATAAAAAATGTAATTTATTTTAAATGAATACTTAGAAAATCCTGCATTTTATATTGACTTGAAAGGTGCATGCCTTCCCAGCGGCACCAGAATCAGAATCCTGTGAATGAGGGGAAATGCAGGGTGGAGGCATTGTGTGGACTTTGTGCAGGGTTGAAAGGTTTAGCAGTGCATGCACCCGCCCTTTTTGTGCCGTAAATCACTGGGGCATGTGTCAATGTGTGTAAAACCGTGAAATCGAGCTTGGATACTTTCTGCCTGCCCCTGGTTCCGTCAAGCACTGCCGCACTTTAGCCCTGGTCCCTGGAGGACGGATAAAAACTGACCAGCGGTCCCGCAGCCCGGGAGACCGTGAAATCGAGCTTGGATACTTTCTGCCTGCCCCTGGAGCCGTCAAGCACTGCCGCACTTTAGCCCTGGTCCCTGGAGGACGGATAAAAACTGACCAGCGGTCCCGCAGCGCAGGAGACCGTGAAATCGAGCTTGGATACTTTCTGCCTGCCCCTGGAGCCGTCAAGCACTGCCGCACTTTAGCCCTGGTCCCTGGAGGACGGATAAAAACTGACCAGCGGTCCCGCAGCGCGGGAGACCGTGAAATCGAGCTTGGATACTTTCTGCCTGCCCCTGGAGCTGTCAAGCACTGCCGCACATTAGCCCTGGTCCCTGGAGGACGGATAAAAACTGACCAGCGGTCCCGCAGCGCGGGAGACCGTGAAATCGAGCTTGGATACTTTCTGCCTGCCCCTGGAGCCATCAAGCACTGCCGCACTTTAGCCCTGGTCCCTGGAGGACGGATAAAAACTGACCAGCGGTCCCGCAGCGCGGGAACGCGCGCGGGGCGTGCCCGGGCGCGGCCCGGGCGAAGACCGGGCCAAGACGGGCCCGTCTACGCCCGTCATAGACCGACAGAGGCCGGGCTGGGCCACATCTCTGACACATATGTTTTACTAGTAAGGGGGCTTGTGTTGGGGTTTCTTACTTGCATTTTGACTTTGGACTCTGGCGTAAAGCGTCTAAATATCCTGTTCTTGTAAATGTGCTGATGTTTAATGGTACTTTATTCTATATAGTAACGACCTGTTTGTGTCGGTTCAATTATGGGGAAAAGGAAAATAGTGAGTACATCTAACAAGAAATCTACTAATGCTGGTGAGCATTCTCGCCAAACCTTACTCACATACCTTACCGGAGCAGTAGGCACCATTGAACGCCAGATCACTACAGTTGAGGAGGCTTTAAAGCCGGGGGGGAGATCTGTCCTGCAGCGAAAACTGGTCATGATAATAACGAACTCCAGTCTAGTGTTGTGGGTGGAAATGGCTGCATAGCGATTACTGCTCACCACTTGTCTGGTAGTGAGCAGGAACACAATGTATCGCAGCAATTACAGCAACCGCCAAACAAGCGTGCCAGGAACCCGGACTCTTGTCAGAGTACCAGGCCCCCTACCCGAAAAGCCCTCATCTACAACCCGCAAAAGATATTCCAAAAGGGGAAAATGTACCACAGTTACCAAAGCAGAAAACTGGGAAAAGACTGTCATTAGCGCTAATATGCGCACCCAGTGCGAGGTAGGAAATTTAAATGCCAAACTGGATGCATTGGATACGTTTATTAGGGCAGGTTTAAACAACTTGACATCCAGATTAGACTCAATGGAGGCCAAATTAGCCAAATGTCTGAACACTTTATTTCCTTTACCATCTGATAGAATGACATTGCCTGGCCCTAGTGCGAATGACGACAATCCTAGTACTGGTGTCAAGTCAAGCTATGCCGGCTCTGCGGCAGCTGGATATAATGCGCCTGGTAATACATCTTCTCTGGGTACTAAACAACCCCGTTGTGTCGAGCCTGAGGTACATCCAGCTGCCACAATACCTATAACACCTATTGCGCCCAAGACAAGTCTTACTCCATCTTTAGCTAATGCTAACTGCGTGGTTACGTCCCATGGGAACCAACAGGCTGCATTGCTTGATTTACCACCAGCAGCCACACCATATGTAGTGGTGTTAATTAATGTTCCTACATTGACCCACGAGCTGGAAGAATCCTGGGAGAACTTGAGAAATAAATCCCTACAGTGGCTTGGCACTAGGTCAGGATTGACAGAGAAGCTATTTGAGAAGTTTAAGATGGTAAGGAGAGTGGGATGGTTAGGGAGAGGGCCTAAAAAATCTCCAGGAGATTGTATTGTATTGAATTTTAGATCACCAACATTAGTGAGACTGATTTTGAACAGGCTTGGTGTGTGTTTGAGTGACTCACACATTAGTGCCGTCCCCTTAGGATACTTCTATCAACCGCCATTAAGGAACAACATTAGATTTAACCCGGCGAATCCCACCCCGCATTACATGAGCCAGTTCCAATTCAAAACCGATTTGATAGTCTTAATTATCTCGAGGGTGTTGACTGACTGGGTTTGGGGGTCTTGACCCGAAGCACAATTACTGAGGGAGTGAGGGATTGCTGCACCAAGGGCCAATTGATGATGAGCTCTGAAGTTACAAAAACAGTGCAATTACCCAAGGAACCACAAGCAGATATAGAAGTGGTGGAAGATACCTATACAGAGAAGGCAGTCGTTTTGGAGCATACCCCCATGCCTCATAATGCTAACGTACCAATGTTTGTTGAGGGTATTGAGGGGAATAGTGACAGTTCAGGTAAAAATGATAATTGGAAGTTAGTATTTTGGAATGTGGCTGGCATGAAATCAAAAGTGGGAAATAAAGTCTGGGAGGATTTTGTAAGCAAATTCGAGATACTAGGCTTACAAGAAACATGGGTAGAAGAGCCAATTCATTTGTGTGGTTTTACAACATTCCATACCCCTGCAATTGGATCTACCCATGGCAGAGCTAAAGGGGGGCTATGTACCTATATTAGCAACCACCTTAACATCAAGAAAGCCTCATTAGTCACTACCAATAACTACTATCAAATTGTCAGTCTGGATATAAGTCAGACATCATGTGTGACAATAGTGAACTTTTATAATAATGTATCCGTGGCACTGCGGGAGGAAGTTTTTAGATCTCTGTATAAAGACTTAACCAACTCACAAACACAAACAACTAAAGACACTTTTGTTATATGGGGGGGGACTTTAATTGCTCTTTATGTCCAAATGCTGATAAGGGCACCTGTGGGTTATCACATGGTATAGATACTAGCCCTCCGCACTTTTCCCATATAACACATGGAGACCTCTTGAATAACATAGTATTCTCCTGCGATATGGAGTTTGCTAACAATCTTTGTATAACCGAGGTCCCTTTTAACCCTACTTTTAATGGACGAGGTGCCTTTTCAACAATAGACTATATTTTGATATCTAGCAGGCACTCCTCCCGTGTTGTGAGTTTTACTACCCACGATATTGCCTTAAGTGACCACTTCCCAATAAGTATCGATATTATGGCACCTTATAAAGACCTTAACACTAAAGGTAGAGGCATACATCCCTTGACGAATATTACCCTGAGCAGGCAAAATGGTTTTGCATTGAAATGGGCAAAAGTTGATCCGGAGGATTTTATTACTAAGTTAGTGAAGAGGTGCTACTGTATGTTCCAAGCTTGCCTCAATGAAAATTCCTCCCAACTAGTAATTATAGACAACTTTTTGACTATTACATCGCAAATAAAAGATATTCTTTGGATTAATGCTAAAAAAAGGGTGAACCATCAAGAAGGCTGGTTTGATAAGGCTTGCACCAAGGCTTACACGCACCTCAAATATACACTAAAGGCGATCGTGAAGGATCAGGATCTTATTAGGGAAGCCAGAAGAAATTACAAGAAGACACTGACTGTCAGGAGGAACCTTTTAAGAGAAGAAGCTTGGAATGCTTTGCATGAGGCTTCCATTGATCGGGATTCCTCTGCCTTCTGGAAGGCGGTTAATGCGCCCTTTCTGGCAGACAAACCTAAAGCCACTATTGAGATAGCTATTCCCGAGATAGAGTGGATTTCCCATTACTCCAAGCTTTATACTAATCAAACATTGGATACCCAGGGAAACATGTTACATGAGGCTGCTGTGGAGTCTACACCCATTTTTCAGGACTGTGGATTGAATTTTACCTTGTGTGAGGTTAAACTGGCTATATCGGCCAGTCTAGGGGGTAAGGCGCCGGGGCCGGATGGTATCCCGGTCGACCTTTTTAAGAATAATATGGAACTATGGGGACCACTTTTAACGTTACTTTTTAATGCATGTTGTTCTTGTGGGTTTTTATCATCCTGGTATGAATCTACCATAGTCCCTATTTTTAAAAAGGGTGACAGATCAAATCCGGCCTGCTATCGCCCAATTTCATTATTGGATTCTACCGTTAAAATCATTGGACGTGTGGTTTTGGATAGATTACATGTGTGGGCTGAAGATCATTCTATTCTAAGCGACCTGCAATATGGCTTCCGTAAGGGTCTAGGAACAATCGACCAGGGCTTAAATCTACATATTCTTTTAGACAAATACACCAAAGCTAAAAAGGAAAAGCTGTACTTGACTTTTGTTGATTTAACCTCAGCATTTGATTGTGTAGTTCATGAAAAGCTTTGGCAGATTTTAGAGGGGCTGGGGGTGGATAATCACATTATTTTATTTTTAAGGCAGTTATACTCGGGAGCGAAGGCAAGGGTTCGTTTTGGACAAGGGGGAGAGTGCACTAAGCACTTTAGGGTTTCTAGAGGAGTACAGCAAGGCTGTGTCCTTGCCCCATTCCTATTTTCTTTATATATAAATAATCTAGAAGGTGTCTTAGTAAAGGAGTGCAGGGACCTACCGATGGTAGCCACACAACCTATCCCTGCACTCCTTTATGCTGACGATGCGGTCTTGATGGCACGCACTCCCGTTGCTCTTCAAAGGGTAGTAACTTCTTTTACAGATTTCATGACCAATCTGGGCCTCACAATTAATTGCTCAAAAACATTTTCTATGAAATGTGGGATTGGGACTATCAAAAAGAAAAACTCTGTCTATATTAATACTAGGGCAATAGAGTGTACGGAAACCTTCTCATACTTGGGGATTTTATTTGATCAGTCAGGTTCTTGGAGCAGGGCCATTAAAGAAAGAAGGTTGTTGTTCAGCAAATCACTGATGGCCCTAACCAATTTCAGTAGGAAATTGGGTGGACGCCCTCCGGGTGAACTGCTACGAATCTATAGAGCTTCATGTGTGGCGATTGCCACTTATGGGGCTGGTATCTGGGGATACGCCAATGTTAATTCTTTACAATTGGCAGAAAACATCTTCCTCAGGTATCTTTTAGCAGTACCAGAGAGTACGTCAACTTTTATTTGTCACACTGAATTGGGTCTGCCGTATATCGGGGATGTGATTAAGATACAGCCTGTTCTCTTGTGGCATAGGGTTTGGATGACCGAAGAATCTGCTTTTAATCGCCAAGTTTTAAAGGATGCATTGGGTATTGATGGGACAAAACATATAAGAAGGTTGAAATACGTCAAATCTTTCTTGATTCAAATAGGCCATGCTGAATATTATAATGACCCACCCACTATGTGTAGGGTATCAAGGAAGGATCTTAAAAATATTTGCTTGCTATACATGAATGAAGTCAGATTTTCAAGCGAGATGGCCAAGACTTCCGTGGTAGCACACCATCTTACCTTGACTTCGATAAATGCCTAACCATATATTCTGTTAACTACTAGGGATTATGACAGGTTTCTGTTGACACGATTTAGACTAGACATTCTGCATCGATCTTTGAGTTTCCCAGAGGTAAATGATTGGTCTAGAATACTCTGTAATTGTCCATGTGACGATATATCAGTCCAGTCATCTATTCATATTATGTTTTTCTGCACATTTTATTCGAAGCCTAGGAAAACATGGATTATTCCTGTTCTAAAAAAACTGGGACTGAGACAATGTCGACCATCATTTTTGGCTTTGCAGTATTTGGACAACGTTTATGTTATTGCCTCTGTAACCGTGTTTTTAAAAAATGTTTTTAGATGTCGTAAGTCAATTGTGATGTCTTAACTAAGTTTTTTATCCTGCATCTCTTGATTTTTTATCCATTTACTGTAAAAATTTGTGGAAATTTGGTGTAATATTTTAACTGTGCTTTTATGGTTATTTTTTTAATAACCGAATAAAGTTCATTTGAATTTGAATTTGAATTTGTGTATGATTATATTCTTGTTTTAGGCACAAGCCTCACCTTACACCCAACAATAGTATATTGGTTTCTTTTTGCGCGCCTAGGATGTCAGCAGAACAAGCGATAGACAGTTTTGCCAGTCACTGTCTTTGTTAAAACTGATTCACAATTGCTTTATTAACATTCTTTCTTTCTCAAATTTGCTAGAAAATGCACCCTTGCCCTCTCTTTTTTTCAAAACTTTCTCTGGGGGAGAACCCCCACCAAACCCCCGTTGGTGGTTCAGGCTTGCTCGCTGCGCTCACTCGCTACAGTGCTGTACGAAAATTGTTTTACACCTCACCACCTTCAAATGTCACCAGCGGCCACTGCTCTGGACAAAAATGATAACTCACTCTAACTCATACTGAGCTACTTGCTAGGACTGAAAACTGTGATCAGCAGGGTACAAACAGTTCTTTTATGCGTGGTCCGGAAGCAACTGTCCGTCTTAATTAGATTGTCGTCTGTAATGTGAGCAACCGACCGATCTCTAGATTCCACTTCTCAACTAAAATTGCTGATAGGGCTATGAATGCAGAGATCACAGCTTTTATTGAAACTCAAGAACTCTTGACTCAACACAATGCGGATTTAGAAGCCACCACAGTACCGAACTCGCTCTGATCTCAGCTTCAGAACAAGTCAAACAAACTGTTGATGTGGGAGGTAGTGCTGCATTAGTTCTGTTGGACATATCTTCAGAGTTCAATACAGTCAACCACAACACACGTTCGGACCATCTCACAGCTATTGGGATAAAAGGTCTCATACTATCTCTACTCAAATCTGTTCTTGCCGATCCAGAACAGTTTGTGGCTTTGGAAGATCTCTGTTCTCCTATCGTCTCACTGCTTAGCATAGACCCCCAGGGATCATTGCTTAGCCCCACTTTTTTTTATTAGTTATGTTGCCTCGTTGGCCAAACTGATTGAGTCCTTTGGGTTCTCGGTGGTGTCCTACGCAAATGACACACAAATTGTGATATCAGTAACCAGTAATCCTGATGAAACTGCCACATACTTACATGACTGCCTGCTCCAGGTTGGAAGCAGGATGTCCTCAAACTCCTTAAAGCTTAACTCCAACAAAACTGAGGTCCTGCTCTTCTGGAGAAATATACCTTCTGGTCCCCAACCTGAAGGGTGCTGGAATTGGGCTCTCAACCCACCCCAGTTGACAAAGTAAAGAACCTTGGAGTCGTTTTTGATAGTAATCTATCCTTTAAGGGAAACATCAATTCTGTCACCTCTGCATCTTTTTTCATTTTAAAACTTCTTAGGAAGACACTTCCTTTTATCCCTCTTTATCTTCAAAAAACAGTGATATCAGCCCTGGTACTTTTGAAGGTTGATTACTGTAATGTCCTTTTTGTCAACATTAAGACGAAATCCTTGACCAAAATTCAAATTGTTCAGAAAGCTGATGCACACTTGATTTTAGACATTTAAAATGCAAATCTGCCTCTTCTGCACTTAGACATTTACACTGGCTTCCAGTCAAGAAGAGCATCGATTTTAAAGCTTTGTGTATTGATTTGAAATCTCTTCATGGTGCTGGTCTTGATTACCTTAAAATAGATTCCAGTGCTACATTCCTTCTAGACCTCTCCGGTCTGCATCAGAGCACAATCTTATAGTGCTAAATTCAGGAAAGCAAACGGGGGCCCCAGAGGATTTGTGGAGGGCAGAACCAGATTATTTATTTATTTATTTGCAAAGTTTTAGAAAGCGCAAACATGACCCAAAAAAGGGTATCAAAGAGGCTACAAGGCAAGAGTTTTAAAACAAGGGTGCAGTACAAAATAAAACACAAGAAGTAACTAAAATGTTACAGCAGGTAATACATCAGAAAGGACCTCTGAAGAGAAACATAACAAATTTAGAGCGATCGCTAAAAAGATTGTCAAGCTGGTGATGGAAGTGGATTAAAGATGGCATCAGAGCTATTGCAATAGATGATCGTTCAGTATTGGCCACTTGACATGTTTTTTGAAAGAGGTAGTCGATGGGGTGGATCTGATTTCCGGAGGAAGAACATTCCAAATTCTAGGAGCAAGACCAGAGAAGGCATGGTTTTAAGTTATTTTCTTATTGAATTTGGGTTGTTTCAAAAGTAGAGTGTTAGAGCTTCTTAAGATCCGACTCGAGCCAGATAGCTCAAGTATTTTTGCTAGGTAGATGGGGGTGTTGTAGCGAATAGCTTTGTCTGTCTGGCAAGCAATCTTGTAGCGAATCCTTGCTTCAATGGATAGCCAGTTAAGCTGAATTAAGTCCAGAGTGATATGGTCATGTTTTCTGGAGCCCGTGATGAGTCTGGCCGATGCGTTAAGAGTGGCTTTAAGGGGAGCCAGACTCACTTTAGGAAGACCGGCAAGGGTCGCCAAACCATATTCCAAGCATGAGATAACTAGGGATTGGACAGCTGCCTGGATGTCCTCAGGAGGCAATAATGGCTTGACTTTCCTTAGGGTGTTGAGCTGATGATCTGCACCCCTAAAGAGTGGCACTAATGTGAGCTTTCATGTTTAGTTATTTGCCCAGGGTGATGCCTAACGATCTACCAGAGTCAACAACATGAGGAGTGAAGTTGAGTGCAGAGAGTTGTTTGATCCAGTGTTGGGTAGGAGCCGATTGGTTGTAGAGGAAAATCAGAAGGAATTCTGTTTTAAGGGAGTTTAGCAACAGATGATTATGTGTTAGCCACTGTTGCGTTTTCCAAAGCACTTCATTAAGAGTCTTTATGTCATCAGGAGAGGAGATCTTCAAATAAAGTTGCATATCATCAGCATACATATGGTATTGAATGTTGGAGTCATTCATAATATTGGAAAGAGGTTCCATAAATAGGTTGAAGAGTGTGGGAGACAGTGCAGAACCTTGAGGTACTCCAATCATGACCAGGGTACTGGCAGCAGGTGATTGGTTAACTTTGATTCTTTGGGTACGGTTATGTTAGAAAGGAGCAAACCAATTTAAGACAGGGCCCGATAACCTCATGCTGTGTTGAAGAATAGCAATCAGGTTTTCATGTTTAACAGTGTCAAATGCTGAAGACAAGTCATGAAGGATAAGAAGACAAGGGACATTTTGATCAAGGGATCTCAAGGCGTCATCAACTATGTGGGTTAGTGCTGTTTCAGTGCTGTGCCCTGCTCTGAAACCAGCCTGGTAAAGGTCAAGGAGCTGAAAATTTCTTGATGTGGTTGCAGAGTTGTGTGTGGACGTAATTTCGCTAAAATCATGATGCTAGTGATCACACGGAAATTAGTGGGATCCGTTAAGTCAACATTAGGCTTCTTGAGGATGGGAGTGACTTGTCCCATCTTGAGGCAGTCAGGAATACTCCCCTGTACGAGAAATTCTTGAATGATCCGGGACCAGAGTGGGAGAATGTCTGAATTGAGATCTTTGAGAAGTTTAGCAGGAAGAGGATCGTTGAAGTGGTTAGAGGGTTTGAGAGATGCCAGGGACAGTGCCAGCTCAGCAGCATCCGGGAGCAGGAAGGAGTTCCAAGAAGCGTTGTTTTTAGGAGAGCCGACAATGGGGTGTGAAAAAGTAATCTCTGCCTTAGGTACACCCACTGCAGGGGAACTCAAAAACTGCTGGTTAGTTGTGGCATATTGCAGTTCAAGTACAATTTTCCTTGCCTTCTCCGAAAAGTGAGCTGAGAAATCTTCCTCACTGGGGTAGGAGGTCATGGGTGCCGAAATGTGGTTCATGGTATGAGTGGCTTGTTGTTTGATGATTTCAAACTGTTTATTGGATCTATTTTTAGAACTGTCCAGCTGGGCCCTGAAGTGATCTGATTTTGCACTGCGAATGTGTTTGTTGTAAGCACTTCTCATCCTCCTTAACTGCCTGAGGCTTGTAGTGAAAGGAGAGTTTCTCCATTGTTTCTCAAAAAGCCTAAATTTGCGACATTCTTCATTTAGGGAATCATTAAACCAGGGTTTTGATTGGTCGGAATCCTTTTGAGTTGCATGGGAGCGATAGAGTCAACTTTACTTGACATGGATTTGATGTAGTGATCTGTTAGGTTGTCCACATCAGACATGTTAGGGGGTGGCTGAAGCAAGTTCTTGTTAATGGTAGTCGGATTATTGAAGTTGATGTCTCTCAGATTGCGAACCACCTGTTTGGTTTTAAGCAGTTGACCTTGTCTGAGCAGGACTTTTTCCAAAATGTGAAAAGAGATTTGGTGATGATCCGACCAATCATAAGGTATAATATCATCAAGAAGTACAATGTTGTCTCTAGCTATGATACGGTCCAGAGTGACGCCTTTATTGTGGGTGGGACCATTGCAAACCTGCATGAGGTTGAGGTCGGATTTGAAAAGGATAACTGATCTGTTAGCTTTCAGGAAAGCACTTACAACATGGCTGTTTAACAAATAATATTAATTCCTTTCTTTGTGCAACCCACCTCTCTGAGACAAGCTCCTAGACTCCCCAGGGCATTAGTCTTGTCTACAAATTCTTTTTTCATTTCATGTTAGACAGAGTGTAGGAAAGTAGGATCTGCTTCTTATCATTACCCCCACTTTTTGCTAAATGTGATACTGTTTTTGACTAGTCTGACTCGGATCCTGCTAATCAGGACCCCAGTCTATCTGCTTTCTCCCTAAACTGTTGTGATATGTAATTAGGTACACTCCAGATTGGATACTGGGGTACCCTTGTCAGTCCCTAGTGTATGGTACACATGTACCCAGGGCATAGGTATCACAGAGGCCTCACATGGGCTGAAGCATGTATTATGCCAAAATGGAACTAAAGGCCTGCCATTGCAGCCTGTGTATGATGGTGCATATACCACTCACTTAAGATATAGGTTTACTATATCTAAGGGTCACTACACTTAAAACTTATAAGTCACCCCTGTAACAGGCCTTAACAATCCTGAAGGCAGGGTGCTTCATTCTAAGTGAGAGGGTGCCACTGCATGAGCACCTCCCAGACAGGATTTAGTGTATTAGGGCTGGGTGGGTGCACTTTCCAGCCACCAAAAGTCTGTATGAGGGGCATATTTGGTGTCCCTGCGCATAATCCAGTTCAAACCAGTCCTGGGAGCCGATGGCACCTGCTCTGGCATGAAACGCAACAAAGGACATAGTAGTAGCATCACCCCTGTCCAGACCCTCCCCTAGAAGGGTCCCCTGAATCTTTCCAACCCTCTCCCGTGCGTACAAAAGGGCTTACCTGGCTATAGGACCCTAGAATCGATGTGGACAAGATTCTGAACCAGAAACAACTGAACTTCGACCGTCTGGACACTCTAGACTTCGCTGGACTTCATTTGGGCCCGACTATATCTCCCTCTCAGTCTGAAGCATCTACCTTTCCGGCTCTGTGCAGGACTTGTGGAGCATCAAGGACAACTGAAGATATGTCCCTTGGAGTGAAAGAGTCACTCTCCTGCATTCACAGGTAGGTTTCTAAGTCCCTTGAGGTCTGAGCTGCCCTCTTACCAAGCTTGAAGCCAGAATGTCTTGTGGGGGCTGCAATACCCGTGCACCTGTGCACTGCATTCATTTGCCGTTGCATATGCTTGTTGGCAAGTGCACTGGGCTCTGAGTAGCCCCAACCTCTGGCATCATTTCTACCAAGAACTCTGGCCTCCTCATACCGAGTGCTCCATGGGCTGCTGTTTAGTGAAATTGTCCGAGATCCCCTCGCGACTACTGTGCCTCTGGCCTGTGGGTCCACTTGAGGGTCAACTTTACTTTTCTTGGGCTCCCCTGGTTGCTCCAGGCCTCCTGAGTCCCCTTGCTTTGGAGAGTCTCCTGGACCTTGCTGGTCCAAACCGTAACCTTCCTTGACCTTCTGCGTGGGTTGCTTTGCCGAGGCACCGACCCATCAGAACTCGACATCCTTCGTGGGACAGCTCGTATCCAGCTCCTGGTTGTCCTCAACATCTCCTGGTTCTTGTGGCTGCAGAGTCAAGGACCTCCATCAACACACCTGAAGCACCCGTCATTGGTGGGCATTCGTCTACCGAGCCCCTGGTCAACCCTGAGTGACCCAGACTCCGTCCCCTCTGCTTTGAGGTACTCTTTGACCAGAATCCACCTTTGAATTCCAATGGACACTTTTCTTCCTTCCAGCAGTAGCTCTTCTTCTAAGTCCTCCATTGAGATCGGCGGCGGTTTCCGACGCCACTTTAGATACTATGCACCCGGCATCCCTAGGATAGGTAGCTCTGGTACTTTGGTATCCATGGGTCCGGTGGGTCTCCAACCTCCTAACTTCCACGGGGTTTCTTCGAAGTCCACTAGGAAGGGTCCTTGATCTTTAAAACTTCAACCGTGACTTCCCCATAGAATTGTATGGAGCACGCGGTCGTGTTCCCACACTACACTCGTCCTCCTTGGGGTCCAACTTACTCACCTTGGGTGGTTCCTTGGGGTCCCAGCGATTCTACAACCTCTAGACTCTGTCTTGGCTCGAGTCCTGGTTCTTATACCACTATTTTAGTAAATGGTTTGGTCTCTCCCTGGAGCTCACTGTGTATTAGTGCTAATTACTATTGTTTCTATGCTACAGTATGGTGTACTTTGTGATTATCTCCGTGTAGGAGATACTGTGTCATACTAGAGAGTGTTATATTAATAAATACATATTTTTATAACTACTGTGTGGTTCTCCTTTCATTTAACCAATACTGTAAGTTTGCATTCTGGTACAACGAGTTGCTTAACATTCCTTCAAGACTAAGCCTGAAGGCTGCTCTCCACAGCTACCACTTGGATAGCTTTCTAAGGTTATCTTTGAGCTCTTAAATCACCATAATGGTTGTTTGGACTGGTGAAAGGTGTCCACTTAAATTAGTGGACAGCATATACCAGGCCAAGTTCTCACATTGGTGTGCAGCGGTTGGGATTCAAGCCTGCATTGTTTTACCAGATACATCTTTGTATTGATTAACTAAAAACCACTAGTACTAGGTACATATAATACTAGCTTAGAATAATTAAGTTCTACTGAACTTAGGGTTGGGTAAGTCATGGGTTAGCACACCCTTTCTCCAACCTCAGAGAGGTTAGATCTCCCTAGGTTAGATAGGTGCAACACCTCACCACATGTCTACTAAAGGAGATGCCAGTGGCTCTCTGCCTTCTAAATACAGTGAATTTTCATTCCAAGAATTGAAAGCTCTGTGTGCCTTTAGAAAGTTGAAGACAGGGAGAAGTGGCAACATGTCTAATAGAGATGTGACTGTTAGGTGAGCTCTGGAAGACTCCTGGGTCAGATGAGCAAGACAGAGTGGGTGGGACAGGGAATGAGGACAGATCAGGAGGTGACACTTTTTATGACCTGGAATCTAACTCTGACCAGGGAGAACCTAATGGTTCTCATCAGGATAAGTCAGATCTTTCAGAGGAGGATTGAGGAGGCAATGATGGCCCTTTATTTATTCCTCCTGGAAGAGTGCAGAGTTTACCAAGGAGATCTAGATCTCCCCCTGCATTCGAGACAGTATGTAGAAACCTCTGTATCTAGCAAGAGGGACCACTATTTAGACAGGGAATACCAGTTGCTTGATCTTGAGAAAGCTAGGCTTAGGCTCAGGCAAGAGCAATTGGCCCTGGATAAAGAGTTCCTAGGAGTCCAGAGAGCTAGAAAAAAGTCAGGAATATAGTCCCATGGTGGCAGCAACAGTGTCCCTAGAGTTAAGGAACATTCCTTTGATAATAGGAACATGAGCAAAATTGTCCCGCGCTACCATGTTGGCGATGACATACATAAATGGATTACTGCTTTAGAGAGGGCCTGTAAAGTCCAGAGTGTCTCTTAGGAGCATTGGGCAACTATCTTGTGGCTTCCCTTTGCTGACAAAGGTAGAGATAAGCTCCTCACTGTTAGAGAAGACGATGCTGACACTTACTCAATCTTGAAAAGGGTTCTCATTGATGGGTTTGGCTTAACCACTGAACAGTACAGGATTAAGTTCAGATACACCAAGAACACACAGAATCAGGATTGGGTAGACTTTGTGGATAGCGCCATTAAGGCTCTGGAAGGCTAGTTGCTTGGCAGCAAAGTGAATGATTTCAAGGGATTGTACAATTTGATTATGAGGGAGCAGATCCTTAATAATTGCCAAAATCAGTTATTACATCAATTTCTGGTTGACTCTGATCTGGCTTCTCCCCAAGAATTGTGAAAGAAGGCAGATAAGTGGGTCAGAACCAGGGTGAAGCAGAAAAACCAGAACAATGGTGGTGATAAAAAAGAAACAAGATTCTAAAACTCCAGATAAGGGTAGGGACAAGGCAAAGATCAAAAACAGTCTTCATCAGGGCCCCAAAAACCTGCATCTCGGCGGGAGTCACAATCTAACAAAGGTAAAGGCAAAAAGAAACCTTGGTGTTATCTTTGTTAACAGAAAACACATTGGGCAAGAGACGCTGGTTGTCCAAAAGCCAAGGAAAATCCTCCTACCACCATTGCCCCTAATGCAACTGCACCCCCTAGCACAAGTACAGGCACCAAGGGATTAGTAGGGTTAACCTTGGGCTCTGAGATGGGTTCTGGCCTAATCAGAACTCCTGCTCAGGCTGTGCTTGTCTGTGATGATGGCATGGATCTTGTCACCTTATTTGTGAGTCCCAGTAACCTGGGCAAATATAGATAACAGCATTTAATCAATGCTAAGGAGGTCATGGCATATAGGGACACAGGTGCAAGTGTCACTATGGTGACAGAGAATCTTGTGGGGCCTGACCAAATCATATATTTGGAGAAATGTACCAAGTGACCAATGCTAACAATGTCAGGACTGACCATTCCTTGGCAGTTGTTAATTTCAGCTGGGGATGGGTAACTGGCCCTAAGAAAGTTGTGGTTAGCTCAGTCCTTCCAGTGGAGTGTTTGTTGGGCATTGATTTTGGAAACTTCGGCTTGGAATGAGGTGGAACTAAGGACTCATGTAACAGTGCTAGGCATCAATGCAGATGTGTTTGCTGTGGCCAGGTCACATGCAACACTGGCTAACACTGAACAGGCCCTGGATCCTGGAACAATGGACCAAGTGCTTCCAAGAGAAAGAGCAGGAGGGGTAGGGCTGTGTATTCCCCCCAGACTCAGTGTGAGGATCAGTCTCCTGAGGGAGATGATCTCAGTCCCTGTGAAGGAACTATCTCAGATGAACTGGAACCTGATCAGGATGAGCTCTTGGGGACAACAGGCCCTTCCAGGGCAGACTTGAGTTTGGAGCAGCAAACCTGCCCCTCCTTTGAACCCCTCAGAAAGCAAGCTGGTGCTGAGGCTGCTGGGAGTGTCAGTGGATCCCACAGGATCTATTGGGATGAAGGACTCCTGTACTCAGAGGGTAGAGACTCCAAGCCTCGTGCCACCAGGAGGTTGGTCATACCGCTGATGTTTAGGGGCTTCCTACTCACCTTGGCACATGGCATTCCCTTAGCAGGACACCTAGGCCAAGGTAAGACTTGGGACAAGCTTGTCCCTCACTTTCACTAAGGCCCACCTCATACCACTATCTGTGGTGGGGGTTCCCTTTAAGAGGGTTGGGATTGATATAATTGGTCCCATGAACCCTCCTACAGCATCTGGACACAGTTAACAGTTATATTCTAGTGGTGGTGGATCATGCCACTAGGTATCCAGAAGCAGTACCCCTTAGTACCACCACAGCCCCTGTGGTAGCCAGGGCCCTCCTGGGAATCTTTTCCAGAGTGGGTTGCCCTAAGGATGTTCTAACTTACAGAGGTACAAACTCCATGTTAAGTTACATTATTGCAATGTGGAAGGAGTGTGGAGTGAACTATAAGTTCAGCACACCCTTTCACCCACAATGCAATGGGTTAGTTGAAAGGTTCAACAAAACCCTCAAGTGCATTATCGTGGGTCTCCCAGAAAAGCTTAGGCGAAAATGGAATGTCCTGTTGCCCTGCCTTCTCTTTGCCTAATGAGAGGTCCCACAGAAGGGGGTTGACCCAGGGATGGTGGCCGGCTGGGGTCAGTAGACCTCCATGTCTGGGACTGTTTTTAAATAAAGCAGTTTCAAAAAAATGCAGACCCTTTTCCTTAAAAGAAAATGGGATGCATTTTTTTTTTTTAATGAAACATTTTTGTTTAATTTTTTAAGGGCAGGTAGTGGTCCCTGGGAACACTGCCTGCTCTGAAAAAATGTTTGCGCACCCATTCACAAAGGGGACGGTGTCCCCTGGGGACCCCTTCCCATTTGCAAATGGTTTACCACCCTCTTGAAGAGGGTGGTAACCTGCGAGTGTTTTGCAACCGCAATTGCAGTCGCAAGCCATTCTTACATAGGGTTCAGACTGGCTATTAGAAAGGGATGCCCTCGGACCACCCCTTCCTAATACCGAGTCGATAACCCTATTTTGAGAGTCGCTATTTAATTAGCAACTCACAAAATAGGGTTAGTACATGGCCCACAGGTTTTTTGTATGCACAAACGGGTCTAAAAACCATTTGCGCATGCAAAAATCCGTCGTACATTTGGCTCCAAGTGTTCCTAATTGTAATCCACAAGATTAGCATTAAAAATGGCACTAGACCTAACTACATTCCCTTTTCATTGACTGATGTGTATACCAATATTTATTCAAAGCAAGGGCTAAGCTATGAATGGTGAATCAGGTGCAGTGACACCAAGGCACAGGGCCTAAGTGCCTTCTACCCCCTATTTGATCTATTTTACAACCCAAAGAGCAGTCAGGGGTTCCACTGTTCTTGCTTGCACTGAGGCCAATGGCAGCCGTACTATGTCACTGATTCCAAGGTCCTCCCCAATTTGTGGGGGAGAGTGATGCTGAAAATGATCAATGAAAATCAAGTTGGATTATTTAAAGGGAAAGAGGGGATTCACATTGTTCAACAATTAATGGCCATGGATAACTTTGCTCTTGGTACAATATCCCTGGATGTGAGAAAACATTTGATCAGAAAATTGAAATAAATGTGGTCTCAGGCATTCCTTTGTCTATAAATTGAAGTATCAAAAATGGTAATGGGTAGGATGCTTGAATTAATCTCAGCCACTGGTAATTACTTGGGGCGGCATGCAAGTCCATAGTTCTTATGCCCACAGTGACACTCAATATTAGACCCAGCCATGTATAAATCAGTTTTGATCTTGCTCCAATAGGAGAAGTCCACCCTGAACTGTCATTTCAGGGCCTCTCTCAACCAGAACACAAGTAAGCCAAGTCTGGTTTTGCCTTATTGAGGCTTGTCAGTGAGATGCAGCTTGGTTCTAGTGGCAAAGTGAGCACGGGACACACATCTGGGCATAGCTTTGAACTCAGGATGCTGCACTGAAGTATACGGCAAAGGGATGGGTATGACATTGGAATTAATCTCAGCCACAGGTAATTACTGGGGGCTACACTCCAGTCCATCATTTTTTGCCTGCAATGCCTCCTCAGATTAGACCCAGCCATATGCAAATCAGTCTTAAACCTGCTACAAAAGTAAAAGTCCAGTCGAACTGCCAACTCAGGTCCTCTTTCTACTGGAACCAAGCAACCTAAGATCGGTTTCACTTTGAATGGGGCTTGTTAACCTGGTTGTTTCCAGTGGCAACGTGAGCCCGGGACATATGTCTGGGGATACCCATCAAACTTAGGGCATCGGACTAAAGTATACAAAAATGTAATGGGAAGGGTGTTTGAATGAATCTCAGCAGACGTGGGTCCCATGCTCACTGTACCACTGAACCTAAATACAAGTGACTGACGAGCCTCAGTCAGGGCGAAACTGGTCTTGGGTTGCTTGTGTACCAGTGCCGGGAGGATCTGGGCTGGCAGTATGGGTCTAACTTTTCTAAATGGAGCAGGGTCAAGACTGATTTGCATGTGGCTGTTTTGAAACTGAGGTGGAATGGTGGCCAAAAGAACCAGGCGTAGGAACGCTACTGAGGGATTACTAGTGGTTATACATATTGCAAGCATTGCCCCCATCACCTTATTTGTGTTTGATGCATTGCCCTAATGGCAATGGTAGGCCTAGATGTGGCTCCTGTGCTCACTGTGCCAGCGGACCCAAGCTACACCTGAATGACGAGCCCAAATCAGAGCTAAACTGATCTTGGGTTGCTTGCGTTCTGATCAAGGGGAACCAGGCCTGGCATTTTGGCTGAACTGATCCTATTGGAGCAGGGTCAAGAATGATTGGCATACGGCAGGGTCTAAACTGAAGTGGCATGATGGGCAAAAGAACCATGGATTGGAATGCTAACTGAGCGATTGCCAGTGGTTGCGCACTTTGCTACCATTCCTCCTTTCACCTTTTATGTGTTTTAAGTAATGTTTTAATTACCATGGGTATGCCCCGATATGGATCCCATGCTCACTGTGCATCTGGAACCAAAATAACCAGATTGATGAATCCGAATCAGGGCAAAACCGATCTTTTGTTCCGTGTTTTTCTGGCTCTAAGATAAGCATAAAAGTCAAAACGAGAAAAGGAGTAACAAAGAGAGTCTGCCAGGTTGTACTGCACTGGCCACCAGAATGCAGAATGTGTAGTCAACATCTGCTGTGTTTAATGGTGATAGTGCAGTATGTCTATATGTCTGTGAAGCCTTGGCATTCATATGTGGCTAGTAGCTCCTATGTGAAGGAGGAATAAAACACATGTGGGGATAGTGGTCCTACGGAGTTCTTAAGATAGAGTGGACCAGTGAGGGTAAGCACTGATGTCCAGCTATTAACCCAAAACGTCAGTCCTGTGGGTTTGGACCCAACATTGTTAATATTTGGTTTGTGGGATCGCAAATGCTATGTTGTTATTGACTCTGATTAGAGTCTTAGAGGTCCATTAGGATGGCGGGCGGAAAAACACCCCGACAGTCATGGAAGCGGAAAACAACCGCCCGCCGGCACGTGGGAAAACCGGCGTCCAAATTAGGATTAACTGCCCAAAAAATCCGATCGCGGTGGAACGAGGCCAAGAAAAACCTCCCATAGCAGGCGGAGATGGCCAAAATCCGTCTGCGGCGGTCAGAATCGCGGCGGAAAAACAACAACCCGCCACAAGTATAGCAGAGACACGGCCCCAGAAATAAGCATATCGCCGACAGTCCCGCGGTACGTACCGCTGTCTTCGACCGCCGCGGTCGCACAATGGGATGAATGGAAGAGCCAGCGGAAGAGCTGAAGCACAGCCACCGCGGCGGATGAACCGTCAAAAATATGGCGGACAAAGCTAAATCCCCCAAAAAAAGAAGGCCTAAACGTGCTGACAGGAGAGGCAAAGGACACAACATCACTAGCCACACCACACACAGCACCACCACCACCTCCACACCAGCACAATTAACCCCCATGCACAACACACACCATACACAGCACAACTACAGCCACCACTCACACTCCTGCACCCACAATCACTTTGCTCACCACACACCATGGCCACATAGAAAATGCCCAAATTCACTGAGAGTGAGTTGAAGGTCATGGTAGATATGATAGTCAGAGTGGAACCACAGCCTTTTGGTACCCTGGTCCAACAGACACCATTAGCCACAAGGACACAACTGTGGGCAAGGATAGTCCAAAGGGTCAGTGCAGTATGGACCACCCCAAGATCAAAAAAGGAGATCATGAAGCGTTGGCATGATCTGAAGAGGGTGGTCAAGGAGAGGAGGAGCAAGAACCGTGAGCTGGCTCAGAGGACTTGTGGTGGCCCTCCCATTCCACAAAAACCGTTCACACAATGGGAGGAGAAGGTGCTTGCCATACTGCATCCAGAGAGTCTCACAGAAGTAGCCGGGGGAGTGGAGGCTGGTAAGTACAAACAAATGACTACCGCCACTCTGCCATGGACTTGCTTGCACAACGACAAAGCTACACCACCTAGGACTCATACCATCCATCTGTACCACACACTCACAAAAACATGGCTCACAGATCCAACATTCACCCACTCCCATTCACCACAAATATAGCTACCAACATAACCATGGGGGCATGTGTACAGGCAGACAACACTACAACTCCCACCAGGCCCTCTGGCACACAGCATCAGCAAGACGGATCCCTCACCCCACCCCACCCAGAAGCATGTGTCAGCCATTACACAACCCACATCAAACTCACAGGTAGGTAGCCATCTTCCCTGGGAGGGTGTCTAGGGGTGGGAGGCCTGTACCACTACTCCCAACAGGCCCTCTGTCCCATACCTCAGCACGATGGAGCCCTCCACCACCCCACCCAGGAGCAGTTGGAAGCCATTGCAGTACACCAAACAAACTTACAGGTAGGTAGCCATCTTCACAATGAGGGTGTTTTGGGGTGGGAGGCCTGTACCACTACTACCACCATGCCCCCTCTCCCATACCTGAGCAGGATGGAGCCCTCCCCCACCCCACCCAGGAGCAAATGTCAGCCATTACACAACCCACATCAAACTCACAGGTAGGTAACCATCTTCCCTGGGAGGGTGTTTGGGGGTGGGAGGCCTGCACTACTACTCCCACCATGCCCCCTGTTCCACATCCTATCAAGATGGATCACTCCCACCACCCCACCCAGAAGCATGTGTCTGCCATTACATCACCTCACCTGTAGCCATCTTCCCTGGGAGGGTGTCTGGGGGTGGGAGGCCTGTACCACTATTCCCACCATGCCCTTTCTCCCACACCTGAGCAGGATGGAGCCCTCCCCCACTCCACCCAGGAGCATGTGTCAGCCATTACACAACCCACATCAAACTTACAGGTATGTAGCAATCTTCCCTGGGAGGGTGTTTGGGGGTGGGAGGCCTGAACGACTACTCCCACCAGGCCCCCTGGCCCACAGCATCAGCAAGATGGATCCCTCCCCCACCCCACCCAGAAGCATGTGTCAGCCATTACACAACCCACATCAAACTCACAGGTAAGTAGCCATCTTCGCTGGGAGGGTGTCTGGGGCTGGGGGGCCTGCACCACTACTCCCATCATGCCCCCTGTCTCACAGCCTAGCAAGATGGATCCCTCCCCCACCCCACCCAGAAGCATGTGTCAGCCATTACACAACCCACATCAAACTCACAGGTAAGCAGCCATCTTCGCTGGGAGGGTGTCTGGGGCTGGGGGGCCTGCACCACTACTCCCATCATGCCCCCTGTCTCACAGCCTAGCAAGATGGATCCCTCCCACCACCCCACCCAGAAGCATGTGTCAGCCATTACATCACTCTCATCAAACTTACAGGTAGGTAGCCATCTTCACAGTGAGGGTGTTTGTGGGTGGGAGGCCTGCACTACTACTCCCAACATTCCCTCTGTCCCACACCTGAGCAGGATGGAGCCCTCCCCCACCCCACCCAGGAGCAGTTGGAAGCCATTGCAATACACCAAACAAACTTACAGGTAGGTAGCCATCTTCACAATGAGGGTGTCTGGGGTGGGGGGCCTGCACCACTACTCCCAACATCCCCTCTGTCCCACACCTGAGCAGGATGGAGCCCTCCCCCACCCAGGAGCATTTGGAAGCCATTGCAGTACACCAAACAAAGTTACAGGTAGGTAGCCAGTACGTGCACCCATCCATTTTAAAATAATCTAATGGTGCCATATGACAACACCAGCCTTCTCATTGCACAAAGAGGAATATCTACCCCATTGCCAAACACAGTGTGCACACAGTTAAGCTAAGGAAACTGTCACAGCTACCACACCAATGCACAACTAGAAGAAAGTCGGGGCACAATCATGCACAGCACCTATTGACAGGTGCATCGCCATGGGGCCAGAGCAGCAAGGATCATTCGAAAAATAAGACTGCTTGTGTGGTGGTAGAAATCAAGATATGCACATGACAGGATAAAGGGATGCAGGAGATGACAACGGCCAGTCCATGACCAGATGTGACGTCTGCCAGGTCAGACAAATAAACAAGGAGTTCTCAATTAAACACATGTTGTGCCAGGCCCTAGATGGCAACAAGTCCCTGTAAACCTCAATCGTGCACGGGTCGCATGGTATGCCTTGATGCCTCACACCATGGACAAGTAATGCCTGTACCACTGCATCATGTCAGGAAGCACAGTACTGCACATAGTCAATAATGTGATGATATGTCAATTGTGCAGTGTACAAAAAGTGAATGACACACAGCTAATACAAAGCTTGCCTGGTGCACTGCAATGACCATTTCACATCTGACCCACAGGTGACCAAGAACTCACTGCAGAGGACAACACCAGCAACCTGCAGAGCCAGTCTCCACCCCCGGTACAAGGACTCTCGGATTCCATGGGCGATGAGCTCGAGGCCGGCCCATCTGGTGTGCCAGGGAGCAACAGGTCCCAGGACCCCATCGTCCCCCCACCACATCTGCAGCATCAACAACTCCACAGCAGACCCCTTCTGTCACGGCCTATGCGGCCACCGCCACCGCCACCACCACCACCTCCACCACCACCACCACCAGTGCTGCCTGCAACACCCTCCCTGTCCCAGAGAAGGTCCAGCACACACCACCAATGGAGGAGGGCAGGGAGAGGATGTGGGTGTCCACAGTGGTGAGGTGACAGGTCTGTGGCAGCAGGGCAGGTGGGAGGGGCAGGGTCACCCAGGGACACCAGGAGGCTGGGATCCATTCCCTGGAACACACCAGAGTCCTGGGTGCATACGAACAGGCTCAGGGACAAATGGGCTGGTCGGACCAACTGTTGCACAAGCTCATCCTGCTGATGAGGTCCATCGACACCCGCATGGGACAAATTGTGGACCTCTTGGGGCAGCAAGTGGTGGTACTGAGGGACAGGCATGCGCCACAGACAAAACCTCCTCCTCCCTCTGGTGGGCCGCACGATGACAGTTCACCATCCTCCCCTGCACCCACAGAGAGGGGTGAGTCCTCAGACCTGACTGCCCTGCAGCAGGCCCCCCCTGCCAAACGACAAAGGGGCCGTCCTAAGAAGACCCTGGGAGTATCTGGAGGCCAAGCACCTGCCAGACGCCAGTCACGGAGCCAGCCATGATGGCAACCCTCTCCACCACTGCATTGACTTTTTGGACTGCCCTTCCCCACACTGCCTTGTGAATGGCATCTGTCTGTTGGACTGGGTCACCACAGCAATGTGGTGACTACTCGACTATCTCATCTACCACAACTGTCAACTCACTGCTCCACCCCACCCCCCAATGGAAATGTACACCCACCTCGCATTTTACCATTGTAAATACAATATCCTCACACACATGTTGGCGTGTCCGCTCCGTCTTTATTTCAGGATGTACAGTCTTCAACATGATCACAATGTACCAGGAGCATGGGCTGTATGTAGGCAAGGATAAGTCGAAGGTACCTAGGGAAACACAACAGAACAACTGTCACTGGTATGGGTGTGGCATCACAGACATCACACAACACCTACCATCAGGATAACCCAACATGCACATGTCACAATGGCCAACAAGTGTCAACCTACACGTCCTGTAGATTTCTCCGAATTACATGTCCCAGAAACATTTCCAACCACCACTGAGTCTACAACTGGCTGATGCTACAATTCTCACATGCCCCTTCATGACAACAGCAATATAATCGGACAATGGGTATGTTGCACATTGACACCCACCATCAAGTGAAGTAACGGGTGATGAGCTGTTCACGCAGATCAACACCTTCCTCCTCTCCACTCTCCTCATCACTGAACACCTCTTGGTTTGCAGGCTGGGGTCTTGGGTCCTCACCATCATCCAGGAGCAGGGGAATCTCCTTGCGAATGGCTAGGTTGTGGAGCATGCAGCATGCCACAACAATCTGACACACCTACCCGGGCAAGTATGCCAGTGCACCTCCGGTTTTATCCAGGCAGCCGAAACGTGACTTGAGCAGACCAAAAGTACGCTCCACCACACGACGTGTCCTCCCATGGGCCTCATTGTAGCGGACTTCAGCCGGGGACCTGAAATTCCGCAGTGGGCTCAGCAACCAGGGACGGTTGGGATATGCAGAGTCACCTAGGTATGACAAACACAAATAGACATTGCAACCTCTCTGAGGGCAGCAGATCACACACACAGCACGCCACAAGACTCGGCATACTCACCCACAATCCATGCACGCTCGGGAAGAAGATTAGCCATCAGCTGGGGCACTATGCTATTCCGCAGGATGTAGGAGTCATGGGAAACAGCCTTAATAACGAATTTCTAATGAGTGGACATTACAACGAATCCTAAACAACGACCTGTTCCTGAACCACGACCTCATTAACCAATACTGTACCTGGTTTACTAAGCCTGGACGAATAAGTAACTCAGTCTGATTTCAATTTAAAAAAAATAGAAAAATATTATTATTTGATCTGTACATTTACCTATTATAATTATGCAGTCGTTAGATTAGATTTAGTTAACAGTTACCTTTTGATGCCAGTAGATGACACTCTATACTTGTTTTTAACTAATGCATACTGACCAGTGCACAAGACTATTGCATTTAAAAATGAAAAAAGTTCTCGAATCCGTTTAAAAAAAAAAGTTCTGTGAGAATGTGTATTTTATATAATCCCGTTAAATAGTGCAACTAGTGTAAATTTTCCGTTTGTTACGCCAGCTTTATAGTTAGCATTGTAGTGTGTAAATATTAGAAAAAAAGCTGAAGGACTTTTATTTCACTGTTTAAATATTCCATAACTGTCTCTCTGTAAGTTCGTCGGTATTTAAAAAAAAGGATCATTTGATGGCTAATTTAAAGATTCATTAATAAAAATAGTTTTAATTAGAAGTGTTGTTTAACGTTTTGGTAGAATCAAAAAATATGTAAATTGAAAAATATTAGTGGTTCAGGAAGTCGTGGTTAAAAACATAGTGGTTTAGCTTTGGTCGTTGTTTAGCCTTCGTGGTTTAGGCACTCGTTATTTAAGTGGTAGTTGTTTAATCATACAATCAGGATCATACAATCAGGAATCATGGCCCGAGCCTGGGAATTTGGCACACACCTGTGAGATGGTCATATCTGCCAGGCACACCACCTCCTCATTGATGGAGTGGTAATGCTTGCGATTGCGGTATATGTCCTCACTTGCCTGTGGTGGCACAAGACCGACGGGTGCAATCAATGGCCCCAACAACATTGGGGATGTGTCCAAGGGGATAGAAGTCTCCCTTCACAGCTGGCAATTCAGCACCCCTGGGGAAATGGATGTATCTGTCCTTGTATAGCATCATGGCGGACAGTACATCACGCAGCACAATGCTGAACATTGGTTGTGACATCCCACCAGTCTCCTGGAACGATCCAGTGGCAATAAATGCAGGGCTGCCATCACCTTATAAGTAGGGGTGAAAGCTGTTGGATATGCCCTGAGGGGCTGTAGGTGGGGCTCCAAAAGATCACAAAGGGTTTTCATGGTGGCTCTGTCCAGGCGGCATTTCCGTATGACCGCAACATCCTCCATGTCCTCCAGCAGCGTCAAGTGATGAGTCAAATTTGGCCTCCTCCTATTTGAGATGATAGTGGACACATGTCAATGCAATACTTCATGAGATGTGCACAGCATATCACGTTCTGGATGACACAACCACAACAATGACTAACATCTACAGTGACTAACAGACCAGCTGACATGGAGTGACACCTTCAGCTACACAAAGGGCACACGTGTCAACTTACACAAGACAAGTACCTCAAACACCACCTTGGTCAATGTGAATGCACATAGGGATATGGCCACAGTTCACATGGGCACGCCTGGAAGTATAGCATCCAGCATATGTGTAACTAATCAAAATCACTGTCTCATACTTATCTGCTGTACCTGTCACACCTTGATGCGTCATTGTAACCTGGCACACATCCACCACACAATGACCACAGTCGGCGCTGGAATGACGAATGTGTTCATGAGCAGACATGAGAGGCAATGCTAAATAGATCACCATTCATTGAGACGAGCATTGCTGTGATTGCCACTGGACCTCAGCACATTGACATGTGTACATTATTGTACAGTCCAGAACCACACTGTCCTGCCTACACCAACATCAAATACATAAGTGACATTTGAATGGGTACAGGCAAATCTACGTTACACACACACACAAACATGGCATGTGTAGCCATCAGTGGACTGAATTGAGCATTGTGTGCACAATGATGTGCCATTGAACATGTTGGCACTGTGCACTGTTGATGTTGGACAGATGGCCATAGCCATTGTATGGCACCCAAATTGCGGTAGCTACCGCCTGGCCCCGGCGGTGTGTCACCAGCACCCCCATTCACACAAGTGCGGTAGTCATAGGCATGGAGACATGTGGAAATGGCAGTTGGCATGCTCCGCCACTAAAATCGCGGTAGCGCACACCAGGCCCCTGCGGTGGGTCACCGCCATGGAGCTCGCCCTAGAGCCAATGCGAAGCTAGATAGCAGTGGTATGATGCAATTTGGAAGATCGCGATAGGCGTCCTCCGCCACCGCGGAGGAGGACATTGGCTGCATTTGAAAGATGCACCATTGCAGTAGCGCACCCCGGGCCCCAGCGTTGTATCACCGCCATGGAGCATGCCCTTACAGCCAATGCGAAGCTCGATAGCAGTGGCATGATGCAATTTTGAAGATCGCGGTAGGCGTGCTCCGCAACGGCGGAGGCGGACATTGGTTGCATTTGAAAGATGCACCATCGCAGTAGCGCTCCCAGGGCCCCAGCGTTATATCACCGCCATGGAGCATGCCCTTACAGCCAATGGGAGCCATGATTGTGGTGACATGATGCAATTTTGAAGATCGTGGTAGGCGTGCCCCGCCACCGCAGAGGCGGTCTTTGGATGCATTCGAAAGAGGCAGAACGGGACCACCAATTGCTGCAGCTTGGCACCTTTGAAACGACCCCAGGGGGCTATATATATGGGAGTGAGTCTCACATTGCCACTGCTCCCAGAGCCTGCTGCCTGAGACCCCTCACCTGCTGCTGCCTCCAGGGACTGCTGCCTGAGACCCCTCACCTGCTGCTGCCTCCAGGTACTGCTGCCTGAGACCCCTCACCACCAAAATCCCCTGCTGTTGTCTCACTTCCACAGTGATGGCAAGGACAGAGAAGATCTGTGCCAGTCCCTTCACAAGCGAGGAGCTGGAGGTCCTGGTGGTCGAGGTGCTCACACAGTACCCAAGTCTATATGGTGCCCCAAATGTCGTGGTAACAGGGCGCGTTTGCACACATGTCACATCAGGCCCCGTTCCCCTCCCTGCACCACAGTGCAAACATTCCCTGTGGCGCGTTTTAAGTTGGGGATTAATTCCCCTTCAATCCTGAGGGGCCCTGGGGGCCAACTAGTCCACCAGGTACCTCTTGTAAATGCCACAGGGCTGTGTTGCAGAGAGGTGTTCCAAGGCCATGCCCCTTTTTACACCACTCTGCAAACACGGCTTCTGGTGCCTCCACACCAACACACAGGGCCTAAACGACAAAATCCCGTGGTCAGAACTGTAGACTTATTCCATCACCTTGCATGTACTGGCCATCGGACACCAACATCCCATAGGAACTGGCGAATCTAGTCTCTGCTATAGACTAATAATGACATCGCCACAGACTGACCCTTCCGCTTGGTGACCTCTCTCCCACACCCTAGCGTGATAAATGCACTCTTATACTATCTTTAATCCCCACCACAAGGGTAATTGACACTACCACTCGTGCCCCCCACTCTGTCCCCTCTACCTCCACCTCCTTGCCTCACTGCAAGCAGAGGAGACTTATGGGCACACCAGATAGAGCGAGTTAGGTCAAGACCTTTGATCTAATATCGCGCATGCTCGTCTGTTACTAAGCACGCATTGGACTCTACTTGTCCGCTCACCACACATCAGCAGAGGAGGGACTTACTTGATACTTGCTCTATACAATCCCATTCGGACATCTTTCACATTTCCATTTATGCATTGAGTGCATTACAGTGTTATATTACTTTCGCCCGACCTAAGCTCACAACTGACTTTGATGCGCATGTCGACTACCATCCTGATACACTACACGCATGCGCGCATGAGCACTCCTATGGGGCTGGCTACACGCATGCGTACTCAACTCCACAATGAAGAAGCATGACATGCTCTACCGGAAACAGGAACCTCCCCACACACCCCCTATTCTACACTTAAAATACCGGCCAGATCCCCCCTTCACACCACCTACGAGCTGGCGTCTGGACGGGGCAGGTTTCTAGTGCCGACACCCGAGCAAACCATGAGTACCTCCTGACTTCGTTGAATCAGCCATTACGGAAGTAAGTCTCCACTCTGTGATGTTGTATGCTATACCGCTAACGCTGTGCTATGCACACGTCTCTGCTTCCTCCCCACCCCACCTACAGGCCGCATCATTGTGCTGACATTTGCCGTACACCCGCAGCCCAAGAAGGTGTGGGCACCCGACGCCGTTAAGCTCATGGAGTAATTTTTGCTCCTCTGCTAGGTAAGCACTAATGCAGCGCTCCCACCGAGACATGCCTCTTTTCACATTGCATGGGGGATGTGAGAGGTTTGTGTTTCTCCAAACAACCCCCCCCACATGGGTCGCTACATTGCGACAGGGTGGAGTTTGGGGCTTATGGCGCGCCCTCTCCTGTTGCTGTTCTTTCAACACCTATATCAGCCATACCTGTTGATGACCTGTCGCCTTGGCATCGGCCGGGGGGTACACGGGTTGGGATGCCAACCAAACTCATGCTGACATCTTTAGCTGAGTCCGATGGCGCCCTCCCGCTTGTGCCCCTGGCTTTTGTTGACACAGGCCACACCATCCATGGAGGAACCTGAACTGACCTAATAACTTTCATGCCTCACCTTTTGCTTGGACCAATCGTCTCTTGGTTCCCTACCAGGAGGGCAATGCAAAAGCTCTCTACAAGAATTACGAGGAGCTGTGTGTTTGTTTTTAAACCCCTTTTTTCTTGTCTTTTCTTTTACCCTACCTTTTCTAGGTCTTTACCAAGGGGGCACAACTAATTTGAGAGTCTTAGCCGCCACTCACAAATAGTGCAGGAGGCGACTTCACTCACCCCCCCTTTGGATCTGTGAGAGGGCTAATGGTACCCCACTCACACTAATACGTTTGTGCACTCACTTCACATCACCCTCACCCCCGGTCCTGATGAAACGCCAAGGATCCTTCAGACCACTTCAGGCGTGAAACATGACGACCATAGCATAGTTACCCGGACACATTGCGTCTCTATTGGTAACTCTTAACCTACGGGTTTTTTAGTCTACTAAGGGTACCTCTTTATTAAAAATAATTTTCTTCTTTGGAAACCCTTAGGTAATTTTAACTTACACTGCACGCACTACCCTCACCTCTCACAGAGGACTTAAATCCACACACCCACATGCACCCATCGGCAGTTCTCTAAAAGATCTCCGCTAAAGAGACCCTTCGGGGGACCCGTAGGGCATTGCACCGCCGGCCCGACGAGGAGCAACCGCCCGATGATGAAGCATGACATCCTTCGGGATGTGTGAGGGCAACAAGAGACAATTTATGTCTCTCCCCACCCCAATCACCAAGTCCCTGACCTAGTATCTTTCTCTGTCTTACCTTTCACCATTTGTAGTGAACGTTGCCTCTCTACAATACTCACTACGGAACAGTGCCTTTTCTTGATTACCTCATTGACTTTGCGGAGCACAGGCACTGGACCATTAATTGGCTCCTGGTCCCCCCCTCTCTTCTATTGTTAACATCCATTCACTCACCAACATACACAGACTCAAGCACCCATACACCTGTTTCCACATGCACTCTTGAACCCATACACCCAGTGAATCAACCACTCACACATATATGCACAGAGTCACACACCTCCCACCCACGCACACACACACTCAATCTCCCAAAAATTACTCAGACAACCAATCAATAACCTATATAGACACTCATGTAGCTACTGACCAACCCATGCAGCAGCTTGCACAACAACAGACAGACTGATACAGACATTCACACAGTTTAGTCACTAACCCATGCATTCAGTAAGACACATTTAATCACTCACTTATACAGTCAGTCACGCACCTACTAAATCCTCCATCCAGGCACTTATACTCCCACTCATTCTTTAATACACCTTGGAATATATATATAAAAGATATTTAAACTTTACAGAAACACACAGTCACTGGATGATGTCATCAGTGACGTCATTTGAGATGTCATCAGTGATGTCATCAGTGATGTCACTGACCATATCATGAATTATGTAATATGTGACGTCATGAGCAATGCATTGCGGGTGCGTGAGTTGTAGTTAGCTGAACTAACTATAATGGGCGAATTTCTATGGTTCTGTAAGAGTGAAATGTCCAGCTAACTTTAAAGTCCCTGAAACCTATGTTTTTTTCTGTGAATATATATATATATATATATATATATATAAAAAAAGCCAGGGTGTCCCCATAGAGACATCACGCGTAGAAAGGTTACCGCTCAGCATATCCAGCGGTAGCAGCCACAGCGAGCCCTTGCATCCTCCTGTTTGCATATGCCAAACGCGTTTCAAGCCGTAAGCCCTTTATCAATGGCATGCAAGTAACAAAGTGAAGCACCCAAGTAGCTTCGGAACACTTTATTGGTTTATTAGAGTCCCGCCCATGTGGGCGTGCGCAGGCATGGCATTGTGGTATCTGAAGTCCATCTGCCTACCGCTCACGTTCCTGATACCCAAGTGGATTGGGAGCCTCACAAAGTGAATAATGTCAGCCCGATTGGGTGGAGGCAGGCAAGAGAAAACGCTGTGTTGCTCCCAATACGACCCTGGAATGAGGCCCTTTCCACTCCCAAAACGTACTAGTAATGACCAGCACCAGGAACCGCCAAAAATTAGCGGAAGGACATCTCAGCGGCCGGACCAGCCGCAATACACAAAAAAAGCCAGGGTGTCCCTATAGAGACGGTAGCAGCCACAGCGAGCCCTTGCATCCTCCTGTTTGCATATGCCAAACGCGTTTCAAGCCGTAAGCCCTTTATCAATGGCATGCAAGTAACAAAGTGAAGCACCCAAGTAGCTTCGGAACACTTTATTGGTTTATTAGAGTCCCCCCCATGTGGGCGTGCACAGGCATGGCATTGTGGTAACTGAAGTCCATCTGCCTACAACTCACGTTCCTGATATATATATATATATATATCAAACAAAGCACCAGCTTTTCTTCCAACCACATCCACCAGCTGGGGTTGGTGCGAGCAGGCGGGCGCTGGACCCGCTATGACATGTGAGAAAACCCTCCTGCTTCGCAACAACAAGGTAAAAGTCGCACTCAGGGTTGCAGAAAGAGAAAAATGTATTGACTAACATGTTTCAACCTCACAGTCTTTGTCAAAGTCACTTCAAAGGCAGGAAGTGGCTACTAATATATGCATTTACAACCAGGTATGACCAAGCAGATTTGAAAATAGACATAGAAAAAAGAGTCATTAATATACAAGAGAACAGACTCCCTCCACATTCAAGCGAGCATTTTTTGAAAGTTATTTTCATATAGAAATACATTTTCATGCCCTACTTATAAGTGCTTAATGTGGAAAGTAAAATAAAATACAATAACAAAGAAAAGCACAGTCCATCACAATAGCGCCAACTTAACCCACTATGTGCAGAGAAAAGTCCCCCTCAAATGTGTACCAGGATAAAAAATGGTGCACATCCAGTATTCGTGCAATAGGAAGAGTTTATTGTTCGAAAATCTTCATGTGGAAGGCTTTGCTGCTTTGTTAGCGGCACGTAAAGAGCAAATAACTGTGCTGTGTTGTGACAGGAGTTCCTTTTCGGCATTTCTGCGGTATTTCTACGGCGGGATTTCCAAACCGCCCAGTGAACCTGAGGTCAGTGGACTTTGCCGACTCCGGCTGCGGCTTGCATGGGGTAGAAGTTACAACCGTAACTGCTGCCTCCGATTTGACACTGCAACTCTATAAGTTCGAAATCGCTGCAGCAACTGATGTTTTATGTTTTCTACCTCCTTCTCACAAACTCGATCTCTGCCATACATTTTGTAAAGGGCCAGCGCAAGTGCAATTGTATTAAACACAGCTATGGGGGTATTTCTGCCTGATTTCGAATACCCGCGACTAGTGACAGCTGTTTTCTCCAACCATCCCCGCTGCAAGAGAAACCCGGGAGTGATTACCAGGGTTAACCGCAAAAGTATAGAGACCGGGGGACTGGGGAAAGGGAGATTACTGTCTTGACACTTGGCCCGTCGAAGGTTTTTCGCCAGGGAAGATTAACGCAAGCGACTAGCGGCAATCCGCCGGTACGATTCCCTCATCATGAGTGAGTCGATGCGGAAACTGATGGACGTTGCTAAATCACTATTTGCGTTTACGTAAGCAACAACAATCAATATGCGGGTGGAGGAGGCACTTTACCTGGCAGCAGTGCATCCACACTTAAACAAGAACTATATAGACTAGTGAAATTATGCAAGAAGGAGATCAACAGAAGTTGGGAGGTTATTTCGCTCCACAACTACATAGAGGTGGAGCACGTCCCACGTGGACTTAGGATTCACACCTACTTACCAGAATCCCAACCCTAAACTCCTTGAGGAATGGTCTGCGCTCATGGCTTCCACATGCAGGCAAATGCTGGAAATGCTAGCCAAATATGCAGCCCTCGAGCTGGAACAAGTCGAGGCTGAAATCAAAACGCTCCGTGAGATGCTGGACAAACATGAATCTCAGAGTGAGATCGTTTCTTTTGTGAAAGATATGGACGCTAGGCTTCTTAAGTATGAAGAGGGCATTAAATCCAAGAAGCACTGGAAATTTATAAGGGACCGTAATGATTATGCCCAAGGTCGTATACTAACCTATGGTCGCAAATATGATTCAGCAAGAAGAGATTTTGCGCAATTGGAGATGGCACGTACTGTGGAACCTGGAACCTCTGAATCCAGCTCGGATTTTCCATTGGATCTGGAAGAAACACCTGGCACATCGGCACCAGCGAGAGGCCCCTTTCCTTCACTTACTGAATACCGTTTTTTATGGGAAAGCCTAGTTGGAAGAAAGAAGCCACCCAGGGGAAGAGGAAAGGGGGGAAACAACGGTCAAGAAAAAAAAAAACCAGGAGAGGAGGTGAAGGCCAAAGACAACGAGACGCCGTATGGGAAAGGACAACGGCGTTCCAAGCGCAACAAATGATGGGTGAGCAATCTAACACTAATAATCTTTCTATAACTAATATCTCCTCCCACAACCTTACAGATGAGGAACGTGCAGTGTTAGAACTCGGTTTATCCTTTTGCCCCACTGCGAAGTTTAATTTCCCAAGGGCCCGCATTGACATTTTTCTGTTTATAAGGAAATTAAAACTGCTTAAAGTCCATACTCTGAAACAAGGTGGGGCTGCACCTGTCCTGACTCCATCACCCAGCACTCAGCACCCTGCACTTGAACCCTTGACTATATGTGACATTGGTCTTTTGGCTGCGGCGAGAGAAATTGAGCAAGGCATCAAAGACTGGGATACAGATCGAGATCTCTTGATCAGTATGGGTATCACTATTGACCATAAATCTAGGAATGATTTTAAGCCTAAATCCAGATTCAACCCAGTGACCCTACATGATGGAATCAATATATATCATGAGACAATGCTATCGGAGCTCATGCAGCTCTGGGAGAAACAGAATAATTATTTTGGCAACAATCTTACACCTGAACAGAAGGTGGGCCTTGAATCCCTGCAGAATCCCAATTCTTTTATCATCAAGCCCTCGGACAAGGGGGGCAATGTTGTTTTGTGGGACATTAATAAGTATAAGACTGAAGCAATACGGCAGCTGGAATTCTCAGGTAGCTATCTAAGTTCAAGCCAAGCTGAATATAAGAATATTATTGTCCAATAGCACCAACTATTAGAGACATGGCTTGGGCAAGGGACCCTGAGACGTAATGAATTTCTCTTTCTGATGACCAAGAAACCAGCTGTCCCAGTGTTTTATATGCTCCCTAAGGTGCATAAAAATCTTGTTAATCCACCTGGGAGACCCATCATTGCAACCAACCAAAGCCTACTGGAAAATTCTTCCATATCTCTTGACTTTTTTCTCTGTGACTATGTTTTTAATCTACCATCTTATTGTAGGGACACAATGGACTTCTTTTCCAAAATACAAGGCATCCCATGGAAAGCCTCGTATGTACTTGCCACCATTGATGTGGTGTCATTGTACACCTGTATCGAACATGTTCTAGGTCTAGAAGCTTGTAAATATTTTATGCGTGATAGACCCATCTCTAGTTTTGATCACACTGTGCTACTGTTGGACAGGTTACACTTTTGCCTGCATAACAACTGCTTTTTATTTGGGGACACATGGTACAAACAGTACACAGGTACTGCGATGGGGGGTTGCTTCGCACCTAGTTATGCCTGTATTTTTATGGGATGGTGGGAGGCGGAACATCTCTGGCATCAGGGCAATGTGTGCTACTCTGACAATGTAATCCTGTGGACCCGCAACATTGAGGATATTTTTCAGATTTGGGATGGTCCACAGGATTTACTACAGGACTTTATTGCTGCACTTTCTATTAATAGCCTTAATCTTAGGTTCACCAGCAAGATTGATATCACCACTATTGAATTCCTGGATGTCCTAGTGGAAGTTCTTGATGACACTGTACACACAAGCCTGTTCTGCCGGGAACAGCATTCATCACATGCGTAGTCACCACCCAGAAGGCCTTAAAAGGAGCATCCCTTATGGGGAGCTCCTTAGAGCTAGGCGTAATTATAGTACCTCACAGGCTTTGTCTAAGGAACAAATTAACATGGTCGGCCACTTTAAGACACGGGGCTACTCAGGAAAAACTGTTAGAGCAGCCATTGAGAAATCTTTCACCAAAGACAGGGACAGTCTCCTTATCCCAAGAAAACAAGATAAGGGCAAACAGGATGTTCGGCTTATCACTACCTTCTCCAGTGCATCCCAGGCACTACACAAGATTCTAAGTAAACACTGGTACCTCGTCAGGCAGGATTCAGTCATAGGCAAGCTGGTCAGCCCCAAACCACACATTACATACCGTAGATGTAAAACCCTACAGGACACACTGGTTCATAGTCACCTCATGCAACAAGTCAAAGCGACAGGCACGTGGCTGAAAGACCTCCCCGGTTTTCACAAATGTGGCTGGTGCAAGGCTTGCGCCAGCAGCCACAATGTGAAAAGCTACCGGTTACCAATTGGAAGGAATGAGAAAATACTTTATTTTATCAATTGTAACACTGAATATGTTGTTTATGTTGTGGCATGCATTTTTGGTTTACGCTATGTTGGCAGCACTGTGTTTCCTGTTAAGAAGCGTATATTTGAGCATCTTCGCACCATCAGAAAAAGGGATCTTACGTATACTATTGCCAAGCATTGCGCGCTAGAGCATGGAGAGATAACTGATGTCAGCTCTAAGTTCTCATTTTTGGAATTGACAGGGTGGCAGTGCATCCACGTGGGGGTGATCGAAAAAGCCGCCTTCGACGTTTGGAATCTGAATACATAATTTGCCTACAGAGTAAGGCTCCTGGAGGCCTCAATCAAGAGGAAGACCTTCATGTTCATCTAGGATGAGGAGTTATCATATACCTGTGGTGCACCAACATCTTGGACACTGTATATATATATACTCTGGTCCCCTTTTAGCCCACCTGTAATTTTCCCTGTAATTTTTCCCTTTTTCCCTCTTCCCCTCTTCCTTCTCCTGGCACTCCATCGCAACATAGATCAAGTGCAGAATAGTATAAGTTCATTTTTCTCTTCCTTATACTCCTTGGCCGCAACTTCTTCCAAGTGGCTGCTTGGTTGAATAGTATGCATTGCCACCACGTACTGATTTTTTAATACACGGGGGTGGGTTTTACCCAGTAAGATCCAAGCTTTTTCTCAGACATTTTTCCTTTGACACCCTGATTGAGTGATTTTTTTAAATTTTTCCCATTTATGTTTCTATTTTATTTTTTATATCCTTAGCATAGCCATTTAGCGCTCACTCTGGGTAATTGTTTAATGCAGAACATTCATATCAATAGGCCCGACCACTTATTAGGTACTATTTATAATACTTCGACTGTCGTTGGTTTGGTGTTTAATTTTCACCAACAATAATTTGTTTGTTTCTACAATGCCACTTGGCATTGTTACGAATACTGGATGTGCACCATTTTTTATCCTGGTACACATTTGAGGGGGACTTTTCTCTGCACATAGCGGGTTAAGTTGGCGCTATTGTGATGGACTGTGCTTTTCTTTGTTATTGTATTTTATTTTACTTTCCACATTAAGCAATTATAAGTAGGGCATGAAAATGTATTTCTATATGAAAATAACTTTCAAAAAATGCTGGCTTGAATGTGGAGGGAGTCTGTTCTCTTGTATATTAATGACTCTTTTTTCTATGTCTATTTTCAAATCTGCTTGGTCATACCTGGTTGTAAATGCATATATTAGTAGCCACTTCCTGCCTTTGAAGTGACTTTGACAAAGACCATGAGGTTGAAACGCGTCAGTCAATACATTTTTCTCTCCCTGCAACCCTGAGTGCGACATTTACCTTGTTGTTGTGAAGCCGGAGGGTTTTCTCATATATATATATATATATATATATATCCGAAACACTCCTCCGCCGTTTAGCGCTTCGTTGTACTGAAAGAAAGGAGCACGGACCGCATTTCAGTGCATACAATTGATTTATTTTCCTCAAGGTATGCCAGCCATGACGCGTTTCAACTCCGTAGAGCCTTGATCACATGACCTGTGAACAAGCCGCTACGGTGGCGAAACGCGTCATGGCGGGTTTATGATTGGAATAAACCCCCAACTTGTTTGAAACGGAGTCTGGTTCATCTGCGTCAGAAGTTTCTGAGAGAGCGAGTGGTATCTCGTTTTTGGATGCATATATATATATGTATATATATAAACATTTTATACAATTTTAAAGTTTAAAAATTAAAAAAGGTAATAGTTAATCAATAAAAAATGTAAGTAAATATTTGGAGATGTATAAATTATTATGTTTCTGTGTTTATATATTTTTAAATTAAGTTTATGTGTTGACTTTTGTTAAAATGTATATAAATGTTAATAATTTAAAAATAAATATATTATTATTTAATATATGTAATATATATTATTTTATTTATATATATTCTTAAATCAATATTTTTTACATCTATATTTTGCACCTCAATATTGTTGAGTCGATATTTTTGTACTTACCTGTTAAGGTATGGAAGTCGATAATTTTTTCTCGATATTTAGAACATCGATGTTTGTGATGTCGATATTCTATCAGTGAACCCTCTCAACTTGAAGCAAACCTCATAGAACTGCTAAGGTTCTGTATTATGTGATGATACCCTGAAGATCAGTGTCTGCATGACACTTTTATAGAAAGTGTACTGCCAATGTTTGAGCATCACCAGTCACAGCCATCATAAACTCCCCTTGCTCTCTGAGACATACCCTGAAAAACACAAAGTAACTTCCATGGAGACACTGTTGAAAAACTGTTATTTCACATTACTAACCTAACAAATTGCAGGGCCCATGTCAAAGTATTGCTTCATGGGCAAGCTAATTGAGAGAGCAGAATAAAAAAAAATATCTTTATTGTTTGAAGATGAAGGCTGATAACCAGATTGGTTTCTGTCCTGGATCCATCACTGAGTGCTCACTGGTTGCCATCTGGAATTACCTTAATAAGGTGTTGACTGGAACTGAGAAGCAGCAATAAACATAGTTGTCATCTCATCAGGATTCAATAGAGTCTATCATCCTGCAGCTCTCATCAAGCTTTGAAACATAATTCAAACAGACTTGTTGCGAGGTTCTGACATTACTCCTCTGCTATATCGTCCAGCACAATTTATTTAACAACACAATGACGCATAGGTCATCTTGAGGATGGAAAATCAATGAAACATGTGTCCTTTGTCACCAACGTGCTGCCAGTTAGGAAGAGGATGAATAGTGTCCACCGCAATATTTTAAAAACTAAAACGATCATATGCCTGGATAATTGTATGGCTATATAGTGTATGGTTATAAGAACTGAGGAATACTTTTTATTAATATGTCACGCAACACAGCACAGTAACAAAGTTGCTGGGCTTCATTGTGTGTTACAGGGGGAGAGAGCATGAGTGTGCCATATCTTCGAGGATATGGTAATGTCCTGCTCTCTCTAGCTCGCAATCAGAATGTCCAGTGCCATGTACACACCTTTGCACCATTGTGAGTAGGCATCTGCTTCATGTGTAGCATAGGATTGGCACTGGAAGGGTACCACTCCAGTATAAAATACAATGCCTAGGCAACTTTTTAAAAGTACTTTGGATGTGTGCTGTGCAATGCAACACATATGCAAAGCCAAAAATGTTTATAGAGGAGGCGCGCTGCAGGCGGCGATTCAAGATGGCAGCCCCCCAGAACAGCTCGGAGGAATGGCCGGAATCGAAGGGTTTTTTCCCGCCAACGGTGCAGGATCATGATTATGGAACTCGTCGTCAGAAGTGGTGTGGAGCTCTGGGGAAGTTTTTCAGACCTTAAAACGGTCTATTTTTTTTACTCTTTTCTTCTTCCTCATTGATGCCTCGCACTGCGGCTGCTATTTTGTGCGCTTGTTTCTCGCACTCTCCACAGTAGACAGCGCAGTGGTTCAGTGCTGGTGTTCTTCCCCGTATTGTCCACCTGTTTCATTGTACATGTTTCACTCCATTGCGTTGTCTCCCCCAGTGTTTGGTAAGTTCCCTTCCATTTTGTTGCTTAAGTTTATGTTTCTAGATTACAGTTTCTTTATTCCTTTGTGCTGCCAGTAAATGTATTCTTTCTCGGTGTCTTTCTTCTCTGGGGTGGCCTCTGTCCTTTTTGCCCCCCCTCCTGTATTAATGTTCTTTTTCTTTGTGTATATTATGACTAAAGTCTTTTGGGTTTTGTCATCTTCTTTACGGTTACATTGCAAGGGACACTGTTCTCTTTCTCTTCTCCTTCGTATCCCCTTCATCCCTTCCTTATCTTCCACTTTTTTCTTTCCCCTATTTCCTACATTCAATTGCAGCTTCTCTTTGTCTCTATGTTTTCGTTTTTGTGGTTTTGTAAGAATTTCTACCTTGCATGTTTAATTGGGTACATCTGGCTATCTGTTCTACTTTCCCTCGTATTTTTCAATTCATGTCTTTCCTCTTTTTTCCGGACTTTCTTTGTTTTTCACGTTTCTGGATTTATTTCCCTTCTAGACTAGTACCGCTCAATGACACTCTAACATTTGCAACTTACCTATTATACTTTATTCAAGTTTCATGTATTTTTATGCTTCATTTTGAATAAATGTTTCTGATGAATGGACTATGTATTAGTTCATGGAATGTTAAGGGTATCTGCCATCCAGTTAAAAAACAGCCTGTATTATCTCATCTTGCTAAGTTGACATTTCACGTAGCGTTATTGCAAGAATCACACCTTCAAGAACAAGATTTGTCTTCTTTACACACATTTTGGGTCAGAGATGTTTTTTGTTCCCCAACAGTCAATAACAAAAATGGTGTAGTAATTTTGTCTCTGAATGTTCTTTTGCAAACCGAAGTCAAAGACAACAACGGTAGATGGATTTTAGTGAATGTTAAAGTTAACAATACTCAATTCTCTATTTGTAATGTATATGGCCACTAACGTTATTGATTTAGTATTTTGGAATGATTTCTCTACTCTCCTTTCTTCTCATGCTTCCGAAAACTTGATTTTGGGAGGTGATTGCAATCAATTTATGGATCCTTTTTTAGATTGGAAACCCAAACCAAATTCATCCCCAATAAAATGCAAAAGACTTTCCACAAGGCCATTTCATCTAAAGTGTTGTTGGATGCATGGAGAATCTCCCATTCCTATGCCTTGGAATTCTCCTTCTTCTGCCCTGTTCATAGTTCTCATTCCCAAATAGATTATATATTTCTCACCCAGTCATCTCTTCAATTTATGACAAATGCGGAGAGTGGCTCCATTCTAATTACTGACCATGCCCCAGTCATTTTAGAAATGGACTATCCCACTTCTGCACCTACCTCACGCCAATGGCACACTTACAGACGCAACATTAATTCTAAAACAAATCCAGGCCTTAGAGCACAAATACTTTACCACAAACTGTTCTGATACTTTGTCCAATCTCATTAAAGCAAAAATGCACTATAATAAACAATCCTGGAATAATGCCTGCAATTGCTGAAGCGGGTTATGCAAAATTTTGTATACCCACCCCATTTTGCATGTCATTTTATTAATTAGATTAATTAATTAATTATAATCGTACTAATGGTTTGGAGTGATGTGAAAATAACGAATCAACCTTATTAATGACCACAAAACACGTGGGATTTGCATCTGCATGGCCTAATTAATGACGTGAATTAAATTTCGTACGCATACTAATGATAGATAATTAAACCATTGCATGATATATGTCGCTTTTTTTTTATGTAATTGTGATTCGTGCTTTATTTAGTAAGTATAAACCGCATTGAGTGTTGCTTTTGGCCAGATAAATACACACACATATGGGTATTAGCGAGGGAATAACATTTAATTAGTCATTTCTATGTATTAATTAAGTTTTTGTGTTTCTTTGCTTAAGTTGACCATTTCGAGTGGCCACAAAATGGCTGACTCCTGTATCCGATGAAACCGGCTCCATTGCTCAAGGTTCGGGGCGAAGTGCGCATGCGTCACCGCTAGCAACTGTGGCCTGGACCTGACCCCAGATGAACATGTACCTTCCAAGGACAGCCTGGGAAGTCAGCCAAACATATTTGAACAAAGACTGTTGTGTGAACCGGAACTGGCAAGGGTCATAACCCAAAAGACACTTTTGTGAGAACCCAAAAGGATGATCCCTGATTGTCCAATCAGCGAACTCGGATGCCCAAAATGTGTTACTTGTTATCATCAATTTTACTATAAATTATGGTAGAATAGAGAGATTCAACGGTCGCTCCTTCGATTTCCTGATGATATGCTGATGGAGAGGACGGTGACACTGCAGGACAGCTGTTAGCCTCAATCTTTGACGGACTGAATTAATGCCCAAATTCCTGATGAACTGAGTCTGCTAAAATTGATGGGCATAGTTTTGCGAGACTGCAAATTTTGACATAGAGGACGACTTTAGCCAGAATAGGTAAATATGAATGGTAACTTGATCAAATGAATGATTTAATTTGCAATATTAATATAACATTGGATTTGAATATCTACAGAAATGAGTTGGGTTGTTTATTCATTGAAATGTGTTAATGAAAAGGTTAATTAGGGAATTAGAATTTCACTTAAACTGCAACTAACAGATCCGTCCCGGTTATGAGGGTAATACCAAATGTGGAATCTAGGGCCTAATGAGTATGAGAAGGGTTTGTAGGTTTATTGCTCATGAGGGTAAAGTGTTATCTTCCTCCCTCATTATTCAGCGCTTGGAAGGATAATCGCCTCTTGCACGGACTAATGGTAAGTGTGTGTTGGTGTTAAGGGCCCCACCAGCAAATGTATGGATAGTGTGTGTGTGTGAGATCTTTTGGTCCGTGACAGTAGGGAGGGATTTTGCACTCCGCGCTGCATCAGTTTTTCTGGTAGCAGTATGATGGTTTGTTATTGTTTGGTTTAGTGATTATTGCTTGTACATTGCTTATTGATTTTGGTAATTGATTGGTATTGATTTATGTACTAACACTCTATGTTGAGTTGTGTCGAGTTTAATGTTGTTGGTACGGCTTCTGGGATGTAGGAAGTCGGAAGGTTGTAACAGTTCCGTAGTAGAGCAGGGGTAAGCGCTGCTCTCGGGAAAGACAGAATTGTTGTTGCCCTGTAGGTACACAGGGGAAAAATGTGACAAGTGAAGTTGCACGGCGCATTGTCTGGGTTCGATTCGGTGACATCGTCATGTGTTGCCATTAGAGACATTTTCTGATAGAAGTGTGTATGATAGCAAAGGTTACCTGTGAAGTTCTGGTCTTAGGTACCAGGGATCCAACTGGCATTCCGATAACGCTTATCACTGGAAGGGGAATAGGTACTCTCTGAGCTTGTTAGAAGGACAAAGGAGAGGTAAGCGCTGCTTTGTTAACGTATGTCATAATTCTGTAGTAGGACAGACTGTTCGCTGTTCTCGGGAAAGACAGGATTCTGTGTGAATGTACTACATTTTCTTGTGTGAACGAGTGTGAATGCAAAGGCATTTGGGTTGATTGCGAAACTCTAGGTTTATTTCTCAGGAGCATTGGGTCTCCAACTATGTGTCTTAAATACTAGAGAAACAATTAGCTAATGCTTGTTAGAAGGGTGAAGTAGAGGGATGTGCTACTTTATCAACGGAAGTAACGATTCTGTAGTAGGGCAGTGGTAAGCGCTGCTCTCGGGAAAGACGGAATTCTCGTGAGAAAGGTCTTTTTGCTGTTCTTTGGTTAGCGAAGTGGACAATGGAGAGGTTTCTATGTTGTTACTAACAGAAGTGTAGAAATTGAAACAAAAACTTACTGAGCGGTTTTGTAAAGGAGGGGTAGACAGAAGCAGGAACAGGAGCTGCCGCAGCGGCTGCTGACGTCAGAACGACCGCGCTGGGATTGGACAGTCGGTCAGAACTGTGAAACGCCACGGATTGGTGCATTAGTGTACGCCGTGCTAGGATTGGAGAAGAAACAGGGTGACGTAGACACTCCTTATTGGTGCGTTAGTGTGAGTCGCGCTAGGATTCGAGGACTGTGACAGTGACGTAGACGCTCTGAATAGGTGCGTTAGTGTGAAGTCGCGCTGTGATTGGATAGATTAGCGGTATAGTTGTAAAGAGGGACTAGCGTTGCGCAGAAGACAAGAAAATGTATTACGACCCACCAGAGAAGGAGAAGAAGACCTGGTTAGGGAGAATTAAGAAGTGGTTTAAGAAAGACAAACCAGTTAGGACTAGGGAAGGACAGTTACTTCCTCCACCGAAAACCCCTGCATCCTTTATGATTGCGAAATATGGGTATCATACTTGTATTTGGTTGGATAACTGGGTGAGATACACCAAGGACGACGGAGTATTAGCTTTCCCAGAGCACGGTTCATTTAATTTGGCTGTTTTAAGAAACTTGAAGAAAAGAATGATGAATTTGGAACCAAGACCTAGACCGACACAATTTGAGGCTTTGACAGAATGGGAAGACGAAATGCATGAACGAGAAAGACAAAGAAGTGGTAGAGGATATAGGTACTGGTTTGGAAGGCCATACGGACACAAAACGCATAGTGATCGAAAAAAAAGATGGCGAGATGCGAGCATGACTGAGGGTGTGTTCCCTGTAAGAACTGTAGGAGAGAATGAAGGTCAAAAGTGTGCGGAAAAGAGGCATAATTTGGAGTCGAGAGGGTATGGAGCGAATGAGTCTGAGGATGATGTTCTTGATGATATGTTTTATAAAAATCCACCACCGTATAGATCAGAACCAGAAATGTGAACTCCAAGTGCCCCAATGAGAAAAACAATGCGAATTATAAAATCGGAACCAGAATCCCAAAGTTTGAGTAAAAACAGTGTACCAGAGAGGTAGAAAAAAGATCAGAAGGAAGAACAGATGGAGAAAATAAGAGAATTGACCAAGAATCTAGAAGCAGTAACTGTTCCAGTAACAATAGGTCCAGTAATGCCCATTTTTGAAAAACAGAAGGACAGTGAGCATAGTTTGACAGTCCCTTACAGAAATAGTAACCCTGTAGAACAACCAAGAGTGAGTCAGAATGAGAATCCATGGAGACAGACTATGAGTTAAATGGAACCAAATTTTACAAATAACCCATTTGTAGATCAGAATTGTGTAGAAAGACGTATGACAATGATAGAGACAGTGTCAGAAACACAAAATGATTTTGGACATGGAAGTGTAGAAAAACCAGTAGGACCATCAACAGAAGAGTTAAGTGAATGGTTAAGAAGCTTGCAGAGGAAGGACAAAGAATCCCAATCAATTGATGTGGCCAAGTTACAAATGGTATTGGAAGAGTTAATCGTAGGGACTATCCCAACAGAAAAATTGAAAACCTATCAGGATGAAGAATTATTATTTTTGTGCAAAAGTGTGACCTGGAGAGGGAAAAAATTGCATGAAAGGTTAGAAGAAGTAGCAAATGAAATGGTATTGATATTGAAAAGGTAAAAGCCTTACAGAAACCTTATCGAGTAGAATTCACTGAAAAGGACATTGAAAACATGAACACCACAGGACGAATAGGTCAAATTAAGGACATAATCATTTTACTGAGAAAATGGAGAGACAAGGATAAATGGAGAAGCAGGTGGTATAGAAAACGCGATGATGCCTCAGATAAGACATTTTCAGCCTTTCCTGTAAGAGAAAAGGAGAAGGTAGTGACAGAGTGCCCTATGAGAGAGATTCCAGGAGGAGGATATGTACATGTTCCATGGACGAGACAGGATATTTTGTCATTTACGAATGACTTCCCTCGACTATGCGAAAAGCCCGTCGAGTGGTACAGACAGGTAGACAGATTTGTAAAATTGTCTAAAGTACTATGGATTGATTTGAATAGTCTGTTTGACATAATAGTACCAGCAGACCTATGGTCAGAGTGTAAATTGATGATAATTTGCCAACCCAGGAATATCCTAGGGATCCTAAAACAGGAGCACAAGACCCCGAGGTAATGAAGAAATATGAGCAGGTTATGGTATTTTTGAAAAATAAAGTGCCCCCTAAAGAAACAGACTGGGTAAAAATTGATCGAACACACCAGGAAAGTAGAGAGTCAGTACATGCGTACTATGAGAGGCTAATACAAGCTTTTAAGCAGTTTAGCGGAGATGAGAATCTGAGTGAAAAGGATTTGAGCCATTTTGAATACAGATTTGTATATGGTTTACGACCCGAAATTGGTGATATGATTAAACAGCACACGGTAGACTGGCAAAACAAGAAAATAGATGAAGTATTGAGACATGCTAAGCGATGAAATTGAAGGAAAACAGCGAAAATTAAAGGAGAAGGCAATGTGGGCACAGGTAAAGGTAGCGGAGAGACAGGAAGCACAATTGGTGGAACAAGCAGGGACCAAGCCAAAATGTAATAATGGGAAGTACAAAGGGAACATTGAAGAAGCTAAAAAGAAATTTCCGTGTCATAATTGCGGCAGGATAGGGCATTGGAAATCCGAGTGTAAATTTCCCCCGAGTACTAACAATGAAAATCCATCATTGAACCCACAGGTGCAGCATGAGGTGAGTGGTCAACTGCAGCAACAGCAGCAAGTTGTTCCCCCACAGAATCAGGTGCCAAAGCTGCCTTTTCCACAGAGCAGAAACACACAGAAGTATAGTAGTGAATCGGGATTCTGCAATGAAGAACAGGTAAATAAGCTGCCACGCGCTAGCGCTGTTTCGCAGTATTGGCTGCAACGCGATGAGAGTGACGCAGAGGAGAGCTATTGACGGTGCCGAAGGGAGGAAGAAGAGTGCGTTCTTGACGCAACTCTAGAAGTAGACCAGACAGGACCTTTTGTAGATGGGAGGGTTAATGATGAAAATATTACTTTCCTAGTGGATACTGGTGCTACTCGATCAACTGTTAGATCAGCTGATGTTAAGAATCTTCCTCTCTCGGATGAAACGATCCAAGTAGTTGGTGTGTCCAACAGGCAAATTAAGACCTATCTTACAGAACCAGTGAAAGTCAGCATAGGGAAATTTTCAGAAATGCACCGCTTTCTGGTGTGTGACACCAGTCCTGTGAATTTATTAGGTAGGGACCGGTTGTGCAAAATGAATTGCACTATATTTTGTACTCCGGATGGAATAGCTTTTGAAACACCAGATGATGATGTATTGTATAGGATGACCCTAGCTAACAGAGAAAGTGAAGTTACTGAAACATACGCTGTATTCAACCCTGATGAATTACCAAAAGAACTGAGAAACTCTGTAAAGGCAGAGGTTTGGGATTTCACTGGAGAAGATATAGGATTAATGAGAAACGTAGATCCAGTTAAAATAACTGTAAAAGAAGGAGTAACGTATCCACATATTCCACAGTACAGATTGACACCTGAAATAATTGAAGGTGTAACTCCTATAATAGAGAAAATGATCAGACAAGGAATCTTGAGAGAAATAATAAGTAGTCCATGTAATTCACCGATACTGGGACTGAAAAAGCCTAATGGGAAATTCAGGATAGTGAAAGATTTGGGAAAGGCGAATAAAATTGTGGTATCATGTTGTCCCATTGTACCAAATCCATCAGTGATTTTATATCAGATTCCCCATGATGCAGAATGGTACACAGTAATTGATCTGTGTCATGCTTTCTTTTCCATCCCATTGCACCATGACAGTCAGCAAATTTTTGCATTTCGTTTTGGTGAGCGTATTTTTGCATGGTGCTGAATCCCACAGGGGTATACAGAGAGCCCCTCAATATTCAATCAATTGTTAAAGAGGTCTTTGGAGAGTCTAGAAATGCCAGAAAATTCTGTACTGGTACAATATATTGATGACCTTTTGGTGGCGTCAAAAACACGTGAAGCCTGTGAGGTAGATACAATAGCCTTGCTGAATCATTTGGCAGATGGAGGACTTAAAGTGTCACCTGCAAAACTACAGTTTTGTAAGAAGGAAGTGAAGTATCTGGGACACAACATTGAGAAAGGACTAAGGAAAATAACCATAGACAGAATCACAATAATAAAAGGAATGAGAGTTCCCATGACTCAAAGAGAAGTAAGAATGTTTTTGGGAATGGTAGGGTACTGCCGTCAGTAGATAGGGAACTTTTCTTTGATTGCAAAGCCTTTGGTGCGATTGACGAGTGATGTAAAAGAACCCTTGAATTAAACAGAGAAGAATTGGTAGCATTTAGACAATTGAGAGATGGTTTGTGTGAAGCACCTGCATTAGGCATGCCTGACTATGAAAAAGAATTCAAGTTGTATTGCAATGAGGGGAAAGGATGTGCACTTTCGGTGTTGACCCAGAAACATGGAAAAATGAGAAGACCAATTGCATATTTTTCATCAATGCTAGATCCAGTAGCTGTAGGTTTACCTGGATGTTTGAAAGCGGTGGCTGCAACATGTCGGAGTTTGGAGCAGAGTGAAGGAATTGTGATGGGATATCCTTTGAAAGTGTTTGTACCTCATGATGTAGCGATTCTGTTGACAAGGAGTCGTACTCAGTATATGACACACAGTCGGCTGGCTAAGTATGAAAAGGTCATATTAGGTGCAACTAATGTGAGTCTTGCAAGATGTGTGAATGTGAATCCCGCAACATTGTTGCCTGATGCTGAGATTGTGGAAGTAAGAGATGAAGTTGATCATGATTGCCTGGATGTACTTGATTTTTGTACCAAACCACGACCAGACATAAAAGATGTACCTTTGCCAGAAAGTGATTTTGTGATGTTCGTTGACGGGTCATGTTTGAGAATGGATGAAGGAGTGCTGAGTGCAGCGTATGCAGTATGAACAGTCGCAGCAGTAATTGAAGCCTCATATTTGAAAGGAGTGAAATCAGCCCAGGTAGCTGAACTTGTGGCTTTGACTAGAGCATGCAAGATTGGGAAGAGTGTGAGAGTGACTGTGATAACTGACAGCCAGTATGGCTTTGGAGTTGTCCACGACTTCGGCCAACTACGGCTACAAAGAGGTTTCCTGACCTCGAGTGGAACTCCCATTAAGAATGCAGAAGTGGTTGGAAAGTTGCTTGAGGCGATACAGCTGCCTAAACAATTGGCTGTTGTAAAATGTGCTGCACATAGTCAAGGTGGTGATTATATTGCCACTGGGAATAGGTATGCAAACGACATGGCACAGTATTGTGCACGAAATCAGAATTTGGTCAATCGGGCTAAGGAAAGAGAAATGTCTTCTTGCTCATTGATGTTCACTAACATTGTGGGAATTTGGGAAGAGGTAAAACAATTGCAGGATGAGGCAGGAGATGAGGAAATGAGACAGTGGGTAAAAGCAGGATGTGCCCCAAGGGAAAAGGATCATGTGTGGGTCTATCGAGATGGAAGACCAGTTATGCCTGATAGCATGATGTCTACCATAGCACGGATGTATCATGGCCAGGGACATATTGGACGAGATGCTATGATCAGGTCATTTAAGCAGACCTGGTACAATGCAAAATTCAGACTTGTGGCAGAGAGTCTTTGTCAGAGATGCTTAATATGTCAGCAGTACAATCCTGGCAGGAAGACAGTAGTGAGTCTGGGAACAATAGGTCGAGAAGGAGGGCCTTTTACCAGAATGCAAGTAGATTTCATTGAGATGCCTCCCTGTAACAGATTGAGGTATGTTTTTGTGGTGGTCTGCCTATTCTCCAGGTGGGTGGAAGCATTCCCAACAAGAAGAAATGATGGGTTGACAGTAGCCAAGCTACTGCTGAGAGAATTCATTCCCAGGTTCGGGTTACCAGTGACAATTGAGTCAGACCGAGGAGGACATTTTCATAATTAAATTGTAGGATTAATTTGTGAAGCATTGAATGTACAACAAAAACTACATTGTGCCTACCGACCAGAGGCTTCTGGTGTGGTTGAACAGATGAATGGTACTATCAAAAATAGAATAGGGAAAATGTGTTTGGCCACAGGTATGAAATGGCTTGATGTCTGGCCTCTAGTACTCATGACTATCAGGGCAATTCCAGACAGAACTACAGGATTGAGTCCTCATGAAATAATCATGGGACGTGCAGTGAGACATGTGTTTATACCAGTCAACAAGCTGATGACAATTTCTGATGACATGGTGTTGGAATACTGTAAAGGCCTGGCTGACGCAGTTCATTCTGTGTTTCATCAGGTTGGACCAGATTCCACCATACTTGAAAAGAAGCAAGCCCATGATCTGAGTCCAGGTGATTGGGTAAGGATAAAAGTCCACAGAAGAAGAAATTGTCTGGTTCCAAGGTGGGGAAAACCACGACAAGTCATTTTGACCACAACTACAGCTGTGAAGTGTGCTGGACTGAAAAACTGGATCCATGCCAGTCATACATTGAGAATTCCAAATCCGGTGGACAGCACAGGAAAATAATATTTTGATGAATCAGAATCAAGTACTGAATCAGATGACGAAGGATCAAAGACACAAGGAAACTCTGAAAGGGGGGAAACAGAACAAAGATCAGCTTTAGTCCCCAGAAGTATTGCCCTGAGAAGAAGATTGCAGATTTCCGAATCTAGTGATTCTGGAAATGAACAAGAAGTGCAGGGTTCCAAGAAGGAACACAGGAAAAAAAGGGGAAATAGTACTGAAGACGCAACAAAAGAAATCCGTGAAAAGGATGTACCAGATGAGAGACTGAGAGAAATTCCACCTGAAGTAACAAATCTAAGTGAACAAGGGACAGGTACAGAGAGAGTGGGACAGATTTCTGCGGAAGAACCCCGAGGAGATGTAGGGAACTGCAACATCGAGTTAGGTGAAGGGACAAGTAGCCAGCAGGAAGATTGCGTGCCGGAGACCCGAGGAGGGACAGCAGTAGGGAAAATAAAACAAGTGGTGGAAGAAGAAGTCGCTGAAAAGACAAAGCAAGTTGAGACAGAGTCTGAAGAGAGTGAAAATGAAATACCTGAAGGTCGAGTTCTAAGAAAGAGAGCTTGGAGGAATGAAAAGAATGACAAAGGAAGTAAAGTAAAAAGAGTTGCAAGAGATGATGTTTGGCCCAATAAAATAAGGAAACTGAGATACAGACTGACACGAGTAAATTCACCGAGAGCTGAACAGGTGAATGAAGTGACAAGTCAAGAGAAATCAAAAGAAGACGAGTTAACTGAAGACAAAGAGAGTAGAAGAACAAGGAAACCTAACCAGAAGTATAAGTCACCAGAATGGACGTATGTGAGTCTGCCTGAACAGGGAGAAGAGGCAGATAGTCAAGGAAATCCAGAGGAGACTGTACTGAAAGTGGTTGAGGATGAAATAGAATCGGAAATCCTGAGAGTTCTCTTGTCCGACATTGGAGAAGAAGAAACGGAAATTCAGGAAAATCCATGTTTGGAAGACGAGAGGAGAGTGAAGAACGATGAGATGCCAAACTGAATAAGTTAAGAAAACTATTGATGAAGAAAACAAGATATTGAATTAAAAATAGTGACTGGTAGAACCAAATAGGTGTTAGAAGCTTAGGTTAGAAAAACTAGTTGTGAAGTAAAAGAGGCTAAGTCAAAAGACACGGTCCATTTTAACAAGATGGCTAACATAGAAAGTAGTAAAGGTAGATGTACATTTATGAAAAGATCGTGCAAAATGTGTTGTTGTTGTACAGGATTATTGCTCTTGTCATTTCTTTTAAGGCTATTATAGACACATTAGAAGGACATAGTGAGAATAAAACTAATATAGGGAAAATTCCAAAAGTAGTTCCAACTAGAATAGATAAAAATTATTTACATAAAGACAGGTCAATAACAGATTTTTCTAATAATGTGTTTTAAAAATTATTGTATGAATATGTAAAGACAATGGACGTACGGGACTGCTACGTATGTATGCAGTTACCTGCATCTGTTTCTGAGGGAGTGACATATCATCACCTTCCGGCAACGTATGGTATAACATGTAGTGTAAGAGCTAGTTTGTTTTATGAGACAGGGAAATTAGAATATTATTTTTCAGATGTAGATAACATTTTTGCGCAAGTGCCTTCTTATAATAAATTGAACAAAGTAAAACCTGCTAAGGTATTAGGTGAATTCTTTTTAGAACCTAAGGAACTAACATTAGAGTATATTTTTAGAAACAATTTAACATGCAGTTTGAAGAAGGAGGAAAAGACATTCCTAGACATGGTCGAGGAAAGAAGATTGAAAATATAAAGAAAAGCAGCAGAAGGGAAAGTGGAGAAAACAATCTGGGATATAGAGAAAGAAAAACATTTGAAAGGAGAAGCTAGTCCAACTATAGCTTTAGATTGGCCTCAGAAAGGGAAATTTTGCATTCGAAGGAATCAAACTGCGTATGATAATTATTTTCTAGATAATAGTGAGTGCCATGATACATATCGAATCATGGGTGGATGGGGATTCAAAGGTGGAAGAGATCCAGTCTTTCCTGGATTATATTTTATTTGTGGGAACTCGGCATATTATTGTTTGCCAGACCATTGGTATGGCACATGTTACGTAGGCCTGGTCTTTCCAAAAATCTTTCATATGGATAGAGGAGAAGATGGTGTACATAGCTTAAGTAATCACTTAGCTAGAACCAAGAGAGAATCTTGGGCAGAAATTGTAGGTGATATTTTTCAGGCATTGATACCAGCAGTGGGAATAACTCTGAATGCAAACAAAATTAGAAAATTGTCAACAGTAGTGAATCGCTTGTCAACAAGCACCACTGGAGGATTTTTATTGGTTACCACTGAAATGGTTGCCATGCGTGCTATGGTAATGCAAAATCGACTTGCCCTTGATATTTTATTGGCAAAAGAGGGTGGAGTCTGTGGAATGCTGAAAGTCCAACATTGTTGTACTTACATTCCTGACGAAAGATCTAAAAACGTATATTAAGAATATTACTGAATTGCATGATGAACTTGCACCACTAGAGGTTGAAAGTGTTTGGGATAGAATTGGAAAGAAAATAGCTGCCATTAAGAATTTCTTAGAAAAAATAGGTAGTACTCTTATAGGTAAAATATTGTTTCCATTAACATGTGTAATCTGCATAGTTTTAATGATAAGCTTATGTTGTATGTGCTGTAGAAACAAGAAAAATAAGAAAAGAATAAAAAGAGAACATTCAAAAAGAAAAGATAAGAAACAAGAAAGAGAAATTGAAGAAATAGAATTGGAGGAGTGGAAGGAGTGTATGTATGAATCAGTAAAAAGAGAAGAAGTAGGTGAAACTGAATTATGATTAAGAGCAAGAAAACATTTTAAAGATTCCGTAAGGACAGAACAAATTTTTTGGGAGGTGTGGTGATAAAATCACCAAAGGGGGGATTGCTGGAGCGGGTTATGCAAACTTTTGTATACCCACCCCATTTTGCATGTCATTTTATTAATTAGATTAATTAATTAATTATAATCGTACCAATGGTTTGGAGTGATGCGAAAATAACTAATCAACCTTATTAATGACCGAAATACACGTGGGATTTGCATCTGCATGGCCTAATTAATGACGTGAATTAAATTTCGTACGCATACTAATGATAGATAATTAGAACATTGCATGATATATGTCGCTTTGGTGATGTAATTGTGATTTGTGCTTTATCTAGTAAGTATAAACCGCATTGAGTGTTGCTTTTGGCCAGATAAATACACACACATATGGGTATTAGCGAGGGAGTAACATTTAATTAGTAATTTCTATGTATTAATTACGTTTTTGTGTTTCTTTGCTTAAGTTGACCATTTCAAGTGCCCACAAAATGGCTGACTCCTGTATCCGATGAAACTGGCTCCATTGCTCAAGGTTCGGGGTGAAGTGCCCATGCTTCACCACTAGCAACTGTGGCCTGGACCTGACCCCAGATGAACATGTACCTTCCAAGGACAGCCTGGGAAGTCAGCCAAACATATTTGAACAAAGACTGTTGTGTGAACCGGAACTGGCAAGGGTCATAACCCAAAAGACACTTTTGTGAGAACCCAAAAGGATGATCCCTGATTGTCCAATCAGCGAACTCGGATGCCCAAAATGTGTTACTTGTTATCATCAATTTAACTATAAATTATAGTAGAATAGAGAGATTCGACGGTCGCTCCTTCGATTTCCTGATGATATGCTGACGGAGAGGACGGTGACACTGCAGGACAGCTGTTAGCCTCAATCTTTGACGGACTGAATTAATGCCCAAACTCCTGATGAACTGAGTCTGCTAAAATTGATGGGCATAGTTTTGCGAGACTGCAAATTTTGACATAGAGGACGACTTTAGCCAGAATAGGTAAATATGAATGGCAACTTGATCAAATGAATGATTTAATTTGCAATATTAATATAAAATTGGATTTGAATTTCTACAGAAATGAGTTGGGTTGTTTATTCATTGAAATGTGTTAATGAAAAGGTTAATTAGGGAATTAGAATTTCACTTAAACTGCAACTAACAGATCCGTCCCGGTTATGAGGGTAATACCAAATGTGGAATCTAGGGCCTAATGAGTATGAGAAGGATTTGTAGGTTTCTTGCTCATGAGGGTAAAGTGGTATCTTCCTCCCTCATTATTCAGCGCTTGGAAGGATAATCGCCTCTTGCACGGACTAATGGTAAGTGTGTGTTGGTGTTATGGGCCCCACCAGCGAATGTATGGATAGTGTGCGTGTGTGAGATCTTTTGGTCCGTGACAGTAGGGAAGGATTTTGCACTCCGCGCTGCATCACAATCGCCTTAAATTCAACGCTAAAATGTATGGTGGCCGGAATAAAGCTGGCAAATTCCTAGCTAATCATCTCATAATTAAAAAACAAATATCCAAGATTGCTGCCATCAAAGAGAGTGCAGGAATTAAACACATCACAGATACTAAGATTCTTGAGTGCTTCACTGATTATTATACTTCCCCCTATACCCCCTGAGTCGACCCCTTCCGCTGGTCAAATTGATTCATTCTTTCAAACCATTCCCAATCCCTCTGATAACCACACTTATCTCACATACCTCGACAATCCTATATTAGAATAAGACATCCCAAACGCTATTAATCAACTTCCCAAAGACAAAACACCCGTTCCTGATGTTTTTACTGTATGTTTCTTTCTTCATTTCAAACAATTCCTGGTCCCTCAGTTGTTAGTCCTCATAAATCATTTCCTGGCTTCCGGTGAATCTTGGGGCTCTTTCACTCAAGCAATGTTGTGTTTAATCCCTAAAAAGACAAAGACCCCTCTTATTATAACAATTACACACCTATTTCCCTAATTAATAAGGACTGCAAGATCTTTGCCAAATTATTAGCCCTTCGTATCAATCAGGTAATCCCGGACCTCATTAATATATATCAATCAGGTTTTGTAAAGGGGCATTCTATTACATATAACTCCAGGACTTTCCACCTCTATTTGGGTGAACGGACGTCAATCCAAATACTTTCAACTCCACAGAGGAACTAGACAAGTGTTCCCCTTATCCCCACTTTTATTTATTCTTGCCCGAGAACCCTTTTTGGAAAACTTCGACGTTCTCTACAATATACGGGATTCCAATTTAAACACACTAATGTTAAGTTTACTGCATACGCGGATGACATTTTACTATACCTCTTTAACCCCATTACCTCTTTGCTGGCGTTTTTCTCTTTCCTAAAAAAATATTCTCTAGGATCTGTTTACAAACTTAATATTGATAAATCTTCAGTTTTGCCATTGAATAAACATTGATTGCTTTTACTCATATGTTTCTCGATACGGGGTTTAAATGGAACTCCAGTAGTTTTAAATGCTTAGGTATCCTCTACACTAATAACTTCAAAGAAACCATTAAAATAAACCTTCTGATATACTTAAAAAACCTTTGGGTACAGTTGATCCCCTCTATTTTTGTCTTGGTGGGGTAGACTAGTTACAATTAAAATGATGTTAATTCCGATCATCAATTTTTATCTCTCCATGCTCTCAATCACTCTCTCGCTCTCTTTGTTTATTATTATTAACCGCTCTTTAACTAAATTCCTATGGAATAATCGTAAGACTAGGATTTCACTTATTTGACTTCAGCAGTCCAAAGAATTTCGGTGGGGTTAATTTTCCTAACCTTAGACGCTATCATTCTGCATTCACCCTGAAACAAGTTTGGCCCTTTTCTCCGACTCCTCACATACACCTTTAACAGCCTGGAGCTCATTAGAACAATCCCAATATGCACTGTTCTCTTTTTCTGCTGCCACTCGGTTATCTCAGCCCCCCAAATGTTTTTTATCACCCACTTTCACGCGCTCTACTGCGGTCATAACTTCTTTGTGTAAAACTCCTTTCTCCCACTCAGATAATTTTGCACACACTCCTGTTTGGTATAACAAACATCTAAAGATTAAAAACAGAGCTCTATTTTGGAAAGAATGGATTGATAAAGGCATTATCACATTCAAGCACTTGATGATTGACGGGTCTCCTATGGACCTCACAGAGATCCAGGAGAAGTATTGCATATCTCTTTTACATGCTCCTCACCATCCTCATCTCAGACATCTATAATTCAACTCCACTCCCAGAATTCATTCTTAACCTCAGACAATCAGACATCCACTCTTTCGCTAGATTTCTCTACTCAGTTCAAGACATCCAATATATATAAGATATTATCTCACCCCTCTGATCCTAGAACCATATCCAGAATAGAAAGTCTTTGGGAAAAAGATTTGGCACAGGAAATTTCGTTTCAGACTTGGGGATCCATTTGGGTACAAATCCACACCTCCTTACGCTCAGCAAGTACAACGCAGACTCTATATTATTTTTATAATAGGCTTTTTCTCACCCCTACAGATCTCCATAAATTCAACTTGTTGGATGCTACAAAATGCTGGTCTTGCCCTCATGAAAACAGTGATTTACTTCATATGTTCATTCTCCGCCCTCTGGTTGAGAGTTTTTGGTTACATATTTGGAAGAAATTAAATGACATTTTATCTTCTAATTTTTCTTTTGATACTGTACATGTTTTTTGGGGAGGCACCTCTTCTATTTGGGGTACTCAGAGAAGCGTAGGTAAATGTATTGACTCGTTTATAGCCATTACCTTTCAGGTCATTACCACCAACTGGAAGGATGCTATTAAAACCTTCATACCAAGCTTGGTTGGACCTGTTATGTCATCATCACAGACTAGATCGTGCACATGCCAGCTCTAGGCCCCTATTGATTAAAAAAGATTTACTTTTGTTACCACTCACCACATTTCTTTCCAGGATGGCATTTTGACCTAGGTTGTATGTATATTGTCATGTGCCTTCTTAGAAATATTATGTTCATTTAAGTCTTAATACTATTTCTACATTACTGTTTAGCTGCCTCATACTATCTCCCCTTTTCCTCCCTCCTCCCCTCCTTCCTCTCCCTCCCCCTTTTTTAAAATACTAAATTGCATTTGTCTTAGTACAGATTTTAGAAGGTTCAAAGTGGTTTTGACAATATACTTCCTAATATAGTTTTCACCCACTTGCGGTTCAAGTTATTTTTCTTTTTCACTTATTTTATTTCAATTGGATATTGGTACTGCTCGACCTTTGTTTTTATACTTTATACTGACATTTTACTTTGTATATTATTTTAATAAAGCATCCTAAACTTAAAAAGAAATGTTTATAGAAATAAAGACATTTTTCCAATGCCTGCCTCAAAGAAGGATTCGTTTTGGCACACAACCCTATCTATTATTGTTAGTAGATAGAGCTTTGTAGCAAAACCACAGCGATGGTTGCATGGGAATGCATATGTGCCGCCCATGGAATGCACGCCTGACGCAAAGTAATGGAAAGCACCCCAAAGAGCTGCTCTGCATTACTTTCAGGCAACTTTCCAGAGCAAAACAAGCTTTGCACTGGAAAGTAAATTTCGAATGAACCTATTGGGCTGGTTTATGTCACTTTTGTGATACAACCCAGTGCAAAATGTTAGTAAACCTGCCCCTTCAAGCCATAACCATGCAAGGCCAAGATTCTTGGAATCGTCCTGTAACCCAAATTCACATAAATATCTTATCAAGAGATACAATTTTCATCCACGCTCTCAGAGTCCTGGGATGAGCATTACCCTTCCTGGAGCTGCCCCATCGTGTTCAGGCAACCACTAAACCTATAGCGACCTCCATAGACTACTCCAATGTCATTTATGTACCTTCACCTGCTACAATGGAGTCAGAACACATTGGTCACTCTACTTCTGAAAGTCCATCCATGGGCTAGCTTTTATACCAGCCTTTTAGGAAGGTATCTGAATCCCAATCATCATTTCTATTTTAGTGCACTCTGCGTCACACGTTTGGCAGTCAATGGCATGGCCGTTTTTCCTTCAAATAAACTTTAAACCTAGAGACAAAAGTAAAATCACAGATTCAAAGTGCCACCACTCGTTATGATTTAAAGTTTCAAAGGAATTTGGGAAACTGATGATGCCTTCACGGAACAGACAATAGCTCTAGAACTTGCTACATAGTCAAATAAGGAAACTAAGACCTCATTTTGAATTCCAGATGGCAGAAAAACATGGCTCCCCCACCTTCCATGCAATCCCTCCCTAAATGGTTTGAATGTCCAACACGAATACAGTCACACACAATGCAGAGCCGCACACAACCCCTGATGGAAATTTTAGCAACTGTAACATATGGAAATGCTCCAATGTAGTGATGTGCCCTTCCCGCTGACATGGCACCCAACATACTGGCATGTTATTTATTACATGCGGTCATGATTACTTACTGTCACTTTGATGAACTCCCCTAGTACCTTGTGCCTAACAGGACACTCTTCAGCCTTGTCCTATCATATCGACCACTTCCATACAATAGGCTCTTCCACCACCCCAGTATTTCAACTTTTGACCTTTGAATATGCATCAAGGAATTATTATCCTGCATTCACCCATCAAGAGACTCCCACCCTTCTTAGGACAAAGCGTCATAGGCGTACACCAGCTTGCACCAAATCTGAGAAGGTTCTCTCTCAAGCACGCCCCAGCTAAATATACAATGGATGAGTCAATCGCTCTCACAAACCTCGACCTACTTTAATACAATCGGGGCATCTATGTAGGCACACTATGGAGTGTCATAACTTCTTTTCACAATCAACCTACATTAAGGTCAGAACCTCAAAGGCAAGATTAATCTCGGACAAGGCACCAACCCATTCAAGCTCCAGTTCACCATAATTTGACGAAGGCACCCCGACATTTAAGCCCAGTCTCCACAAAACTGTACCGAGTAACTAGGCCAACAGGGAACATTACAAATCAAATGGGACACGGTCAACACAACGGTTCATCATAGCCAGCTATACATCAAACAGGGATATGCTAGTATTTATATATGTAGGGGCAGATATACAAGTCCCTTGCACCACTTTTGCGTTATTTTTAACATGGGAAAAGTGACGCAAAAGTGGCGCAAGGGGCTTGTAAATCTGCCCCGTACTCTCTACTCTTTTCTCTTCTGTTCAGGACACAAACCTGCATATGCACAAGCGGGATGTATGTCGTTACAACGCACACTTTTAAGACGCATGCACTTACAACGCATTTTTTACAACGCAACATCCACTACAACGCATTCCATTACATAGCATGACACTACAACGCATGTTTAAAAACTACCTTTACAACGCATTCCATTACATCGCATACTACCTTTACAACGCATACCATTACAACGCATAATATTAAATTGCATTTAAGGTAAGTATTGGATAGTATAGGGGTAAAAATTACTATTCTAACTCCAGGGGGTGCAACAGTAGGGTAAGTGTTGGATTGCGTTGTAATGGTATGCGTTGTAAAGGTAGTATGCGATGTAATGGAATGCGTTGTGAAGGTAGTTTTTAAACATGCGTTGTAGTGTCATGCGATGTAATGGAATGCGTTGTAAAAATTTAGTTGTAAGTGTAGTGCGTTGTAACAGTTGCGTTGTAAAGGTTGTTCACCGCACAAGCCCCACAGCAGTGCTTCTCACCTAAGCTACACGCCAACTATCAACCCAGAAAAAAGTAAATAGGACAGCCTTTTTTTTTTTTGCGCGAACTTGACCCGAATTGTGTATCAGAGCGCCTTTACATAGCACCAGTTACGTTACATGAGGACACACATTCATTTTGTGTTAGGCACGGAGAGATTAAGGGGCATATCAACAACGAGGCAATAGAAAATTATCGTCGCTTTTGTGGCCGTTTTCGGCCGAAAAGCGGCGATAATTTTATCGCCTAATTAGCAAGGTCACGCTAACGCATGAAACCTTGCTTTAGCGTACGAAATCTTAACGCCCAGCTTTGCATCTCTAATGAGATGCAAAGTAGGCGTTCCTGACCTGACATGACAGGAGAAATGTCGCTAAGCGACGTTTCTCCTATCATCAAGCCCCACGCTATGAAGCATAGTGGCAGGAAAAGTAGCGATAACCCCTGTTATCGCTACTTTCCTTACGCCTGCTTCAGGACTGACTTAGCCATGATATCCTATGGAAGGAGGATATCATAGCTAAGTTTGTGAGTCCCTATCAACAAGCTAACGCCACATTTCGTGAGATTATCGCTGGGTTTCCAACGATAATCTCACGTTAGGCAGTTAGCGCTAGGATTTTTATCGCTTTTGAGATAAGCGTTGCTAATAGCACGCTATCTCAGCGATAAAAATCCACGAAAGCCGGCGATAATTATCCGAGCGCTAGGTGCGCTTAGCGATAATTATCGCCGGTTGTTGTTATGCCCCAGAGTGATTTGCCCAGAATCACAGGATGTTCAGCGTCATTGCCGAAACTCGAATCCAGTTCCCCAGATTGGAGGTCGACCGCCCTAGCCATTAGGCCAACTCCTCTTCTCAACCTTGACCACAATTTCATACTCCCTCCAAAGTGGACTAGGTAACTGGACACACAACCACTGGGGTACACTAAATCAGAAAAAATAAACAACCAGGCAAGTTAGGTTTGGACTAAAACATAGAATGACATCACAGGCCTACATTGCCACAATAATAGCAGCAAAATGCTATTCAAATACCAATACGACAGATTACAATAAAGACATAGAGGCAGATTTACGCAGCAGCAGCGTAAAAATGCGGCCCATTTACAACGTGACGCATCTAGGGAGATGCGTCACGTTGTAAAGCCCTGTGTCACATTATACCTGCGTCAGGTATAATCTATGCAGGGTGGGCTTTCCAACGCAAAAAGCCTCGTAGAAGTGACGCAGTGAAATCTACAAGATTTCACTGCGCCACTTCTAGGACGACACTGCGTCAAATTCTCATGCCTGCTTGAAGCAGGAGTAAGGAGTGACGCAGCACAATGATGATAGGCCTCCCCTGCATTGCTGGAGTTGCATCGTGCTTGCGACACCACTCCAGCAATGTGTGACTTTTGCGTCAACAGATGCGTCAGAAATTCTGACGCATCTGTCAATCCTTGAGCCATGGTGCGCTGTATTGTAAATACGGGGATTCATAGGGGCGCAAGGGTTTCTAATAGTGACGCAGGGAAAGTGATGCATCTTTATAGATGCGTCACTTTCTTGTAAATCTGCCCCTTTGCTTTTCTGCGTGGTCTGCCAAGGTGCCGCCGAGGACCTGTAAGCCCTGTCGGTTGCAGTACACTGTATGTATTCTGCAATCAACCAATCAATCAATCGAACAAGTGACTGAGTTTGAATCTCTCTTCTCAGGTGTGCAGGAGTTCAGTCACAGCTCGCACCAGGATGGAAGCCTCTCTCATTCATAGCCAGCGAGGAAAATTCCCCATCTTATACTGTACCATAAAATGCCATAAAGACAAGCCATGTTCCTCCTACTCTTTAAAAATATATTTAAAAATATTGAAAAATAAAAGGTTAGGTTTTGCCTTCACAAACGTCACCCAACTTGGAAACCGAATGCCATTAAAAGGCCACAGCTGCTCTTAAAACAGATTTTCTTTACAGAGTGCACAGACCTTGTGCACATAAAGCCAGATTTAACTAAGAAAACAAGCCCTGAAGCTTCGTCTGACAAGAATAACATTTTCACTGTGTTGTCTTTGCAGCTCAAACACCTCCTCCAGTAAAAAAGCAGGCTTCATTATCACTTTATGAACAGATGGGAATAAAGCAGAAGGATTGCAGGCCGCATAATCTTCACTGTAATTTACACGGGCGCATTAATACTTGAACACGTCTCCATTCAAGCATCTGATTGTATGGAAAAGGAACCTCACTTCAGACATTCTCACCTTTAGCAAGACATGTCACAAAAAGAATATTAACTCTACTGTCAGCGAGGTTCAACTAAAATAAAATCAATAGTCATATGTTGGATTTTTACATATATCTTGTAAAGTCTGAATGCCAACAAGGGATCTAAGATTATCAATTATTAGGATACGGGTGGAAGAAAGAAACTGTATTACAAATGGTATGCTGTGGGGCCAATGCAATATGAAAAATTCACTCCAAACAGAGCAGCAACTAAACCTGCTGCACTCCTTAAATAAAATAAATAAATCCACTTACCTTGCGCTTGCCGCATCGCCGAGTCGTCGATGAAGCGTGTGCTAGGTAAGTAAGTGGTTTTATTAATTTTTGTATTTTATTTTCCCTTTTCCGTCTTCTGGCGACTTCCACCGACCTCCCCCGTCGCTCTTACCTGCAGCGGCCGCAACTGTTTTTCCTCCATGGACCATGGCGCTATGCAAGAAGGGCTTGTGTGCTTTTCATTTTCCGAGCTAAGCTATGTTGACAAAGTCTACTCAAAGTGAAACCCCACACTGGGTGAGGGTGGTTATAGGCACCTCAGCCATGCATTAGGGGCAGTGCCAGCCATTCTAGTTCATGGGTACAGGCACAGACAATTTCTCTGCACCCTAATAGGGAGGCTGCCTATGTACTTTTTTCCTGTAAAGCTCCCAGCATCATTTAGAGTTTGGCAGGGGGTCCATCAAGCCAGTGGAGGCTATGGCCTCTGCCCCCCTGTAGGAGGACTCCCCACCATATTTAGAAACCCTTGGCAGGCAGGTGGGGATCTCTGTGCTGTTCAGCAGTGCAGTCACAGTGGCGGCTCCATTAAAGACACTAATGCTTTGCAAAGGAGGTGCCATGTTTGATGTGACCCCTCCGCAAAATGGTCTGCAAACAATCTCCCAAAGCGCGAGTTTGTTTTCATAATTTCATAATGACAACGGCTTTGATTATTGTTAAATCAGATTTATTAATAAAAATAATGTTTCAATAGCTGTTGTTTAAGTTAGTGTAACCAGCGCTCGAGGTGACATAACTGGTCCTCAGAATACCTGTACGGCATTCACTTCAGCAATTACGAAATAAATGCTGTTTTACGCTTCATGTCTAAAAGGCCTGCTGGAGTTCTTTTCCATTAACAGATAATAGCAGAAATGGTACCTCTTTTGGAGTGTTGTGGTGAAACGAAATGTAATTTATTTTGTACCTTTGGAAAATGCTGTGTCCTAACTGTATTTACTCTTGCAACAAATCAAGGACTTTCCCTGATCCTTGCAATAATTCTAAAGGTTCCATTGTATTGGATTTCTGCATTACTTGTTTTTTGGCTAAGCGTCAGCATTAATTATGCATTATGAAGGAGTTTCTAACAGTGTTGCAGTGAAAGAATCCTGGGTTTATAAAAATCTATTGGTTGCTGATTTTTTTAAACATAATTTCACACCATGTTGTATGTGTCTTTCTCTATAGAAGATTCCTTATCTGGGATGTTATGTTATGTTATGTTAATGAGATTTATAAAAGCGCACAAATACCCAAAGGTGTCTTGGCGCTAGGAAGTATAAGGCGCAAGCTAGCACGTAATACTGGAAAAGCCAGGTTTTTAATTGCTTTCTAAAGCCAGTCAAAGAACTGACATTCTTAAGTTCAAGAGGCAGGGCGTTCCACAGTTTTGATGCGCCGTAATGAAAGCCACGGCCTCCCCAATGAGCCGTGCGAATTCTAGGTACCGACAATAATCTTGCCCCCATCGACCGAAGGTGTCTGGTCGGTTGGTACCATACAAAGAGATTCTGAAGAAATAAAGGGCCTATGTGGTGCAAGGCTTTATAAACAATGCACAAGGCTTTGAATTTTATACGCTGAGGCACCGGGAGCCAGTGCAAATTATGAATATCGTTGGAAACTGGACAGTGTCTGGGAATGTTAAGCAATAGACGTGCTGCCGAATTCTGAATCATCTGGAGTTTCTTCAGACATTGCTTCTGGGCATTAAGATATAGCCCATTGCAGTAGTCTAATTTAGATTGAATGAGAGAAGAAACTTCTGTTTTTTTGGTATTTTCCGGGATATACGGGAAAATCTTCCTTATTTTCTTTATAAGGAAGTATGAAGCAGAAACAACGGCGTTGGTTTGTTGGCAAAGTGTCAATCTGTTGTCAATCAGCACACCCAAGTTTTTTACTTTTGCCGCTGGCTTTGGTGGTAAACCCATCTCCGCCGGACACCACAAATTACTCCAGGAGGGCTGCAAGCTGCCGAAAATCAGAACTTCAGTTTTATCGGAATTGAGTTTAAGGCAGTGCGCTGTCATCCATTTGTTAATAGTACTGATGCAGCTTCGAAACTGCAGAGCAGGGGAGTTTTGGTCTTTATGTGCAGCTACCACAATCTGGGTGTCATCGGCAAATGTGGTTAGGCTGAACCCAAATTCCCGGATTAGTGGGGCAAGTTCAGAGACGTGGATGTTAAACAACGAGGGGCTCAACGAACTGCCCTGAGGAACACCACAAGGCAAAACGTAAGGGGCTGAGTTAAAGCCGTCAATAGATACAGTTGATTTCCGATCCGTTAAAAAAGAGGCCAATAGTGCCCAAGCCACTTCTCCTGCTCTCAACTTCTCCAGACGCCTTTGCAAGAGGTAATGATCAACCATGTCAAAAGCGGCGGACAGATCGAGGAGCACAAGAGCCGCTGTGCCTCCTCTGTCCATCACCGCTCTGATCTCTTCTGTTGCTTTAATGAGTGCGGTCTCCGTGCTATGATCTTTACGGAAACCGACCTGAGAATGATCAAGCAGACTGTTCGTATTGATAAATTGCGACAATTGAGTGCTCATAATTTAATCACTATCTTTGCAGGTAAAGGTAGTCTGGCAATAGGTCGGTAGTTAGTGGGATTGGTAGCATCTAGAGTAGTTTTTTTTAAATAAAGGCAGAATGGATGTCTCCTTCCAGCTGGTCGGAAAAATGCCTGAAGCGAACATCAGGTTGAAAATTTCTGCCAGCCCAGGGCTCACTAGGATGTGTATGAACCTTTTCATTGCTTTCATACTGAGCAGTCTCCATGTCAGACTCTTAATTGACTTTTCTTGCATTTTAAACTGAGCCGCCACTCTGTCAGTTTGCTATTTGATTCTGTAGTCAGAATATTTTTAATTCTATTGATTTTATTCTGGAGGGTGATATTATGTTGAGACCTCTCGCTTACAATGAATTATTAAATTACCAGATTAACTAACCATATTTTGCTTTCTGTAATGATTTTAAATGTAATAAACCCTTATGGTTTGACCTTGACTTCTCATCTCATGAAGGTTTGATTTAGAATTCGAGTTCTTGGGTCACCATGCGCAGTGACTCACATGACTGAATGCACAGTACTGTGATTTTCCTTCCGGCTGACCTTTCTTAAGGGAGCTCATAACAGTCTGTGCCTCTGTTTGCTTAGGGTCCCCCCACAAAGCCAGCCTTCCCCGTTGACGGTTATCCACTATGAGCCATTTCTCACCCTATAGCAAAGTACAAGTATCCTCTTCTCTTCCCCACCCCAATGCACAAAACACAAGGACCATAAGGCTCATCATAGACTATTATGTCACATTGCTGTTAACAGAAATATTGTTTTATATAAATATCATGACTGCCTGCACCCTTGCTGCCTGAGTGAAAAGGAATGAACCTGCATCCTGAACCTAGGAGCACAAGAGTGACTCCAAGGACTAGTTAGATGGACTCCTGATCATAGACTCAGGGACAGAAAAGGCTCCAAACATGTTGAACCCAGCACTTGGACTCTGTTTGCTGTGAGTCTTACCCCTCCCCCCCCCCCACCGAGTGCTGCCACCCTAGTGTTGGACCTTTGGAAGTGGTCCTGCAGGTGCTCTGCCAGCCCAGCTATGGTCTAAGCAGAATCGATGCAGCGCGATGCATCGCCTCGCATCAGAAACGCTGCTGCGCAATACATTCCCAAAGCAGAATCTTTCAGCACCTCAGAACCACATCTGCGTGATGGATCCTCAATGTAGGACCTCGCATCTGCCATGGCGCAATGCACCCTCAACGTGGGAATGTTGCAATGCTCTGCAACCAGGATTTAAGGTACTTTGTTTAGTGGGCCTAACTTGGCCCCTGCATCCAGCCCACACTCTATCATGGTCGGCCTGAACTTGTGATTTTATCCTGGTCCAGTGCAACCAGATAATGACAGTTGGTGCTTTGAGGCACTATTTTCACTTAAATCTTTAAAACTGTGTATCTTGAGTTCCGCTGATTGGATTTTTGTCATTTTGGTCTCAAATGATGTATCAAAATGTACTTTACCTACATTCTTGAGGGATTTGTCTTGTGGTTTTTTCTCACCTCATTTTCTGTTTGTGTGCTGCATAGATACTTTATACATTGCCTCTAAGTTAAACCTGACAGTTTTTGTGCCAAGCTACCAGAGGGTTAAGCACAGGGTAATTTGGGGTTTGCTTGTAACTTCATCCTAAGAGGAATTGTGGTTTCTGTTTGAGTAGGGTTTCACCCCCTCAACCAGTAGCCCAATTCCCTACAATGACCTAAACATTGTTTACAAAAACATTGCTCCATAGAGTGTAGATTTTCTATTAAATCCAAAGGAGTGATATTTTTACTCCCAACCTGATTGGGTCGAATCCTTCCATTCAAGATGGAGGATTTCCTAAGGAGTGGGTCACCTCGGTCCAGGGCATTTTAGGGGTGGCACTGGCAGAGAGGGAACCACCTCTACTGACTACTAATGTTACCACCAACCTTGCAACTTAAAGTGGGGCTTGGCCAAGGGGACAGGCATCTTCACTAGTTGGAGGGACCCTGGCTAGCATATCAAAGGGCAGGAAGCCTTTGAGGCTTCCCGCCCTGAATGTTTTCCCTGCTTAAGGCTAGTTGTGAGGCAACTCCACCCCAAGCGGCCTTTGTCCCTGACCCACAAGAGCACAAGGGCTCCCAGCTCAGGGGTACAGAAACATGTGTGTGTGTGGCAGGCCTGTGGAGATCAGTCAGCTTTACACGAGGGAGTTAGTCGTTTTTCACCATATGGTCAGTGTGGCCTGATAAGACTCATTCTGTGGACCTAAAGACTAGCCCCACATACCACACTGTCCCCTTGTGGACCTGCCCAGCACATTTTACTTGATGACTGTGGGGGATCCGAAACCTGCCATTATCTCCAATAATTTTCTACTCTAGAATAGCTGACCCAGTAAATATTCTGGAACTGGCATATGTCAGAGGGAGGAGAGACAGGGGAATTTACTACTCCTCTTGCTAAGTCAATAAACTTTGGCCGACTTCATGAAGTTTTTTGCCTGAAACCAAAACTATTCAGGCATAATGAAAACCTGAAGACACACAGTTGATGGACGGAATGCAGAACAAATCAAAACATTCACCCCCCAGTCAAGAGATCTGGGTTAAATCCATCATTCTTTTGCTCACCATGCCACCCCAGTTTAGACCTGGCCATATGCAAATCAGTCTTGACCCTGTGCCCCATGGGAACAGTCCAGCCCGAACTGCCAAGCCAGGTCCTCCCAGCCCTAGAGACAGATGGATGTTTTACTTAACAAATGGCCAGGCAGACCCAGCTCCAACTTACCTCTGCTGCGCCGCCATAAGTCACATGGTTCCAAAGCAGGGATTTGAACCCTGGTTGTCTGGCTGGAAGTCAGACACTTACCTACTGGACCACACTCATTTCCATGACAGTAGCCTATCAAATTGTCTGTAAATCATGGTCATCCTTTTCATGTGCAATGGAAGCCACAGGCAATGTCACCAGGGCCTGTATGTTGCTCATAGTCACTACTGAAAAATTATAGACCACCAAGGAGCTGTAGCTCAGTGGCAAGTCTTGTCCCTTTGGTGGCAAAGGCTGTCACAGGACAGGGGTTCAGATCCTGCAAATGCACTCAACACATCCCAAGGTGGTCACGTTTCAAATTTTGCTTTTATTTTCATTTGCTAAGTTTATTTTCACTTTGAAAAATAGAGGAGAAAAGTAGCCACTCTTTTTGGCACGTGTGGCGCCCCAAAATTTCAAATCTTTTCCCTTGTGACCTCCCACCAACCCCCTTTTTCTCAAGTAGGGGCAACAGAGAAAAAACCTTATCTTTCTTTATCAATGTGTTCATTCTTTGTCCTTTAAATTTTGTGTATTTTAGAGCACAAATGTGGCCTCAGGGGGTAAAATTGAGCACAAGAATGCGAGGAAGGTGCTACACTGATAGTAAAATAAAATGGATGGTGGTGATTTTTCATTTTGGTGTGAGCCGATATCTCAAATCAGGGGTTTAGTGTCTGTGAGGTTGGCTAGGAATAAAGGTCATGTACGAGCTCTGACTAATGAAATGATGGGTGAAGTTTGAGGCAAGTGAAACTCCCTTTATTAGGTGCAACAAGAAGCTAGAAAGGTTATTTTATTCAAGAGGCAGAAAAGGGCAAAGTCAGGCCTTTGCTCTAGAAGTTCTGCATCATGCCTGCTGCAGCAGCTGAGGTACTGGAGCATCACAGCGATTTGCTGTGCTGGGGCTTTAAACATTCCCTTCCTTCCTTTGAACGAAGCCCTCGAATGTCCATGTTCTATATAGAGGATGACTGCATGCAATTTGGGACCCTGCTAGATGAGGGTGATGTCCCCAAGTGTGCCCTTTGAGTGGCAAAATCCTTAGCCTAAGATAGGCTGCTTTTGAATTCGGCTGAAGATCTGATGTTGGAGGCAGTATCACGGCGCAAGCTGGCGGCCGTCTCAGAAGTAAGTATCCATGGGAGGACATTATTTGCATAGGACAGCCCTCTTCCCAGTCACATTATTTTACTGCAGTTGCCGTGTAGCATTACTAGAGGGCAGCAGTATGAACATAAAAGCACACTGAGGCTTATCTTCTGCTTGCTGACATACCTCTTGCTCATGTTTGTCTTGCAGGGCCTACAGAGTGGAGGACTGTGATGCCTGAGTGAATGGGTAATGAGGAATGGCTGGCCTAAATTTGTGGTGAAGGGGGAAGGTTTGGAAGGTAAAGATCAAGATGAAAGTGTCTAAGCATACATGTTTGCTGAGTGATTGAGTGAGTGTGTCACTTCTCTTTGAAGGGACACTTGAGAGAGGAACAACAGCTCCATAGTCCTCAGTTAGGAGAGAAAGCATAGATGAATATTTCTCTCAAATAAAAACACTTGCACCACCTCAAAGCTGGAAAGTGTGATATGATGCTTTGCAGGTGTAAGGATTTGCCATGTGTGGTGCATGAATACGCATGGGTAGTGAGGATTTTCCCAGAATGTCAGTAGCGCACACTTTGGGAGTATGCTTAGGCCGGAACGGTCAGGCACTCCTTTCCGGGTATGAGGCCAAGAAAATCTTTGGGAAGCTTGCTCCAGTCATCTGCAGGCCTTAAGGATACTGGGGAAAAGTTACATGGGGAGGAAGGCTGTACAACATTTGGTCGATGTTGGACAGAAATATTTAGCAGGGACTTTTGACCACCCTTCACTGTGGGACCAGGATCCCCATATTTCTGTGCCTCTGACACATTTTTTGTCCTCTAGATACCACCATCTCATTACCCCTCAAATGCACCCTCCTGGTACCCCAGCTTTGGTAGTGCACCAACCACATTTCAATGCTTTGATTGACCACAAACTCCCTTACTTTCTGCCCTCCATTCACATTACATCAGTAACCCAGCTGCTTCTGTCACCGTTCAGTCTCAAGTGACGGTTTTGACGCATATTGATTGGGTATTTATACAGGCACTTTCCGCTCTGCACAGCCCCTCACAGCACACGTAGACTACACTTCTTTAAATCATAAGTACATGTTCTGCCTAACAGTAAGGCCTGCCCTTCCCTCTGTGGATTATTCCCCCATAAGGAGGACAAATAAATTGCAGAGCACGCCAAACTCCCTACAGACGCTGCCAATCAATGCACTGCTGACTATTTGAAGGCCATGATTATTCTTTATGACCCATCCATCCGATTGCCACAGGTACCCTTGCCCTGCCCCATTTGTCTGCTCCACTGCCCCCCTTTATTTAGCAAATGTTAGTGCTCTCAGATTTCATAGCGGGAATCTCTATTCCGTCTGTCTGCAATAAAAAATTCCCAAGGGTCCCTATGACTTGCCGCATGGAGGGGAGGGGAGGCAGTAAAATCTTGCAGAGCCCCGCCTGCAAAAATACCACTATATGCTCCTTGTTGTACCTTTCAATACCATAACTGCAGTAGGATTGTATGGTGCCCCCCCCTTTTTGGGGTGCACCCCATAAGGGAGGAGGGGAGCAATAAAATCTATGGATAGCCCCCCAAAATGTCCCAGAAGCCATGTCATTCTGTGCCGCATCACCCTTCATAGTGCACCCCAAACCCCTTTTAATACTGCTCCCCCAAATGTGATTGCCCTCCAAAATCAGAGAGTGCAAGGGGGTGCAGTAAAAAATAAATTGGCATTCCCAACCATAAGTCTCGATCTGTGTATACACCCCATCTGTGTGCTTAGCAACCACTGTATGAGTGACCACCTTTGACCCCCCTCTCCTCACTCCTCTCTTCCCCTGACTTGCTATGTGCCCCGGACCCTCCTCCATCTATGACCCCTTCTTAGTCACTTGGGCCCCAATGACCATCCCTTGCTCTCCCCTACACCTTTCCCCCTGCACTCTCACTCCACCCACCCGATCTGCCTAGGCTCCTCCTACACCCCTTCCTCACTCAACACATGCTACCCCTTTTCACCTATCACTGTTCCCGACCCTTGCTCTGATCACACCCATTTTAATTACAAACCACTCTGCAATGCACCGTTCGCCAGGAGTGAAGTCACTCTGACGTTACAAATACACACACAGGTTTTACTTACCAATTGGACAGGCAGGCCCAACTCCAACTTACCTCTGCGCCACCATCAGTCATCTGGTGCCGAACCCGGGATTTGAAACCTGGTTGTCTGGCTGGAAGTCAGAAACTTACCCACTGGACCACACTTGTTTCCATGTCAGTAGCTGATCAAGCTGTCCCTATATCATGGTCATCTTTTTCATGTGCAATGGAAGCCACAGGCAATGTCACCAGGGCCTGTATGTTGCTTATAGCTACTACTGCAAAGCTATAGTGGCAAGTCTTGTCCCTTTGGTGGTAAATGCTCTCACAGAACAGTGGTTCAAATCCTGTCAAGGCTCCCAACATAATCTAAAGTGGTAACATTTCAGATTTTGTGCTTTTATTTAAATTTGTTAAGTTTATTTTCACTTTGAAAAATAGAGGAGAAAAGTGGCCACTCTTTTTGGCACGTGAGGTGCCCCAAAATTTCAAATCTTTTCCCTCGTGACCTCCCACGGACCCGCTTTTTCTCAAGTAGGTTCAATAGAGAAAGAGTCTTATCTTTCTTTACCAATGTGTTTATTCTTTGTCCTTTATATTTGGTGTATTTTAGAGCACAAATGTGGCCTCAGGGGATAAAACTGAGCACAAGAATGCGAGGAAGGTGCTACACTGATAGTAAAATAAAATGGATGGTGGTGATTTTTCATTTTGGTGTGTGCCGATATCTCAAATCAGGGGTTTAGTGTCTGTGAGGTTGGCTAGGAATAAAGGTCATGTACGAGCTCTGACTAATGAAATGATGGGTGAAGTTTGAGGCAAGTGAAACTCCCTTTATTAGGTGCAACAAGAAGCTAGAAAGGTTATTTTATTCAAGAGGCAGAAAAGGGCAAAGTCAGGCCTTTGCTCTAGAAGTTCTGCATCATGCCTGCTGCAGCAGCTGAGGTACTGGAGCATCACAGCACTTTGCTGTGCTGGGGCTTTAAACATTCCCTTCCTTCCTTTGAACGAAGCCCTCGAATGCCCATGTTCTATATAGAGGATGACTGTATGCAATTTGGGACCCTGCTAGATGAGGGTGATGTCCCCAAGTGCGCCCCTTGAGTGGCAAAATCCTTAGCCTAAGATAGGCTGCTTTTGATTTCGGCTGAAGATCTGATGTTGGAGGCAGTTTCACGGTGGAAGCTTGCAGCCGTCTCAGAAGAAAGTATGCATAGGAGGACATTATTTGCATAGGACAGCCCTCTTCTCAGTCACATTGTTATGCTGCAGTTGCTGTGTAGCGTTACTAAAGGGCAGCAGTATGAACATAAAAGTACACTGAGGCTTTTCTTCTGCTTGCTGACATACCTTTTGCTCATGTTTGTCTTGCAGGGCCTATGGAGTGGAGGACTGTGATGACTGAGTGAATGGATAATGAGGAATGGCTGGCCTAAATTTGCGGTGAAGTGGGAAGGTTTGGAAGGGAAAGAGCAAGGTGAAAGTGTCTAAGCATACATGTTTGCTGAGTGATTGAGTGAGTGTGTCACCTCTCTTTGAAGGGACATGTGAGAGAGGAACAGCAGCTCCATAGTCCTCAGTTAGTGTCAGTTAGTGTTACTGTGTCGTCTGCATACTGCAGGGTGGTGAGCCTCATCTTGCCAAGTCTCGGGGCTCCTAAGCTGGCACCATTCAGGGTAGACCTCAAAGCTGCTGTGTAAAGATTAAAAAGTGAAGGGGGGGGGGGGCAAAAACACAGCCCTGCTTAAGCCCATTGTTGGTTTTGACTCTTGATGTTACAGTAGTGGGGCTTGTTTTGACCTGAACCCATGTCCCCGTGTAAAGGGATATGATCACTTTCAGGAGATTAAAAGGAATTCCCCAGGCTGTAAAATTTCCCCAAAGCCTGCCTCGGTCCACCCTGTCAAAGGCTGTGCTGTAATCTATAAAGCAGCAGAACAAGGATAGGTGCTTTACCTTATCCACTTGTTTGGAAAGATAGGCCAGCGCAATGATGTTGTCCATGGTTGAGCTGTTTGCCCTGAATCCTGACTGGTGGAGTGGGAGGATTCTTTTTCATTTACCCATTCCTCCAAGTACTTCAGTAAAATTTGGGCATAGGCCTTAGCTTCTAGATCAAGCAGGGCAACAAGCCTGTAATTAGTTGATAGATCAAGCAGGGCGACAAGCCTGTAATTGGTTGGAGATGAAGCATGGCAACAAGCCTGTAATTAGCCAGAAAACAAGCAGGGCGACAAGCCTTTAATTAGCCGGTGATCAAGAAGGGTGACAAGCATGTAATTAGCTGGGGAGCCTGTAATTAGCTGGGGAGCCTGTAATTAGCCTATACTTTTATGATGATCTTCATATCATTTATATTAAAACATGATGTGTTCCCAAATACTGACCTCATCAATGTATTCATTTTAGTGATTGGCAGTTTGAATTATCCATCTTTTCTGTCTCTTTCCTTTGTTTCTTTCCCACTCCTTGTCTGTATTTCCTTTATTTCTTAGGTCTTTTCCTACAGTTTAGTTTTTAATCCCTATTTTTATTTTTCAGCCAATTCTTTGTCCTGTCATTCTTTCACATATGTCTAGGCTTTCCTTTTTTAGGCTCAAACCTATAAACTAATAAAACTCCACCAAAATGTAATAGCCCTGCTCAGTGTGAACATTCAATCACTGATACACACCTGTAAGTCCACAAAATAAAATATAAATAAAAGAAAATAAAGTGCATGAGAATGTGTGAGATTGAGGCCGATTACGATTGCAAATGGACGAGCATCAGACCGCCATTCTTGATGGAATTGGACTGGCCAACAGTTAGTCAGCAGTCCAACCTGCCAAATTATGATCCAACAGCCGTGGAGGCGGTTGGTAACATGTTTCTTTGCATTGAGGCTTGTGCTGCGGACCGGAAAAGGGCTGCAGCACATGCATCAATGCCAAAAGGCATGTTTGGAAACATCCCTGTACCCTGTGGCCTGCCACATGATTCAGGGATGTTTAGAGGGGCACCACAGGTGCTCCCAGAGCCCATAGCGGAGGCCCATGGGGGTTAGGGCCCCAAAAAATCCTCTCTGCCAGCCTTTTCACATCTGAAGAACTGACATGAAATGGATGGCTGAAAGGTAGATCATAATCCCCAGGGCGGTGCCTGGTCCCTGGGCCAATGCCGTCCAATTTACCGCCTCCTAATGCAGTGGTCTGACCGTGGTTGTAGATGTCAGTGGGACGTACACAGACAGCACATCGTGTCCCTCCTACCACCATCTTAATCGGCCCCTTTGTATTTCTTCCTGAAAAGTCCAACTCAATGTGACTTTATTATACAAAGTAGTAGCAAGGAAACTAGTTTAAAATCACTATGTTTGTATTTTGCTGGGTAGGGATGTCACCAAAATGTTGTTTTTATGAGTGTTGTGTACTCAGATTAAAGGTGCAGGGCTTAGAAGCATGTGTTCAGATCTACTTAATTACTTAATTATTTTGTCTACTACAGAGAATCTGGAGGTAATAACAATCCATATAGGAAAACCCTTTGGTACACCCGGCCCCTTGTTAGAAATGGGGGTCTCTCGTTCGCAATGGTTTGCACCTTTGTCCATATAGGGACCCTTGCTTCTAGTCAGGGTAAGGGGGTTAAACTTCTAAAATAACCTGTGCTCCCCCCCTTGGTAGCTTGGCACAAGCAGACAGGCTTATCTCAGAGGCAGTGTTTAAAGCAATTGTGAACACATACAGTAATACAGTGAAAACACTACAAATGGACACCACACCAGTTTAGAAAAATAAGAAATCTTTATCTCAACCAAACAAGACCAAAATGACGAAAATCCACAATACAGTTATCAAGATATCTTTAAAAATAGGTTATTCACTCAAATAAAGTTTGTAGCAACAAATAACTCCACCTGGAGCTATTACGACATTGCGAAAATCCCAAAGTATGGCGCCGACCACAAAGTGCACGGTGTCGGGTGCAGAGTCAAGCAGACCCCTAAAGAACAGTACCTTGGAAATGATGAAAACAGAGATGGTGCACGGCGTTGGGGAGGTCATGCTTCGCTGGCTCCGGGTGGTACTGGTTCCTTACGATCCCAGGGGAGGTGAAGGCTCAGTTCCTTACAGCGATGAAAGGGAGGTGAGACATCGGTTCCTTACTGTGTCGGGGAGGTGACGTCACGGTGGCAGCGAGGCATTGGTTACTTATGATGGTGCAGCGTTGATGTGTTCGGGAGTCACTCACGTCAAGTATCAGCTCCGCGTTGATGAAGCACCGGCATCGGGGAAGCCGGGGCTGTGGTGCGAGTCGGGACGGTATGTCGTGCACATCATGAGCAGTGTCCTTGGCTCCTGTGCAGGCAGCGGCCTCAAAGACGGCTTCGGAGTCGATGCGGCACGGTGTCAGCAGGCTTCGGGGCTACGATGCAAGTCGGGGTGGTGTGTCGTGCTCTTCACGAGCAGTGCCCATGGCTTCGGTGCAGGTCACAGCGTTGCTCGCTGGCGTCGGTGTTGCAATTTCCTTCTGTGGCAGCTGAAACAGCAGTTTCAGATGCAGAAAGACAGAAGAAATGAAATATTTGTGTCCCTGAGACTTCAGAAAAGGAGGCTAGATCAATTTCAAGCCCTTGGAGATCTTCCTCCAGCAGAGCACACAGCAAACAGCAAAGTCCTTTCTTCTTTCCTTGGCAGCAAGCAGCCACTGTAGGCCAACCCCAGACAGTAAACAGCACAGGGGCAGTATTCCTCCTGAGCTTCTCCGGCTCTTCTCCTTGGCAAATGTTCCTCTTGATTCCCAGAAGTGATCTAATAGTCGGGGGTCTAGGCCCCTCTTTTTATACACAAAAATCTGTTAGTCTCTGTTGACAGAGAAGCCCGGTGCTCAGTCCAAACCGGTTCTGTCCTCTTTGGTGCAGCTTCCTGGCAGGAGGTGGAGACAGCATTGTCCTTGGCAGACAAGGCCCATTCAGGTGAAAGGAAATCTCCACCCCCTCCTCTAAATGCAGCCCAGGTCTATTCAGCCTAGCACTGACTCATCAGGCTCTCTGGGACCATTGCTCCTCCCCAGCCCCTGTCATCCAAAAGCCAGACATGCAGTACTCAAACCAGGCAGACACATACTGGATGGGTAATCAAGAAAATAGCTACATTTTAAAGTGGTATTTTCAAACACAGAATGTAAAAATCACCCTCGCTAAAAGATGCATTTTAACATTCTGAGTTCAGGCATTCTAAACTTTATTTTCCTACCTTATTCCCAGGGGTAGTTATGCTTATAAGGTGTTATAAACAAACCCCCCATTCTGTATTATGGGAACAGGTAGCCTTGCAATAGTGAAAAATGAAATTGGCAGTAATTCACTACCATGACATGCCACACACACCAGGGCATGTCCTACCTTTCACATACACTGCACCCTGCCCACAGGGGTACCTCGGGTCTACCTTAGGGGTGTCTGACATGTAAGAAAAGGGAAGGGTAGGGCCTGGCAAGTGCGTGCACTTGCCAAGCCGACATGGCAGTATCAGACTGCACATAGGCTCTGCAATGGCAGGCCAGAGTTACATTTACAAGCTGCTTATGTGGGTGGCACAATCAGTGCTGCAAGCCCAACAGCAGCATTTAATTTACAGGCCCTGGGCACACACGATGCACTGTACTAGGGACTGACTTATAAATCAAATAACCAATGATGGAAACACCAATCCATAACAAGTAATTACAAAGGGAGCACTTGCACTTTGGCACTGAACAGCAGTGGCAAAATGCCCAAAGCATCTAGACCAGCAAAACGGAGATCAACACACAGCAAATACCAGGAGGCAAAAGTAAAAAATGCATGGGACACCCACACCAATGGTGCCAGGTCGAACACTCCTTTTCTCACAAGTCAGTATTGAGACCAGGTTAACTGCCAAACATCCCAGACTTTAAATATTCAATGAGCGGTGTAGTGACAGTTCTTGTAAAAAGGTTTGTTAGTACAATGTGCGTGAGACATGAAAGCATGACACAACAAATCCACATAACAAAGCAAGATAACAACACCAATACATAGTTCAAAGTGTACCATTGTCATGTGTGACACAAACCTATCTTTTTGGCCAACTAGTTTTATAGCTGGGATTTCTAGCCCATAATTACAATGGTAACATTAAAATGTAAGTCCCAGAATACTATGTGATGTTGGTTAAATAGTCAGAACTGACAAAGCATGACACTTAGCATGGAAACCCTGAGAAGCCTTGAATCTCCACTTCGACCCAGATCAAGAAAGAGATAGGCAAAAAAGGAAGAAAGAAGGAGGACGTGAAAGAGAGGGAAACAGTGGAAGAGAGGGAGAAAATGGTTATTTAAAAATCCCCAAGAGTCAGATAAAGATACTGGAAGTGGAAAGAAGAAAAAGGCACAAGGTGAAATCAAAACTAGGCAGCTTTGGTTATCAAAAACCCCACAATTTAGCAAAGCCTGCAGAAGGGTCCTAAGAAAATCTTTTCCCCCCTCCACTTTTTTTTCAACTAAGCCCTGATTGCCTTTTAAAAACAGATTTAGTTGTCCGAATGTCTGCAGATTGTCTACTTGTTCCTTTCGCTGAATTCCAGGTAATGCCCTTCAGCATGGTGGGCCCATGTCCGGGGTGACAATTTTCCCAGGCCATCAGTGATTACTGCTCAACTCATTGTTTTTTTACCTACTACTAATGCCCTGCTGGTACACCCCCAGTCTTTTAATACTGCTCCCCCTTTCTTATACATTCTTCCCAATTAGCCCTTCTGCTTCCATTTGCTGCTAGTGTGAATAAGCTAGGAGGAGCATCTGGTAAGATGGGGGAGGTGCACAAAGTAATGTGCGCAAAGCAGGTCAGTCTCTGCTCCAAATCAGTGATTGGCCTGCATGCGAAAAGGACCTTTCAGGAAGATAACCAGCAGCAGGCAGGCGCCTACATTTGATAAGCACACCACAAGGAAAGGTCTTGGGAGCAGAGAACTCTCTATCCCCGGCAGCAACTTTGCTTCTTTTTCTCCCATGTTAGGCACAGACAAGATCAGTGGCCATGTAGAGTAAAGCCCAATGTAAGGTCACAGTTCTGAATTTACTGAATGTTCAGTGTGGGTATTCTCTTGCATTCTGGTACTTACAGTTTTGTCTACCTTCTTTATAAATGCAGTGCAACAAGTACCAGAATGTAAATTAAATAAACAGATTACAAAAGTTAAAAGAAGAAAAAAAGAAAGCATGCTTCCACCTAAATTTGGTGGCTGTATAATGCCAAAAAATATTTAAATATAAAAAAGTAATTGCAAGTATTTTTAATTGAACGCTAGGGGTACTTAATAGCAAACAGGTGTACTTAGACCAGGTATAAAACCCTTTTTAGGTTGAGCCTAGGCAGCACACATACTCTTGACATGCTGTATTCACTGTATTGGATTACAGCCTGTCTATTGGCTTTTTATTGGTAAATTGCGTGGTCCTTTAAAAAGGCTGGCATTCTATTGGGTACAGTATTCATTGTATGGGATTACACACCGTCTATTGTCTTTTTATTGGTAAATTGCATGGTCCTTTAGAAAGGGTTGCTTTTTATTGGGTAATCTTTGTTTTCAGTCCCTCCTTTTAGTTGTTTGTTAAAGGCCAGAGAGCAGGGACTAACTGCTATATGGTTCCACCCAGTGTGGTTAAGTTTTTGTCAGGAACAACTTGTTTCTTTCTACTCATGTTTTTGTTGCATGTGCACGAATTGTCTGCAGTGTGTTGGTGTATATATTATATATATATTACCTACTGGCGGTCACCAGTAGGTAGTTATAATTAGGACCTATTATCCATAGGAAATCTGCAACATTCTATTTGGAATAACTTTGGCGCTGGTTGACAAATCTTCACGAAATTTTGAAAACTGGTGGGGCGCTCCGGTCCGCTCCTATCTTGAAAGTCTTGAGGTGATTCGTCAAGCGGGGGCCGAGGAAAAAGGGGGGTCCCAAAACGTGTTTTCCCAATGCAATTTTGTATAGGAACCTTTAATTGCAGCTACAGCCCGAACTGCTGAACAGAATTCCACCAAATTTGGCAAAAGGTAGCCCTTGGTTCAGAGTCATGCCTTTTGGTTAAATGGTGTAAATCCGTTCAGTAGTTCCTTAGAAAATCAAAAGTAAATTCACATATATATCTGGGCAGAGCCTAACCACACATCTCATCGTGAGATCTGATTGGCTGTCAGCACTTCATCCAATAAGTGTTGGCAGCCATCTTGGGACCAATATACACGATAGCACCTCATTAAAAAGCATTGCAGTTAATAGAAGGTTTTAAGACTTTAGTTACATTATAAATCATTTGTTGATGGTACCATACTCATTTTAGGAATTGTGGTGTGTTCTAAGGTGATTTTACCATGTGAAAAAGCCATCTGCTGGGATATCATGAATCATGTTTGAGAGAAAACTATGTTCTCATGCTTTTCCCACAGAGGTTTGGAAGGTGACCTATAAGCTAAACTGAGAACATATTTTCTGTAAATTCACATTATCTTTCTCAGTAATTTGAGAATGAAGTCTGACATTCTCAGTAAAACATGTACATCCAACAAGGGCAGAGACTGTCAGTTGATTCCTTTGTGTTCTACTGCAGCTTCCCAGAGTGTTCTAAAGAACAACTAGAGCACTAACAGTCCTACTTATGACAAACGTATTGCACACCTGAAGCCATCTTGATTGGAATAAAGTGGTTACTCTTAAAACATTTAATTTAAAAAGGAACACAATGAGGGGGTTCATTTTGCCATAGAAAGTATGATTAGTGCTGCAGAAAGAAAAATTAGGGCACATTTTGATTGACTTCTCAAATCCTCTTCTATTTCATTAACAAATTCTGACATGCAGACTGAAACATGCCCTTTCAATACCAGCAGCAGACTTCCATGGTGAGCAGTAGCTTTACTACAGTGATCTAATGAGCAACTAGAGTGCTAACATTCTGAATTTATGGCAAATGTGTGACACATCTGAATGCCTTCTTGATGGAATCAAAGTAAAAAACTGAAAGTGTTTCCTACTGAGAGACTGTAGAAAATTAGGAAATTAGGAAACTTCAGAACAAATAAGTCTCCCAAGATAGCCACCAGAGACAAAAGAGCCCAAATGTAGCACAAATATCACCCAGATGTAGCCCAAGTATAGCCCAATGACAGAATGTCCCAGAGTGCTCTAAAGAACAACTAGAGCGCTAACAGTCTTACTTATGACAAAAGTATGGCACACCTGAAGTCATCTTGATTGGAATAAAGTGGTAACACATAAAACATTTAATTTGCAAAGGAACAAAATGAGGGGGTTCATTTTGCCATAGAAATTATGATTAGTGCTGCAGAAAGAAAAATTAGGGCACATTTTGACTTCTCAAATCCTCTTCTATTTCATTAACAAATTCTGACATGCAGACTGAAACATGCACTTTGAATACCAGCAGCAGACTTCCCTGGTGAGCAGTAGCTTTACTACAGTGATCTAATGAGCAACTAGAGTGCTAACATTCTGAAATTATGGCAAATGTGTGACACATCTGAATGCCATCTTGATGGAACCAACGTAAAAAACTGAAAGTATTTCCTACTGAGGAGACTGCAGTAAATGGGGAAATTAGGAAACCTCATAACAAATAAGTCTCTCAAGATGGCCACCAGAGGCTAACGAGCCCAAATGTAGCACAAATATCACCCAGATGTAGCCCAAGTATAGCCCAATGACAGAATGTCCCAGAGTGTTCTTAAGAACAACTAGAGCGCTTACTGTCTTACTTATGACGTATGGCACACCTGAAGCCATCTTGATTGGAATAAACTGGTAACACTTAAAACATTTAATTTAAAAAGGAACACAATGAGGGGGTTCATTTTGCCATTGAAATTATGATTAGTGCTGAAGAAAGAAAAATTAGGGCACATTTTGAGTGACTTCTCAAATCCTCTTCTATTTCATTAAAAAGATTCTGACATGCAGACTGAAACATTCACTTTTAATACCAGCAGCAGACTTCCGTGGCGAGCAGGAACTTTACTACAGTGATCTAATGAGCAACTAGAGTTATGGCAAATGTGTGACATATCTGAATACCTTCTTGATGGAATAAAAGCATTTCCTATGGATGAGACTGCAGTAAATGAGGAAATGAGGAAACTTCATAACAAACAAATCTCCCAAGATGGTCACCAGAGACAAAAGAGCCCAAATGCAGCACAAATATCACTCAGTAGCCCAATGACAGAAGTGTGCAAAACACTTTTTATTTTTTGTGTTTTTGCAGTTTTATATAGTGCAGACTTGTCAGGTATTGGAGTGCTTTACATGAGCATTGGTTACATCACACAAGAACAAATTCATTTTGGTTGTAGACATGGGGAGATTAAGTGATTTGACCAGAATCACAGAATGTAGAGCTGAAGCAGAAACTCCAACCTGGTTCCCCAGTTGCAAAGTCTGCAGCTCTGGAAGTAACACCACATCCTCTCCCCTATGTGCAACATTTAATCAAGTGGTCAACTGGATAAAAAAACATAAAGATAACAAATAATTTAAAAGTGCTTTGTCGCTATTTGAAAACTCAGAAAATATGTCCTCATTTTAGTTTTTTAGAGCACTAACCATAATTTTGATGCAAATAAGACCCTCTCATATATGTAATTTCTAATGGAAATGATCTAGGTATTACAGTTTTGATTACATCAAAATGACGTCAGGCGTTCCACACTTTTGTAATAAATATAGAATGTTAGCAACCTAGTTGTTTATTAGGATACTATTGAGAGGCAGAGGTCAGGGGCACGGACTCTGAAAATTGGAGGCAGGTAGGAGGGTGCAGAGGCAACGATTTGACCACACTGGGCAGGCAGGAACAGCAGTGGCAGCACAACAGACTATGGAGGGCAGTGGAAAGGGGGGCAGGGGCAACAAACCAACAATACAGGACTGGCAAGAGCGGCTGTGGCAATATAATAGACCACTGTGGGCAGAAGGAAGAGGCAGTGCTAGTACAACCATACATGCCAACAAACCCGATAAAGCCAGGAAACGTCCAATGTTTTTAAGCTCAAATTTGATCTTTCTCCTGTCTACAATCTCCTCTTTTTTAATGTTACTCAAAGGGGAAAATCAATACCCCAGTTTTTTTTTCAAAATCTCCCTCTTACCAAGTTCAAAGTGTTCGCAAGTATGGTACATTGGATCATGGAAGGCAGGAGGAATTGGGGTAGGGACATTGACTCGGATAACAGAGGACAGGAAGGACATGGAGAGGTGCACCAAACTGACCCTACAGGGCAGGCATCAGGGTTTGCAGCAGCACAATACACCACACAGGGCATGCGGGACGGGAGTGCAGCACAACAATTCATAGAAAGCAATAGGGAGGGGACAGGACCATGCACATGGACAACAGAGAACAGAGGGCAAAGAGGCAATGGTAGCTAGCTGACCATAATGGACAGACAGGAGAAAAAGCTGCAGCATAACAGACCATAAAGCGCAGAAGGGACGGATCAGGGGCATTACAATGGAACAGACACGCCAGGAGGGGGAAATAGGGGCCTGCACATGAAAACAGAGGGCTGGGGGCATAGGGACAGGGCAGGAGCAGCAAGATGACCATGGAGGTCAGGCAGGATGGGCACTAGACGCAAGACACACCATGGAGCGCAACAGTGAGACTATGATGGCATACACACAGACCATGGAGGGAAGGTGGGAGGGGTCAGGGGCAGCTAGCTGACCACACAGGGAAGGTGGGGAGGCCATGGCAGCACAGAAGACCATGCATGGCAAGCGGGAGGGTTAGTGGCAGCACAATGGCTCTGATGGGCAAGAAAGAGGGTGCAGGGGCATGCACAAAGGACCATGGAGGATAGAAGGGAGGGTCAGGACCTGGGCACAGACAAGAGAGATCAGGGGAAGGGGCCTTACAACAGACCACGCCGATCTTAGTGAATGCATCGCTTAGTGAGTAATGTTTAAATATGTAAATATCTGTATCAGTCTCTCACTTTGTGTATAAGTGGCTGCATGGGTTGGTAAGTAGGTACATGAGTGTCTATATAGGTTATTAGTTGGTTTTTTGAGCATCAGTATGAGTGTCTGAGTGTCTGTATGGTTCGGTGGGGGTGCTACGTAGTGCATAGATGCATGAATGAGTCACTCACTGTTTGTATGTGTTGAAGACAGCATGTGTGCAGGACTGTATGGGTGGATGAGTGTGTGTATGGGTGTGTTAGTGAGTGAATGACTGTTTCAATAGTGTTTTTATGAGTAACTACATATGTTTTAAACTAGTATATGTGACTATTGGTGTATATAAGTGAGTATATGTGAGAGTGAGAGATTGGAAGAGTTCCTGTATGAATAAGTATGTGTTTCTATAAGTGATTGTTTAAAAGACTAAGTATGTGTACGTTTTTGTAGAAGTAAGTGTGGTGGTGTGTGTGTATAACTGTATATGCAAGTAAATGGATGTTTGATTCTTTATTAGCATGAGTGACTATGTGTGTGAGTAACTCTATGGGTGAGTGGCGTTGTGTAACAGGATGTATAGGTATATGAGTACATATGATGAGTGAGTAGTACATGTATGAGTGACTGTATAGGACTGTTGGTGAATGAGTGGATGTGAATGTGGATCTTAGAATTACTCAATAGGTTGTTGTAACTGGTATTGGTATGTCCATTGTTTTGAAAATTTTAGTTTCTATTTTTGAATGTGTGTATCAAAGGTTATATTAGGATGAGAGGAGGTCTGCCACTCTATCACAAGGATGATGTCATCAGTGATGTCATCAGTGATGTCATTTGAGATGTCATCAGTGATATCATGAGTGATGTAATATGTGGCATCATCAGCAGTGCATTGCGGGCGCGCGAGTTATAGTTAGCTGAAATAACTATAACGGGGGAATTTCAATGGTTTTGTATGAGTGAAAAGTCCAGCTAATTATAACGCCCCTGAAACCTATGGTTTTTTCAGTGAATACATATATATCTCCGCTCCAACACACCATTGCTGGTGCACTCACGGACGGGTGCTTTGATCGCGGCGGTGTACCGCGATAGTATGCAAGCTCCTTCTTCCCCACTCCAATATTCCAAGGAAGAGCACTCACGGGGGTAATATTAGAGTCTGTTTATTCAGAGCGAAACAGATGCGTTTCGGCGGGTGCCTTTATCGATGTTTTTTTTTTTCTGCACGCCAAATGATAGTATTTTTTATACATTCAAAAGCATCAACACGTGATATGCTAAAAAACATAGATGATTGACTCATGTTCTAAAATCATGTATGGTCGCCATATTGGAATGGTGTATAGCTTGACATTTTATAAAGGTCACAAAGCATTATATACATTGTAACATTCAACATGTTGTCCTATTTTATAAAAAAGACAGTATTTTGCCGTATATCGGCTCTGCTCTCTTGTCTTTACTTTCTAAGACAGCGCTCCCTTATCATACTCATATTTAAATGTCTAGCCATATATCGGCTTTGTATCAAGGTGTGCATCTTAAAAAACGTATATGGAGATCCAATGATTCTATTTGAATGCATTAGAAAGACCATAATCAAGACAGATTTTTCAAATCTCATTTAAACATTATTCTGCCTTGTATCAGCCTTATATTCATTTATATTACGTGTATGCTAAATCATTTTCAATCAATTAATCCTGCTTGTATAAAAAAATAGATATATACAATTCAGTTATATCAATGCACAAAATTCATATTCTTACTCCCACCCTACAAATGAATATCTCTTAAATATCCCTAGTTAAAGATTAGTATGTTCAGAGTTACCATATAATTTAGGTCTTTAAAGTCTTGTCTCCAAGATGTATTGCCAATTCTTCCCCACTATTCATTCCTTTGGGCATCTTTGTTTGAAGGTCAATAATATATCTCGATTCTAACCTTCTAAGCTTTGTAATCCTATCCCCCTCTCTTTTGCATACTGGTACTGAATCTATACTGAAATAGCGCAACAGATCCCTATTGGTCTGATGTTTTTCAGCAAAATGCCTGGCGACAGGATACGTGACTTCATTTTTTGCTATGGTACGCATGTTCTCTAATATCCTAATTTTAGTGTGGTGAATGATGCTATCTAAGTACCTAAGTCCACATGGACACAAGAGGCAATATACTGCATAGGTAGAAATGTATTAATGACTTTCCTCTTATTTATTCCTGGGATGTCATAGAACATTGTTTTCTTACTATTTACACAGGCTTTACACTTCCCACACAGGAAAAAACCTTTCATTTCCATGAGGGTTCCCAAGGTATTAATTGTTTTTTGTAAATGACTCTGAACTAGATGATCTCTAATTGATTTAGTTTTTTTAAAAGGTTATTTGGGGTGCAACAGGTAAATCTGGACCAATGATCGCATCCGTTTTAAGGATGTGCCAATTCTTTCTCATTATCTTTCTCAATTGGTTGGCATCTTCTGAGAATGTAGTGATTAATCTAAACTTGGTTACCGTTTCTTCATTCAATGGTGTCTTGATTTTCTTTTTGAGCAGTTCCTGTCTTGGTATCTTAATTACCTTGTTCACTGTGGTCTCAAATAATTCCGCACTGTACCATCGCATTCTGAATCTGTCACAGCTCTTCTTTGCTGCTGCCCTAAAGTCATCCTCCCTGGAGCTGTTCCTTTTTAATCCTAAAAAATCCCTGTATGGGATGCTTTTAATCAGTTGGGGTGGATGACTGCTCGCCACATGTAGGGTGGAATTACCCGCAGTTTGTTTGCGGTAAAGGGACATACTGAGTTGATTATCTACTATGCTGACCTTCAAATCTAGAAAGTTAACAGTTGTGGAATCAACTTGCCCAGTGAATTGTAAATGTACACTGTTGTTATTCAGATGTGAAATGAATTCATTTGCTAAGTCTATAGGGCCATTCCAAACTGTAAATAAATCATCAATGAAGCGATGCCACTACTTTATCCATCCACTTCTTGTTTTCTGGCTACCAGGCCACCTGCTTCTCCCACCAGTCCACGAAAAGATTTGCGTAGCTGGGGGCAAAGCAGGTGCACATTGCTGTTTCAGAAATCTGCCTATTATATATATATATATATATATATATATATATATATATATATATATATATATATATATATATATAACCAAATTCTTTCCAAAGGAAACATTCATTCGCACTCGCAGATGTGAATAATAATTCCAATTCATTAAGTCTTCTTAGTCCATATTTGTCAGCGTGCCAGCACACCCAACCTTGATCATGGGTAAAAAAAATAACAAACAAGCGGCAACATTTTTGGATCTAAATAAGGTTACAAAGTATCTTGCATCATTTCCTGCGATGCACCGCTGTGCATTGTGGATATAGTGGTCTTTTATTTTTATTGTTCCCAAACTTTTCTATGCATCAAGGAACTTTATAACACAGTGATAAAATTAAAACACCCCAGTGTACTGTGAACAATTATATACAATTAATAAATATATGATATTGCTGTGAGATACGTCACAATTATCGCATTTGCAACATTCAATGTCGCCGCTTGTTTGTTGTTTTTTTTACCCGTGATCAATGTCTCTGTGGAGACTAAAATGTGTTGGGTGTGCTGGTGCGCTGAAAAATAAATATGGACTAAGAAGACTTAATGAATTGGAATTGTTATTCACATCCACGAGTGCGAATGGATGTTTCCTTTGGAAAGAATGTGGTGATTTGAAATGGCTTGACCCTGCCGTACCATTGTTTGCACTGCCCTAGAGCACCCTGAGCTGTCAGGAAGTGTGTCACATTTGGAGGTATATATATATTTATATAGATATAAAACCAGGATCCCAAAGAAAGACCACTTCGGGTCATTATTGCATATCCATGTAAAGATGACGCGTTTCGACCACAAGCCTGTGGTCTTGGTCACAGGCGGGTGCCGCCTGCACTTTGAAAACACTGAGCAGCTGCTCCGTGTTTTCACATGAATGTGCTTCCCCTAGGAGAGTGCAAGTTTGCGGCTGCCCCCAGGGCAGCGCATTCACCATAATGGGGCACATTGACATTGTTTGCGCCCGGCATACCTTTTCAAAGATGCGCTGGGCGCGAACAATGCCACTATGTAATATGGCCCCTGGTGTGTAAAATACTGTAATATGTGTGCCTATATGTGTTTTTTACTTCATGGAAAAGGCGTGATCGTTGCGATTGAACAGCATCAACGCGATCACCGAATAACCGCAAACATTTTAAAGAAACTTAATACAAAAACATGAGCTTAAACATGTTTTCAAAGAAGCATGCATATAGTAATATGTGTAGCGCAATGTCTACATTGGATTTAAAAATATATATTTTTGGATGTGCTGGTGGGGTTGAATGTCTGCTTTTGTTTTCCGTTCTCGCAACATAACTGCAGCGATCGCTGCATCATTGCGAATTTTCAAAATTCTAAGAAAAAATATTTAACAAGAAAATTAACAAAATGTTGTGCTTTTGGGTGACTCTAAGTGTATTTTTCAGTATGTGAAATACATTTGCCAATCACAGATTCTCCACAGTAAATGCAACAATGTTGTGCCGACACAAATAATTCTGAACAATAAAACCAGTTATTAATGTACTTTCTGATAAAAACATTGCAAATCAAAAAATGTGTGGACTATAATATAAATATAATACACGATATCCAATCATAAAAAGAAGATGTGAAAATCTTAGAGGCTCACTTTAAAAAAAAAACTGAACATTAACATTAAGAAATATAATTTTTGAAAAGTCTCAGAAATTCACTGAAAAAAACAAAGGTTAAATGGGCATTATAGTTAGGATATAGAATTTTAAAAAACATTAGGAATTCACTGAAAAAAACAAAGGTTACTGGGACGTTATAGTTAGGGCAACATTTCACTCATACAAAACTAGAGAATTTCAGCAGTTCTCTCATACCCCCACAATGCACTGCTTATGACCTCACATATTACATCACTCATGACATGGTCAGTGAAATCACTGATGACATCACTGATGACATCTCAAATGACATCACTGATGACATCATTCACAGAATCTGACACACCCACTCACACTCCAATATAACCTTTCATACACCCACTCCAACTTCCACACTATCATTCTCAAAACCACTGAGACACCCATACCAGTACTTACACACCCACTCACTGATTCATAGGTCCACACACACATCCACTGAGTTACCTATACAGCCGCTTATACACCAACTCACTCACTAATACAGCCACTGATATATCCATTCATACACCCATACAGCAACTCACACACTGTCAGTCACCCATAGAGCTACTCACATACCTACTCCCGCACCCATAGAGTCAATCACACAGCCACTTACTCACCTATACAGTGCATACACCCAATCACTCATTCATACAGATACTAACACATAGTCACTCACTCATACTGTCACTGACACAAGCACATACTCACCCATACAGCCACTCTCATAATCACTCACTCACACATACAGTCACTCATATACTCCAACACTCACCTATACTGACTTTCACATATGCAGTTACTCACCCATATATCACTTACACATCCATTCACTCACCGAGACAGCCATAAACACAATCAATCAGTCACCCAAACAGCCCTTCACAGATGCACTCTAAAATCCATACAGCCACTGACTCACCCACTCACTCTTCCATGCAGGCAGTCACACACACCCTGGCCCACCCACACAGATACTCAGACAACTAATCATTCATCCATACAACCACTCATGTACCCCCACTCACACAACCTTTAGGCAACTTACACACATTCTAACATACTGATACAGACATTCACATAACCAGTCACTCATCTATACATTCAGAAACATCTTATCTCTCACTTATACAGTCAGTCACGCATCCACTGAATCATCCATACAGGCACTCATACACTCAATGATTCACCAATACACCTTGGTATGCATATCTGACATTAATTAACTGTTTAAAACAGTCATAGTCACTGATGATGTCAGAGGGGTGCAGAAAGAGGCAAGAGAAGTGCAGAAAGAAGCAAAAGAGGTATGAAAAGAGGCAAGGGGGTACAGAAAGAGGCAAGAGCAGTGGAGAAAGAACCAAGAGACATGCAGGAAAAGGAAAGAAGGGGCCAGAAAGAGGCACAAGGGGTGCAGAAAGAAGCAAGAGAGGAGTAGAAAGAAGTGAGAGACGTGCAGAAAGCAGCAACAGAGGTACAGAAAGAGACAAGAGGGGTGCAGAAAGAGGGAAGTGAAGTGCAGAAGGAAGCAAGAGAGGTGCAGAAAGAGGCAAGAAAAGTGCAGAAAGAGGCAGGAGAGTTGCAGAAAGAGGCAAAAGAGGTGCCCAAAGAGGGAACAGGGGTGCACACAGAGGCAAGAGAGGTACAGAAAGAACCAACAAAGGTGCAGAAAGAGGCAAGAGGGGTGCAGAAGTAGCAAGAGAAGTGCAGAAAAAGCAAAAGAGGAGCAGAAAGAAGCAAGAGGGGTACAGAAAGATGCAAGAGAGGAGCAAAAAGAGGCAAGAGTGGTGCACACAGGGACACGAGGGGTATAAAAATTTGCAAGAGAAGTGCAGAAAGAAGCAAGAGAAGAGCAGAAAGAAGCAACAGCGGTGCAGAAAGAGGCAAGAGCAGTGCAGAAAGAAGCAAGAGAAGTGCAGAAAGAAGGAACAGAGGTGCAGAAAGAGGCAAGAGGGGTACAGACAGAGGCAAGAGAGGTACAGAAAGAGGGAAGCAGAAAGAGGAAAGAGGGCTGCAGAAATTTGCAAGGGAGTAGCAGATAGAAGCAAGAGCAGTGCAGAAAGAACCAACAGATGTGCAAAAAGAGGCAAGAGGGGTACAGAAAGTGGCAAGAGAAGTACAGAAAAAAGCAAAAGAGGAGCACAAAGAGGCAAGAGGAGTGCAGAAAGACACACGAGAGGAGCAAAAGAGGCAAGAGAGGTGCACACAGGGACACAAGGTGTACAGAAATATGTAAAAGAGGTGCAGAAAGAAGCAAGAGAAGTGCAGAAAGAAGCAACAGAGGTGCAGAAAGAGGCAAGGGGGCTACAGAAAGAAGCAAGAGAAGTGCAGAAAGAAGGAACAGAGGTGCAGAAAGAGGCAAGAGGGGTGCAGACAGAGGCAAAAGAGGTGTAGAAAGAGGGAAGAGTGGTGCAGAAAAGGAAAGAGGGGTGCATAAATTTGCAAGACAGGTGCAGAAAGAAACAAGAGCAGCACAGAAACAACCAAGATAGGTGCAGAAAGAGGCAAGATGGATGTAGAAAGAGGTAAGAAAAGTATAGAAAGAAGCAACAAAGGTGCAGAAAGAGACAAGAGAACTGTAGAATGAGGCAAGAGAGTTGCAGAAACAGGCAAGAGATGTTCAGAAGAGGAATCAGGGGTTCAGAAAGAGGGATGCAGAGGTGCAGAAACAGGGAAGAAAGGGTAGAGAGCTTTAGAAAGAGGGAAGAATTGTATATAAGGAGGCATGAGGGGTACAGAAAGAAGCAAGATAATTGCAGAAAGAAGCAAGATAAGTGCAGAAAGAAGCAACAGAGGTGCAGAAAGAGCAAGAGGGGTGCAGAAAGAGGAAGAGAAGTGCAAAAAATAAGCAACAGAGGTGCAGAAGGAGACAAGAGAAGTGCAGAAAAAGGCAAGAGAGTTGTAGAAACATGCAAAAGAGGTGCAGAAAGAAGCACGAGCAGTGCAAAAAGAACCAACAGAGGTGCAGAAGGAGGCAAGAGGGGTATAGAAAGACACAAAAGGGATGCATAAATTTGCAAGAGAGGTATAGTAAAAAACAACAGAGGTACAAAAAGAGGCAAGAGGTGTGCAGAAGGAGGCAAGAGCAGTGCAGAAAGAGCCAAGAGACATGCAGGAAAAGGGAAGAAGGGTGCAGGAAAAGGCACGAGGGGTACAGAAAGAAGGAGAAAACATGCAGAAGGAAGCAACAGAGGTGCTGAAAGAGGCACAAAGGGTGCAGAAAGAGGGAAGACGAGTGCAGAAAGAGACAACAGGGGTGCAGAGAAAAGCAAGACAGGTGCAGAAAGAAGCATGGGAAGTGCAGAATGGAGCAACAAGGGTGCTGAATAGAAGCAATAGAAATGCAGAAGAAGCAACAGAGGTGCAGAAGGGGGCAAGAGAACTGCAGAAAGAAGCAAGAGAGTTGCAGAAACAGGCAAAAGAGGTATAGAAAGAGGGAACAGGGGTGCAGACAGAGCCAAGAGAGGTGCAGAAACAGGTAGGAGGGATGCAGAAAGAGGCAAGACAATAGGGGTGCAGAAAGAATCAAGAGTAGTGCAAATGAATCAACAGAGGTGCAAACAGAGGCAAGTGAGGTACAGAAGGAGGCAATAGACCTACAGAAACGGGCAATAGAGTTGCAGAAACAGGCGAAAGGTGTTCAGAAAGAGGGAACAGGTGGGCAGACTGAGGTCAGAGAGGTGTATAAAGAGGGAAGAGGGGTGCAAAAAAAGGCAAGAGGGATGCAGACATGTTGAACGGAGGTGCAGAAAGAAGTGACAGCAGTGCGGAAAGAACCAACAGAGGTGCAAAAAGAGGCAAGGAGTGCAGAAAGGTTTAGGAGAGGTGCACAAAGAGGCAAGAGGGGTACAGACAGAGGCAGGAGGGGTGCAGAAAGTAGGAAGAGAACTACAGAAAGAAGCAAGAGAGGAGGTGCTGAAAGAGGTGCAAAGAGTGCAGAAAGAGACAAGAGAGTTGCAGGAAAGAAGCAACAGAGGTACAGAAAGAGGGAAGAGTGGTGCAGAAAGAGAGAAGAGAGGTGTAGAAAGAGGCAAGAAAGTTGCACAAAGAGGGAAGAGGGGTGTGGAAACAGGCAAAAGGGGTGCAGAAAGAGGCAAGTGAGGTACAGAAAGAGGCAAGAGAGGTGCAGAAAGAGGCAAGAGAGGGGCAAAAGGGGGCAAGAGAACTGCAGAAAGAGGCAAGAGAGTTGCAAAAAGAGGCAAGTCAGGTGCAGAAACAGGCAAGGGAACTGCAGATAAAGGCAAGAGAGTTGCAGAAACAGGCAAAATGGTTGCAGAAAGAGGGAACAGGTGGGCAGACTGAGGCAAGAGTGGTGCAGCAGGAGGGAAGAGGGTTGCAGACAGAGGCAAGAGGGGTTCAGAAAGAAGTAACAGATGCGCAGAAAGAGAAGTGCAGAAAGAAGCAACAGAGGTGCAGAAAGAGGCAAGAGGGGTGCAGAAAGAGGCAAGAGGGGTGCAGAAAGAGGCAAGAGAGGTGCAGAAAGAAACAACAGAGGTGCAGAAAGAGGAAAAAGAAGTGTAGAAAGAGGCAAGAGAGGTGCAGAAAGAGGCAAGAGAGGTGCAGAAACAGGCAGGAGAGGTGCAGAACAAGGGAACAGGGTTGCAGAAAGAGGCAAGAGGGGTATAGGAAGAAGCAAGTGAGGTGCAGAAAGAGGCAAGAGAGGTGCAGAAAGTGGAAGAGATGAGCAGAAAGAGGCAAAAGAAGCGCAGGAAAAATGAAAGTTGCAGAAAAAAGCAACAGAAATTTAGAAAATGGCAAGAGAGGCGCAGAAAGAAGCAAGAGTGGTTTGCACACCATCAGTACCAATTTAACACCCACATTTATCAGAAAGTAACAGGTGACCATTCTAGGTTTGCAAAGGGCCTTCCACCACGCTGTAACACTTGTCGCTGCATTTTTGGTAACGTTTGAACTAGAAAAAAGGCTTTTTTTATTCAAATCTACAGATTAGGCAGCAGATGATGAATTATGTGGCTAATGCGTAAAATTTATATTTGTGAGAAAGTCGGTGCAGCCAAACATTCGCATAATTCCAGTGGCCCTGCTCATACCTCTGACTAGATCCAGAAGTGCTCCTCAGTGATTCTTTCTTTTTTTGTCTCATGGAGTTCATCATTTAGCTTCTATGGAAACAAGGAAGACTAAACCTGAGGTTACCACTCCACAACACAGACTACGATACCACATTTCTCTCCATAACAGATAATCCCACTCTACATAATTCCTATACACTAAATACCGCATACTTTCTATCCACATAATTTCACTGCACAAAATACCACATAATTCCACTACACACAAAGTACATCCACTCCACTCCCAAAAATATTAGTAAAAAACGTTTCGATTTACAACGTCAATAGCTCTAACTCTTGCAAATGCGAGACCTAATACATTAAAAAAATCCTTCTTTAACTGATAGCCACACTTGCAGAGTGGTAGAGAAAGGGGGCTGGGCATCCAACCGGTGCTCAGGAATTCTGCTTTGGAGAACTTACAGGAGGTACCAGGAGTCCTTCTTGGCACCCAAAAGTCCCTCAGGAGTAAAGTGGACTTCCCCCAACCAGTACTGTGCCAGGAGGCGCGTTTGCAGAGTGGTGGAGAAAGGGGATGCGTGGCCTCCAAAGAACTTTTAGCAATCCCACTGTGTGGGACTTAGTGGAGGTAACAGGAAAGGTAGTCCTGTTACCTCCAGTAAGTCCCACACAGGAGCATTGCTAAGTTCTCACAGCAGGCCACCCCCCCTTTCCCCACCACTCTGCAAATGTGCTCCCTGGCCTGCTCATGCATAGGGATTAAAGTCCACTTTGCTGTTGGGGGTCCTTAGGGGCCAACTAGCATACCTGCTACCTCCACTTAGCCCCACACAGTGGGATTGCTGATAGGTGGACACAGGCCACACCTCCTTTGTCCACCACTCTGCAAACACGCCTCCTGGCATGGTCTTGGTTGGGGGTGAAGTCCCCTTGCCTCCTGAGGGTCCCTGGGGGCCAACTAGCCCTCCTCTTACCTCCAGTAAGCCCCACACAGATGGATTGCTGAGAGTGGTCCAAGGCCACGCCCCCTTTTTACACCACTCTGCAAACTTGCCGCCTGGTGCACTGCTGCTTGGGGGATGAAGTCCACTTAGTCCTGAAGTCCTCAGGACACAAGAGGCCCTCATTACCCCACCAGCAGCGCTCCAAGAGGCGCGTTTGCAGAGTGGTGTAAAACGGGGCGTGGCCTCGGACCACCTCTCAGTAATCCCACTATGTGGGGCTTACTGGAGGTACGTGATGGGCTAGTCAGCCCCCAGGGACCCTCAGGATTCAAGGGAACTTAATCTCTCAACTTAGTACATGCCAGGAGATGCGTTTGCAGAGTGGTACAGGGAGGGGGCTGGGCCTCCGGCGAGATGCCGGCTTTTCTTTCTTTTTTTTGTTAGAAGCAGGCTGTGTGGCCCCCTTCTCTTAATATTATTAGGGCCCTGGAGACCCCATCCCCAGGGCATTCCCTTATTTAAAAAAATATATATTAAATATTTGGTAGGGGGGCTACGTGGCCCCCCTCCTGAGGCCAATTTTGGCCCCAGGGACCCTATCCCCCAGGGCCTGCCAGCATTGTTTTTTTTTTTTGGAGGGAGCCATTTTAAAATAAATAAATACATTAATTAATTAAAGTGGATGATGCCGAGTGGCCCCCTCCCTGGCCACTTCTGGCCCGGGGGACCCCATCTCCTAGGGCTTGCCCTCAGGTTGGGGACTGTGGGGTAAGCCCCAATGCCCCTGCAGTCCAAGCTGGCCCCCGCCTCCTGCGTGAGCCAGCATTGCTTTTGGGAAAGAGGAGCTGCTAATATGCAGCTCCCCTTGTCCAAAAGCAATTTGGCTTTGCTATGCTTCTTCCTGGGGCAGTGGTTTTCCCCAGGGATCCGCAACTGACCCCCGTATTTAAATAATTAGTGCCCTGGGGAGGTGGTGGTCCCCGGGGCAGTGTGGGGGGGCTCAAACCTAGGGGTGGGCGGAATTTGCGAAAGTGACTTTCGCAAATTATCGTGAAAATGTTAAAAATCTCCTCAAACGCGGAAATATCGCGAAGATGCGGAAGTTTTTTTTTCCGCCCGTTCGCGGTATTTTCTGCGTGGTCGCGGCTCGCCAACTTACCCATGCGGTAGCTCGCGGGCGCGGCCATCTTGTTTTCACTCTTCTCGCGGTGCATGATCGCGAGAAGAAAGACGTGATCGCGCGACCAATGACATTACTGCGGGCGCGAACTGTCGCAAGACAGCGCAAATGGCTACCAACAATCCAACATCTCGTGGAGAACGCGACCGGATCGGGAAAACTTGTCGGCGAACGCGGTGATTCAGGTAAGGCGATCGCGCGCGCGCGAGAATGTATTATTTTACAGCGTGAGCAAGAAACAAATTATCGCTAAGCTGCGGAATGCGGAAATTTTGACATTTTCGCGCTTTCCGTGGAACGCAAAAATGTAAAATTATCGCAATTTCCACAAGCGGAACGGAAATTTAGCCCAGGCCTACTCAAACCCCCACACTTAACATTTTTCAAAGTAGCCCCGGGGAGGTGGTGGTACCTGGGACTGCAGGGGGGCCACGTGGCCCCTGCATCTAAATCATGTAGCCCCGGGGTGGTGGTGGTCCCCGGGGCTTGGTGGGGTCCATGAGGCCCCTGTCCTAAAATGTGAATGCCCCAGGGAGGTGGCAGTCCCTGGGGCAGCAATGGGGGTAGGAGCCCCCACACATGTTTTTTTGTAAAAAGCCCCAGAGGGGTGGCGTTCCCCGGGACTGTGTAGGTAATATATATATATATATATATAGAAACACACCTGATCCTTAGTCTGCTCGCAGCTTCCTTTTTGCTGACCCAGCCACCAAGGAACCACGAACCACAGATTTAAAGCAGCAAAATGTTTATTCCAGCTGTTGAATCCTTTGAAGACGCGTTTCGAACATCACTCGCCCTTGTTCACATCCCATAAATATATATATTTAGTGTCCGATTTCACTCATACAAACCCAGTCAAATCCAGCAGTTATAGTTACCTGAGCTAACTTTAACTTACACCCCTGCAATACACTGCTTATGACCGCACATTTTACATCACTCATGACAAGGTCAGTGACATCATTGATGACATCACTGATGACATCTCAAATGACATCACTGATGACACAATCCAGTGAGTGTAAGTAGTTTGTTAGAGTTCATGATTGTTAAACATGTCTACTATGATATAGCAAAACTTAAAGTAGTATACTAGGTGTACTACTAATGAGTGGTACTATATTACTATATATCATGTGAATGGCTGTGAGTATCCTTGTGCGTATGGGTGTCTGTAAAAGTGGTTGTGTAGGTAGCTGTGAGGGTGAGTCAGATGTTGTGTGAGTGGCTGTATTGGTGAGTGAGTAGGTGTGTCAATGGATGTATGGGTGGGTGAGTGACAGTGTAAGTGGCTCTATCAGTGTATATGTGTGTGTGTAGTGATTGTATGGATGAGTGAGTGGGTGACTGAATGGCTGAATGAGTAAGTGTCTAAGTTGTGTATGGGTGAGTGAGTGGCTGTTTGAGTAGGTGTTTCGTTAATTTTTCTGTGTGTGAGTGACTGTATTAGACAGTGAGTCTCTTTGTAAATGGCTTTATGGGTGAGTACAGGAATGTGTGAGTGCTTGTATGGATGTGTGAGTGGGTATGTAAGTGGTTGTGTGAGTAAGTCTATGAGAGCTTCTATGGGTGAGTGAGTGGCTGTGTTGAGAGGCTGATTAGGTGAGTGAGTGGGTGTGTGACTGTATATAAATAAGTGGATGTTTGAGTAGCTGTGAGTGTGTGGTTATGTGGCTGGCTGTATGGGTGAGTAACTGGCTGTATGAGTGGCTATATGGATGAGTGAATAGTTGTGTGAGTGGGTGTATGAGTGAGTGGGTGTGTGAGTGGCTCTATGGAGCAGTGAGTGGGTGTGTGAGCACTGGTATAGTTCTGTGAATGGGTTTGTCAGTTGTTGGATGGGTGTGTGAGTGGGCATACAAGAGGTTGTATGGGGGTGTGAGTAGGTATGTGAGTGGTTCTGGGGAGGCTGTCATCAGTGATGTAATTTGAGATGTCATCAGTGATGTCACTGACCATATCATGAGTAATGTAATATGTGAGGTCATAAGCAGTGCATAGCAGGGGCAAAAGTTATACTTAGCTCAGGTAACTATAACTGCTGAATTTCGCTGGTTGTGTACAATCTGACCCTAACTACAACGTCCCTTGGCTTTAACCTTTGTTTTTTCAGTGAACTTCTGAGGTTTTTTTTAAATTGTGTTTGCTCACTATAACATCCCTGTAACCTTTGTTTTTTTCAGTGACTTTCTAAGGTTTTTCTAAATGCCTATTCCGAACTATAACCTTTGATTTTTTAAGTGAATTTCTATGTTTTGTTTTAATTAGCAATTGCGTTTGCAGAATCGCAGAGAAAAGGGACTGGGCCTCCAACTTGCTCTCAGGAATCCTGCTGTTTAGGATTTACAGGAGATACCAAAAGGGTTTTTTGGCCCGAAGGTTCCTCAGGAGTACAGCGACTTAATTACCCAATCAGTAGTTCACAATGAGCTGTGTTTGCAGAGTGGTGGAGAAAGAAGGTGTGGTCTCTGAACACTTCTTAGCAATCCTGCTGTGTGGGACTTACTGGAGGTAACAGGAGGGGTAGTTGGCCTCCAAGGATGTCCTTGGGGCCCAACTACCCCTCCTGTTACATCCAGTAAGTCCCACACAGCAGGATTGCTGAGACATCATAGGAGGCCACGTTCCCTTTCTCCACCCCTGTGCAAACGCGCCTCCTGGTGCACTGCTGCTTGGGGGATGAAGTCCACTTTAGTCCTGAGGCACTCAGGAGGCACGGGACCTCATTCCACACCAGCAGTGCTCTGAGAGGCACATTTGCAGAGTGGTGCAGAAAGGGGGCGTGGCCTGGGACGAACACTCAGCAATCCCACTGTGTGGGGCTTACTGTAGGTACCAGGAGGTCTTGTTGGCCACTAAAGACCCTAAGCAGCCAAGGAGACTTCATCTCCCACTCAGTAGAGCGCCAGAAGGTATATTTGCAGAAAGGGGCAGAGCCTCTCCAATTTGCTGTTTTTTTGTGCTATTTCTCAGGAAGAGGGGCTGTGTGGCCCCCTTTCCCTGGACCATTTTGGGCCCCAGAGACCCCATCCCCTCGGCCTGGCCCACTTTTTTTGTTTATAAAAAAGGGAGATGGCTGTGTGGTCCCCCTCCCCAGGCCGATTTCTGACCTGGTGCTAGACCTCTTTTTTTGGGGGGGACGGGGGCCAGTGCATCCCCTCCCTTGGCCGATATTGCCCCCGGGACCCCATTCTCTCCATGGCATGGCCAGCTCATTGGGGACTGAGGGTGGGAGCCTCAAGCCCCCGCAGGCCCTGCTGCTCCCCACCTCCTGCGGGAGCTGGCATTGCTTTTAGACAAAGGAAGCTGAAAACATGCACCTCCCTTTGTCCAAAAACAATTCTGCTCTGCTTCAAGGAAGCGAGAGCATTTTGAATGATCCTGCCAAGCAATAGCAAACTGCAATGTCCTGGGGGTGGGCACCCCAGGAGATTGCTGGAGCCGGCCCTGGGGGATGGTGGTCCCCAGGGCCATCTAGTGCTCCTGGAGGAGGGCCAAGTGGCCCCCTCCTTTGATCACATTTGTCCGGGGGAGGTGGTGGTCCCAGGGACAGGAGTCTGCAACAGACCCCCTTAGTGATTTCATTTGTGCCCCAGGGAGGTGGAGGTCCCCGGGGCAGCGGGAGGCTACGGGGCTCCGCAAATTTGTTTTGAATTAGCCCCGGGGAGGTAGCTGTCCCTGGGGCTGCGTGGGGGGCAGGAGCCCCCCATGCATTATTAATCAATATAGCCCTGGGAGGTGGCGGTCCCCGGGGCTGCGGGGTGCCGCATGGCCCACTTCATTTGGATGAATTAACCCCGAGAAGGTGGCAGTCCCTGGGGCCTTGTGCGGGGCAGGAGTCCCCCACGCATTATTAATGATTATAGATCAGAGGAGGTGGTGCCCGGGGCTGCAAGGGGTTCTGGGGGGCTGTATGGCCCCCCACATTTCCCTTGTCTTCAACCCTGGGAGGTGGAAGTAACCGGGGCTGCGGTGGACACCCATGGGACCCCCCAAGAGGACTAGGGGTTCAGGGTGATTCCACCCTGCCCCCTTTTCTTTAAAAAAAATCTTTTTTCTTACGACTCGATTCAACCTCCAGCACTTCGTGGTTTGAAGTGTTGGCAGCCAATCAGATCTTTAACCACGAGATTGGGAGGGGTCTCGGATCCACTGCAGCCACAGTTGTACATCTCAGAAATCTTTAAATTACTCAGCAACTACTGAATGGATTTGCACCATTTAACAAAAAGAGGGCTTTCTGGTCAAAGAGCTACCTTTCTGCCAAATTTGGTGTAATTCGGTTGAGCATTTCGGGCTGTAGCCGTGTCTAAAGCTTCCTATGGAAATTAACATGGAGAAAAAGTGTTTTGGGACCCCCTTTTTCTCAGCTCCCACTTGATGTATCACTCCGAAATTGTCAAGACAGTAGCTGAAGTAAGTGTCAAACTAGTTTTGAAAATGTTGCAAAGATTCGTCAAACAACGCCAACGTTATTGGCAAATGTAAAAACGCTCTTCCTATGAAAAATATTACCTAACTATAACTACCTATTGGCGACCATCAGTACGTAATATACACACACACACACACACACACATATATATATATATATATATATATATATATATATATATATATTCACTGAAAAAACCATAGGTTTCACACATGTTATAGTTAGCGGAAATTTTACTGATAAAAAACCAATGAAATTCCCCCGTTATAGTTAGTGCAGGCAACTATAACTCACGCGACCGCAATCCTCTGCTGATGCTAATACTGTATTTAGACACTTATTTGCCCATGTCTTCTTCCATACATTTTTAGCTATACATATATTACAAAGATTTTTTTTTCATAAAGACACATATGTCATCAGCAGAAGATTGCGGTCACGTGAGTTATAGTTGCCTGCACTAACTATAACGGGGGAATTTCATTGGTTTTTTATCAGTAAAATTTCCGCTAACTATAACATGTGTGAAACCTATGGTTTTTTCAGTGAATTTGCAAGGTTTTTTAAATGCTAATTCCTAACTATAACGTGTGTGAAACCTATGGTTTTTTCAGTGAATTTGTACGGTTTTTTAAATGCTAAGTTACTTTACGCCATTCGTGGCGTGCGCGCCCACTTAACGCAGTTCGTTCCGTGCGCGCACGGTGCGCTTCGCGCACCGTGCGCGCACAGTGAGCACGCGGTGTGCTTCGCGCACCGCGCGCCCACTTTACGCAGTTAGTGCCGTGCACGCACGGTGGGCACGCGGTGCGATGACAAAGCAAGAAAGCACGTCAACAAATCTGTTTCTGCTTTCCTCCGTGACTATGGTATGGGTGCCATTTACCACAACAACTTGCGTTATGACATGCAAGACATTTATAGAGGAGATGGTGTGCACTTCAATGATGAAGGGAACAGAGTCTTCCTCTTGAACCTTAGACTCTGCATCGGTACTTACTTGTAGGTACCACTAAAAAATCATTTCATAAACACAACGGCTCTTTTTAGAGCCCCCTAATATCTAAACACTTAAATCTGATTTTCATTTTTTTTTTTTTTTTTTTCTACCGTACGCTTACCGTAAGCTTACCGTACGCGTACCCCGTGATTTTTTTTAAAATCAATAAATGTTTTTTTTGTACTTTTCTGTCCTTCTTTGACCCCCTTACAAATGTTAGGGGGTCTGTAACTCTCCTCATTGCCCCCTTTCCTTGTTTTCACTCTTTTTTTTCAGAGTGAAATACACAAAATGGCGGCCGCCGCTTCCTGGTTTCGGCCGATTCGAATGTTTACTAAGATCTAAGAGCCAATCAGAATCGCGCTCGCGCACGCCACCGTACGCTTACCGTAAGCGTACGGTAAGCGTACCGTAAGCGGGCTCAGATATATATATTGATTTAAAGGCTATTTTCTCAGAATCTACTGAACAGATTTACACCAAACCTACAAAAGGCACTTCCTTGACCTAGGGACTACCTCTCTGCCAAATTTTGAGTAATTCTGTTCAGCCGTTCGGGCTGTAGCTCGTTCTAAAGGTCCTATGGAAAAATGCATGGGAAAAACGCGTTTTGGGACCCCCCTTTTATCTCAGCCCCCGCTTGATGGATCCCCCCGAGACTTTCAGGGTAGGAGCGGAGCGTAGCGCCCCACCTATTTTGAGAAATTCGCGAGGATTCGTCGACCGGCGCCAAAGTTATTCAAAATAGAATGTTGAGGTTTTCCTATGGAAACGTGGTCCTAACTATAACTACCTACTGGCGACCGCCAGTAGGTAATATATATATATATATATATCCACAACTCCCGCAAGGAGAAAATCAGGATCGCACTCCGTAGTTCAAAATACAATGTTTTTATTCCAAACAAAGCCCTTGTTTCAGTAATCACGCAAAGAAATCCACAGTTACAACAACGCGTTTCGGTCTTGCCACAAGACCTTGATCACGACACTGTTTAACACAAAGGAACTCGCATAAATACCGGCATTATTAGGACACATCGCATTTCCTGTCATGTGAGGATGCGAGCATTGTGGGAGATGTAGTTCGCACATACAAATAACTTAAATAAATCCACAAAGCATGTTAGCCTGCAGCTATATCGTCTGTGTGCTCACAACGTACTTAATTTGCAAAACCACCCACATTTTTCTGATTAAATTAAATAATTTTTAAAATTTTAACGAAAGTAATAGTGGTGCCATAATACAACTGAATTACATAATTGCAAGTAATGGAGACTGTTCGTCAAGTCACACTGATCCTAATGCAAATATGTTCGTTACTAAAAAGTAAACCATTCAACAGTATGTATTCACCCTCAAAAATATATGTATTGAAACCCCTCCAGTGGGGTTTCTTGCATTGGGACCTGGCTCATATCCCTGTTATATGATACTCATTTGGCACCACAAAATATCTTACGGGAAATATATTGAGAAACGAAGAAATGTCAAAATTTCCAAAATAAGACAACCAGTCCTATAAAGAGAGAAGGGGGGGGAAAGAGTCAATACATCAAAGAAAAAATGTCTCTTAGGCTTAGCTACTGTAACGGAGGACCAAAGAGCACCCATGGTTCAATTCACAGATGGCTGTACAATTCTTCGCTTTGATTCAGGCCATGAGGTGGAACGGTCTGGCTCGACCGTCAGGATTACGCACTGGTGTGCAGCGCCATTTCTCTACGACGAAAGGAGCCAAGCGGTGATATATATATTTATATAGCATTTAAAAAACCTCAGAAATTCACTGAAAAAACCATAGGTTTCAGGGGTGTTATAGTTAGCTGGACTTTTCACTTGTACAAAACCATTGAAATTCCCCCGTTATAGTTAGTTCAGCTAACTATAACTCGCGCGCCCGCAATGCACTGCTGATGACGTCACATATTACATCACTCATGACATGGTCAGTGACATCACTCATGACATCACTGATGACATCTCAAATGACATCACTGATGACATCATTCAGTGAATGTGTGTTTTTCTGAAAATTAAATGTGTTTTATATATGTATATCTCAAGGTCGATGGAAGAATAAATGGGTATATGTGTCTAAATGGATGATTTGTTTTTGAAAAATTGATTGTGTAACTGACTGATTAAGTGTATCATAGTGTATACATGGCTTAGTGAGTAATGTTTAAATATGTAAATATCTGTATCAGTCTCTCACTTTGTGTATAAGTGGCTGCATGGGTTGGTGAGTAGCTACATGGGTGTCTATATAGGTTATTAGTTGGTTTTTTGAGTATCAGTCTGAGTGTCTGCATGGTTCGGATTGGGGGTATTACGTAGTGCATAGGTGCATGAATGAGTGACTCACTCTTTGTATGTGTTGAAGACAGCATGTGTGCAGGACTGTATGGGTGGATGAGTGTGTGTATGGGTGTGTTAGTGAGTGAATGACTGTCTCAATAGTGTCTTTATTAATAACTACATATGTTTTAAACTAGTATATGTGACTATTGGTAAATATAAGTGAGTATATGTGAGAGTGAGAGATTGAAAGAGTTCCTGTATGAATAAGTATGTGTTTCTAAAAGTGATTGTTTAAAAGACTAAGTATGTGTAAGTTTCCGTAGAAGTAAGTGTGGTGGTGTGTGTATAACTGTATATGCAAATAAATGTATGTTTGATTCTTTATTAGCATGAGTGACTATGTGTGTGAGTAACTCTATGGATGAGTGGCATTGTGTAGCAGGATGTATAGGTGTATGAGTACATATGATGAGTGAATACATGTATGAGTGACTGTATAGGACTGTTGGTGAATGAGTGGATGTGTATGTGGATCTTAGAATTTCTGAAGAGGTTGTGGTAACTGGTATTGGTATGTCCATTGTTTTGAAAAGTTTAGTCTCTATTTTTGAATGTGTGTATCAAAGGTTATATTAGGGTGAGAGGAGGTCTGCCACTCTATCACAAGGATGATGTCATCAGTGATGTCATTTGAGATGTCATCAGTGATGTCATGAGTGATGTCACTGACCATGTCATGAGTGATGCAATATGTGACGTCATCAGCAGTGCATTGCGGGCACGCGAGTTATAGTTAGCTGAACTAACTATAACGGGGGAATTTCAATGGTTTTGTACAAGTGAAAAGTCCAGCTAACTATAACACCCCTGAAACCTATGGTTTTTCAGTGAATTTCTGAGGTTTTTTAAATGCTAATTCCTAACTATAGCGTGCCTGAAACCTATGTTTTTTTCTGTGAATTTCAAAGGTTTTTTAAATGCTAATTTCTAACTATGCCTACAGAGATAGGACATGTGAAGAAAGAAGAAAAAATGCACAGAAAGAAAAAAAAGAAGTGCAGAAAGAAGCAACAGAAGTCCTCAAAGACGAAGAAAAGTGCAGGAAGAAGGATAACGTGCAGAAAGAACAAAAAGAAGAGCAGAAAGAAGCCTTGTTGCAAAATCATCCTGTACCCTCAACTTTTTCAGACGGATACTGGTGGTAACTGAGTCTGACTAACCAGTCCTAGAGCCAGTGCTATGTTAAAAGACACTTAGAATACAGTAAAAACACCTACATACACTAGGGAACATTATGCGTTGGGGTCCCCCTGTGATTAGCATGACCTCCTCTGTAAGCCCCTAGTATATAATAGGGCAGGGGGATTAAAACTACCTCTTAAAACAGGCCACAGGGCGTTTTTGCACACGTTAACTCAGGCCCCGTCCACTCCCTTCACCACTGTGTAAACACGCCCTGTGTCCGTTTTTAGTTGGGAGATTAAGTTCATTTGAATCCTGAGGGTCCTTAGGGTCCAACCAGCCCACTAGGTACCTCCAGTAAGTGCCACAGAGCTGCGTTGCAGAGAGGTGTAAAAAGTGGCACGGCCTGGACCACCTCTCTGCAATGCAGCTCAGTGGCGCTTACTGGAAGCACTTGGTGGGTTAGTTAGGCCCCAGGGGCCCTCAGTATTGAAGGAAAATGATATCCCCAATTTAAAACGTGCCATAGTGCGTGTTTGCACAAGTCACCTCAGGCCCCGTCCCCTCCCTTCACCACTGTGTTAACGCGCCCTGTGGCTGTTCTAAGTTGAGAGATTAAGTCCCCTTGAATCCTAAGGGTCCCTAGGGTCAAACTAGACCACTAGGTACCTCCAGTAAGCGCCACAGAGCTGCAATGCAGAGAGGTGTAAAAAGGGGCTTGGCCTCAGAACACCTGTCTGCAGCGCAGCTCCCTGGTGCCTACTGGAGATGCCTGTTGGGCTAGTTGGCCCTCAGGGACCCTCAGTATTGAAGAGGAATTAATTCCCCAACTTACAACTCGCCAGGGGGCGCGTTTGCAGAGTGCTGCAAGGAGGGGGCGTGGCCTCCGGCACGATGCCAGTCTTTTATTTATTTTAATTTTTTAAGAAGGGTGGCTGTGTGGTTCCCCTTCTTATTCTAATTTATTGGCCCTGATGACCCCATCCCCCACGGCCTGTCTCCTAATTATATTTTTTTGACCCCAATCCCCAGGGCCAGCCACTGTTTTTTATTATTTTTAAAAAATATATATTTATAGACACACCTAGGACATGCTGGACAAACCGTACGTACCTATCACCATGACGATTTGCGTGATATTCATTAAAAGGCGACTATGCATACAATGAATCCACGTGGAATGTATTTACACCACTAGTGAAGCTCTGACATGTCTGATGCCCTACCGTGCCTAATCCGGTAGACACCCTTGTCGTTTATTTATACAAACATGGGTAGCTATTGACGGGCACATTTAATACACATGCACACCAAGCCATTCAAAGGGGATTCGACAAAAATTCGACCAAAACTATGCAAGAAACCCCCCTTACGGTTAATAAAACACACATCCACTGCCGGATGTGTAATACTTTTTATTTTACTCTCTGGAAAGGGGACGAACATCACTTGAGAGTCACAGCGCGCTCCTGGCAGAGCCCAATGCTGTGTTACACCCACCATTGCCTGCTGAGTGCCACACACCTCTGTGTTGTATTCCACTAGCTAGTGCATATGCTATGACACTCTCTAGCCCATGTGCACTGTAACACCACCCCGTGAATATGTCATGCCACACTTGTCTTCGCACGGGTTATATTGCCCCATCTAACGTGCCTTCCTCGATGCCTATGTTATAACGCACAGTGCTATGCCATACATATTACAATCTGGGATCCATATCTTTGTCACAGTGCATATGCAACGTTACACTCCCCAGCACATATTTTATATTACAACTTTAGAGACTAGTTAGGTTACACAACACTGCCCTGTGCATATTACACTCCAAGGCGCATATCGCATAGCACGCGCTAGTGCCTGTGCTATATCGCGCTCTCCAATGAATCTGTCATTGCGCACAATGTATTGCATATTATATTTCACGCCCGGTTCATCTTATATCACACTTTTTGGTGTATAGTTTATACCATACACTATATCTAGTTTTCATTTTCAATCGTGCTCTCAGGACTATGTTCTATATAACACTGTGTTCACCTACCCTTTTCACGGGCATTACATTTTGCGATAGGGGGTTGAGGGTCAGGGGGTGTTTCTGCCAAGTGAGCCCAGAGTCACAGTCACAAACTCTTTTTCCTGAATAAAAGTGAGATTATGCTGCATACTTGTTCATATTTTAAGTAGTTCGCACAGACACACGTTTTAAAAACAATAAAGTTCCTAAAACCCGCCTTCTCTGAACAGTTAGCTTGCTGCCCCATCCCCCTCCTCCCTATCCTCTGTTGTGTGAATCCATGGACTAGCCTCCTCCCTCCTGCCATGCATGGTCTGATGTGCTGCCACTGCCCTCAATTTAGTATGAAGTACCAGTCCACTCCTCCTGCCCTCCATTGCCCAATTCTATTTCCCCCATCATTGACCTCCTGCTTAAACTCTGTGCTTAGCTTGCTGCCCCTATTCTCCTTCCCCCTGCCCTCCGATGTCTTTGTGTATGCCCATGCTCCATCCTTTTTGCCCACCATGTTCCATGGACCTGCCACTCCTATCTAATCTGAGTGTTCTGTTGAGCTGCCACTCCCCTCCCACCTGCCTAGCATTGTCATATGACTGTAACCTGTCCCTGCCACCTCCACCCTGCCTGTCCACATGCCATGCCCCTATCCTCTTCCTCCTGTCCTACATGGTCCATTGTACTGCCACACCCTTCTGCCCTCCCTGGTCTGTTGTGCTGCAACTGCTCCTCCTGCCTGCCCCGTGCGGTCTGTTGTGAGGCCCCTTCCCCTGAACTCTCTTGTCTGTGCCCAGGTCGTGACCCTCCCTTCTATCCTCCATCGTCCTTTGTGCATGCCCCTGCACCCTCCTTCTTGCCCATCATAGCCATTGTGCTACCACTAACCCTCCCACTTGCCATGCATGGTCTTCTGTGCTGCCATGGCCCCTCCCACCTTCCCTGTGTGGTCAGTTAGCTGCCCCTGAACCCCTCCCACCTTCCCTCCATGGTCTGTGTGTATGCCAACACAGTCTCACTGTTGCTCTTCATGGTGTGTCTTGCTTCTAGTGCCCATCCTGCCTGACCTCCATGGCTATCTTGCTGCTCCTGCCCTGCCCCCTTGCCCCCAGCCCTCTGTTTACATGTGCAGACCCCTACTCCCTCCCTCCTGGCTTGTCTGTTCCATTGTAATGCCCCTGATCCATCCCTCCTGCCCTTTATGGTCTGTTATGCTGCAGCTTTCTCTCCTGTCTGTCCATTATGGTCCTGCCTCTTGCCCCTCTGTTCTCTGTTGTCCATGTGCATGGTCCTGTCCCCTCCCTCTTGCTTTCTATGGATTGTTGTGCTGCACTCCCGTCCCGCATGCCCTGTGTGGTGTATTGTGCTGCTGCAAACCCTGATGCCTGCCCTGCAGGGTCAGTTTGGTGCACCTCTCCATGTCCCTCCTGTCCTCTGTTATCCAAGTCCATGTCCCTACCCCATTTCCTTCCATGATCCAATGTACCATACTTGCGAACATTTTGAACTTGGTAAGAGGGAGATTTTGAAAAAAAACTGGGGTATTGATTTTCCCCTTTGAGTTACATTGAAAAAGAGGAGATTGTAGACAGGAGACAGATAAAATAAAGCCCATTTGAGCTTAAAAACATTGGACGTTTCCTGGCTGAATCGGGTCTGTTGGCATGTATGGTTGTACTACCATGGCCTCTTCCTTCTGCCCACAATGGTCTATTACATTGCCACAGCCTCTCTTGCAAGTCCTGTATTGTTGGTTTGTTGCCCCTGCCCCCCTTTCCACTGCCCTCCATAGTCTGTTGTGCTGCCACGGCCCTTCCTGCCTGCTCAGTGTGGTTAAATTGTTGCCTTTGCACCCTCCTACCTGCCTTCAATTTTCAGAGTCCGTGCCCCTGGCCTCTGCCTCTCAACAGTATCCTAATGAACAACTAGATTGCTAACATTCTATATTTATTACAAAAGTGTGGAACGCCTGACGTCATCTTGATGTAATCAAAACTGTAATACCTAGAGCATTTCCTTTAGAAATTACATATATGAGAGGGTCTTATTGGCATCAAAATTATGGTTAGTGCTCTAAAAGACAAAAATAAGGACATATTTTCTGAGTTTTCAAATAGCGAGAAAGCACTTTTAAATTATTTGTTACCTTTATGTTTTTTTATCCAGTTAACCACTTGATTAAATGTTGCACTAAGGGGAGAGGATGTGGTGTTACTTCCAGAACTGCAGACTTTGCAACTGGGGAACCAGGTTGGAGTTTCTGCTTCAGCTCGACATTCTGTGATTCTGGTCAAATCACTTAGTCTCCCCATGTCTACAACCAAAATGAATTTGTTCTTGTGTGATGTAACCAATGCTCATGTAAAGCACTCCAATACCTGACAAGTCTGCACTATATAACACTGCAAAAACACAAAATAATAAGTGTTTTGCACACTTCTGTCATTGGGCTATATTTGGGCTACATCTGGGTGATTTTGGGCTACATTTGGGCTCTTTTGTCTCCGGTGGCCATCTTGGGAGATTTATTTTTTATGAAGTGTCCTAATTTCCTCATGTACTGCAGTCTCCTCAGTAGGAAATGCTTTCATTTTTTTACTTTGATTCCATCATGAAGGTATTCAGATATGTCACACATTTGCCATAAATTCTGAATGTTAGCACTCTAGTTGCTCATTAGATCACTGTAGTTAAACTGCTGTTCACCATGGAAGTCTGCTCCTGGTATTAAAAGTGCATGTTTCAGTCTGCATGTCAGAATTTTTTAATGAAATAGAAGAGGATTTGAGAAGTCACTCAAAATGTGCCCTAATTTTCTTTCTTCAGCATTAATCATAATTTCTATGGCAAAATGAACCCCCTCATTGTGATCCTTTTTAAATTAAATGTTTTAAGTGTTACCAGTTTATTCCAATCAAGATGGCTTCAGGTGTGCCATACTTTTGTCATAATGAAGACAGTAAGCGCTTTAGTTGTTTTTAAGAACACTCTGGGACATTCTGTCATTGGGCTATACTTGGGCTACATCTGGGTGATATTTGGGCTACATTTGGGCTCTTTTGTCTCTGGTGGCCATCTTGGCAGACTTATTTGTAATGAAGTTTCCTAATTTCCTCATTTACTGCAGTCTCCTCAGTAGGAAATACTTTCAGTTTTTTACTTTGATTCCAAAGGCATTCAGATGTGTCACACATTTGCCATAAATTCAGAATGTTAGCACTCTTTTGCTCATTAGATCACTGTAGTAAAGCTACTGCTCACCAGAGAAAACTGCTGCTGGTATTGAAAGTGCATGTTTCAGTCTGCATGTCAGAATTTTTTTATGAAATAGAAGAGGATTTGAGAAGTCACTCAAAATGTGCCCTAATTTTTCTTTCTGCAGCACTAATCATACGTTTTATGGAAAAATGAACCCCCTCATTTTGTTCCTTTTTGAATTAAATGTTTTAAGAGTTACCACTTTAATCCAAGCAAGATGGCTTCAGGTGTGCCATACGTTTATCATAAGTAGGACTGTTAGCGCTCTAGTTGTTCTTTGGAACACTCTGGGAAGCTGCAGTAGAACACAAAGGAATCAACTGACAGTCTCTGCCCTTGTTGGATGTACATGTTTTACTGAGAATGTCAGACTTCATTCTCACATGACTGAGAAAGATAATGTGAATTTACAGAAAATAAGCTCTCAGTTTAGCTTATAGATCACCTTCCAAACCTCTGTGGGAAAAGCATGAGAAAATATTTTTCTCTCAATCATGATATACCAGCAGAAGGCTTTTTCACATGGTGATATCACCTTAGAACATACCACAATTCCTAAAATGAGTATGGTACCATCAACAAATGATTTATAATGTAACTAAAGTCTTAAAACCTTCTATTAACTGCAATGCTTTTTAATGAGGTGCTATCATGTATATTTGTCCCAAGATGGCTGCCAACACTTCTTGGATGAAGTGCTGACAGCCAATCAGATCTCAGGATGAGATGTGTGGTTAGGCTCCGCCCACATATATATATATGATTTTACTTTTGATTTTCTCAGGAACTACTGAACAGTTGACACCAGACCTGCAAAAGGCACATCCCTGACCTGAGGACTACCTCTCTGCCAAATTTCAAGTAATTCTGTTCAGCCGTTCGGGCTGTACCTTGGACTAAAGGTCCCTATGGAAAATTGCATGGGGAAAACGTGTTTTGGGACCCCCCTTTTTTCTCAGCCCCCGCTTGACGAATCCCCCCGAGACTTTCAGGGTAGGAGCGGAGCGCCCCACCTATTTTGAAAATTTCGCGAGGATTCGTCAACCGGCGCCAAAGTTATTCCAAATAGAATGTTGCGGATTTCCTATGGAAACACGGTCCTAACTAAAACTATCTACTGGCGACCGCCAGTAGATAATATATATATATATATTCACTGAAAAAACCATAGGTTTCACACATGTTATAGTTAGCTGGACATTTTACTGATAAAAAACCAATGAAATTCCCCCGTTATAGTTACTGTTAGACGGACCGGGAGGGTCGGCCGAGGTCAGGGGGAGAGGTCTCCGGGGAGAGCCGTCTCCAGCGATCGTACAGACAAGTGACTTCCCCCCCCACAGACAGATACCACACAAGGATAAGATTTAGTGTTCTTTATATGTACTTCTTAAGGTACGATGAAATAGTACAAGGAGGTCTGGACTCAGGGGTCCCCTCGATTTAGGTCTCTTAGGATAGGGAAGGGGAAGCGGGACAGTCTGTTTACCAGTCAGGTAGTTCGGATGAGATGATGGTTAGCCCACAATCCTCGAGCTTGGTGGTGTAGCTGGTACGGGCCGCGGCAGCGCCAGCAGGTCCCGGTAGAGGTGGTCGATACACGGTCCGCGGCAGCGCCAGCAGGTCCCAGCGAAGATGGTCGAGGTACGGTCCGCGGCAGCGCCAGCAGGTCCCGGTGAAGATGGTCGTTACAACGGGCCGCGGCAGCGCCAGCAGGTCCCGACGAGGATGGATGTTGCAGAAGGCCGCGGCAGCGCCAGCAGGCAGGACGATAGTTCGCAAGATAGGGCTACGGCAGCGCCAGTAGTCCGTCAAGGCTGAGTTCTCTCGGTGTCTCTCGACTCCAGGATACAACTGCCATCCTGCTCCGGAGCTGCTCCAGTTATAGGGCAGGCGCCCTTTGATGTCCGGGTCCTCGCACTTGGAGGTCGGAGGGTCCGGGATGAAGGTGTCCAGACACCCAGCAGGGGGTGGAGCCAGCGCCTGGGGGAGCTGGAGGCGATCGGCACCTGGCGGGGGAAGAGCTCTTGACGCTTCGTTCTCCCATTGACCTGCCAAGTGGTCCGCTCACCTCCTGGGTGGATGGTGGTGCCGGGATGTCGGGGCCGGCCAGGCCCAGGGTTAGGGTCGGGGGGAGGCCACGCGGCCTCGTGGTGCAGGGCCCAAGATGGCGGCTTGACCCGGCCGGGGAAGCCGGTGGGGCTGGGCCCCGTGATGCATGGAGGTCCGAGGGCAGAAGTTCCGTCGGGAGACGGGGTGCAGGTGCTTTTCGTGGGTCACGCCTGGCGGGCCGGAGCTTGGGCCCTATCGTGCGGGGAGGGAGCAAGCCCTTCGTGTGGCCTGTCCAACATGCGTCCCCCCCAGCTGAAGGCGGGGAGAGTCACCCATCTTCTTGGGGACTCTCCTCGTCGAGGCGGAAAAATCGTGACAGGCCATCCGCGTTGGCGTGATCTTGGCCCGGTCGGTGCTCCACGGTGAAGTCCATTCCCTGCAGGGAAATGGACCAGCGCAATAGTTTTGGGTTCTCCCCCCGCATCTGCATCAGCCACTGCAGGGGTCGATGGTCGGTTTGTACCCGGAAGTGGGTACCGAAGAGGTAAGGCCGGAGCTTTTTGAGGGCCCATACCACTGCGAAGGCCTCCCTCTCGATGGTGCTCCAGCGTTGTTCTCGGGCCAGGAGACGCCGACTGATGAAGGCCAACGGCTGGTCATGACCCTCGGGGTTTAATTGAGAAAGAACGGCCCCGATGCCGTGGTCGGAGGCGTCTGTCTGTACCACGAACTCCCGACTGTAATCGGGGGCCTGGAGCACAGGGGCGGTGCACAGGGCGGCCTTCAGCCTCTCGAAGGCCGCTTGACAATCGGGGGTCCAGTTAATCCGCCTTGGTTGGTTCTTGGACGTGAGACCCGTGAGGGGCCCCACGATGCAGCCGTAGTCCTTCACGAACCGCCGGTAGTAGCCGGTGAGCCCCAAGAAGGCTCGGACCTCGGTCTGGGTGACGGGGGGCTGCCAGGACTGGATGGCAGCAATCTTAAGTTGCAGCGGGGCCACCAGCCCGCTTCCCACTTGGTGCCCAAGGTAGGTCACGGACCCTTGGCCAATTTGGCATTTGCCGGCCTTGATTGTGAGGCCGGCCCGCTGGAGGGCCTGTAGGACCTCTTGGAGGTGGAGGAGGTGGTCGGACCAGTGGCGGCTGTATACGGCGATATCGTCCAGGTAGGCAGCGCTGAACTCTTCGAGCCCCGCCAAGACCTGGTTCACAAGGCGTTGAAACGTGGAGGGGGCATTCTTCATGCCGAAGGGCATGACCTTGAATTGGTAGTGGCCATTGGGGGTAGAGAAGGCTGACCGTTCCTGGGCCCGGGGTGTGAGACCGATCTGCCAGTAGCCCGCTGTTAGGTCGAAGATACTGAGGTAGCGGGCGGCCCCCAGCCGGTCGATCAGTTCGTCCGCTCGGGGGATCGGATGAGCGTCGGTCCGGGTGACAGCGTTCAAGCCCCGGTAGTCGACGCAGAATCTCAGTTCAGGTGTGGTGCCGGGGGCAGCGGCTTTGGGAACCAATACAACCGGGCTGGCCCAGGGACTGTCCGAGGGCTCGATGACCCCGATCGTGAGCATTTTGGCCACTTCCTCCTGTATGCAGGCCCGTACCTGGTACGCGGTAGGCCCGGTGTCGAATAGGGGGACTGTCCCCGGTGTCCACGTCGTGCGAACACCACGGGGTGACCCCGGGGGTAAGGGAGAACAGTGCAGCGAACCGCAGCAGGAGGTTTCGGCAGCCCTGGCGTTGCTCCGAGGTGAGGGCGTCAGAGAGTCGGACCCCGTCCACGGAGCCGTCATTCTCCTGAGTCTTCAGGAGGTCCGGGAGGGGTTCGGAGTCTTCCTCTGCCCCACTGTCCGTAGCCATCAGGAGGCTGAGTTCTGAGCGCACAAAGTGTGGTTTGAGTCGGTTGGTGTGGAGGACCCGAAGGGGGTTTCGGGAGGTCCCCATGTCGATGAGGTAAGTGACGGGGCTTTTGCGCTCGACCACTTTGAAGGGCCCCGTCCACTTATCTTGCAAGGCACATGGTTCGGTGGGGGACATCACCCACACTTGTTGACCAGGCTCGAACTCAACGGAGGAGGCATTGTGATCATACCATCTCTTCATGTCCTCCTGGCTGGCCTCGAGGTTCGCCTTGGCCATCTCTCTGAAGCGCCGGGTCTGATTGCGTAGGGCCAGGAGGTATTTGAAGACGTCTGGAGGAGTCTTTAGGGGGGCCATCTCCCAACCTTCCTTGACTAGGCTGAGGGGCCCTCGCACAGGGTGCCCGTACAGGAGTTCGAAAGGGCTAAAGCCGAGGGACTTCTGGGGGACTTCTCGGTAGGCGAAGAGGAGGCACGGGAGTAGTACATCCCACTGGCGACGGAGGGGCTCTTCCAATCCCCCAATCATCCCCTTGAGAGTGCGGTTAAAACGCTCCACTAGTCCGTTCCCTTGGGGGTGATAGGGGGTCGTGAATCTGTAGGTGACCCCGCATTGTTGCCAGAGGGACTTCATGTATTTGGAGATAAAGTTCGTGCCTCGGTCGCTGACGACTTCTCGGGGGAAGCCCACCCGGGAGAAGATCCCCATTAGGGCCCGGCCAACCACCGGAGCTGTCACGGTCCGTAGGGGCACCGCCTCGGGGTAGCGGGTGGCATGGTCCACTAGTACCAGGATGAACCTGTGTCCTTGTGCCGTGCGGGGGTCCAGAGGCCCCACAATGTCTATTCCTACCCTTTCGAATGGGGTGGTGACCACAGGGAAGGGTTGCAGAGGGGCTTTCAGCTTCCGACCACTCTTCCCGCTGGCTTGGCATGTGGGGCAGGACCGGCAGTGGTTCAGGACGTCGTTCCTCATTTTTGGCCAGAAAAAGTGGGTCACTAGGCGACTGTAAGTTTTGTCCTGGCCCAGGTGTCCAGCCAGGGGGACATCGTGGGCCAGGTTGAGTAGGAAGTCTCTGAAGCGGAGAGGTACCACCAGCACTCGACCGGCCCCTAGCTCTGCGATTCTTTGTTCGCTGTATAGCAGGTCGTTATCCCAGTAGACCCAGTGAGATCCGGTGGGGTCCCCTGCATTCTGGGCGCTGGCTTGTTGGCGGAGTCCCTCGAGGGAGGGGCAGATCTTTTGTTCCTGGCGGAACTGTTCTTGGGTGGGCCCCCCTTCTTGACGCCACTGAGCCAGGCCGGGAAAGTCCTGGGGTTGTGCGTCCCCTTCGGTCGTTGGCTCTGGGGGGCTGGCCTCGTCGTTGTCTTCTACTGGGGCGACCGGGGGCGGAGGTGCTGGCCATTCCGGTTCTTCTGATCGGGGGACGGCATGGGCGGCCATGGACCGGGTGGTTATGCAGGCCCAGTCCGGGAGGCCCAGCATCCCCAGGTGCTCTCTTCTCTCGACGGTGGCCCACGGGGAACTTTCGAGGTCATTCCCCAGGAGGCAGTCCACGGGGGCATCGTCCCGGACCGTCACCTTCAACAGGCCGGAGACCCCTCCCCATTCGAATGGGACGCAGGCCATTTGACACATACTTTCAGAATTGTCGGCTGAGCGGACGGGGCAGAGAATGTTCGGCAGGATCTGCTCGGGCTTCACCAGGTGACAGCGGACGGCCGTCACACTGGCGCCTGTGTCACGCAAGGCCTCGGCCCGATGTCCATTAATGGTCACCCACTGACCGTATTTCCTGGTGTTAGCGGGTAGGGGAGCCCGCGGGACCATGTCTCTTCCCCCTAGGCATGCCAGGACCATGGCGGCCGGTTCCCACTCTTGCTGGGCCGGCTCATACTCTTCCTGTTCCTCTGATAGTCGCTCTTCCCCCAGGGCGGCGGCAGCTACCTGGCGGGGCTTGGGTGTTTGGTTCTGCGGGCAGCTCGGGTCATTGGCGTAGTGGCCGACTCGCTGGCATCGGTGGCACGTGACGTTGGCTCGGAACCCAGGACGCATCGGGGGGTTGCCCCGGCCGGCCGGAGGCGGGGTGCTGGCCACGGGGGTTGCCGGCAAGGTTTCTCTCCCTCGCCCCTGGCCTCCTCCTCCTCGAGGACGGTGCTGGCCTTGGTTGCTTCGGTTCTGCTCGTGTGGCCCTCTCCGGCCCACTCGGGTGCTTTCCCATCGGTCAGCTTCGGCGGCGAGCTGCCGGGGGTCAGTCAGCTTGCTGTCGAGGAGGTGCTGCCTGAGCTCGACGAAACAGTTGTTCGACAGGTGCTCCCATACCATAAGGTTAAAGAGTTGCTCGTAGGTCGTGACATGGCTCCCCTTGATCCAACCCTCGAAGGCACGGCTGAAATAGTTAACGTACTCCACCCAAGTTGTACCCGGGATCCGGGTGCAATCTCTGAACCTCTGGCGGTACATCTCGGGTGTGAGGCCGTAGCGGGTGAGGAGGGCAGCCTTCATGTGGTCGTAGGACGACATTTGGTGATCTGGGAGCTGTAGCAGGGCATCGCGACCTTCGTTGACGAACCTCCCCCATAGTCCGGCTCCCCAATCACTCCGGTCGATCCGGTGGGAGGTCATGGCGATCTCGTAGGCTTTGAACCACTGTTGTATGTCGTCTTCTCGGACATACTCGCGGACAACATCCTTGGGGATGTGTACTTTTTTCTCGGTTGGCCCCGGGGTGTGCGGTCTCTCAGGCACCCCCGATTCTTTATTCTGTTTCCGAAGTTCTATTTCCGCCAGTTTGCGCTCGTGTTCGAGTGTTATTCTTTTTTCCTCAAGCTCTCTCTGTCTCTGCTTTTCTTCACGCTCCTCTCGGAGCCGCAGATGCTCTAGATTTAGTTTCTGCTCGGCTAACTTGAGTTCACCGTCCATCTTGAGCCGTGCCATTTCCAACTCGTGTAATCTGGTTTTTTCCCTTTCCTGGATCTCCTCCTGCGAGAGGCCCGTTCCCCGCTCCTCGGGAGCCGTGGCGTTCCCCTCTGGTGCGACACTGTTTCGGTCGGAGGGCCCGGCGATCCCAGTTTCTGTCCACGACTCAAGGGCGTGCTTCAAATCATCTTTGGTACTCAGGCCGGTGGTAGCAATGCCTAGTTCCATGCAGAATTGTTTCAGTTCGCGGTGGCTGTATTCTTCTAACTTATCCATTTGGAATTTTTCAGTGGAACCGCTATCTTTGGCCGACATCGTGGTTTTGTCGTGGGGTAAGCTACTCTCTGTACGATTACGCGTTGATTCGGATCGCGCCGCTGGCCACCAATGTTAGACGGACCGGGAGGGTCGGCCGAGGTCAGGGGGAGAGGTCTCCGGGGAGAGCCGTCTCCAGCGATCGTACAGACAAGTGACTTCCCCCCCCACAGACAGATACCACACAAGGATAAGATTTAGTGTTCTTTATATGTACTTCTTAAGGTACGATGAAATAGTACAAGGAGGTCTGGACTCAGGGGTCCCCTCGATTTAGGTCTCTTAGGATAGGGAAGGGGAAGCGGGACAGTCTGTTTACCAGTCAGGTAGTTCGGATGAGATGATGGTTAGCCCACAATCCTCGAGCTTGGTGGTGTAGCTGGTACGGGCCGCGGCAGCGCCAGCAGGTCCCGGTAGAGGTGGTCGATACACGGTCCGCGGCAGCGCCAGCAGGTCCCAGCGAAGATGGTCGAGGTACGGTCCGCGGCAGCGCCAGCAGGTCCCGGTGAAGATGGTCGTTACAACGGGCCGCGGCAGCGCCAGCAGGTCCCGACGAGGATGGATGTTGCAGAAGGCCGCGGCAGCGCCAGCAGGCAGGACGATAGTTCGCAAGATAGGGCTACGGCAGCGCCAGTAGTCCGTCAAGGCTGAGTTCTCTCGGTGTCTCTCGACTCCAGGATACAACTGCCATCCTGCTCCGGAGCTGCTCCAGTTATAGGGCAGGCGCCCTTTGATGTCCGGGTCCTCGCACTTGGAGGTCGGAGGGTCCGGGATGAAGGTGTCCAGACACCCAGCAGGGGGTGGAGCCAGCGCCTGGGGGAGCTGGAGGCGATCGGCACCTGGCGGGGGAAGAGCTCTTGACGCTTCGTTCTCCCATTGACCTGCCAAGTGGTCCGCTCACCTCCTGGGTGGATGGTGGTGCCGGGATGTCGGGGCCGGCCAGGCCCAGGGTTAGGGTCGGGGGGAGGCCACGCGGCCTCGTGGTGCAGGGCCCAAGATGGCGGCTTGACCCGGCCGGGGAAGCCGGTGGGGCTGGGCCCCGTGATGCATGGAGGTCCGAGGGCAGAAGTTCCGTCGGGAGACGGGGTGCAGGTGCTTTTCGTGGGTCACGCCTGGCGGGCCGGAGCTTGGGCCCTATCGTGCGGGGAGGGAGCAAGCCCTTCGTGTGGCCTGTCCAACAGTTACTGTAGGCAACTATAACTCACGCAACCGTAATCCTCTGCTGATGACATATGTGTCTTTATGAAAAAAAAATATTTGTAATATATGTATAGCTAAAATTGAATGAAAGAAGACATGGGCAAATAAGTGTCTAAATACAGTATTAGCATCAGCAGAGGATTACGGTTGCGTGAGTTATAGCTGCCTACAGTAACTATAACGGCGGAATTTCATTGGTTTTTTATCAGTAAAATGTCCAGCTAACTATAACATGTGTGAAACCTATGGTTTTTTCAGTGAATTTGCAAGGTTTTTTAAATGCTAATTCCTAACTATAACGTGTGTGAAACCTATGGTTTTTTCAGTGAATTTGTACGGTTTTTTAAATGCTAAGTTACTTTACGCCATTTGTGGCGTGCGCGCCCACTTAACGCAGTTCGTTCCGTGCGCGCACGGTGCGCTTCGCGCACCGCGTGCCCACGTTACGCCAGATGGGCCACCGTGCGCACATGGAGGACATATGATGAGCATCGTTGTGACAGGTAAAATATATGTTTTGTTTAGTTATGTTTTGGTGGTGCTTTAAGAATAGCGCTACCGCTAGCGCTATGTAATGTACAAGAAATAATCCCCAACCAAATCTGATTAAGGAGGAAGCACTCGTCTCATGGGGGTTCTCTCGTTTATTGCGCAGGTTACATCGTTCCTGTTTGTCCTTGGCCCGATGTAACCTGCGCAATAAACGAGAGAACCCCCATGAGACGAGTGCTTCCTCCTTAATCAGATTTGGTTGGGGATTATTTCTTGTACATTACATAGCGCTAGCGGTAGCGCTATTCTTAAAGCACCACCAGTGATTTGGTAGCACGCCAGCATTGCCGCAATTTGGATTTTGGATATATATATATAAATATATTTATCTCTATAAACGTATTCATTTGACTGCATTGTTCCTTTTTTGGGTAGCTTTCCCCTTAAATACGCTTGCACTTCATTGTTGAAATTTTTATTAGCTGGCTTGCACTAGGTCTCTTTTCCGGTCATGGCATGAGGAGCAGAGGCAGCATTGTGTCGTTCATATGTGAGTAGGTGAGTGGTACATAATTCTGCTGTGTCTGCATCAGCTGGTATATTCATATTGGGGTGGTGACGCCTATCGGGTATATTGGTGTGCTCTCTGGTGAGGAATTCTGCACGTCACTTCACTTCTAATAACAGAGCTTTCCAAGAGAGGTGAGCCCAGCTACAACAGCTCCTAATACCTGCTGACAGACCGCAATCCCAACAATATCATTATAAGCTGACTGCTGACTGTGTGCTGAGAAGATCTACCACATCTGCTATTGCTACACAGCCACCAACCTCATGCAGCACCCAGCGTTACCAGAAGACTGTATGCCGCTGCCCGCGTCCCACGCAGAGGGACATCAGCAGGGCAGCCTTCTAGTGGCCGCCCGTCGCAGCCTTCCCCCCCCCCCCTGCTCCTCCTCGCTAGCGAGGCCGCGCCCAGGGAGGGGAGCTCCCAATGAGTTTGCCTTTAGGAGGCGTGCCGATAGGGGGAGGCGAGGCTACAAATAACGCATCTTTTGGAAAAGTTATTATATCAACCAATGCGTTTGCTTACACCTTGCAGCTGCTGTCAGGGGCCCGGGTGCCCACTTGTGTTGATTAGGCACCACAGACCCAACTATTGTTTACAGGCACTCACCCTGTCTCAACTCGGGTTATGCCCTCTCGGAATTTAGATATCTGAAGCTGCTGAGGTATAGGCATGATGAAGATTTTTACACAACTCAGGTTACTCCCTCATGGCACTTACACTTGTTTATCATAGTTTGCACTGTCCTCTGCATCCAGGCAGTGGTGGCCACCACTAACAAAGGGTGGTGGGAGAGTGGGGTAGCGCGGGGAGGGGGGTAGAGTTGGCAAAGGGGAGGGGGGACACTGGGCGGATTAATAATAATTTAGAAAACTCACCTGACGCCGCCTGCCGCCTCCCACGTTACGTCGCTCCTGCTGGCCTCTTCCTGGGTCCCAGCAGCCCCTGGGACCCAGGAACAAACTCCCAGCCAATCCCTGTACTGCAGAGCAGCACAGGGTTTGGTATGGGCGGGCTGAAAAATGCCCTGCTCAGAGCAGGAAGTCTGTGGGGGTTTCTCCATCAGGGCTGGAGAAACCTAAGTGTGCATGTGTGTTTTGGTCACCCTGAGACTGCCGGACAAACATACATTAGCACTTAAGGAGTGCACAAGCACTCCTCGACCCACCCATGCCCGCCCCCATGCACAAGCTGGCAAACGAAAAATAAAACGATCCTAGAGCATCGTTTTATTTTTTGTTTGCTGGCTCTTCATCAGGCAGTGGGGTGACGCTCCTCCTCCATTGCAGATTCATGGGCATGCTGCATTTTCCAGTTCAGCAGTTTTGTTTTAGTGCATGACATGCCACTGCAAAAACAAGGTAGTGAAATAAGCTTTAGTGTTTCCAATAGCCAAAGCGGGAGAGTAAATACAGTTGTGCAAGACAGGTGTAAAGGTGAGGTGTTCATGGTTCACCGGGTGTGCTTGAAGCAGTCACTTCCGGAGCTAGTGCAGCATTAGCAGCGTGACGGAGTAAGTGTTACACTCCCAGTTCTGTGTGAGAACCACTCTTTCGGAAGCTCAGCATTCGCAGGTGAAAAAGCCTTCTCAATACATGATGTGTGCCCTGGCTCTGCTGAGAATTGGACTGCCGTAGTTTCGGGACGACTTGGGATGGGGCCCCAAACAGCAGTTCAACTTAAACACTGTCTGTTGAGTCAGAGCTGCCCTTGGGGCTCGCCTCAGTGAACACTACTAAGAATGCGGCTGGTTTAGGTTACCAAACAGGCACTGTGATTGCAACAAAAAGATACGCACATAATGTCACCCAAGAGATTTTGGAACAAGGACGCCAGTGCATTACTGTTGCATAAAGAAAGGGATTTGATTTCTAGGGGTGATTGTGTTTTTTATTGTCTACTAAGTCCCTCTCCTGGTAATTTAGGACACCGTTTTTCAGAGAATAAAGTTGCTAATGTGATTGTGGTGGGGCCGATCCAGTCTCCTTAGAAAGGACTGTAGAATCTCTTACGATGGACATATTTTGTACGCCTGTAGCCAGGGCACAACTGGAAATTGCAAAGAAGTTACCATTTTATGTTGTTTTGCATGTTCGTGTTCAATTATCTCCAGAGATGAAAGCGTTTCACACGCTGTTCAGGTTTTTGCTTATTTGCATATGCATACTTGCATGTCATATCCTAGCTCATTCCTCCCACCCTGCCCTCTATTGTCTGTGTTGCCCCAGGTCATCCATCAACCCACCATCATGGTGCCCTCGTCCCCCCACTCCCCCTCCCTCAGTGTTACCACCGACCTGTCCTTCTTCCATTATAAACAGAAAAAGAAAGCGCTATGACATGGCCAGTATTGGTAGTGACTTAGCACTTTTTTCCAGGTGCGGCCCATGCAGGTAACAGGGTGAGGTAGTGGGGCCGGATTGGTGGGGATTCGACAGACGAGGGAAAATTAAATACATCATTAATTTTCCTTCGTCGTCTCTCGAAATCCCACACACACGGCCCCACCGCTCTTACCTGTATGGGACGCGGCTGCTTTTTTCCAAACGCCTTCTTTTCCTCCGTGTTGCACACCTTTCCCACCCTCTCTACTGCCCACCAGCAATTAAATAAAGACTCTGCTCCCCGTTTATGGACATCCAGCAGCCAGCGTCTCATCTGGTTCGCTCCACGTCTTTCACTTTTATCATAATTTTATTCGCGTTCATGGTAATTGATGGTCATATGTACCGGACTAGGGTACCCTTTACCTTTCCCTTTGGTTCTTTTTTAATTATTTACATATTCTTACCGGGAGCCAGTCAGACAGTGTTAAATCACCCTCATCTCCATCGTGCACCCTTAGCAACATTCGTGACCAATAAGAGGCAGGCTTTTTCCCATTCTAAAACCAATTGGCCTAATAATGACATCACTAGAAATTACATCACACAATATTAGACCCAGAGATGAGAGTTGATTTACTTGCTATGAAACCTGGATCTGAGGAAAAAACACTGGGTCTTTGACGCCAGATGACACCATGATACTTACATGTTGTTTTCACTTTTACTAATGTGAAACCCTTATAATATTCCTCATTGAATACTGCAGTGGCTTATTTAACAAAAACAACCAATTAGCAAAATCATGTAGAAATGTGAAAATAACATTTTTCATTTATATTACTTGTTATAAATTACATGTAGGTTTCTCACAATGTGTGATTGAAACCAGACATGCCTGAGAAGGGCCCTATTTTTAACCCGACGTGTGAAACTTGGTATTACATTTTGAAACTGTGTTTAGAGACTTAAACAAGAGGTGCTGGGTGCATTTTTTTAATACAGTCAACTTGCTGTTAATGTGGTATGTAGTAAGAGTTTGCTTTGCCTTTATTCAGGGGGGCTTTCAGCATGAGGGTAATGGAAACAGTTTATCTTTAAAGGCCCCAGAAGTTGGTCTGTGACTGATAAGCTCTACAAAGTATTGTGTAATATCTTAAAGCATGACTTCAATATCACCCTTGTTTCACATGCTTCCCTTTTGCAATGTTTTGCTTGTTTACAGTGTCACTTCATTTGTCCGCAGTATTTTTCCTTAATTAGATCATGTGTCCCACAGGTTACTTTCAAGACATTTGAATATCACACCCTAGGTGCAAGATTGTTTGGATGAATACAAAGCGAGCAGTATTTTCCCTTGTAGGGGTTTCCCTATATTGACCTGGTTGTGCATGCAGATTGTTAATGTGATCTGTAATTCTTTGTTTCGGAGAAAAAAATCCTTTGACATCTTTGTAAAAAGTTTCTGTATGAGGAATATCTATGCTTTAAGTTTAAGAATGTATAGTTTGCAGTTGAGACTCAGGTGGGGCATGTGGTGAAATTAAATATATTTCTTGTCTTTGGCCCCCGCCTAGAGCACAGACCAAGTACTTGTCTCCTTACACTGCTTACATTTTTGCAGCTATTTTTTATTTTTCTAGTAGCACGCCATAAGAGTACTTGTGTGTTTGGGCCATCTCCCTTATTCGTGTTGCTTCTTTTCCCTTTCACCATTCTGCCCGCCTGTTTCTTCTCTACCATCTACCTCCACCCCCTTTTATAATTGTATAGCTCTTCAATCTCTTGCGGTACATCACCCAGACTAATGTGTTGCATGGCTACACACTTATAATGTCCAAAAAGCGAGGCCTATGGCTATGCCAATGCTTGTTAGCTTTAATGCAATCATAGGAACATCTAATTCTTATTTTTTCAAAGAAAGACACACTACTACTGGCTTTCAATTAATGTGACTCAAATGAATAATTTACTTTACACACACACGATGACTAAACTAAAAATAAAATATGATAAAGACTGATCGGAAAAAGCATTGGCAAAGAAAAATATTGTCCCACTTAAGTGCATTTTTGGGGGAGGGTGCACACGTGATCAGAAAAAAATGCCAACACCTGCATTGCAAGAGGTCCAATGGTTGGACTGGGCTGAAAAATTGCTCCATACTGTATGTTGTAGTGAATGGAGGCAGTTGATTAGGTTTTAGAAATGTATTCCTTTGCTCAACCCTTGGTAACGTGGCTGCGAGCAGGCAGGCTTAACTTCAAAGACAGGTATGTAAAGCATTTAAAAACACCAATTCAGTAAATAATCAAGACACAACACAAAATAAGAGTCCAACACCAATTTATTAAAGAAAATGTTTTTATCTTGTAAATGACACCAAAACTAACATGTTCCACAGTAGGGAACCAGAGATATGACATTTTTTAAGCTTAGTCACTTTCTAGTGCTTAGAAACCAACAGTGCCCCTTTTAGTCACTTTGTTACCTCTGACAGGGACACATTCACCTTTAGCAATTGTTATGGAGAATCTCTCACCAGTCTTGTGCAGCCCCCTCCAGCAGGCTGGGTCCTGTTAGAACTCCTTCCTGAAGTTCTACTTGCAGGTCCTAAAGTATCCAACACACAATCCAAGGTTCTGGAATCTCCAAGAGAGTCCTTGAAAGTGTAAGACTTCAATTCCCACAATCCACTTGGACAAAACCCCTACAAGTCCACTGGTAGTACTAAAGGCTGGGTATTCTTTGTGGTGATGGTCCAGGTTAGCTCTGTTAACCTGTAGCTTTTGAAGCAGGTTTGATCCACAGGGCTGTAGTTTCAAATGGTGCAAACAGGCGCAATCTTCAGAGTGCAGGCCTTAGGAAATGCACATCAAACCTCCAGCATGGCCAGTCTTGCTTTCTTAAGTGGCCCAGTTCCTCTCGGAGGCAAATGCGTTAGACCACTCGCAATTTGGGTTCCGAGAGGGACATGGAACGGAAACAGCCCTGCTCATGGCGGTAGAGGAACGCTGGAGTGTACTGGATGCCAGAGGAAAGGCCGCCTTGATCCTTTTGGATCTCTCGGTGGCCTTCGACACGGTAAACCATGATACACTCCTGATGCGACTAGCTGAAGCCGGAATTCACACGACGGCACGAACACTGTTAGCATCATATTTGTCTAACAGATTGTTCACAGTGGAGCTGGGAGAGGCAAAACCAATACCATTCAATTCTCTGTGTGGGGTACCCCAGGGGTCTTCTTTAAGTCCCACTCTCTTTAACTTGTATGTGGCACCATTAGCAGCAATTATAAGGAATTGTGGCTTCCTACCAGTCTCCTATGCTGATGACACCCAAATAGTGGTATCATCAATCGCAAATAATGCCAAGGAGACGGCAGATACATGTAAAAACTGCATGAGGCAAGTCAATCAATGGATGCAGGGTAATTGCCTAAAGATAACGGAGATAAAAGTGAAGTCATGCTGTTGGGGACAGACACGAATATCTGGTCTCCGGAGTGGTGGCCAGAGAGTTTAGGTGACTGCCCATCCCCAGTTAACAAAGTGAAAAATCTGGGAATGAAACTGGACAACAAATTGTCATTTGATGCCCAGTCAAGCAAATTGGCATCCACGATTTGGTACATCCTGAAAATGATAAGGAAGCTCCTGCCGTTTATCCCCCTTGATTTCCGTAAAACGGTGGTAACAGCTCTGGCCTTATCAAGGCTAGACTATGGGAACGCTCTTTATGCTGGGATAGAGGTCCAGCACCTAGCAAAATTGCAGCGCTTGCAAAACGCAGCAGCTAGGTTGGTGCTGGACAGTCCCAGGTCTGAGCCGATCGCACACAGATTAAGATCCCTCCATTGGCTTCCAATGGAATAAAGAATACAATTTAAGTCTGTGTGTCTGGCCTATAAAGCCCTTCATGGGATGGGCTCTCAGTTTCTAAAAACTCATTTGAAATTTAATGAGCCATCCAGGAGTCTACGATCTAGCCAAGCAAAACTGATTCAGGTGCCAAAATACAAACAGGTCAGGGGGGAGGCAGGGGGGGAAGCTTTCTGATGCATGCAGCCAAGGCTTGGAATCTCCTCCCAATTGCAATAAACAAAATAGCCCTTCTCTGCTTTCGTTTAGGAAAGAGGTAAAAACCTGACTGTTTACCTCTGGTTAGATCCTAGTTCTGGCAGAACCCTGGTCTCTCTGCATCTACCCAGCGCCAAGACGCCCATGGGCAATCGCGCGCTTTATAAATTCATAAATCAAATCAAGTGTCAAGCAGCAGATCTGAGGGGCTCTGCCCTTCTCTCAGATACTAATTCAAACTTCTCAGGGTCAAGCAGGAGGTCACTCCTGTCCAATGGGTTGCAGGGTTTCACCCAAAGGTCTTACCACTTCCTGCAGAGTGTGGCAAAATGCTAACCCAGAACCCACTATTCTTCCAAAATGCAATATGTCAGAATTCTCAGCAGGGAGAGTAGAGCTGGATAAACACGCCCCTAGGATGGCTAATCTCCATAGTCTCCCCCTTGCATCTGCTCATTCCTTTCTTAAGCCTAGCATTTGGCTGTAGGTGAACAGGGTAAAGTTGTAAATGACACTGGGGTCCTCCCCTTACTCTTGAAGTTCATAGTTTATGACTCCTCCCCCTGCTCTGGCATTCCTATCCCCAGCAACCTCTCCTCCCCGAGAGGCTTCATAACCCCGGGGGTCATTTATCTCCTTTCCAAAGCTGCCAGGCTCACCCACCTATCGCTGACCAATCAGGGCAGAGCAGTACAGGGTTGAATTTTAGTTTACAGACAAAAAAAGTCTTATAACTTCTTGTCTGAACATTTTACAATTAAATTCAACAATACCATGTTGTTGGATTTATCATTACCATTCTCCTGAGTCCTTTAATCCTAGTTTCATAGCTTTTCTTTCTCCAGTTATTAGGTAATAACCTTTTCCATTTTTAACCTATAGCATGGGATTTGCAATGGGAAAAGTGACTTGGGTCATTTTTCCTGCATCAGGTCTTTTGCAAACATATTTAAGTACTCTACATATATCTACAAGACCCACACCCTAGGAACACCTAGGGGAGACTTCAAGGGTTCTGAATATGTAAACATATTGGAGAACCTCCCTCCACAGTGCTCATACCACCAAAGTTGATTTTGGGCACTACTTTATAACAATGTGGGGAGTGAAATGTGCAATTTCACTTTACCCAGGGCATATAAAACTCATTTTATAAGGGTCTAACTTATAGATACCTGACCACCCACCCCTGGGACACCTAGGGGATACCCTGGGGTACCTAATATGCCCAAGGATTGTAGGGTAACCATTTTTAAGGGCCCCAAACACAAAAGTTGAATTTGGGAACATTTTACTTTTTGAAAGCAGTCCTGTTGCACAGAGCCACTTTTAAAAAGACCTCGGGCTTCAGCAGTACACACATGCAAGTGTAGAAAGGGTTGCTGGCCTCTAAACTACCATGGCTTATTACTATGCTGGGGCATGATAGGTAGTTTCGATCCCCCTTCCCTAGTATGTACTAAGGCCCTATGGGGTAGGTCATACCAATCACAGGGGTACCCCAATCCTTAGTGCACCCTAGTGTATGTAGGCGTTTGCACTGTATTCTAAGTGTTTTCAGCATAGCGCTGGCCCTGGGCCTGGTTAGGTAGAGTCCAGGGTCAGTCAGAGTCAGTTACCACCAGTACCAGTCAGCAGTTGGTGGGTGCCCAGGGCACAGGATGCCTTTGAAAAAGAGGCAAAATGTGAATGACAGTTGAATAGATAAAAGGATGAAGATGCTTTACCCAAAGCCAACCTATCTGTTAAAATAAGTATGGGTTTTTATTTATGTAATGTTTTGAGTACCTGAGACTGTAGAGATAGCTAAATCTGCCTCTAGAGCAGACCTCGAAATGTTATGATAATGGCTTTCCCCTTTATATATCTTCTTAGGCAAGTGCTAGTTTCCGGCTTGAAAAGAAGAGCAGCAGTGTCATTCCCTCATGCAGATACAACGACTACTCCGCTAGTAGCTAACAGCACAATTTTTCTGGTCAGACAGAAAAAGTAATGCACTATAGCAGTAGTGCAAGCATCTTGAAACCTTACAATGTCTCAGTTTTTTTTAATATTCACTGCTGATTTAGATCACAAGTTCTAATCCTACCAAAACAGACTCAGCTTCAATCCTTCTGAGGTTGGTGAATTGAGTACCTTTAAGTGAGTGTTATTTATAGTGCTTAGAAATTGTAGAAGTGTGATGTGAAGCACTATATAAAAAGAAGCTCTAATAATTAGACACACAACTGCAGAGGTAGAAATATTGCATGCATTTTCACATGCAGATAGAGAGAGAGAGCAAACAGCACAGAAAGCAACAGAGTAGCTTTTCTCATATGTTGGCAAGTACAGCAAAAGAAGAAGAGATGCAACAGTCACAGATGCATGTCTATGACACAGCACCGGTAGCAGCAGTGTAGGATTTCCTCACACATAGATGATGTACACAATGACAGATACACACATTTCCCTCATATACTGAACTCACACTAACCAAAAGTGCAAGCTTCCCTCTGCCTCATACTGCAATGAACTCTACAGGTGGCTACTTGCCCATCACAACTGTGGAGTCTGGTATGTATGATGTCTGCTATGGTGATGCAGTTGTCACCGTTCAAATAAATTTGCATTAAATGTTGGTGAAAGAGTCAATATATTGATAGCTGCCTGAAGAGAACTCTCTGTTACCAGTAGATCATAAGTCCTGATCCTACCATGATAAATCAAGGAATGAATTTGCCTGCTTCAGAGACCTGTATGCGGATCACTGTCATAATATCGGCTACAAAAAATATCCCCATACACAAATAACGACACACAAATATCGACAACCACAATATCGACATCCTATCTTTAAAATGTAAAATACAAAAATATCGGAACAAATATAGATGTAAAAATTATTGATGTACAAAATATTTATTTTTATATATATAAAAAATAATGTTTAATAATTTAAATAAAAAATAAAATTAACTATAAAAAATGTTTAGATGTCATGTACATCTAAATATATATAATAAATACATTTAATATAAAAAAATGTACATATATAAAATGTAATATATAAATGTATATTTACTTTAAAACAAATAATAAACTAATAATGTTTATTATAACACTTTGTAGCTATATACAAATTAACAAATGAACTCTACAGGTGGCTACTTGCCCATCACAACTGTGGAGTCTGGTATGTATGATGTCTGCTATGGGGATGCAGTTGTCACCGTTCAAATAAATTTGCATTAAATGTTGGTGAAAGAGTCAATATATTGATAGCTGCCTGAAGAGAACTCTCTGTTACCAGTAGATCATAAGTCCTGATCCTACCATGATAAATCAAGGAATGAATTTGCCTGCTTCAGAGACCTGTATGCGGATCACTGTCATAATATCGGCTACAAAAAATATCCCCATACACAAATAACGACACACAAATATCGACAACCACAATATCGACATCCTATCTTTAAAATGTAAAATACAAAAATATCGGAAAAAATATAGTTGTAAAAATTATTGATGTACAAAATATTTATTTTTGTATATATAAAAAATAATGTTTAATAATTTAAATAAAAAATAAAATTAACTATAAAAAATGTTTAGATGTAATGTACATCTAAAGATATATAATAAATACATTTAATTTAAAAAAATGTACATATATAAAATGTAATATATAAATGTATATTTACTTTAAAACAAATAATAAACTAATAATGTTTATTATAACACTTTATAGCTATATACAAATTAACAAATATATATATATATATACATATATATATATATATATGTATATACATATATATATATATACCTATTATCTACTGGCGGTCGCCAGTAGATAGTTATAGTTAGGACCGTGTTTCCATAGGAAATCTGCAACATTCTATTTGGAATAACTTTGGCGCCGGTTGATGAATCCTCGCGAAATTTTCAAAATGGGTGGGGCGCTCCGCTCCTACCCTGAAAGTCTCGGGGGGATTCGTCAAGTGGGGGCTGAGAAAAAAGGGGGGTCCCAAAACGCATTGTCCCCATGCAATTTTCTATAGGGACCTTTAGTCCAAGGTACAGCCCGAACGGCTGAACAGAATTACTTGAAATTTGGCAGAGAGGTAGTCCTCAGGTCAGGGATGTGCCTTTTGCAGGTCTGGTGTCAATCTGTTCAGTAGTTCCTGAGAAAATCAAAAGTAAAATCATATATATATGTGGGCGGAGCCTAACCACACATCTCATCCTGAGATCTGAATGGCTGTCAGCACTTCATCCAAGAAGTGTTGGCAGCCATCTTGGGACCAATATACACGATAGCACCTCATTAAAAAGCATTGCAGTTAATAGAAGTTTTTAAGACTTTAGCTACATTATAAATCATTTGTTGATGGTTCCATACTCAGTTTAGGAATTGTGGTATGTTCTAAGGTGATTTCACCATGTGAAAAAGCCTTCTGCTGGGATATCATGATTGAGAGAAAAATATTTTCTCATGCTTTTCCCACAGAGGTTTGGAAGGTGATCTATAAGCTAAACTGAGAGCTTATTTTCTATAAATTCACATTATCTTTCTCAGTCATGTGAGAATGAAGTCTGACATTCTCAGTAAAACATGTGCATCCAACAAGGGCAGAGACTGTCAGTTGATTCCTTTGTGTTCTACTGCAGCTTCCCAGAGTGTTCCAAAGAATAACTAGAGCGCTAACAGTCCTACTTATGATAAACGTATGGCACACCTGAAGCCATCTTGCTTGGATTAAAGTGGTAACTCTTAAAACATTTAATTTAAAAAGGAACAAAATGAGGGGGTTCATTTTTCCATGAAAAGTATGATTAGTGCTGCAGAAAGAAAAATTAGGGCACATTTTGAGTGATTTCTCAAATCCTCTTCTGTTTCATTAAAAAATTCTGACATGCAGACTGAAACATGCACTTTCAATACCAGCAGCAGTTTTCCCTGGTGAGCAGTAGCTTTACTACAGTGATCTAATGAGCAAAAAGAGTGCTAACATTCTGAATTTATGGCAAATGTGTGACACATCTGAATGCTTCTTGATGGAATCAAAGTAAAAAACTGAAAGTATTTCCTACTAAGGAGACTGCAGTAAATGAGGAAATTAGGAAACTTCATAACAAATAAGTCTCCCAAGATGGCCACCAGAGACAAAAGAACCCAAATGTAGCCCAAATATCACCGAGATGTAGCCCAAGTATAGCCCAATGACAGAATGTCCCAGAGTGTTCTAACGAACAACTAGAGCGCTAACAGTCTTAATTATGACAAAAGTATGGCACAACTGAAGCCATCTTGATTGGAATAAAGTGGTAACAGTTAAAACATTTAATTTACAAAGGAACAAACTGAGGGGGTTCATTTTGCCACAGCAATTATTATAAGTGGTGCAGAAAGAAAAAATTAGGGCACACTTTGACTTCTCAAATCCTCTTCTAATTCATAAAAAAATTCTGACATGCAGATTGAAACATGCACTTTGAATACCAGCAGCAGACTTCCCTGGTGAGCAGTAGCTTTACTACAGTGATCTAATGAGCAACTAGAGTGCTAAAATTCAGAATTTATGGCAAATGTGTGACACATCTGAATGCCTTCTTGATGGAACCAAACTAAAAAACTGAAAGTATTTCCTACTGAGGAGACTGAAGTAAATGAGGAAATTTGTAAACTTCATAACAAATAAATCTCCCAAGATGGCCACCAGAGACAAAAGAGCCCAAATGTAGCCCAAATATAACCGAGATGTAGCCCAAGTATAGCCCAATGACAGAATGTCCCAGAGTGTTCTAACTAACAACGAGAGCGCTAACAGTCTTACTTATGACAAAAGTATGGCACACCTGAAGCCATCTTGATTGGAATAAAGTGGTAACAGTTAAAACATTTTATTTACAAAGGAACAAACTGAGGGGGTTCATTTTGCCACAGCAATTATGATTAGTGGTGCAGAAAGAAAAATTAGGGCACATTTTGACTTCTCAAATCCTCTTCTATTTCCTAAAAAAATTCTGACATGCAGATTGAAACATGCACTTTGAATACCAGCAGCAGACTTCCCTGGTGAGCAGTAGCTTTACTACAGTGATCTAATGAGCAACTAGATGGCTAACATTCAGAATTTATGGCAAATGTGTGACACATCTGAATGCCTTCTTGATGGAACCAAACTAAAAAACTGAAAGTATTTCCTACTGAGGAGACTGAAGTAAATGAGGAAATTTGTAAACTTCATAACAAATAAATCTCCCAAGATGGCCACCAGAGACAAAAGAGCCCAAATGTAGCCCAAATATCACCGAGATGTTGCCCAAGTATAGCCCAATGACAGAATGTCCCAGAGTGTTCTAACAAACAACTAGAGCGCTAACAGTCTTACTTATGACAAAAGTATGGCACACCTAAAGCCATCTTGATTGGAATAAAGTGGTAACACTTAAAACATTTAATTTACAATGGAACAAAATGAGGGGGTTCATTTTCCCATAGAAATTATGAATAGTTCTGCAGAAAGAAAAATTAGGGCACATTTTGACTTCTCAAATTCTCTTCTATTTCATAAAAATATTCTGACATGCAGACTGAAACATACACTTTTAATACCAGCAGCAGACTTCACTGGTGAGCAGTAGCTTTACTACAGTGATCTAATGAGCAACTGGAGTGCTAACATTCAGAGTTTATGGCAAATGTGTGACATATCTGAATACCTTCTTGATGGAATCAAAGTAAAAACTGAAAGCATTTCCTACTGAGGAGACTGCAGTAAAAGAGGAAATTAGGAAACTTCATAACAAATAAATCTCCCAAGATGGCCAACAGAGACAAAAGAGCCCAAATGCAGCACAAATATCACCCAGATGTAGCCTACATGTAGCCCGATGACAGAAGTGTGCAAAACACTTATTTTTTGTGTATTTGCAGTTTTATATAGTGCAGACTTGTCAGGTATTGGAGTGCTTTACATGAGCATTGGTTACATCACACAAGATCAAATTCATTCTGGTTGTAGACATGGGGAGATTAAGGTGCCGATCACGATCCGGTAAAAAATGTCCCCGTACGACTCGTATCCGGTCTTTTTACCGTACGAATCGTACAAGTGCCGTACGAACTGGCAATCACGATTCGCATGGCAAAAACGTCCATACGAACCGCACTGGGAATCGTTCCCCACACGTCCTCGGGTCGGAAAATGTGTCCGACACGTCCTCGGACGATTTACCTTACAAACGTGAAAAGCCAAGTCCGACCGAGGAATCACGATCCATCCCGTGCGTCCGAGCTTACAACCGTATGGAAAAAACACCGTCCGCACCGAACTCCTATAGCAACCATGGAGACATGTGCCCGCATACGCGCCCAACACTCCCCCCAGCCCCCGTACGTCCGACACATACCCCCCGTGTATGTATACCCCCACCCGTCTAGGTACACCCCAGTACGTTCGAGTCCTACCCCCACCCCTGTACGTGTCGCACCACCGTGTACCTACACCCCAGTACGTTCCAGTCGTACCCCCACCCCAGTACGTGTCGTACCACCGTCTATGTACACCCCAGAACGTTCCAGTCGTACCCCCACCCCTGTACGTGTCATACCCCCGTGTACCTACACCCCAGTACGTTCCAGTCGTACCCCCACCCCAGTACGTTTCGTACCACCGTCTATGTACACCCCAGTACGTTCGAGTCCTACCCCCACCCCAGTACGTGTCGTACCACCGTCTATGTACACCCCAGTACGTTCCTGTCGTACCCCCACCCCTGTACGTGTCATACCCCCGTGTACCTACACCCCAGTACGTTCCAGTCGTACCCCCACCCCAGTACGTGTCGTACCACCGTCTATGTACACCCCAGTACGTTCGAGTCCTACCCCCACCCCAGTACGTGTCGTACCACCGTCTCTGTACACCCCAGTACGTTCCAGTCGTACCCCCACCCCTGTACGTGTCATACCCCCGTGTACCTACACCCCAGTACGTTCCAGTCGTACCCCCACCCCAGTACGTGTCGTACCACCGTCTATGTACACCCCAGTACGTTCGAGTCCTACCCCCACCCCAGTACGTGTCGTACCACCGTCTATGTACACCCCAGTACGTTCCAGTCGTACCCCCACCCCTGTACGTGTCGCACCACCGTGTACCTACACCCCAGTACGTTCCAGTCGTACCCCCACCCCAGTACGTGTCGTACCACCGTCTATGTACACCCTAGTACGTTCCAGTCGTACCCCCACCCGTGTACGTGTCTTACCCCCGTGTACCTACACCCCAGTACGTTCCAGTCGTACCCCCACCCCAGTACGTGTCGTACCACCGTCTATGTACACCCCAGTACATTCCGGTCCTACCCCCAACACAACCTCCTAAGTACGGAGCGCACCCCAGGCCCCAACATCACAACCGTATGTACGAGTCGTACCAACCCACACACAAGGACAGCACCGTACAACCAAATGGCCCATCTACACACCGTACACACGCTCAAAACGCACGTACACAACCAGGACAAAACAAAACAACACAAGAAGACACTATTCGAATGGCACAAAGCCACTAAACATGGCCAACAAACACTACAAATACACCTTCACTGACCTGCAACTGCCAAAGACAAACAGAGGGCCAAAACACCACCACTACTTATAACACACCCACCCAAAATTCAAACACTGCCACACCCACCCATGGACCAATAAAAAGGGCCCACACACACAAACCATGAGCCTTTGCAACAGACTCACTGCTGCCAGACACCACAGAACCATACAACAAGCTACACCACACCTTACACTTGCACACCTTCACACAACCACCCTCACAAACACCCCCTCATCACATTCACACACACACACACACACAACCATCCACCCCCCCCCCAACATCCACACACCCCCCCCACCATCCACACCCACACCCCTCACCATGCCCACTACCAAGAATCCAAAGTTCAGTAACCGAGAGTTGGAGGTCCTTGTTGATCAAATCCTCAGAGTCGAGCCACAGATCTTTGGAACATTGGTCAGAAACACCAGCCTGGCAGCAAAAACAGCCATGTGGCAGACCATCGTCGATGCTGTGAATGCTGTTGCGGACACCAGAAGGACCAGGCAGGAATGCCAGAACAGGTGGTACGATCTGCGGAGGAGGGTCAGAGCCAAGAGGCAGGAGGAACACGACCAGGCCAACGCCACCGGAGGAGGGCCCTCCCGCAGACCCGTACAGTACCATCCCTGGGAGGAGAGGGTGATGGCCATACTGCCGGTGGAGGCAGTCGAAGGATTAGAAGGACTCCGAGAACCGGGTGAGTACACAAACAACGCACCTCACATGGGGGGAACGGCATCCACAACCAAAATCACTAACAGGCACGCAACCACCACAAGCCATCGCATTACTCAACCACACTCCATGAGCACGCACATGCCACTGCTGCCACCATGCCCCATGCACCCAGCTGGACAATGTCAAGTCACAGAAGACAACAACACATGACACGGTAACCCGGATGGCGGGAGGCTGGGCCCCAAAAATCACATAGTGCGACTCCGAAGCAGACAACAATGCACTCTGCCCATATGGCCTAGGTCACAGCCAGACAAACAGTGTGTCCCAACACAGGAATGACTTGCCAGCAAATGGCGGACACCTTGCATCAACACATGGGGGTGAAGGCACTGTTTTGCACATGACAGCAGCTAATGAACAGCCAACATTGTGAAAGAGTGGCAGCACACACCACCACAGCAGCAGCGCACAGGCACACATCACACCCAATGGGTGCCTGGAGATCAGAAACAAACTCACATCAACAAGCCAAGGGCCACTCAAAGATCTGCTAACAGTGTGTGCCCAGGAAGCTGGGCTGAGGTGACAGAGGGTGACACACAGAGGGAGGGAGAGGGGGACAGAGAGGGAGGGAGAGGGGGACAGAGAGGGAGGGAGACACAGGGAGAGCAAATCAGCCGTGTGGTGTGTGGGAATGTCTGCTCGTCAGCAGGTAGACTGCGTGCATGTAGCCAAGGGTGGCCCGTGCCAGAACCCCCCTCTTCTCCATGGCAAAACACAGGGCCATGTCACAACCTGTGCACGAGCACAATGACAGCTACCTGCATCACATAAGTGTGTGGAACAACTCCATGTGCACATGTACAGTGCTACACGGAAGGCGCCAATGCATGGCTCGCAACACCTGCCCACTCCACTGCTGACTGCAGTCACACTTGACGCAGCAAGTAAGACTGTGCCACACATAGTTAAAGGGGCCAAAGTGGTGCCCAAGGGACACACCCATGCACAAGTGCACTGTGAGTGGAATGCAAGACAGATCCTAATTCCAAGAGGAAATGTGCCAACTTTGGAAATGATGAAACATGGATGTTGCATGGACCAAAATTAACATTGTCTCTCTCACACACAGGTCAACGTCGTGGTGCACCCCCCAACACTGGGGGGGAACACGCACAGGACCCGGATCTGCAGGAGCCCGATCCCACCGGCAGCGACCACTCTCACCACTCTGTGGATGACCCCGACCGACCTGGCTCCTCTGGTGTCCAACCGCCTGCAGCACCTGCGTCAGGTACAACTGTGCCAACCACCACCCCCACTCCTGCCACATCCCAGGAGACACCCAGGATCCCTGCCCCAACACCACAATGCAGCCAGGCTGGCCAGGAGGGACACGGTGTCCTGGGCACCCAGGAGGAGGCAGGCGACAACGCCAATGCCACCCCTCAGGGGTCCCGGAGACCCGATGTGTCCACAAGGGCAGGCCAGGCGCAAGTGGGCAGGGGTGGTGGGAGTGGAGGACGGCGGAGGCACGAGCCTGACCAGTTGGCTGGGGATCCGGTATTTTCCCATGTCCGTAACATCCTGGACTCATACCGGCAGGACACCACGGGCATGGCCCAGGTTGTGTCCACCCTCAATGAGATCAAGGGGAGCCTCGATGAGATAAAGACCCAGCAGGCCCAGCAACATGCGGAGCTACATGCCTGTCTACTGGTACACCAACGGAGGATGGAGGACAGACAGGCTGAGCAAGTGACGGCATTCCAGGGGATTCACGCTACACTCCGTCGGATGGCCGACAACATGGCCGACCCTCCCTGTGCCAGAAGGCGGAGAACATCACCACCCACAGGGAGGGATCAGGAGGAGGAGGAGGAGGAAACATCCGACGGAGCATCCTAGATGTCGTCACGGCCTGCTGCTGAGGTTCCCCGCAGGAGGCCGGGTCGTCCACGGAAAGGACCGTGAGGGTCGGCGCTACATCACCATCTCCCAGGACACCTGGCCTGGCACCTGGCCCACTGGAGCAACAGCATCACAGCATCAAGAGACATTCTCTGCCACATGGCCCTGCTGGTCACTGGCTGACCAATGTTGACAAAGACTGTGGCATGGACTCTGAGGACATCCAATGGCAAGGACACCAACTCCCCTACTGAACTTTGGATTCCAAATTCCCGGAAAGACACTCACTTTGTTGTCCCCCCCCCCCCAATAATAAATCACACTATGAAGAGTAGATGCCTGCTGGTAGCATTATTACCTAACATGTGTCTTGTAAAGTCAAAACATGCCTGAGTCATCTTTTGTCTTCAACCACCCACACCCTGGGGCCTGAGTCTGGCACAGGACACATGGGTCACAGTGTATTAGGCAAGACAGACATGGAGCACCATACACACCCGTGATGGGCCCAACCAGCTGAGGGGGTTACCGAACAACCGTGCTGACACACACATTGAGTACAGCAACAGTCATGCGCAGAGGTCAGGGATCCAGTCCAGTGTCCTGGGGGGCACCCAGGTATGTGTAGACAGGTGGCAGAAACATGTTCTGCAAGCTTGAGTCCGGTGGATGCAGAGAATGGGGGCCTGGCCAACGTTGGATGCATGGGGATGGCACATGTCACAATACCCACACAGTCATGGACATCATGCCCAATACACAGTCTCAGCCCACACACACAGCTTGCATCTTGCCACTCGACACATTGACACATAGCCACAATCAGGGAATACCATGCCAGACAAGCAGGATGCACCGTGGCAACACACCAGCATTGACTGAGAAGAGGCACCTTGGAGGCATAGGGACACCTTTATTAGTCATGTATTCGGGATTGCAGAGGCAACTCGAAGTACACATGAACACATCATGTGGAGTAACATGAGGGTCCAACACTGGCACCCCCCTTCAGCAGCACACATGCGTGTTCGCCATGGAACTGGCACACAAGCGTCGGCTAACAGCTAAATACCCACAGCTGCACACGGAGAGCCTGCCATACACCATAGATCCGCGGATGTCGAAGTCCCACACCATGTCAAGCCAATGCTAACCGAATGTGTCCGAGGGCAGTGTCACACACATTGATGCCATCATCACAATCCCCTATCCCATCACTGATGACTGTCAACCAGGCAGACCATCTATTCAGGTGTACACAGCTGCATGTCGTGTCCCATGGGGATGCGACATGGCTGCAGAGGAACCAAACACCGACAGGGGCAGTGTGCACACATCATGAACAACTGCCACACCCAATACACCCCAGATGCATCCCTTACCCCATGGAGACTTCCAAACGTGTCCGTGCCTGTAACGCTGAGTCAGTCCACAATGTCATGTCCATGAGGAATAGCAGTGCCACAACAATGCAACCAGCAGACGGCATGCGCAGGTACCTGGGGAAGAGAGACACACAAGAAGTCAGCCACAAAAAGCACAGCCACTTGCATGTGCATTTACTCGACACATGTATGGATGACAACATGCTAGGTCACAATTATGACTGAGGAAGTACAACCATCACTGGTACCATCACTCCAGTGACACACCCACACACACCTCTGACTCACGTGCCATACATGCAGGTGGAGACACACATCACAACGCATGCCACACGGGGACCAATGCGTGCACACTCAGACACTGGTACTCACCACTATGCAAAGAAGTCGCGTATGAGCCGAGTCCGGATGTCCTCTTGCGGCTCCACATCCTCCACATCACTAGCCCCATTGCCAAGCCCTTCGTCCTCCATGGGTGGATGGTCCTCGTCATGTTGATTCAGGATGAGTGGCACTGCTCTTTCAACTGCCATGTTGTGCAGCATGCAGCAGACCATGAAGATCTTGCAGACCTTCGCCGGGGCATATGGGAGTGCGCCGCCGGTCTTGTGGAGGCACCTGAATCGGCTCTTCAGCATGCCAAACGTCCTCTCTATCACTCGCCTTGTCCGGCCATGGGCGGTGTTGTAGCGGAGCTGGGCCGGCGTGATGGGGTTGCGGAGAGGTGTGAGCAGCCAAGGCATGTTGGGATAGCCAGCGTCCCCTACATGGAAAGCACATGGTCATCGTTAGAAGTGGTGAAGCGGTCGTGCTGGTAGGCTATACTGAATACAGGACAGACAGACTGTACCCACCAACAACACATGCCCGTTCGTTGCGCAGCTGCATCATCATATCAGGCATCCCGCTACGCCTCATGCTGTAGGCATCGTGTGCTGATCCTGGAAAACGAGCACAGACATGTGAAATCACCATGTTGGACAGACACACCACAAGGGCATTGATGGAGTGGTAGTGCTTCCGATTGCGGTATGCCACCTCCCGTGCGTGTGGTGGTACCAAAGCTACATGTGTCCCATCTATGGACCCAATGACATGGGGCATCCCTCCCAGGGCATAGAATCCACGCTTGACCTCAGTCATCTGTTCAGGGGTTGGGAACTTGATGAAGTCATCCAGGTGAATCAACATGGCCTCTAAGAAATCATGCAGCACACCACTGAACGTGCTCTGGGACATGCCACCAACATGAGCTATGGTATTTTGAAAGGTACCCGTGGCAAGAAAATGTAGGGCAGCCATTACCTTCAGCTGGGGTGTCAGTGCCGTGGGATACCTGTGCTGCGGTTGCAGGTGTGGTGCCAGTCTCGCCGTCAACTCCAGAATCAACGGTTGGGTGAAGCGGTAGAGCCGGATGCTGTCATTCTCCTGCATGGCAGCCAAGTCTGGAATTCTTCGGGCAAGAGGCGGCGCTCTGCAGTAATTTGGAAGTGACAACGAAGAGTGAGTGCACTACGACAACAACTCATGTGTACTGAGCACATGTTAATCTGGCAATACACACATGCTACATAGGGAGTCAGGTATGTGCTACATGGCCAGGACACGTATGGATGCAAGGTGACACTCCTTCAAAGACCCAGCTACACACGGAGATTGAGAACCTCCCCATGCCACGCCATGGGAATAGCTGTGTCCCAGTGCAAGTTAACAGCCAGACGCAACACAGGAGTGACATACGCCCACACATCAGCAGCAGTAGGATGCCGATTGCAGAGATTGGTAGCGGAACACTGGAGCCACAGGTCACATGACATTACACTAGGCCAGCCCACACACCTTGCCATGAAGGTGCACATGTCATGACTCACCACACATACCTTGTGAGGATGCTGACATGTCCTTGTCACGCTACTCCGTGTCCCATGCATACATGTGCACCTCACATCCGATACCACATGTGGCATGGTGTGCGGAACAGTGTGCAATGCCAATCTACACACAGACACATGTTGGTTGCTGCAACGGCTGCAGCTTTTGAGGGTGCTCCAACATCAACCTGATGGGAAGCCCCCACACATACATGACATAGTCACATTGTGCACCGTGGGTAGTGACAAGTCAGGTGTCATAACCCCTGTACCGGGCATCAGGGGACACTTCCGTGTGTTGGTGTCCGTGCCATGCCAGTGACGCTCACCCCAAGTGCGCAGTACGACATGCACACATGTCAAAGGAGTCAAGGGCATGCCTGGCACACATCGCACCATCACACAGTACATCTGTACACATCTTATCATACATCTGGTGCCTTCTCGACTCAGGAGTAATGTTCCACATCACAGGCCTTTCACACCTGTGCCCCACACATGTAGTGATGCACAGACGATGCCTCGATGTCAATTAATGGACAAGTATGTCCATCCATGGACAAGTATGTCCGCCCTATCCCTACCTGTGTGCCGCCTGTCACCACTGTGATGTGTGAATACCGCTGTACTGCTGCAAAGAGGGCCTGTGTACGTTCCCATATCACTATGGGAGTGCTGCCATATGTGTACCCATCGTGATGGCGAGCGTACAGGCATGTGTACGCTCCCTATCAGTATGGGTGGGCTCGCGTATGCGTACTCGTAGTGATAGGGAGCGTACAGGCGTGTGTACGGCCCGTACCACTACGAGTACGCATACGCGAGGCCACCCATACTGATAGGGAGCGTACAGGCGTGTGTACGCTCCCTATCAGTATGGGTGGGCTCGCGTATGCGTACTCGTAGTGATAGGGAGCGTACAGGCGTGTGTACGGCCCGTACCACTACGAGTACGCATACGCGAGGCCACCCATACTGATCGGGAGCGTACAGGCGTGTGTACGGCCCGTACCACTACGAGTACGCATACGCGAGGCCACCCATACTGATCGGGAAAGTACAGGCGTGTGTACGGCCCGTACCACTACGAGTACGCATACGCGAGGCCACCCATACTGATAGGGAGCGTACAGGCGTGTGTACGCTCCCTATCAGTATGGGTTGGCTCGCGTATGCGTACTCGTAGTGATAGGGAGCGTACAGGCGTGTGTACGGCCCGTACCACTACGAGTACGCATACGCGAGGCCACCCATACTGATAGGGAGCGTACACACGCCTGTACGCTCCCTATCAGTATGGGTGGCCTCGCGTATGCGTACTCGTAGTGATAGGGAGCGTACAGGCGTGTGTACGGCCCGTACCACTACGAGTACGCATAAGCGAGGCCACCCATACTGATAGTGAACGTAGTCACGCGTGTACGGGCCGTTGCACTGCATTTGGGGTGCCCTAGGGCCCCGGAACGCACCGTACCTGTGTGTGGAGCTCAAAATTACATAGGGGACACATGAGGGACAAGTATTAAGGCCTACATGCATGCTGGTTGTCATGGAGACCAAGTTCAAAATTCGAATTTCTTCTGGAAGGTGAACAGCAGAAGTCAGTTGGAATAAAAATACTTTGTTGCAATGTGTTTGTGGAGCTGACATCATGCAGGAGAATGAAACCGATAGAGTACACACAGACTGCTAGGTTTGAAGGGATTGGTGGAAACATAGGATGCAAATGTGAGTGACCAATCACTCTGTACTCCTGTGCATGAGACAGGGCAGAAAGGCACATATAAGGCAGCCAGGTCCCATGAGGGAGTACTTGCCTGCACATCTTTGAATTCGTCGACCCAGCTGCTGCTACTGATTCCCTGGAACCATGTCAAGGGCTGTGGAGAGGTCACAGCCATTCACCCTGGAGGAGAACATGGCATTGCTGGATGTGATCCTCCCACAGTACCCCATGCTGTATGGGCGACCAGGGTATCAGGTGAGTGCATAGGCCACTGGCACAGACTGTCCCTATGTTGTGACTGTGACTTCTGGCATTGTGTCCTGGTGTGACACACATGCCATGTACTGTTGGGGGGGTCCCAGGGGGGGGGGGGGTGCCTGATGTCTCCCAGCAGTGCCCTGAGACAGGAGGGGTGTGTGCCTATCACTAACAGCAGTGCCCTGAGACAGGAGGGGTGGGTACAGAGTGCTCCCAGCAGTGCCCTGAGACAGGAGGGGTGTGTGCCTATCACTAACAGCAGTGCCCTGAGACAGGAGGGGTGGGTACAGAGTGCTCCCAGCAGTGCCCTGAGACAGGAGGGGTGGGTACAGTGTGCTCCCAGCAGTGCCCTGAGACAGGAGGGGTGTGTGCCTATCACTACCAGCAGTGCCCTGAGACAGGAGGGGTGGGTGTGATGCACAGTGTGAGCCTTGATCATTGATTGTGACATTGCCATCCTTCCACCTGTGTACCCACTATGGCACGTACTGCTTTTTCCCTCACCAGAGGATCATGTCCCTATGACAAAGGTGCAATGCGTTGGCTGCATGACATGCCTTGTTGTTACCAGCTAATTTGTTATCAAATGTCTCTCTGTGACATGTGGCTGGTGTATTGATGTGGTGTCACTTGTTCTTCCTCACAGGTAGGCGCCACTGCCAAGGAGCAGATCTGGCTGACCGCCGTCAGTGCCGTGAGGGGTGTGGATGGTCGGAGGCGGAGCCTGTCCCAGGTGAGGAAATGCTGGCAGGATATCCGGTGCTGGATGCGGAGGATTGCACGGGTCCTGCTGGGGGACTCACCTGAGAGCCACAAGAACCGCGGCCGCCGCCGTCTGAGCCACCTCCACAGGCGTGTGCTGCCAGTGGTCTTTCCAGACTTGGATAGGCGCTTACAGGCGAAGCAGCAGCCGGAAAGGGGTAGGTACATGTGTGTTTGTTGTGTGTCACCGGCATTTGTAAGGGCACAGTAGCATGAATTCACTGCCAGGGTTTAAAGGTGCTGTGCAGATCCATTTTGCCCCAGTATAGCGCTGCGCCCCTGCCGCCCTTCCCCTCCTTGCAATGTGTTCCCTGGTCTGTGTGTAGTCACTCCTTCACAAGGTAATGTAGGCTGGCGCTTTGTCCACGAGAACTATGCCTGTAGCATCATGTGTGGGGGTGGTGTGTAACAGGTTTTGGGACCTTGGCTGTGCCCTGTCAAGTTCACTGCATGTGGGTTCCATGTCAGTTGGCACTGATGCTGACTCCAGACATGGGAGTTGGTCTCTCATGTGTCATGCCTTACAGCGCGCATGTCCTATGTAGTGGCCTGTGACATGATGTGCATGAGTGTGCGATACGCATAGTGCAGGGATGGTGGCGTGGGTTGCAGTCATTACCATTCAGGAGCATGGAGTTGCGTGGCCACTACTGTCCCCTGGGGCACCTTTTCATCGGTGTTGTGTGTGTCATCATAAACGTGGACACTCTCAGTGTCTACAGCGTAGGTTGTGCTCTGTGCCATTGTCCCCTGGCACCATGTATATAGACGTGCTATTTTGTACAGGTGTCCACTGTGCAGCCTGACCTGAATGTCCTTCTTCATACTCACAGTTGCTAGTGCCTGTGTGTCTTGTTATACTCATCTGAGGATGGGCACTGGTACCTCATTATTTGTACAGGTGCACCTTGGCTGTTTGGCGTCCAATCTTGCATTTTGCCTGCCCCTGTGTTTATCACCCAGACTATGAGATGTTGGTGCCACCTGTGTCTCAACTATTTGCCTCGTGTAGGGGGTGGTTGGGGCGGGCAAAGCCTATATGTCAAATCCAGATTTCTACTTGCTGGGTCTGGGCAGTGTGTGATGTTTGTCTGGACACACACGCAAGGTGCAGTGACCGAGTCATGTTGTGCATGTTTTCAGCATTACCTATGCAGCATGTGTCTCAAGTTCATGGATATGGTCCCTGGTCATCGGTATTTTCGCCAACGCTGTGTGGTGCAGATGCAGTGCTGGATTGTCCCCAGGGCCTGGGTGCTATGTCAGACTCCGTTTCCTGTCTTTAGCTATTGTCTCATGCTCTCCATGGTATTTCAGTGGCATGGTGGCTCAACCAACTGTGTGTTTCATGCCCTACATCGGTACCTTGTTTAGTAGATGTTAGGGATCTTCCTTTTCAGGCTATGCAATGTTACCTATGTAGATTGGACTCATGTGACAGATGTGTACAGGTGTCTGATTAATTTCTGTCTCTCCACCCTGCCCACAGCATCGTCGGGGGACACAGAGGGAGACATGGACACAGACCAGGCGGAGGGACCGAGCACCAGTGCCAGCCGTGACATCGGGGCTGGCACATCGAGTGGGACAGAGGCGGAGGATAGTGCGGCCGCGGACCTGTCGACTGGCACATCAGAATACGAAGCTGACAGGTCCGAGGAGGATGTCTCCGAGTGGGCGGAGGCTGCACCAGCAGCTGACAGCGGAACAACACCTCGCACCGCCCCCTCAGTTCCCATCAGCCGCCTCCCACTTGCTCGTGTCCCTTCCCAGCGTGCCCGGTCACCGCATGTCTCCTTCATGCCAGGCACCGCACCCCCTGCCCCTGTCTCCACTGCTGCCGCCAATGCTGAGTCTGTGGACATCCAGCGGCAACTGCAGGTTGGTCAGGCTGCGATCCTTAATGTCCTCCATGCCCACGGGCAAACCCTCAACAACATCGAGGCATACTTGGAGGGCATTCATTCATCGCAGGCTGACCAACGCAACTTGCTGAGGTCCATAGACTCCACACTGACTGCAGCAGTGGGTCTCCTGCAGCGCGACCTCCCCCCACCTACCCCTGCCCCATCCACACTTCCCACTCCCATGCCTGTCCCACGTACACCCAGACGTCGGCATGCACCCACATCAACAGACACAGGCACCACACCAGCAGGGAAGGTCCACCGCACTCCTCCTGACACGCACACACAGGGTGAGGTAGGCACACCCACTGGGTCGGGGGGCAAACGTGTGACACGCAGCCATAGTGGGAGTCCGCATTCCACCCAGTCCACTCCCTCCAAATCCCCTCCCCTCAGCTCTCCTGGCCACATCTCCCCCAAGGACTCCTTCATGGCCGCTCTGTCCCTGAGCCCCACAGTGACACCACCCCGCAAGCGGTCAAGGAAGTCCTCGGTCAGGGTGGTTGATTCTCCCCCCCTGTCTACACCCTCCCCCGGTGGCGCTGCGACCCATCCCTCTGACCCCCCCCCCTCCTTGGGGCCTGTGGATCCTTCGGGTGCAGGGGAATCCCTGGAGGACCTTGCAAAGGTGTGTAGTGCCATCCTGGCCTCCGCCTTTGGCCCTGCCCCACCCCCTGTGGTGGAGTCCTCCATCCCTGCACCCACAACACCTCCCCTTTGCCGTGATGTCCCTGCGGTGCCTGTTGCTTCCCCCCCCCATGATGCCCTCACCCCTGTGGAAGACGATGGCATGTAACTGTGCAGGCAAGGTAGGGGACACGCATCCCACTGTGTCCCCCATCCAGCTGGGACTCATTGACTGCCCTATGGGCTTTGTGAATATAGAACTGCCTGCGATCCACGGACATTGTGCTCATGCTGAATAAAGCTTAATTTTCTTTTCATTATAACACTACTGCTATGCTGGTATTGGTGTTGGTGGGGCTGCTACATGGTTTTGGGTGGTGTTTATGTGTTGGGTGTGTGGGATATGTAGTAGTGTGCTGCTCATTGGGGGGGCCCTGGGATCTGTGTGCCATCACAAGGTGTTAGCTAACTTTCTTTGTTCATGTAATTAGTTACTGCATGGTGCAATTGTCCCAGGGTGTATTCCTTCCTCTGTGTACCCTGATATCTTCCCTGCAGGGTGTTCCCAATGTTTAGCGCAGAGCTGTGTCTACATGAGCTGTGTGTGTGACGGAGCCCTTCTACTTTGGCCATGCATGCAGGGCCATGTCTCCACCTGCAACATTCGTGGCATCCTTGGTGATCACTGTACTTGTGTGTGGAGTCTGTTGGCATGAGTTCATGGGGACATGTTCCCTTGTAGGCAGTATGCATGTGGGTACTTCCAGCCTCACACACATGTGTTGCACACCTCCTGTCTCTGGGCACTGCTGGGAGTGATAGGTGCCCACCCCTCCTGTCTCTGGGCACTGCTGGGAGGACTCTGCACACACCCCTCCTGCGTCTGGGCACTGCTGGGAGGACTCTGCACACACACCTCCTGTCTCAGGGCACTGCTGGGAGTGATAGGCACACACCCCTTCTGTCTCAGGGCACTGCTGGGAGGACTCCACACCCACCCCTCCTGTCTCAGGGCACTGCTGGGAGGACTCCACACCCACCCCTCCTGTCTCAGGGCACTGCTGGGAGGACTCTGCACACACACCTCCTATTTCTGGATATGTACGCTTGGAACATACACGGTGGGGGTACGCTCCATGCATTCGAGGTGAGGGTACGGGTCGTACTTACACTGTTGGGGTGGGGGTACGGTACGTACATACGTGGTTGGGGTGGGGGTACGCTCCATGCATACGCGGGTGAGGGTACGGGTCGTACTTACACTGTTGGGGTGGGGGTACGCTCCATGCATACGAGGGTGAGGGTACGGGTCGTACTTACACTGTTGGGGTGGGGGTACGCTCCATGCATACGAGGGTGAGGGTACGGGTCGTACTTACACTGTTGGGGTGGGGGTACGGTACGTACATACGCGGTTGGGGTGGGGGTATGCTCCATGCATACGCGGGTGAGGGTACGCGTCGTGCTTACACTGTTGGGGTGGGGGTACGCTCCATTCATTCGAGGTGAGGGTACGGGTCGTACTTACACTGTTGGGGTGGGGGTACGGTACGTACATACGCGGTTGGGGTGGGGGTACGCTCCATGCATACGCGGGTGAGGGTATGGGTCGTACTTCGACTGTTGGGGTGGGGGTACGGTACGTACATACGCGGTTGGGGTGGGGGTACGCTCCATGCATACGCGGGTGAGGGTACGGGTCGTACTTACACTGTTGGGGTGGGGGTACGCTCCATGCATACGAGGGTGAGGGTACGGGTCGTACTTACACTGTTGGGGTGGGGGTACGCTCCATGCATACGAGGGTGAGGGTACGGGTCGTACTTACACTGTTGGGGTGGGGGTACGGTACGTACATACGCGGTTGGGGTGGGGGTACGCTCCATGCATACGCAGGTGAGGGTACGGGTCGTACTTACACTGTTGGGGTGGGGGTACGCTCCATGCATTCGAGGTGAGGGTACGGGTCGTACTTACACTGTTGGGGTGGGGGTACGGTACGTACATACGCGGTTGGGGTGGGGGTACGCTCCATGCATACGCGGGTGAGGGTACGGGTCGTACTTACACTGTTGGGGTGGGGGTACGCTCCATGCATACGCGGGTGAGGGTACGGGTCGTACTTACACTGTTGGGGTGGGGGTACGCTCCATGCATACGAGGGTGAGGGTACGAGTCGTACTTACACTGGTGGGGTGGGTGTACGTTCCATGCATAGGGGGGGTGGGGGTAGGGTCCGTACATCTCTGTCCCCACGCTATGTGATGCTTGTGCGGGCCGTACCCAGGCCTTTGCCACGTGGGTACGATCCGTCCCGCCAATGTTGGGGTGACGTGGGTGTGGGCGTGGTACGTCTCGTACCCACGCTCTTGAGGCGTGGGTACGGGACGTACCGGTCTGGTTGTGTTGCCGGTTCGCGTGGTGACGGACTTCCGTTGTGGCGGTCGCTGGCTTAGCTGGACATGCCCCCACCCCCTCGTAGTGACCAGGGCATGGGTGTCAGGTATGTCCTGGGCATGTGTGGTGTGTGACTTTGGTGGGGGTTTTGTGGCCTGCCCTGGTCCTGCCACCCCCACCCCCCCCCCACTTTCCCCCCTCCCTTAGTTGTTCTGACCTTCTGCGGCGTCTGCGTCGGAACCTGTAGAGGAGGTGGACTGCTATGAGGGCCGGGATGACACGTAGGTTCGGGTCCATGTCTGTCCGTCGCGTACGGGTCCTCCTTGTTTGCGTCGTCCTGTGTGTCCGTCGCGTACTGGTCCTCCTTGATCGCGGAGTCCTGTCTGTCCGTCGCGTACTGGTGGTCCTTGTTCGCGTCGTCCTGATTTCCCGGCAGTTCTTGGCAGCCGGAAAATATTCACCGTGCGGGATGACGTCGGTGCGAATCGTGATTCCTGGTTCGTGAAAGGCAGGCTGCGAGCGTCCCGACGTCAGGTCGGCCCTTTCCCGGATCGCATTGGTAGGTTTATTTTGTTCGGTCGGGCTTTTTTACGAATCGTACGGAAATGGTGTTCCGTGCGAATCGTAATTCCTTGTTTGTAAATTTTGACGACCGGGTACGCGTCGGACGGAGAATTTGCTCCGTCCGACGGTTCGTACCCGGTTTTTACCGGATCGTGATCGGCACCTAAGTGATTTGACCAGAATCACAGAATGTTGAGCTGAAGCAGAAACTCCAACCTGGTTCCCCAGTTGCAAAGTGTGCAGCTCTGGAAGTAACACCACATCCTCTCCCCTAGGTGCAACATTTAATCAAGTGGTCAACTGGATAAAAAAACATAAAGATTACAAATAATTTAAAAGTTGTTTGTCGCTATTTGAAAACTCCGAAAATATGTCCTCATTTTAGTTTTTTAGAGCACTAACCATAATTTTGATGCAAATAAGACCCTCTCATATATATAATTTCTAAAGGAAATACTCTAGGTATTACAGTTTTGATTACATCAAGATGACGTCAGGCGTTCCACACTTTTGTAATAAATATAGAATGTTAGCAATCTAGTTGTTCATTGGGATACTGTTGAGAGGCAGAGGCCAGGGGCACGGACTCTGAAAATTGAAGGCAGGTAGGAGAGTGCAGAGGCAACAATTTGACCACACTGGGCAGGCAGGAAGGGCAGTGGCAGCACAACAGACTATGGAGGGCAGTGGAAAGGGGGGCAGGGGCAACAAACCAACAATACAGGACTGGCAAGAGAGGCTGTGGCAATATAATAGACCATTGTGGGCAGAAGGAAGAGGCAGTGGTAGTACAACCATACATGCCAACAGACCGTTTCAGCCAGGAAACCTCCAATGTTTTTAAGCTCAAATGGGCTTTACTTGATCTGTCTCCTGTCTACAATCTCCTCTTTTTTAATGTAACTCAAAGGGAAAATCAATACCCCAGTTTTTTTTCAAAATCTCCCTCTTACCAAGTTCAAAATGTTTGCAAGTATGGTACATTGGATCATGGTAGGCAGGAGGAATTGGGGTAGGGACTAGGGGTGGGCGGAATTTGCGTAATCGCGTTACGCAAATCTCCGCGAAACGGTAAAAAATCTCTGCGAACATGCAGTAATTCCGCGAACACGCGGAATTGCTTGTTCGCGATGCTTTTTTCCTGTTCACAGTTGCTGTTTGCGTGCTCGGGGAGAAATATCTCGCGAACACGCATTTTGAGAACGCGAACAAGAAAAAATTTCGCAAAATCGCGGAAAGCAGAATTTTGGGCAATTTCGCGTTCTCCGCGGAACGCGAAATTACCGAAACTCTGCAAATTCCGCGAGCGGAACGGAATTTACCGCCCAGGCCTAGTAGGGACATGGACTCGGATAACAGAGGACAGGAGGGACATGGAGAGGTGCACCAAACTGACCCTACAGGGCAGGAATCAGGGAGTGCAGCACAACAATTCATGGAAAGCAATAGGGAGGGACAGGACCATGCACATGGACAACAGAGAACAGAGGGGAAAGAGGCAATGGTAGCTAGCTGACCATAATGGACAGACAGGAGAGAAAGCTGCAGCATAACAGACCATAAAGGGCAGGAGGGACGGATCAGGGGCATTACAATGGAACAGGCAAGCCAGGAGGGAGGGAATAGGGGTCTGCACATGGAAACAGAGGGCTGGGGCAAGGGGGCAGGGCAGGAGCAGCAAGATGACCATGGAGGTCAGGCAGTATGGGCACTAGAAACAAGACACACCATGGAGAGCAACAATGAGACTATGATGTCATACACACAGACCATGGAGGGAAGGTGGGAGGGAGCAGGGGCAGCTAGCTTACCACACAGGGAAGGTGGGAGGGGCCATGGCAGCACAGAAGACCATGCATGGCAAGCAGGAGGGTTAGTGGCAGCACAATGGCTATGATGGGCAAGAAGGAGGGTGCAGGGGCATGCACAAAGGACCATGGAGGATAGAAGGGATGGGCCAGGACCTGGGCACAGACAAGAGAGTTCAGGGGAAGGGGCCTCACAAAAGACCGCACGGGGCAGGCAGGAGGAGCAGTTGCAGCACAACAGACCAGGGAGGGCAGAAGGGTGTGGCAGTAAAATGGACCATGGAGGACAGGAGGAAGGGGATAGGGGCATGGCATGTGGACAGGCAGGGTGGAGGTGGCAGGGACAGGTTACAGTCATCTGACAATGCTAGGCAGGTGGGAGGGAAGTGGCAGCTCAACAGAACACGAGAGTAGATATGAGTGGCAGGTCCATGGGATGGAGCAGGGGCATGCACAAAGACATCGGATGGCAGGGGGAAGGAGAATAGGAGCAGCAAGCTAAGTACAGAGGCTAAGCAGGAGGTCAATGATGGGCCATAGAATTGGGCAATGGAGGGCAGGAGGAGTGGACTGGTACATCATGCTAAATGGAGGGCAGTGGCAGCACATCAGACCATGCATGGCAGGAGGGAGGAGGCTAGTCCATGGATTCAGACAGCAGAGGATAGGGAGGAGGTGGATGGGGCAGCAAGCTAACTGTTCAGAGAAGGTGGGTATTAGGAACTCTATTGTTTTTAAAATGTGTGTCTGTGCGAACTACTTAAAATATGAACAAGTATGCAGCATAATCTCACTTTTATTCAGGAAGAAGAGGACGTTTGTGACTGTGACTCCGGGCTCACTTGGCAGAAACACCCCCTGACCCTCCACCCCCCATCGCAAAATGTAATGTCCGTGAAAAGGGTAGGTGGACGCAGTGTTATATAGAACATAGTCCTGAGAGCACGATTGAAAATGAAAACTAGATATAGTATATGGTATAAACTATGCACCAAAAAGTGTGATATAAGATGAACCAGGGCGTGAAATATAATATGCAATACATTGTGCGCAATGACAGATTCATTGGAGAGCGCGAGATAGCACAGGCACTAGCTCGTGCTATGCGATATGCGCCTTGGAGTGTAATATGCACAGGGCAGTGTTGTGTAACCTAACTAGTCTCTAAAGTTGTAATATAAAATATGTGCTGGGGAGTGTAACGTTGCATATGCACTGTGACAAAATATGGATCCCAGATTGTAATATGTATGGCATAGCGCTGTGCGTTATAACATAGGCATCGAGGAAGGCACGTTAGATGGGGCAATATAACCCGTGCGAAGGCAAGTGTGGCACGACATATTCAAAGGGTGGTGTTACAGTGCACATAGGCTAGAGAGTGTCATAGCATACGCACTAGCTGGTGGAATACAACACAGAGGTGTGAGGCACTCGGCGGGCACTTGTGGGTGTAACACAGCATTGGGCTCAGCCAGGAGCACACTGTGACTCTCAAGTGAGGTTCGTCTCCTTTCCAGAGAGTAAAATAAAAAGTATTACACATCCGGCGGTGGATGTGTGTTTTATTAACCGTGAGGGGGGTTTCTTGCATAGTTTGGTCGAATTTTCGTGGAATCCCCTTTGAATGGCTTGGTGTGCATGTATATTAAATGTGCCCGTCAATAGCTACCCATGTTTGTATAAATAAACGACAAGGGTGTCTACTTGGAGAGTACCCACCGGCGGGGGGGCCGGGATTAGGCACGGTAGGGCGTCAGACACGTCAGAGCTTCACTAGCGGTGTAAATACATTCCATGTGGATTCATTCTATGCATAGTTGCCTTTTAATGATTATCACGCAAATCGTCATGGTGATAGGTACATACGGTTTGTCCAGCATGTCCTAAGTGTTTCTATAAATATATATTTTTTTAAAATAATAAAAAACAAAGGCCGGCCCTGGGGGATGGGGTCCCCGGGGCCATAAGTGGCCTGAGGAGGGGGACAACGCAGCCCCCTCCTAAAGAATAAAAAAAAAAAAAGGCCTTCACCCGGGGGTTGGGGTCCCCGGGGCCGATTAAGGCCTTGGGAGGACCAATTTTTATTTTTAAACAAAAAAATTAGGGTGCAGGCCCTGGGGGATGGGGTCCTCAGGGCCAGTAAATTAGAAAAAGAAGGGGGGCCACACAGCCCTCCTTCTTAAAAAAATACACAAAAGACCGGCATCGTGCCGGAGGCCACGTCCCCTCCTAGCAGCACTCTGCAAATGCACCCCCTGGCCAGTTGTAAGTTGGGGAATTAATTCCCCTTCAATACTGAGGGTCCCTGAGGGCCAACTAGCGCAACAGGTATCTCCAGTATGCGCCAGGGAGCTGCGTGGCAGACAGGTGTTCTGAGGCCACGTCCCTTTTTACACCTCTATGCAACGCAGCTCTGTGGCGCTTACTGGAGGTACTTAGTGGGCTAGTTTGACCCTAGGGACCCTTAGGATTCAAGGGGACTTAATCTCTCAACTTAGAACGGCCACAGGGCACGTTTACACAGTGGTGAAGGGAGGGGACGGGGCCTCAGGTGACATGTGCAAATACGCCCTGTGGCACGTTTTAAGTTGGGGAAATAATTCCCTTTCAATCCTGAGGGACCCTGGGGGCCAACTAGCCCACCAGGGGCTTCCAGTAAGCGCCACTGCTCTGCGCTGCAGAGAGGTGGTGCAGGCCGTGCCCCTTTTTACACCTCTCTGCAATGCAGCTCTGTGGCGCTTACTGGAGGTACCTAGTGGGCTAGTTGGACCCTAGGGACGCTCAGGATTCAAATGAACTTAATCTCCCAACTAAAAACGGCCACAGGGCGTGTTTACACAGTGGTGAAGGGAGGGAACGGGGCCTGAATTAACGTTTAAGTTGGGGAAATAATTCCCCTTCAATCCTGAGTGCCCCTGGGGGCCAACTAGCCCACCTGGTGCTTCCAGTAAGCGCCACTGCGCTGCGTTACAGAGAGGTGGTCTAGGCCGTGCCCCTTTTTACTTCTCTCTGCAACGCAGCTCTGTGGCACTTACTGGAGGTACCTAGTGGTCTAGTTGGACCCTAGGGACCCTCAGGATTCAAGGGGACTTAATCTCCCAACTTAAAACGGCCACAGGGCGTGTTTACACAGTGGGGAAGTGAGGGGACGGGGCCTGAGATGACGTGTGCAAACACGCCCTGTGGCTCGTTTTAAGAGGTAGTTTTAATCACCTGCCCTATTATATACTAGTGGCTTACAGAGGAGGTCATGCTGATCACAGGGGGACCCCAACGCATAGTGTTTCAGGCACGTTATAGTTAGGAATTAGCATTTAAAAAACCTTAGAAATTCACTGAAAAAACCATGAGTGATGTCACTGACCATGTCATGAGTGATGTAATATGTGACGTCATCAGCAGTGCATTGCGGGCACGCGAGTTATAGTTAGCTGAACTATCTATAACGGGAGAATTTCAATGGTTTTGTACGAGTGAAAAGTCCAGCTAACTATAACGCCCCTGAAACCTATGGTTTTTTCAGTGAATTTCTAAGGTTTTTTAAATGCTAATTCCTAACTATAACGGGCCTGAAACCTATGGTTTTTTCAGTGAACATATATATATATATATATTCACTGAAAAAACCATAGGTTTCACAATGTTATAGTTAGGAATTAGCATTTAAAAAACCTTGCAAATTCACTTAAAAAACCATAGGTTTCACACATGTTATAGTTAGCTGGACATTTCACTCATGAAAAACCATTGAAATTCCCCCGTTATAGTTAGTGCAGGCAACTATAACTCACGCGACCGCAATCCTCTGCTGATGATGTCAGATATTACATCACTGTATTTAGACACTTATTTACCCATGTCTTCTTCCATTAATTTTTAGCTATACATATATTACAAATATTTTTTTTTCAGAAAGACACATATGTCATCAGTGATGTAATATCTGACATCATCAGCAGAGGATTGCGGTCGCGTGAGTTATAGTTGCCTGCACTAACTATAACGGGGGAATTTCAATGGTTTTTCATGAGTGAAATGTCCAGCTAACTATAACATGTGTGAAACCTATGGTTTTTTGAGTGAATTTGCAAGGTTTTTTAAATGCTAATTCCTAACTATAACGTGTGTGAAACCTATGTTTTTTTCAGTGAATTTGTACGTTTTTTTAAATGCTAAGTTATGTATTTAATTATTTTTTTAAAAGTTTTTTCACCGTGCGCGTACCGTACGCGCACGGTGCGCTTCGCGCTCCGTGCGCTCGCTGTGGGCTCTTGGTGCGCTTCGCGCACCAAGCGCCCACGATGCGTTGTTCGTGCCGTGCGCGTACGGTACTCGCACCCCGCGATTTTTCACGAAAATAAATATTTATTTTTTTACCCTTGGGGGTCCTTCAGTGACCCCCTGACAAAGGCTAGGGGGTCAGGACCTGTCCATCCTGGCCCTTTCTCACGTTTTCCCCCTTTGTTTTTCATTGCCTCAGACTGCGAGAGACAAAATGGCGTCCGACACTTCCTGATTTCGACCGATTCGAATGTTTACTGACATCTAACAACCAATCAGAATTGCGCTCGCGCACGTCACCGTGCGCGTACGGTATGCTTACCGTACGCGCACGGTGCGCGCCTATAGATATATATATGCTTTTAACTGCAATTTTCTCAGGAACTAATGAACAGATTTACACCAGACCTGCAAAAGGCACATCCCTGAACTGAGGACTACCTCTCTGCCAAATTTCAAGTAATTCTGTTCAGCCGTTCGGGCTGTAGCTTGGACTAAAGGTCCTACGGAAAAATGCATGGGGAAAATGCGTTTTGGGACCCCCCCTTTTTCTCAGCCCCCGCTTGACGAATCCCCCCGAGACTTTCAGGGAAGGAGCGGAGCGGAGCGCCCCAGCTATTTTGAAAATTTTGCGAGGATTCGTCAATCAGCGCCAAAGTTATTCCAAATAGAATGTTGCGGATTTCCTATGGAAACACGGTCCTAACTATAACTATCTACTGGCGACCGCCAGTAGATAATATATATACCTATAACACAAAGGGGCCCATTCCGATCCGGGTCGGAAGGGCTCCGAACGCGATCCGGCCGGAAAAACTGCGAGCCATACGTGTGTTTTCCACCTGACTCGTACAGTTGTACGAGCGAGCAAGTACGATGCGAGCTACGTGAAATTCACCGACTGAGTCGTTTCCGGGTCTGAACCGCTCCGTACGTCTCGGTCGTAAACTAACCGTGGCGTGCAATGGATGCAATTTATGACTGAACCAGTACGATGAACGCGTCGGACACACGGTGCGAGCCGGCTCACAAAACGTCCGGGTGGTTGCCTTTGGGTGTCCATGTCGGACCCCCTGTCACCCGCAGCCCTATGACTCAGACACAGGGAGAGACCCAATGGTCCCCCCAACACAGGCATGTACGGTGCGGATGGCACCGACGCGTACCCACTGTAGGGGGCATCCTTGTGCGAGACGTACCCATTCAGTCAATGGGAGCCCATGTATGCGTCGTACGACCAGCTCCCATTGACTTCTATAGGAGTCCAACCGAACCAAGTCCGGCAGCATACGGCTGAATCGTACTCGCTCGGTCGGACTGCAGGGCTCCGGCTCGGTCGGAAAACACTCCGGATCCCGCTCGGTTGCAGTGCTTTCTGACCCGGATTGGAATTGGCACCAAAATCTAATAAAAAAAATATATTATACATTAAAATATTCATATATTTCGAAAAATTAAACTTACATTTTGCACTCCATTGAGTGCAACAGTAAGAAAAGTGTTGGATAGCATAGGGGTAAAAACTACTTTTCCGACTCCAGTGAGTGCAACAGTAGGGAAAGCGTTGGATAGCGGAGGGGTAAAAATTGCCATTCCTACTCCAGTGAATGCAACAGTAGGGAAAGTGTTGGATAGCAGAGGGTTAAAATTAATATTCTCTATAAAGTCAATAAAAAAATAAAGACTATCAAAAGATAAGACCAACTACAATACGAAAATTGTTAAAAGCACAAAAATAAAAAATATATAATTTTTTTAAAATAACAAAAAATAGAAACGTTATAATGTTAAAAAATCTAAAAATTACCAACATTTTATAAAAATAAAAAAATTGAAATGAAAATTTTTACAAACAAATAACTATATTTATTATAGATTAATTATAATCAAAAAACATTAATTGTTACATAAAATAAATATTCTCTATTTCCTACCCTATAACACCACACATTTCACAACACATATCTAAATTAAAAAAAAAATTGTAGCTCCATAATTAACATAATTAATAATCAAATAAACAAATATTTTTAATAAGAAATCTAATTAAAGCATATAAAAATTAATTTACTGACCAAACATTACCCCTATAAAACCAAAATCCACACACAAAATAAAAGTAAACAATAGCCATAAACATTTATCAATTAAAGAATGAATAATAATGAGCAAATACTTATTAATTAATAAAACATAAAATACTTTCCACCCTCTACCCCAATAAACACTACAACACACACATAAGTCATTACTCAATTTCCATAACAAATTTTTCTATTTTTTCAATTAACAACTTATTGTTTGAAAATAATTTACTTCACACCCTTTACCACTATAAATCCCACAACTCACATCTCAAATTAATTGCACAATTTTCATAAATTAATTTTTATTATTTACCATTAATTATCAATTAATTATAAATTAATTTTAAATAAATTACTTCAGACCCTACTCCCTTATAAACCCCACCACCCAATCCTAACAAATGACAATTACCATAATGAATTACAAGATATTGAATTACTATTAATTAACAAACAATTGATAATTGATTATTAATACATTAATTCCCACAGTTAACACTATAAATTAAATACATATTACCATGTACAAATTCTTATTAAATGTATTAAAATTAAATTAATTCCCACCCTATTCCCCTATAAACCCACAACCCGCTCCTAAAAAAATGATACAATTAAAATAATTACCAAATAATAATAATTAACAACTAATTAATAATTAAGACTAAATACATTTCTACAAATTACACTATAAAATCTCGATTATATAAATACTAACAAAAAATATTAATTCATTCATTATAATTAAATTACTTTCCCACCCTATTCCCCTATAAACCCAAAACCCGCTTCTAAAAAAAAATATCATAATTAGCAATTAATTAATAAAAATGATCCTAGTACGTGAGCCCCTGCGTGAGCGTGCTGTGATGTCTGTTGGTTTTCTGCACTTGTTCCGCACCGAAAGTTTGCTGTTTCCCTCCGACTGTTGCGGGGGGGTTGGGAGAAAAGGTGGTAGTGGATGATTTATCTATACATTACCTTCTCCATGAGCTGCGGTCCCAGTACTCACCGGAGCGTCTGGACGGGACCGTGTGCCTAGGATTTGTTTCCAGTTCACGAAGCCCACAAATGTAAGACCTTCCACTCTTCACTGGTTACGCCGTTGTACTCCTAATCGAAGCCATGGGTGTGTATCTCCCTGTATGTTAGGATGCAGACATTACTTATGACTCCTGCCATGATACACCTTAATTGGACACATTTGTCGATATAGCGGCCTGCCTCCGGGTTGTTGGCGTGACGCAGTGTAATCATTCCTTTGCTAAATAAAGGTCTTTTAAAAAAAAAAAAAAAAAAAAAAAAAAATTAATAAAAATGAACAAGCAATTAATTCATAAAAAAATAATTCCCACAAATCACACTATAAAATCGAAATTATATAAATACTAATAAATAAAGAATATGAACTACTTTATTATAATTAAATTACTTCCCACCCTTTCCCCTATAAACCCACAACCCACTACAGAACTAAAACACGGAAAATTTGATTAACATAAAATTAATCACTACTAAAAATGTAACAAATATATTAAAAACAAAATCAATACTTATACAAATAAATTACATCACATACTTTTAAAATACATACTAAAATACATAACACTAATATAAAAATCGATATTTTAAACAGATTTTAACAAACGATATTACTAACTTTGATGTTTTCAAAAATGATATTTCTTACCTTTATGTCTATATTCTGGACCACAATATTGTTGTGCTCGATATTCCTGTATGAAGATATTTCATATTCCTTATTTTTGTATATCAATATTTGAAACTCGATATTCTGTCTGTGCACCCTGTGTGCAATTGAGGGCTAGTGGCTAAGGGCCAGATGTAGGAAGCCAAATAGCGATTGCAAACGCTGAAATTCACAGAATTTCAGCGTTTGTGATCGCAATTTGGCTTTGAGCAATGTAGGTAAGATTAAACCTACTCACAAAATAAGGAAATGCTAAATTTGCGATTCCCTATTTTGCGACTGCATTTAAGGAATCGCAAATTGCGATTCCTTAAATGCAATACAAGTAGCACAAAAGAAAGTGCAATTTAGCCTTAAGGAATCACAAATTACCACCAACTGCAAGTTGGTGGTAATTAGCGATTTCCTTTACAAAAGCACTTTTTTGCTTTTTTAAAGTGCTAAGTGGCACACATACATGCCCTTAGGGCATGTGTGTGCCCCACATGTGCACACATGCACAATTCAGGGTTGTAACAGGGTGTCCTTCTGGAACCCTTGCACTCTTGGAATTGCGCGCGCAATTTGCGTGTACCTACTAGGTACTTGAAAATTGAGCGTGCAATTCCCATTCATTCCTATGGGCCTCTTCCCCATTCCTTATCTGCGACTCGCAATTAGCGAGTCTCAAATAAGGAATGAGTAGGAATCGCAAAAAATATTGTGATTTCTACCTACATAGCATTTAGCAAGCTGTATCCTGCATGCTTTTTATCCATGAACTGTACATGCTCTCTAACATTACCCCGGCCATGTTAATAATGCTAGTCCGCTTATCTTCCTCTTGATACCAGGTTCTTCTCTAGACCAGTGCAGCCCACTGCACACCTCACTACAACCATTTGCACCCAGTTTCTGTGACCGGGCTAAAGCAACAACGTGCAGCATGAGGTCTAACAAGACCACAAACAATGAACTATATCACTACCACTGACACACACTAGGTAGAGGGTCTTAAGACCCACATCACCTCTCCGTTGCACCCTCAGTGATAATATGAAACCCTTCCAAACCACCAACAGACTCTTGCCAAACTAGGGAAAATCCAACACTCCACAGCAGTCTAGACTCACTCAACTGGGTTGTGGATGGTCATAGACAAACCAAACAGAAAACCGCCTAGCGTTACAGGCCTCAGATTTGCTAAACTTCGACGCAATGCAACACAGCAATGTCAGTTGCTGGCCTCCGTGGATGTCAAAGGGAGAGAGCAGAAATGTGGCATATCTGCTAAGATACGGCACAGCCCAGCTCTCTTGTAACGCTGGTGCACTTCTGGCTGCCTAGCGCCAAAGCAGACCCCCTTGTGTCACACCACCGGGGACCCTAAGTTGTGCTCAGAATAGTTTTTGTGCAGAAAGGGATACCTTCCTCTACAAAAACTATGCTTACAAGATTATTTCTGTTTGATTGTGTGCTGTAGAATGCAGCACATATTCAAAGAGGAATACAAATGGAGGATTTTCGTAGGGTTACAAATTTGGTTTTCCCTGTGTCTTTAAGTGGACGACGACTGCCCATTATTCCTGTTGCCTTTTACAACTGGATATTAGCATCTAATGAAGCATTTGAGTTTTTCTTTCGTTGTTCTTTTAGCTGGAAACTTGGGGGTGATTAGGATGTCTGCCCACCACCCTAGTGGAAACGGGACCGCCAGCCAGCCATGCGGCTGTCCCGCCACCCAAATCATGATGCGACCGCCACTGCGGTGGTCGCATCAGGCATTCTCAACATTGCGGCGGGTGCTGCTGGCTGCAGCACCCGCCGCAATGTTGAGAATGCCATATTGTGCATTCCCATGCACAACGTGGCAGGCACCGCGCAGTGCCTGACACCTTGTGCAGGGCAATGGGGGGGTACCATGGGTACCCCAAGTGCAGCCCCCCACCCCCAGGGGGCCCGCAACAGGCCCCCAAAGTGAATCCCCGCCAGCCCGATGCCCCCGCCATTATAATATGGCGGGGTTAAATCCGGTTGCGGTGGCGATCCGCCCGCCATCCTAAAAAACCCCTTAGGGTTTATAGTCTCATCAGCAGAGATAAAACTGGAACCTGCATGTGAAAGACACAGCTCCTGATTTACAAAATGAAATGCAGCAGAATATTACTCATTGGATTGTTTGGTATAAGCATCAAGTTTCCAGAAGACTTGCAGACATTATGGAGTGCTAAAGGTTACCAAGGGTCCCACTATGAGTGCCCCGGTATCGGGTCCAGAATTTGTCCCCGAGTTACTGTTACCAGACCCATGGGGACCTCTAAGGGGAGACATTCCTGGGGAAAATGCGATGTGTACCCTGAGGGTACCCTCAGAAGGGAATAATTATCAGTCGAATTGGTAATTCTGATGCTAATTTTACAGTTAATTCCTTGTTTCTCCATAGAATTGTACCAAAAATGTCCTGGTGAAACACAAAAGAGTAGTGGACTTACTCCTTTCATTCTTATTACACTTTAAGGGGCAAATGTGCAAGGAAGTGACGTAGCGCGGCATTAGCCTTCTTAGCTAAATGCTGCACTACGCCACTTCTGAAACGCAGGATTGCACCGTATTTACTACACGGGGCAGCCCTGCATTTCCCCCTGAGCTGGCACTAAATTTAGCTGCCTAGCACCAACGCAGGCACACTTACACTATAGTGCAAGGGTGCCTGTGTTGTGGGGAATGATTGCTCCTGTGCAGGAAGGTGTCCATTCCTGCACATAAACAATCAATATTGGTGATTTGTAACTTCTATGTGTGGTGCTTTGCAGCACACATAGAAGTTGCAACTCATCATTTTTAAAATGATTGTTTATGCGCAGGAAGGGACACCTTCCTGCACATAAACAATCATGCATGGCGTTTTGCTGTTTTCCTGTGTGCTTCACAATGCAGCACACAGAAAAACAGAACAAACAAGGAGAACTAATGCATTTCTCCTTGTTGCGTCCTGTTACGATCAGGTTTTCCCTTGTCTTAATTTTGGCACTGCCCCATATTTACGCAACCCTTGTAAATATGTGGCAGCGTAAAATCAATGGGTGTTGTGGCGAAACATCCATGGCAACACCCATTACCCACCCATTTTCACGTCAAGTGTAGCGTGAAAGGGGGCCTTATTTACAAGGCAGCCATAATCCAAGTTAAGTTGCTTAACACTGCCTTGTAAATAAGGCAAAGCTCATTTCGCCACCACAACATAAAAAAGTGACGTCATGGTGGTGATAGGGGCTTGTACATATGTCCCTTAAAGTCAAATATCCAAAGACCCATAAAACCCTAGATGTTGCATCTGGATCAAGTAGCAGGATCTGAGAAAAATGGTGTGCTCATTCTTTTTTCATTTTACAAAAACAGTTACCCCAGTGCTTAATTTGTAAAGTAATATGTGCGGGCCCTTGTCATGAGGCCACAGCAGCTTGCACCACCCAAATCCTCTGCCAGTGCTGCCCATTGTGGTAGCAACGCAACTACTAACCATCACACTTCTACAAGTGTGACAATGCACACTATTCAAGGTCTTACAAAGCTATAAAAATGGGGTGGGCTGCAGGTATTAGCCATTTTAATGTATACTGAATTATTAGGTAACTGTGGTTATGCACATCTCTTAACAAGACAAAAGGTGCCCTCATGAGCGAGACTGCCATATGTGCCGATGTTGACAATTAAGAGCTGGTGCTGACAAGTAAGTGCCGGAGTTGACAACTAAGTGCCAGTGTCAAGCATCGAAACTACCACCGCAAATGAAGCACTGAGGGTCTTATTAATGAGGCCCCACTGGCACTTTTGTGCCGTGGGAACGTCACTTTTTTACATTCTGGTGGTGTAATGTGCCACTAGCATATTTATAACGCCATGTAAAGCCAGAATACGTATATGTGAAAAACTGCTTGAAAGGGGCGTTCAGTGTGTGCTCCTGGGGAGATTACCTGCAACATCCATGGCTTTTTCACACTGCTCCAGATTTACAAGAAATCATAAGTCTGAGGCAGTACCAAAAACATACGCCTTCCCAAAGGAGGCGTAAGAGAGGCACGGCGAGGAGAAATATCTTGATTTCTCCTCGTTTTTCCTATTTCTATGTGTGCTGCACACATGGAAAGAAGAAAAAGCCTCTTGTGGTTGTTTTTGTGCAGGAAGGTTTCCCTCCCTGCACAAAAATATTCAGCCCTTCAATGCAGGGACCCTTGCACCAAAATTGCCTGCATAGGCGCACAGCAGCCCATTGTGCGCCGGCGCAGGAGAAAATGACAGGAAAGTGCCGTATCTAATAGATACAGCGCATTGCTATCCTTTTCTTTTGCCATAGGGTAGTGCAACAGAAAGACAAAAAAAACATTAAAAAACATAAATGAGTCCCTGAGTTCCCTTATTTTTCATTAAAAGACAGCCGCTGCCAACGGTCTATTCCAACAGATGAAATGCATTGGTTGGAATGGAAGCAGTCTACTGAGCTGTAAACGCTAGGGATGAACCGGCAGGTCAAGTAGAATCAAGCTCTTTCGCCTGTTCCCCTAAAGAAATGTATATATGTACAATTGGTGAATTTGCAAATGTTAAGGCTGCTCGAAAGCCAAAATTGTCTCCAATTTTTAAAGCTTCGTGATGACAGAGAATTATTGTTTTGGAGACGAATTGTAAAGATGTGGTCACCTAAATTATGTAGTGAGCGCTTTAAATGGACACACACATTTTTTTTTACACTAGGTACATTCTGATTGCGTATTAGTAACATCTACATTTTGAAAACACCTTTTTTAGCTTAAACCTAAATCTTCAGTGCGTTTGGCTGCAACCTAGCTTATACAGTGAAATGCAAATTCAAAATAATGACTTACATATTCACTGTTTATTTTTAACACAGCCTGAGAACTTGTACCACTAAAAATGCACTCGTCACTATTAACAACAGCACCATATAGTGTTCAGTTCTTTGGCTGTCCGGTTACAGACGTCTGCAATGATCACAATAATCACCGGAGGTTTCTTAACAGTAAAATAGTGTTTTTCCACTGATTAGTGTTTTTATTTTTCATTTAAGGTCTATGCGTTATTCTATACTCACAAACCAAAAAAATGAAAGACCAACACATTATATACAGATTATTTTTTATGGACATGCTTTTGACCCTTAACCCACACTCACTCGCTCCACCCCCATGGCACTTAGGATAACAGTTCCATACTTATTTAATGTACGTCGACAACTGAGGTAAAATTGTTCGCTGTTCTACCTGCGTATCTGTTTTTCTGCCCATAACGCTTCTTTTTGGGTCTTTCCTCTAGATTTGCAAAGAAATTTTACGTGGCTAACTATTACTTGCGACAGACTGTGGTGGTTAGTCGTCTTATGTACCCATTCTTGCTGTTATCTGCTAATGTTGTCCTTGAAATATATATTTCATTTATGTGTTACTAAGATTGTATATCATAAGTTTCGGTAATAAATTATGCACGGTTTAGTCCTATGGGTGTATTAACTACCGCCAAAGAGTTGTTAATACACTGTGATGTTTTATCAACAATGTTACGAATAAACAAGTAATGTTTGTTGATAGAAATTTTCATATTTTGGTTTTGTGACACTTTGCAAAGCGAAATTCGTTATAGTTATTTACTAGCCTACGTCTTATTGAATATCATTGAAATGACATCACGAGTCGCGATTAACAAAAATCCCGCTAGCAGGTTAAATGCAGACTCCTACAGTTCTAATTCTGATCCCTAGATGGCAGCATCTAATAAAACATTCTGGATTTACATTGTAGTGCTCAGAGGGAGAAATCTGTAAAAGTGATAAAACTAGCGGAAAAGCTTAGCGCGGGGTTTGATACTGGATACATTTTGCTACTAGCCAGCGAGAGTACCACATACTCTGCAGGGTTTCATTGTAAATAAAAAGAAAAGTAGGACATTTTTGGTAAATGCTAATGTATCAATTTTACTGGCTAGTTTTTTTAGAAAATGTTTATGAAGATCGGGTTACTTGTGATTTTTAATTTAATGTAAAATTAACCATCTTGTTATGGCACGGTTTAATTATGCATGAATCCAGTAGAACCTTGTTTATTACTGAAAATATATGCTTAAAATATAGCTCTAAGTTGAAAATAGAAGACTTAATTATTGAAAGAAGTGTGAAAGGATAAGTTAATAGTGTGGCAAATACCTATCTGTAGTCTACATGGAGTAAAGATATCTGCTTTGTCCCCTCGTGGTGTATATTAAGTATGCAACAAAACACAAAAAGAACGAACATGCTACCTACTAACCCAAACTTTTGAGGGGTCTAACTCAAAACTAGGGGAAGGGGGATCCCTCAGGTGACATGCTTCATCATATAGTTCCCATCTTGGTTGCTGAGTGCTTCCAGGGTGTGCTTCAACACCTGATTACAGCAGAGCTGGTTTTTTAGTGTGTGCAGTTAAAGTGGTTTAAAATTGACTCAAGGTCTCCTACATCAAGAGGCATTTTAATAGTGGAGGCCCTGCACACGTTTTAGTGATGGGTATCTAAGAGAATTATGTGGTCTCCTGTATCCGCAATGATGGTCAACATGTTTCAGACATTCTTACTCGGTTTGTGTGTATATGAGTGTGACTCAAGCTTGATATTTATCTGTCATCACTGTCACTTTAAGGCACAGTTTGCTACATATCCACAGCTTGATTTGGAATGTGGCGGGTTACGGTTACTAGATGCTGGAAGTTCCAGTATTCTTTGGGACATAGTGCATGAACTTTGTGCCCCGCTTGGCTATGACACCATTACATTAATGTGTATGTAATTTGCTACCTATATAACTATGCTGTCTCTCTCATACTCGTTATATTACAGAAATTGTTGCAATACGTGACCACTTCTCTGAAAGTTTGAAAATCAAGGTTACTTTGCATGTCTTAGCGGGGAAACAACCATTACAACACAGTCATTACAATACACTACCTTTACAACGCAGTCATTACATCGCACTACCTTTACAATGCAGTCATTACAACGCAACATTCTTCACATCGCATGCCAGTACAACGCCTGTCACTACAACGCATGCCATTACAAAGCATGCCACTACAATGCATGCCATTACAATGCATTATAAGGTAAGTAATGGGAAACAGTATTTTTTACCCCTACACTATCCAACACTTGCCCTACTGTTGCACTCACTGGAGTGGGAATAGTAATTTTTACCCCTACACTATCCAACACTTACCCTACTGTTGCACTCACTGGAGTGGGAATAGTACTTTTTACCCCTACACTATCCAACACTTACCCTACTCTTGCACTCACTGGAGTGGGAATAGTAATTTTACCCCTATACTATCCAACACTTACACAACTGTTGCCCTAAATGTATTATGCATTGTAATGGTATGCGTTGTAATGGTATGCATTGTAATGGAATGCGTTGTAAGTGTAGGTTCTAAATATATGTTGTGATGGCATGCGTTGTAAAATCATGCGTTGTTATGGATGTTGTGATGTAAAAACCGCGTTGTAAAGGCATGCGTTGTAAAAGTTTGCATTGTAACATGTCCTATTCATCTTAGCGTGCATGCGATTTCATTCCGGTCCGGACGAAAGTCATATTGACTCACAGGGGCACTGAGTAAGGAGGCTGAAACATGATCATGATTGCGAATACAGGAGACCACAAAAATCTCATAGGTGTCCATCACTGTTTTTAGACTTTGCCCAGGGCTTCCATTATTAAAATACCTCTTGAGGTAGGAGACCCCGAGACAATTTTAAACCACTTACACTTGCACTGTACACACTAACAAACTAGCTCCTCTGAAATCAGGCATTGAAGCACACCCTGGAAGCATTTGGCACCAGGATGGGCACTCAATGATGAAGCATGTCACCAAGTAGGTTGGTGAGGGAGGGTTCTTTAAAACAAAAACCCTAGGTTTACCTTTCCTCTAGTATTGAGTTAGAGACCCCTCAAGAGTTTGTGTTAGGTAGGTAGCGAGCTTGTTGTTTTTGTTAAATTTAGTTGAGAGAAGATGGACGAGTTCTCTTCTCTCTTCTTTTTGTTATATTATGTATGCATCCAAGAAAGCAATCCACCCAAGAGCAAGAAAACATTTTTTTTTAAAGTCCTTAAACTGGTCTTGCCATGACATCGACTACAAAGGACATTAGTTGTATGTAATACAGAGATAGTTGGCTTCTTCACTATCGATTTTGCAACTGAATGAATGGGGAGACCAAAGAGGCCATTGGATATACATCACGCTTTTTAGGTTATCATGGGCTTAATTTTGAGTTTGGCAGACAGGATTTACTTCATCAAATACTCTTGTCGCTCTGAGATAAGACCCTCCTCCTAAATTTAGAGATGTCTGCTAGCCCAGCAAATATCTGTTGCTTTGACTGAAACCACCATCACAGCGGTTCCTGTCAATACATTGACATTTTGATGTACGGCTCTGTCAACATGATGGAGCCATAGGGCAAACATGAATATTTATATATTTTTATTTCAAAAGCAAGACCCCAAACAAGTTTTTCTGTTTGAAAATAAGAAAAGCAATTACCATTTCACCATGTGGACTTCTCTCATGGTATGGGGGTCATTTGCAAGTTTTCACTGCCCCTTACCACCAGGGTTTACCTGACTGTGACGAACAGTGAAAACTGGCCACTTGACCAGCTACTCTAAATTGGGCAGGAGGTCAATTGCCAAACCTCCGATTGCCCTTACTCTGTCAGGCTGTTGGAAGTATATGTCATCAGCAGAGACATAGTGTAGTCTCCTCTGATGACATACTTCCGTTCCACCTGACTCTAAATGAGGCGGACTGAACTTCTGGCAGAGAGGGTACTGCATTGCCTTTGCAGTAGAGTACCCCCAATGGAAAACACTAAATCAAGCCCTGTGTGAAGTGTAAGATGACAGAGTACATATGTGCTCTCTTTTCTATCCAACACAGGCCTGCTGCATAATTTTGTAAGCATGCGTCTCCATGTACATAGCAATAGAAGGGATGGCAGTCTCCTAACTATGCTGGGAGATTGAGCATTAACACAAAGTGTGAATCATGTGACATCACAGGAAGTGACCTCACCAGAAAAACAGTGCCTCTTTATGTTTCACTGAGGAAGCCCCTAGACATAGAATAAAGGACAGTTAAAGGAACCAGATATTGCAGCACACTTTGTCACGTGGTCAATGGGGACATTGTTGAGACCACTTAGGGGTCCGTTAGTATGGTGGGTGGAGGCACCACTGCATTGCCGGCGGTGACGGAAAATGTTTTTTTCCGCACAACAGCAGCGGTCCTCACCCCCGCCATATTAGTATGGCCAAACATAGCCCATTTCCCGACCGCCGCGGTGCAACGTGAACCGTCATCAAAGGGTGCCCGCCACCGCGAGCCAATGGAGACTCCCCGCCTTGCGGAATGACGTCCCGACCGCCGTACAAATCAGGATGCCCCAAACAGCCAGTCACACCACAGTGGAAAAACCGCCCAACCAGAGACGGCGGAAGCACCACAGCAGAGCATGAAACCAGAGTCCCGGTCCCTTCCACCCGGTCCTGACCGCAATGGATCCAGCGCTACACGTTTTCCCGGGGCTGTACCGGATACATTACCAGCAAGTCATGGACCATCGCAGACGACGCTGCAGGTACGCAATAACACAACTCCGCACAAAACCACAACACACAACGCATGGCCGATATAGGGTTCCTGTCCACACCAGACATCCTGGTGGGGACAGGAACACATCCACAAGTGTACCCACACATGTCCTACCTGTCACCAAATCACCCCTCCACATCCAGGTCACCCATCTACCGCGATCATGAAGTAATGTCCCGGTCACGTCACCCCAGCGGTGAAGACGTGGGAAAACATGTGCACAATTCAGAAGGCAGGGCCAGTGCCAGGCATGGACAGTGCACAAAGACCACAGGGCTATACCTCCACCTTCCACACACTATGCCCCCCCCTTGAAGGGACATGCCATGTGCCCCTCCTGTGCTCCACCATGCACAACAACAAGCGAGGTGACCCCACACCCTGCACCATACACCAAACAACTAGGGAGACAGCCACAGCAGGAGTGGCTGCAGAGGAACACACAGCACAGAAGCACAGGGCCAGGGCAACCCATACACCACAACAACACCACACACACGGCAAGAAAACTGAGTCCAAGCAGAAAATGAACACACACACAGATAATGAACAATCACTCCACTGGACACACAGCCTGCCAAGTCACACAGACATACCCCACACTGACACACAGCCACATACACAGACCACATGCCAGCAGCAATGGAGTACAACATATAAGAAAGCTAAAGTGAGGTGCCCACAAATGTAAGGCCAAGGAGCTAATTACCAAGCATGTGCACATCACATGCAAGACAAGGAACATATTAGAACACCCTCAGCCCATCAAATCGCACATGGCTGGCACAGTGAGTGAAGTCAAACCACAGTCACCTCAGTGCAACAACTCAGGGAGACAGCAAGGCAACCCATGTATAGGCACAGGGATGAAAGGAAGGCCCTGAAGTCAAACAGTGAACAGCCACACATATGTATCCAACTACTTGACAGGAGTATGTCAGCAGCACAACACACAGGGCCCACTGACACACACCATGCCTGTCAAACACAAGTAGGAATCTTCACACATACCCCCATCACACTTACAGCACACAACACCAGTGCCAGACACACAAAAGGATGTCAATAATGTCCAGTCATACACAGACAAACAATCACACTCACTGGGGGTATCCACAAACATCACAAACACACAGGGATGCCAGAACCAATGTCTGCACAAAAACCACAGCCAAACACATAACACACACAGAAACAAGACCAGACCGGTGCAGCCAAACTGTGGAAAGGCAATGGGAGCACAGACAGAACAGGTGTGCACAACCTCATCAGTCAGGAACAATGCAGAGACAACATACCACAACACAAAACAATCATGGACACAAACTGGGACCAATGGGCCTACAATGACACACAGACAGACATACCACATCCCCATCAAGTCAACATGATGTCACAGTGTACCACATGCCTGCACATGCACAAGAATGACAAGAGACAGCTCAAATATGAGAGGAGAAAACACCAAGGATGCGCCTAACACAAGCACAGGAACTAGAATAGACCTAAGTTCATGTGACAGACACACAAGTAAGGCACACCACACTGGCAACACACATCTGGATGAAGCACACCACACCAACAAAACACACACACTGACATGCACATAGAACACCACACACAGAGCATCTCTCAGCTGCAAGAGACAACACAGCCCAAACACTGCACACAGCCACATCAAACACAAAACTGATGCACATGCCAATACATCACATTGCAAACACAGCACAACATCAGGGGATGCACACCAGACAAGGACAAGGCAACATACACCCACAGCACTGCATGCACACCAAGCAGTGTGTGCACACCAAACATACCAGTCCCATACAGATATGAGTGACACACCATGAACATCCACATCAACAATCAAAACAGCACACTGACAACATCACACTCAGGAAGTGCAGCAGTACCTCAGCAAACACACATACACCTAACCCAACACCCACAGATGCACAAGTCTGGGACACCAAAGTGGAAACAACCTGACCAGAGGACTGTGCAGCACAAACAGTTGAACTGCATATGAGCAACCATGACTGCTAAACTGTACAAGAAAATCACATTGTTATTCCCCCCCCCTTCTCTTTCAGGTGGTATAGAATGCAGAGACACCAATAAGGTAAGTGTTTCTTTGTTTTATTATTGCTGAATTAAGGGATAGTCTAGGAGTGGAAGGATCCAGTAATTCATAGGGGATAGTGAACGGGAGAAAGGAGGTCTTTGTCTGCTGACTCACTCTTTATGTCTCAGGGAGGAACGCTTTGTCCGTCTTCCTGGGCAGGGAGGAGTGTTGATAGCTGGTAGTCGGCTCCTCTCCGTTGTCAATGTTGGTTATAACACACGGCCGGAACCCTCAGGAGAACAAAAAAAGGAACAACAGAATCAGTAACCAAGGTATGGGCTACTGTCTCTACCATCACCTACACCCTCAAGGTGTGTACCGGTAAGAAAAAGGGGTTGGAAAAAGGGGGTGTGGTGCAAAGGAAAAAGAAGGAAGCGTAGGGAGGGACTGGTGTGGTATACTGGGTCAGGGACCGCTAAAAACCTGCCCTCCACCAACCCACTGTGAGGTAAGTGAATAGGGGTACTTGCCTCCAGCCACGGCCCTCCGGGGTCGTGGCTGTCGGAGTCTGGCCGCCCTCTTCCTGCTCTCCTTCGGGTCGGCTGGACTAAGGGGCGGTGCCGCTCGGCGGTTCGATTCTTGGCTCCTCCGTCTTCCTTGGAGTCTCCTTCTGTGCTGTGCTTCCATCTATGGCTCCGGCTCTGTGGGTCTCCGGGACGCTGGGGAACGACGCGCTGCTCTCCTGCTTCCCCCTTTGTATTTCCCCCTCCTTGCCTGACGTGCTGGGCGCTCGCGAGACTAGACCTCCTACGGCTTTTTCCGGCGGTCTAGTCGCGGGCGCCATCTTGAAAGTCCCGCTCGTGAGTCGCGACGAGCGCCGGACTACACACATATGACCAATTGGGAAAATGTCCTGAGTGGCACATTGCTCCTGTGCAAAGATCTGCACCACAAAGCACAGTGTCACAAATTAAGTGATGGGGAAGCGCACACACAGGCAACCCAAGGGGACAGCTGACATGAAAATGAAGTGGTGTGTACATCAGTAGTGGACATGGCAGGAGTGTACCATACACAAATAGATGGAGTGCAGACTCACAATGGGTAGACATCTGAAGCACAGATAGGGGATGGTATGACACCACATGCCATACTGGAGGCAATAAAGCCCCAGGTGACAGCAATGCATGAGAAAACACACCAACAATGTCAGTGTGGCTGAGCAGGTATGCACAGTGACCACAAACAGAATCAAGACAAATGGATGATCAACAAAACACAACTCTGACTTGCCAGTCATATACGCTGCATACTCACAATTGCCAAAAACAACAAGTAGGAGTCAGCCAGAAATGCAAGGACACACCAACACACTGCACAGTGTACAACATACAACACACACATGTGCACACAATCACAATCACAGGGCTGAACAATCACACAAACAGGCACTCCACTCCTGAGTGACATGTGTCTGGTTGACATTGCAGGGGCACACACACACATCAACACTCCCGACAAATTCACCCCTTCACACTGCACACTTCTTGACCACCCAAATGCACACATTGAAAGTAACCCATGTGACTAGGATGACTGACCATCACAAGATGGCTATACACTGCTGGGCACACATAAAATAAGATCACACAGACATGATGACCCTGGCCAGCCTGCCTGCAATCCTGTGGCTAGAATCCCACTCTGTGCTGGCAGTGCCTCAAAACCTGACATGTGTACAATATAGCTAACATGAACAAAGAATGTTAATGACAACAGTATTGAACCCACAAGTATCAGAGTCAGGAAGAACTGAAGTCCCTGTCCCCCCTGTAAAAACTGGAAAAAGTGAGACAAGCCATTAGCAATGTTTAAGTGGCATACAGAGCATGTGGCACAGTAAACCATACACACACAGAAAAAAAACTTTAATCAGTAAGGACATTGACAAAACAGACAACAGGAGCAACTGTCTTTATTCACATATTGCACAGATAGGCACCAATATTAGAAAACAGTAAGGCCAGTGGCCAGCACAAAGTGCTTAGTACTTACATGAGAAGCTGCACAGGCAAGTGGCAAACAGCTGAGAACAACAAGGCCAGTGGCCAGTCTAATGTGCAGAGTGAGTCCATGAGAATCTGCACAGGCAAGGGGCAAACAGCAGTGAACAACAGGGCCAGTGGCCAGTCTAATGTGCATAGTAAGTCCATTGGAAGTTGCACAGGCAAGGGGCAAACAGCAGTGAACAACAAGGCCAGTGGCCAGTCTAATGTGCAGAGTGAGTCCATGAGAAGCTGCACAGGCAAGGGGTAAACAGCAGTGAACTACAAGGCCAGTGGCCAGTCCAATGTCCAGAGTGAGTCCATGAGAAGCTGCACACGGAATGTGTATGAGTGTACTCTGTCATGGTCAGCAACACAGTTACTGGGGTAAAAATGGGCAGTACAGGCACCGCTGTTGGAGAGACAGGTGTGTGAGGGAGACTACCACTCAGACTTGGCTGTCAGTCGGACTGGGAGCTGGCTGTGTGTCAGGCCAGTTGGAGGACTTGACCGGTGAGAGAGAGGCCCCGCTGAGGTAGAGGCATCAGTGGCTTGGGAAGCCGGAGGGCTGCTTGGACGAGGTGGTGCAGTGGCACGTGGAGGTGGAGTCATGCTGCCGTGAGACACAGTGTGGGTGGGAGATTGTGGAGGGATGCCTTTCCACTTCTTGGGGATTCTAAATGGCTTCCCTGTCTTGGGATTAATGGAAAGTGGTGTGGACACAACAGGCAAACTCACCACGAAAGCTGCATCAGGTGCAGACGGTGGACCTCCCTCTGGGGACGTGCTGGATCCAGCGGTACACTTGGCCTGGCATTGACTTTGCCCCTCCATTCCCTGTTTACCAGGTGTTACCCCTACAGTGCCCTCCTTTCCCTGCTTCACTGGGCTTTGGATGGGAGTCGAGGTTGTGGGTGAATCTGCCTTGGAGCTCTTCTTATGTGTAATCTTAGCAGCCACCACCTTCTCAGTGGGCACGAAAATGGTCTGCTTGTCTTTGCGAGACGCTTTTGGGACAGGAGAGTCCTTGGCTGGGGATGCTTCTGAGGCATGTTACCCTGAGGTCTGCTTCTTGGCTTTGTGGCCCTTGGTGTCGCCTGACGGGCTTTAGTCCCTGCGCTCTGGGGTGGCTTTAGGTTTCTGTGGGGATGGTGTCTGCGCCCTGGACCGCTTAGGCTGCTGCTGCTGTGTGCTGCATGTGCTGTATCTTGACCTTGAGGTCTGTTGTGCGTGGTTACTATCGTCAGATGTGGCCACTGGCAGGAGGGTGGACAAAGGGACTGGAGCTGGACTCTGAGATTGTGCCAGTTGAAGGGCTGCCGTCACTGCGGAGGACAAAGACTGGACAGTCCGGTGTAGCCCACCCACGTCTGAATGTATGCCCTCCATGAAAGCAACCACCTGTGCCATCTTTTTGTCGTGGTCTATGAAGGCATTGAGGAGAGCTGTCTGGCCCACACACAGCTGGCGCAAAAGGTCCACAGACTCAGCACTGATGGCAGCAGGTGGGACAGGGGCAGCGGTGCCTGGGGTGAAGGACACTCTTACCTTCTTACTGGTGCGAACATGGGCAGCACTAGTGGAAGTAGCTGGGAGGGTGGGCACTGTATGCTGTGTGGTGGAGGAGGAGACAGAGGCCCCGTTCCCTGTACCCGCCAACATGGATGCGTCACCACTGGTGTCAGACGACAATGAACTTTGCGTCTCTGGCTGTGATTCCTCCAGCAGACTCCTGTCCCCCTCCGAGGTGCTGGTCACATCTGTGTCACTGTGCTCGGGTGCAGCTGTTGTGCTTGATGCCTCACCACTGGTGTTCGTCCCCTGTCCTTCCTTGCCCACGGGAGATGCTGCATGAGAGAGAGATGTAGGGTCAGTTCATTGGCATCAACAGAACAAACATATGCCAGCAAAGCATCACTGAAGATGATGAAAACTACATGTTGCACACCACCCTGTGCAATAACATAGTGCGACCTCAATTTTTAACTCGAACAGTGCGTGTCAACAAGCAAACCAGGCCTAAGTGAGCCATTTGATGACCACACAGCACAATATTCTGCCGGTGGCTCCGTTCAACCAGACACACAAATAGCTCTGAGCACACCTAGGGCCCTGATGGGGGCAAGGATGAACCCCACAACATGTTGCCACTGTCAGATCTGAATGGAGCAGAAGGTGACAACACAGATACAAACTCCAACATAACATTCCACAATGGCCATGAGCTCATGCCATCCACCATGTTGTACTTTGGAGCATAACTACTGCTGGACATTGGTGTCAGATGTCTAAGCCTCACAAATCTGAGGTCAGGCAATGCACGAATTGATGAAAGCACTCTCAGATTAGGAACTACGCCGTTCCTTTCAATGTGACTTACCAGACTACCCCAATGCAGACGATACCTGAAACCCACGACTCAGAATGCGATTTAAATGCCCAGTACTCAAAGTACATTAGGAAGTACAGGTAGGCAAATGCATGACAGCTACACCCAGCGCATAAGCCACTTACAAGCCACTGCATCACACTACCAACATCACATAGCCCAGTGCCGGCACAGGCTGTGTACACATGCAGCCACTCATAGCAAAAGTCACCCTTCCCAGAATACTCACACCTAGATTGCTGCTGATGCTCCTTCAAACGTGCATCCAGCTCAGGCTGTGTAAGGGCCAAGATGCGAGCCATTAGTGGTGTCATGCTGCGCCGCGCCAACCTGCCAGTCCGCGGGATCAGCCCCAGTGTCATCTCAGCCACGTTCTTGCTCAGCCGACAGATGTCATCCCAACTCTTGTGACAGTCGGTGCGCCGTCGGTTTGAGACAACCAGAGCCCAAACCTTGCATGCAATGGCCCTCCACACGGCCTTACGCTGGTGTACTTTGAGCTGCAGGCATGGGAGACAAGATGGGGAAAACATCAGTGACAGTGTTGTGAACCAATATCTTTCAGTACAGTAGCATGATACTGACTCATCCAAAATCCACACATATGTCTAACAGAGACAAGAGTGCGTCACACAAGGTACATCAGCATGGGGGAACCACACATAAATGCATGCAGGTGTGAGGGTGGACACAGTACCTGCCCATCTCATACACATGCAGGATACAAGCACATAAAGCCATGTGTAGTCTGCCCACATCTACAGTTCATTTTTAGGTAGAGCAAGACATACAGTACATATCAACATATGTTTGGGGTAGACTCACTGTGTCCAACACTGCACAGCCCTCAATATCCTTGCCCTGTGAATAGCTCAGTGTGTCATGGATGTCACATTGAGGGGCAGGATCCCATAAACCCACACCCTTCTCACAAGCCCTGTCGTGTGCAATCTACAGGGCTGAGATGGCTCATTTGTGGAGAGTAAGGAAAAAAAGACATGTAACACTCTGTACATTCAGTGATGTGTCCTTGTCAGATTGGGCGGTGACTGTGCAGGCCAGGTGGGCTCACACTGAGAAGGCCAACAGGGACCCACACAACCATTCACACAAGCAATCACTGTCCTGACTCCTGCATTACCAACTTGCTGCGTCACTGTCTGGCTGACAAGACAATACATGTCCCTCAAATCTTGATGTTCAGGCAGGGAAACGTGTGAAATAGGCTACACACCCCTTCACCCTGGAGGATGCATGCTAGGCAGTGCATAACAAAACCCCACACTCTCAGGCACATACTGCAGCAGCTCAACTTCATGTGTGCCTCCCCTGCACTCTCACTCACACTGTTGAAGACTTACCATGACATTTGGGGCACCATATAGCCTTGGATACTGTGTGAGCACCTCGTCCACCAGGACCTCCAGCTCCTCGCTGGTGAAGGGACTGGCCCGGATCTTCTCAGTCCTCGCCATCACTGTGGGCAGGTGACAGCAGCAGCAGGTGAGGGGTCTCTTGCAGGATGCTCTGGAAGCTGTGGAAATGTGAGGCTCTCACCCACACATATATAGCCCCCTAGAGCAGTTTCAGTGGTTCCAAGCAGCTGCAATTGGTGTTCCAGATCAGCCTTTTTCAAATGCATCCAAAGATCGGCTCCGCGGTGGCGCAGCACGCTTACCGCGATTTTCAAAATTGCGGTTCCCTTTGGCTGTAGGGACACGGTCCATGGCGGTGACACACCGCAGGGGCCAGGCTGGCGCTACTGCAGTGGTGCATCTTTCAATTGCATCCAATGACCGGCCCCGCAGTGGCGGAGCACACCTACCGAGATTTTCAAAATTGCATTAGTCTACCACGATTGCAGTGCCCATTGGCTACAAGGGCATGGTCCATGGCGGTGACACACCTCAGGGGCCTGGCGGTAGCTACCGCGATTTGGGTGCCATACATTGATATGTGTGACCATCATTTGGGAGGAGGAGCATGCCAACTGCCATTTGAGCATGTGTACATGCCTATCACTACCGCGATTGTGTCTTGGGCTTTGCTGGTGACACCGCTGCTACCAGGCGGTAGCTACCGCGATTTGGGTGCCATACATTGATATGTGTGACCATCATTTGAGTGGCGGAGCATACCAACTGCCATTTGAGCATGTGTATATGCCTATCACTACCGCGATTGCATTTTGGGCATTGGCGGTGACACACCGCTGCTGCCAGGCGATAGCTACCACGATTTGGGTGCCATACATTGATATGTGTGACCGTCATTTGGGTGGCGGAGCACTTTGACAGCACCTATGGACACATCATACTCTGTCAATGGCCAATGGGCAGTCCTCAGCAGTGCACAGTGGCCACATGATTAATGGCACATCATTGTGCTCACAATGTCACATTTAACCCACTGCTGACTACATATGCCATGTTTGTGTATGTGATTTTGTACATTGGCATGTACTCCCTCACATGCCACTTGTGATATTGATGGGCATGTACACAAAACAGTGTTGTTATGGACTCTCCAATATGTGCACACGTCAATGTATGGAAGTGCTGTGAAACTCACAGTGATGTATGTCTTAATGAACAATGTGCATATTTGATTGTCTTCTTTTCCTGGATCATGGACACGTGTTGTTTACGCTCAGCCTGTGGTCATTGTGTTGTTGATGTGTGCCTTGTTCAACTTACGCCTTATGGTGTGTCAGGTACAGCAGCTAGGTATTAGACAGTAGTGTTGCAGTTTTACACATATGCGGATGAAATGCTCTCAGGCGTGCTCATGCTAAATATGGCCATATCCCTACGTGCATTCCCATAGTCAGATGTTGTTTCGAAGGTACTAGTTGTGTGAAAGGGGACAAGTGTACGAGTAGTGTAGCTGAAGGTGTCCTTACATGTGAGCTGCTCTGTAACTCAATTGTGATGACAGTCATTGTTGGCATTGTGTCAGTCAAAACGTAAGATGTTTTGCACATCTCATGGTGTATTGCATTGACATGTGTCTGCTTTCATCTCAACTAGGAGACTAAATCTGTATCGTCCCTTTACAGTGCTGGCAGACATGGAGAATGAGGAGATCATCCGGAAATTCCATCTGCATAGAACCACCCTACAGAACATATGTGCTATGTTGGAGGCCCACCTGCAGCCTTGCAGGACATATCCAACAACTTTCACACCAACGTCTAAGGTGATGGCGGCCCTGCTTTTTTTTGCTACTGGATCATTCCAGAACACAGTGGCCAGCGCAGGTGGGATGTCGCAACCTATGTTCAGCATGGTGCTGCGTGATGTCCTGTCCGCTATGATGATCTACAAGGACAGATATATCTATTTCCCCAGGGGGCCTGAATTGGCAGTTGTGAAAGGAGGTTTTTATGTCCTTGGACACATCCCCCATGTTGTTGGTGCCATTGATTGCACCCATGTTGGGCTTGTTCCACCACAGGCACGTTAGCACATCTTTGGAATCGTGAACACTTCCATTCCATAAATGTGTACGTGGTGTGCCAGGTGGATATGATCATCTCTCACGTGTGTGCCAAATTTCCAGGCTCAGCCCATGACTCATACATCATGCATAACAGCATTGTACCACAGCTGATGGCTAATCTGCTTCCTGAGCATGCATGGATTGTGGGTGAATATGCTGAATCAATTAGCGTGCTGTGTGTGTAACATGCTGTCCTCTGCCACAGTTGTATTAAAAAGTAGGTCTGTGTATCTCACACCTAGGTGACTCTGCGTTTCCCAACCGTCCTTGGTTGCTGAGCCCACTGCTGAATCCCCGGACACCAGCTGATGTCCGCTACAATGATGCCCATGGGAGGAACCCGTCGTGTGGTGGAGCGTACTTATGGTCTCCTCAAGTCACGGTTTTGCTGCCTGGACATGACCGGAGGTGCCTTGATGTACTCACCCAGAAAGATGTGTCAGATCGTTGTCGCATGCTGCATGCTCCATAACCTGGCCTTGCACAAGGAGATCCCACTGCTCCTGGACGGTGATGAGAAGCCGAGGCCTCCGCCTGCAAACCAACCTATGTCCAGTGACTAGGATAGGGGAGAGGAGGAAGGTGTCGACCTGCAACAACAGCTCATCAACCGCTACTTCACTTGAAGGTGAGTGGCAATGTACAATGGGGCCATTGTCTTCTGATGGGTTGTTGTTGAAAAGGCCGATTTGAGCTTTGTGACTGCAGCATGTGGTTGACTCAGTGCTGGCTGCCATTGTTTAGGGTACAGGGTAGTTATGCACAGCTACAGTATGTCTATGTCGGTACTGTTGCTCATTGTAATGCATGCAGATTGGAGTACCTTAATGACAAGTGTTGTGTGTTGGCTGTGATGCCACCGCCTGACTAGTGACTATTGTTCTGTTGTGTTTTCCTAGGTCCCTTCAGCCTCTCCTTGCCTAGGGACAATACGTGCTCCTGTGACATAGTAATCATGGTGAACATTGCATATACTGTGATAAAAATGGAGCAGACACAACGACAATCGTGTGTAAGGAGTGTTTATTTACAATGGGTATATGTGACAGGGGAGTGAATATTTACAGTATTGTGAAGGGTGGAGCAATGATTTGTCAGTGATGGTAGATGAGACAATTGATTCCTCACCACATTGATGTGGTGACCCAATCCAACAGACAGATACCATTGATATGGCTGTGTGGAGAAGGACAGTTGACAGAGTCAATGGCAGGGTGAAGAGTTGTGGCATCATGGCTGGCTCCTTGGATGGCGTTTGGCAGGTGCTTTGCCACGGGTTACTCCCAAGGATTTCTTCGTACGGCCCCTTGGTTTTTTGGCAGGGGGGCCACAGCTGCTGGGCCAGTGGGGTATGAGGAGTTACCCCTCTACGTATCCGTAAGGGAGGAGGGTGAACTGGCATCCTGCATGACAAGGAGGGAGGTAGAGGCGTTGTCTGTGCCTCAGGCCTGACCCTCAGTACCGCCACTAGCTGGGCCAAGATGTCTACGATTTGGCCTATGCAGTTTTCTATGGACCTCAGCAGCTATTGGAGCTCACGGGCAGCTTGATGAGCCTGGCCCATTTGTCCCTGGACCTATTCATAAGCCCCAAGGACTCTGGTGATGTTTGCCAGGGCTTCGGTCCCACGGTCCTGTTGTCTTTGACGCGTTCTTGGCCTTCCACCTACCCTGCTGTCACGGACCTGTTGCCGCACCAATGTATGCACACGCCTACTCTCCCTTCCCTCCACAGTTGTAGGTGTGGTGTGGTCATCCTCTGGGGCAGTGCGAGTGTTGCAGCCAGCACTGGTGGTGCTGGTGCTGCTGGCGATGGTGGTGGGGGCCGCATAGTTCGTTTCAGGAGGGATCAGCGTTGTTGTTGCTGAGGGGGCGGTTGGCAGTGGTGTCCTGGGAGCTGTTGCGCCATGGCATACCAGATGGGCCAGCTTGGAGCTCAAAATCCTGGGAGTCTTCATCAGAGAGTCCATGTTCCGGGGGAGGAGACTGGCTCTGCAGGTTGGTGATGTCGTCCTCTGCAGTCAGTTCTTGGTCACCTGTGGGACAGAAGGGAGATGGTCATGGACGTGCACCCCTCAAGCTTGCTGTTCAATGTCTCTTATTTACAGGTTATGCAACACACATTTAACTATTTCACACATTGTATATCTGCACAGTGATGTACATCATGACATGATGTGGGTGTACATACATTATTTTTTACTGGTGTGACATGCCAATGGATACTAGGCCCCACGTGCAGATTTTAGGATTACGATGAAAGGTTGTCATCTGACAACTGGCGGATATACAACTTGATGAGAAGCATCTTTGCTGATTACTCTGACTGGCATCTGCACATGAACTAGCCATTGTCATCTCATGCATACCTTTTTCCTGTCCTGTGCTTTGATTTCTTTGTTCAACAGACCATGCTTGTTTGCTTTTCTTATGGTCCTTCATGCTGAGCCCCCATGTAAGTTACAGAGAGCATTTGTTGCTGTGCATGTTTGAGCCCTGATGTGCTTCAACCTGCGATTTGGAGAGTCACACTTCTGTTGCTGTGACAGTTACATACGCTTAGCTGTCTGCACACTGTAAATTGGGATGTAACTGTGTCAGTGTTTGTGTTTTGTGGGGCCTTGTGTTGTCATATGTCTCCATGCTTTTCTTGATGAATGCTGGGGTGCATGCACTCTCTGCTTACCTGTCCTGTTGTCACATCGTGGTGGACTTTCTGGTACATGCTACTGGGTGTGGTGGAGTGCCCCGTCCTGCTCAGGGGTGGGACAGGGGTGCCTGGTGGGATTTGTGGTGCAGGCCTCACACCTGCCACATGCTTCTGGGTGGGAGGAAGTGCTCCATCTTGAAGAGCTGGGGATCAAGGGGGCATGGTGGGAGTTGTTGTGCAGGCCTCCCACCCACAGACAGAACAACCTTGGTAAATGTCTGTCTACCTGTGTTTGTTTGTAGGGATCTAATGGCTGCCACATGCATCTGGCTGAGAGGGAGTGCTCCATCCTGCTCACGGGTGGGACAGGGGTGCCTGGTGGGAGTTGTAGCGCAGGCCTCCCACCCCAAGCAGCCCTCCCTGTGAAGATGGCTACCTACCTGTGAGTTTGTTTGATGAGATACAATGGCTGCCACATGCCTCTGGGTGGGAGGGAGTGCTCCATCCTGCTCAGGGGTGGGACAGGGGTGCCTGGTGGGAGTTGTGGTGCCGGTTGCCTGGACACATGCCACCCTGTAAATGTTGTGTGGCTTTGGTGTGAATCAGATGGAGTGAATGTTACATCTGTGAGACCTGTGTTGGGTATTGTGGTGCAGAAGGATGGACTTGGGCCTAGGATGTGTAGCTTTGTAGTTGTGCAAGACAGTACATAGCAGTGTGATGGTATACATTTGTTTGTACTTACCAGCCTGCACTCCCCCAGCTATTCCTGTGAGACTCTCTGGATGCAGTATGGAAAGCAAGTTCTCCTCCCATGAAGTGAATGGTTTTAGTGGAATGGGAGGGCCGCAGCCAGTCCTCTGAGCCACTTCACAGTTCTTGCTCCTCTTCTTCATGACTGTCTTCAGGTCATGCCACTGCTTCATGATTTCATTTCTGTTGTGTGGGGTGGTCCCTACTGCACTGACCTTGTCAACTATCCTTGCCCACATTTGATTTCTGGTGGCTAATGGTGTCTGTTGGACCAGGTTACCTAACAATTGTGGTTCAACTCTGATTATCTCATCTACCATAACCTTCAACTCGCTCTCTGTGAAATTTGGGCATTTTCTGTGGTGCCATGGTGTGTGATGTGCCAGTGGGTTAGAGGTGCAGGTGTGGAAGTGGTGGTTGTGGTGGTGATGTGTGTGTGTGGTGTGATGATTTGCCTCTCCTTTCAGCTGTTGAGTTTGTCCCCTCACTTCTGGAGTTTTGCTAAGGATTGTGGTCAGGGAAGGGGCTGGTTTTATACTCTGCTATGTGGGTGTTTCTAAATGGGGTATTGCTGTTAGGTGTGTTGTGTGGGTTGTCCTGGTATTTGTACTTTTTGATTTTGCCAACCATGGGGGTGTGTTTTTGGGATGTGTTAGGTGTTTTGGGGGGCAGGACTAGTTTGCTGTGTGCACTTGGTGGCCTTGTGTATTTTCATTTCGCCCGCCATTTTTTCACAGAGCGTCCGCAGCGGTGGCTAAGCGGCAGCCCTTCCGCCGTCCCTGTTTTCGACCGCGGCGGTCGGAAACAGCGGCACATACCGCGGTCACATTGGGGATATCCTAATTTTCCGGCCAGTGTCTCCGCTGTCCTGGTGGTGGGTTGGTGTGTTTCCGCTGCGAATCCCACCGGCACGGACGAGTTTTCGCCTTTGCACACATGAAAAGCATACACTTGGAGAAGGACCCTTCCAGGGAGAAGAGCAATGCGGTTCCTATGATGTAGATCTACCATCTACGCACTAAGGTATGAGGTCTGCTGACAAAGCCCAGAGATCTTCTATAATAATACTAATTCCTAGCAAGGGGAGGGAGGTTAGGCTGAACTCTCTTTTCTCTATTCATTATGACATCTCCCTTCATGATACATGGCCTTGTTATTATGCTGACAATATTTTTAATATGCATTTTTCTGCTTGTTGTGGCACGTATACTGCACAATAGAGCACAATAACTTAAATAACTATTCTAAACTATTTTGTGTCTCTGTCAGACTTTACTGTGGACAAAAACAAGAGTGCAAGCGAAAGGGTTTTGCCTCGTTACAGCAATTTCTGAGAGAGTCGGGAGTGTTGTATTCTGGAGTGTCCAATCATTTGCTTCTCTGTGAGTTTGTAGGAGAGCGAGTGAGACACTATAGCTAGTCAGTCCTGGGCTCCTGGGCACTAAGGTAATGGGAAGGCTTAGCCCCAATACACCGAGGTCCCACAATCCTGCGCATAGTTCTGTGTATGTGCAGAATCCCTGCCACAGATTCCTGTATATATATATGTAATTCTTAGTCAGATGTGAAAATATTGTTTCCCTTTTTTCTCCACAGTGCTCTGACACAAACTTTTCATTGAGCGTCTATTTACTGCTGTGCTTCACTCTCCTCCCCTCTTTCTTATCAGTCCAATACTGTCTCCCTACCGTGCGCTGTCTCTTCAAGACATCCTGTATGCACTCTGGGCTTACAGCCCGCCCATAGTCATTTTATCCATCCCTTCAAATGCCATTAAAAAATGCTTGCTTGCTAGTGTTTAAGCCTACCCCTCCTTTATGTGCTTGGTTTCCTCCCACAGAGCACTGCCCAATTACTGTGAACATTACTCTTCTGTGTTTATATGTTCATTTGGGTAGCTATTTCTTTCTTTGATTCCTGCATGTGTCACTGTTTGCCCGTCACCGATGGTTCAGCTTCAGTGCCATTCACTTAATCTCCCCATCCCGTTCAAATACCGAGATGAAATCTTTGACGCTTCAGACTCTTTTTGAGGGTACCTATTTAATTTTCTCCAAATTCAAAGTGCAAGGATTTCCCCCTAACTCTTTCAGCTTCGCTGCTTTTTGCTTTAGTGAGCCTCGGTCACCAGACCTTCAGCAGCACCGTTAAGGACAAGGCATTGGCAACTTCAGTCGGATTTTCTCTGATGCTTGTTTATATCATGTGAACTCAAGTGACCCACAGTGGTCGGAGTACTTTACATGAGCACTAGTAACATTCCAGAAGGCCAGATTAATTTTTGAGAGCATTTTTATAGAGTGCAAACTCGACTGACCAGAAGGTACTGGAGAGCTTTACAAAAGTGCTAGTTACATTGCACAAGGCCAGGTTATTTTTTTTTTGTTTTTAGATGTGCGTAGATTAAGGCCAAGTTGTATGAAGCCATTCAGCATTTTTTAACAGGCCGAATCACTATTTCGGCCCATTAAGTAATTCTAAATGGCCTTTTCAGATGTTCAGAGGGACAAAAACGGTTGCAATTTTCTATTTCTTCCCGGTAGAAGCCGCAAATTGTGATCATGATTTAAGAATCACAAATAGGAATTAGCTACATGTGATTCCTAAAGCACATGTATTTAGCATTTCCCAAATGCAAATCAGGCATTTAGGCAATACTATTACCACTGACTTCAAGTTGATGGTAACCATGCACAAAATTTAAAAATCCATTTAAAACCTGAAGCGCACATATGCCCCTGGGGCATATGTGCAATTACATGTGCACTAAGAAATTTTAGATGCCTCCAAGGGCCCTTAAGCCCAGAGGCACCCTTGGCTTTGCATTTATCAAATTGCGATATCTTATTAGGAAATCGCAATTTAGGAAGTGCAAACCTTTTCCTATTTTGCCCATAGGCCAGAATGGCATTTTCATTTTGCAATTCCCTATTAGTGATTCCTAATTTTTAGGAATTGCTATTAGAGAATCACAAATTTAGTAGATATCCTTTTGCATTTCTTAAATAGCAATTCCTACGGAGTCGCTATTTAAGAAATGTAAATGGGAAGCTTTGTATATTGGGCCTCAGTGATGCCAACACCGTCGTCACTGTTTATTGATTATTTCCCCTCTACCTGACAAGTGGGAGCATTTTGTTGCTGTTGTTACATCCAGTGCTCCTATACCCAGGGGACTGGTTTCATACACTGTGCAATACTCTAGTGATGCAGTTGCACACAGAATGTTATAGTGCTGTTGACTTGCATTGAGGCACTTGTCTTTCTGTCTGTGTGTAAAAAAGCCTTGGAATGTGTCCATAAATGTTTCCTGAGGCAAGCATTCATTCCTGAATCAGACAGCATGGCCTAGTGTATAGTAATTGTATAGCTGTTCAATCCCTGGTGGCACAGACCCATGATAATGTGCTGCATGGCTAAACACTTCTAAGGTCCCAAAGGCGAGACCTATGGGCCATGCCAATGCTTGTTGGATTTGCCAGCAAGACTGCTCAGTGGGTGAACACTCACTAGAGACATGCTACAATCAGCAGTCATAATAATTCCTATTTCTAAAGCACTAACATATCACCCCCTTAAAGGTTTCAAGGAGCTGGGGGCCGCCAACAAGATTAAGTGAGCTATTGCCCAGTCACAGGATGTTGAGCTGCCTCCGGTACCGGGGATCAAACCCTAAACCCCGTGCTTCAGAGTCAGCCACTCTGGCACTGTGCCACACCTCTCCCTTCCACATCCACACAAAGACATTTTCCTTCTCATTCAACGAAGGTTATTTTCTAATACATTTAACCTTATCGATGCTCAGGGCGGCTCCCAGCTGTCATGAGTCACGGTAGTCGTGTGCTCATGACGGCCGGGAACCATCCGACCGTTGCCGCTCCGCCCACACCTGGCTAATTCCCCGCCTGTGTGGGTGAATTAATTAGTGGGCAGAGTTCAGACAGCTCCCGGCCGTCATGAGCACACGCCCACCGTGATTTATGACTGCCCGGAGCCATCCTGGGTACCTGAGCGTCACGCCCAGCCCCGCCCCCCCTCGCATCACAGCGGAATTTGCCACGCGTGGAAGGGGTTAAAATGAGTAACAGGCATCTCTTGTCTTTACAATAACAATACAAATAACTTTGAAATGGCAGCAGTATGGTACAAAGCACTAGATGAAAACTAAATATCATTATTATTGTTATCAATGTTATAATTATTGAAAGCTAAATAAGCATAGTAATTACTGTGCTGTGGAGACCAGTTCTGGTGATAGTGTTGTAACCATATTCAGTAACTGAGATAATAACACAACACTTCTGTTTAACATCTGGAAAACAATTGCATCTTGTAGCTTCTTCTGCAGCCTGGGTACTTGCCAATGACTATGTCACACATGGAGCTTAGTATTACACGTCTTCATTCTGCTGCGTTCAACTGTAAACTCAACATTCTAAAATGATCATTCATGGCACAGTGCTCTGACACCTATGTCACATCTCTACGGAGTCCAATAGGAGCCAATGAGATCCATCATAAAATATTGCAAAACACTACATCCGACCCTCTGTTCAATTTAAAATTAGTTTTTTTGATAATTCAGTGTATATATATATATATATATATATATATATATATATTACCTACTGGCGGTCGCCAGTAGGTAGTTATAGTTAGGACCACGTTTCCATAGGAAAACCTCAACATTCTATTTTGAATAACTTTGGCGCCGGTCGACGAATCCTCGCGAATTTCTCAAAATAGGTGGGGCGCTACGCTCCGCTCCTACCCTGAAAGTCTCGGGGGGATTCGTCAAGCGGGGGCTGAGATAAAAGGGGGGTCCCAAAATGCGTTTTTCCCATGCATTTTTCCATAGGACCTTTAGAACGAGCTACGGCCCGAACGGCTGAACAGAATTACTAGAAATTTGGCAGAGAGGTAGTCCCTAGGTCAAGGAAGTGCCTTTTGTAGGTTTGGTGTAAATCTGTTCAGTAGATTCTGAGAAAATAGCCTTTAAATCAATATATATATCTGAGCCCGCTTACGGTACGCTTACCGTACGCTTACCGTACGCTTACCGTAAGCTTACGTTGGCGTGCGCGAGCGCGATTCTGATTGGCTCTTAGATCTTAGTAAACATTCGAATCGGCCGAAACCAGGAAGCGGCGTCCGCCATTTTGTCTCTCGCACTGAGTGTTGTTTATCAAACATGATGGCCAAAAACATGTTACGGGGCTGTTTTGACAACTCCCTCCCACATAGTCATGTTGAGGGAGTCCCCAAACATCCCCCAAGAGCAAAAACGGTTTTATTTTTTTTTCGGCAATTTCGCGGGGTACGCTTACCGTACGCTTACCGTACGCTTACCGTAAGCTTACCGTACGCTTACGGTAAAAAAATAAAAATAAAAAAAACACTATCCACACTTACCCCACCCCCTGTGCTTTTGGTGGCCGCAGGCCACCAAATGTGCAGGGCTTATTAATAGAGAAAAAAAACGTAATTTTGGCAACATGAAATTATAAAATCGAAATAAAAAAAACACTATCCACATTGACCTCACCCCCTGTGCTTTTGGTGGCCGAAGGCCACCAAATGTACAGGGCTTATTAAAGTTGATAAAAACCGTGCACGGAACGAACTGCGTTAAGTGGGCGCGCACGCCACAAATGGCGTAAAGTAACTTAGCATTTAAAAAACCGTACAAATTCACTGAAAAAACCATAGGTTTCACACACGTTATAGTTAGGAAATAGCATTTAAAAAACCTTGCTAATTCACTGAAAAAACCATAGGTTTCACACATGTTATAGTTAGCTGGACATTTTACTGATAAAAAACCAATGAAATTCCCCCGTTATAGTTACTGTAGGCAACTATAACTCACGCGACCGTAATCCTCTGCTGATGACATATGTGTCTTTATGAAAAAAAAATATTTGTAATATATGTATAGCTAAAATTTAATGGAAGAAGATATGGGCAAATAAGTGTCTAAATACAGTATTAGCATCAGCAGAGGATTGCGGTCGCGTGAGTTATAGTTGCCTACAGTAACTATAACGGGGGAATTTCATTGGTTTTTTATCAGTAAAATGTCCAGCTAACTATAACATGTGTGAAACCTATGGTTTTTTCAGTGAATATATATATATATATATTCCCAAACCGCAACTCTCCTGGCCTCGGAGTTGCTTTAAAGTAACGAGCGCACTCTGGTGCGAACGTTTGCAACTAGGAAGTGTTGGCACCCATTTTGTGATTCCGTTGAAACGAGTAAGGGGGAAAAAGGGCAAAAAGGGTAGGAAACAGGAGGATAGGAGCACTGTAACCTCTGTGGGGGAGTGCGAAGCGAAGTAGTCACTCCTACCAGACTGAAAGTGCGGTGTTGCTCAGAGTGACATGGTGCTGAGATGAGATGCTGCTACACTCTGGTATGAAACCGAAAGCCTAAACCGTGAGGTCATTGCTGTAAAGTGATGTGCTCTGGTGTTTGTAGCATACCTGTGGAATTAGTGTTAGTAGGCGTTTATACCATACAGGGAGTGGGAAGCGAACTACTGACCTCTACCGTGAGTTTATACTATACCAGAAGTGGGAAGCGAAGTACTCATGCCTACAGTTGTGAAGACTCGGGGATCAAACCGAGCTCATTGTTGTAAAGTGATGGGCTCTGGGCACTGTAGCATACTGGCCGCTGTAGTATAGGTGTGTAAGTAGTGTTAGTATGCGTTTATTACTATACAGGGAGTGGGAAGTGAACTACTCACCCCTACTGGTCTGAAGACTCGGGGATTAAACCGTGAGGTCACTGTTGTAAAGTGATGTGCTCTGGGCGCTGTAGCATACCTGTGTAAGTAGTGTTAGTTGGCGTTTATACAATACAGGGAGTGGGAAGCGAACTAGTCCCTCCTACCGGTCTCAAGACTCGTGTATGAAACCATGAGCTCATTGCTGTAAAGTCATGTGCTCTGTGTAGTATTCCAATGTAAGTCATAGTACAATATTAGTATGTTATGCTACTAGAATGTAAGTATGTAATGTTAGAATGTAGGGCTATCATGCAGGGAATCTTGGGGAGTTTGTACACGGTGCTGGAGAAGATGGTTGCCTTGCTGTCTGCTCCTGTTCGTGGCTGTTTAAGCCGTCTTCTTTTCCTGCAATAAATCTACTTATCGGATCCACTGCTGTCTTCCTCTTCACTACATAAATTTGGCGATGAGCGGGAGAAGGTAAAAAGAAGGCACTCACCAAGATTTTGAGCTTGCTTGCATTCTGCTGAAGACCCGTTTTCTTGATGAAGCTGTTTCTATTCATCCCAGGGTCGTCGGCTGATCAAAGTATGTGATCCTACCTCTGCTAGGATTTATATTTTTTGATTTTGGGCTTCCTCTGCCTCTTCACTACACTCTGGTTGCTGTACTACACGTGTGCAAGTAGTGTTAGTATGCGTTTATACTAATTCTGTAGTTATGCATTAACGATTGCATCATGGCCCTATGGAGCGCCACCTCCCAGGCGCAGGTCATAGAATGTCCCAGGGTGTGCATCCGCGGAACATTTGTTTTCTATTACAGGGCGGGAGCATTGCTTCCACCCTGTGATAGTAAATTCTTGTTTGCCTCGTGGAAGCGAGATGAGTAAAACCTTGTATCGCTTCAATAAAGCGGATCCAGATGGTAAAAATGGAGAGAAAAAAAAAATCACGCTGGGTCTCACCCGTTCATTTAAATGAGCCCATTGGTAGGTAATGTTCCGGGGCCAATCCTATTATATGGCGGGGTCTCTGCAGTACTGGGGACCTTAATCTCACATGTAAATTAGGCGCAGGAGGGCACAGAGACGTTTCGCAGACTAGGGGATCGACATCTCCCCGGGTATTGTTTACAAATCGTTCGGGGGGTTCCGAGGCCAACTCAAGACCAGGGATCGGCATCCTCCGGGGCTTTACTTAAATATGCAGGGTGGGCCTCACCAGTCCTTGAAGCCTCGGTGGCCCTAGGCAGTGCCTTATTGGTTCTGAAATCACACGGGCAGTACTCATGGTGTTATAAAGTGATACACGCATAGAACCCTTGCCGTTGTAGAATTGCACAGGTTTAAGTTATGTGATAGTCTGTTGGTTTATATTTGGTAGGTGCACCGCAAAATTACAAATGTTGCCCACATAACCTACTATCAACCGCCGATTTTTACAATCAACTACAGACAAGTGTTGTCAGAAAAAGACCCATACACTCATTTAATCATTGGTAAAAAAATAACTTTATTAAAACACAAATAAATTGAAATGTAACTTTATTTGAACAACAGTAAAACATGAAAGAAGTGGGTGGGACTCCTCCGGAAGCAGCGTACAAAACCTGCAAGAGAAAAAAGAAACACAAGTATGTGTGCCATGTCCAAGAGAACAAGCATTTGCAATGCAATAGGTCTCGCATTAACGCGAGTTTAAGCTATTGGCATTGTAAATGACAATGCCTTTCATTGATGTTTTAAAAACGAAAACAAAAATAAAAGGCATTGTTATTTGAATTGTCAATAGCTCAAACTCACGTAAATGCGAGACCTATTGCATTGCAAATGCTTGTTTATTGCTGGCAGGTCTACGACCAGGAGGGACCAGGCCCACTTAAAGCCCTGCACACTGTATGTTTCAAGCAAGCGCCCTCTGCACGAGACTAAAGGCTCCTTGCCCTTTGACCCAAGGCACCCTGCCCAGTGACACTGGCTCCTGCTCACAGTATGAGGTTCCTATCCCTAAACCTCACCACCATTGGCTTACCGCATGAGACCAGAGGCAGCCTTAAGTCGCGCTCATGAGCTGGCATCAGAAAAGAGGCAATACCAGCAGGCGCCCTTAAGTTCTCGTAAGGCGCCACTTAGGCGCTCTAAAAACTTCAAAATAAATACAATGAAATAACAAGCCCGGGAGTTGTGTGCGCGGGTGCGCGCGCTAAAAGAAAATAAAAAAGGTACGCAAGTGGTGCTCTGAGGCGCTTGAGTGAGTGCGCTGGCGATGAGCGGGTGCGTTATTGCGCATCCTGCTCTTTTTCAAAGCACATACTCATGCTTGTGGCACGTGGCTGCACACTCCTGCAAGCCGTATGCCGCCACAAGCATGAGTATGTGCTTTGTAAAAAGAGCTGCACGATGACTAAAGGTCTCCTATGAAGTGCATGCGCACTGCGTAGGTGAGACCTAAAAAGAAAGATAGTCAGAATGAAAGGAAGAAAGTGAGAATGCTTCAGAGAGTGAGTGGGTGGAAGGGAGAAAGGGAGCGAGAGGCAAAAGAACAGATGTAGGAGTTGACAGAGCGTCGGCCTACTGCACCCAGCCCTCACTGTTCACCTCCCGTCACCCGTGTGTCTGGGACATTGGGGTCCACGAGAAAGAGTGTGGTCCAGCAAGTCTTTCAAATGAAACAGAGATATGAATGAGGCCAGAGATTATATTATTATCTACGGCAACATCACTTGTCTGCACCTGTGCACCCGTCAGAAAGGCCAGAGCATCAGCAGTGGTTGAGCACCTGCTGCGTGTTTTTTCGTGCAACTAACTCAGTGTCTGAAAAGGGAGAAATAATAGAATGGTGGAAACTTCTTAAGGTAAATGAAGGTTTATTTCAAGCTTAAGAGAGAACACGAGTTGAGTGCATCCTTCCTTCTTGAAGTACGATCTACCAACTGTTAGAGGTAATTGTGGTTCAAAGAGGAGTTAGAGTGCACGAGAATACACAAGGGTAAATAATAATATATTATGCCAACGTTCACATACAAAGGAACAGAGCGCATGCTAGAAGGATAATGTCCGCGTGCAATGCAGTTGGGCAAGTCTGTATGCATGTACACTTAGTAATCAACTCACTATTGTGCCCCAAAAGCCAACGCCACATGTCTGTAGGGCAGCGCTGCCCGCTGGCTCAGGCCTACAGTATGGTCCAGCAGGTCCTTAAAATGAGAGAGAGAGATGTGACTGAATGAGGTCAGAGATCACATTATTTCCCACGGCAACATCGCTCGTTTGCACCTGTGCACCCAGGCTGATGCACCCCATCCCTTCCGCCGCACCGCGCTCAATTGCAGCCCCTGTGCACCCAGCCCTCACTGCTCACCTGCATTCATTGGTTTGTGTCCAAACACGATGTCCAGCAGGGTTCACAATTCAGATGTAGTTTTGATTGCCAGGATGATGTACACCTCATGGATCCCTTTTATTTATTGGGCATTGTGATATGAGAGGTGGATGCGGCCATATCACCTGAAGCACTGTGGAAGAACTGGGACATGTGGCGTCGTCATTATCCTATTTATACTTATGCAAAGTGGGCTGGCCTTGAGTATGCCAGGCCAGCGCAGGGGTGTGAATAATTATTCCGGGGACCTGGGCGTTGTTCAGTTCCTGCCTGAGCAGGAAGTGTACTTGTGTGTGTGTCCCTGTTGCAGTTTTGACGTTGCACAATCTGCACTTTACATTAATGTAGCATGTACCGAGAGGGCGGCAACTATCACTGAGATTTTGTCCGAAAATATTGAATGGACAACATCACATGTCGTCGTCAAGCTTGTGGATATGCGCAGACACGCATGTCAATGGTTTGCGGTATTATTGAAAGTGTTGATATCGCGAAGCGCACACATGTGAATGTGCTCGGATGGGGGGAGGATCAGCAGTGAGGCTACGTCATACACAGTGATAATGCTCATTACAGTCAAGCAATGCATGTCAAACGTGAATCTGAAAGTCTCACATGTGACACTACTATACTGGTAAAGCCTGACAATAGAGCATACTGCAACACAAATCTACACATTACTCTTTACTGTTTGTCACATGTGATCTAGGATGTGCACTCTGCCCATGGCTGCTGATACCCCTTCGAGCCACCAATACCCAGGCCGAAAGGCAGCACAATAATGCACGCGCGCACACACACACACACCAGGGGCATCGTGTAACACACATTTATTTTTTGATGTAACGTTTCAGATGCATGGCTGTCACACGTGGAAGGCTACTGTACAGAGCATGATTATTGATCAAGATGATCGTTGCATGTTGTGTGTACTATAAGATATGTGTACACAGCAAAAAAGTTTTCAAAAAAGCTCTGAAAGCAGAAGAGGTGTCTCTTCAAACGGTGCAGAGAGAATGACTAAAATGGGTGGGGTCCTCTAACTGTTACAATGGGAGATGTTATGAACCAATCAAAAGCTTTTTTTTTTAAAGGTCTCATGGCAAGCGTGCAACGAGCGCGCAAGGAGGCCGCACCCGACGCGATTTTGAGCAAATATATTTACTAGAATATAAGTTTATTACAGTTAGAAATATACAAATGTGGAAAATATTTTAGATTATCGCTTGCGCTCATGTACATTTTAAACTTATTTAGATATAGTTTTGAGACATAAAAAAAAAAAAGGAGGGAATGGCGTACCCGGTGCGATGCTATACATCTATGACGTAACACAGGGCCTGGCAGCGTGCACTCGTCGCATACGGAATGCGCATTTGTCGCGACCCTATACGTAGATGATGTAACGCGTGTATTGGTACCGCGCAGCCGTCACATACCAAAGTAGGAGCTGGCACGACCTTATACGTATACGATGCTAGGCAGGACACAGTGCTACGAAGCCGGATACGAAATGCGCATCCTTAACGACTTTCAAAATATCGCGGATAAGATTTGCTTGGTGATGGAGCTTGGTACACTACCGGTACATATACACATACTTTTTGGGGAAGATATAAAAAATTACATATTTTTCAAATCTAAAAAAAAGGATAATAGAGTTGCAAAATATTACAAAAAAAATAGAGGTTTTATAAATATTAAAATATGAAATTAACATTTAAAAAACCTTTGAAATTCAATGAAAAAAACATAGGTTTCAAGGACATTATAGTTAGTTGAAAATTCACCTGTTATAGTTAGTTGAGCTAACTATAACTTGCGCGGCCGCAATGCACTGGTGATGACAACACATAATAATACGTAATGTTTTTTAAAATCATTTACAATACAAATGGCTCTAACTTTCACAAATGCGAGACCGATTGCATTGCAAATGCTTGTTATCTGTGTATTGGGCTTCCCTGTGGGAGGGAAGTTGTTCAATACTCTGGCTGTTGAAACCAATCTGTTTAATACAAGGTTTGGAGTTATATAAACGCATGTATTGCTAGCATCAGAGTAATATCAGCATACATTTCAAATTAGATAGTGAACGTGACGTGTATTTGCTTCAATTAGGAGCTCTGTGTGTGGCGAGGAGCGCGGTTTTTTATTTGTCCGTAAACCGTTCGGACAAATCCTGTATCGATCAAAAAAGTATTCCGATAGAACGCGCATTCTGTAAACTTACCTGTGTGCAGTAACGTCTTTTGGGAGATTAAGGGGGAGGGGGGGCAAGCCGACACCAGACCACTTTCTTGTGTGTGAAAAAGGCCGCTTTATTGAAACAGGTGCATATCACAATTTAATTCCTTCGCCACTGCCTTACAAAACTAAACCTCACTATACACAAATTTCCTGACCCCTTCTTTCTTCCCCCACCCCTACGATCCCCACATCAGTTCCCCCATCCCCCAAAATACAACATAACATTCCATAACCAACATATAACCCAATCCTACACCATGTATCCTTTCTAACTCCTAAACTCCCCTGACCGTAACCCCTACCTGCCTTTGTGCAACTGTAACTAGCCAACCTCTAATCTAAACTTATCCAACCTGGTTACCCTTTCCCTGTTCCTGCTCCCAAACTACCAAACCTATAACAACAAACTCTAGCCAATCCCGGCCAACTGTCAACCACCCGGCCTGCACCTGCTCCAAGCGACAATACATAAAACTGCCCCTATGTACCTGTTCCAACAAATGCTTCCCACCAAATTGTTACCAACTCAAACTCTTATCCCCTTCAAAAAAGGGTGCCACTGCAAACCCCCTAGCAATTAGGGTGGGAGGGCGGGAACAAAAATGTTCTACCTCTACTAGCGCTCCCAGCCACCAGGTCACCAAACCTAAAATGGTGCCTGGGAAAGCGCGAAAATGGCATTTATACCCCTTGGGCTATATTTACAAAATTGGGCTACATTTGGGCTATCCAAGAAGGCAATACTCCTGCCCCCCCCAACCATTCTGCGGGCCAGGGTTCTGCGCACCACCTCCCCTGCCAGTACAGCCCAAATCCCTTGCTCCCCGCTGCATCCGAGAAAACCTGCACATCCCACACCATGTCCACTTCCCTCATCAAAGGCACCCCGTTGAACTGATGCAAGAAAAACTGCCACATACTCAAGTCCTCCCTCACCCCAGCTGACAGACGAACATGATGGTGTGGGGGCCTCTGCCCCTCCAACGCTTGCCCCAGTCGCCTACAGAAGGTCCGCCCTACTCTGACCACCCTACAGGCAAAATTAAGACGGCCCAGCAATACTTGGATGTCTCTGACCGTCACCTTCTGTCTTGTCAACACACTTGCCAGCAGTACCAACATATTCTGTTTCTTATCCGCCGGCAGGCGTGCCTCCATCAAACCTGAATCCAATTCAATGCCTAAAAAGGCCAATGCCGTGCTGGGCTCATTTGTTTTCTCTGGGGCCAGCGGCACGACCATTTCCCTCATGATCGCACTGAAACTGTCCAGAGCCTTCTGGCAGTCCGTGGAGTCTGAGGTGCCAACAAAAAAGAAGTCATCCAGGTAGTGCGTCCCTCCTTGGTGACCCGTCCGTTCCATAAACAACCACTGTAGGAACGTACTGAAACGTTCAAAAAGTGCGCAAGACATGGAGCAGCCCATCGGCAATGCTTTGTCCACGTACCAGTGACCGCCGAATTGTATGCCCAACAGATCCCAGTCATCTGGATGAACTGGCAGCAGCCGGAAAGCTGACTTTACGTCGCACTTTGCCATCTGCGCAGTTGCGCCCGCGGTCACCACCAGTGACATAGCCACGTCAACAGAAGAATAAGATACGGTCGCCGCACTTTCCTCAATGAAGTCATTGACCGACCCTCCTTCTGGCCAAGACAAATGCTATATGAGGCGAAACTGCCCCTGCTCTTTTTTTGGCACCACACCAATGGGTGACACAATCAAATTAGGTAATGGCCAATCCTGAAAGGGGCCCGCCATGCGGCCCTCCTGCACTTCTTTATCCAATTTTGCTTGCACCACCTGTGGGTGCTCCCGCGCTGATCTCAAATTGTCTGCCCATCGCCGCACTCTTGGGCCCTCGTACCCCAGCCTGACACCCTCCAAAAACCCCAACCTTAAACGCTCCGCAGCCTCCCTCTCCGGATACCCCTGCAAGGCCCTCAACAAATTCTCCACGTTAACCGGAGTATGAGCCCTTTGGCCCAGGCCCCTTAGCCCCCCTCCCCCCTCCCGGCTGCTGTGCCTGCTGCTGGCCCCCTGCCTTAAAGGCGCCGGACTGCCACTGCTGACCTGAATGCCACTGCTGGCCTCCTTGCGCCTGGCCCTGGGCCCCCCAACACTTGACCAAAGCATGGCGCTTACCGCATCCTGAGCATTCATGCCGAAAGCGGCAGTACTCTCTTGTACACATTCCTTTATTATAGTCCCAGCACGCACCTTTCTCACCTGCCGTACCCCTGCTTGCTCCCCCCACCCCCCTGCGGGTGGGGCCCCCTTGAAAGGGCTGATACACGAGCGGTAGCCCGCTGCCCGTGAAAATTGTCTTCCCAGACCCTGCTAACCCCATCGTATGCTGCCACAAGTCTGTATCCAGCTCCCCCACTTGGCCTCCGTATCCCAAGCCATGCGTGCCCTGAATTCTTCGTCATATTGGGCACACGCGTAACCACCCCCGGTAAGTTGCGCTTTCCGGATAACGTCCATGTACTTAAACATGGCCACGGACCTCTCTGGGAACTTTTCACAATAAACACTGGCGTATATGAGAAAAGCCGCCGTCCAATTTTCAATCGTTAACGGCACCTTAGCCCGCTTTGCCAACTCAAATTCCTCCTCCTTAGACCCTTCCTTCGCCCGCACTCCCCTGTGCAGGAGTTTGAGCATCTCCACGTATTCCCCTTTCCAGATCCGCTCTTTCGTCGCCAGCATTAAATGCAACCCCAAGGGCTTTGTGACCCCCATATAAGGTAAACGTTTTATCTTCAGCTCCTTGCTTTCCAACTTAGTCTCCCCGTCCCCCGCCTTTGCGTCAACTGACCCCTTCATGTCCGTTGCACTCTTTGCGCCCGCCAAACTCTCTCCCTCTTCTTTACCTGTACCGTCTGTACCCATGGCCACATCCATGACATACGCCCCCTTGCATAACCTCTCCCCAACCCCCCTGCTCCCTCCAACTCCCCCACCCCCACCGATACCATCAGTGGGCGCCCGAGCAAATGCTTATTACCTGGCGCCAATGACTCCGTCCGACGCTCCTCACGGCGTCCTGTCCGCGTGGCCGAGCTGGACTCCTACCTTGATGTCTGACCCGTGGGCCTCGCCGGGCGTCGTGACACCTGTAACAAACTAGCCACAGCATTACTCAGCCCCCCTCCCTGTCATCGTCCACATCACGCAACTCCCCTTCCTCCATGCTCTTCTCCTTATAATCCAGCTCCTCCTGCTCTACACCCCCAGCGCTCCCCGCTGGTGGCGCCGCCTGCCTGCGTGCAAAATAAACATCCTGCGCTGCGTTGTTCCTTCTGCGTTGTCCCCCGGGGCGCTGTGACCCCGTGGGTGTTGGGGCTGGCGAGCCTGTACCGGGCCTACTTGTGCCAGCCGCGCCGTGATCCCTCGCCAGTACAGGATACGCCGCCTGAGGCTCCACCCTCCCTTCTCCTTGGTGCCTTCGAGCCGCTCCCAGCCCTACCAAGTCCGGCACCCCGCGACGGTCAATTTGTCGAGCCACCTCCTGCAAAGAAAAGGAACGGTCTGGTGTGCTGGGCCGACCTCCTTTCTGCCTGCCATCCCATCCCCGCTTGCCTGCCCCCAACGTACGCGCCACCCACGCCCTCCCCACTGCACTCAAATCCGCCACCTCTCCCTCCTCACCGTCCCCATCCTCCCCGTCGCTCCATTCACACGTGCCCGTCCCCCATCCCCGACCGCCCGGCCCTGCCCCCTCATCCCCCCTGCCTGTCCCCCGGACCCCCCCCGCCGCCCCTCCACTCGCCGTGCCAACCGACCCCTGGGCACCTTCCGTCCCCGTACCCCCAAGCCCCTCTGCCGCATCCCGCGGCCCGAGCGCCACACCTATCTCCTCCGCCCAGGACGGAAATATGTCCAGGCCTTCCCAATCCCGCTCGCTCCCTTCCGATTCAAACAGCACAGGGGATTCCCCCCCTGATGCCCCCCCATCTCCTGTCCCGCCAGCGTTGCCCCCAATCCCACCACCTTCCACACTGTTTTGGGCCGGTAACTCCCTGCCAAACGTCGCCTGAAACCACTCCCCCGAGCTAAGCCCCCCCCCCGGCCGCACTCAGAAAACCCCGCTGGCGCTGCTGGTCCAACTCGGTCCTACTCCCCGTTCCTTTATCCTCGTAGTGGCCCCTTTCGTCCACGCTCCGGTCCCACGACCTATGTGCCCCTCCCCTTTTCGCTGCCCGCATCTCCATACCCATGGTTGGTCTACCCTGTGCCCCTACGCATTCCCCCTGGTCTCTCGCCGCCAGGGCAGCGCTCCTCCCCTCCGCGCTGCCCCGTGAAATTCCTGCCGCCGGCTCCTCATGCGCTGCCACACCCCCATCATCCCTGCCTTCCCCGGACCTCCCACGCATCGTCAACGCCTCCAGGGCCGCTCCCCTGACATACGAGCGGCCCTGCCATGATTGCCCACGCGCGCCCGCGCCCTCCCGCTCCTTGGCCGCTCCCTTTACAGCGGAGCGGCCCTCGTCAGATTGCGCCCGCATCGGGGTGACACCCGGCGCCCTCCCCCGCCGAGACGCTCTGCCCCGGCCCACCACCTGACCCGATACCACCCCGCCCGCACCGACGCTCCCCTCTTCCACACACACAGGGGCCGCGCTCCTCGCATACGCGTGGCCCCCGCCACTCACCATAATGCCGCCAACGCTCCTGGGGGGCGAACATACCGCGACGGCGGCCGCCACCCCAGCAGACGTGCACCTCACGGGCCGCACATTCGTCGGAGCCCCTGCCACGAGCAAGTCCATCCTCCCTGCCTCGCTCAGAAGCCGGATCGCTTCCAGCACTCGGTAATCTCCGCTCGCCATCCTAAGAGCAAAATTCCCAAAATCGCTACCTGCCTACCCTAACAAAAATTTTCTACCTCTACTGGCGCTCCCAGCCACCAGGTCACCAAACCTAAAATGGTGGCAGGGAAAGCGCGAAAATTGCATTTATACCCCTTGGGCTATATTTACAAAATTGGGCTACATTTGGGCTATCCCCAAATGTAGCCCAAATGCTCCAAAATGGCTGCTCCAGCCACTCCCCCCCTCCCAATCTGCCCGGGAGGCAGACCTCGCTGTGCTCGGCTGCCCCCCAAGCTCCCATTATGACAGCGTCCCTCACAGCCTTCGCATCGCCGGCCTCTCTATGATGGGGATGTGCAAGCAGATTCAGATCAGGCCTGATTTGTAGACTCGATTCCGTTACGAGCGCTTAGGATGCTGGTAGTTGAAGTTTGGTAACACGTTGCCGATTCAGATCATGCCTCGCTTGTAGACTCGATTGCGTTTTGGAGCGATTAGGATGCTGGTAGTTGAAGTTTTTTTTTTACACAGACCAGTATGTATAGGGGTTTCCAGATTATAGTGTGCACTATACACTCGGACACGTCCTGTCCAGTTGAATTGGGCACGCCACTCTGTAACCCTTTGCTAGACCCGGGGCACCACCTGGACTCACTAGCCCCATCAGTCGCACAAGCGCAGTCCACCTCTGAGTAGGGCACTGTGGTTAACTTAGAACGCATGCGCACCCCGTTTGTTTGTTCTTTTCGTCTGAGCATGCGCGCCTATCGGGACACATTCACCCACGCATGCGCCCAAACCAACGCACGCACCTCCCCGTGTCTTTCCTCCTGATCAGGAAGTGGTCCACGCCCTTTTCACCGTTTTAAATGGAACTCTGAATGCTACCGGCACTATCTACAGGCAGCCGCTGGCAGAGGGTAGGTGCTGACTGAGCCGGCCCCCGACGCAACCATAAGTACTCACTAACGCAGGTTCCGCATGGGAGACGCCTCACGATCCTTAATGCGCAGCCCACCCTTGCTTAGGGACCCCAGTTTTAATCTACCTATACTCTGTTTGGTTTCTTTAGCAAATAGGGCGCAGGCAGCCACGGCAATACCTAGGAAGCCCCCGCTTACATACACGAGGGTAAGGATCTTGGTATGCGTTTTTGCAAGTCCCGTATGTGTATCTGTATTTTTGAATGCTAACTTAATATTCACCACTTGGACACGGACAGATTGTTCACGTATGTTCTGAGCCACCAGTTTTATCACTACTCGTCACTCACGAGCATAGTGGGTCCGTATCCTTGTTCTGTGGACTCCATATGCTGGTTGACCTCTGTGTTATCATCCATATTTTTAACATTATCACTTTCCATGTTCTCAAACTGTTCACTCACAACGTGCTTTTTGGTCTGGCATTGATATTGCCCCTTCACAATGTGTTTCTTTGTTTGGCATTTATTTCGATCTACATTTTACGTGCCTTGTTCATCTCTTACACCGCCCCACAACCCATGGGCGACACTCTACCATCCGGTTAGAAGTGTGTGTCTGACACCGATGCTGTACGACTGACTTGGCATCTGTGTATGTTCCTTTGGACACGATTACTGGTGTGACTGCACAACTACGATGTGGATGGCAATCGGGGGCACAGACAGTCCTTTGCTGTGTTCTCTCGATAAACTGTTATTTATCTGTGTACCAGTTCTGTCTAAACCATCCATGTGTGTCTGTCACCCCTCCCTTCCCCCTCTTTTCCTCTTTCTTTTAACCCCAACATCCCCCCCCCTTACCTCCCCCCCGTTTATTTCCCCTTACAGGTTACAGGTTACACTAGCTGGGTACGCTTTTTCTGTTTCAGCTGACTAGGTCATTGTACCCCGCAGCCCCTTACCTCTCTTTAACCTTTCCCAGACGCAGGTTACCATTCCAATCACTGGAACCCTCGTCTTCACCGTGCGCAACCTCTCACTTAGGTTTGGTCCGGATGAAACGCCACTGACCCTCCTGGGCATACTAGGCGTGAAACATGTCGACCTTTTTATAAGTCACACTAGCACCTTGCGCTTATAAGTGACCCTGTGACCTTTTGGTCTTTTTATTTTGCCAGGGGCCCCACATCATTAAAATAATACTTTTTGGACACCCCTAGGCATTTTTATTCACACACCCTGCACGCACGCAACCACTTACCTCTCGGATCCACCATTATTTTTTAGCCCACATACCCGCACTCACCTTACGGCTTTTCTCTTTAAATGACCTCCGACAAAGAGACCCTTCGGGGGACCGTCGGGCATTGCAGCGCCGGCCCGACGAGGAGCAACAACAAGCCCAATGATGAAGCAAGACATCCTTCGGGGTGTGTGAGGGCTAACAAGAGGCTACATTGAGTCCTCCCCTTCGGGATTGGATCCTTGAGACTGGGGAAATTTCTCTCTGCCTCTTTTCACCTCCCTTCTACCTCCCTTCCCCCTCTACACTTTCTCTTCTCTTTCTACGTGTGTTGAGCAGGTGATCGCTATTTTTGTTTCACCGCCAACATGGAACAATGTCCTCATTGATTTAACTGTCATTGGTGGAGCACGGACATTGAACCACAATCAGCTCCTGGTCCCCCTCTCCTTTTTTTGACTCAGTTGAAGTTTGGTAACACATTGCCGAGTAATAAGGGATTGTGTCAAAAGTGATATATAAACATGAGGAACACAGAACAGGAGCATCAAAGTCTGTTTATCTCAGACATTTCATTCAATCCAAAATTGGCAGTGTTGAAGCGCATGATTAAGTAGGCTTCTCTGTGAAGCAGTGTTCTTTCCATATCTCCCCCTCTGGGGTTCGGTTTAATCACACTAAGTGCAGTCCAACAGAAGTCTTTCTCCATATGATTGAGTTGTTGGAAGTGAGCAACAAGAGGTGCATTTGGTACTTTGTTCTTAATCCTAGAACGATGTTGGGTTATTCGCTGCCTGATTTCCTGTGATGTTTCGCCTATGTAAATTAAAGAGTAGGGGCAAATGATGGCATAGACCACATTCTTGTTTTTGCAAGTAGAGAATTCATTATGTTTCAATTTTTCTGTTCCATTCATGAATTCTGTACCCTCCATAGTTGATCTGCATGCTTGGCAGTTCCCGCACTTGTGATGACCTACTATGGACTGCAAGTTCATTAAGGGGCATATTGACTCTGATTTTTTCTAGGGTTCGTCTGAGGCCCGAATGATGCATTGGCCAATGCTGACATTTTTATTGCAAAAAGAGATATTTGAAAGTCCTTGTCCACATCTCTGATTAGATGCCAGTTCTGGCGAATGATTTTCCTAAATGAGTTGGTATAATGGCCAAATGTGGAGACGCACACTAGTCGTGTCATAGGCTTTATAGATTTCTTTTCCAACAATACTTCATGTGGAGTGAACCACGCAAGTTTGAATGAATGTTTAAGTAGTTTCGATGGATATCCTTTTTCCTTTAGTTTGTCATCAGTGCTTGTGCATGGATTTCATAGTCTTCCCTGCGTGTGCAGTTCCGCCGCACCCACAGGTACTGACCATAGGGGAGACTTTTGGGTTGATAGCTTTTCAAGTGAAGCGCTGTGTTTTTGTCTGTGGGTTTGACGTACAATGTTGTGATAAGGCCTGTCTCAGTCGGCCATACCGCCACTTCTAAGAATGTTAGATTTGTTGTACTATGAGCCAAGCTGAATTGAATGTCGGGGTTCCTATCATTCAACCATGAGTGAGACCTGAGTAGTTCATCTTCAGTTCCTGTCCAAATGCACCACACATCATCGATGTATCAATGCCATTGTGCCACACAATTGCTGAAGGGATTGTTGTTGTAGATATGTCGTTCTTCATATCTCAATTCAATCAAGATGGGGGGATAAATAAGTAATGGTCCTACGGCTTCCAAAAGTTAAATTCAAAAATCAATAGTGGGAGAATGGGCCACTTGTCCTGTGTAACCAGGGTCTATTCATTTGTGAATCCTTCTTAAAAAACCCTCATATGTGTACACAGGCGCCAGGCGGTATATCTTGGTTTTCCGCATTTCAGTACAGGGGCAGCATCATCATCGAGTTTAGTTCGTTATGCTGACCTCCACCTGGAGGTTAGACCAACTGGTGTTACAGTAGGGTCCAGAGATCAATGGTGAGTGATAGTGTTCTAAGTGAAGTGAGTTAAAATTCCCTACACCGCCATATGAGGAACATTTGTTAAAAAATGGAGGTGTCGAAAATTAAAAACTAGGTGAGGCATGCGTAGATCCACTAACTAATCTACCGCACTGTTGGTGGTCAACATGTTTCACCCTCTTGGAATCTTGAGGCTTTCTTCAGGACCAAGTAATATGTAGCAGCATGTTGAGGCGGCTACTGAGTGGGTAACTTACCACTTTTGAATTGTCGGATCAGGTCTGTCGTACCTGTAACTAAAATGTTTCCTAATTTGGGCTTCCTCGGGGTACCGGTGAGCTCCCGAGACCTGCTTCAGTCTGTTTTTTTTTCGCAACTCACTTCACTTAGAGCACTACCTTGATCCCTCCTTCCAAACTTCCTGAGTGGCATCCCTCCGCTTTGTTCTCCCACCCTGAACAAGTTTCCGAAAACGGAATGCAGGCTGAGTACTCGAAGATCTTTTTTGCCTATCTCTGATTCTGCATCATGGAGATATGTGCCATGACGTCCCCACCTATGGCGATGCGACGATGGCGCCTGGAGAGCTGAGAGGACGTTGTCTGGTGCCACAAGAAATGCACCGGGAGGCCGCCGGTCTCAGTTTCCAACCTGGTATCAACGCCCCTTACCCTCAACCCGCATCCCGATTTGAGGGCCATGCACTGTGTTGACTGCCATCGGGACGGACAGGGCGCCGATAGGGCACGGCCAGCAGGAGCAAAGGTGAGAGCTTCGCCTGCGATGGCGAGACATGGCGCGCCACCACTTTGCTCTACACCTTTAGCGCTGCCACCTGGAGCAGAGATCAGGCCCCTCAATAGCAGGAGCACCAAAGGATTTGATGTGGAGACCCTCCACCCCCAACCCCCTGTCACCCCCTTGGAACCCGGGAGGATCCCGATGAGCTTATGAATGCGGACGCCTGACTTCTAAGATGGCGGCCCGGTGAGGGGCGGTCGAGCTGGAGATACTGCACGCAGAGGTGGAGCGGGCAAGGATGGAACAATTGCCCAAAGGGTGAATGGTGGCGTGGACCAATTCACTTGCTTGGTTTCCCTGAGGACTCCCCCCCCCCTCCCCAAACTATGTCTACCTTTAGAACTTTGAGATGTCTCTGACCCTGAGGACTCGTGGAAGAGACTGACCTAAGATGGCACCAGAGCCGGGGCTGCTCTGAAATCTGAGAGCCATTAAAACATCTATGCTTACGGAGGGAGAGTCAGTATCTCCTTGTTACCTAGCAGAGGCTCTCCCCCCGACTCGCAACGTGACTAACTACTGAACCCTGCTTTGTCACTAGCTCTCTGATCTATAACGATGCCCCCTGGACGGATATCGAAACTGTTTGCGACTATTGCGGAGACCAAGCAACCTTGGCCGATGCCCGGTGGAGCTGCCCTATGCAGCTAAAGAGGAGTCTGGCTTTGGCTTACCCCCTTGGCTGTCGCCTACCCAGACGGTTATCCAACATTGTTTTCCTGGTCTCCCCATCTATGTTTCCTCCCCCGCCCTCCCTGTGTTTTTTTGACTTAAATGATGCACCTATGTTAACTGTAACTCGCTGATCCTAACGTGATTCTTTGATTCTATTGATGATCCATGACGATGCCACCTGGGCAGATATCTAAGCTGTTTGCTACTAGCGCGGTGCCCGAGCAACCTTGGCGGATGCCCGGTGGAGCTGCCCTATGCAGCTAAAGAGGAGTCTGGCTCTGGCTTATCCCCTTGGCCATCACCTACCCAGCCAGTCATTTGACATTGTTTTCCTAGTCTCCCCGTCTATGTATCCTCCCCCGTGTTTCTTTGACTCAAATGATGCAACTATGTTACCTGTAACTCGCTGATCCTAACGTGATTCTTTGATTCTACTGATGTATCTATGTGACCTGTAACCCGCCCTTTCTAATGTAAAGCACTCTGATATCTTCGGGTCTAGCCAGCGCTATATAAAACTGTTCAAATACAAAAAAAAATACAAAAATACATAACACTATCACTCACCATTGATCTCTAGACCCTACTGTAACATCAGTTGGTCTAACCTCCGGGTGGAGGTCAGCATAACCAACTAAACCCGATGATGATGCTGTCACTGTACTGAAAGGCGGTGAATCAAGATATACCGCCTGACGCCTGTGTACATGTCTGAGGGTTTTTAAGAAGGATTCACAAATGAATAGACCCTGGTTACACAGGACAAGTGGCCCATTCTCCCCCTATTGATTTTTGAGTTCTTCATATCTCTCCATGTAAGTACCGCCATCTCCGGTGCGAAGGGACATCCCAATGTAAATACCATGTCCGCCATTGTTTCTTTCATAATTTAAGGACTGGTCATTTGTGCAATGTCATGTTTTGTCACTTTATTGGTTATGTAATTGTCAAATGTCAAATGTGTTGTTATTTTTGATGTTTTTTTTAACAATTTGACTGACTGTTCTTTTTTGTTTGACATGATTTGAAATGTTGACCGTGCATGTTGAAAAATAAATGAACAAGGAAGGCGTAAGGAAGACACCCAAACCACTCTAGTCGTCTAAGTGGTTTCTGCTTTAATGTATTAAACTAAATTTGCACGCCCAAACAATTTGTTGTTAAAAACGTTAACAGAAGTAAGCACATAAAATTGCCACTAGTTTAGCTAGTAGTAACCATTATTGCTGCTGTTTAAGCTGTAGGGCACAGGACAGATGCAAACACCTTCCGGTCCCTCCCCGATCTGGTGTCCACTAACTAATTCCCAGGTCTCCCCGACTTGAACCTTGTGATCTTCTTCATTTGCACACTATACACCCTGGTGTCTTCCACTGCTGCTGCCCCCTTGTACTCTCCTCCCACCCTCATTATTGCTATTGACCACCAACCCGCAGTATCCTATCAGGACTGACACTTGTACGCAGATTTTATCGAATTGTCTCTGAGTGCCCCTTCATTCTTTTCAAGTGAACAGCATCTGGCTGTCTCCCCGGCCCATTAATCTCTCGACCATCGTCGGATACAGTTTATCGAAATTACCACACTATATTCGGTGTATCCTGTGACTGCACATATGTCACATGAGCAGCCCCTGCGAGGCAAAACACTGAGTGGCAGCTGTGCAGAGAAGTAAGTAACCCCGTTCCAGCAAAGTGTGGATGCTGTGAAATATATTTTTATCTCAGCACAGAGCTACCTGGTCTGACTGCCCTTTCTCACACATACTCTGTACAAGCGGATATACCACAAACTACATGTTCGACTGGCGGTCCAGGTGTTACCACAACCTAATTCAATGATCCTTATTTTATCCGACCCCAAAATGATTAAAGACTGAGTAGTCAATACTGGTATTTAAATAAATGTTCATCAATCAACCCAGCTGGACTACCTTACATCCCAGTCCCATGCTTTTCTGTGTAATGGAAATGCACAGAGAGTAGACATGTAGTGAAACAAAAGGTAAGGGGAGAGCGCCGGAGGCACGGCTGCCCAGCTTGGGAACAGAAGGCAGCCGTCGCAGCATGAGTATGCCACTTGGGCAGTGTGAAGTCAATATGTCCCATTGCACAGTGTTGGGTGTTGCTCAGTTCGGGTCACTGGAAATAAAGCGACAGATTAGTAAAATAAAGTCATGGAGAGGATGGTTGAACCCTACTTGCATTACCAAGGGGTATGAATTTAAAGTGGTCTTTGGACATGCAGGCTGAGGGCCTGTTATATTCCTGAGTTAGGCCCATGTAGCGAGGCAGCTTATTTCTTACATTGTCCACACAAATACCATATTTCAGCTGTAACCTTTTGCACATATTTGTATGCATGACAATGTTGGATTTGTTTCTCTGCAACTAAACTTGTTTTCGCATCTAGCTTCGCACAATATTATCACAATGCCCTGAACATCATATACAAGGTCTCGTTTCGCACTACATACAAATGTCATCACTACCTTCATCCACAGGCGACAGGGCTATCTACATATCCATGCCATCACTCATCTATGCGCACATTGCAGGACTGCTTTCTATTATAAAAGATGAGCATCCCGATAGATTAGTAGAGGAGACACTTCTGCTTACACTGAGGGTTCTTGCATGCTGAGAAATCACCACACAGCAGTCTGAAATTCGTGAGTGGTGTCCAGTTCGTGATCAGGACAGGGTCCTTCACTCTATCCCATCAGGTAATGGGGTTGGTTTGTCCCTTGGGGGGATTCTTGGCTTTACAACTACACACTCCCTAGGTACACTTAGAGTAGGGTTCGCACAGTAGGAGTACACTAGATTTTCTGCCTTGTTTTATATGCCTGCATATATACATTGTTTCAGCACCATGGTTGAACTATATCCACAATTAATGCTTTTGGTGCTTGTAATCACATTTATCTGCTTCTGTCTACTAATCATTTCAGCACACGTATTTTATGGAAGAATAATCTTGGTTCAAAAAATATTATTGAAAACGTCCCACTGTGTATTGTCTGAATATTTATCTGAGAATAGGTGAGCACGAGTGACTGAGCGAAAAGTTCTGCACTGTTTCCACATTCCCTGAGGAGACAAGGTTGTCATGTTCAGTGGTTGCCAGAAAAACATTTGCTCCCTGTTAGGATAGGGGGGATTATGATGGCACTGTGAGCTGACTGGTCTATAGGCCAACATATCCTGCGGAGGTGTCTGGAATCAGTCTTGACACCAACCCCCTAGTTTATGTTGTCCAAACAATGTGCAGATCCTACGGATTGGTAGGAACTACACGATAGGCCCCGACACAAAGCAAGAGTCTCACTAATGCCTGAGTGGGATGTGAAGTGGACTGGCTGCTAAAGTGCTCAGGATCAAGCCAAAAGAAAGAGCTTCTCGCACATGAAAAATCATGGATGCTGTTTACTGTGTAAAGTGTCAGTAAAGGACCGATGACATCAGAGTACAAATTCTATGATTACTCTTCACTAAAGTGTTTGATTCTGGGCAAATCCCTACATCTTTGCATTCTTAAGTTCCCTTAATTGTCAATATTGGGGTCCATTAAAAAGAAGGTAAGCATTGGTGTTAAAGGGTACTTTGAGAACATGTGCACGTTTTTAGCACAGTTCCCCTGCATACACATGACTTATGGTGCCAGGCCTCTGTGGGAGAGTGGTCTGAAGACCGGAGGGATCAGCATTTGACAGGGTTGTACTTTGGCACGATCGGTGTAGTAACCAATCTTAAAAGATATGGCCAAAGAATTTGAACCTTGTCTTGTGGAACTCACACTTAAGTGCATTCAAAGTCAGGCCTGCATCAGTCAGTAAACAGCATACTTGGGTGAGAGCATTATAATATTCCTTCTGTGTAGCTCCGAAAATCAATATGTCATCGCTATAAATGAATGCATTCACAGCCGGCTGTATGACATGTCAAATGACGTCTGGGAAAACTTCTGCAGCCGATGACACACCAAAACTGGGTCTCTTATATCAAAGTAGATCAACATGTATAGAAATGGTTGTAATATACCTGCATACTTCTTCAAGTTCCAACTGATGATAACCTTTATTTAAATATTGCACCATTTAATTGTGGGACATTGATGTTCTCGTTCAATTGCCTTGCTTGCTTGACGCATATCAATACATACGATTACAGCTCCTTCACTGTCCTTTTTAGGCACTGCAACTATGGGAGAGAACCATGACATTGGACTAGTTAAATGCTCAAGTAACGATTTAAACTATTTTTCAACAGCTTCTTGCAAAAAGAAAAATAACTTGTCTATGTTAGGCCTGGGCCAAAATTCCGTTCCGTTCGCGGAAATTGCGATAATTTGGCATTTTCGCGTTCTGCGGAAAGCGCGAAAATGTCAAAATTTCCGCATTCCGCAGCTTAGCGATAATTTGTTTCTTGCTCACGCTGTACAAGTTTTCCCGACCCGGTCGCGTTCTCCACGAGATATTGGATTGTCGGTAGCCATTTTGCGCTGTCTCGCAACAGTTCGCGCTCGCATTGTCGCGCGATCTCGTCATTTGTCGCACGATCACGTCATTCTTCTCGCGATCATGCACCACGCGAGTATGAGAAGATTGAGATCTCGAACACGTCATTCTACACCGCGAGCGAGAGCGTGAGGTTGCGGGCACGTCTAATCGAACGCGAAAAGGAGAAAGAGACCCCGAACACGTCATATCCAACGCGAATGGGAGCGAGAGAACGCGATCAAGTCATTTTCGACACGCCATCGACATCCGGCGGAAGTAATGTGAAGCTCGAGAACTCGAACATGTAAAATTTTCAATTTGGAGAAGAATATCAGCTCTAGCAGCATGAAACCTTCTGAAAATGATGATTTTGGATGAAAACAACTCCTCAGATTGACATTTGGCTGTCCTTTTTTGTGCAAGGAGTCCTTTTTTAAAAAGGTGGGGAGAGGGAGGAAGTGACACAGAATCTCCAACATCCTGTTCCTGTCCAGCAGGCTGCTTCCAGTGCTTTGTCCATCTCCTGCTCATTCTGTCTTTGGATTTTGAGCTGGAAAGATCACTCTTTTTGTCTGCTGCATCATTGCAATTGGATTTGAGGATTTTTTTAATAGGATATTTTACAAGTAAGTGGTTGTTGTGTCTGTTTGATTGTGGGCATTGCAGTTGTTGTAACTACAATTTATTTTTGGTAACTATCATCATTCCTTTTTTAAAAAAATGTTGTGGGTAGTAGTAGTCAGTAGTAGGCCCGAGCTAGTCATTGGCATGACCTCATGGGTGTGTGCATGATGAATCAACTGTTCCTTTGGTGTTTTTTTAATGTATTTCATTTTCAAGCATCATTTAGGGCATGGATGGCATTGGATTGAGTTGGGGAAGTGTGTTTTTTTGGGGTGGGCTTTCTGATGTTGTTGGGCCTGGCCATGTGGCTGGTGGCAATTTTGAGTCCTAGGCCTGCAAGCTTGCCTGGCCTTGTCTGCCAACAGGCCTGCTTTCATCCAGTAGGATCAGAGCAGGTAGCCACAGCTTTATTAATCAAGTGTTTTCTGTGTGGTCTGTTGAATTTAGACATCATTTAGGGCATGGATGGTATTAGATTGAGTTGGGGAAGTGTGTTTTTTTTGGGGTGGGCTTTCTGATGTTGTTGGGCCTGGCCATGTGGCTGGTGGCCATTTTGAAGCCTAGGCCTGCAAGCTTGACTGGCCTTGTCTGCTAACAGGCCTGCTTTCATCCACTAGGATCAGAGCAGGTAGCCACAGCTTTATTAATCAAGTGTTCTCTGTGTGGTCTGTTGAATTTAGACATCATTTAGGGCATGGATGGCATTGGATTGAGTTGTGGAAGTGTGTTTTTTTGGGGTGGCCTTTCTGATGTTGTTGGGCCTGGCCATGTGGCTGGTGGCCATTTTGAAGCCTAGGCCTGCAAACTTGCCAGGGCTTGTCTGCCAACAGGCCTGCTTTTTCATCTACTAGGATCAGAGCAGGTAGCCACAGCTTTATTAATCAAGTGTTTTCTGTGTGGTCTGTTGAATTTTTAGACATCATTTAGGGCATGGATGGCATTGGATTGAGTTGGGGAAGTGTGTTTTTTTGGGGGTGGGCTTTCTGATGTTGTTGGGCCTGGCCATGTGGCTGGTGGCCATTTTGAAGCCTAGGCCTGCAAGCTTACCTGGCCTTGTCTGTCAACAGGCCTGCTTTTTCATCTACTAGGATCAGAGCAGGTAGTCACAGCTTTATTAATCAAGTGTTTGCTTTTGTTGTATGTGTCTGGTGTGTTGGTGTGCAATGCATGCACCCTGCAGACCTTTTTGGGGCCTGTGAATGTTCGTATTTCCATTTTGTTGCATTAAAAAGACAGAACAGTGTGCTTTAGCATGCATCCTTTACCTGGCTTTTATAGGCCTTTTGTCAGCTCCTGGTGTTTCCCAGGCCCTCTGCTTGTTTGTGATTTGTGAGTGTCCATGTGGGTGGTGGCCTTTTTTTGTGTTTGGACTGGGAGTTATTAGTGTCCTGCTTTTGCCATAGGCCTGCATGGTTTTCCTATTGGCTATTTGGCTTACTGCTTCCATCCATCCACCCCTTTTGCCAGCAGCAACTCCATGGATGCTGAGATGCTCAAATAATTTAATGGCAAATAGGGTCCACCCCACTTCCATTACATTTTTATTTTGGTGGTTATTATTAACTTTCCTATCCTTCCTGAGAGTGTAGTGTGTGACTGTACACAGTAGTATAACATAGCACTTGTTAAAAAAAAGTCATAGATGGCTAGACTATCTTTTGTTTGCACTAGTACAGTACTAAGTAACTGAACCACAACAACAAATGCAACATTTCACTGATGTTCTTCTCCTGGCTTATTTGCTTTTAGGTGCACAAAAGACAGACAGTCATCAGCATCACCCGGCTACCCGTTGTACTGCCAGCCAGCCAGAAGTCCTGTTGCGCATCACGTCCACGTGTGACCAGAACTTGTTGTGCATCTGAATCCTGCCTGACATCTGAAGAAGATGGCCCCAAAGAAAGGTACCAGGTCCAGTACCAAGAAAGTTGCCGGTGAGAAGAAGGAACAGAAAAAGGAAGTGCCATTAACCACTACTGGTGGTGTGCCGGCCAATGTTGTTTTTAGCACCAAAAAAGTTACGCCTGCAGCAGGGTTGTCCGGGAACCAAGCTGGGAGCAGCACAGCGGTCCAACCCCACCAACCTAGGCCCAAGGGCTTTAGTGTCGCAGAGGTAGCCGGTCTACTAACGAGCAGCAATGTTGAAGAAATGTCATTACCGCAAAGAAGTACACAATCAAGTTCAACGCAGGCGCAAACTCAGCAGATCAGTGTGCAGCCGCAGCAAGAACAGCAGCAGCCGCAACAAGAACAGCAGCAGCCGCAACAAGAACAGCAGCGGCCGCAACAAGAACAGCAGCGGCTGCAACAAGAACAGCAGCGGCCGCAACAGCCTGCCATAGTAGTTGTTGCTCCTGACGTAGGGGCATTTCAGGAAATCGAGCTTCCTGCAGACAAAGTGGAGCAAAGTCAAACCACTGTTTCAGAAGATCTATTGTCTTCCAGACCACCAGCAAGGAAAAGGAGGCTTAGTCCATCATCTTCTTCTTCAAGCCCCGCTTCTGATGATCGTGATGACACTTGGCTCCCACCAGCTCAGTCTGAGAGTGATATACACCACAAGACAATGCTTCTGAAAAGGAAGGTCCCAGAAAAATTTAGAGTTATGGAGGTAGATGTAGAAGAGGGGGTGATGATGTTGATGAAGACGAGCCAGTCATCACGCACATTACTCCCGCCCCAAAGGGATTGGAGACCAACATTCTCACCCTATCCAGAAAGGCTGCTACTGAGCGGTATGTAGCACGGATATCACCAACACAGGTTACACCACCACTACCTCCAGCTGCCATATTTTCCAAGGCCTGGCAGGGACCTACATCCAGCTCAACCATCTCAGTAGGTAGTGGTAGTAAAAGTCACAGTCTAGGTGCACAGGGTCACATTTCAAGCACACTCTCCAGTTCATCTGGTATTGAAAGTGGCACATCCAGCAGTGCCAGAAAGTTCTCCTCCCCAGTTTGGGACTTCTTTTCCGTTAGCGCCAAGGAGGAGAACATTGCTATATGCTCAATTTGTCGGCAAGGTGTTCGGCGTGGTAAGCTTGGTACAATCTATGGTACCAGAGAACAAGCAAGTCATCTCAGAATACACCACACTATCGTGTGGGAGGATCACCTACTTAAGTTAAAAGAAAGTAGAAAAACTCAACCCATGGAAGTTGGTCAGGATGAATCAGGGAGCGATATTATTGCGGTGGCAGGTGAAGAAGAGGGAGGCATTTCTAGCCCTGTCCCCAGTAGTGCAGTGGTAACGCCCACATCCTCCTCAGTAACATCAGAGTGGCACCGCAGTAAGAGCCATACTCTGAGTCAGGCTGAGAGTGAGACACCAAGGCGACCGAGTACCACAATGAGACAATCTGTGTCGTTGAGTTAGTGGGTTAATGAAAACAGCACCACAAAGGAAAGTAACCCAGCCTACCATTGAGAGCATGTTTAGGTTGGAGGGGCAGTTCCAACGCAACCACCCAACGGCACGATTGTACAATGCGAAGCTGGCTAAAATGTTAGCGCTGGACCTTCTTCCTTTTTCATTTGTGGAAGGGGTGGGTTTCCTTGAATTTGTGTCTGCCATCTGCCCTAAATGGAAGGTTCCCAGCCGGTCCTAATTCGCAAGAATTGCTGTTCCGGCACTACATCATAATGCGCTGGAATTGGTTGGACAAGCTTTGCAGCAGAGTGCTGTTCACAATATCAACCTGACAACAGACATGTGGACCAGTTGCCAAGCCACAGATTACATGTGCATCACTGCACACTGGATCTCTTTTGTGGGGGTTAGAGATAAGCTATCTGCACGAGGTGCTGTTGACACAGCTGTGATTTTTGAAGGTACTCGGAAACATGCAACTGTAGCCATGTTCGCCATGGAGAAATCTCATACGGCTGAAAACATTTTACACGAGTTTCGCAGCAAGGTTTTGGAATGGCTGCGGCCAAGAGGTCTTGGTATTGGTTTTGTTGCCACAGACAATGGCAGTAATGTACTTAAGGCCATGGAACTTGGTTCCTATTTCAGGGTTCCGTGTTTGGCGCACTGCATAAACATTATAGTTCAAGACTTTCTGAAAAAAGAACCCATAGTCAGCAATTTACTGGCCATCTGCCGAAGAATATGCACTCATTTCAGCCATTCTTTTAAAGTTCGGAAGCAGCTGAGGATCATCCAACGTGAACATAGGATGCCGGTCAAGGCACTCATCCAGGAGGTGGCAACACGTTGGAACTCAACATATTACATGCTTGATTGTCTGTATGAGCAGGACAGGTCACTCCAAGAATATGTCTGGAACAGAAAAGGGGATGCTACTGTTAAAGGCATGAACCTTGACATGGAGCAATGGAGCCTAATTAAATGCCTGACTGAGATGCTGTGTCCTTTTGAGGTCTTCACACATGAAGTCAGCAAGGAGGACTGTACAATGGGCCAAGCTATCCCATTATTGCAAATGCTAGAGCATCAGCTGAATAATGTGTCTGAATCATACAAAGGTGTAGAGGACAAAAGGCAAGCCCATGACTTGGTGGAGAGCTTATCCCGGCGCTTAGCTGAAAATGTAAGAATACAAAATAAAATGTTGTCACAAGAACATTACATTTGTGCACAATTCTGGATCCACGTGCAAAATTTGGACTGAAGACATTTTTTGCTTTTTCCGAGATTGATGTTGCCCGCTACAAAAGTTGTATAGCTGAAGCAGCCAGTAAGTTGGAAAACGAACGGCTGCTAATTAAAAGCCCGCAAGATCAACCCACAAGAAGTACTGAAGCAGGCCATGCAGGATCAAGTGCAACTTCGTCGGCTGAGGGCAGTGCGTTTGGATCACAACACTCACCATCACTATCGACCACAGAAACAATAACTGGATCATTAGGCCGAGTTCAATCATTACACGATTGGTATGTAAAGTTAGGCATTAATAAGCACAGTGCTGAAGCACAGAAAAAACAGCACGAAAGCTTACCAGCAGCAACCCTGAACATTGAGCAGATGGTACATGCCTATCTGGACGACCCAACAGAGGTGTACATTGATCAAAACCCATTGCAGTATTGGTATAGGAAAAGGTCTGAATGGCCACAGCTCAGCAGGCTGGCGATAAGCTATCTGGCTTACCCTGTCGCAATTGTCTCTTCCGAACGTGTTTTCAGTGCTGCTGGTTCCATTGTAACATTGAGAAGGACCAGTCTCTCGCCTAAAAATGTGGAGAGGTTAACAATGATCAAAATGAATCAGCACTTCATACCACCGAATTACACAATACATGAAGCAATGGAGGAAGATGAGGACAGCGGCTCAGGTGACGGAAGTAGTGTGTCCCATGATGATTTCCTACTACTGGCTGACCCCCCAGAGTTTGAGGACGAGCTATACTTCCCTGACAATTAGGCTTGCACTTACTGTCTTCCTCCCTTTTTTCCCACCGTTATTTGTGGTGTCTGCAATCTGACAGTACAGTCTTCCGAATCCAGCTCCTCCGCTCCATCATACTGAATCTCCTTCCCAAATCCATTGCCCTCATGAATGAATGATGATTGGATGATGGTAAAATACTACAAGAAAAAAATTTAACTTTCCTAGTCTTGCCAAAAGAAGTGGAGCATGAATCAGATGACTACTATAGCTATCCTCTTTTTAAGAGCCGAGAGAGACTGGCCATTAACTGAAAATAAGATGGAACAGGTAATGATTGATGCCATGCATTGGACGCAGAGTCGCAGACTGAATGATTTTGTTGTGTTTGTTGTGCATGAATTTATGTAATTGTGCACTGCCACTAATCAACTTTCTACAGAACACACTAAACTTAACTCAAGGTGAATTCAATTTTCCCCTTCTTGCAAATAAGAAATTGATTTTAATTCAATACAGGATGGGGACTCACTATATCTGCGCAATGAGTATGATGACACAACAGCACCGCCCATCATGATGATGGCGAAATAGACGGCCCGTTAACTTAAGATGAGAAGGAACAGGTAATGACAATTAATGGCATGCAATGGACACCTGACTCTGAGCGATTGGTCTTTGTGTTTTTGTTGTTTGTTTGTTGTGCACAAAGTGAAGTCAAAGTGTACTAGTAATCTATCTTTCTGTAGACACTAAAGACTGATTCAAGTCAATAATATTTCTACTCTTGTTGTGTAATAACAATTTTACTTCTACTGCAGGCCAATCTTCACAGTCAGTCAGTAAAAGTATCGGAGATGATGATGAAGTCAGGAGGACGTTTCATGAGTGGCATAAACCTAAAAGCCTAAAGGTAAACACATCAACAACAACCACAGCAGATCCAAATGTCTGTAGAAGTGGAATAGAGTGTAGCGGTGGGATGACTGTGGTGCATTGATTTACTAACTTAAACTGTAAAATGCTATGTTTGGAATGGATAATGTGCTTTGCCTATGTCAAACTCTTTAAAAAAAAAAAAAAAAAAGAACTCTAAAGTCTTAACGTAGGATGTGCTACTGCTAAGCACTGTGGGCCTGCTCTCTCCTGTTATTGTTGAAGGGCAATGCTGGAAACAGACTAGAGTAGAGATGATGCATACATGCCACCTCGGAAAGTGTTCTTGTTGCACTACACCATAACTTGTGCATTTGTTTTAACTTTGTTTCTCAATATCCCCTTTGGTTTTCCATCTACAATTACAGGCTGGGCCTTGCCCTATACTTTGGAAAACATTACAATGTACACTTACCTCACCAATAAATCGACATTTTTGTTTCCAGCCGGGCAATGGCGAGTGGCGAGGCGACACACCCAAGATTGATGGACGAGAGGAGGACCAAGAGGAATGGCGAGATGCAAATCCAGTCCACATTTTTTACCAGGGTAACACAGTAACAGTATCCACTTTTATCTTCTTTTAAATAATTTGTTTAATATTTTGTATACAATCTTTACAACAGTGTGTTCTTGGAGTTGTTATTATCATCAAGGTTTGCTCTCTGTTTACGATTCTTCCCTACCAATATTTAAAATTGCTATTTGTTATCTGTAAAAGTATTAAGGCCGGAACAACAGAACAAGAACTAGAAGTGTATGTAATCCGGGTCTCTCATCATCATGCATGCATTTCCTTTTTCTCCCTTAACATATGGATATGGTAGTCTTCAATGATTGTCGTTTGTTTGTCCATGCATACTGTTTTTCTATGTCAAACCTTTCCCAAAACCCCCCTTCCCATCCATTCAACAAACCCTAACCCTCTTCCCCCGGGCTGTGTGACTAAATTAAATGTACACCAATACTTAATCACACACTTGCTCGGGCGGATGTGGCGAAAGCAACAGAACTTCAATTTCAAGGCAGAGCGATGATCTTCTTCTGCTTGCCCACCCATGAGTAGGATATTTTAGGTTATTTTATTAAACAAAGGAACTTATACCTCAGCATGAATTGCCGGCATTGATTTGTTTGTTGTCATTCCTCATATGCAGCACTAACTGTTAGGCTGTAGGCCTAGTCAAGTGACTCGACACAACTATAGTTTGTAACTCTGTCTAGTAGGCTATCCCAACCACCATTATGTTTTGTTGTCTAATATTTGAGCATATTATTGTTGCTCTGTAAGTTCTGTACTGTTCTTCATTCTACTACTCCTCTAACAGTCTCTCAAAGGCGATTGACTGTCTCCTTTTCTTTTTTTGCAAATGCTGTCGCCCTGCCAGTGTCTACTACTACTACTATACTACCACCACCACCCCAATCATGGCATGTTAGAAAAAGGAAACCATCTTCACCATGCAGCCATTGCTGTGCCACAGTTGGACATAAACATCAAGCATAGGTAAGAGAGAAGTTTGGGAGAGGCAGAATTAATAATGGACATGTTGTCAATGATTTCATTTTCACACACCAGTCCAGATAAAGAATGCATAGACTAGAGGACAGACTGAAAGTACTAGAAGGACAAGTCAATCAGTGAGGTGTGTTGCATCTATCTGTTTGTGTCTTATACAGTCAGCCAATTATTTAAATCAAACAAGGGCTATGGGCGGCCATGCACCAGCAAGGAAACAGTGTGATGTAAAACAGTTACCCCACCTAGAAAACATTAACAACATTGCATATAACATAGAACAATATATTTAATTTACCCTAACAAAAATAAACTAAACCCACAAAAGCTGACCCACCCCCCTCCCTAACCCCAACCAATGTCCAATTGTCCATAGGAGAAAAAGCCCGTAAAGAAAAAATCCCAAACCCAATGCCCAAACAAGTTCCCACCCACCCAAACAAGAATTAATAAAGGGGCAGAACTTAATGACAGGGACTAAGGTGTGGGGCGGGACTCAAGGAGGACACGCATCTGGTCCTCTAGATGGGCGACGCGGTGTCTGAGGGCGCGGCAGTTGCAGCCACAGTGGGGGGGCACCGGAGATGGCACTACGGTGGCAGCGGGCAGCCGCCAGATGGTGGCGCCGTACCGCTGGAGGGCGGCGGCTGGGGCCCGGGGCACTGGAGGAGGATTGAATTGCTGACGCAGTCTCCTCCTCCTCCTCGGCTAAGACCACCAGCCGCCGGTATTCCCGCTGGATTGCCTCCAGCTTCCGGCGCCGTGCCTTGGCGGCCAACTCCTTGCGGTTTAGTTTAGGAGTAGCTGTGTATCAAAAAGAAAACAACAAGACAATTGTAAAATATACTCTTAGAAAAACAGTAAGACAACTTAATTATTTATGCACATAGTGGCATGGTAGAGTAGCACTATAAAGCACAGTAGTACATAACATTTTAAATCTCGCCCGTCCTTCTTACTTCCACCCGTCTTTCTCTTTTTAGTTGAACAGTGCACCAGGTGCTCTTCTCCATAAAACTTTCAAAGCGGAGTTGAAATCAGATAGATGAGGCCATTGGTTACTCAATACTCCCGCTCCTATGCAAATTAAAGGGATTATAGTCTTCTAGTTCACTCTTCAAACGTCCCCAACAACTCAGCGTGACTTTGTCCGCCCGCCATCCTCACGCTAAAAAGGGTGGGGGTCCTGTGGGGACAATTAATTAGGATGATGCGCCCGGCACAGTGGCGCGCGCATCCTGTTTTTTTTACATTCTGGTTGGCGGTGCCGAAAGCAATGCTAAAAATACATGTTGTGCTGCTTTTCCAAGCACAACATGATGGGCCCCGCACGGAGCCTGTCACGTTTTGCTTTGAAAGGCAGGGGGGGTACCATAGCATAGGTAGGTACCCTCCATGGTGGCCGCCAAGCATACTCTGCAATGTCTGAATGCCTTTCCGTGGCGGACGGCAATGCCGCCACGCAAAGGCATTCCAAAATGCAGATTATTTGGCTGGCGGTGTGTTCAGAGAGACACCACCGCCATATTGAACCCTTTTCCACCTGGTCGACATATGGGGGGTCTGCCTCTTTTCTACAGGGATGGCGGGAGGTTTGCCCCTGTGGTGTCGGCGGTGAATACCACCGGCCCGACGGGGGCAATACGCCCGCCATCCTAATGGGGCCCTAAGTCTCAACAGTACAGTATACATATACATACAGTACACCCTTGCAGTGAGTGTACTGTCAAGTTCAACAATAGTTAAGGATTATGAATCTAACTTACCACCGCCCGCCACTGGTGCTGCCACTCCCTCTACCGCTCCGTTGCTATCTGCAGCAACTGCCGCATCCTCGCCTTCCGCGTCACCTTCGCTGGCCCCGGCAATGGTGGTCGGTAGTGCGCCTAGGAAACATTGCACATTTATTAGGCGTCATATACACCTCCCCCCTATTGATCAGTAGCAAGGTTGAAAAATGAGTTAATACTAACATACATCACTAGTACAAATCAGGTAGTAGTAGAGTAGACACTAATAGTTATATATGGTCATTGTAGCCCTTGCTTAATTAGCCCGAGCCATGCTACCATTTTACCTTTGTGTCTTTTATTTTTGCATATGTGACGTTACCTTGCAGCTACTTGTATAAGACACCTTTGAGCCCACATGACTTGCCTCACACTGCTACTGTCTAGTCTACGCGCTGCGTACAAGCGGTCAACAAAAACATTGACAAGCCCCTTTTTTTAGGAAGTACTGGTGTACTGTTAGTCCATATTGCTTATCCATACACTTTTTAGCACGGCTGAGAAATGCTTGCAAGTTACAATATACTAACGCACACCATTTCATTTTTCACATTACAGCCGGAAGATTCCCTTCTACGAACCACAGCTTTGCAGAGCTTCTGAATGATGCAACAACTACCAGTACTAGGCTCTCCTAAGGTGAGGGGTCCCTTCACTCACATCTTCATTTATAAATTTATATAAACTAAATTCCTAGGGGATGGTGGTGTTGCCTTCCACCACTGTTCAGTTATCATGATTTAATTCCCAACTGTATAAGTGTAACAATGTTTATTGTTTTAATGTTATTGATTTTCCAGTTGGTGCTGCATTTTATAATAAAACAATGTACAGAGCTTCTCAATTCAAAATAAACATTTTGAACTTACATAGACTTGGTGGTATTTGGTGTGGACTAACTTACACGAGTGAGCAAATTAAAGTAAGGGTGTGCATGTCCATTGCTTCAACAACTGAGAGGTTGGGTGTGTTATGTTCTGGGTTGTCTACTTGTTGGGTATCTTGGGGGGAGGGTTCGGAGACCTAATAGTTATGACAAGACAGTACTATAGTCGAGCAGTGGAATTGTGGTGGGTGCTGAATTTCTGATTGAGGTGTGTGAGGAAGGTCCAACCTACCATCACCAACATCCTATTTTCTTGTGCAAAGGTCTGTGTATGTGCAAGATCCCTACAACAGTAGTAGTATGTCCTATAGGCTATCATATCAAAATAGTAATAAATCTGGTTGGGCTTTTGTTGCCGTGAATTTTCAAAGCCTCAAGATTAACAAAGACTCAAGATCAATAAGACTAGAAGTAGTACAAGACGACGACCCAAAGGATTGGACTCAATGGCTAGAGCTACTGGTGAATATGAGTTTTATATTACAACCTTTCACATAAAGAGTGGGACTGACCAAATGGGCAAGACTAGCTACTACAGTACAGTCAGACTGATAGTATTAGTAGTAGTAGTACTGAGAGTCATCATAGCAGAGGCAGGGATAAGATTTTTGAAACCGTACAGATCGAAGGATAATTGTTGGTAAAAAAATAGCATTTGGAAACTGAAACAATAGTTCGTTAAAAATATGGTGCAGTAAAAGTTATGGAATAATATTATTAAAAACAAGAAGACTTACTGGGGCCAGCAGAGGAGCCCTCAGTGGTGTCCTCCTGGTGCTGTTCGGACTGTTGTCCCGCCGAACCCCCACTCCCTGTCTGTCTGCCCCTGGGTGCTGATGAACAGGAAAGATATAAGAAAGAGACAAACATTGATGGATGGTGTCAAACAAATACAATATTTATCAACAACGGTCAAAAAACACTTATGTAAACAACAATTGCAATAACTAAATTGACCGATCTCATCTGGTCAACAAGTAGTATTGGGGGATTCGCGGATCGACTACTTAAGTTACTATTTATCAACAGTAATCCAGTCTTCCATTCTGATTCCAGAATACTAAGTTACAACTAAGCCTAAGTACGACGTACCACCCAACCTAGCCAACCTATTCCAGGCATACCTATTGTACATTAAGTGTGCATTTCCACTTCTTTTATTCCTCAACAATGCATATGGTCAAATGGAGGACACATGACTACATTTTTTGTATACACCAAATTTTGGGTTGATTGATTGATGCTGATGTTGTGCCAGTGCTAAGCCAATTACCACCACTCATTCAACAAACTAGAAAAGGTTCTAATAAAGACTGCCGTACTAGCAGCATGTCACGTAACTGAGGGGGCATCACGCATACCACTAACAAATTAGAAACTCATACAAAGTACCTAAACCTAAGTATCAATCCGCCCCTATCTATTAGTGACAGGACAAAGTAAGGAGTGGACTAGAGTCACTGTAGCATTACGTAACTTAATTTCTCTAAACTAAACTCGTACAGAATCACACTAAGCGAGCGCAAATGCAAAGTTGCAAACAAGTAAGATTAGTAGTAGCGCAGAAGAGCACCTGTGTCATAAAAAATCACAGAAGACTTTTAAACGTAATTAACCTGGAATGTAAGCAGCAACATTCTAGCTGGTTGGAAGAAAGGAAAGATATTCGCAATATATAACACAGAGCAGAAGAACAGACACAAAGTAGTAATAATTAAATAGGTACTCACCAAGCCCCGGACCTCCACTCCTAGCAGGTCCAGCAGGTCCTGCTCACGGTCCAGGATGTCGGACCACCGGTGCGTCAGCTGCGCCTGGGTGCGCCGGACCCCAGAGAAGCGCGACACTGCCCGGCGCACCTTCCCCCACCGCTGCCGACCCTCCCGGAGGCCGTACCCGGACCCAGGCCTGCCACCTGCTGCCAGGGTTGAGGGGAGGTGGCGCTGCACAAAGAAAATTAGTGCAGCCAACTCCACCTCCCCAAATAAGGCCCGTGCCTGCACCCCTTGTGGGTGCCGCCTTCCGCAAGGAAGGCGGTCGTGGCTCTGGCTGCGACGTCGACCAGCCCTACCCTTAGACATGGTTCTGGGGTAAGAAAATGTAATAAAATTAAAGAAGTAAAGGAAATAAATAATAGCAGGCAATAGAAAGAGAAAAAGTAGCTAAAAAACAAAAAAAGGAGACAAAAACCAAAAATATAGAAGCTGGAAAATAGTAAGAGAAATAAGAAATAAGAAAGATTAAAAAAAAGTGGGTTGAAACAAAGGATTGAAAAGATTTGGAGAGGATTGAAAATCAGGCCCCAGAACCATGCAATAGAGTGAAAAATAAGATGGCCGCGCCCATTGCGACCACGTGCGCAAGTTCGCACGATATTTTCTCCCCGAGCAAGCAAAAAGCAACACGATCAAGTAAAAGCGGTCGCGAACAGGAAATATCTACCGCGAACGGGCGCGAACATGCATTGCGAGACCCGGAACAGGAAGTAAGCATCGCGAGAGAATCTGAAGTGGGGGCCCCTTCGTGTACATGGCAGGGGGGCCCCCTCAACTTTCGTTACGCCACTGCTTGCCTCTATTCCTTGATGTACATGAAAGGGTGCTACACCTTCGTTATCTTGTTTCAGTGTCGCTACAAATGAACCTTGACCTTTTTATGGGTGTCGAGGCAGCCCAGGAGTGCACTTTGGTTTTCGATGGCGTAAGTCGAGGCAATGGAGATAATTCATTGTATTTATCTTTAGGCATTCTGTTTATCGATGCACCACTGTCGATGATGAAAGGCATCGAGCAATCATTTTTTTTCAATGTAATTTTCAGTCAATGTTTGTATGACTTTGGTGCTTTGTTATGTCGACTTTTCTGTGACTGACATTTTTCCTTATATGCAGCCAGTCCAACACGCATTTGTTTCTCTGAGGTAAACAACAACATGGTGCAACCGTCTTCCTCACTTCCACCTGATATTGAGGCAGATAAACTGTTTGACGATGACTTAGATGATGATCGACTTTGTTCAGTGTTGATTTGCCTCAATTGATGTCGTCGCTTGGCCTTGTGGGGGCGCGTCGAATATTGCCTCTGGAATGTTCTGGCAGCCTTTTTGTCTTTGTGCCATGTTACACCTAAATTTCCTTTACTTTACAAACCATCACAAAATGGTTTTCCTTCCCACAGCCTTTACATATCTGTCCAATGTCGGGACATTTACATTCATGTAGAAATGAAAATCCACGTCTAAAACATAACTTCTTTTTATGTATAGATATCACTTTGTGTCCTTCAGCCTTTTGCTTTGGCTTGCTTTCTATACTCATTACTGTTTTACTCTGGCCACCTCCATCCTGCTTGTCAGCAGCTTGTCTTTCAGCACGCTCCTCAGCTCTAGCAGCCATCAGCACTCACTCTAGACTAAGAGTTTCTCTCAGCATTCGTCACATGAACGAATCTGACAAACATCAATCAATAACTCTATGTCGCATAACTTCCTCATCATTAAACTCATTGAACTGTACAGTGTTTGAGTATTGAGCCTCTCCACAAATTCATCAATGGTTTCACCAACCTTTTGGCATTCTTGACTGAAAATATATCTTTCGTAATCAACGTATAGGATTGGACTTGAAAGTCAGCGTTTCTGACAATATGTTGTTATGTGCCCAAGTTAGCCCTTGTAGCAACGCTGGACATTTTTGCTTACATTGTCATTTTTCTGCACAGTAGCATTTTACTGTAATCTTTTGCACATATTTGCGTGTGTGACAATGTTGGATTAGTTTCTCTGAAACTCCATTGCTCACACACCTGGCTTCATGCAATATTATCATGAAGCCTTTATGCATGCTGTACAAATGTTGTTCTATCTTTATCCATGGGCTAACAGGGCTATCTGCATACCCATAAAAAAACTTAAGCAGCTTGGTTGGCAGAGGAGACACTTCCCCTGACATCGAAAGGTCTCTGCATGCAGAGGCTTTGCCAAGCAACGGCCTAACATCTCACCAGATCGTGACTAAGACAGGGGCCTACATTACTTCCCGCCAAATCTGTTACCATAAGCCCTGAGGGGTCAGGGTTGTCATGTTTGGTGGTTGCCTGAAACCATTCACACCCTGCCAGGGTTAAGGGGGCTTCTGGTGGCACTGTACGCTAGCTGGTGTCTAAGCTAACATATACTACAGGGGTGCATGGAATCAGTCTAAGCACCTCACCCAAAGTTTATGTTGTTCACAAACGTGCACATCCTATGGATTAGTGGGAACTACATGACCCTCCACTGCTAATTATGGTTGGGTTTTTATTTTATGGATCACCTGAGTATTTCAGTTGTGCCTTCTCAGAGACTCATACGCACCTCCAAACCGAAGACGTCTGTGGTTGTAGGGCAACAATCCGCCTCAGCTGAGTGGGTAGACCCTATGTATTGACTGTAGGTTGTTCAAGCTTGAAGGATCAACTTCCCACATTGTGTTGACCCTCTTGGTAATTCATTTATTTTAGTACATCTGGGGACATAGCAGACAATGCATAAAACACTGTGGAGAACTGCAGACATGGGGTTACTCTCAAATTATAAAAATGTTGGTCTCCCGGCTATGGGTGGACACGTTACCATCGTGGTTGAGGCACACGATGCATTCAGGACAGACATATTCTATTCCTATGCTAAATTCCCAATTACAAATGCTCAAACACAATTGTTTCATTCTTATTTTGAGGATGAAGCACTGGATAAATGCACTCCATCTGAGGACAAATTCCTCTTTCTTACCAAGAACATAATAATTGGTTTAAATGCGCCCTCCCACACACAACAGTAGGGTGCCGATTCCGATCCTGGAGAAATTTTCCCCGTACGAATCGTATCCGGATTTTTTTCCGTACGAATCGTACAAGTACCGTACAAACTGGCAAGCACGATTCGTATGGGAAAAAATACATACGAATCGCATTGGGAAAATTCCCCGACACGTCCTCGAGTCGGGAAAAGTGTCCGACACGTCCCCGGACGATTTTCCGTACGAATCGTAAAACTGAAGTCTGAGCGCGCAAGTACGATCCGTCCCGTGCGTCCGATTGTACAACCGTATGGAAAAAACACCGTACGGAGCGAACTTCTATAGCAACCATGGAGACATGTGCCCGCATACGCGCCGTCCCCCCCCAGCCCCCGTATGTACGCGCCGTCCCCCCACCCGTGTATGTACACCCGTGTATGTACGAGACGTACCCCCACCCGTGTATGTACACCCGTGAATGTACACCCGTGAATGTACACCAGTGAATGTACACCCGTGTATGTACACCCGTGTATGTACGAGACGTACCCCCACCCGTGTATGTACGGTGCGGACCCCCAGCGCTACGTGCTGGGGGTACGTCTCGTACATACACGGGGGGCTGGGGGGGACGGCGCGTACATACGGTGGCTGGGGGGGGGCGGCGTGTACCGGGCCCCCTATACCGCTCGCATCGCGGCGTACTTACCTTTTCCGGCACTTTTTGGGTGCCGTAAAAATATTGCCGTCCGGACTGCTGTCGGTACGAATCGTACTTGCTGGTACGTAAAAACATGCCTAACTCCGTCCGGACGTCACGTCCGCGGTGTCCCGGATCACATTCGTATGTATTTTACTGTTGGTCGGTGTTTTGTCCGACTCGTACGGAAATGGTGTTTCCGTACGAATCGTACTTGCAAGTTTGTAGGGTTTTTTTCCCGGGTACGAGTCGGACGGAGAAAACGCTCCGACCGACGGTTCGTACCCGGTTTTTCCAGGATCAGAATCGGCACCAAAGTGTGAGACTTGGTCCACTCAGTAAAGAGGGAGTGCCAGGGGCAGTCTTAGCTCCATACACACTGCATCCTAACACTGCTAATTTATCTGCAGCAGAAATGCGTGCACTATGCGGAGATTTAGTGAAAATATACAGAAATCTCACACAGTTCATAATGCGAATGCTTACTATTAACACTGCGCGGACTGCTCATGCCACACAACCACAATTGGCTACTAATGGTATCGGCCCACAAATGCTGAATGCCGTTATGTAAAAGATTCTCTCCAGTTGGGAGCAAATTCTGTTCTGGAGAGCTAAAAAAGGAAGATCGCTTGAAGCAGTATTTCCCCATTAGGGCTTGCATGAAAAACACTGAATACTGACTATTTGCTTGCAGATGAGGATGGCTCTCCCAGGGGAAGACTGCACAACTTCGCTGCCGTTTATACCAAAATACATGGTACCCCTTCTCTGGCTGTATTACCTGAGTTATGGAAGCAATTACAGAATCAGTATGGGGCAGCACCTGCCCTGGACTTAGAGATGAAACTGATGTGTAATTTTGCCATGGTATCAACCATTATGTTAAGTAACATAAAAGGGTAGGCAAATGCCTTGGCTATAAGCCAATGCCTGAGGGATCTTACTTCTGCACAGCAGCAGCTGAAATTACCAATAAATGTCGAAGAAATCTATGATATGCTAGGTAGAGAAAATTTGGGAGCTAGACCTGGGAAACCACAATTTAAGAGTAATTCTGAACAGTATAATGCTAAGCAACACCCGATTCTTCAATGAAGATGAAGTGGGATAATGAACAAAAAATAAGGAAAAGCAAAGATCACGGGGTGGGTCTCCTCAGCCGGAAACCACAAAAAAAAGATATAACCTCCTAAACTGTGACAACATTAGGAAGTTTGACAGGTATCAGGATACTGATACACGTTCCTCTCGTTTCTTTCAGGAGCCTTCCGCTACACGTTCGGAGAGAGGTGGGTGGTCAGAGCGCAGATCGGAAGAGCACATGAAGCTGAAGAAGGAATCTCAATGCTCGTCTGACTACATTATTAATAGAGAGGAAAAATCAAAGACTCCTAACATCAATTCAAAAAGAAAAAGGCAACCAGAATTAAAATAAGGCATGCCCAGAATACTGAGGACTCTGCTTCGGAATGGGGAATGGGCAGTGACGATGCTGGACAGAGCAGCAGAAATCATAATAGCTCGCTGGAACCTGATGAATTATCTTGCGGCAGTGAGAAACACAGGATACTAAGGTAAGTGTTCTCCATTGTTTACACAAAATTAGACTTCAGTTGGAGGAGGGACATACCCAGAAACAGCAAGACTCTCTTTTTGGAGAACCTGACATATGGTTACGATATTCTTTTTGCTGAGAAAGACTGGCCATCTGAGTTCGTAATGGAATGCCCAAATGTGGAAACAGTAATTTTACCAGCTTTTTCCGACCTCGTTCCTGAATCAGTGAAGCATTCCTTCGACAAGGAGTGAGTGTTAGGACTAGCTGCTGCATTATACCGCATTCATGTGGGGTGGAATGATGAGCCACCTCATCACGATATCTCATTGAAATCAACTCCTCAACCCCAAAGACAACACCCAATAAAACATGAAGCTAAAAAACAAGTTAGCGAAATACTAGAACAACTTGAATATCTAGGGCCTCATGTAGGTAGCCTAATACCGGTCGGTAACGGCCGATTTTCGGTAAATATACCGTTACCGACCGGTATTTAGGCTTTTGCTATGTAGGGGGACAATTTCATGATTCGGTAATTTACCGAATCGGTAAAATGACCGAATCGGTAATTTTACCGATTCGGTAAATACCGAATCATGAAATGAGATGTAGGGGGAGTGTGTGGGTGTTGTGTGGATTCGTTATTTACCACCAACTAATAGTTGGTGGTAAATGACGAATAGGTGTGAAAAAGCATTTTTGTGCACTTTGCAGTGTGCAATGTGGCAGACACACATGCCCTTAGGGCATGTATGTGTGCCACATGTGCACACATGCAGGAATCAGGGGTGCAACAGGGTGTCAATGTGACACCCTGCCACCCTTGATTGAGCTCCCCCCATTACCGATTCTGTATTTACCGATTCGGTAATGGTAATTGGCTTCCCATTGATTCCTATGGGCCTCCTGGCCCATAGGATTCAATGAGATACAGGTTACCATTACCGAATCGGTAAATACCGATTCTAAAATACCGACACTTACCGAATCGGTATTTTTTCACTTACATTACATTTACCGATTCATAAATACTGAATCGGTAAAATTCGGTATTTATGAAGTGGTAAATGTAATTTACCTACATAAGGCCCCAAGTGTAATAGATAACTGCACATCATCATGAATAATTCCTTGTTTCCTGTAATGAAACCGGACAATTCATACTAATTAGTATTAGATTACAGACACCTGAACACATCTACTTGCCCATTCGCAGTACAAAATGCACACAGTGCTGCATTAATAAATAACATTGTGCAAAAAAAATACAAAACAACACTAGATAGCTCAAATGGATTTTTCTGGGAAAATATAGCGCCTTGGAAGCAGACATTTGACAGCATTCTCAGTGCTAGGCATACATGGGCATTTTTTTTATTGCCCCAGGGGTATAGGAGTTGCCTTGGGCTGTTTTCAGCCAGGGTAACGGAGTTACTTCAAAACTTTGATGAAGAGGCATTGTCGCATGTGGATGATATTTATATAATGGACGATTAATTAATGAAACACTTGGACAGAGTAGACCACATAGCTTTTGGGGTTTACTCACCGGGGCTACAAATATAATTATAAAAAATCATAAATTCCATCCTGAGAAAACCTACATGCATTCCCTTGGGGACAGCACAGCACAGCTGGCAGAACTTGAGGCCTTGATACTGGCACTGGAGAATATGGATCATGGATTCCCCTCAATTATAGTGTGTAATTCGCATTATTGTGTCCAGCCATATAATGAATACCTTCACTACTTGGGCCAAAATGGATTTAGAGATTCTAAGGGTGACACAATCAAGCACAAGATGCTTTGGGAACAAATGGCAAAGCTGAAAGATTGCTTGCCACAGGCTCATATAATACACACATTGAGTCAGCAACGTGTTGGCATTCACATTTCAGGGGATTTCATGGCTGATGAAGCCACTAAAGGAACAGTTGGTACTGCTGTTGTTGCTGCAATCACTCATTCTAGTTTAAGAATGGACAGAGATATTATGTTGCCTGTCAATGCTGCACGCAACAACATATACCTGCCGATAGGTTTTCCACTTAAGTACTCCTACAAGTTAGATGCACAGAACTTACCATATGCTCACATTCTAGGAGTGGGGGACAGAGTCATACCAAGCACTGATCACATATTAGGGTTGATACTAGCTGCACATGAGGGTATGGGTTCAACACATGCAGGGATTACTGCTACAGTGTTATTTCTACAGCAGCACTGTTGGTGGCCTGATCTTACTAAACAGATCAAGGACTTTGTCCTTAAATGTAACATTTTCCAGAAGATGAAGGGCTCAGCCATAACATGTCCACCACAGATACCTCTATTAATTTCAAACAAACCTCTTGCCTGTGACTATTTGGACCACTGCAGCCCCTTACAATCCGATGGGGCTTACAAGTACATCTTGGTGGCAGTGGATTCACGCTCTAGATTCCTGTGGTTATGGCCACAGTGATCAGCTGACGCCTGAACAGTTATCAAAGACTTGTGAGACTTCATCGGCACATACGCAATTGGCACACTTCATTCCGACCAGGGTGTTTATCTCTCAGGCTTACAAAGAAGCCATGGGAAGTTTCGGTGTGACCTTGCAGTACTTCTCCCCCTAGCATCCTGAGGGGAATTTGGTGGTTGAGAGGAAAAAACACGACTTAAAGCAGTCTTTAACAGCAAAGGTACTAGGCTCAGGTTGTAGTTGGGTCGATCACCTATATGGGGTCCAGAGGGCACTTAACAACATGCCAAGAACATCCCTGGGTGGTCAAACTCCATATGAAATCCTGTTTGGGGTAAGAATGCAGGTCCCAGACCTTGATAATATCGGCACAGTGTGGTCAGGCACACCATTTGACATCCATGGATGTTTGCCTGTTTTACAGGAAATAAATTCCGGGACAAACAAAGCAACGTCCAAGTAAAACACACCATCACTAGTCAAGTGAAGGTTGTTCTGGCAAGACCCGACTGGGTCCCGAAGAAAGGGCATCTGGTCAGGGAGAAGATTGTCTACAAAAAAGAGCCTGGGCCATCCTACAGAATGCCTGTACCTGTCCTGGCTGTTGAAGGTACCAAAACTGTACTTCTTCCACCCCTTGCCGGTCAGTGAGACAAAAGGTTTGTCTCCATTGATCTGATCAAACCACATTATGTGGCTGATTCTCAACAGTAAGCCATGTGGATTCCTGGGTAGCCACAGCTCTCTTCTCATTACCACTCAGGAGGTTCAGATGGAAGCTTTGATAACTAAAGATTCCTCTCTCCACCAAGAAACAGTTAACAACGTTGAAGTATTTCTTCTCCCTGTTGCAACAATTACAACTGTACAAACAACTAATACAGAAACGCAAAATTTCAATTCGAAAACTCGATGACAAAAAGATCTGTGAATGTGCCCCAGATTGAGTCATCTTTCGGTTCTACACCTGCTGAGCTGCAAAAAATACACCAAACGGCATCTGGCTACTTCATGGTCTACGACGACTTCTCATTGGATTCAACTGAACCTGAGACTCCACAGTCGCTGCCTCTCCCTTTCAAGCTATAAGTGTGGTCTCTCTATCTTTGGCTGAAGAAGACATAGGTGCCGATCACGATCCTGTAAAATCCGGGTACGAAACGTCGGACGGAGCATATTCTCCGTCCGACGCGTACCCGGTCGGCAAAATATACAAACATGGAATTACGATTCGCACGGAAACACCATTTCCGTACGAATCGTACAAAACCCCGACCGTCGAAAATAAACCTACAAATGCGATCCGGGAAAGCGCCGACCTGACGTCGGGATGCTCGCAGCCTGCCATTCACGAACCAGGAATTACGATTCGCACCGACGTCATCCCGCACGGTGAATATTTTCCGGCTGCCAAAAACTGCCGGGAAATCAGGACGACGCGAACAAGGAGTACCAGTACGCGACGGACAGACAGGACGACGCGAACAAGGAGTACCAGTACGCGACGGACAGACAGGACGACGCGAACAAGGAGTACCAGTACGCGACGGACAGACATGGACCTGAACCTACGTGTCATCCCGGCCCTCATAGCAGTCGACCTCCTCTACAGGTTACGACGCAGATGCCGCAGAAGGTCAGAACAACTAAGGGAGGGGGGAAAGGGGGGGAAAGGGGGGGGGCAGGAGCAGGGGCAGGCCACAAAACCCCCACCATAGTCACACAGCACACATGCCCTGGACATACCTGACTCCCAGGCCCTGGTCACTACGAGGGGGTGGGGCCGTGTCCAGCCAAGCCAGCGACCGCCACAATGGAAGTCCTTGACGACGCGAACCTGCAACACAACCAGACAGGTACGTCCCGTACCCACGCCTTAAGAGCGTGGGTACGAGTCGTACCACGCCCACACCTACGTCACCCCAACAATGGCGGGACGGCTCGTACCCACGTGGCAAAGGCCTGGGTACGGCCCGCACAAGCATCACATAGCGAGGGGACGGATATGTACGGACCGTACCCCCACCCCGTATGCATGGAGCGGACCCCCAACCCCAACAGTGCAAGTATGACACGTACCCCCACCCGCAGACGTATGGAGCGTACCCCCCACCCCAACAGTGTAAGTACGACACGTACCCTCACCCGCGGACGCATGGAGCGTACCCCCACCCCAACAGTGTAAGTACGACACGTACCCTCACCCGCGGACGCATGGAGCGTACCCCCACCCCAACAGTGTAAGTACGACACGTACCCTCACCCGCGGACGCATGGAGCATACCCCCACCCCAACAGTGTAAGTACGACAAGTACCCTCACCCGCGGACGCATGGAGCGTACCCCCACCCCAACAGTGTAAGTACGACACGTACCCTCACCCGCGGACGCATGGAGCGTACCCCCCACCCCAACAGTGTAAGTACGACCCGTACCCCCACCCGCGGACGTATGGAGCGTACCCCCACCCAACAGTGTAATTACGACCCGTACCCTCACCCGCGGACGCATGGAGCGTACCCCCCACCCCAACAGTGTAAGTACGACACGTACCCCCACCTCGAATGCATGGAGCGTACCCACATCCGTGTATGTAATGAGCGTACATATTGTGAAATAGGAGAGGTGTGTGCAGAGTCCTCCCAGCAGTGCCCAGAGAAAGGAGGGGTGGGTGCAGAGTCCTCCCAGCAGTGCCCAGAGACAGGAGGGGTGGGTGCCTAACACTCCCAGCAGTGCCCAGACATGAGAGGGGTGGGTGCAGAGTCCTCCCAGCAGTGCCCTGAGACAGGAGGGGTGGGTGCAGAGTCCTCCCAGCAGTGCCCAGAGACAGGAGGGGTGGGTGCAGAGTCCTCCCAGCAGTGCCCAGAGACAGGAGGGGTGGGTGCCTATCACTTCCAGCAGTGCCCAGAGACAGGAGGGGTGGCTGCCTATCACTCCAAGCAGTGCCCAGAGACAGGAGGGGTGGGTGCCTATCACTTCCAGCAGTGCCCAGAGACAGGAGGGGTGACTGCCTATCACTCCCAGCAGTGCCCAGAGACAGGAGGGGTGGGTGCAGAGTCCTCCCAGCAGTGCCCTGAGACAGGAGGGGTGGGTTCCTATCACTCCCAGCAGTGCCCAGAGACAGGAGGGGTGGGTGCAGAGTCCTCCCAGCAGTGCCCTGAGACAGAAGGGGTGGGTGCAGAGTCCTCCCAGCAGTGCCCAGAGACAGGAGGGGTGGGTGCAGAGTCCTCCCAGCAGTGCCCTGAGACAGGAGGGGTGGGTGCAGAGTCCTCCAAGCAGTGCCCAGAGACAGGAGGGGTGGGTGCAGAGTCCTCCCAGCAGTGCCCAGAGACAGGAGGGGTGGGTTCCTATCACTTCCAGCAGTGCCCAGAGACAGGAGGGGTGGCTGCCTATCACTCCCAGCAGTGCCCAGGGACAGGAGGGGTGGGTGCCTATCACTTCCAGCAGTGCCCAGAGACAGGAGGGGTGGCTGCCTATCACTCCCAGCAGTGCCCAGAGACAGGAGGGGTGGGTGCAGAGTCCTCCCAGCAGTGCCCAGAGACAGGAGGGGTGGGTGCAGAGTCCTCCCAGCAGTGCCCTGAGACAGGAGGGGTGGGTTCCTATCACTCCCAGCAGTGCCCTGAGACAGGAGGGGTGGGTGCAGAGTCCTCCCAGCAGTGCCCTGAGACAGGAGGGGTGGGTGCAGAGTCCTCCCAGCAGTGCCCTGAGACAGGAGGGGTGGGTGCCTATCACTTCCAGCAGTGCCCAGAGACAGGAGGGGTGGGTGCAGAGTCCTCCCAGCAGTGCCCAGAGACAGGAGGGGTGGGTGCAGAGTCCTCCCAGCAGTGCCCAGAGACAGGAGGGGTGGGTGCAGAGTCCTCCCAGCAGTGCCCAGAGACAGGAGGGGTGGGTGCAGAGTCCTCCCAGCAGTGCCCTGAGACAGGAGGGGTGGGTGCCTATCACTCCCAGCAGTGCCCAGACATGAGAGGGGTGGGTGCAGAGTCCCCCCAGCAGTGCCCTGAGACAGGAGGGGTGGGTGCAGAGTCCTCCCAGCAGTGCCCAGAGACAGGAGGGGTGGGTGCAGAGTCCTCCCAGCAGTGCCCAGAGACAGGAGGGGTGGGTTCCTATCACTCCCAGCAGTGCCCTGAGACAGGAGGGGTGGGTGCAGAGTCCTCCCAGCAGTGCCCTGAGACAGGAGGGGTGGGTGCAGAGTCCTCCCAGCAGTGCCCTGAGACAGGAGGGGTGGGTGCCTATCACTTCCAGCAGTGCCCAGAGACAGGAGGGGTGGGTGCAGAGTCCTCCCAGCAGTGCCCAGAGACAGGAGGGGTGGGTGCAGAGTCCTCCCAGCAGTGCCCAGAGACAGGAGGGGTGGGTGCAGAGTCCTCCCAGCAGTGCCCTGAGACAGGAGGGGTGGGTGCAGAGTCCTCCCAGCAGTGCCCTGAGACAGGAGGGGTGGGTGCCTATCACTCCCAGCAGTGCCCAGACATGAGAGGGGTGGGTGCAGAGTCCTCCCAGCAGTGCCCAGAGACAGGAGGGGTGGGTGCAGAGTCCTCCCAGCAGTGCCCAGAGACAGGAGGGGTGGGTGCAGAGTCCTCCCAGCAGTGCCCAGAGACAGGAGGGGTGGGTGCAGAGTCCTCCCAGCAGTGCCCTGAGACAGGAGGGGTGGGTGCCTATCACTCCCAGCAGTGCCCAGACATGAGAGGGGTGGGTGCAGAGTCCTCCCAGCAGTGCCCTGAGACAGGAGGGGTGGGTGCAGAGTCCTCCCAGCAGTGCCCTGAGACAGGAGGGGTGGGTGCAGAGTCCTCCCTGCAGTGCCCAGAGACAGGAGGGGTGGGTGCAGAGTCCTCCCAGCAGTGCCCAGAGACAGGAGGGGTGGGTGCAGAGTCCTCCCAGCAGTGCCCTGAGACAGGAGGGGTGGGTGCAGAGTCCTCCCAGCAGTGCCCTGAGACAGGAGGGGTGGGTGCCCATCACTCCCAGCAGTGCCCATCGAACGCAAAGGGTGCAGTAGCCACAGATACCATGCCCACAAATGTCAGTCAGGTGCACAAAGACCCTGCAGTACATGTACCACATGTGTGCGAGGCTGGGAGTATACGCATGCATAGGGCCAAAAAGAAAACATGTCCACATGAAGTCATGTCAATAGTCCACATACACAAGTACAATGACTACCAAGGATGCCACGAATGATGCAGGTGGAGAATGGCTCAGCATGCATGTGCAAAGGTGAAGGACTACGTCACACACCCAGCTAATGTACACACAGCTCCGTGCTAAAGTCAGGGGACACCCTGCAGGGAAGAAGTCAGGGTACACAGAGGAAGGAATACACCTTGGGACAATTGCAACATGCAGCAACTGCTTACATGAATGGAGAAAGGTAGCTAACACCGTGTGATGGCACACAGATCCCAGGGTCCCCCCTATGAGCAGCACACTACTACATTTCCCACACACCCAAAACATGACCAACACCCACAACCATGTAGCAGCCCCACCAACAGCAATGCCAGCAAAGCAGGAGTGTTCCGAGGGCAAAAAATAAATAGCTTTATTCAGCATGAGCAAAAAACTAGTATGAAGTAAGTCCAATATTTACAAAGCCCATAGGGCAGTCCAGGAGTCACAGCTGGATGGGGGACACAGTGGGATGCGTGTCACCTAGCTTGCCTGCACAGTTACAAGCCGTTGTCTTCCACAGGGGTCAGGGCATCATGTTGGGGGGAAGGAACAGGCACCGCAGGGACAGGAGGGCGAAGGGTAGGCGACGTGGGTGCAGGGATGGAGGACTCCACCACAGGGGGTGGGGCAGGGCCAAAGGTGGATTCTAGGAGCGCGCTGCACACCTCAGCAAGGTCCTTCAGGGACTCCCCTGCACCCGAAGGAACCACAGGCCCCAAGGAGGGGGGGGTCAGAGGGATGGGTCGCAGCGCCACTGGGGGAGGGTGTGGACAGGGGGGGGACTCAAGCACCCTGACCGTGGACTTCCTTGACCGCTTGCGGGGTGGTGTCACTGTGGGGCTCAGGGACAGAGTGGCCATGAAGGAGTCTTTGGGGGAGATCTGGCCAGGAGAGCTGAGGGGAGGGGATTTGGAGGGAGTGGATTGGGTGGAATGCGGACTCCCACTCTGGCTGCGTGTCACACGTTTGCCCCCCGACCCAGTGAGTGTGCCTACTTCACCTTGTGTGTGCGTGTCAGGAGGTGTGCGGCGGACCTTCCCTGCTGGTGTGGTGCCTGTGTGTGTTGTGGTGGGTGCATGCTTACGTCTGGGTGTATGTGGGACAGGCATGGGAGTGGGAAGTGTGGAAGGGGCAGGGGTAGGGGGTGGGACATAGCGTTGCAGGAGACCCACTGCTGCAGTCAGTGTGGAGTCTATGGACCTCAGCAATTTGCGTTGGTCAGCCTGCGATGAATGAATGCCCTCCAAGTATGCCTCCATGTTGTTGAGGACCTGGCTGTGGGCATGGAGGACATTAAGGATCGCAGTCTGACCAATCTGCAACTGCCGCTGGATGTCCACAGACTCAGCATTGGCGGCAGCAGTGGAGACAGGGGCAGGGGGTGCGGTGCCTGGCAGGAAGGAGACATGTGGTGACCGGGCACGTTGGGAAGGGACACAAGCACGTGGGAGGCGGCTGATGCCAATGGAGGGGGCGGTGCGAGATGTAGGGCTGCTGTCAGATGGTGGTGCAGCCACCGCCCACTCGGAGAGATCATCCTCGGACCCGTCAGCTTCATACTCTGTTGTGCCAGTCGACAGGTCCCCGGGTTCACTCTCCTCCGCCTCAGTCCCACTCGAAGTGCCAGCCCCGATGTCACCGCTGGCACTGGTGCTCGGTCCCTCCGCGCCGTCTGTGTCCATGTCTCCCTCCGTGTCCCCCGACGATGCTATGGGCAGGGTGAAGAGACAGAAATTAATCATACACCTGTATACATATGTCACATGAGTCAAATCTACTTAGGTTACAGTGCATAGCCTGAAACAAAGGAAGAGTTACAACTACAAAACAAGGTACATATGTAGGCCCTGCAAGACACAGTTGTGTGACCCACCATGCCATGGAAAAACTATGGAGAGCATGACACAATAGCAAATGAGATGACATGGAATTTTGACTGAGGAGCAAGGCCCTGGGGACAATACAGCACTGCATCTGCACCACACAGCGTGGCAGGAAATTGGGAAGAGCAGGGACCATATCCAGGAACTAGAGGCACATGCAGCATAGGTAATACTGATAACATGCCCACCCTGACTGGCACACTGCACCTTGAGTGTATGTCCAGACAAACATCACACACTGGCCAGTCCTAGCAAGGAGATAACAGGTCTTGACATGTAGGCCATGCCCACACCACCCACCCCCTACATGAGACAAATCTGTGGAGACACAGGAAGCACTTACATCTCTTAGTCTGGGTGAAATACACATGGGATGCAATAATTCAAGATTGCACACCAAATACCCAAGGTGCGCCTGTCCAAATAATCATGTACAAATGGGCATCATCAGATGATTGCAACAAGACACACAGGCAATGGCCACCGTGAGTATGTACTTGGAAAATCAGGTCAGGCTGGACAGTGGACACTTGTAATACATCTCACGTCAATAAACATGGTGCCAGGGGACAATGGCACAGAGCACAACCTATGCTGTAGACACAGAGATTGTCGACATTCTCGGATTACACACATGATACCTAGGAAAATATGCCCCTGGGGACAGTAGTGGCCACACAACTCCATGCTCCTGAATGGGAATGACTGCAACACACGCAAACATCCCTGCACTATGCGTAACGCACACTCATGCACATCATGTCACAGGCCACCACATGGGACATGCCTGCTGGAAGGCCTGGCACTCGAGAGATCAACTCCCATGTCTGGACTCAGCATTAGTGCCAACTGACATGGAACCCACAAGTCCAGAACTGGACAGGGCACAGGCAAGGTCACAAAACCTGTTACACACCACCCCCACACATGATGCTGCAGGCATTGTACACTTGTAGAAGGTGTCAGGCTACATAACCATGTGATGGAGTGACTACACACAGACCAGGGAACACATTGCAAGGAGGGGAAGGGAGGCAGGAGAGCACTGCAATACTGTTGGGAACAGGATCTGCACAGCACCATAAACCCTGGAAGTGTATCCATTGAACAGTGCACTTACAAATGCTGGTGAAACACAACAAACACACACATGTACCTACCCCCTTCCGGCTGCTGCATCTCCTGTAGACGCCTGTCCAAGTCTGGAAAGACCACCGCCAGCACACGTTTCTGGATGTGGGAGAGACGGCGGCGCCCGCGGTTCTTGTGGCTCTCAGGTGAGTCCCCCAGCAGGACCCGTGCGATCCTCCGCGTCCAGCACCGGATATCCTGCCAGCGTTTCCTCACCTGGGACAGGTGCCGCCTCCGACCATCCGCACTCCTCACAACGCTGACGGCGTCCAGCCATATCTGCTCCTTGGCAGAGGCGTCTACCTGTGAGGATGAACAAGTGACACTACATCAATACACCTGGCACATGTCACAGGGACACAGATTAGAACACATTTGCTGTTTACAACAAGGCATAGTGTGCATCCAACGCATTGCACCTTTGTCATAGGGACATGATCCTCTGGGGGAAGGCCAAAAGCAGTACGTGCCATTGAAAGGACACAGGTGGAATGAGGGCAACTACACAATCAATTATCCAGCCTCACACTGTGCATCACACCCACCCCTCCTGTCTCAGGGCACTGCTGGGAGGACTCTGCACCCACCCCTCCTGTCTCAGGGCACTGCTGGGATTGATAGGTACCCACCCCTCCTGTCTCAGGGCACTGCTGGGAGGACTCTGCACCCACCCCTCCTGTCTCTGGGCACTGCTGGGAGTGATAGGCACCCACCCCTCCTGTCTCAGGGCACTGCTGGGAGACATCAGGCATTCCCCCCCCCCTGGGACCCCCCCTACAGTACATAGCATGTGTGTCACACCTGGACACAATGGCAGAAGTCACAGTCACAAAAAAGGGACACAGCCTGTGCCAGTGGACACTGCACTCACCTGATAACCTGGTCGCCCATACAGCATGGGGTACCGTGGGAGGATCACATCCACCAAAGCCATGTTCTCCTCCAGGGTGAATGGCTGTGACCTCTCCACAGCCCTTGACATGGTTCCAGGGAATCAGTAGCAGCAGCTGGGTCGTGGAATACAGAGATGTGCAGGCAAGTGCTCCCTCATGGGACCTGGCTGCCTTATATCTGCCTTGCTGGCCCATCTCATGCACAGGAGTACAGAGTGATTGGTCACTCACATTTGCATCCTATGTTTCCTCCAATCCCTCCAAACCTAGCAGTCTGTGGGTTCTCAATCTGTTTTTTTCTCCTGCATGATGTCAGCCCCACAAACACATTGCAACAAAGTAGATTCATTCCAACTGACTTCTGCTGTGCACCTTCCTGAACAAATTCAAAATTTAAACTTGGTCTCCATGACAACCAGCATGCATGTAGGCCTTAATACTTGTCCCTCATGTGTCCCCTATGTAATTTGGAGCTTCACACACAGGTACGGTGCGTTCCGGGGCCCTAGGGCACCCCAAATGCATTGCAACGGCCCGTACACGCGTGCCTACGTTCACTATCACTATGGGTGTCCTCGCGTATGCGTACTCGTAGTGGTACGGGCCGTACACACGCCTGTACGCTCCCTATCACTATGGGTGTCCTCGCGTATGCGTACTCGTAGTGGTACAGGCCGTACACATGCCTGTACGCTCACTATCATTACGTGTACGCATACGCGAGGACACCCATAGTGATAGGGAGCGTACAGGCGTGTGTACGGCCCGTACCACTACGAGTACGCATACGCGAGGACACCCATAGTGATAGGGAGCGTACAGGCGTGTGTACGGCCCGTACCACTGCGAGTACGCATACGCGAGGACACCCATAGTGATAGGGAGCGTACAGGCGTGTGTACGGCCCGTACCACTACGAGTACGCATACGCGAGGACACCCATAGTGATAGGGAGCGTACAGGCCCTACCACTATGGGTGTTCTTGCGTATGCGTACTCGTAGTGGTACGGACCGTACACATGCCTGTACGCTCGCCATCACAATGGGTACACATACGGCAGCACTCCCATAGTGATATGGGAACGTACACAGGCCCTCTTAGCAGCAGTACGGCGGTTTTCACACATCACTGTGGTGACAGGCAGCACACAGGAAGGAATAGGGCGGACATACTTGTCCATGGATGGACATACTTGTCCATGAATGGACATCAAGGCATTGTCTGTGCATTACTACATGTGTGGGGCACAGGTGTGACAGGCTGTGATGTGGAACATTACTCCTGAGTCGAGAAGGCACCAGATATATGATGAGATGTGTACAGATGTAATGTGTGACGGTGCAATGTGTGCCAGGCATGCCCTTGACTCCTTGGACATGTGTGCATGTCGTACTGCACACTTGGGATGACCGACACTGGCATGGCACGGACACCAACACACGGAAGTGTCCCCTGATGCCCGCTAGAGGGGTTACCACACCTGACTTGTCACTACCCACGGTGCATGATGTGACTATGTCATGTATGTGTGGGGGCTTCCCATTAGGTTGATGTTGGAGCACCCTCAAAAGCTGCAGCTGTTGCAGCAACCAACATGTGTCTGTGTGCAGATTGACATTGCACACTGTTCCGCACACCATGCCACATGTGGTTTCGGATGTGAGGTGCGCATGTATGCATGGGACACGGAGTAGCGTGACAAGGACATGTCTGCATCCTCTCAATGAATGTGTGGTGAGTCATGACATGTGCACCTTCATGGCAAGGTGTGTGGGCTGTCCTAGTGTAATGTCATGTGACCTGTGGCTCTAGTGTTCCTCTACCAGTCTCTGCAATCGGCATCCTACTTCTGCTGATGTGTGGGTGTATGTCACTCCTGTCTTGCGTCTGGCTGCTTCACTTGCACTGGGACACAGCTAATCCTATGGCATGGCATGGGGAGGTTCTCAATCTCCGTGTGTAGCTGGGTCTTGGTAGGAGTGTCACCTGGCAGCCATACGTGTCCAGGGCATGTGGCACATACCTCACTCCGTATGTAGCATATGTGTATAGACAGATTAACATGTGCGCAGTGGAAATGATTTGTTGTTGTGGTGCACTCACTCTTCCTTGTCACTTCCAAATTACTGCAGAGCGCCGCCTCTTGCCCGACCAATTCCGGACTTGGCTGCCATGCGGGAGAATGATCGGATCCAGTGCTACCGCTTCCCACGACGGTTGATTCTGGAGTTGACGGCGAGACTGGCACCACACCTGCAACCGCTGCACAGGTATCCTACGGCACTGACACCCAAGCTGAAGGTAATGGCAGCCCTACATTTTCTAGCCACGGGTAGCTTTCAAAATACCATAGCTCATGTTGGTGGCATGTCCCAGAGCATGTTCTGCCATGTGCTGCATGATTTCTTAGAGGCCATGTTGATTCACCTGGATGACTTCATCAAGTTCCCAACCCCTGAACAGTTGACTGCGGTCAAGCGTGGATTCTATGCCCTGGGAGGGATGCCCCATGTCATTGGGTCCATAGATGGGACACATGTAGCTTTGGTACCACCACACGCACGGGAGGTAGCGTACCGCAATCGGAAGCACTACCACTCCATCAATGCCCTTGTGGTGTGTCTGTCCAACATGGTGATTTCACATGTCTGTGCTCGTTTTCCAGGATCAGCACACGATGCCTACATCATGAGGCGTAGCAGGGTGCCTGAAATGATGATGCAGCTGCGCAACGAACGAGCATGTGTTGTTGGTGGGTACAGTCTGTCTGTCCTGTATTTTGCATAGCCTACCAGCACGACCGCTTCACCAGTTCTAACGATGTCCATGTGCTTCCCATGTAGGGGACGCTGGCTATCCCAACATGCCATGGCTGCTCACGCCTCTCCGCAACCCCATGACGCCGGCCCAGCTCCGCTACAACACCGCCCATGGCCGGACAAGGTGAGTGATAGAGAGGACGTTTGGCCTGCTGAAGAGCCGATTTCGGTGCCTCCACAAGACCGGCGGCGCGCTCCCATATGCCCCTGCGAAGGTCTGCAAAATCTTCATGGTCTGCTGCATGCTGCACAACATGGCAGTTGAGAAAGCTGTGCCACTCATCCTGGATCAACATGACGAGGACCATCCACCCGTGGAGGACGAAGGGCTTGGCAATGGGGCTAGTGATGTGGAGGATGTGGAGATGCAAGAGGACATCCGGACTCGGCTCATACGTGACTTCTTTGCTTAGTGGTGAGTACCAGTGTCTGAGTGTGCACACATTGCTCCACGTGTGGCATGTGTTGTGATGTGTGTCTCCACCTGCATGTATGGCACGTGAGTCAGAGGTGTGTGTGGGTGTGTCACTGGAGTGATGGTGGCAGTGATGGTTGTATTTCCCCAGTCATAATTGTGACCTAGCTTGTTGTCATCCATACATGTGTCGAGTACATGCACATGCAAGTGGCTGTGCTTTTTGTGGCTGACTTCTTGTGTGTCTCTCATCCCCAGGTACTTGCGCATGCCGTCTGCTGTTTGCATTGTTGTGGCACTGCTATTCCTCATGGACACGTCATCCTGTGCTGACTCAGCGTTACACGCACGGACAAGTTTGGAAGTCTCCTTAGGGTAAGGGATGCATCAGGGGTGTATTGGGTGTGGCAGTTGTTCACGATGTATGCACACTGCCCCAGTCGATGTTTGGTTCCTCTGCAGCCATGTAGCATCACCATGGGACACGACATGCAGCTGTGTACACTTGAATAGATGGTCTGACTGGTTGACAGTCATCAGTGATGGGATAGTGGATTGTGATGATGGCATCAATGTGTGTAACACTGCCCTCGGACACATACGGTTTGCATTGGCTTGACATGGTGTGGGACTTCTACATCAGCGGATCAATGGTGTATGGCAGTCTCTCCGTGAGCTGCTGTGGGTGTTTGGCTGTTGGCCGACAATTGTGTGCCAGTTCCATGGCTATCACGCATTTGTGCTGCAGAAGGGGGGTGCCAGTGTTGGACCCACATGTTACTCCACATGAAGTGTTCATGTGTACTTCAAGTTGCCTCTGCAATCCCGAAAACATGACTAATAAAGGTGTCCCTATGCCTCCAAGGTGCCTCTTCTCAGTCAATGCTGGTGTGTTGCCACGGTGCATCCAGCATGTCTGGCATGGTTTCCCCTGATAGTGGCTATGTGTCTATGTGTCGAGTAGCAAGATGCAAGCTGTGTGTGTGGGCTGAGACTGTGTATTATGCATGATGTCCATGACTGTGTGGGTATTGTGACATGTGCCATCCCCATGCATCCAACGTTGGCCAGGCCCCCATTCTCTGCATCCACCGGACTCAAGCTTGCAGGACATGGTTCTGCCACCTGTCTACACATACCTGGGTGCCCCCCAGGACACTGGACTGGATCCCTGACCTCTGCGCATGACTGTTGCTGTACTCAATGTGTCTGTCAGCACGGTTGTGCGGCCACCCCCTCAGCTGGTTGGGCCCATCACGGGTGTGTATGGTGCTCCATGTCTGTCTTGCCTAATACACTGCAGCCCGTGTGTCCTGTGCCAGACTCAGGCCCCAGGGTGTGGATGGTTGAAGTCAAAAGAGAACTCAGGCATGTTTAGACTTTACAAGACACATGTAAGGTAATAATGCAACCAGCAGGCATCTTCTCTTCATGGTGTGAATTTTTATTTTTGTGGGGGGGTGGGGGGGGGTATGACGTGAGGGGCTTTCCGGGAGTTTGGAATCCAAAGTTCAGTGGGGGAGTTGGTGTCCTTGCCATTGGAAATCCTCAGAGTCCATGCCACAGTCTTTGTCCACATTGGTCAGACAGTGACCAGCAAGGCCATGTGGCAGGGAATGCCTCTTGATGCTGTGATGCTGTTGCTCCAGTGGGCCAGGTGCCAGGCCAGGTGTCCTGGGAGATGGTGATGTAGCGCCGACCCTCACGGTCCTTTCCGTGGACGACCCGGCCTCCTGCGGGGACCCTCAGAAGCAGGCCGTGACGATGTTTGGGATTCTCCATCGATGTTTCCTCCTCCTCCTGATCCCTCCCTGTGGGTGGTGATGTTCTACGCCTTCTGGCACAGGGAGGGTTGCCCATGTTGTCGGCCATCCGACGGAGTGTATCGTGAATCCCCTGGAACACCGTCACTTGCTCAGCCTGTCTGTCCTCCATCCTCCGTTGGTGTTGCAGTAGACAGGCATGTAGCTCCGCATGTTGCTGGGCCTGCTGGGTCTTGATTCCCTCGAGGACGGACACAACCTGGGCCATGCCCGTGGTGTCCTGCCGGTATGAGTCCAGGATGTTACGGACATGGGAATATACCGGTTCCGCAGCCAACTGGTCAGGCTGGCGCCTCCGCCGTCCTCCACTCCCACCACCCCTGCCCACTTGCACCTGGCCTGCCCTTGTGGGCACATCGGGTCTCCGGGACCCCTGAGGGGTGGCATTGGCGTTGTCGCCTGCCTCCTCCTGGGTGCCCGGAACACCGTGTCCCTCCTGGCCAGCCTGGCTGCTTTGTGGTGGTGGGGCAGGGATCCTGGGTGTCTCCTGGGATGTGGCAGGAGTGGGGGTGGTGGTTGGCCCCGTTGTACCTGACGCAGGTGCTGCAGGTGGTTGGACACCAGAGGTGCCAGGTTGGTCGGGGTCGTCCACAGAGTGGTGAGAGTCGTCGCTGCCGGTGGGATCGGGCTCCCGCAGATCCGGGTCCTGTGAGTCTTCCCCCCCAGTGTTGGGGGGTGAACCACGATGTTGACCTGTGTGTGAGAGAGACAATGTTAATTTTGGTCCATGCAACATCCATGTTTCATCAGTTTCAACGTTGGCACATTTCCTCTTGGAATTAGGATCTGTCTTGCATTCCACTCACAGTGCACTTGTGCATGGGTGTGTCCCTTGGGTGCCACTTTGGCCCCTTTAACTATGTGTGGCACAGTCTTACTTGCTGCGTCAAGTGTGACTGCAGTCAGCAGTGGAGTGGGCAGGTGTGGCGAGCCATGCATTGGCGCCTTCCGTGTAGCACTGTACATGTGCACATGGAGTGGATCCACACACTTATATAATGCAGGTAGCTGTTGTTGTGCTCGTGAACAGGTTGTGACATGGCCCTGTGTTTTGCCATGGGGAAGAGGGGAGGTTCTGGCACTGGCCACCCTTGGCTACATGCACGCAGTCTACCTGCTGACGAGCAGACATTCCCACACACCACACGGCTGATTTGCTCTCCCTGTGTCTCACTCCCTCTCTGTCCCCCTCTCCCTCCCTCCGTGTGTCAGCCTCCTCCCTCTGTCCGTCTCCCTGTGTCTCCCTCCCTCTCTGTCCCCCTCTCCCTCTCTCCGTGTGTCAGCCTCCTCCCTCTGTCCGTCTCCCTGTGTCTCCCTCCCTCTCTGCCCCCCTCTCCCTCCCTCTCTGTCCCCCTCTCCCTCACTCTGTGTGTCAGCCTCCTCCCTCTGTCCGTCTCCCTGTGTCTCCCTCCCTCTCTGTCCCCCTCTCCCTCCCTCTCTGTCCCCCTCTCCCTCCCTCTGTGTCCCCCTCTCCCTCCCTCTGTGTGTCACCCTCTGTCACCTCAGCCCAGCTTCCTGGGCACACACTGTTAGCAGATCTTTGAATGGCCCTTGGCTTGTTGATGTGAGTTTATTTCTGATCTCCAGGCACCCATTGTGTGTAGTGTCTGTCTCTGCGCTGCTGCTGTGGTGGTGTGTGCTGCCACTATTTCACAATGTTGGCTGTTCATTAGCTGCTGTCATGTGCAAAACAGTGCCTTCACCCCCATGTGTTGATGCAAGGCGTCCGCCATTTGCTGGCGAGTCTTTCCTGTGTGGGGACACAGTGTTTGTATGGCTGTGACCTAGGCCATATGGGCAGAGGGCATTGTTGTCTGCTTCTGAGTTGCACTATGTGAATTTTGGGGCCCACCCTCCCGCCATCCGGGTTACCGTGTCATGTGTTGGTGTCTTCTGTGGCCTGTGACTTGACATTGTCCAGCTGGGTGCATGGGGCATGGTGGCGCCAGTGGCATGTGCGTGTTCATGGAGTGTGGTTGAGTCATGCGATAGCTTGGGGTGGTTGCGTGCCTGTTAGTGATTTTGGTTGTGGATGACATTCCCCCCATGTGAGGTGCGTTGTTTGTGTACTCACCCGGGTCTCGGAGTCCTCCTAATCCTTTGACTGCCTCCACCGGCTGTATGGCCATCACCCTCTCCTCCCAGGGCTGGTAGTGTACGGGTCTGCGGGAGGGCCCTCCTCCAGTGGCGTTGGCCTGGTTGTGTTCCTCCAGCATCTTGGCTCGGACCCTCCTCCGCAGATCGTACCACCTGGCTTGGCATTCATGCCTGGTCCTTCTGGTGTCCGCAACAGCATTCACAGACGACGATGGTCTACCACATGGCTGTTTTTGCTGCCATGCTGGTCTGTCTGACCAATGTTCCAAAGAGCTGTGGCTCGACTCTGAGGATTTCATCGACAAGGACCTCCAACTCTCGGTTACTGAACTTTGGATTCTTGTTAGTGGGCATGGTGAGGGGTGTGGGTGTGGATGGTGGGGGTGTGTGTGTGGATGGTTGTGGGTGTGTGGGTGTGGTTGTGCAGGTGTGTGTGTGTGTGAATGTGATGAGGGGGTGTTTGTGAAGGTGGTTGTGTGAAGGTGTGCAAGTGTAAGGTGTGGTGAAGCTTGTAGTATGGTGCTGTAGGTTGTCTGTGGTGTCTGGCAGCAGTGAGTCTGTTGCAAAGGCTCATGGTTTGTGTGTGTGGGCCCTTTTTATTGGTCCATTGTTGGGTGTGGCTGTGTTTGAAGTTTGGGTGGGTGTGTTATAAGGAGTGGTGGTGTTTTGGGCCTCTGTTTGTTTTTGGCAGTTGCAGGTCAGTGAATGTGTTTTTTTAGTGTTTGTTGGACATGTTTTGTGGCTTTGTGCCATTCGAATGGTGTATTCTTGTGTTGTTTTGGTTTGTCCTGGTTGTGTACGTGCGTTTTTAGCGTGTGTACGGTGTGTACATGGGCCATTTGGTTGTACGGTGCTGTCCTTGTGTGTGGCTTGGTACGACTCGTACATGCGGTTGTGATGTTGGGGCCTGGGGTGCGCTCCGTACTTAGGAGGTTGTGGTGGGGGTGCGACTCGAACGTACTGGGGTGTACATACACGGTGGTACGACACGTACAGGGGTGGGGGTACGACTCGAACGTACTGGGGTGTACATACACGGGGGTACGACACGTACTGAGGTGTACATACACGGGGGTAGGACACGTACAGGGGTGGGGGTACGACTCGAACGTACTGGGGTGTACATACACGGGGGTACGACACGTACAGGGGTGGGGGTACGACTCGAACGTACTGGGGTGTACATACACGGGGGTACGACACGTACAGGGGTGTACATACACGGGGGTAGGACACGTACAGGGGTGGGGGTAGGACTCAAACGTACAGGGGTGTACATACACGGTGGTACGACACGTACAGGGGTGGGGGTACGACTCGAACATACTGGGGTGTACATACACGGGGGTACGACACGTACTGGGGTGTACATACACGGGGGTAGGACACGTACAGGGGTGGGGGTACGACTCAAACGTACAGGGGTGTACATACACGGTGGTACGACACGTACAGGGGTGGGGGTAGGACTCGAACGTACAGGGGTGTACATACACGGGGGTACGACACGTACAGGGGTGGGGGTACGACTCGAACGTACTGGGGTGTACATACACGGGGGTACGACACGTACTGGGGTGTACATACACGGGGGTAGGACACGTACAGGGGTGGGGGTACGACTCGAACGTACAGGGGTGTACATACACGGTGGTACGACACGTACAGGGGTGGGGGTAGGACTCGAACGTACAGGGGTGTACATACACGGGGGTACGACACGTACAGGGGTGGGGGTACGACTCGAATGTACTGGGGTGTACATACACGGGGGTAGGACACGTACAGGGGTGGGGGTATGACTCGAACATACTGGGGTGTACATACACGGGGGTACGACACGTACAGGGGTGGGGGTACGACTCGAACGTACTGGGGTGTACATACACGGGGGTACGACACGTACAGGGGTGTACATACACGGGGGTAGGACACGTACGTGGTGGGGGTAGGACTCGAACGTACAGGGGTGTACATACACGGTGGTACGACACGTACAGGGGTGAGGGTACGACTCGAACGTACGGGGGTGTACATACACGGGGGTACGACACGTACTGGGGTGTACATACACGGGGGTAGGACACGTACAGGGGTGGGGGTACGACTCGAACGTACAGGGGTGTACATACACGGTGGTACGACACGTACAGGGGTGGGGGTAGGACTCGAACGTACAGGGGTGTACATACACGGGGGTACGACACGTGCAGGGGTGGGGGTACGACTCGAACGTACTGGGGTGTACATACACGGGGGTACGACACGTACTGGGGTGTACATACACGGGGGTAGGACACGTACAGGGGTGGGGGTACGACTCAAACGTACAGGGGTGTACATACACGGTGGTACGACACGTACAGGGGTGGGGGTAGGACTCGAACGTACAGGGGTGTACATACACGGGGGTACGACACGTACAGGGGTGGGGGTACGACTCGAACGTACTGGGGTGTACATACACGGGGGTACGACACGTACAGGGGTGGGGGTACGACTCGAACGTACTGGGGTGTACATACACGGGGGTACGACACATACTGGGGTGTACATACACGGGGGTAGGACACGTACAGGGGTGGGGGTATGACTCGAATGTACAGGGGTGTACATACACGGTGGTATGAAACGTACAGGGGTGGGGGTAGGACTCGAACGTACTGGGGTGTACATACACGGGGGTACGACACGTACAGGGGTGGGGGTATGACTCGAACGTACTGGGGTGTACATACATGGGGGTACGACACGTACTGGGGTGTACATACACGGGGTAGGACACGTACAAGGGTGGGGGTAGGACTCGAACATACAGGGGTGTACATACACGGTGGTACGACACGTACAGGGGTGGGGGTAGGACTCGAACGTACAGGGGTGTACATACACGGGGGTACGACACGTACAGGGGTGGGGGTACGACTCGAACGTACTGGGGTGTACATACACGGGGGTACGACACGTACTGGGGTGTACATACACGGGGGTAGGACACATACAGGGGTGGGGGTATGACTCGAACGTACAGGGGCGTACATACATGGTGGTACGACACGTACAGGGGTGGGGGTACGACTCGAACGTACAGGGGTGTACATACACGGTGGTACGACACGTACAGGGGTGGGGGTATGACTCGAACATACAGGGGTGTACATACACGGGGGTACGACACGTACAGGAGTGTACATACAGGGGGGGTGTGTACATTAACGGGGAGTACGACTCGAACGTATGGGTGCTGGGGGAGTGTTGGGCGCGTATGCTGGCACATGTCTCCATGGTTGCAATGGGAGTTCGGTGCGGACGGTGTTTTTACCATACGGTTGTGAGATCGGACGCACGGGTTGGATCGTGATTCCTCGGTCGGACTTCACTTTTCACATTTGTACGGTAAATCGTCCGAGGACGTGTCGGACACATTTTCCGACCCAAGGAGGACGTGTGGGGAAATATTCCGAATGTGGTTTGTATGGACTTTTTACCATGCGAATCGTGATTGCCAGTTTGTACGGCACTTGTACGATTCGTACGGTAAAAAGACCGGATATGAGTCGTACGGGCTATTTTTTTACCGGATCGTAATCGGCACCATACTTTGTTACTCCTTGGTTGCACCTTTGGACTGCAATTGAATTAATGTTTCTAGTCCTCTGGATTGGTTTGGTTACTGTCTTTTTCCTGCTTCTGAATGGACATTATCTCCAAGAACGCTCTGCAGTACACCTTGTGAACCTGGGACTGAAACCACATGCATCATCACACTGTGAGTAGAGAGAGCTGTCTCTGGTGAACAAATTCAGCAGTTCCAGTTCCTGAAGAAATAGTTTGGGACAAGGCATCATATGATGTGTACGGTCCTACTGAACTTTTGAAAATTCCATATTTGTTTATCATTTCTTTAAATTATATCATCACCTCTAGTACTATTTCTGATGACTGTGACATTGATACAGTGCATAATTTGCTAGAAGACCTAGAGCAATCTGCTACATTTTCTTCTGATGAATTGTATGATGGTTAATCTAATTTAGGTGATATGTGCTTTTATCAGCATTATAGTCACCATTTTCTGCATAAAGCAAGCATAATAAAGTAAACACTACCCCCACCCCACCAAGAGGTAGTTTAAAAACATTTGCACAGAAGTTTGCTTATTTTCTGTTTTTGACAAATCAGACCCAGCCTCATATGTTTACAAGCTTGCACCTACACCTACAAAGAAATATATGCTAAGAAACACTTAGCTGATATTCTGCTTCCTTTCTATCACAACTGTCTTCACATGGTTTTGACTTTCGGAAAGACCCAATAGAAACAAAGTCTGTTCAGGGGACGAAAAGTTAGCAAGTTCAGGGAACTGAGACCTTGCTCAGAGCATGCCTAATACGGATCTCTGACAAAATTTCGTAAGTCAGAAATTCGACCTACAAAAATATCGCAACTAAAATATCGATGTCAAGAATATCGACATCCTATCTACAACATAGTAAGTACAAAAATATCGAAAATTAAATATCGATGTCAAAAATATCGTTTTTTTAAATATCGTTTTTTTTTGTTACAAAAAATATGTAAAATAAACATAATAATACTTATAAATAAAATAAACATAATTAAATATATTTCATAATGTTAAAAATTAATAATTAATCAATATAATTTAATAAAAAAATAATTAAACATATACATATAATATATAATATATATACTTACTTAATAATGTTTTTATAATTATTTTAATAAATTATAAATAATTTAAAAATATTGAAAATTGCAAAAACATTACACACATAAAACAATAACATAAATAAAAATTAAATAATTATATATAACAAATTAAAAAAATTACATTTAATTTAAATATTGTTAAAATTAATTATATACTACATTAGCTAAAATAATAAATAAAATATTAAATAGCAGAGACAATAAAACTACTACTCCAGCTCCAAAAAACAACAGAAAGAAAAATTTGGGATAGCGGAGGGCTAAAAATTACTATATCCACTCCAGATAGTGTAACAGTAGGGAAAGTGTTGGATAACGTAGAGGTATAAATTATTATTCCGACTCCAGGGAGTGCAACAGTAAGGAAAGTGTTGGATAGCGTAGGGGTAAAAATAACTATTCCAACTCCAAAGAGTGCAACAGTAGGGAAAGTGTTGGATGGCGTAGGGGTAAAAATTAGTATTCCCATTCCAGACAGTGCAACCGTAGGGAAAATGTTGGATGGCGTAGGGGTAAAAATTACAATTCCCACTCCATACAGTGCAACAGTAGGGAAAGTGTTGGATAACGTAAGGGTAAAAATTACTAATCCAACTCCAGGGAGTGCAACAGTAGAGAAAGTGTTGGATTGCGTAGGGATAAACATTACTATTCCCACTCCAGACAGTGCAACAGTAGGGAAAGTGTTGGATAGCGTAGGGGTAAAAATTACTATTCCAACTCCAGAGAGTGCAACAGTAGGGAAAGTGGTGGATAGCGTAGGGGTAAAAATTACTATTTCAACTCCAGAGAGTGCAACAGTAGGGAAAGTGTTGGATAGCGTAGGGGTAAAAATTGCTATTCCAACTCCAGAGAGTGCAACAGTAGGGAAAGTGTTGGATAGCGTAGGGGTAAAAATTACTATTCAAACTCCAGAGAGTGCAACAGTAAGGAAAGTGTTGGATAGCGTAGGGGTAAAAATAACTATTCCAACTCCAAAGAGTGCAACAGTAGGGAAAGTGTTGGATGGCGTAGGGGTAAAAATTAGTATTCCCACTCCAGACAGTGCAACTGTAGGGAAAATGTTGGATGGCGTAGGGGTAAAAATTACAATTCCCACTCCATACAGTGCAACAGTAGGGAAAGTGTTGGATAACGTAAGGGTAAAAATTACTATTCCAACTCCAGGGAGTGCAACAGTAGAGAAAGTGTTGGATTGCGTAGGGATAAAAATTACTATTCCCACTCCAGACAGTGCAACAGTAGGGAAAGTGTTGGATAGCGTAGGGGTAAAAATTACTATTCCAACTCCAGAGAGTGCAACAGTAGGGAAAGTGTTAGATAGCGTAGGGGTAAAAATTACTATTCCAACTCCAGAGAGTGCAACAGTAGGGAAAGTGTTGGATAGCGTAGGGGTAAAAATTGCTATTCCAACTCCAGAGACTGCAACAGTAGGGAAAGTGTTGGATAGCGTAGGGGTAAAAATTGCTATTCCAACTCCAGAGAGTGCAACAGTAGGGAAAGTGTTGGATAGCGTAGGGGTAAAAATTACTACTCCAACTCCAGAGAGTGCAACAGTAGGGAAAGTGTTGGATTGCGTAGGGGTAAAAATTACTATTCTAACTCCAGAGAGTGCAACAGTAGGGAAAGTGTTGGATAGCTTAGAAGTTAAAAATAACATACTTATAAATACAATAATTCTTTAAAATAATTAATAATGTAATTATTAAATAACACAAAATTACTTACAAATACCAATAGATATTTATTAAAAACATAACTACCAATAAATAATTAATTAGCAATAAATCATTAATAAATACCAATAAATAATAGTTAATGAATATTAATTACCAATTAAAAAATATTAAACAATTACATTTTTTATACCACAAAATAATTATCAAACTTTAATTACTAATTAAAAAATATTAAACAATTGCATATTTTTTATACCAAAAATAATAATTATTATACATTAATTACCAATTAATAATTACTTATTAATATAGTAATTAGAAATATCAATAAATAATATTTAAACATATCTAATTACCAATTGATTATTAATCAACAATAACCCAATTTTCATAACCAAAATATTATAATTTAAAATATTTACCAATTAATAATTAATCCCCAATTAATTAATTATCAATACCCAGCAAGAAATTTAATAATTACTTAATTAGATTTCAATTACTTCCAACACTATTCCCCTATAAACGCACGAAACACTCAAATAATAAAATAACACAGTTAACATAATTATCAATTAATCAATTAATAAAAACTAATTACCAATTAATAAAAATGTATTACCAATTAATACTTAATTAACAAAAATATAATTATCAATACCAATAAATAAATAAAAATATTACTTAATTACAATTAAATTACTTCCCACCCTATTCCCCTATAAACCCACAACCCGCTACAGAATTTAAACTAAAAAATTATTTAAAATTAATTTATAATTCCTAAAAATGTATAATTAATTTCATATAATTAAATTACTTCCCACCCTAATCCCCTATAAACCCACAACCTGCTACAGAATTTAAAGGCAAAAATTATTTAAAATTAATTTATAATTCCCAAAAATGTATAATTAAATTCATATAATTAAATTACTTCCCACCCTATTCCCCTATAAACCCACAACCCGCTACGGTACTAAAACACAAAATTAACTTAAAAAAAACATTATTAACATATAAAAATTGTATACATATATTTTAAAACCAGTTGAACACTTAACAAAAAATAATTAACACATACATATTAAATACATAATAAAATACATAGCAATATTATACATATCGATATTAGTGACATAGATATTAGTAACATCGATATATTTCATATCGATATTACTAACTTCGATATTACTAACATCGATATAAAAAAAAATCAATATTACTTACCTTAGGGTCGATATTCTGTCCATCGATATTCTTGACATCGATATTCTGTCCCTTCGATATTCTAGACTCGATATTATTGTAGGTCGAAATTAAATTTTCGATATTTAGACTGCTCACCGCCTAATACCACACCAAATGATGTTCGTGAACAAAACTATGCAACAAACATAATTTCTTGGAATAGCGGAGATAAAAGCCCTGAACATACAGAGATGTCCTGCATTTGCACAATTTGACAATTGGAAGCACTACACATGCAATAGTGAGGATACTCTGGATGACATGCTGCACAATGGCTCTTACAATTCATCAGACCCCAATTGGAAGGGATGGTTGGTTTGGCCTTTAGATACTAATGGGTGTCAGTCCAGATTCCTTGGTTACGCTAAAGGGTTTAAGGTCAATAGACCTGACCAACGCTACATACAATATGAACACTTTGGGGTGGCGACATCATACAGTGTTGGGAAGTTATGCCTTGAGTGGCTAAAGACCTCGACGCTGTCTCAGGTGAAACAACACTTGTCCTTTCTGTCAGATGACCTGGATCTCAGGGATTTTGAACTGAGGAAAGTTTTTCAACGGAAAGCTGTTGAAAGGCTGCGCGAGATTGGTAGGGTTAAACTAGAAAATTCTTTGTCAGTGGTTGACAGTGGCAGGACCACGTTATCCTCTATAAAGTATTCATTGGGCAACATAGAATCATCTGTAATTGACATAATGCAGCAGGACATGTCTTTTTTACAACACGGACAGTCACAACTTTTGTCCATTGTGTTATTAATCTGGACCCTTCAAACGCTACTCTCTGGCCGCATGCTGTGGTGTTATATTAACACCACTAATTTGTTTTCTTCATACGATCTAGCTGAATGACATATATTAATGGCACAGAGTGATGCAAAGTATACCATGTTGCACAGTGAAAAATTAGACCAGTTACCTTTCACTGCTGCCTAAACATCTTCCACGGTTTGGATACTCCATGGATATATTACCCTACCAGTCAAAACATTCCAATTCAAATATTGTCCACAACATTACCGGGAAGGCAGATATGAAGCATTAGGGGAAGGATTTGTGCATGAATACTGTGAGTTACCTTCAAGATTAGATGCAGGAATGGAGATACAGAACATTTTTTCAGTGGTTCCAACTGTGAGAATGCTTTTAGCGGGTACTTACTATGCAAAGACATTTCACTTCACTGGGCTTGTAATGCGTTGGTTTGGAACTTGTCCTGTTATCTGAAGGGTTCTCTGGCTGCCAAGATTCGTCTGGTTCTCAAGCTACTCTCTAATGGGAGTTATTTGATGCTGAACGATCAAGGCTGCTGTGGAATGGAACCAAGCATCACTTATCTTGTGACAGTTTATGCCATAGTTACTTGTTGCAGACAAGTATTGTTTCCACCTGCCCGCAAAGTTAGGGAGACAATGCTGTGTCCTTCGATAAATGTTCTCTGAACAAACTGAAAGCCATGCTTTTTCAAAAGGATATGGCCTTAACATCTGCCAAAGAGACGTTTGATCTCTAGGTTGCGATGTCTTCGTCTGAAATACAGACGCTACTTCATACTAACTTCCCACTGCATTTTGGGTGCTGGCTCCCCGCATCTTTAACATGTCTGATACTAGGGGACAAATGCACTTTAAATGTATTGGCTCTGCATTGGTTAGCACCTTTCAGACAGTTTTCAGAGTTATACCATCATTCATACAGTCCGTACTGGGAAGCATTTTGGGAGGTCTTTCTCTTGTCCTGCAACTTGTAGTAGGGGTTCTTATTTTAGTATTTCTGCTCCGCAATGGATGTCCCAGTGCCAAACAGAATGGAGCCAGCATTGGCTGTGCTGCGATGCCATGAGCGCATGCTATACTGCCCCGGCACACCTCGGCTTTGTGAACTGAATGAGCATTGGTTCTTATCATTCAGGCCTGTGTGGCCTCACTGCGTACAACCTGTATTCCCGTGACTGCTTTGCAATCATGAATGTGTACTGGATTTCTTCCTCGGATCACAATTGGTTGCACCATTGGACATTGAGGTACCGATGGACCCTTTCAAGGCCCATGGTATAGTTGTCCCCAGCATATTCCTCTGCTGCTGAACTCATTCTTTGAAACACCTTGGAATGCTTTGGCTCCTAGTTAACTGGATACCAGCTCTGTGGAACACTTACAGCATGTAGTTCCAAACTTGGCGGCTGCTGTGGGGCCTGGATGGAACCACATTTGCTCTATAAACCTGCTTTGAGGTGTGCCTCTAGGAACGTCATCTGCGGTTGCTGTCAACAGCAATGTTGCGACTACCACTCAGAACACATAAACAATTGCCTATTGTGTTTGATACTAATTGGCCTGCTTTTAAACAAAATGAAACAAAATGATGATTCTTTCTTCCTGTATTAATTTACTTCAAAGGCACCTTGGCTTTGTGAGTGCTTGAAATTTCAAAATGGTATGAGGGCCTTCTTTTTAGCATTTTTAGAAATTACTTTTAGGTGATATTTACCATGGTTCAGATTTGACAGTTTTTATAATTTTATATGGCTGCTGTTTTTTTAGATAGCTTTTGGATCTACCCTTAGAAGGAGGAGTGGGTGTTATGTGCCTTTGTTAGGCCCATGTAGCACCGCTGTACATTTTTTCTTACATTGTCCTCTTTCTGCTGAATAACGCTTTTCTGTAACCTTTTGCACATATTTGCATGAGTGACAATGTTGGATTTGTTTCTCTGAAACTGCATTGCTTACACATCTGGCTTTACACAACATTATCATAATGCCTCGAACAAGGCCTTTACACACACTGTATAAATGTCATTCTATCTTCATCCATGGGGCAACAGGGCTATCTGCATACCCATAACAATACTAATCTGCATATACATCGCAAGGATGCTTTTTATACTAAATACAAAGCCTTTCCGGTGGTTGGCAGAGGAGACACTTCCGCTTTGAAAGGTCCCTGCATGCTGAAGCTTCATCAAGCAACGACCTAACATCTCCGTGAGGGGTGTCCAGTTGACAATTACATTTGTGTCTGCCAGGTAATGGTGTTGGATCACCCTGTGGGGGATTATTGGCTATACACCAACATATATTCTAGACTCACATAGAGTAGGGATTGCAAAGTAGGAGTATGCCTAATTACCACCTTGTTTATACGCATGCATATATTTACTGTCCTTAACACCATGGTGGAACTATATCTGCCATTTACTATTTTGGTGCTTGTAATCACTTTCATTTGCTTCTGTCTACTGATTATCACACCACATGTATTCTGTACAAGAATAACGCTGGTTCAATAAATAAATTGAAGAATGCCCAATTGTGTATTATTTGTATCTTGCTCTGAGAACAATAGTCCATGAGTGAATGGGTGAAAGGGGTAGATCTGTTACCACGACCCCTGATTTTATACTGTTTTTAAATTGTTTGGGCATTTTATGATATATTGTAATGGTTTTAAATAACTAGAAACAATAAAAATGTATCATCTATCATATATTTTGCATTTTGGTGGTGTCAAAAGGTGGTGGTGGTTTCAGGAATGCAGCAGATTTGAAGACCAATGTGGAACTTAATGACGCAATTGGTGGATCCTTGTGATTGCTGTATGCAACTCATCTGTGAGACCTTTTGACTTTCCAGCCTTTGACTCATCTTTAATGATAGCTGAAAATGTGTCTTTCTTCGCAGCCATCTGAAAACTTCCAGTATTCAGAGAGTCGGCTATGCTCCTTATTTGTCGAAGACCTGGGAAGTTTTTCTGAGCTCCACTCAGCACCTTTATGAATGACCGGCTTCAGGTATGGACTGCTCCGTAAGCACAACCGCGAACACTTCTCTTTGAGCCAACTTCACTGAGGGTTTTCCAAGGGAGGGGGTCACGGGTTGTATTTTGTGCATGGGTGGGGGAGCAGTGGGAGAAAATACAAAAAAAAGATTTTGTCCTCGAAAAACTAAGCTGGAACTCAGGTTTTAATAGAGTTATGAGGGTAAGAAATAGAAAATGGCCACTAGTCAGAAGGAAAGGAACAATCAACTAATGATTGACGCTGCGCACTGTGCTAAATGTAACTACGTTACAAACAATTAGTCTCATTAACAAAGTTTCAAAAAATGCGAAACAAAGATATTCGTTAGAACATATATTTACAGCATATATGTGGTAACAACATGAAGTTTTTGAACATCATGGATGTATCAACAGATATACAAAACGGTAGACATCTACCATAAGCAATACAATAATTAAGTATCCCACATAATGTTTCAAGTAATCATCAATCGATGTTTATGATGAGCCCAATGCATTTCGGGACTTAACTGTCCCTTCGTCAGGGGCAATCTGCGAAGAAAATAAATATATTACATGATCAATGGAGAAAATATGGTTGTTATGTTTCTACAAGAAGATCACATGGTGGAAAAACATGCGGTTGACATGATGCATAGTAGTAAACCGTAAATTACACGTGTGGTGGATAGACCCTCCGTTGACTGAAGGGAAAGAAAATATAAAGGTACAGACACCCAATAGCGTGAATGAAGAGCTAATAAGTGTGACTCTAGAAAGGGGAATGAGAGAAATAGGAAACCGTACAACGTGTAAAAGAAGTGAAAACAATACTTAGGGTGTGCCTAATGAGATCTAGCTAGGGAACCTCACCTCAAACATTATGAGTATGAATCCATGAATGAAGTAAACGATAGAAACAAGCTGACTGATACTGCAAACCAAAGAGAACAACACAATGAGTGCACGTACTCATATTACTATAACGAGTTTAGAAGAAACTCCAGGATCCAGGATCAGGAACAAGAACAGCACTTCTAGCCTTGCTATGCATTGGCTAGAAGCCACACACTCAATTTCTCAACTCCGTTTTCAGATTATTGAGGCAATTGATGTAAAACCAGGCGTAGACACCACTACTTTACTTTTACGCAGAGAGCTCTTCTGGATTCAGAAACTGCAGACTTTGGCCCCTTGTGGGCTTAATGACCGTTTAGACCTTTCTTGTTTTTTATAAATACATTATCTGCATAGCTATGTGTTTTTCCTAATGTACAACAATGATTGCTCCTCATTTTTGTTGGGATATATCCATAATAAGTTACCTTGTTAGTTTGTATTTCATTCTTTTTTTCATTTTCTTGTGGCTTATGGGCTAGTCTAACACCGTTAATCACTCTCTATATTCATTTTATATGTTCATTATTGTCTATCTCATTGTTTATTATTACTTTATACGGTTTCTTAACGTCTCCACATCGGTACTTGCTTGTTTGGTTGCTGTACCTCAGAACACTTTGTTTCACCCTATATTTAACTGTCCGTTCAGATATATCTTTTGACACTTACCCCTTCCACATATTTGATCTTACAGGCCAGTGGTTATTCACTTGTAGGTTTTTTTTCTGCTTGTCATTTACGTTTTTCACCTAGTGTCCGCTTTCTGAATATGATCATGGTGTGTTGTTTCTAACATCTAGCAGTTGCACTTTATGTATTACGCGCATATACCGATCGAACACGCGTATGCTCGTGTAGTTCTTTTTTGTGATTGAGTACTTTCGGTTCTCTCCGTTTTTAGTCTAGACGCTTTTCTTTCATTTTCCGTTTGCACTTCTAGTCTTTTTAACTTAGACCGGTGCACTTCACCCTTTCAAACATGGCGCTACACATAAGTCCTCTTTCAGTTGCCATCAGTTTCCTGTTCACGTCGTTATTGCGTTCGTTTAAAATGAAGCGAGCTTCTCATTAGTAAATATCCTGTTGCGATAACTGGACGCTATCGCGTGGACCGGACCAGTTCCTTCTTGTCGTGCTTCTCATGTAAGTAGCGTTCACCGTTTTTAGCTGTGCTCTTGTCATAGCTGTCATAGCTGTTTTGAGCTAAGTAGTTTACTTGCGAAGACGAGCTCGTAACTCATATACTGTTATTATTTTTGTAGTGCCTCTTTCGGAGACGGAACATTTATCCTTGCCGTTACATGCCTCCTTCGAGCGATTGATTTAATACATATTCCGCAGTGTTTAGCGCCTGGACTACGCGTTGTTATAAGCACTTAGGTGTCTTAGCACTTCTTAAGTGAGTATGGCCATTGTTCCTTTGTGTTTTCAACAGCGGCACGGTATATTGTTTATTTTCTCTGATTATTGTGTATTCTTATTTTTTTAGTCAGTTTACATTGACCATCACCTTTTTTTATTGGTAAGTTGTGCCTCTAGTTTCTTCTAAACTCGTTATAGTAATATGAGTACGTGCACTCATTGTGTTGTTCTCTTTGGTTTGCAGTATCAGTCAGCTTGTTTCTATCGTTTACTTCATTCATGGATTCATACTCATAATGTTTGAGGTGAGGTTCCCTAGCTAGATCTCATTAGGCACACCCTAAGTATTGTTTTCACTTCTTTTACACGTTGTACGGTTTCCTATTTCTCTCATTCCCCTTTCTAGAGTCACACTTATTAGCTCTTCATTCACGCTATTGGGTGTCTGTACCTTTATATTTTCTTTCCCTTCAGTCAACGGAGGGTCTATCCACCACACGTGTAATTTACGGTTTACTACTATGCATCATGTCAACCGCATGTTTTTCCACCATGTGATCTTCTTGTAGAAACATAACAACCATATTTTCTCCATTGATCATGTAATATATTTATTTTCTTCGCAGATTTCCCCTGACGAAGGGACAGTTAAGTCCCGAAATGCATTGGGCTCATCATAAACATCGATTGATGATTACTTGAAACATTATGTGGGATACTTAATTATTGTATTGCTTATGGTAGATGTCTACCGTTTTGTATATCTGTTGATACATCCATGATGTTCAAAAACTTCATGTTGTTACCACATATATGCTGTAAATATATGTTCTAACGAATATCTTTGTTTCGCATTTTTTGAAACTTTGTTAATGAGACTAATTGTTTGTAACGTAGTTACATTTAGCACAGTGCGCAGCGTCAATCATTAGTTGATTGTTCCTTTCCACTAGTTTTCCTGAGCCCGATTGACAGCGGGCTCCACGCTGCAGCACCTATATCATCAAGAATACACTTTTGGATTAACTAGAAAATAGGAGTGCGCTGCTTATCTCCTTTTCACTAGTCAGAAGGCCCAGATAGAAATCTTATCGTGGAATGTCAATGGGCTCAGGGTGAGGAATAGAAGGGAAAGGATCCTGCAGTACTTAAAAGATGCCCTGGCTCAAATTATAATCCTCCAAGAGACTCATCTAACTGGTAAAGAAATGAGTGAGGTGTTCAAAACTAGAATATGGCTACAGATAGTGGTATGTACAGAGCAGCAACTCAGTATAAGAGGGCTGGCGATTCTTGTTAAAATTAACCCCCAGATTACAATAGAGGAAAGTAGAGTGGACAAGGCTGGTAGGTGGGTGATTGCCAAGGTGAGATGCTATGATCAACTATATACTGAAGCTGGATATTATGGTCCTAACCTCGGTGATCCTATCCCATTTGGTAATCTACTTTCAGAACTTTTAGATTTCCCTGACCCAGTTATTATGGCAGGAGACTTTAATGTGGTTTTGGATGGGAGTTTAGATCATTGCACTAAAAGTAGAAGCATTGTACATAAGAAATCAAGATTTCTGATAATAAATTGGATAAAGAGTTTAGGTTGGTGTGATATTTGGACAGAAAGGAAGGGATCGCTAAAGAGTTTCACTTTTAATAATAAAAAATAAGGACATCAATCCAGAATAGATCTGTTTTTTATCAATCAAAATATAAAAGATCAGGTCAAAGATGCCAATCATGCGGGATCACATATGTCAGATCATTCGGCCATAACCATACTTTTGATCCCTCCAAGCATTGCAATACAAAGGAGATGGACTATAGATCGCACTACACTGTCTGATGAGGAAATTATAGATACACTTGGACTGGAATCCCAAGAGTTCTTGAAAACAGTTTAGACAGTGTGCTGAAAGGGATAGTATGGGATACCTATAAAGCCTTCTTGAGGGGTAAAATAACATCAAACCAATCCTACAAAAATAAACAATGAAGGGCTAAGATAGCGAATATTGAAAACAAAATTACGAGGTTAGAACAACAACTACAAAGTTATGAGATAGAACATGAGTTGGGTCAAACATCTATTCAGACTCTTAAAATGGACCTTTTGGGAGTTGTGGAAGTAAGACTACAGGAAAGGTGGCAAGCAAGTAAATTGGCCCACTTTATATATGGGGAAGGCTCTGGCAAGCTACTTCCATGGAAGGTAAAAAGTGAGCAGGCATTTTTTTTATAAAAGAACTAAAATATGGAGGGGCAAGCTGTCCAATTAGAGCGGGGGATAGTATAGAGTAAACTTTACTAAACTTTTTTGGGGAAGTGTACTCAGAAGATTAAATATGACGAGAGGGGAGGTGGAAGAGTGGCTAGGCCAAGAACCCCCTGTAAAGTCTCTGAGTCCCAAAAAGAAGCTATTAACAGTCCAATAATCAAACAGAAGATTGGAAATGCCATCAAAGCAGGGAAAACGAGTAAGGCGGCAGGTCCAGATGGCCTTCCGGTTGAGATATATAAAAAGCTAGGTAAATATCTAGTTCCGGTTCTTGTTAGGCTGTTTTCTGAGGTTTTCGAAAGTGGTAGAGAGATTCCCCCCTCTTGGATGGAAGCTACTGTCAGTTTGATACCTAGCCCAGATAAACCGCCAGATTGTTGTGAGTCCTATAGGCCTATCTCGCTGCTTAATTCAGATTATAAAATATTTTCGAAAATATTAGCAGACAGATTAAATGGGATAGTGGGAGTGCTTCTTCATGAAGATCAGAAAGGCTTTGTGCGGGGTAGAGGAATTAAAGATGTAACCTATAGTCTAATTGGAGCTATAGATATAGCATCCGCATATAAACTACCACTAGCAGTCATCACAGTGGACGCGACCAAGGCATTTGATCGCGTAAACTAGACTTACTTTCAGGAAATTTTAAGATGATCCAATCTGGGGAAGAACTTCTGCAGGGCGATAAACTGGTTATACCAAGAACCCACATCTAAAATATTAGTAAATGGGAACATATCAAAAGCTTTTAATATTCATAGGGGGACAAGACAAGGGTGTCCGTTAACTCCCCTGCTTTTCAACCTATATATTGAACCCTTAGCGGAGAAAATAAGAAAACGGAATAGTATAATACCTTTCAAAAGTCGAGGTTGGGAGAGAAAAGTGGGATTATATGCAGACAATCTGGTGATATATACTTCGGATCTGATTCCTGCAATACCAGTAGTGTACGATCTGGCAGCACGGTTTGGGTGGATCTCAGGATATGAGATAAATGAAAGTAAAACAGTCATAATTACTTGGAATATCAACGTACCACTGAGCTGTGAAAAAAGAGGAAATGAGATGCCTAGGTTTTAGAATTGTTCAAAAAATAGAACAAATACCAGAAACCAACTTTCAGACGATCAATAGGAAGTGGGCAAACTTTTACTTAGTTGGTCTCATTTGCCTCTGTCTATTTACGGAAGAGTAAACCTTGTAAAGATGTCAATCATTCCAAAACTTTCCTTTCTATTTTAGAATATCCCCATGGCCTTTAAGCAAGACTGACTCAAAAAGATCCAGTCAAAAATTACTGGTTTTATTCGGGCCTCTAAAAGTGTAAGAATATCGTGGAAAAAGTTAAGACAACAATACGATAAAGGGGGCTAAAGGTTGCCTGACTTATCCTACTATCTCTGGGTCATTCTATTAAAAGGAGGGAGATGTGCACCAGATTGCTCTGAAATCGGGAAAATCTTTAGAACAATGCTCTGTGATGTAAAAGGGGGAGAGTATGGCTTTCTATATAAATATAGAGACCCACGATGTTTCAAAAAAGTGCACCTGAAAACCCTACAGGGCTTTGCAACCACATGGTATAAAATCAGGAGAGAACTAAAACTTAATTACTATAGTGGATTGGGTCCTATTTGGGACTCTCCTGGATCACTGGAGTGTTCCAAAGGCTGTTTGGCCCTCCCATTAAAAGAAGCAGGAATAACAACCTGGAGACAATTGATGGAAAACAGAGTCTTAGTTCCTTGGGAAAAGGGTAAAAAGCTAGCCTACGGTCATCTGACAAGATTTAAACATCTCTAAATAAAGAGCTGGAGCCTTACAGATGGTCTTGGTGCGGGTCTGTCGGTATGAACTGGAAGCTCGCATGACAAGTGACGTAATAAGGAAAAAAAAGGTGGAAAATTGAAACTGACTGTTAATGGAGATATCAGACAGAGACTTTAATCTGCCAGTAGCACTGTGGGAAAAGAATTTGCCAGGAGAGCAGATGAAAAATTTATGACAAGTATCTTGTGACATGGTTTACTCCATGGTACGTTACGCAAATTTAAGGCGGAACCAACTTTTTTGTCTCCACAGGGTTTATTGGACGTCACACAAATTATCAAAATTGGAGAAAGGCAATACACCTAGATGTCCTAAATGTGGACAAAAAAAAGGCGATGATATACATATGTTCTCGGAATGCCCGGTGATTCAAGGGTTCTGGTCGGATGTGAGTAATACGATATTTTCAATACTTGGAGAAACGCTCCAGGTAAGCAAAACTTCTGTTTTCTTTGGGATCCCGGAAGATCATGAATCCTTTTTAAAAAATGCCAAAAAATTGGTATTTTATGTAATATTGCTTGACCGTAGGGAAATATGTAAAAAATGGGTAAAAGCCACTCCTCCAAATAAAATAGAATAGTTGGCTTCAATAAAATATATTAATCGGTTAGATAGGGCACGCAAATATGAGTGAAATGACTTTTAGCTTCCTTATGAGAACTGGGAATAATCCATCATATAATAGTCCAATGATTAGGCCTCTATACCATATTGCTTGATTACTTTAGAGGTGGCTTTAGGGACGGATAGGAAAAACAAGCTACCTATGTTTGGGTATAGAAAGCAAGGTGTAGAGTGATCCACCCCGGGTCTAAAAACAAAAGATCGCCGGATGGTGCTATCTCGAGGGAGAACATGGTGTTTGGATTATTATCTATTGTGAACTTGGGCAATGAGGACAATAAAAAAAAATAGAAAGCACATTACCAGTACCACATCTAAAACAGCACTTAAACCATCCAGGCTCAGCATAGTTACTAATTCAGCTGTTCATAATTTCTTGAGCATACATGGTCTTATGTTAATGCACATTTCCTTAATTTTAAAATCTGCAAATAAAAAGGCCACAGAGCATCATATCATAGGGCTATGGAGCTGCTGTAAAAAACAGCAGAGCAGGTCTGCACTGATTAAACTTACAGTCTTTAAAATGTGGCAATACCAATGTCTTTCTGGGTGTCTGGTAAAAGGAGAAAAAGAACATAATATGTAAAGTTGTCTGACAGGATAAACAATCACACGGACAAGGGCTCAGATCCGATAAAGTGCACCAAAATAGCTGAATATTCCATCATAAGAGGTAAAAGATGGAAATGGAATCTGGTGAGGACAAATGACTGCTGTTGATTATGGATAAAAGATAGGTAATATTAAAGGCTCTCATGGATATGCACCAGGTTACATGTGATCACCAAAGATTTGTGATTATCCACCACCATCCTCTTCCTTGTTGCCTTATTGAGAAATGAACACTTTAAACTAACCTTTCCAATGAGGATACACGAGTCTGGGGATCCAAATAAGCCTGAATGACATATCTCCTCAAAGACAGACTTCACATAGGCTAACCATGGTATATCAAGTGCAGCATGCAATCTAAGACAGTCTTTTAAAATGAGTCTATGAAGGACTGTCTTTCCCCATTCCAAATAGAATGCCAAGGTAATAGGGTCGCTAATTTAATTCTGTCCTTGGTATACAGAGTGCCCAATTCTGAATGGCATAGAATTTGCGCAACTTTGTGGAACCGCCAGTAAGTTTTTCATAAAAGTATTTTCTACCTCTTGAATCCTTTGCGCATCTACCATACCCCAGATATCCGCCCCATAGGGAGCAATCACCACACTTGTACTTGCATAAACTGTTAATAGCTCCTTCATTGGTTTTGAGCCTAGTTTTTTGCAGAATCCTTGCAAATCAATAGATGTTTTCTCAAATAAAGCTATCCTATTTAATAAGATGGATTCCTATGTTTGTTTGTCATCAAATAGGATATCTGAATAAAAAAGGCAACCTCAGAGATCTTAATTTTATTAGTAAATATGAGAGGGTCTTTTCACTGGTCTGACTCCACATATCATAGTAAACGTTTTGCTTTCATTCACCCTTCAAACTAAATCATGCATTTAACCCCTTGAGTGCCCATGACGAGATGGTCTCGTCATGGGCCGCGGTTGCGCTGTGCCCATGACGAGACTATCTCGTCATGAACCCCGCCCGCTAATTCAACGCCCGGCACAGGGCGGGGAAAGGGCGGGGCACACAAGGGGTTAAACCTTGCAGCGCCTCTGTTCACAGTGTTATCTTCTAAGTTATGATTATCAGTGGCTGCCCTTTTTAAACCAGTTTGAATGCGCTTTCAGCATTAACACTCCGTGTAATGTACAACTTTATCTTGCATGACTGAGTGGTATCTTTTATTTATGGCTTGACCAGCAGGTTCCCGACCATCAACGTGTAGATTCTTTGCAGCTTTGACTCCTGGTGCATGAAGCTTCAAATCCGTTCTTCGACAGTGACACACGTGGCATGCACAAGCAGTTTGCTTGGACCAGGGCAAACTCTCTGGGAGAGCACAGTTATTCTTTGGGTTACTTATCCCCTATCTCATTGCCATTTGTACCATATTTCCTAGTCCGGGTACCTACAAATGGCAATGCCACACGCGGAGTTTAGCATTACATGTTTTAATTCTGCTGCATGTAAGTGCAAACTCAACATTCTTTAACAAGTTTCATGGCATTGCACTCTGACACATATGTCAGAGCTCTATGGAGTACGTTAGGAGCCAAAAGGGTTCATTGATGGCTTGACAAACATGTTCTCAACCATCAAGGTGTAGATTTTTTGAACTGCTTCCATTAATTGTTTTCACCTGCTTTGCAGTGGCTGCAGTTGTGCTCTGACTCCACATGCATGAAGCATTCAAATCCATTCTTCGACGGTGACACACGTGGCACACACAAGCAGTTTGCTTGGACCATGGCAAACTCTCTGGGACAGCATGGTCATTTTTGGGTTACTTATTCCCTATCTCGTTGCCATTTGTAGCATCTTTCCCAGTCTAGGTACCTGCAAATGACTATGCCACATGCAGAGCTTAGTATTGCATATCTTTATTCCGCTACATGTAACTGCGAACTCAACATTCTAAAACAAGCTTTCATGGCATTGCACTGACACATATGTCACAGCTCTATGGAGTCTGTTAGGGTTCAGTCATAAACTATTGCAAGACACTACTCATCTGTCTAGCTCTTTCAGTAGCTCCTTGTATCTTGAAAACATGCCGTCATTTACATAAAATTTGCTGATATTATTACAGACATTTAGATGTTGTTTAAAGTCACACCTTTAATTTTGGCAAAAATCTTGATTTATTTAAGTTCTTACTATCAAAACTGTGGGGGAGCTAGGCTGACAACCAAGAGGACTAATACAAACTGTGTTAGAGACTGAGTTTGGGGAAGGAGTGTATTAAACACACCATGAAAGTTAAGGAATGTAGGGGAAAATAAGGAAGAACTGCAAAGGTGTCAGATGAGGTAGTTGCAAAAGGGCAATTAGAGGTGGAAGAAGAAGTCTGAGAGAAGGCTGGGTGGGAGAAGAAATGAAGATAGTGATAAAAAGATATTACTTCAGTTACCAATAAAATGCAATATATCCCCCTGTGGCATTATATTGGATAAAGCATCACATCATTTAATTATATTCCTGCTGCTTTGCAGTACTTTCCACAGTTTCAATATTGGTGTACCATTTTTTTCAAAGCAGTTCCTTTGGCATGGGGTTCCACACAAACATTTAGGTGTATCTCTTTTGAAGCTTATGCAAAATCAGAAAGAGTTGTAGAATTATTTACCAGCAACTGGGAAGCCTGGAGGCTCCTGCCTAGTTACTCCAGTTGCCACAATAACACAGCCTGGGAATGAACAAGAGGGTCAACATGGACCATCCACACATTATAATGCGCCTGAACCTCTTTGCTCTGCAGCCAGGGGCACCAGATGTCCACAAATTTACTAGACAGTCACAGAGTTCGATCATCCCTTGCGGCAGAACAGACTCTTCTGTAAACTTGCCAATGTCTCCCAAGGGGTAAAGGAACATGCACCTTCCAGTGGAAACACATGCTAACGCTTTTACAAGACACTTGCCATTCTTTCTCTCACTCTCTCTTTCTCATAACGCAAACGAGGAGCATGGTGATAAGGCAGGGATCTTTTTAAATGCAACAAACACTTTCTCATATTCCTTAACTCCAGGCATATCTTCTTTCAGCCGGTAGCATGTGTGATCAGATCATGTTTGACCAGATAACATTTCATTGAACAGAAGGTGCCTGTGAGCTGCAGTGACGCTGCATATGTAGCCCATAGGCCCCCTCAGGCTAGAAATCCTTTGTCCCTGGAATGGACTGCTATGAAATGCCCAGACATTGGTACTCTTTTGGGGTGGCACAAGCATGGGAGATACAGCAGGCAAATATTATGAAATGTAGTCCTTTGATGTGGACAGACACTGGCTGTTCCAGACAGTCATGAAAGAAACATCTGGACTAGTCATAGTTTAAAAAAAAGAATCCGGGAGTCTGTGCTAGACCATTAATCACACCAGGATCACGCAGTCTGGAATGGTGTCTACCTCATAGTCTACTGCCCGGGCTGCAACATACCTACTTGGACTTAGAGGAGCTGCACACGGGACCTGTGCACAAGTGAGTGAGTTACATGTTTCTCATTGACAACATTTCTTAGCACCTGTGGGTTTATAATTTGCCAATACTGGCTCTGATGAACCATTATGTCACTGGCTTTTAAGTCTGACCCAGGCAGACAGCTTTCAGGAAGAGGAGATACTAGGCGGGATTGAGTAGCAGAAGCACTGTGTTTCTGACCAGCTGGGTCCAATAGATTCGGATTTTGAGAAGGCTCAGCTGAGAATCCCACGCTTCCTAGTGTGTCCCTAGATGCTGACTCCTCCGAGGAGCTCCTGTAAGTCTTTAGGTTTAGGTCTGAGGCTGCAGACCCCAGTAAGTTGCTGCCTGCCTGCAGCCAGAAGATGGATCAGGCCTTTATCCTTCCCTTTCCTTCTGGAAGCCTATCCCCCCAACTTTATGATAGGAGTGGGGGAAATCTCTATTTACCTCTCCAGCCTCTAATCAGTGCCCAGCTTGAATGGGCAGTCTGCATGTGTGAAGCTTCTTGTGGGTGAAATGGCAGAAGATAGAAATGCTGTATATACTCCCATCAGCACATACCTACTTTTCAGACATTCTCTCTCCGAGTGTTCCATAATGTCAGCAATGAAGTGTTATATGATTAACAATGGCAGCGTACATATCACTGATAATGCAACTGTAATCTGTAATTTCCTTGATGTTGTAATTTGTGATGGAACATGGTATGCATACGGCTTAATTTAAATGCACTAAAGGCAGAATTAGGATTTTATGGGTCATCATCTTCCACACTATGTAATGTTTGTCTACTCAAACCATTAGTGCAGCTTGAGGCTCAGTTATTATGTATTAACAGCTGGACACCGATGCTGGACAGTACCAACGTTTATTGTGTTAGATAATAATACATTTTCAAATCACTTTCATCAACCAAGCAAAATCAATGTTTAGTGTTTTCCCTCCAATCAGAACATAAAAGCGTTATCAATGGAAGTTAGACTTGATCTCGCATTTTTTGAGTGTTATAAATAAAATAAATTACATACAGTAATATATGAATAAGGAATAAGTAATAAAATAACATTTCATGTACATATGCTAAACATGACAACTATTTCAAAACAAATTCCTGTCACTTTAAAAATGGTCTGAAATAAAACCAATATAGCACTTAGTTAGACCTGCCAACGTCTGTAATACCTTGTTACTGAATAGCAAGTTTACAACGGGTTATGTTACAGTTACAAAGGAAGCATAGAGTGCAACTTTAGGAGAACCATGGCTGACAGATTTTATCCCACAGTATTTTGAGGAATCATAATAGCCTCAGGTGTTTTGAGCACAGCCTCCCATTACTGAACATGCTGCCTCGTTGACTCAATGCTTTTTCACAGGGCACGATAGCCTTTTGCCTCTTTATCATCAGTTTAAATGCACCGTAGCTAGTAATGGTAGAAAAATAAATGTAGTCAAATATATATTTTTTTTAAACATCGCCTAACTGCTGTTTCTGGGATATGAGCATTTATATCTGAATAGGTGACATTTAGAGCTTGTGTTGGCATTGACAACAAGGTACTCAAAATGAAAATGACCATTGGGCTTGTAAAACCATCAAATAGAAATGGCTCATTTAGAGCACGATTGATAAAAGTCATGGTAAGGCTGCGCTTTAAATAAATCTCTTCCGCCTGGTTTGTCATTATATATTTAATTTAGAATTCCTTCGCCCTGAATCAAGCATCTTGAACTATCTCTATTCTCTCTCTGACTCTCTCTTTCTCACCCTCTCTCTTGCTGTCTCTTAAGAGAGGGGTATCCGGAAGTGTACCATAAATGTTCATGTACAACCATGCTGCACCTTGAGGCCTATGCCAAGGTTAGATTGCAATTTGAATAAATCAAATTATAAGGGATGGAGAGTAGAGTTCAATTAGATGCTTCAGTGATGTGTGGTCCTTGGGGTCATTCTTATTATCCACTGGCAGACCTTTAGCTTCCAGGATCCCACATCGCGCACTGAAAGCAACAGAGCAGTGTAAGTAGGACATGCCGCTGTGTCGCGTGTGCCGCACAATTTCATTTCTCAAAAGAAATTTAAATATTTTTGGAGACTAAAATTTGCTGACTTTGTCATGTTAAAAAAGTGGCATACCCCGTGGTATTTTGATGTGAGACTTAAAAGATGTAGTGGATTTGAGCGTATAGACTATTATTTTACATTGTGGGTTTAGTAGACTTACTGCATAATGGCACAGGACCATAGTTCCAGCTCTTGCTCGGCCAGGAAAGGCAGCCTAACTGAATGCCCCGGTGGATGCCAGCTGCTCTTTTCAATGAACTCATTATAAAGCAGGATGGAGTTTGCTCTAGAGCCAGCTTTTACATTGGTATTGATGGCAGTGCTTTAATCGATGGGTACAAAGGCGGAAGGTGCAGGGAAGAAGGTGTCTTTATTGAGTTCACAAACGTTGAGCAAAAGCTCGATGATCGAGCTGCCAAAGCCTGCAGTCAATAGCAATGGACGTGAAGGAAAGAGAAAAGCAGGCTTGGAGTCCCAGTAAGAACTTCATTAAATAAGTGTAGCTCGTCAATAGGCCGGATGGTCTCTTTATGCTGACTAGTTCAGAATGGCAGTTTAGCTTGTTTTTGGCCTTAAAATGAAACATGTTGGTCACTACATGCTGCATTAAATTGTACATATTTATGTATGGTTACATTCTTGCAGGCATTTATGTACACAGCCATGGTTAATATAATTTGGAATTTCAGTTGTTTCTTATTCTGGGTTCCCTGAAGACATGTGGGAAATGTGTATATGGGAATTGCTGAAATCCACAAATATGTCTATGTACACCCGCAATGCTTGCATAATATCTAAGCAAAATAATACCCTGATATTTGAAGTCAAAGAATAAAGGTGAGCTATTGTACATTATTGTGTTTCAACTTGTCCTCAAAAGTGTACCTTTATTTTCTTTCTAAATGTAGCCACTCAGTCGCTAATATACAATAACTAAGGACCAGATTTATATTTCGGCAGATGGGATACTCCATCCTACACATGACGGATATGCCGCCTGCTGCATTATAGAGATTAGATCCTGTGGCACTTGTAATACGGTGAACGGGAGATCCGTCACAGTATCCCATGCCAGAATATAAATCAGGCCCAAAGTCTTCCCAAAGTAGCTTCCTTCTACCACTAATGTAATTCCTCTTAATTTACTTTCTTGATGCTGGGATTTTAACCAAAGTCCATGAAGAAGTTCTAAAGAGGTTACTTACTACATATGTGCCAGCTACTGTTGCTTAAGAACAATATTGAGGGGGGGGGGGGGGGGGTTGTACATCAGAACTACAGTCGTATCAAAGTTGGGAAAATCTGGTTAGTCAAGCCACTACCACTATGGTGGCATGATTCTGTATTTTCTTGTAATGGTTTATTAGTTTCTATAGGGAACAGATGAAAATACTGCTACAGAACTCAATGCAGGGTCCTGTGGTTAGCAACCATTGCCATTTCCATTTCCTCAAAGTAGGCTTGTTTGCGAGAGTTCTTTTAGAGTGTCTGGACTCTCTAGTTAACTGATTTATGTGACACTCCACTTTGAGGAATGGATCAGAGTAGACTACCCAGGAGCTTATTTATGAGAGCCTTGCGTCACTGTTGCACCATGTAAAGTGGTGCATGCGTGAGGCAGTGCTCTCATAAAGATTTATGAAGACACACAAAGTCACCCTAGGTGGCTTTGATTAGCCTCATAAATCATGAGTTAGGCGAAACAGTGCAGATCGCTGCGGCGCCTTACTCTGCGCCTCGGAGGCGATCCATAGGTGTTGCGGTGGGTATTCCCAAACAACACGCATGGAATTCGATGCTGTCCCAGATTTACAAAAACACATAAACCTGAGGAAGCAACAAATCACTACGCAGCACACATAGAAAGAGGAAAAGAGCTCTTAGGATTGTTTTAGTGCAGGAAGGTTCCCCTCCCTCCAATGGAGGCACCCTTGCACCTTGCAAGGGTGTGAATGTTGGTGCTAGGCTGCCGAAACGTCGCCAGCGCAGGCAGAAAGGACAGGAATGAACCATATTGTTTAAATACGGTGCATTCCTGCCCTTTCACTTTGGCGTAGGGCCCTACGCTAAAATGCCATAATGGAGGCCCCTAGTGTCTTATGTTTTTTTATTTCGGGTATGATTGGGCGCACCAATGTGCCTATGTGTGTAGTTTATCCTTGGTTTGAATATTAGTGCTTTAAAGATGATTGGCAGTTTAACTAACAATTTAACGATTACCAAATCTGATCTATCGAATCTCTGATCTTTTGTGAGCTGTTAAATCGATTCTAATGTCTCCAATCTTTGATTACTTTGATGAGTTTGCTGAGGTGACATTTGCAGTGATTGAGTAGTAAAGAATAGACTGGATGTGAAAACATGTGCTGTTCTCTTCCAGCAGATCATGTAGGGATGTGCACAAATGTTAAAAGACTGGAGACAGAACGAAATGGTTGAAGTTTATAGTTCAACACAGCCTTACTTGTTGGCACATAGACGATGGTCTTTGAGGACTTGTACATATGGTTCTGACACTAATTAATGTGCCTGATACATGGAATCTATTTCTCTCACAATTGCTGTCAATCCACTGCCAGATTATGAACCCTAAAATGGGGGAGGGGCGGAAAGAGGGTGTTAATTTATTGCCAAGAAACGAGTGAAGCGGATATGTTAGAATTCAACAGATGGAGCTATTCAGAACTTTGCAACTCCGTGAACTTTGTGAAGTTAGGGATCTTCACGCAACTGTGCACACAGGTGAAATGCATCACCACATAATTCTGTCACTGAAATCATTTGCAATTTTCCATGTTTTTAACGAACCTTTACACGAATAAATTCACTAACTTTGTGAAGCTTTTTAGAAAAAAAATCTTGAAGTGGGAGTAGGCAATATTTGATAATCTCGTCCTCCCTTCTTGAATCCAGTTGACTCCGTAAGTGTGCTACCCCAGCAGTGACCATTTTTTCTAATTTTACAAAGCACTGAAACGTGTTGGTCTAACGTAACCTTGAGCCTTGATGTTGAAGCAAGTGTATTAGTGCAAGGACACAATGAAACTATTACAGAACTGAGTAGTATCCCAGGGTCCTAATCCTTTTGTTTTAGATTGCAATCTAACTTAATTTTGACTGAGATGTTTAAGGATTCCTTAGATCTGGTCGAATGTGTGACTCAACCAAACCATAGCTGCAGGTTTGTGGCTGCAGCCGCTTATGCTGGTCTTTGTAGAAATTGGTAAGGTCGGTTTTGGAAGTGATAAATTGTGGGTGCTGGGATATGAGAGCAGTAATTTATGGGATACAGAGATTCCGTGAGTAAAATGAAGTTGACAAGATGAATTTAAGCACTTATGGTTTGGGAAAGTCACAGGGATGTCATACTTCTTTAGATATATCTATTATATAACGAGACAGCTGATTAGAGATTTACGGTCTGGGGAATACCACGGATTTCCCGTATTTCTCTAATACATGTATGTTGGTTGCAGGTGAACTAGAACCAACACGGTCAGTAGTGGATATGGACAAGAAGAGTAAGAAGAATTGTGAGGTGAGATGGAACGTACGTATGGTACTTGAACTAATGAGAAATAGCGGGACATTAGATGGAATGCTGATATATAAAAAAATATATATAGTATCTAGATATGACAATTTGACGGATGGATTATGTTGAAATTTGATTTAGAGGTGAGCCCAGTTATGAATTTTGGTACAGGATGTTCAAACTATGCACCGGGTTATACAGGGAAGGGTGTCCACTATACACTGCACATTGCCTGCATTATTCACATTGAGGGTTTTATATTTGAAACTACTTGAGAAATCCCTTTTGTTGTATGTGACAGTGCTTCCACGATGACATGAGTATGGGTGTGATTTGACTATCAGGGAGCTCTAATGGATATATTTCCCTCCTTCACATTGGATGATATAAAAATTTGGAATTTTCAAATCTGGACAGGTGTCCAATGTAGCTGAGCACCTGGGTGTCTAGGTGATGGAGTAATGCGTTGTGATCTTGATGGAGTTTAGACTTATGATGTATATTTAATTTATAGCCCTAATGAAGTCAGTGATGAATACACATCAATCTAATGAAACACGGGTTGGCTGTGGCTATTGAAGACTGTTGATGAAAGGCTGTGGCTTCTGAAGATGAGAAGCTGTGGCTTCTGAAAAAGTTTGATGAAAATAAATTGACCTGAAAGCAAGAAGATTTGGACACACTTTTTCATGTATTTGTTGGTTGCTGGGGACAATCTGTTGACTGTACAAGACTGAGTGTTCTCAGCTTATGTGTGGACGATAGTGGCAGCGTCTCCCTTGGAGAACCAAAGCAGTGATTATAGGCATTGACGGTGGGGGAATTGAGATGAGTTTGCACAAGTGGCCCTGCCATGTTCCAGTTTAATAGTTGAGAGAAGTTCAAATCAAACACTGCTTTCCTTCCATTCATATTTTGATGGTAAGAAGAAACATTTGTTATTAACTCTGCATTCCATTCCTTGCAGATGTTTCACAACGTGAAAGCACAACTTGAAACCTAGTTTATTTTTTTATGTCAGCTAGGTCACAACTCTGTCAAATTAGGAGACTCTCCGCTTCTGCTACTATCCCCTGCTTAGAATTGCTCTCCTGTCACCAACATTGAAGCCCCATGTTCAGTACACCCCAGCTCTGCCACACACACTGCGCCTTCCAAATACTGTGACTTCACCACAGAGGAGCTTCCTATTTTGACCCATGATGTTTTTTATGGGGAGTTTTATATAGTGTGAACTCAATTCAAAGGTATCAGAGCACTTTATATGAGCAACAAATCAATGAGAGAGGGGACTAGGAGCGAATTAAAAAAGGTCCTGAACCAATGCTCCTAAAGGTCATATATTTATTTCATGGATGGTTTACAGTTCCTATATAAAGAAAGGGATAGTAATAGCCAAAGAATAGGCTGTGGAGAGTAGGGGATGTCTCCAAGGTCAAAGTGAGTGTGCAGAGTGAGGAGAGGATACTCCTTGTTGTGATACTTGGTGCCCTCACACACCCTTGCGGATGTTTAGCATCATCATTGGGCACAATTGCTCCTCGTGGGGGTGGCGCTGCAGTCCCTCACGGGCCCTTGGTTAGGGGCTCTCTGTTGGAGTTCTTTTAGGAGTTGCCGCATTTGTGAGTGTGGGTGTGTGGGTAGGGGTGTGCTAGTGAGTGCAGGTAATAAAATTGAGACAGGGTCCAAAAATAGTTTAATTGGGAGGTCCCTGGTTCAAATTAAAATCTTGGCGGGGATGGAGATGCACGGTAGTGCTATAATGAGAGGGGAAACTTAACCAAATAATGTCCCACTTCTCTCAACCCGTATAGTGTATTAACAAAAGTGCTGTAAGAAAGGTTAGGTCAACATGTTTTGCGCTTTCTGATGGTCCCTATTGGATCCAGGAGCGCTTCGTCAGGACCAAGAGAAGGAAATATCAAGGACGGGTTCGGGAAGAGACAGCCCGTAATCCCATCCGTTACCTAGGTCTGGTACGCTTGACAATTCGTGTTCAGAATCCGTTTTTATACGAAATTCATATTCACAGCCTAAGAGGAGACATAACAAAAAGAGGGGGGGGGGGTTAAAAAACAGGGGTGGGAGGGAGAAAGGAAAAAGTAGTGATATATCAAGGCTATTGATATAACTCAGACACTTGTGCACAATCAGTGCTATGGTGCCCAGTGCATGAAACCCACCGAGAAATTAATACAGTGGTCATGCTAATTTAGTGGCCGGGATACTGCCCAGCGTAAATGGACACAAGGTCCAGGGGTGAAGGTGCCTACAAGAAAATGAGTGCGACACACGAGGTAATGGTAACACATTGGAATTCAACACTAAAATGGTGCTAAATAGGTACAGGTGTATAGTGATCTCTTAAAGATGGCTGATACGGTGCTGCGGAGCCTGGGCATAGCCTCATAATAAGGGATCAGTCCGGTAACAAAAACTTGGTCTCCGCTGAGGGTAGAGGGGAGAGTGGCTCAAATCTCACGAAGCGGTGCACATACCGGTCGTATGCAGTGACTATCGAGTAAACTCCGGTGAGGTAACTGGCACGGTGTGACCTAGCTGCTAAGTACACGAGTGGTGGATCAGGCAGAGAGGTATGAAGAGAAATATACACTCTAGAAAAAACATAAAGCACGGGCGCAAGCCTACCCCCTCCAATTCGGTGGTGGGCTCCGTCAGCGTGAGCCGCGTTGTAAGGCTGAAAATAGTAAAAAGTGTTCGAGGTAAGAAAGCAGAAACAATACCTGAATGGAGGTCACTGCTGGTGCGTCCCGAGTGGCAGGTGCTAGTACTTACATAGTCTTGTCGCCTTACGTAGCAGGGAGACCTACCCGTGCGGTTGTTCTGCCGGTAACATCAGTGTACATTAACCAATGGGTTATGTAGTGTTTCCGGGTAGGACCGTGTCCCCGGGAGATGACGTCCATGCGGACGCGGCCACGAGACGGGGTGCACGTAGGAGGCTTGCCAGGGGCTCGGCTGGTAACTGCAGCGGCCATATTAGAAAGGTGTAAAACGTGTGTGACTGCTAACGGGAGGTAAGAGAAGGGACGGTCCCGTACCTCAATACTCATACCACTGCGCTGAAATAGGGTAATGTGGAATGTCCCCGCGTGTTGTAAAAAACGGACTAAAAGGTCAAAATACGTAATGCATTGACTCGGGATAAGGTTTCTAGGTACGGGGAAATTTAAAAAGGGGGGGGGTTTATGCTCGGTCCGCAAAGAACGTGATGAAAACAACTAAGCCCTCATACGGGGAATGATCCACAACGTTCTACGCCACGGAACACAGGTCATGTAATGTACCCGTGGTGATCCTGTGTGTGTGGAAATGTTGATGATGAAAAAGATTCCGCCATGTTGTCTTGGTGTCTATAGCCTCGGTATATGAGAAGGCTGCTCTTCTGGTTATGTGGGGGAACTTTACCACATCTTATCGTGAGTGTCAAAAACATTGACCGATGACTCTACAGATAGGAATAAACATATAAATAGTAATTACCCATGACTGCTGATACAGCAGTAGACATACAACATCGTGCCAATGGGGACAAGCCAGATTACCTATCATAGAGCCAATGTCTTGGTTTTGTACTAGTTGAGTTGTTGGTGTCCTAGATACTTAGATTATTCTAAGTATCTAGGACACCAACAACTCAACAATGTTGTATGTCTACTGCTGTATCAGCAGTCATGGGTAATTACTATTTATATGTTTATTCCTATCTGTAGAGTCATCGGTCAATGATTGTGACACTCACGATAAGATGTGGTAAAGTTCCCCCACATAACCAGAAGAGCAGCCTTCTCATATACCGAGGCTATAGACACCAAGACAACATGGCGGAATCTTTTTCGTCATCAACATTTCCACACACACAGGATCACCACAGGTACATTACATGACCTGTGTTCCGTGGCGTAGAACGTTGTGGATCATTCCCCGTATGAGGGCTTAGTTGTTTTCATCACGTTCTTTGCGGACCGAGCATAAACCCCCCCCCTTTTTAAATTTCCCCGTACCTAGAAACCTTATCCCGAGTCAATGCATTACGTATTTTGACCTTTTAGTCCGTTTTTTACAACACGCGGGGACATTCCACATTACCCTATGTCAGCGCAGTGGTATGAGTATTGAGGTACGGGACCGTCCCTTCTCTTACCTCCCGTTATCAGTCACACACGTTTTACACCTTTCTAATATGGCCGCTGCAGTTACCAGCTGAGCCCCTGGCAAGCCTCCTACGTGCACCCCGTCTCGTGGCCGCGTCCGCATGGACGTCATCTCCCGGGGACACAGTCCTACCCGGAAACACTACATAACCCATTGGTTAATGTACACTGATGTTACCGGCAGAACAACCGCACGGGTAGGTCTCCCCGCTACGTAAGGCGACAAGACTATGTAAGTACTAGCACCTGCCACTCGGGACGCACCAGCAGTGACCTCCATTCAGGTATTGTTTCTGCTTTCTTACCTCAAACACTTTTTACTATTTTCAGCCTTACAACGCGGCTCACGCTGACGGAGCCCACCACCGAATTGGAGGGGGTAGGCTTGCGCCCGCGCTTTATGTTTTTTCTAGAGAGTATATTTCTCTTCATACCTCTCTGCCTGATCCACCACTCGTGTACTTAGCAGCTAGGTCACACCGTGCCAGTTACCTCACCGGAGTTTACTCGATAGTCACTGCATACGACCGGTATGTGCACCGCTTCGTGAGATTTGAGCCACTCTCCCCTCTACCCTCAGCGGAGACCAAGTTTTTGTTACCGGACTGATCCCTTATTATGAGGCTATGCTCAGGCTCCGCAGCACCGTATCAGCCATCTTTAAGAGATCACTATACACCTGTACCTATTTAGCACCATTTTAGTGTTAAATTCCAATGTGTTACCATTACCTCGTGTGTCGCACTCATTTTCTTGTAGGCACCTTCACCCCTGGACCTTGTGTCCGTTTACGCTGGGCAGTATCCCAGCCACTAAATTAGCATGACCACTGTATTAATTTCTCGGTGGGTTTCATGCACTGGGCACCATAGCACTGATTGTGCACAAGTGTCTGAGTTATATCAATAGCCTTGATATATCACTACTTTTTCCTTTCTCCCTCCCACCCCTGTTTTTTAACCCCCCCCCCCTCTTTTTGTTATGTCTCCTCTTAGGCTGTGAATATGAATTTCGTATAAAAACGGATTCTGAACACGAATTGTCAAGCGTACCAGACCTAGGTAACGGATGGGATTACGGGCTGTCTCTTCCCGAACCCGTCCTTGATATTTCCTTCTCTTGGTCCTGACGAAGCGCTCCTGGATCCAATAGGGACCATCAGAAAGCGCGAAACATGTTGACCTAACCTTTCTTACAGCACTTTTGTTAATACACTATACGGGTTGAGAGAAGTGGGACATTATTTGGTTAAGTTTCCCCTCTCATCATAGCACTACCATGCATCTCCATCCCCGCCAAGATTTTAATTTGAACCAGGGACCTCCCAATTAAACTATTTTTGGACCCTGTCTCAATTTTATTACCTGCACTCACTAGCACACCCCCACACTCACAAATGCGGCAACTCCTAAAAGAACTCCAACAGAGAGCCCCTAACCAAGGGCCCGTGAGGGACTGCAGCGCCACCCCCACGAGGAGCAATTGTGCCCAATGATGATGCTAAACATCCGCAAGGGTGTGTGAGGGCACCAAGTATCACAACAAGGAGTATCCTCTCCTCACTCTGCACACTCACTTTGACCTTGGAGACATCCCCTACTCTCCACAGCCTATTCTTTGGCTATTATTAACACTTTATATGAGCAACAGTTGCATTACAGATGGACACATTAATTTTGTTAGGCAACAGGAGAGTCCCTGCTGCAGTGGCATAGCTGGGGGGGGGGGCGGTCCACCACAGGCAGCACTTTGTCGGGGGCAGTGGCACTTCGCTTGCGGTGAGTAATTTTCCATGGCCAGAGAGCAGATCCAGTGGCCGAGTAGGAGGCGGGCCTTTTGGTGTGTATGAGGGATGGCAACAGCGACGGTCCATGCAGGTAAGATCGGTGGAGGTGGGGGAGTCGACAGATGATGATGAGGGGAAGAAAAGAAAAACACTTACCTTGTGCTTGCCACATCGCTGACTTGGCGATGCAGTAAGCGCATAGTAAGCGTTTTTCCTTTTTTAATTTTTATTTTGCCTCATCACAATCTATCGACTTTCCCCACCCCGCCACACCGCTCTTACCTGCACTGGCCGTCACTGGGTGGCAAACCCAGGGACCGCCTCAGGCTGGAAAAGCTTTAGCTATGCCACTGCCCTGCCGAAACTCGCACCCTGTCCCCTGCTTTGAGGTCTATCACTCTAGTCCTTAGGCCACACCCCCTCCCCGCTTCTCATAGCACTTTTGTCCACACCTAACACTTTCACTAGATGAGCTGCAGAGGGCGACCTGATAGTCTGTAGGATTTCCTGCTGTAAGATGTCCCACTCACGGGACATTCTACAGCAGTAACTCCAGCACTGCAGTGGACATAGATGGGTCTAACTTTCCCTCAAGTGAAGTCAATAAATTTCATTCAACTTCGCATAACATCATAGGTGAAGTAAAATGTAACTATACCCATCCCTAGTCCTGTTGTGCCTGATGATGCAAAAGCCTAGCACAAGCTTAAGGGCTGATTCTCAATGGTAAACTTATAAAAAAAGAAGTTTAGACCTAAAGTCTAACTTTACTAGTTGTAAAGTTAGTCTTTTGGCCTAAGTTAGACTTTTGGACTAGACTTAGACTAAAAGTCTAACTTTATTAGTAGTTAAATTAGACTTTTGGTCTAAACGTAGATCAAAATTCTAACTTTACTAAAAGTGAAGTTAGACTTTAGGTCTGAACTTAGACTTTAGCTCTAAACTTAAACTTTTGGTCTAAGTTTACCTTTGTGAATCAGGCCCCTAAGAGTTCAGGTACTTCTAACATGAAAGATGAAACAGCCTCTCTCTTCATCTCTTCAGACAATTCTAAACGACAAGCCTCATAAATATTATAAAATGGTAGGTATATTGCAAACAATACATATAGAAATACTAAAACAATGTTACTAAGTGCAGGGCTTCTAAATATCTAAAAGATTTGACATGCTAGGCGTCCATTTAAAATAAGTAATTAATAATTCACAAACATGGTTCATATCACTGAATCACAACTTTATAAGTCTTATCTCCATTGCAAACCACAAAAGTATTAATCACATTCATTTTGTAGATAGGTCTATCATGCTACAAGCTAATTCACTGCAAAAAAAACCATAACCTGCTGACTGATCCTGTAGTCAAAGCATAATAATGCCAATCACTTACAAAGAATATGCTATAAACTTAATTGTCATTTGGTGATAATATCAGGCCATAGTATCACATCAGAAGAATGGAAGGCTGATTCAATCCAAAAATAACCTAGCGCATGCCCTTATGATTCACCCACTGAGCTATCCTGATGACTATGAAAAGTAATGCAACACTTCTGCATTACTTCTGTTTGAAAGTTATGCACTTCTCGGAATATTTGTGTTGCTAGAATTGCAGTTAGTGAATTGCCATGCAAGAATGCTAAGGACTGCTGTGATCTGAATTATGGAAAATATGATATTGGGGACTATGTTATAAAAGGGATTTTGCATTTGGATAGCTCATAAGGCTTAGTGTGACAGACTATGGTGCCAATTCCGATCCGGTAAAAACCGGGTACGAACCGTCGGACGGAGCCTTTTCTCCGTCCGACTCGTACCCGGTGCGAAATCCATCCGAAAATGCAAGTACGATTCATACGGAAACACCATTTCCGTACGAATCGAACAAAACACCGACCGAACAGAAACTAAACACAATTCCGATCCTGAAAGGCGCCGACCTGACGTCGGTACGCATCCAGCCTACGTTTCACGAACCAGGAAGTACGATTCGAACCGACGTCATCCCGCACGGAAAATATTTACCGGCTGCCAAAAACTGCCGGGAAATCAGGACGACACACGCAAGGAGCAGCTGGACGCGACGAACAGACATGGACCCGAACCTACGTGCCATCCCTGCCCTCCTAGCAGTCCACCTGGCGTACAGGAATCGACGCAGACGCCGCAGAAGGTCAGCACAACAACCAGGGGCAAAGGGGGGGGGCAGGGGCAGGACACACAACACCAACACATGGTACCAAATCATACATGGCCTGGACATACCTGACCATCAGGGCCTGGTCACCTCCAGGGGGTGGGGGCGTGGCCAGGAACGCATGCGTCCGCCACAGCGGAAGTGGATGGTCACGCGAACCGGTACGTACCCTACCCAGGCAGTAAGAGCGTGGGTACGGAACGTACCACGCGTCCCCCTACGTCACTACAACAATGGCGGTACGGCCCGTACCCACATCAGAAATGCCTGGGTACGGCTCGTACCAGCATTGCTGGGGTCATGTAGGGGTACGCGTGGTATGACCCGTAGCCACGCCCCCAAGGACTGTGTACGGTGCGGACCCCACGGCACCGCAACAATGGGGGGACGCACCGTACCCACCCACCAAAGGCATGGGTACGGGCCGTACCCAGGCATGCAGAGCATGGGTACGGGTATGCACGGACCGTACCCCCACCCCAGCAGTGTATGTGCGCCCCGAACCCCCACCCGTGTATGTACGCCCCGAACCCCCACCCCAGCATTGTATGTACGCCCCGAACCACCACCCGTGTATGTATGCACCGAACCCCCACCCGTGTATGTACGCCCCGAACCCCAACCCCAGCATTGTATGTACGCCCCAAACCCCCACCCGTGTATGTACGCCCCGAACCCCCACCCCAGCATTGTATGTACGCCCCGAACCCCCACCCATGTATGTACGCCCTGAACCCCCACCCCAGCATTGTATGTACGCCCTGAACCCCCACCCGTGTATGTATGCCCCGAACCCCCACCCCAGCATTGTATGTACGCCCCGAACCCCCACCCGTGTATGTACGCACCGAACCACCACCCGTGTATGTACGCACCGAACCCCCACCCCAGCATTGTATGTACGCCCCGAACCCCCACCCGTGTATGTACGCACCGAACCCCCACCCGTGTATGTACGCACCGAACCCCCACCCCAGCATTGTATGTACGCCTCGAACCCCCACCCGTGTATGTATGCCCCGAACCCCCACCCCAGCATTGTATGTACGCCCCGAACCCCCACCCGTGTATGTACGCACCGAACCCCCACCCCACCCTGGTATGTACGCACCGAACCCCCACCCCAGCACTGTATGTACGCACCAAACCACCACCCGTGTATGTACGCACCGAACCCCCACCTGTGTATGTACGCCCCGAACCCCCACCCGTGTATGTACGCACCGAAACCCCACCCGTGTATGTACGCCCCGAACCCCCACCCGTGTATGTACGCACCCAACCACCACCCGTGTATGTACGCACCGAACCCCCACCCCAGCAGTGTATCTACGCACCGAACCCCCACCCCAGCAGTGTATGTACGCACCGAACCCCCACCCGTGTATGTACGCACCGAACCCCCACCCCACCCTGGTATGTACGCACCGAACCCCCACCCCAGCACTGTATGTACGCACCAAACCACCACCCGTGTATGTACGCACTGAACCCCCACCCGTGTATGTACGCCCCGAACCCCCACCCGTGTATGTACGCACCGAAACCCCACCCCAGCACTGTATGTACGCACCGAACCCCCACCCGTGTATGTACGCACCGAACCCCCCCCCAGCCGTGTATGTACGCCCCGAACCCCCACCCGTGTATGTACGCCCCGAACCCCCACCCGTGTATGTACGCACCAAACCCCCACCCGTGAATGAACGGACCGAAACCCCCCCCCCAGCCGTGTATGTACGCACTGAACCCCCCCAGCCGTGTATGTACACACCGAACCACCACCCGTGTATGTACGCACCCAACCACCACCCGTGTATGTACGCACGGAACCCCCCCCCCAGCCGTGTATGTACGCACCGAACCACCACCCGTGTATGTACGCACCGAACCCCCACCCGTGTATGTACGCCCCGAACCCCCACCCGTGTATGTACGCACCGAAACCCCACCCCAGCACTGTATGTACGCACCGAACCCCCACCCGTGTATGTACGCACCAAACCCCCCCCAGCCGTGTATGTACGCACCGAACCACCACCCGTGTATGTACGCACAGAACCCCCACCCGTGTATGTACACCCCGAACCCCCACCCGTGTATGTACGCACCGAAACCCCACCCCAGCACTGTATGTACGCACCGAACCCCCACCCGTGTATGTACGCACCGAACCTGCAATAAGAATGGTGTGTGCCAAACACCCCCAGCAGTGCCCAGACATAGGAGGGGTGGGTGCAGAGTCCTCCCAGCAGTGCCCAGACACAGGAGGGGTGGGTGCAGAGTCCTCCCAGCAGTGCCCAGACACAGGAGGGGTGGGTGCAGAGTCCTCCCAGCAGTGCCCAGACACAGGAGGGGTGGGTGCAGAGTCCTCCCAGCAGTGCCCAGACACAGGAGGGGTTGGTGCAGAGTCCTCCCAGCAGTGCCCAGACATAGTACAAGATACCCCATCAACAAGTTCAGTGACCAACAAGGGTGATACCCCAGATGCAGGCGGAGCCATCGCTGAGCCAGCATGGCTATATTGAACGGCAACCCTCACACATCCAGGAAATGTAGACACAGCACAGCACAGCATTTGGGAGACACCCTGCAGGGAAAATGGCCTGCTCCACAGAGGATGGAACACACCTTGGGACAATGTCACCATACAGTGAGAGCAAACATGACCAAATACCATTGGCAGAGACCTTTGTGATGGCACGCAGATGGCAGGGTACACCCCATGAGCAGCACACTCCAACATTTCACAGACCCCTAACACATTATCACCACCCCAACTCAGGGAGCACCAGCACCAACAGCAAGTCCAGGAAAGCATCAGTGTGCAAAACCAAAAGAAAATGCTTTATTCAGCAGGAAAATATCTCTGAGAAAATGTCCACTATGTACAAGGGCCATGGGCCAGCCCAGCAGCAAAGTCCGGGGGGGGGGGTACACATCGGGACGTGTGTCCCCTAGCTTGCCTGCACAGTTCACAAGTCCATTTCATCCACAGAAGAGGGGGCATCAGGGGGGAGGGTGGAAACAGGCACCGCAGGGACAGGAGGGGAAAGGGTAGGTGTTTTGGGTGCAGGGAGGGATGATTCTGCCACAGGGGGGGTGCCAGCGCCAAAGGTGGAGGACAGAATGGCGCTGCACACGTCGGCAAGTTCCCCCAGCGACTCCCCCGCACCCAATCCAACCACAGGCCCCAAGGAGGGGGGGCAAAGGGATGGGTCGCAGCGCCACTGGGGGAGGGTGTGGACAGGGTGGGGGACTCAACTCCCCTGGCCGGGTCCCGCCTCCACCGCTTGCGGGGTGGTGTCATCCTGGGGCTGGGGGGCACACTCGCAGTGGATGATGCTGTCACCGACTGTTGGCCAGGAGAGCTAAGGGGAGTGGATTTGGAGGGAGTGGGTTGTGTGGAATGCGGACTCCCACTGTGGCTGCGTGTTCTACGTTTCCCCCCCGACCCAGTGGGTGTGCCTTCCTCACCCTGTGTGTGCGTGACAGGAGGTGTGCGCTTCGACTTCCCTGGTGGTGTGGTGCCTGTGTCTGTTGGGGTGTGTGCACGCTGACGTCTGGATGTGCGTGTGACAGGCACGGGAGTGGGAATTGTGGATGGGGCAGGGGTAGGGGGGGTACGCAGCGCTGCAGGAGATCCAGTGCTGCAGTCAGTGTGGAGTCTATGGACCTCAGCAACTGCCGTTGGTCAGACTGCGCAGCCGACATGCCCTCCATGTATGCCTCCATCTGGGTCAGCACCTGGGTGTGGGCATGGAGGACATTTAGCATCACAGTCTGACCAACCTGCAACTGCCTCAGGATGTCCACAGACTCCGCACTCACCACAGCAGTGGTGACAGGGGCAGGGGGTGCGGTGCCTAGCAGGAAGGAGACATGTGGGGACCGAGCACGGAGGGAAGGACCACGAGCATGTGGGAGGCCGGTGATGGAACCTGAGGTGGCGGGGGGATGTGGAGGGCTGCCATCAGCTGGGGGGGCAGACTCCGCCACCTCTTGGAGCTCAGCCTCGGACCCGTCTGCGTCATAGTCTGTGTTGGCAGTCGACAGGTCCTCTGCCTCACTCCCTTCGGCCTCCGTGCCACTCCATGTGCCAGACAGGACAGCACTGCTGGCACTGGTGCTCAATCCCTCCTCCCGGTCCGTGCTAGTGTCTCCTTCCGTGTCCCCCGGCGATGCTGTGGGCAAGGTGAAGAGACAGGAGATAATCAGACACCTGTACACATATGTCACATGAGTCAAATATACATAGGTCACATTGCATAGCCCGAAAAGCAACAGGAGTAACACCTACAAAACAATGTACACATGTAGGCCATGGAACACACAGTTTTTCGACCCACCATGCCACTGAGACACAATGGAGAGCATGACACAACAGCAAATCACTGCACCTGAAATTTTACAGAGGAGCCAGCCTCTGGGGACAAATGTGCACAGCACCTGCACCACACTGCGTCGTCAAAAAGGGATGAGCATGAATGATATACATTTACTCTTGCCGCATGCTGCAAAGGCAATACATGAAACCAGGCCAAACATGACTGGGTCACTGCACCTTGAGCGTATGTCCAGTCAAACATCACACACAGGCTAAACCCAGCAAGGAGGATGAAGCTCCTGACATGTAGGCCTTGTACGCACAAACCACCCACACCTGAGACAATCTCATTGAGACGGAGAAAGTATGTACACCTCTTACTCTGGGATGAAAACACATGGCCTCCACTAATTAATGACTGTACACACACAGCCCCTGGTGGGCATGTCCACACATCATTGACAGGCAAACATCATCAGATTGTCTCAACAACACACACAGGTAATGCCCACTGTGAGTATGCACAAGCAAAATGGGTCCCCCTGTACAGTGGACACATGTAGCAACCTGTAGGTCCTAACAGTTGAGCCCAGGGTACAATGCCACCCTACCCAACCCATGGCGAAGACACAGTGAATGGCCATATTGTTGGATGACGCACATGATACCTAGGAAGAGGTGCCCCAGGGCACAGTAGTGCCCACACTCCTCCATGGTCCAGGATGGACATGACTGCAAATTAAGCAACCGTCCCTGCACTTAGCAGGCCTCCCACTCAGGCACATCATGTCAGAGGGCACACAATTGGACATGCATGCTGGAAGGCTGTACAGTTTGGAGAAACACCCCTATGTCGTGATTCACAATCAGTGCCAAGTGACATGGACACCACAATGACTGAAATTGGCCATGGCACACGCAAGGTCCCCATACCTGTGGCACATCACCCCCACACATGATGCTGATGGCATAGGGCACCTGCATGAACTGCCTGCCTAAATAACCTTGTGCAAGAGTGGCTACAGACAGACCAGGGAACACATGGCAAGGAGGGGAAGGGAGGGAGTGAGAACAGCACTGTGCTACTTTGTTGAGAAGTTGACGCACTGCACAATCAAACCCTGGCAGTGTATCCATGCAACTGCACACTTACATTGGCTGGGGACACACAACTGACACACAGTACCTACCCCCTTCCTGCTGCTGCTTCTCCTGTAGGAGCCTGTCCATATCGGGGAAGACCACCGCCAGCACACGCTTCTGGATGTGGGTCAGACGACGGCGCCCACGGTTCTTACGGCTCACAGGTGAGTCCCCCAGCAGGACCCGTGCAATCCTCCTCGTCCAGCACCGGATGTCCTGCCAGCGTTTCCTCACCTGAGACAGGCTCCGCCTCCGACCCTCTGTACCCCTCACGGCACTGACGGCTTCACTCCAGATCTCCCCCTTGGCAATGGCGCCTACCTGTGAGGATGCAAAAGTGAGAATACATTAATCCACATGAGCAGAGACACAGAGACACACATATAGAACAATCCTCTTTATGAACAGGCCATGGTATGCATGCAACTAATTGCACCTTTGTCATAGGGACATTATCCACTGTGGAAGGCCAAATGCACTACGTGCCATTGAAAGTACACGGGTGGCATGAGGGGTACCACACACTCACTGACCAGGGATCACACTGTGCCTCACAGGCTACACCAGGATTATGTACAGCACCTCACAGCAGTCACCTGCCCCAGCACACTGATGCTACCTCAGCAGAGTACACAGACACACACAGGTACAGGACAATCACATGGCATTGCCAACTGGGGGTACACACCTCACTCTGCCCATGTGCCAGTAGACGGGGGTGTCACAGGTGTGGGGCTGGCTCAGCACGGCATGCACACAGCACTGCTCCCTGCTCACATTGGATGGCCAGGCTACATCCATCCCTCATGCTGCTTGTGTGCAACACTCCCCATATGCACTCACCCACATGACAGGGGACTTACACACACACCAATGTGCAGGGGACGAACACCGCCTTTGGACACTCACAGCACAGGTACACTGAACAAACACACATCCATGGGTACTGACACCTGTCACACTGGGGGGAACACAGGATCACATCAGGACTGTGGAAACAACATCCCCAGGAGGAGTATGCATGCAGAATGTGGCATGCACCGTGCATTCATTGTCACAGTAGGCACTATGCAAGTGAGGAGTGCACACAGGAAACACAGCATGCTCTGCATGGGTGACATGAGGCCTTCCACACCCTGGGACCCACTCCAAACAACAGTGCATGTCTGTCACACATGGATACAATGGCAGAAGTCACTGGCACACAAAAGGGGCACAGTCTAAGCTAGTGGAGTCTGCACTCACCTGAACCCCTGGTCGACCATACAGGCTCTGGAACTGTGGGAGGATCACATCTATCAGGGCAAGGTTCTCCTCCTGGGTGAATGGCTGTGACCTCTCCACAGTCCTGGACATGGTGCCAGAGGAATCACTATCAGCAGCAGTGGTCATGGATGAATGGATGTGCAGGCAAGTGCTCTCTCATGGGACCTGGCTGCCTTATATATGCCTGGCTGGCCTGTTCATGTACAGGAGTACAGATTGATTGGTCAGTCACATTTGCATCCTACGTTTCATCCAATCCCTTCAAACCTACCCCAGTGTGTGCCTTTGCATGGTTTCAGTTTTGATGATGATGTCAAGTCATCATCCACATTGCAACAATGTAGATTCTTTCAAACTGACTTCTGCTGGGCACCTGGTGCTCAAATTCAAAAATCTAACTCAGTCTCCATGGCAACCATCATGCATTTAGGCCCTTATACTTGTCCCTCATGTGTCCCCTATGTGTTTTCATACATATACACACAGGTACGGTGCGTTCCACGCCCTAGGGCACCCCCCAAGCAGTGATACGGACCGTACACGCGCTTGTACGGTCCGGATCACAATATGGGCGCTGGCGTATGCGTACGCCACAGTAGTACGAACTGTACACGCGCTTGTACGGTCCGGATCACAATATGGGCGCTGGCGTATGCGTACGCCACAGTAGTACGAACTGTACACGCGCTTGTACGGTCCGGATCACAATATGGGCGCTGGCGTATGCGTATGCCACAGTAGTACGAACTGTACACGCGCTTGTACGGTCCGGATCACAATATGGGCGCTGGCGTATGCGTATGCCACAGTAGTACGAACTGTACACGCGCTTGTACACGGGTGGGGGTTCGGGGGCGTACATACACGGGTGGGGGTTCGGGGGCGTACATACACGGGTGAGGGTTTGGTGCATACATACACGGGTGGGGGTTTGGTGCGTACATACACGGTTGGGGGTTCGGTGCGTACATACACGGCTGGGGGGGTGTTCGGTGCGTACATACACTGCTGGGGTGGGGGTTCGGTGCGTACATACACGGGTGGGGGTTCGGGGGCGTACATACACGGGTGGGGGATCGGGGGCGTACATACACGGGTGGGGGGGTGTTCGGTGCGTACATACACTGCTGGGGTGGGGGTTCGGTGCGTAGATACACTGCTGGGGTGGGGGTTCGGTGCGTACATACACGGGTGGGGGTTCGGGGGCGTACATACACGGGTGGGGGTTCGGGGGCGTACATACACGGGTGGGGGTTTGGTGCGTACATACACGGCTGGGGGGGTGTTCGGTGCGTACATACACTGCTGGGGTGGGGGTTCGGTGCGTACATACACGGCTGGGGGGGTGTTCGGTGTGTACATACACTGCTGGGGTGGGGGTTCGGTGCGTACATACACGGGTGGGGGTTCGGTGCGTACATACACGGCTGGGGGGGTGTTCGGTGCGTACATACACTGCTGGGGTGGGGGTTCGGTGCGTAGATACACTGCTGGGGTGGGGGTTCGGTGCGTACATACACGGGTGGGGGTTCGGGGGCGTACATACACGGGTGGGGGGTGTTCGGTGCGTACATACACTGCTGGGGTGGGGGTTCGGTGCGTAGATACACTGCTGGGGTGGGGGTTCGGTGCGTACATACACGGGTGGGGGTTCGGTGCGTACATACACGGCTGGGGGGGTGTTCGGTGCGTACATACACTGCTGGGGTGGGGGTTCGGTGCGTAGATACACTGCTGGGGTGGGGGTTCGGTGCGTACATACACGGGTGGGGGTTCGGGGGTGTACATACACGGGTGGGGGTTCGGGGGCGTACATACACGGGTGGGGGGGTGTTCGGTGCGTACATACACTGCTGGGGTGGGGGTTCGGTGTGTAGATACACTGCTGGGGTGGGGGTTCGGGGGCGTACATACACGGGTGGGGGTCCGGGGGCGTACATACACGGCTGGGGGGGTGTTCGGTGCGTACATACACTGCTGGGGTGGGGGTTCGGTGCGTACATACACGGCTGGGGGGGTGTTCGGTGCGTACATACACTGCTGGGGTGGGGTTTCGGTGCGTACATACACGGCTGGGGGGGTGTTCGGTGCGTACATACACTGCTGGGGTGGGGGTTCGGTGCGTACATACACGGCTGGGGGGGTGTTCGGTGCGTACATACACTGCTGGGGTGGGGGTTCGGGGGCGTACATACACGGGTGGGGGTTTGGTGCGTACATACACGGGTGGGGGTTTGGTGCGTACATACACGGGTGGGGGTTTGGTGCGTACATACACGGGTGGGGGTTTGGTGTGTACATACACGGGTGGGGGTTCGGTGCGTACATACACGGCTGGGGGGTTTCGGTGCGTACATACACGGCTGGGGGGGTTCGGTCCATTCATACACGGGTGGGGGTTTGGTGCGTACATACACGGGTGGGGGTTCGGGGGCGTACATACACGGGTGGGGGTTTGGTGCGTACATACACGGGTGGGGGTTCGGGGCGTACATACGCGGGCGGGGGGGTGGTGGGGTGTTCGGCGCGTATGCGGGCACATGTCTCCATGGTTGCTATGGGAGTTCGGTTCGGACGGTGTTTTTTGCGTACGGTTGTGAAATGGGGAGGACGGGAGGGATCGTACTTGCGCTGTCGGACTTTATTTTTCCGCACGGTGGGTTTTTCGACCGGGGACGTGTCGGTGACTTTTCCCGACCCGAGGACGTGTGGGGAAATCTTCCCAATGCGATTCGTATGGACTTTTTTCCGTTCGAATCGTACTTGGCAGTTTGTACGCCACTTTGACGATTCGGACGGGAAAAAATCCGGATACGAGTCGGACGGGGAATTTTTTTACAGGATCGGAATTGGCACCTATGTGTATGTATGATTCAAAACACAATGTACTAAAGTGAGATTGCAATTACCCACTATTTTATGTGACTTGCAGTGTTTTATTGAAAATTCTTGCAAGTTACAGGGCAAAGGGGCAGTAAAACAGTGTTACCCTTGGCTCGAAGTGAGCAAAATTAAACCAACAATAACAAATAATAGCCAGTGAACACTAGATTAGCCAGTAATATTGGGTTCTGAAGTAGGGTGTTACCCACCATAACGCTCTTCAATGCTTCGACAGGGGTAGTAAGCGCTTTATAAATTCAATTACAATTACAAAGCTTTTAGACAAATTCTGTGGTTCGAAAGCATTAAATAGTTACTGACTGCTAGGGGCAAAGACCAAAGAATGTGAAGAAAGTTTGACATAGGTTCAGGGCTTGCTGACACGGTTCACCTCAATGCTCTTACTATTTGGTCAGAAGCTCCTACTCCAAATTGCATACCTGGGAAGCTTCGTGCCTCTATTGCCAGTCGCTAGTCTTCATCTCCAGTGAGAGTGTATACCAACCAGTGGTTCAACCCTGAACTCAGGAAAGTGAGAGTGACAATGAGACAAGCAGTGTGCAATTGGAGGACATTTTATTCCCAGGAGGTACGTTTGTCTTTCAGTATTATAAATATTGCTTACAGCTGGCCAAAACTGCCTTCAATTGCCTACATCTTACCTCATCGTAGAACATGCTACAATACTTTTTCCAGTGTCAAGGACGTCCCTGTCCTCTACATGTGTCACTTGTAAAGTTACACCCACTGAAGTACTTTGTGACAATTTTGTTTTGCTTCATTAATGGCCAGTAAGGGAGACCGCTTGTGTTTTTGACCTCTTAGATATCACTGATCTCGGGTGTGAAAGTGTGCTCAGGTATATTAATACTCAATTGTGGTTCTCCACATGATCTTTGTCAGTCCATGCCACTGGTATTTTGTAACTGCTTTTCACCTCTCCTGATGCAAGGAGAGTGCCAGAAGAGAATAATAAAGAGGTGGTAAATTTGTTACTGAAGAAGAGGGAATTGAACCCAGGGGATTTTAAGAACCAAGGCCTAATCGCTTTGCTTCCAACCTTTTCTGCAATTGTGGAGACACACTTGGCTAATTGATTATCTAGCACTCTTGACATGGGTGTTTTTGATTGGCCCCAAGCTGGTTTTCGATCCAGGTACAGCACAGAAACAGTCATAATGGCCACTGACGATGATTTAAGAGGTCCAAGAGGTCTTGGCATGCTTGCTGTTCTACTGCTCTCAAATCTCTCAGTGGCCTTCAATATATTCAGTGATACCATTGTGATCAACCATCTCAGAAGAGTAAGGTTGACTGTCACAGCTCTGGACTGGTTGAGATCCTCCCTCAATGGACTGGTACAGGCTGTCATTCGTCCTTCTTTTCATTCCTCAGATATGATAATCGCTCATTGGGTATCACACACTTGTGTACACTCACTCATTTTATTTTTGCTCTGTTACTATTTAAATTCAGGTTATCACTTTACTTTACTTCACTTTACTTCAGGTCTAAAATTAGACTTCAGGTTTAAGTTTACCTTCGTGGATCGGGGCCATAGTGTCCTGAAATTCAGTTTTCACATTATGAACACCAGGAAGATCTCCTTACCTTGGAATTAGGAGTCATTTTAAGTCTAGTGTGTGTCCGTCCTGTAAATTGGGGATATTTTGAGAAAGTGTGGCCTTAGAGACCCCAGGTCCCTGTCTCTACAATTACAAGAGACCCCATCCTCAATGAAGAACTGGGGTGTACAGATATCTTTTGCGAGGGGACAAATGGGGTGTGGGCACAAAAGCACAATGGCACAAATGAGGGCAGATAGAAATGAAACACAGCACATCTGGAAGCCCAAAATCTAAGTTGTGGTTTATGAAAAATAGCAAGCATCACAGCAAATAATTAAAAAGTGGTTGTTGTTTCAACTTAGCAGAGCGCTCATTAGAAAAGGGTCAATTGAAGCCTATGCTAAAATACATCAAATTTAGAATGGTTTATATAAGTTTTCTCTCAATATAAGTCTTTGGAACCAAATCACATGACAGAAACTTGTGACTTTCAGCAAAGAATTCTAATGAGCAGGTGGTAAGATTGTCTGCCAGAGGAAGCGCAAAACATCCTTAAGGAGAAGATATAATTCATGAACACAATACTGAGCTCATCATTCTCCCAAAATCCAGCGTCCAGTTGCCAATACTCAAAATGAGCTCACGCTTTGCAAAAACATGCAAATAGGTAAGTGAGTGGGTGTGAGTGTGTGTATTGGAGAGTGAATGTCTGTGTGAGTGGCTGTAAGTGTGAGTGAGTGGATGTGTGAGTGACTGCATGGTTGAGTGTGTGGGTGTGTGAGTACCTGTATGGGTGAGTGAGTGGCTGTGTGAGTTTCTGTATGTGTGATTGAGTGGGTGTGTTAGTGACTGTAAGAGTGTATGAGTGGGTGTGTAAGCGTCTAAATGTCTGTATGTCTGTATGTTTTAATAATAATAATAAATTTAGTATTTGTATGGCGCAACAAATCATCCCCAGGGGGATCTCTCGGCGCCCGGGTGGCAGACAGCTCATGATGACATGGTTGAATAATGCTCATTGAAATAACCAGGTTTTAAGACGTTTCTTAAATTGTGCCAGGTTGGTGCATGCCCGAATATCTTCTGGCAGACCATTCCAGTGTTTCGGGGCTTAGTGAGAGAAGGCAACGCCACCCATCTTGACTTTCTTAATTCTCCGGGGGCAGAGCAGATTTTGACTGCTGGATCTCAGCTGGCGTCGTGGAAGAGAGGGGAATACATGGAAAGATCTTACTCAGCATTCGGATCAGGCTGAAGCATTAACCAGAGAGCGTTGTAAAATGGTCTTCCATGGAACGTCTGTCGTCTATTATGATGCCCAGATTTCTTGCCCATGTTTTTGGTGTGGGGGCCTCTCCCAATTCCACAGGCCACCCCTCCGAGGACCATAACTCCTCAGCTTTCCCCAATAGCAAGATTTCTGTTTTATTGGAGTTCAGCTGTAGGAAGTTCTTCCTTATCCATGTGGCAATTTTTAACATGCAGCTCTTGAATTTTACTCTGGTCACGGAGGAGTCCTTCTCTATGTGGACTATCACCTGAGTGTCGTCCGCATAAGATATTGTATGGAACCCGCATGATCTAATGATAGTGGCCAGGGAAGACACATAGATATTAAATAGAGTGGGGCTTAGGCTAGAGCCCTGTGGTACGCCCTTATCTAAACTTGTTGTATACATTGTGATCTATCGGTCAGAAAACTTTGCATCCACTTTAGTGCCGATCCTCTGACACCAATCTCTCGCAGCTTATCCAAAAGGATTCTGTAAGAGATGGTGTCAAAGGCTGCAGACAGATCCAAAAGGACCAGCATCATCGGTGTACCCTCATCCAACAGCATTCTTATTGAGTCTGTCATCTCAGACAAAGCAGATTCCATGTTATAACATGCACGGAAACCTGATTGTGAGGGATCGAGCAGGATGTTCTGTTCCAAATAGCCAGAAAGCTGTTGATTAACCAGGGTTTCCAGGATTGTTGAACCAGAAGGAAGAAGCGAAATTGGTCTATAATTTTGATGGTCTGTGGGATCCGCTAGTGCTTTCTTCAGCAGTGGCTTGATAAAGCAAAACCAAAGGGAATGATGGACGGAATGTTGAACAATGCAAGCACTCACCCCCAGTCAACTGATCTGGGTTTAATCCATCATCATTCTTTAGCTTACTCCGCCACCCCAGTTCAGACATGGCCATATGCAAATCAGTCTGACCCTGTGCCTCATGGGAACAGTCCAGCCCGAACTGCCAAGCCATGTCTTCCCTGGACCAGAGACAAGCATCCTGGGACCGGTTTCTGGCTAATCAGCCGTCATCAGCCAGGCTAGCTTGAATCCAGTGGCAAAGTGAGCAAGGGACCCACGTCTGGGCATACCCTGCCAACTTAGGGCGGACAAAGCAAAACCAAAGGGGATGATGGACGGAGTGTAGAACAATGTAAGCACTCACCCCCAGTCAACTGATCTGAGTTTAATCCATCATCATTCTTTAGCTCACTCCGCCACCCCAGTTCAGACATGGCCATATGCAAATCAGTCTGACCCTGTGCCTCATGGGAACAGTCCAGCCCGAACTGCCATGCCTTGTCTTCCCTGGACCGGAAACAAGCATCCTGGGGCCGGTTTCTGGCTAATCAGCCGTCATCAGCCAGGCTAGCTTGAATCCAGTGGCAAAGTGAGCAAGGGACCCACGTCTGGGTATACCCTGCCAACTTAGGGTGAACAAAGCAAAACCAAAGGAGATGATGGACGATGAACAATGCAAGCACTCATCCCCAGTCAACTGATCTGGGTTTAATCCATCATCATTCTTTAGCTCACTTCGCCACCCCAGTTCAGACATGGCTATTTTCAAATCAGTCTGACCCTGTGCCGCATGGGAACAGTCCAGCCCGAACTGCCAAGCCATGTCTTCCCTGGACCGGAAACAAGCATCATGGGGCCGTTTTCTGGCTAATCAGCCGTCATCATCCAGGCTATCTTGAATCCTTGGCTTGATAAAGGCCTGCTTCCATTTCGAAGGAAACGAGGAAGTGTCCAATGACATATTGCAAACTTCCATAATTGGATAAAGCAGGGCCAGAGCCAGATCAGATATAATGTGAGGAGGGGCTACATCTGACGGCAAACCTGGCCTGCTATGTGTTAGCAGAGAAAGCACTTGTTCCACGGTGATGGTTGAAAAGGTTCCAAGAGTTGGGGAGAAAAATCCACCGGAATGGGTAATATTGCCCCCACCTCTTCTTCAAGGTCAAAGAAATTAAAGATATTGTCAATCTTCTGTTTAAAGTGAGAAACTAACTCATCACATAACGCCTGAGTGGGTGGGAGTGAAGGATTAGTCGCTCTAGGATTAGTGAATTCTTTAAGAATCTTGAAGAGTTCTTTAGAGGAGTGCTTTGCCTCTGCGATTCGTGTGCCCAAGTAAGATCTCCTGGCGATGTTACAGTTCGTTAGGTACGTTCTGTGTAGTGTTTTGTATACCAGCTTATCCTCCTCCAATTTTGATTTCCTCCATTTCCGCTCTCTGATTCTACAGTTGGCTTTTTCTGCCTTAAGGCTTTCAAAATACCAAGGGGCTGGGGCAGTCCTGTCCAGAACTATACCTGACTTAATCGGTGCGATAATATCAAAGGCCTTTGTTATCGATGTCTCTAATAAATGCAGGGCTGTATTACTGTCTAAACATTTGCCAAGTGACGGTGAGTTATCTGTGTTGTCTAAATGAGGGGTAAAATCCCCTAAGAGTAGGCAGACATAGTATAAGGAGCGAGATTTTCCAATAATGCAGCGCAGAAGGATTTCTTACTTTCCCCGGGGCCATGATAAACTGACGCTCCTGTCACCCTTTTGATATGCAAGAGGCTGCATTTGTTCAGTGAATGGGTGCATAAGAGACTGTATGGGTGAGTTAGTGGGCGTGTGAGTTGCTGTAGGAGTGCATAATAAGTGGCTCTATGGATAAAGAGTTGTGTGGGAGTGGTAATGGGTGTATTATAGGTGTGAGCGGGTGTGTGGTTTTGTGGATGATGTCATAAGTGAAGTCATTTGAGATGTCATCAGTGATGTCACTCACCATGTCATGAGTAATGCAATATGTGAGGTCATAAGCACTGCATTGCGGGGTCAAAAGTTATAGCTAGCTCAGGGAACTATAATTACTGAACTTCACTGGTTTTGTATGGTTGTATGACGTAACAACGCATTCCGTTGCAACGCATGCCTTTACAACGCATGCGTTACAACGCGAATGCCATTGCTACGCATAACCTTTACCACGAAAATGTCTTTACCACGCATACCTTTACATTGTAAAACGATGAGTGGTAATGGCATTTTCTTGGTATAGGTGTTTTCTGATCCCTACCCTTATTCCTTTCACTGCTCCTCTGTGCCCTCCCCCCTCCTGCTCTTTTTTTTAATATATTACCCCTTCCCTGTACCCTTGTGCGACCTTCTGCCCCAACCCACAAACCCTTCTATTAAATATCCCCTGCGCTGCATCACTCCCTCATTCCTTTATTGCTTTTGAATTTAATCACCCTTATCTCTCCACTTTCTCTTTTCTTCAGGCTCTTTGGTGGTGCGTCGCACGTCGTAAAGAGGAAGCGGAAGTGTCTTTCCGTTTCCTCTTAATGACGCCGATTGCCTGCAGAAACAGAAACAGGTGCGGTTTTTTGGGGGGATACCCCCCCAAGCCCCCTTTTTTAACACATGCTTTATTTTTTTGGGGGGGGCGACCCCCTCAAACCCCCTTATTTTACGTTTAACCTTTATCACACATTCCTTTACTACGTAAATCGTAGTAAAGAAATGCGTGGTAAAGGCTATACGTGGTAACCATTCATGCGTTGTTATGCATGCGTGGTTAAGGTTAAGCGTTGAAACGGCCGCTTCGTAGTGGCCGTTTCCCATTTTGTATGAGTTAAATCTGAGGCGTCCCCGTAACTTTTGGGTTTTACGTTGAATTTCTAGGTTTTTAAAATGTTATTTCTTAATTGTAACCTGGAACATTTTAGAGTAAGTGCATGAGTGTTGCAGTGGGTGTGTGAGTGTGTGAGTGTCTCAATGGTTGTATGAGTGGGTATGTAAGTGTCCAAGTAGGCCTGGGAGTGGCTGCATAACTGTCTCATTGGGTGTGTAAGTAGGTGTCTGAGGGTTTGAGTGGGTGGGTGTGAGAATGTCTGAGTGGGTTTGTGAGTGCCTCTATGTGTGTGTGAGTCAGTCTGTGAGTGTATGACTGGGTTGGTCTGTGAGTGGGTGCATGAGTCTCTGAGTGGGTGCATGAGTGTCTGAGTGAGTGTCTGAGTGAGTCCAAAAGTGAGTGAGTGTGAGAGTGTCTGAGTGACTTTGCAAGTGACTCTATGTGTATGTGAGTCAGTCCATAAGTGAGTGCATGAGTGTCTGAGTGGGTCTATGAGTGGGTGCATGAGTCTCTGAGTAGGTGCATGAGTGTCCAAGTGAGTATCTCAGTGGGTCTGTGAGTAGGTGTGAAAGTGTCTGAGTGGGTTTGTGAGTGCCTCCATGAATGTGTGAGTCAGTCTGTAAGTGGGTGCATGAATTTCTCAGTGGGTCTCTGAGTGAGTGCATGAGTGTGAGTGGGTCTGTGAGTGGATGCATGAATGTCTAAGTGGGTCTGTGAGTGGGTGCATGAGTCTCTGAGTGGGTCTGTGAGTAGATGTCTGGGTTTATGAGTGGGTGTGTGAGTGTCAGTGTGGGTCTCTGAGGGGGTCTGTGAGTACATAAATGGGTGTGTGAGTGGGTGTGTGAGTGTCTAAGTGGGTGTGTGAGTCTCTGAGTGGGTCTGTGAGTGGGTGCACAAGTCTCTGAGTGGGTCTGTGAGTGGGTGTGTGTGTGCCTGAGGGGGTGTGTGAGTGTCTGAGTGGGTGTGTGAGTAGGTATGTGAGTGTCTGTGTTGGTCTGTGAGGGGGTCAGTAAGTGCATAAATGGGTATGTGAGTGGGTGTGTGAGTGGCCAGGCCACATTTAAAAGAGGGCTTGGGGCCACTTGGCCCCCTTACTTGGCCAATTTTGGCCTTGGGGACCCATCCCCTGGGGACCAGCCTTAATTGAAAATGGAAGGGGGGCCACACGGCCCCTCCCCCCAAGCCAATTTTAGCTGTGGGGACCCACATTCCGGGGCCCATCCTTAATATATATGAAATTAAAAGGAGAGGGGGATGCATATCTCCAGCCCCCGGGGCCCAGCCAAAATGTGATGGGGCCACATGGCCTTTCTCCCGGGGCTGATTTCAGCCCCAGGGACCTCATCCCTTGTGGCGTGGCCATGTAACTTTTGGTGCCCTAACCCTAGCCAAGGCAGCCAGTGTGCACAATGGGGACCAGGGGATACCACCGGGAACCTCAAGGCCCCTGTGGTCCCAGACAGTTTCCCACCTCCTGCGGGAGCCAGCATTTCTCTCAGCTAAACATGACACTTCCTGCCTGCAAGAGCAATCCTTTAATCTATTTCCTTGCCCACTTAACATCGGGCAGGGAAACAGATGAAAACTCCATTTTCATCAAGCAGGAGTGGTTTCATAGATCTCGCTTGCTGGAAGTGGAGTTCGTGTTTTCTCTGACTCCCGCCAAGTCAGAGCAAACAGCTATGTCATGGGACTGGGCCCCCGGGACATAACAGTCGGCCTTTGGGGGTGGATGTCCTCAGGACCGTATATGGCTGCAAGACACTCCCTCACTATTTAAAAATGTTATTTTGGCCCCATGGAGGTGGTGGTCCCCGGGGCCCGGGGAGGTCTGCAAGAATCCCCCATTACTACTAATGTAGCCCCGGGATGTGGTGGTGCCTGGGGTAGACTTCACAGTCTCTCACACAATTTATATTTTAAAGCCCCGGGGATGTGACAGTCCCCTGGGCTCAGGGGTCCCTGTGCCCCCCCATGCATTCATATAAACATAAGCCCCTGGGAAGTGGTGGTCCCAGAGGCTTGGAAAGGACCATTAATTTAAAAATATGTAGTCCATGTGTTTTTTTCCCTAAACAAGCGTGGGCAGTCCGCATTTTCTTTTCTTTTTGTATTTTTAGAGCAAATTCACAATTTGCGCAAATATACTTTTTTGTCCTGCCGGGATCCCTCTGGGACCCCAAGACCAAGGCTTAGGGGTCAGGGAAAACCTACCCGTCCCCTTTTTCCTTTTTTAAAATTTTTGGGGGGACTCACTGAAGCTGATTCCCAAGATGGCTGTCAACACTTTCTGGTTGAAGTGTTGGCAGCAAAATAGAGCACTGCAGTTCTCTGCATGAGCTTGTTATTATTCCCAAACTAGCCACAATCCCAGGTAACCTAATTTTGATTGCCTTAAATTTCCTAACCACAACTGAATGGATTTACACTAAATAAGTGAACGCGTATCTGCATAACCAAATGTACCTTTCTGCCAAATACTGTGTAATTTCATCCAGTGCTTCGGACTGTAGTCATGTTCAAAGCTCCTATGCTCCTATTGGAATTAATATGGGAAACACACTGTTTTGGATCCCTTCTTCTTTTTGGTCCCTGCTTGACAGATCACCCTGAAACTTTCCATGTGCAACAAGAATCACAGGCACACTTTTTTTTAGAAAAGTTAGTGCAGATTCGTCAAACGGCAGTGAAGATATAGGCAAGTCAAAAAACGCTTTTCCTATGGAAACATTGTCCTAATGATAACGCCGCCAGTAGGTAGTTATAATTAGCATGTAGTTTCCATAGGATAAGCATTTTTTGACTTGCCTATATCTTTGGTGGCGTTTGACGATTCACTACATATTCCCAAAAAGACTCAAGTTTGGGTCTTTTTGTGTGTGGAAAGTTTCAGGGTGATCCGAAAAACGGGGGCGAGAAAAAAGGGGGTCACAAAATGTGTGTTTACAACGTTAATTGCCATCTGAATTTTAGAAATGACAACAGAACGAACCGCTGAATAGAACTATACCAAAATTGGCAGAAAGCTAACTGTTGGTACAGAAAGCAAAATGTTTGTGAATTGGTTTAAATCCGTGCAGTAGTTTTTGAGATATTGAAAGAAATCCAAATTTGTATCCCTAGGGATGCGGTTCCTCCGAGGATTTGACAGTCCTTGTGCTGAAATCTGATTGGCTACCAACACTTCAACCGGGAAGTATTGGCAGCCATCTTGGGACCATCTTCCAGCTGAGTTCCAAACAAAAAGATTTAAAAAAAAGAGAAGGGGGCAGAGTAAGAATATCTAAGATGATAGGAATCTATATAAATCCAGTGAAAATAATGCCACTGTTGGGATATGCTAAAATGCTTCCTTGTAATGTCAGCCGATTTACAACTGTGGTACTACAGCAGGCAAAATGCAGAGGTACCAGGGACTTGTGAAGAGTTACTATGCTAATAGAGCATGAATAGTTTAAAGACATGGTAATATGGAATGATGCAGTAAACATATATACTTTAATACAATCACTGATATCGAGGCACAAGGATATATGGAGCCCACATACATGCCACAGACCCCGAGGAGTCTGAACGCAGAGAGATCCTACCACAATTGACATAAACGTGGGCTGACTGAGTTGGTTCTACTCCATCCCGGCTTGAGCGGAGGGCATGAGAAGCTGCCTCCCAAACCAGCTGAAAAATTGCAGAACACACATACATATGGACATGGGTGGTATTATGTTATGGACAAGCAACATGCTATAAACACAATATTCAACAAGCACTGGCCAAGCCAATAGGTCTCTGCTTTTGGACCTCTTTGCCAGTACTTGTTTTGCCAATGATGGGTAGCACTGGCAAAAATTCCTTTGCGCGCATTTTGCGATGCAGCGCGCGCAACGAAATTCGTTTTATTAATTTAAATGTGTACTTACCTCCGTTCATCCATATTCCAGTGTTTACATTTCCCCACCCTGCCCCTCCCCGCCCCGCCTCACTGCCTCACCGAACTCCCTCCACGAGCCGCTACTGACTCTTTGTGTTGCTCATTGGATGTTCATTGTGTTTACGGTGCACGGTATTGTTTTAAGATGAGCTCATGTTTAGGCGATCAATATAAACATTATGTCAAAGCGTAGCACACATGAGTGCGCCAATAAATCATTTTCCGATGTAACTCTGATGACTTTTGTGTTCATGATTAAATGTGAACACAGCTTCATGGTAGGCTTTACTGCCTGCTACAAGGTTAATTTCAAAGTGGACAGTGATCACATGCACAATGTAAACATTACTGAAAGTCTTTGAAAATATTGTTGTACCCTGTGGAAATATCATCTCAAAGTTGACGATGATCATGTGGACTGTGTAAAGATTACCTACATCGTAACAACAATACGTAAAAGTTGTACTCTTTACATAGCAGGACAAACATGTTCATGAAAATGTCTGGATATATTTAGGCGAACAATATAAACATTATTTATGCACTCTGTTAAAAAAAGATGGATCAATTTCAAAATGTCAAACATATTAAAACCTATAAGCAAACATTTCACTAATAGCTTACAAGTATTTATGCTTCAGGTGAAAAGTTGTCCAAGTTATACCTCGTGGAAACAATGGGGCAGATTTACAAGAAACTGACGCATCTGTAAAGATGCGTCAGTTTCCCTGCGCCAGCCTGCGATACCCTTGCACCCCATGGATGCACCATATTTACGATACAGCGCACCAGGGTGCAAGGATTGACAGATGCGTCAGAAATTCTGACACAGCTGTTGCCCCAAAAGTCATGCATTGCTGGAGTCGTGTCGCAAGCACGACACAACTCCAGCCATGCATGTTGAAGCCTATACTTATTGTACTGCGGCACTACTGACGCCTGCTTCAAGCAGGCATAAGGTTTTGACGCAGTGGCATCCTAGAACTGGTGCAGTGAAATCTTGTAGATTTCACTGCTTCACTTTACAGGGCTTTCCTGCGTGGGAACACCCACCCGGTATACCCTCAAAGTGAGGCCCAGGGCCCCCCCCCCTCCCTGGTGAACAGCAACACCAGCTGCTGTTTAGTTGCTGAGCACTAATATTCAGAAAAAATGTTAAATGAAGGAGCAAGCATTTATTAACTTGCAAATGCTTGCCGGTTTATTAAAATATTTTTTTACCTCCTTACACAATCCCTGACCTCCCAGACCTCCGACCAGCACCATGCTGGCATCTTTCCGGCCCTCAGTCACACCACAGACCATACTTTGTGGCCCCAGGGCAAATGTTTGTGAGTACCCATGCTGTATACATTATACCTGATGCAGGTATAATGTGATGCAGGGTTTTCCAATGTGATGCATCTCCCTAGATGTGTTACGTTGTAAATTGGGCGCGTTGTTCACGCCACCGCTGCGTCACAAAAGTGATGCAACAGCGGTGCAAAAGTGTCGCAAGGGGCTTGAAACTCTGCCCCAATATGTGTACTTAGGAGCAGGATAAACATTACATATAGAAAGCAACATCTCATGACGGTTTGGAGAGGTATGGGACAAGTAGCCACAGGGGCATAGGAAGGAGCAAGTGACAGCTGAAGGAGGGTGATTGGGGGCAGGACAAGTAAGAATGCTGCATGGGGGATTGTGATTTGAAACGTATGCAAGCGCTATGGACAGGGAAGCAGGATGGCAGAGTGTGGTCAAGATATAGTACTGCAAGCACGTCGGGAGCAACAGACGGGCATAGATTAACTTGAATTAATCTGTGCTTGTTCCCAGCTCCACTGCAAGGATCGGACGTGATGTTTCAGCTGCAGTGGAGAGGTGTGGCTCACTGGTTGTGGAGAGGTGTGGCTCACTGGTTAGAGGAAGCAGACCCAGAAGCAGAGGACGGCCCGGGACCAGGGTTCAATCCCCGACGCGGCAGGGTCGTGGACCAGGGCCAGCGGACTCGATAATTCTCGCTTCGGTGCCTACTCTAACCAGGGATCACACTCGGCGACTCTGGGCATTAGCTTGCCTCATCTCCACAACGGCCCCCCACATTCGCCGGGGATGCCTGGTTTCACCTTGGAGATACCCTGGAGGGACCATCTCACAGGGATAGCCAGGATGGGTTCCCCAGCGGTCTACAGCGCCAGGACGCCTCAGGGCAGCAGTGCGCTTTACAAGACACATACATTTACATTGGACAACTAGGGAGCCAGTAAAGAATAGTGGCGTGAAGACAACAAATGGTAAGCAATGGGTGGTCTTCAAGCCCTTTTCTGTATACAGCAGTGTCACACAAGCGAGACACATGTGCTAGCACATGCACTCACAGGGTCAACCCTGAAAACACTACTAAAACACCAAAGAAGAAAGGCAGGGGATTAAAGGTCGCTGCACATATCCCATGTTCCAAAAAGTGGGTGCCAACAATTCAATTCAACAAGGACATCACAGAAAAATAAAATAGAGGTGCACCACATTCAATATCATCATGTGAGCAAAAAATCCTATTCTAATTCCAGAATGTGTTCAATTCTTCACTTTTCTTTTTCTTAATATTAAAAAATGTCACACGTTCACAGAGAAGACAGCCAACGGGTTTCATCCATGGAAATGGACTTCTTCAGGGCACATTCAGTTTCATTATCCAATTCTCCAATCAAGGTACATCAAAAATCCTAAACTCGAACTCCTGCTTAATTTACTACATGGGTGATCTGTGTTAATCTGACCCGTTTTATGCACCAAATTCCATTATATGCACCAAATTCCATTATATTGTCCAGACCTCCACTAGAGTCTATCACTCAGTATCTGCTAGCATCCATACAAACAATATTTCTATAGGGAAGGTTGGGGCCAATCTTCCCCATATTGGCACTTCGATTGGCACTGATAGCCTCACAGATCCGTCCACTTCACAACCCGTGAAGTGGAATGGGGTAGAAAAAATGCATGCACTTGCAGGCTCGACCCTACTACTTACTAAACGGCAATTGAAGGAATGGCTGAAACACTGCGTGGTGTTTAGTTATGACTATTTGACGTGATCATTTTTCCTCCATGGTTTCTTTTAGTTTGTGAAATCAAAGTTGAAAGTAAAGATGCGCTCTACTCTGGTCCATGTAATGGAAGAGCTACAGCAGGTTCTTGATTTATTAATTTCCATTTTGCTGTTCCTCGAGCTGGAATTAAATTCTAGCTTCTATTTTCAGTATTTGTTTCTAACAAATAGAGTAAGTTTCTCTCACAGATTTAAAATCCCAGTTTCTCTCCTCAGAGCTGGTTATTCAGTATTTGGGTATTCAGTGGCTTGAAAGAACTTGAAAGATCATTTCTAATGAAACTAATGAAAAGCAAGAGGTCTATTGCAGAAATGCTTCTGCAACAACTATGACATGAAGGGCGGAAAGAACCAAGTGGAAACTGATGCTGGAGCATAAAGACATACAAACAATGTAATGCTGGCAGTTTTTGGAAGGAAAAGAGTCTCATATAATGTGCCAGATGTAATCTAAAATTCCTTGCAATCTACTGCTAGCATCTGGCACATCATTATGTTGACATTGTAGATTGGAAAGTCAACAAAGACTCAAGAGTAATACTGGATTTGGTGTGTCAAATCACAGAATCACTATCTATCTCATGGACAGCCACATGCTCTTGATGTTAGGACGTCCTGTAGGATGCAACATCAGAAGGCTACAATTTCCACATGAACATGGATGGAATATGAAGTTAATTCCATATTATTTCTCTTAGATTCAGAGTGAAATGTTCAGAGGAGTCCAAAACTATGACAATTTTCCCAAAATTCGAATGGTCTTTCATGCATGTCTACAGTGCAGAACCTCATGTTAAAATGACACAAAAATGTCAGCAGAGCCCAGCCTTATTATAGAGCCAACAATGAAGATCTTTAAATAGATGCCATATCAGTATCACACATTTAAATATCTTTTAAATTCTCAAATTTTATTCCAAGTCTGGTGTCCTGTTACAAAATTAATCATGCCTAAGCAATTTTCCAGTCAGTTAAAGTGATGGACGGAAAGTGATAAGCCAACTCTTAGAGTCAACTTCTACAGCAAATCTATCGGGAACTCTCTGCCCCTCTTAACGTAGTGACATTGATCATATGTCAAGCGGAATTCAGTATGCAAAAAAATAGTGCTTTGTCCATCCTGTGAACGTCTTCACTTTAAAAGGAGTAGAGAAAATAATGAGTACAACAATAAGAAAGTACTCCCAACTGACCTTGATGACGGACGACTGGTCTCTGTAGATTTTTCACTGTTTCTTTATGTGGACGACCCATTCCATGGCTTCCATGCTCTGTTACCCTTTTGCTTGTTGTGGAGTATACTTACTATTCCAAAACCTTTCCACCATCTTTCTTGCACAAGGCTAGGCTCACCTCTCTACATAGAAAAACTACCATCCCCTCAAAGCTTGGAGACCCATGCGTAATACCACCTAATCCTGAGCGGAAGTGCAGGACACCCACCAAATAAATGCATTCTTGGCTTGATAGTGGTATCTGGGGGCCCTAAATCGGGTCTGCTATGTCTGTGTCAGTTTTTCTACCTGTCCTGATTTCATTAATAGGTCCACACATTTTTTTGGGGGGTGGGGGGTCAGGAACTTAAATATATATAGTGACCGGTTTAAAAAAAGTAGCAAATCGGCACCCATAGAGGTATTCCTTGAATGGATGCAAATGTACTACTTTTTAGAATCACAAACATAGGCAGTAGTATGCTTGGGAACTTGCACCATTCTCAGGATTCCTATGCATATTACTGCAAATCGAACACCCAAAAGGTGATGGACAAATGTTTTTAAAATGCAGATACTCTAACCACTGACAATCCCTTGGGATAGCACGCCAAACCATTGTTTTTCTCCCACCGTGTCTCTCCAGCCAGACAGCCTGATTAGGGTTTGACAGACGGAGAAAAGGTAGACAGGGTGGAAGAGAGCTTTACGTCCGCCACCCTGCTTTTACTCTGTCCACCAAATTTATCTCTCTACATTGGCAGGAACCACCATCATAGAGGTTCTTGCCAATGTAGGAAACGTTTGACAGACATCTCGTACAAATATGAGGGCTGGCTGTTAAATGTTTCCAATGTTTTTTTATGTTTCAAAAACAAACTCCTCAAGCTGAAGTTTGTTGAAACATAAAAAAATAATGACCCCACACCATGGCAGTTTCTTCCATGGTGTGAGAGTCAGTTTTCTTCTTTTGCTGTCCCTCACTTCCAGGATATACCTGGAAGTGAGGAGCAGTAAAAGAAAAGCCATCCAAATGTCCACTTTAAATAGAGTGGATGGTTGGATGGTTTGGCATCCAAAGAAAGCTACTCTATCCAATGACATTTTATACCGGCGGAGTACATTTTACTCTGTCATAGTAAAACGTGCTATCCATCTAACTCAAAAAGAGGTGGAAAGACCTTGAGATTGGAGGTCATGGTACTCCATCACCATTGCAATGGAGTACCTGTCCACCAAGCTCTTTATCAGCCCCAGAAGCTCACCTAATGCAAATCAAATCTGACCACACACCTCATGAGAACAGTCCATTCAGAACCTTGGTCACCTCACCAATTCACCCTGTGGCCCACAGTTTTTTTAGTTTGGTATTCACACCCTAAGAATATCACTGATTAAGCAACACCCCTGATGATCAGCCGTCTCTATGGAGTTATTTCATAATTAAACCTCTAGCTCAGATACCTCTTACTTTGTTTCAAACTTGGTGAAATTTTTCACAGGGAAATGCCAGATAAATACCAATACATAAAGAAATCTGATGCATAAGCATCAAATTCCTATTATTATTGACCATGTTCAGTTTGAAAACTCGAAATACAAGATCTTTATAGCAAATACCTCACCCCCTCATTGTTCATATTTACAAGGTGTGGTAAATATCTCATGCAACATGCCTTCTCAACACTGCAAACTGTGGCTTGAAGAGGTAATATTGAAAAACCTGGTCTGGACTCCTCACTGTACACTATGTTCCTCCCTTATTGAACCAGGATTGTACACCCAAGCTGCAGGAAAGGTTGATTGAAACCAGTGTTATTTCAAAAATTAATCATGCCTTTGTGTCTCCACATTTAATTCTTAAGTTTAAGCAGGCTCCAACTAAAAAGCGATCCATCAGTTACTAGCAATATTCTATTTTGCTGAGAAGTCTTGCTGACAATTTTGTGCTAAAAACATTAAGAAAAAGAAGAATTGGAATAAGGTGAGTACACATTGGAGTATGGCCAAAAGACAACACTAATAAAATCACAAGCAAATGTATGGTGTTTTACAAGCAATATACGTTTTTTAACCCCAAACCATCGGGTCAAAATTTGTAAATAATATTTGTTTAAAAGATCGAATGAAATATACAAGAATCTCAAAGACAGCATGGCCAGGATCTGTACTAGATTCACAGAAGCAGGCATGAACCACTTCCTTATTAAAAACCCCACCCCAGTCTTCAGTAGAATGCAAATGATAGGACTATTTGAAATACCGCTCAGCCTCCGACCACTTTAGAGAAATTCAATGCTATGTAGTGCTGGGCAACATTTGGAATCCCTGCAGATTTTAGATGCCTTTGAATCGAATTGTGGACCCAGAAGAGAGTCTGAAATATAAATGTTTGGTATCTAGAGTGCAGTCTTTGAGACATTTGATCAAGGGGCTTGCATTATTCTTGTAGATTAAATATTTTTGTCACGTTTCACTCCCTGGACTATTTCCTTCTCTTTGCTCACACAGTAGGTTAGGTTGGGGTGTCACATGTGTCAATGAGCTTTGATTCATTCATGAGTCATCAAAAGTTCACAATCAAGCCCTGCGATTTTTTCTCAGTTTCAGCATTATGGGGGGAACAACCTTTACAACGCAACTTTTACAACGCAGTACCTTTACAACGCATTTTTTACAACGCATAATCCATTACAACGCATGACATTACAACGCATGACACTACAACGCATTTTTAAAAACTACCTTTACAACGCATTCCATTACAACGCATACTACCATTACAATGCATACCATTACAACGCATAATATTACACTACACTATCCAACACTTACCCTACTGTTGCACCCCCTGGAGTTAGAATAGTAATTTTTACCCCTATACTATCCAACACTTACCCTACTGTTGCACCCCCTGGAGTTAGAATAGTAATTTTTACCCCTATACTATCCAACACTTACCCTACTGTTGCACCCCCTGGAGTTAGAATAGTAATTTTTACCCCTATACTATCCAATACTTACCCTACTGTTGCACCCCCTGGAGTTAGAATAGTAATTTTTACCCCTATACTATCCAACACTTACCCTACTGTTGCACCCCCTGGAGTTAGAATAGTAATTTTTACCCCTATACTATCCAACACTTACCCTACTGTTGCACCCCCTAGAGTTAGAATAGTAATTTTTACCCCTATACTATCCAACACTTACCAACACTTACCCTACTGTTGCACCCCCTGGAGTTAGAATAGTAATTTTTACCCCTATACTATCCAACACTTACCCTACTGATGCACCCCCTGGAGTTAGAATAGTAATTTTTACCCCTATACTATCCAACACTTACCCTACTGTTGCACCCCCTGGAGTTAGAATAGTAATTTTTACCCCTATACTATCCAACACATATCCCACTGTTGCACCCCCTGGAGTTAGAAAAGTAACTTTTACCGCTATACTATCTAATACTTACCTTAAATGCAATTTAATATTATGCGTTGTAATGGTATGCGTTGTAAAGGTATTATGCGTTGTAATGGAAATGCGTTGTAAAGGTAGTTTTTAAAAATGCGTTGTAGTGTCATGCGTTGTAATGTCATGCGTTGTAATGGATTATGCGTTGTAAAAAATGCGTTGTAAGTGCATGCGTTGTAAAAGTGTGCGTTGTAACGTCATACATCCGCATTATGGACATACAAGATCTGTGATCTGTCCCTTTACTCATACGCATAAGAACCCAACCTTCACATCACATGCCTATCAAATGGGGTATAAAAGCTTGCAACTATGCAGATGATGTCCTATTGATTTCATCTGCAGAGAGTCCTGGGTAGGGGTAAAATAATATGAAATGTTATGCCTGATGACGTGTGCGAAGTTGGGAACCTTACCCTTCAAAGTCAAGGGTGAAGTTTCCCAACTTCACAAAAGGCAATGCTTCACATTATCCAACCCATTCCTTGCAGCTAGACATCCCATCAAGTTGGGAGTGGCCATTGGCCTCAGGGTACTGTGGGGGATATTCTTAAGGACTGCTGATAACTATTGCCCACGCAAGTTATCAGCAGGTTTGTTAGTGCCTCCTAACCCTGAAATATATCGCCATGTTCGCGCCGTATTATCAAGCCGACGCTACATGGAGATAGAACCAGGGTTAAGTGGTGAAAAGTCTTGATAATAAATGCACGATGGCGATAGTGAAACTGGCGTTACCCGGAAAAATGTGGCGAACTGCCCATTTGCTCCAGAAAAGTCCCATCTTCACTCCAGTCGATATTGCCTTGTGAATATGCCCCAGAGAGGCGAACCAGGAGGCGATAGAAGTGAAGCCACAATTTTCCCACTTCTGTTACATTAATTTGTGCTGAAATTGGCAAGCTGCATATTGAACTCAGCTCATGAGAACATGGTAGGACGCTGGTAAATTTTGTTTTTGTTTTTTATTTGTACGGCACATAAAAGTCCACAGGGAACGATTCAGAGCACATTGCGGGTAAAAGTACATCAATAGAAGGGACAATACTATAGACACACGTGCATACATATCGCATAAAAACGTATCAATCTGAATTCAACTTATCGAAAACAATTAACCACCCACAAAGATGTTTAAAGTTTTGTGTGTACCGCACTCACGTTTCTTTGAAACAAAATATAAACCTGAGGTAGCCATGTTTTGTGTATGTGGGAGGGTTGCGGAAGGGAATAGAGGGAGGAACCCTACACACATAGCACAGCAAAAAAGGGATCTGATGTGATGTGTTCATGTGTGTGGCACCTGCTCATGAGTATGCGTGCGTGCTCACGCTCTTATACAGTAACAAATACAAGTGCACTGTATATTTCTATGTAGAGTACGGTTACATTAAAGGACGCAGTGTATGTGGCACACAGAAATTCAGTATTGTGAGATAAAAAGTCACTTAGAATAACTTAAAAAGATGATCTATGTATGTGAGGTGACGGGCGCTAGCGCACATACAGAAGAGTGAGAAAAGTGAACAGTGTGTGTGCGCGAGTGTGTTTTGAAAATGGAGCCCAGCGAGATAAAATGTCACTATGTCTGTGTGGGTTTCATCATGCATATGGAGCGAAATAACAAACATGTGCATTGTGTATGTGGCACCAGCGCTCATACAGCACATAGAGAAACAACCAAAGCACCATATGTGAGTGTGGTTTCACCAGTGCACATAAACCATGAAAATGAAAGGTCCCTGGGGATATGGGTGTGCGGAGATACGCATGCATCATGCCCAGCTTTAGTGTTCGGGGAGCCCAGTGCGATACTTTTGGGCACCCCCCAATGACCTCCCCCTCGGATTCTCACACTACCACCCGTGGTTGGTAAAGACTGGTTTTCCTAATTCACTCAGAACACGACATAAAATACAAATTTGTTCTTTGCAGCAGGCATTAACCCTCCGTGCTACTTTGTGGCGAGTCAAAATTGCCACTAGACAAAACTTCAATCCCTCTCTCTAGCAGGAACATTAATCACAAGAGTTATCTTGACATTTTTATTGCTGCCTGAAAGCTGGACGCCCAAGAAACTCTGCAATAGGTGCTTTCAAATCTTAAATTATGCTTAACACAGTGCCCCCTATGATCAGTGCTCACCCTCCAGGTCAGCTCCCAGTGCGGCTGCATCGATGGCACTGCCCTAAAGCCGACACTGGCATGCATACATTAATTTGAGCTAATAGTGCACTGGGTTTGCTTCACCGGTGCACACACAATAAAAGAGCACTGTGGGTATGAGAGAGGGTGGGGACATGCCTGCCGTGTTCTGTGACGCAGTGCATGTGGAGTGAGATGCCTACAGAGGTCAGGGCACAGTGGGCCCATTGCCATTACCTGTGTCTGGAAGTATTTGTATCTTACCTTGACGTCAGGAACCGTCTGGAACATCCTCTCTTGTACGATCCATAAAATACAATAACATACAGAATGTAGCAGATAGGAACAAGTGCAGCACACATCAACAACCCCTGCAAGCCATACAACATCCAGAATGCACAGGATGAGAGCCATGGTATCTTGCTGGACCTGCATTTGGATCCTTGATGCCTCGCTGGACCTGCGTCTGGAGCCTGGATGCCTCGTTGGACCTGTGTCTGGAGCCTTGAGTGGGATGTTGAGGAGCTGTGGAGTCGATGAGCCGTGGTGGTAGACATTGATGCGCGACGATCGCCCGTACCTGGTGGTGAAGCCTGGCAGGACGCATGGAGACACATTGCTGACCTGTGTGAGAAGACCGCCTTGCGACCCTTGGAGCTGTTAATGGCAGATGCGCTCATGCGCACCAACGTAGTGAGCTCCACATCGCATACTACGATCCACCACTACACCGGGGTGCACGTAGGAGATTACCAATGATGTCTGCCATCTCCCTGCATCACAGGCCGGATGATGTTGAGCTGGCCGTATGCTGTGGAGGGTGAGGCCCCTGTGCTATGCCGAACAAGTGGTGTGTGAGCACTGCGATGCATCAACTGCATCTTGAGGCCCAACAGCGGACTAGCCTGTGACTGCTGTACCCAGCCTAGTGAAATCACACCTGGCTGATGCTCCTGCTGGCTGAGTCACAGATTAGGAGAGAGTGCAGTGGATTGCACCATGGTGTCAATGTCCAGGTAAGGAGAAGGTGGGATGCGCAGTGCAGGAGGCTGTGGGGCAAGTCGCTCAGGCCTATCACACGTAGATGACGCCCCCCCAGTGGCGTCTCTTCCACTATGGTGGAAGAGCGATGCCCCACTGTCTCAAGCAGTGCAGAAGAGAAACAATCATCACATGATGATAACTAACTGTTGTAAACATACTATGTATCCTCAGGGGGTGGGAGGGTGGGTAGGAGTGCTCCAAACACGGAGCAGGGCATGGGTGGATTGTCATGCCCTCTCAAGCGCGATGACAGTTTGCTCAGCCCACTCAGGCTGCACAAAGCAGTCATGCGCACTTCCCTGTTCGCAATGCAGGCTGCATTACAGCCTGCATGTAGAACATGCCCGCCCAGCACTTCTCAATGGCGGCCACTGTACGCCCATGCACAGCGAGTGTCCCACTCGTGTGCCAAAGGCACATACCTATTTGCGACGCATGTAATAACTTCACATTAAATCAAATACATACTAATACTAGGCACATTGCAACAGTAGAGTAGGTGTTGCATAGCGTAGACATAAATATTACTATGCCTACTTCAGTGAGTGCAAAACAGAACAAACCCTAGCCCCCCACACCCAACCGTTAACCCCGAAATACCTTTTTGACCCCCCAAAACACACACAAATCAAAGATTCACCCACGAAACACCGTGATTTTCATATTTTACCCAAAATAACACCCTAATTTTCATATGTTACCCCAAATAACACCCCGATTTTAACATTTTACTCCAAAAACACCCAAATTTATCATATTTTACACCAATTGCACACACAAAATTTCATTTCCGACATCCGGTACCCATACACACACAAAATACTTTAAATTACCCCATTACTGACCTCACAACGTGTTGTTTGAGTTGCGTAGTTAATGATTTACTGCCTGCGTTGTACTGGACGTCTCCCATGCCAGAGGCAAACCATAGCCTTGCCTGTCTGCGTCCGTCTGCCCCTGGACCGTGCTAAGCACCAAGGAGCCTTCCTCTTGGACACTCCACTGCTACGATGTCAGCACCCTCCTCGCCATCAACCCTGGATGCAACCTCGCCTGCCAGGACCAACCTCTGCTCCGGACCGGACATCGACATTGCTATCACTGACGGCTGCAGTTTCACCTGCAATGAGCACCCCGACCGTCAAGGAGGAGGCATTGCCTTTATCTATAGGAGCACACTCCGACTGACCACGCACTCTAATGACCCAGGGGTGACCATGGACCACCTCAACTCCCAGATCCGGACAAAGCCCGAGCACATCCATGGCGGCACACTCATGTACAGGCCCCCCGGACATTGGACCCCCATTCTCAAATACCATGGTTGACCTCATTGTACCCCAGGACCTCCCATCCACCGACAACATCCTACTATGTGATCTGAAGTTCCACCTGGACAACCCCAGTGACCAGGACACCACCACCTTCTGGGGAAGGTCACCAACATCAGACGCAAGCAGCAACTCACATCAACACTCCACATAGCAGGACACATGGTCGAGCACATCACCGCCGCAAGTGGGAGCTTTACCTTCAGCAACAACACCGGACTCTCCTGGACCAAAAATCATTGGATACATCATCACAAGCCCTCGCAGCTGGATCAAGACCACCGTTGGACGTCTCGTCAACTCTCTCAGCACCAACACTCTGCCACTGCTTACAAACGATGACACCGCAGCGCACAACCAACACCGATGGATCTCCAACAGTGTCGACATTCGGGCACCCCTCATGAGCTGCACTGCGTCAGTACCTTCTGCCTGCATGATGGCAGGTGACGCAGGTGACGCAGTGACACAGGGATAGGCTGGCCCCATGCAATGCTGGAGTTGCATCATGGTTGTGACACAACTGCAGCAATGTGTGACTTTAGCGCAGAGAGATACGTCAGGATTCCTGACATAACTGTCATTACTTGCATCATGTAGCGCTGTTTGGTGAGTACAGCGCATCCATGCTGTCGCAAGAAGAGCGTAGTGAGAAGTTTTGCAATGCTGTCTTGTTGCAGTGCTGCAACACTTTTCATGACTTATTGATGGTGCACAGTCCTGCCCTGTGATTTTGTGGCAGGGCAGCGCAGCAACATTGCTTGCAGCGTTGTCCAGCAACAAAACCTGCAAAAATGCGACCCCAATGGTTATCTCCATTTTAAGACCTGATTTTTTCTGGCCTTAAGAAACTGCCTCTAGTTGCAGTTATAGCCACTTTTTTGGGTCATCTTAATATAAGGAGTCCCCTTGTGAATAGGGTAATGTTGGGTTAACGTCAGATTTTGCAAGGGTATGCCTCCCTTGCATATCATTAGCGTTATTTATCGCTGACAGAAGTGGGGATGTTTAAAAGTGTGGTTTTCGGGTTTCCCCTGAAAGCTGTCGTTAACTGCTGTTAGTGACAGCTTGTGAATATAGCGATAAAAATATTGCAGTTTTATCGGCAGAAAAGTGCCGCTAAAGCGGCGATATTGCCTTGTGAATATGCCCCTTTGTTTCTTCACTGACTCCCAGGTATCATAGGCCCTGAGTGGGAGTGGGGAAACACTATAGCCTTTTGCTTAAAAGCCAGGTTATCCATTTTCCTGCTGCTGGAGTTCCTGAATTGACCTCTGCAGCAGCAGGGAATTGAAAGAAATGCTGTGCCTCACTGACAATGGTAATTAGCTGCAAAGCAGTGCATTAGTTATCCTGTGCCATGATGAGCTTTCAAACTTAGGCAGAGTGCCCCTTGTTTGCCCTGTTTGTATACAAATTGTGCCAGCTTTGCAAATTGCAAAGCTGGCAAAGTTCAACAAAACTATTTGTGAAGATGCAAAGTTTAAAACTTCACAACTTCAGACACGTATAATCCTTTATATAATGATAGCCTCATTCAATTTAATTTTCAGGATGATTAAGGAGTTAATGAGTACAAACTAGCTGCAAATTAAGTGGAGCATAATACATTTTTTGTTGATTGCTTCATATCATCAGAAGCATATTACACTGGCATGCAATGGTTACACTTGTTATAAGGTGACGTTTAAGAACTGAATGGCTACCTACAAGGCCCAGTATCGAAAATCCTCTGTATGCCTAAAGAATAGTAAAACATGACACATCGAATGTGGGTAATTTAAGAGGCAAACAATGACTGCCTTTTTCCAGAAATATTAGAACTTGGTCTGCAGACAGGTTATTTGTGACTCATGAAACAAATTTGGTGAATGAAGTGCTGGATGTTTTACATGGTCCCCAGATTTAATTACCTTTTGAAACAAAATGTGCAATCAACCTTATAAATAATCGTGAGCACCATTCACAGATGATGCAGCGTCTCACTCTACATTTCTCTCTCTATTTAAGGATAAGTTACTGGCCTCATGGCTCTTCCTTACTGAATGGTCTTCTCAAGATGAATAGCCTTAAACGTGTTTTGCATTGTGGATCATGCCTACCAAACCTAAAGCAAAGAGCCCTTTGTATCAAATTATACTACAGGATGCATTTAACAACACTGACACAACCATATGCCCCTTACCTATCTAAAAATGTCCTCTAATACACGAACACTGATCCCTGACAACCAGAGTGGAGACAGGAATCAGTGAAAAATACCATCCTCTCAGCAAGAGCTTCATTAATACTTTCCCACACGTTTTTACTAAGGACCCAGCCGCCTGGGCTGATACATTGTGCTTTCAAACAAAAATGGGACTACACGTTACCCTATATGGAAACAGCATTGTCATATTCTAATCCTGATATACCAATTTCCATATCTTATCCACATTGTTTGATGCCCTGAAAGCCTAAAGGCTTTTACCAAAGCTAGGTACAGTAATACTCATACGATATAAGGACGAATTAAAGGCTGGAGAAGTTTTTTTCAAAATTCAAAGGTAAGTATTTATTCAAACAGAGGATCAGGGTTGCATAGAATTATGAGTACCAAACTGTTAGCCAACCCATGTTTTGCGACAAGAGTGTTGAGCATGTTGCTACATCAGGGTTTTAATAAAATTGAAAGCTGAAATTAGTATACAACAGGATAAATGAACCATAAGCAAGTAAAAAATGTAATATTAAAAAGCAAAAAGAAAAGGCAAACAAAATACCAGTGGACATTTGAGAAAAAGAGACAAAAGAAAAATTTAAGTTGAAAATCAAGAAATATTTTAAATTAACAGCATCAAAAGACAATTATACACATGGCCATACCTAGAGACAACCATTTTTAGAGTCAATAAGGACAATTATTCACAACATACAACGTGAAAGAATTTTATTTGATGCTAATTATTCAAGTAAATGACAAAAAATATTGGTGAAATAACTTTTTTTAAACTAAATTGACACTTAAAAAATACAGAACAAATAAAAATATATATTAATAAAGCCTTATTCAAGTGTGACAGCTAACATCAGGCATGAATGCCGTTGACACCTTGGAAGAATTAAAAACATATTATTAGAAAAGGAGAGTTACAGCAAAATGATCTTCAGCAATATATAATTTGCAAATTATAAGTAACTTGAGTATTTCTTCCTTTTAGGCTAAACAATAATTCCCAGGTTGAGTTTATTCATAATCTTCAAAACTGGAAAAATATTACAAAAATTCAATGCTTCCTCATTTTGACTTCCATTCTAATTCCTGGCTTAAGTGTTTATGTTTTTTAATTGTCAGTGAGAGTATAATATGTAGCAAGTCCGATGGAATTTCAATCAAATATAAAGTCGTGAATTGGTGACTTAATTCTAAAAGGTGGGAAACGCTTTTGAAAAATAAAGCCATTTACAATCCCTAGAGCAAGAAAATAATTTCAATTCGAACAGAGATACTTTGTTTTGTAATGTTTTAACTTCTTTCGATTGGGTGAAAAAATAAACTTTTCATGTAATATGTTGTGAAAAGGAGATGGTGAAGTGGATGGTAGCTCCATTGTTATTCTTATTGGATTTCCTAAAGTATATTCTAGAAGCTCAAGGACGGTCGATCGTCATTTAATTAAAATAAATGGTGTTTGTGGCGAATCTAAACAGTGATGTAACATAGCTGTGATGAAGTTTAAACTAAAGCTAAGGCTATAACAGTGAGTAAATGTTTGTGAGGCAAAATAAATGCAGTCAGACTTACCGATATAGATGTTGTGCAAAAACCCTGCTATTTAAGTTGCAGAGGAAAATAAAATAGAAGGTGTAACGATCTTCGTCTTAGGTCTTAGTAATGAAAGAACATTTCTATCAGATCTAAGATCTTACCAGTTTTGTGGCCTGATAACCACTAGAAGGTCTACTTTTGTGAGCTCTATGTTTGTGACCTCATTGAAACGCACTCCGTTTTATAGCGGGCACCATTTTGCAGAAACCATGTGCACACTCAAATGAGTGAAACGGCGCTCAGGAAATAATGATCAAACTCTATGATACGAATACAAAAAATGGCGTGCCTTTTCTTTTTACTTTTTAACATGCTATTTTTATTTGTTTATGGGGTGTATTATCCTAATTTCTGTATAGAATATATTTCCGTATAATAATTTCAATTTTCAAATCTATTGGAGCCCTAATGAAGGGACATGCTTAATGCTCTTGAGAAACGTGTTGGCTGGCAGCTTGGTACTTATAATTCTATGCAACCTTCATGAACTTTTGAATTTTGACAAAAGTGTTCTCAAGCGTCCAGTTCATGCTTATCAGTCTTGATTTGTAGCGCTTGGAGGGGGCTCTATGCCAGAAAGGCTTTCTGAGCATGTCCAACTTTTCCTCAGAGTTTTCCTTCTAATTTAAGGTTATACTGATACCATATCTGTTATCTCCAATGGCTACAACACCACTACAACTAGCAGCGGCCAGCAGAGGTAAGCGTGATGGGGCAGGACGCTGCGGGAGGGAGTCGACAGATGACGGAATAGGTATTATTATTTTTTTTAATCAGACCTATTCTGCCGCCTTTTGATTTACAAAATGAACTCGATGGTACCACATGGTCTGAATGACCGCCTCGAACTTAGTTGCTTTATTTAACTTTGCATTGATGCCTGTGTGAAAAACTCATGTATTTACATTTAATGCTACAATGTTTTGATTATCTTTCAATGTTTATTGGATCTTTTTTAATGTTCATTGTCTTTTCTCAGTTTTATCTTCTTTCTTTTAACCTTCCTTAATTTTCATTTTCTAACCTTCGTTTCCAACTTTCCTAACATTTCTGACCTTCTGACCTTTTTTACCTAACTTTTTTTACCCAACTTTATTATTTTCTTGAACATTTTTTGACTTCATTTCCTTTCAACTGTATCTTAATGTTCTCGACATGTCTTCTATTCAACATCTGACATTTTATTTTCAAGCTGCTTTGGTAAACTTTTATTAATCCTTTGTTATCATACAAATTTCTCACATTCACTAATAAACAACACAACTACTAACACACTTCGCATCTTTAAGATGGCCGCCGCACTTTGAGTCCTCTTTTTTTGTCAATCACTTATTTTCCTATTTAACATGGCGACCTTTACTATTCACGGTCTTCCTGATCGGCACAATTTCACCATGCCCGTTTAACCAACGAATCGAGGTAACCTTCTTCTCTAACTCTGGCTCTTTTGACCTTGTTTCTTTTTGATTTTATCACGCTTACTAGCTTGTTCACAACGTTCGAGTACTTTCTTTAAGCGTTGAACCCACTTTAGCGTTTCATCCATAAGCGTTGAACCCACCTTAGCGCTTCATACGCATAACTTTACACACGCATTTTGGACTATTTCGTTTACGTGTTGAACTCACTGTTGCATCACAACACGTGGTGTCTCTCACTATCTAATTTCACTCGTGCCTTATTTCTCAATGTTCACTGTTACTATGTTTCTCCTCGCTTTATCATTTACCGCATCATTTACCGCAACATTGTTACCTTTCAGTATACTCTTTCGAGTAACTCTGTATAGTTCAATTTTGATCTCTCATGGAAGGGACATGTCACTCATTCTTTTGTATGATTTGTTTAATTATTGGAATTTTAAGGGGGCTAGCAACATGATCTCCTATTTCTGTTACAGGATTCCTCCTGACGAAGGGTTTTACCCGAAATGCATAGAGGATATCCGTTGATATCGTTGTGACTCAACATATGAAGTTTATAATATGGCAGATATATTCTTCATCATGAATAAATGAACCTTTGGTTTAATTTACGCTTGTGAAGACTGGTAACTTCGTTACCCCATAGTGCTGTGCGCATAGAGGGACACCACCCCGGATGGGGCAGTGCAACTAACATTATCTACCGACCTAGGTTCAGGGGTCGCTCCTCCAGCAGCACGCAAATTACCTGCAAAAGATTTATCGAGATTCTGACAAATAATTGGTGTGCGTGATATTTATCTCTTGCCTTTTGATTTCTCCCATTACCACCCCGCCCTCAACCCATCCCACCACCTCACCGTGCTTACCTGTGCCGGCCACCGCAGACTACAACACCACTAGAAGATCACCTCCAGTCTCCCCAGCTCCTCATTATTACTCACATGCCTCTCAAGCTATGCCACGCAAACAATAGCACACAGACGTACTCTCCACAGAAGGACTCATCCACCCATAAGCATGAATCACATTAGAGGGGTTACTATTCACCTTATTCTTCATTACAACCACTTACTACTGACCAGAGCACCAAACTGTTATCCATTCCCGAAATAAAGTGCGTGATATCAAACTGAAGATGGATCACCTGCATGAGATTACACGGAGAGGCACTCTCTACTTCCCTGTCACTCAAGCATCTTCCTCCCAGGGACTCCTCTTCTGTCCCCTATCACATCCCACTCTACACCTACTCCCGAAGAGCTCAATGCTCACAGCAACACCAATTCGTTGGAGCATTCTTCCATGCTCAGCATCCCTAATGCAGCCCACACACATGAATGCTGGTTGATGACAGATTCCACAACATCTCCATAATCGCCAGGACTGGACGCCCGAAATACATTCAAAGACCAGTCTGCCCAAACAACCTCAAATGAATCATCTACTTTAAACCCTTTGATACATTTCCTCACATCACATCAGTTCTGCTGTCCTACCCTGTAATCTGCAGTCTCTAATGCAGTTTACATGTCTGCCATCATACAAGACAGTGATGCCACTGCATTAAGAGAAAACTGCTTTTGCTCATGTCTAAGCCTCTATGACGCAACATCGGCCACTTTGACTAAAGAGAAGAAATATGGGGGTTGCCTTTAGCTAATAGATGTACCTTAAATGTAAACAGTTTAACGCAATAGGCCTATCGTCATTCTAACAAATCACTGTGAAAGGAAGAGTTTATTGATAGTTTCCTTGGATAAAGCACTGGTTATCTCACTTCCCACGATTAGTTATTCCCCACAGATGTCAGCCTCCCATGGGAAAAAAACAAATACCCCCATATAACCTTCATATGTCTGTACCTAGTTTTATATGACCAAAACCTGCAGTGCCAATGAGCACTCCAGGGATTGGAACAAAAAACTAGGGTACTGACATTAGAGGAAAAGAAAAAGATTGCATTGCAGAAAGATATGACACAAATACTCTGTACATAGATACATACATACATACACACTTTATAGTCAGTTCGAATTTAGAAATTCATCAACAAAAACAAAAGTTAAAACGTTTCATAAAATGGAAGTTAAAGTTCTAATGGGGTGGTGAATAAAATACATTATTCACCAAAGTGGCAATAAATAAAAGATCTGTAACAGTACACTATACAAAATTCTCAAAGCAGCAGTAACCTTCTGGCACTGTGCATACTTGAGCCTGCCTCTATCAAACCTATTCATTTTTCTGATATTCTTATAATAGGAGTCAGGAATAGGATCTCACTTTTGCAGCACTGCTGAGTGTCACAGAGAGAGTGGGTATCGTTTCCCTAGCCCCACAATAGCCACTACAATGCTGCTTACCATGTTGATGTGTTCAGTAAATGTGTCCCTGTTCTATTCATTTTCAAGCACCCTATTGCCTTTTCACCGTGTACACCATGGCTTTGTCTTCAAATGTGAAGGGGCAAGGACATGTCACAAGCTCAGAGACCTTCGTTTAATACCATCATTTTCTTAAGAAGGAGTTCTATGTGTTTAGTCGCCTGTTGGGGAGTCAGAGATCTGAAGACCACTTTTGATGGGGCTTGTCCACTTGGGTGCAGAGGGAGGGAACAGCAGCAACAGCACAGTGAATGGGATTTTTGAAATAGCACATTTTGATGGATCCATTCATACACTGTACTGCATCACAGTGTTGACAGGGGAATAATGTGACAGGGTCTCTATTTCAAGGCTTTAGCACCAATTTGCCAGTCACAATCATTTAAAACAGTTATATGAGAAGCATGGTTCTGGCCAGGGTTGCTTCCAACAGACATACTGTATGCTTAGAGCATTTAGGGATAGCTGGCTATCTGGAAGCAATACATTTCACAAATATAGGTACACAGTGGTAAGTGAACCCACATGTATGAATCTTTAAAAATCAGATTTAAGAACCAGACCGGTGATTCAATGGGCGTATACATCTAGAAATTGAATTCAGGCAGGTGCTTCATTACAAATATTCTCTACCACAAGTGCCCTGAGAAAAATATAATCACTGACGCTCCCATTATAAAACACACTTTGCCCTGATTAGGTCTGGCACTTGCCAAGACCTCTTGATTTTACAAAAATAACATATATAACATACTTATTCAAAGCCAGCCAGCTCCCTTCATTGGTCTGTTGTTGTGACATTCACATTTTGCTTACACCCACTACAGCATACAGCAATGGGCAATGGGTCAGCCTACTTCAGCCACTGGCTCACTTCACTTCGAATGACTGTATTGCTCTTTCACAAGGAGCACATCCGTGCACAAGGCAGGTCCCTAAGTGCCAGTGTTTTTGTGTGCACTTAATTATTATTACTTTAGTGTTGCCTTTTGTTAGAAATGGGGTCTTTAGTTGGCAGAGGTATGCATCCTCTCCAAGTAGGGACCCACACTTTAGTCAGGGTAAGCATAGTACACACTTAAGATGTACCTGTGCTTACCCTCTGGTAGCTTGCCATAGAGCTGTCAGGCTAAACTAAGGAGGTAATGTGTAAAGTATTTGTGCACACACACATACACATGGTAACAGTGAAAACACCACAAAAGTATTCCACACCAGTTTAGAAAATTAGCCAATGTTTATCTGAGTAAAATGAGACCAAAATGACAAAAATCCAACATACACAAGACAAGATATGATTTTTTTCAAGATTAAGTTGAAATGCAGTGCTTAGAAATAAATAGCTCCAACTGGGACTTTCTCATCGTGCTTGGCCAAGGCAAATCCAAAAGTTCGGTCTGACCACGATGGATGGCGGACCAGATACAGGAGTGAGTCATGCAGGCTTGGTGACAGTACTTTGGATGCGTCAATGCTCGGAGACGATGGGTTGAAATTCAGGAGTGAAGCATTGATGTCGGGGCAAGGTGTCAGTTCAGAAGTCAGACAAGGTCATTGAGGTGTTGAGGTCAAGATCGCTGTGTATCAGTTCTGAGCCATCGATGTCGAAAACGCTGATGTTGAAAGCCGGAGCTGGGTTGTAAATCACGGTTGGTGCATCACACTCTCTGTGAATGGCTTAGGTGCAGGCAGCTGCAAGGCGTTGATGTTTAAAGTGCTGGTGTCCGCAAGCCGGGGATGCATTGTAAGTCGAGGTTGGTGCATCGCAATCTTGGTGAGCGGTGTCCACAGCTTCAGTGCAGGCAGCGGTAAGGCGTCTATATCATAGGTAAGGTGCCGGTGCCGACCAATGCTTCAGTGCCAATGTTTTAATTTCTTGGGTTGCAGCACCAAACATACGGTTGCAAGGGCCCAGGACTGGATTTGACACCATGTGCAGGCTCACAGTAGAGGAGCCCAGGTGCTGCTAGCAAGATGCAGGGGAAGTCTTTTGCTGTCCCTGAGACTTCAGCAACAGCAGGTAAGCCCAAACATGCTCTTGGAGAACCTTTGGAATGAGCAATGAGTAAAGTCCAGTCCTCTCACTCCCAGGCAAGAAGCAGCAGGCAGCAGGCCAACACAGCAAAGCAAACAGCAAAGTGACCATCCCTCCTGGCAGCACAACAGCTCTCCTTCCTGGCAGAAGTGTTCTGAGTATGTGTCAGAGGTCTAGTACTTATACCCATTTCGGCATTTGAAGTATGGAGACTTCCAAGAAAGTTATTTGTAGTGGACAGGACCCCACACGTCCTGGCTCTGGCTCCAGACACTCCAAGGGGGTATGAAGCTCTTTGTGTGGGGACAGGCAGAGCCCTATTCAGGTGCAAGTGTTAACTCTCCCCACCACTCTAGCTAAGGAAGACCCATCAGCCTGGTGATGGGCCAACAAGATACGAACGGTACACCTCAGATCCCTTTGTGTGTGGCTGTCTAGAGTGAATTCACAAAGCCCGGTTGCCATCCAAGCCAGACGGGTATTCTAGGGACAGAATGGTTAAAGTAAGAAAATGCCAACTTTCTAAAAATGACATTTTCAGAGCTACAAGTTAAAAAACAACTTAAATAAAAGAAGTATTTTTAAATTGTGAGTCCAGATAACTAAATCTCAATTTTCTATCTGCTCCCAATTGGAAGTTACACTTGTAAGGTGTTAAAAGGCAGCTCCAATGCTAACCTATGGTAGAGATAGGCCTTGCTGTAGTGAAAAACAAATTTAGCAGTTTCTCACTACCAGGACATATAAAACCTAAAAGCACATGTCCTACCTTTTAAATGCACTGCACCCTGCCCGTGGGGCTACCTAGAGCCAACTTTGTGGGTGCCTTACATGTAATAAAAGGGATGGTTCGGGCCTCGCAAGTAGGTCAACTTGCCAGCTTGCCAGCAGTTTAAAAGTGCACACACCGGCTCTGCAGTAGCAGGCCTGAAACATGTTTGAAGGGCTACTCATGTGAGAAGCTCATCAGTGATGCAGGCCCACTGGTAGCATTTGATTTACAGGCACTGGGCATATGTAGTGCAGTGTGCTTGGGACTTATTAGTAAATCAAATATGCCAATGATGGAGAACTAAAATGCTATTACATTTTAAAGATAGAGCACATGCACTCTGGCACTTATCGGCAGTGGTAAAGTGGCAAAGTCCTGAAGCTAGCAAAAAGAAGGTCAGAAAAATAGGAGGAGGAAGGCAAAAAGTTTGGGATAACCCTGAAAAAAGGGCCAGGTCTAACGCCTTTTATAGGGGATGTGATAGCAGGATGCTTTCTGCCAGCTCTTCACAGCACAGGACACATTTCAATTTAAACAGTTTCTGCCTCCTGCCAATGATGTTATAAATTCCTTTTGGATATGCCGTTTTTATCTGATTTCTGCTATATAACAGATTGTGTACATTCTTATCTATTCTTTATAAAGTAAATCTTGTTTTTGGAATGCACGCAATGAAGTGCATTTTTAACTGAACTCCTGTATATATTTTAATTTAAGACTATGGCTATACTTGAAAATCTAAATGTTATTTTAATAGGAGGGCAACATTTTATCTCCTTGTTCAAATATCCAGGCTTCTAATGCTTATAGCTTTAATCACTTTTTGGATCAAAATATTCCTATGTAAAGTCTTTCTTTTTGTTGTTAATCAATCTCCAGATACTGGTACTTTTTTTTCATATAAAATTCTTATTATTAACCAGTTTCCAATCATATCTTTTGGCAGACCAAGCCAACACGTTTCCTCCCTTACAGGGACTTCATCAGGGCATTTACACTATGTTTTATTTCCATGTTATTATTGTTTCTGATTTCATAATTTTAAATTTATTAGAATCACGTCAAATTGATCTCATATCGGGCAAAGTGGATTCCCGCCTTTCCTTCAAATCAAATTAGAAGGAAATGTGGGACACCACGTTGCTGGATACAAGATCAGATTGACGTGATTCTAATAAATTTAAAATTATGAAATCAGAAAGAACTAACAACATTTTTGAGGTGCCCTGAACAAATCGATATAGTACACTTGCTAGAGGGGCTAGTGATAATTATGAAAAAACTAAACAGGATGAAGGGGCCCTTGGGGATAATGGATCATGTGTAGCAGCAGAGGGTAATTCCATACAAGAACTGAGAGAATTTATTCAGCAACTAATGGTTGAAATTAATTGCCTGAGATCACATGTATTCCAAATACAATCTAGATTAGAGAAGATGGGTACGGCTACCCCGCTAGGTAATGGGAATGCTCGGATTGGGCCCAAGTAAACCGGATGAGCAAATAAGTTCACAACAGGGGGTCAACCGGGAGGACCAAGCTGAAACGGGAACACCCTTTCTGAGAAGGATTACACAACCATGCATGACAGTGTACTAGAGTGTTATGCAAAATGGGATAAACACAGGGAGGATAATGTAATCTGGTGCGCCCATGGTGTTTCACTCAAACACCAGAATTGTGCCCAAGAAATCAAACAATCTCTGATCATTGATCACAGGTAAAACAGAAGAATTCTGCAGTTCCCAAGACCCCATGGCCGAATGTGAAATTTGAGTATTGGGTTATCTAGAAGGGGGGGAAACTTATCCGGTCAGGCCAAATCCAATGTGAATACATCAAGGAGGGTTGTACATGATCAACAATCCCAAACTTCCCATAATAATGAAAGAAAAAAGTGAGTCTCTCAAAAATAAAGTGATCTATTGGTTGAGTCACAAATATTGCTACTCTCTGATTAGAGCTGATTTATTGGAAGTGAAACGTGGCTCACTACAGAATTCACAATTTGACTACATAGCCTTAGATGTAAGTAGCAAGGAGTATGCAATTTGCATACTTGTCCACCAAGGAAATCTCAAAACAGAATATTGATATGGAAGAACTGGCCCATAAAAAACAAACTATTAGCACTCCATTAAGGCAAATGAGAAAGGGGTCGACCTAGTGAGGTTGATTGACTCGGGAAAGATAGTGTTGTATCCACAAGGGAGTAGTCACTTTTCCCTTTACACACAAAAGTGCTAATCATTCAATGGCTATGTACCACTGCAGGCAAACACAGCCCCTTTCTCTCTGCAAAATCAGCCCAAACATACTCCAGTCCTTCATGGGGAAGAGGGTGGTTGAATGGAAGGAAAGGAAAATAAAATTCATTATCCACTTCATGATAAAGATGATAGCAGACAATCTAGAGTGACATCATGGAATTTAGCAGGAATTCAATCTAAAATGATAGACCCTGAATGAGGAGCCCTCATTGATAAGTATCACATATGTGTATTCCAAGAGACTTGGGCCCTAAAACCTATCTAGAAGATGGGGTATACAAACTTTAGTGTGGAAGCTAGACCATCAGCTGCGGGTCACACAGCTGATGGCTTAATAATATGGATTAGGACCTCACTTGCGTGCAAGATCAAAAGATTGAACTTGAATTCTGTGTATATCCTGGGCTTAGATATTAATTCAATACAAATCATGATTCAGAAACATTGGCATCACTTGCAGACTTTCTGGTAGAGGATAATACAAGTAATCATTTGGTGATACCAGGTGATATGATTACAACATTTTAACCCAAACAGGTTATGCAGGATTTAACCTTAGAAGAAGATGAGTCCAATACTGAAGAGAAGTACAAAAGTTTCTTTACAACTGGCCTCGATCACTCTTACAAATGGGCTATGAGCATGTAATGGACACACTAAATCGAAGAGAGGGGCAAAATATACCTTTTAAAGGGCAAATGGCAAAAGTAGGATAGATTACATTCTAATTGATCTAAATTTATGGCCAGATGTGCATGATTTGGTGGTCATTGACAGGAATTACAGTAATCATAATGCTTTGATCATTGACCTGAAAAATGACCAATATGTACTGAGTAATCGAAACTTGTGTACAATTAATTTGGCAATTATAACAACTAATGGTGGTGGAAGACTACAGTGGTCTCAGGTCCAAATGAATAGGGAAATTCTTGCACAACTGTATAACGTAGTTGTAAATACCCTTAATCTGATTGGGGATACAGTGCAAAAATAACTAGCAGTTATGTAAATACTCAATAACCTAATTATTTCAATCAGAATTATCTTTTACCGAACATCTAAGATATAAATTGTAAGGCGCAAAGAGGTAGAATGGTTTAATGAAGACTGCAAATTAGCCAAAGCAAATTTAGTATCTGTTATAAAAGGTGGGGATAGAATAGCAATAGCTGAAGGAAGGAAATGATATTAAAAAAAAACACAGATACAACCCAAGAGCAGTTAGGAGGAGGAATACTGGTGAGAAGTGGCCAGGGCAGTCTAACTAACAGACAGCCAGTCCTTCTGACATTTTCTCGCAAAAGGAATACCCCTATATTGTAAATGAAGATGATTTTCATATATAGCCATATATTTAGGAGCAACATTTTACCAAATTATATTCAGCACAAAGGGAGAGCTTTTCACAAGAAAATTGAAGGGACAACGTGAATGTAGCTTGGGCACAGGTAAGTATGATGCCAGTCACATTCACCTTGGAGAAAACCCTTGCAGCAATCAAAAGTATGAAAAAGGGGAAGGCACCAGGATTGGTAAAAATCCCACAAGATTTATATAGATCAGAACCTATGGTTTGGGGATACGTATTAAACAGGATCACAAATGCATAGCAAGGGAGGCCGAAATTCCATTCACATGGAAAGGGGCGGGAATTATCCCCATATATAAACAAGCATTAGTAAATGCATTAGGTTTCACCTATGTGATTAATAATAAGCTATTTTTGTTATAAGTTGTAGCTAGCTGAGCAGTTGTAAAATATAAGTTACAATAAGTCTGTTAAAGTGTTATGACTTGTTTAATTCCAAAAAGGCAATATTTTGTGCTGTTACTGGTGATATTATAAAGTTGGGAGATTAGGTAAATGGTAGATGAGAAAGATTTTTAAAAAATGTACTTGATAAGTAGGCCTGGTAGTAGTGCAGCTATGGGGAGAATAGGTAAAGGGTGGATGAAAAACCTACTGCCTAAGCGCTGTTTTTCAAATCCAAAAAATCAAGATTACGAAAACTAGATAAAATGGTGTTGTGTGGTTATTGTCTATTGTTAAGCTAAACAAATGCTAATTAACTTTCCATTTTTCAAAAGAGCATTTGAGCAGTTGTCCATTGTAAGTGAAAGAAATACACTGAAAGTGAGGTTATTGTTTTATTGAGATGGACAAGTGTTTTTAATTTACAAATTTCTCTTAAGAAATGTTTTTATTTATTTTGCACCTCACATTTTTTTTATTATTGCGAAAAACTTAAACATGAACATAAGCTCTGAAACAATAATGAGCATATAGTAAATATTTGCTGTGCATTTTGGCATTGTGTTATTTATGGTTTGCAATGTTTCCTTATTTAAACTGTACACTGTGACATTTTCAATTATTGTGCTGTATACTTTGAAGCTTGTATGTTGTTACAAATACTGTATTTTTGTCAAGGCATTTGTTATAATAAGCCCCAGTGCCACTGCACCTGCTGCACCATTGAAATCATGATCCTAGTTACCTGTTTTAAGAAAGTGCAGTTGGTGTTCTTTTCATTATATAACAATAAAAATACAGGAGGCTGTTTAAGTTACTTTGGGCAACTCAAACCCTTTCTAGCAATTATTACGCTAAAATACCAGGCGTAAAGCGAGCTAAATTAGACAAAGCGTTTGCCTGTTTTAATAATGTGCAGTTGATGTTCTTTATATTATATAACAACAAAAACACAAGAGGCTGTTTGAATTACTTTGGAGGACTCAAAACCTTTTTAGTGATTATTAAGCTAAAATCCCACGCACTAAAAGTAGGCAAATAAATATGAATACATTTACATCCACGGAAAGATGAATGGCAAAATACCCACTATTAGGTAAAAATCCTGCTTCAGTTTAAAGAGTATTGCTCAGTTACCAAGTTGCTTATTCATATGGTCAATGGAAAATACAGCCAATTATATAACATATTTTTAGTGCTAGAACTATACAATCTGCACAGTAAAGGCTAGTCTTAAAAAGCAGTCTTACCACCTAACTGCTGACTAAGGTAAGTGCTTGGTGTTTAAAAAGTGGGGAGCTCACATCAAAGAAGAAAAAAACTATTTTTTTAAAATTTAAAACTATTCCAAAATAATATAAGCCTCTTGAAAAAAGTATAGAAGCTCAAATCCCATACAGTCATCAAACAATGCCCAGCTGCTGGAATTTTCTAATTAACTGCTCTTGAAACCATACAGCTTCCCTTCACAGCCAGTACACAGAACAGTCTGCAATCACAAAACTCAAGGAATGCTTTTAGAATAGGCAAATGACCGTGTTTACAATCCAGGACTCTGCAGCAGTTATCTGGTGCTGTAATGTTATAAAGAGACTGTCTCAATGGATAAAAGAGGTTAAAACGTCCTTGCAGAGCACCACAGAGCATGCTCATGGAAAGCACTGCAATCACTTTGTCTGGGTTTACGCTACATAATGCTCTAACAAGAAACACATGACACAGAATTGTTTTTTTTTATTAGCGTCAAACACATGACACAGAAAATAAATTCAATATCATAAAGAATGTGAGAATTAGTTAAAAGTTCCACCCACTAAAGTAGGGTTAAACAAGCACGTTTTTAAAGTGTGCAGCCCGGGGAAGATAAGTATTGGTAAACAGTAAATGTTGTGCAGCCTTAACGAAAGAAAAAACGTTCCACAACTTCTGGGCACTGTGCCACTGCACCTGCTGCACCATTCACATCATTACCCTTGTGACCACCGATAGCTGCAGTTGTGAGTGCCTGCTTAGCTGTAAAATATATCAATGGTTTGTGGTTAGTGGAGTGCCAAGAGCTTTTGTTCCTGGTGCCACTGAACTTGATGCACTATTGAAATCATCGCCCTATAGCAATATATTGTGTTTAGAGGAGTTATGCTAACTTTTTGCCCTGGGTCCACGGCATCTGCTGCACCGTTCAAATTTTGACTGTATTGCCTACAAGATAACTGCACTTGTGACAGCCTATTTAGTAGTAAAATATAGCACTATTAGGTGTTTAGAGGAGTTCTGGCAATATTCAGGTCTGGTGCCACTGTACCTTCTGCACAATTCAAAACATTATCCTATTGCCTTCAAGGTAACTGCATTTCTTCTCATTGAGCCAGACTCTTTTTAACATTTATTTTGCCCCTTTGGCCAGGGTCGTTAGATCCTTTGGGTTGGAGGTGCTATCGTATGTTGACACCCAAATTATTGTGTCTATCAGGAACAGCCTAGAAGCATCTGCAACCAATTTTAACAACTGCATGCAGGCAGTGGCCTCCTGGATGGTAGAGAACTACCTCAAACTGAATGGTGATAAGACAGGGGTCTTGGTCTTTGGAAAGCAACAGTCTATTTGGTCCCAGGCCTGGTGGCCCAACACACTTGGCCCATGCCCCTGCCCAGGTCCTATCGCAAACAAATCTTGGCCTTATAGTGGACAACTCCCTCCCCCTGGGTCCTCAAATCAACAGAACAGTGTCCACTTGTTTCGGAAGTATCAGGATCCTTAGGAAGATCTCTCAATTTCCTTCCTTCTCCTCCCAAAACCAGGCAGCTGTTGCCGTAGTGCTGTCCAAATTGAACTATTGTAATGCCCTATATCTGAACACTAATAAGGGACTCGTCCACTGACTGCAGCTGGTACAGAACACAGCAGCCAGGTTGGTGATGGACATTCCCAAATTCCATTCAATCTTGGCGTCTATCAGTACACTGCATTGGCTCCCTATAGGCCAAAGAATTCGGTTTAAAGCCCTTTGCCTCACACATAAGGCATTTTATAATTCAGGCTCGGAAGGTATTAATAGCCTTTTTCAACGTTATGTCCATACCAAGCAGTTAAGACGGCTGGAAACAACTGGCTGGTGATCCCCAGGTTTAGGAGAGCCAGATAGGGCGGGGGGGGGGGGGAGCTTTTTCCGTGGCAGCTGCTAGGATTTGGAGTTCTCTTCCTCTCTCAATTTCAGGACAAGAATCCTACTTTCTTTTTCGTAGGGCTTTAAAGACTTGGCTCTTCACCGTCTAATCCCTGTGAGCTTTTCATGTACCTTGACTGCCGGCCCTTTCCGTAGTGCCTTGACGTCTCTGGGCAAAGTTTGCACTTTACAAGATTAATATTTATTCATTCATTCACTTGTGACTGCCTGTTTAGTAGTAAAATATGGCAATTATTGGTGTTTAGAAGAGTTCCTAGATCGTTGGGCCCCAGTGTAATTAGACCTGCTGCACCATTCAGATCATGACTCTACGTCCTGCAAGATAACTGCATTTGTGATTGCATGTTTAGTAGTATAATATAGCAATATTAGGTGTTTAGATAAGTTATGACAACTTTTGGACCCGGTTCCACTGCACTTGCTGCACCATTCAAATCATGACCCTATTGCCTGCCAGGTAACTGCACTTGTGACTGCCTGTTAGTAGTAAAATAAAGCAATATTAGGTGTTTAGTGGTGTGCCTAGAGCTTTTGTTCCCAGTTTCACTGCACCTGCTGCACCATTGTAATCATGACCCTTGTGCCTGCTAGATAACTGCGCTTATGACTGCCTGTTTATCAGTAAAATTTAGCAACAATCGGTTTTTAGTGCGGTCCCTAGAGCTTTTGACCATGGTGCCACTGCACCTGCTGCACCATTCAAATCATGCCCCTTTGAACTGCAAGGTAACTGCAATGGTGACTGCCTGTTTAGTATTAAAATATAGGAATATTCGGTGTTTAAAGGAGTTCTGACAACTTTTGGGTTCGGTGCTACTGCCCCTGCTGCACCATTCAATTGATGAACATAGTGCCTACAAGGCAACTGCTCTTGTGACTGCCTGTTTAGTAGTATAATATAGCAATGTGCAGCGTTTACAGGAGTTATGACAACATTTGGCACTGGTGCCACTGCACCTGCTTCACCATTCAAATCATGACCATAGTGCCTGCAAGTAACTGCATTTGTGACTGCCTGTTTAGTATTAAAATATAGGAATATTTGGTGTTTAGTGGTGCGCCTAGAGCTTTTGGTTCTAGTGTCACTGAACCTGCTGCAACATTGTAATCATGACTCTAGCGCCTCCAAAATAACTGCACTTATGACTTCCTGTTTAGTATTAAAATTTAGCAATAATCTGTGTTTAGTGGAATCCTTAGACCTTTTGACCGCTGCACCTGCTGCACCCTTCAAATAATGCCCCTTTTAACTGCAAGGTAACTGCAAATGTGACTATCTGTTTAGTGATAAAATATAGCAATATCAGGTGTTTAGAGGAGTTCTGACAACTTTTGGGCCCAATGCCACTCCACCTGCTGCACCATTCAAATCATGACCATGGTGCCTACAAGATAAGTGCATTTGTGACTGCCTGTTTAGTTGTAAACTATAGCAAGAATCAGCGTTTAGTGGGGTGCCTGGAGCTTTTTGTCTGGGTGCCACTGCACCTGCTGCACCATTGAAATCATGACCCTAGAGAAGCATGACCCTAGGACATGCAAGGTAACTTCATTTGTGACTATTTTGTGTTTAGAGAAGTTCTGAAAACTTTTGGCCCTGGTGCCACTCCACCTGCTGCACCATTCAAATCATGAGCCTAGAGCATGCAAGATAACTGCACTTGTGACTGCCTGTTTAGTTGTAAACTACAACCATTTTCAGTGTTTAGGGGGATGCCTAGAGCTTTTGGTCTAGGTGCCACTGTACCTGCTGCACCATTGAAATCATGACCCTAGGGCATGCTACAGAACTGCACTCTTGACTGTCTGTTTAGCATTACAATTTAGCAATAATCTGTGTTTAGTGGGGTCCCTAGAACTTTTGACCACAATGTCACTGCACCTGCTGCACCATTCAAATTACGCCCCTTTTAACTGCAAGGTAACTGCAATTGTGATTTCCTGTTTAGTAGTAAAATATAGTTTCAAGTTTTATTTTTATTAACGTAGGTACTTAAAACCATTGCTACAGATGGTATTTTGAAAATTTTCATTATTAGTGGCAATTTTAAGAAAGATAAAAAAGGATTTAATAAAAATCAGTTCAAATCAGTTGATCTGTCATATTCAAATGCAAGATTTAGTAATTAATTCATTGACTTAGCAACTTTTACCCTTATTACGTTTAGGCAGTAATATTGCTCTGCCCGATGTTAGTGCTGAGATGTGCCTGTCGCTATTGTGGCATTATCTTCTCCACCTGCCTCAAAAACCTTACCAGGCGACAGTTCAGCCGAGTGTCCTCGGATGCAAAACACGCTTTTGTTCTTGTGTCAGTTCTTTGCAAGTGCAGAGAAGGTGCAGCATGTCTTCCTGCGCTGTGCCGCACAAGCAGCAGGTGGAGTCCGATTGACCTTTAAGCCAGTGCAGAAAGTGCTTTGTGCATGGTAGAAGGCCAAGTCGGTACTTTAGGAATTGGATTTGAGTGGATCTGGCAAACCCCAGGGCTTGGTATTTTTGGGCAGCAGGTGTGGAATAGGTGCTCAGAGTCATCTAGCCATGTGTCCTCTTGGATAAGGCTGCTTTGTCCTCAATCCAGGATAGGCGCTTTACTGTTTTCTTTGCTATTTTTTGGGAAAGACAGTGACTGGTAGGTGTTTCCCAGAGCTCGATAAGCCCTAGGGTGGTCAGACATGCTTGTTAGATATTTTGCAGCAGGTGATGACTTTTTATGTTGTAGTTCTGACCACAAGCAACAATTGAGAGTTCCTGATTTTGATTTCCGTACTTTGTCCCAAAAGATGGCTATCGCGCTTTGTTTTGCAAGGGTTTGATTCTGAACACCGAACTCAAGCCTGATCTGTGCCGGAGAGACTCTTTTTGGTAAGCCAAAGATTATTCTGTATGCTTTTGCAACCGTGCCATCTAGGAGCTTGGAGTCCCTGCCCCTCTGTGCCTCACTCCTATAAGCTATTGTAGGTAGGAGTTTTGCCCATATTACTTTGGCTAATGGGGCAATTGAGGGGCCACTCACCTTAGAGTTGAGATTTCTTAACAAGACTGCCAGGGCTATTCCCTTCCTCTTGATTGAGTCCCTTTGGTCTATGAAATGACCGCCTTTGTCGATGATCACTCCTAAATATTTATATTCTGTTGCTGAGTCTATGCGGGTACCCCAAAACCAGACAGATTTTTTCTTAGAGTTCTTTTTGATTGTCATGGCTTTGGTTTTCTCCAAGTGGATGTTCAGGTTGTTTGCCTCTGAGTATTTGAAAGTGGTATTAAGAAGATGTTGTAGGCCCACCCTCGTTTGAATAATTAGAACTAAGTCATCTGCATAGAGTAGGCATGGTAACGCTAGGTCCCCTATCCTTGGAGAATGTGAGTTGCCAGCGTTTATTAGCAGGATAAGGTCTGCAAGGAACAGATTAAAAAGGTTCGGGCTAGCACACAACCTTGCTTAAGTCCTTTTGTTGTTGGTATACAACTCAAAAGAGTTGACCCATCCCCCAGTTTTACTTGAATCCAGGTCTCGGTGTGCAGGTTGATTAACAGATTGAACAATGTCTGAGGTATGGCCCAGTTGGCCAGTTTTATCCATAGTTTATTGTGGTTTACATGATTAAAGGCAGCCCTATAATTAATGAAACAGAAGTGTAATGGCATTTTTGTATTCTCAGCCTTGTCAATGAGCAGAGCCATAGTTGTTATATTTGTTACAGTTTCAATAGATTTGGAGAAGCCAGTCTGGTTCAGAGGAATTATCGAGTTGTCTTCGGCCCATTGTTGTAATTCGTCCAGCAGTGTACCTGAGAATAATTTTGTCTCGTTGTCCAGAAGAGCAACTAAGTGGTAATTTTTGGGCAGAGTCTTGTCTCCTGACTTAAAAATTGGCAAGATTATCGAAGCCCACCAGGACGGAGGAAGTAAGCCTGTCTGTCTTATTTCGGTGAAAAGAGGGCTGAGTGCTTTTGCCCAATAATCTGTGTCTTGTTTATAGAGCACAGGCGGTATTCCATTAGGGCCCGGTGCCCCATCTCTTCTTCCCTTCTTTATATGGCGTGTAATCGCTTTGAGATAGTCGCTTAGGAGTCAAACTCCCAGCAATTCCCCTTCATCCCCTTCCGGTGCTGTTGTACTTTCTTCACTGGATCGGTCCACGATAGTGGTAGTCCTCAAAATTATCTCTGACCTTGTTCCTGTAGACGCTGAGATATCTTCTTGGTGAAAATGATTTCCAAAGTAGGTCACCGAGTCCTCCTCGGATATGTTAGATGACAGTCCCTCGTGTGTGGGGCGATTAAGTCAGTTTAATGTCTCCCAAAACCTTGTGCTGTCATTCTGCTTGATGTCAGCATGTAATTTCGCCCATAAGGAATCCTCAGAGTCTCTCTTGGCCGCCCATAATACATGCTTCAGCTGATTTTTCTGCTCTTGTAGTGCTGCTAGGTTTGTGATATCAGTTGGTTTTCACCGCAGGTCCCGCAGAGTGCGGTTAATTGTATTTTTTATAGATCTGATCATATTTTTTGCGTCTTGGTGAAGTTGGTTGTACCACTGTAGCTATGCTGTGCTCTTGATTTAATTGGGACGGCAAAGGATTTTGCCAATGTGTTCATGTAGTTCCCTTGCATTTCTCTTTTTCATTGCCCCCTTCCTGTGTTTCTAATAAAAGTGTTGCAGTTTGTAGAAAGTTCCCTTGCATTGCTTGCCAAAATTTTATTTTTCTGTAATTGATTATAGCAGTCGTTCCTGGTTGGCCGTTCCATTTCAAAAGTTTTGGCATGTTTGTGCGAAGTGTGAGCTCCTGGGGCCGGGATCACTGTCAGCTTTGTCACCCATGCTGAATGTGGTAATTTCATTGAACAGGGTTAGGGAAACAAAGGTTTAGCCCAGCATTGAGTTTTTGGTTGATGAGTAGTGAGTGAATGCCAGGGGGATTTCACCTATACTTCTGCCATTCCGCGCTCTGAAGTTGAGGTGTTCGAGATCCTCTGTGAGGCGCTGGCTAGTTTTTGAAGGCAGTTCTGAAATAGTAAAATATAGCAATATTAGGTGTTTAGAGGAGTTCTGACAACATTTGGGCCCGGTACCGCAACCATTTAAATCATTACCCTGGTGCGTACAAGATAACTGCATTTATGGCTGCCTGTTAAGTAGTAAAATATAGCAATATTTAGTTCTTAGAGCGTTTATGAAAACGTTTGGCCCAGTGCCACTGCACCTGCTGCGCAATTTCAATCATGACCCTGTTCCCCACAAGGTAACTGCACTTATGACGGCTTTTTGAGTAGTATATTATAGAAATATCAGGTGTTTAGTGGTGTGCCTCGACGTTTTGGTCCAGGTGTCACTGCACCTGCTGCATCATTGTAATCATCACTCAAGTGCCTGCTAGATAACTGCACTTGTTACTGTTATGTTATGTTATAACTATTTTTAAAGCGCACAACTATCAAAAGGTATCTCTGCGCTGACTTCTGAGACCAGACAGAGTTAAAACAAGCATTTGTAATGCAATAGATCTCACAATTTCCAGAGTTTACGCTATTGGCATTGTAAATCAAAATGCCTTTTATTTATCATTTTTGATAATTAACACATAAATAAACGGCATCGTCGTGTGCAATGCCAATAGATTAAACTCTTGTGAAAGCAAGAAACCATTTCATTCCAAAGAAGCAGCCGCCATTGTCCTGTGCTGCTTGGAAGGTGAAAGCATGCATGGTGCACTGAATGTTGCAGGAAAGCATGATGTGCCTGCTGTAGGAGAAACTCATTAAAGAAAATAGTGCTTACAGACTAAGTAAGACATACCATGTAACAACCGAAGTAAAAGGGCCAGTCCTCATGGGAGGTCACAAATGAAGACAAGGCAGTACTAAGGAAGAGCTAACAAGTCTATTAACGAATCAGAAACCAGCATTTATGAAGGACAATGACAAATATGGGCAGAGTGGGCAGGGCTTCAAGACCACACTCCAAACAGCAAGCTTCGCAGAGCAGCACATACGCTGCCCAGGCTCGACCTGAAAACTAAGTCCAATTTCCAATCTACTTTAGTCATTTTTGTAAAAAATATTTTTAGAGATTTGATATGTAATCCTTCAAGTCTGTAAAATGGGAGGATCTTCGAATCAGACGAAGTTTGACGCAGATGCATGTGTTTAAAAACTAAAGATAAAGCATTTATTTTCGATTTCTGGTGGTAATGGGACAACGAAAGGCTTGAAACAAAAACAAATGCCAAATAGCCATATACTGTCAATTAAGCAACTCTTTCAAGACCAAATTCTTTTTAGGATTTTATCCATTATTGTATGTTTGTCAACCAACAGCTGTCCTGGGTGATAACAGCTTACACCAGTGGCAGATTTAATAACATGGCATCTACATTTCTATGCCTTGCACAAAAGCAAATCCGTAGAGAGGGATGAGTCTGCAGAAGACTACAAACTGAGGCATCTCTGTTAAAAAGAGACTACCTGAGCATAGCTACCCCTAGGCTAACGGGGGCGTTTTGTCCAATATTCTAGAAAATGAACTGCCTAGTGTAGAAGCGTTTAACATTTGAAGTTGTATCTTTGCACCTCAAGGGACTATCACATCTTCAGGTTTTCTGTACAAACCTTATTTTTACCTCAGACTGAGGGAGGGCGTGGACGCAAAGGGACTGAATGGACTCATGGGGGACTGGGAGAAGTTGTGCATAGATGTATGCTGTAACCTCCCTCAATCTATGGTGTTTCTTCAGGGTATCCACATACGCAGCGAAAGAATGGCCACGGGCGGGTTGCCTTGTATTGCACCTGGAGAAGGCCTTTGATTCATTAGAATGGAGTTACTTATTTACAGGACTAGAGAAATTTGAGCTAGGCCCAGTTTTCATCCAATTGACAAGTCTTTTCTACACCAACCCTACAGTCAGAGTCAAGGTGAGACCCTACATTTCCGATCCCCTTTCAGTGTAGAGGGTTACATGGCAGGGATGCCCTTTACCCCTGCTCCTGCTTAAACTCGCAATGGAGCCACTAGGAGAAGCACTGCGTACCCAACTGGGCGACGGAGTGCCCCTGGGAGATGCCACACATCAAAGGTTGCTATATGCTGATGACATACTTATCTATATTAGAGACATCAACCGTGTCCCCGCCCGGCTGAAGCAATTACTGGAGGAATTTTCTGGGTTCTCTGGATTGACTGTCAAAGTCCTGTATTTACTCATTTAAAGAGGGACTCCAGGACCCTAACTTCGTTATGAACGGTAAAAAGGTACATTGGGCAGCAGACACGTTCCGCTACTTAGGCATCCAAATCAACCACCAAACAGACGATCTCATTGATGGGAACCTAGGCCGGGTGGTGACGCCCCTTGTCGCTGATGCGATTCTGGAGTACTCTACCATTGGCTGTAACAGGCAGGGTTGCACTTGCTTAAATAGTGGTACTCTCGAGACTTTTATACTATTTTACGAATCTGCCGGTCTATATTCCAGCCTCTTTCTTCACCCCTATAGAAAAACAGATCCGTGATTTTATCTGGGGCAACACCAGACATAGGATTGCACAGAAGTAGCTGTACCTATCAGTGGACCAGGGAGGAATGGCAGCTACTTGTCTCGAACATTATTATCTCGCCTCCCAACTTCAATGGGTGGCACGTTGGCTCTCAAAACGGCATTGCGCAGACACTGCCACCACCTGTCCACCCTATCCGTTGCAACACATAGTCAGCCTTTTCCACCTGGGTGCACTCCCAAGACCGCCGGAGCCCTTACTGCTTGCTGTGGCCTATAGATGCTTCCGTAGAAGCCTATATGTACCACGTAAGGTGACCCCCTATGCGCCAGCAATACCTTTGGAATGAACCCCCAATGGGCGCACAGTAATCTCTACGCAGATACTTAGGAGGTGACATGAGAATGACATTCAGACACCCGGAGACCTATATTAGGAGGGGGTACTTTTACAATACACATCCTTAGTAGAGGTGGATGGGCTCCCACCTGGACACTTTCTGATTCACTGTGCACTGGTAGCTTCACTCATGGCTAAATGGGGAGGCATAACTACGGAGCCACAGACACATCTTAACATGCATTACCTACATGTCATGGGGTTGGGTAGGCACCTCACACGCTGGTTTGCAACTTCACTGAGGACTCATGCTGCAATTAACCTGGACCCACTGCGTCATAAATGGGTACATGATCTGGAACACCAGTTACAGATACGGAATGGGCTCAGGTACTTGAGAGCCTGACATGCATACCTCGCAATATGCGTTTCTGGCAAATACAGCTCTATATCGTTCACAGGGCATATCTCACGCCTGCAAAAATTAATCAATACTTCAATCGCATAGATGCTGAGTTTCCAAGATGCACTGAACGGGGGGCTGATTTAATACACATACTTTGGGGCTGTGCCCGGGTCGGTACTTACTGGTGTCAAGTGGCTTCCCTACTACAAACCTGCACTGGTCAAATGCTACCTCACGACTGGCCGACCTACCTGGTGCACAAATTCCATAGAACTCCCGCTACAAAGGTTACCTCGAGATTCCTAGACTTGGAATTGATAGTAGCAAAGCGGCTCATTACTAAGAAATGGAAAGTGCCTGACCCCCCATTATAATGGCCTGGCGGAACTCAATGCTCGCGTGGGCAAAAGCAGAGAGCATCGCCATTAGGCGTGAGGAAACACTGGGACTGCGCAAGATTCCCATTCCAACATACTGGGAAGCTCTCTATACCGAGCTGCATCTCACTGTGGCCATGGTAGGAGGGGACCACCCTGACCTACACCCTGTGGGTAACTGTCACCATTCTGAGTTTTGGCAGAGGGTATACCGTGTTATTTTCCCCCTTTTTTAACTGCCATACCACACACTACTTGTACAAATGGGCTAGCACAAACTCTGGATAGTGGGAAGGTAGCTGGTAGTCCCCGGCAGTGTGAGAACAACACATGACTCTCAATAGTACGTTAAGGGCTGAACAACAGTTTCATCGGTTTTGTATGTTTCTTTTGTAAGTTAACGCAATCTATGTTTTGCCTTCTCTTTCTAAGCTATTGATACCGCCTAGCACAGGGCAAACACTATTGGTACTACCCTTGTTATATGTTAACTTGTGTAAAGGCAGGCAACAGCGGACAGTTAATAATATGCATAATTTCTTGGACAACTGGAGCCATATGTCTACAGTCGTTGACCTGCTTTTCCTCCACAGTTTCCTTTTTAAACTGATTGATGGACACAAATGGGACTGTACTCATGAACTTGATGCTAATGTTATCTTGTTTTTCTCAGTGAACAGTAAGTCCATGATCCTGATAGCACGATTGTGACATACAAATGTATTTATACCATACCCATGTTACATGTCATAAAGTCCACTACTGCTTGCATGCAGGTATCATCAGTATTGTAGCTTTTAAAACAAGACAACAATAAAACAGATTTGCAAAAAAAAAAATGTATGCTGTAACTGCTACTAAATGGGAAACACATGGCAGAACTCATTTTTATTAATGTTTACAAATAAAAACCAAAAACAATGTTTTTAAAAATTGTATTTTTACATGATCCATCTACAAGTAGAAAGCCATTTGCCGAACAATAAAGCACTGGTTTACATCCATGTTCTTTACTGCATTATAGCAGGCCCGAGTTTCAAACCCCTCCTGCATCCTACAGTAAAAGCACTGAATGCTCGCTTTCACAACCTAGAGTCAGTCACCTTTCCCATCACACAGACTTCCTGACCATCACCTCTTCAGTGAAGGTCACGGAGCTCTTCCTTAGAGCATGCAGAGTGCCAAAGCTGTCCTCACTCAGGCCCAGCAAACCATGCACTTTGATAAACCATTAAAGCATCACAGACCATTATACCCCCCACACACAAAGTCAACTCTTCCATGGGTGCCATACTAGTATCAGCCAACACTCCTAGCATGGCCGCTCTCACCTCTTTGGCAGGTGGGCATAGGGGTCCTTGGACTGGAAGCTAGCACCTCATCACATTAACCAGGTTCATCCTAAGCAGCAGGCTTCTTTTCTTCTTTCTTGTTTTCCTTTTTCTCTTCCATCTTGGGCTCCTTTTCCTTTTTGGGGGCTTCCTTCTTGGGTTGCGACTCCGAGAACTTCTTAGCTGCAAGGGAAATGCAAAACATTGGCTGAAGCTATCAAATCATTGATTAAAAAAAAATAGGAGTGCCACAGCATTGGTTCAGCATGTGAAAGGATACAGAAATAAGGTCCAAATGCGGTTCGGCTGACAAGCAGTGGTGCTGGAACAATTTACAGATTGGGCGTGCTATCAATGTTATATCCATGAAGCTGAAGGCTTTGTGAATAGTTTATGCCCAGAGGTGTATTTTGGAGCACATTGTCCTACATAAATAAATACAAGCATAGTGCACTAGGATGCTGCTTTTTACAAACAGCACATTTTCCATTGAAATGGCCACTAAATTTCCATCAGTCATGCAGCTTTACTGCTTAACCTATGTTGTGCACAAACAATAACATGTCCGCACCTATGCACCATTTGTGCATTACATAGGTAAAGTGTCTTGATCTTATTAAAAGGTTTCCATAACACCTCAGAATTACAAAAAACTGTGTTTCAATTACATTTTTCTTGCTACTGATACGTTTTGAAATGGTTGCAAAGTTTATTCACGGGTATTTAGATTTTGCTGTATGCTTGAAAGCTTTCATATTTCTTGTACTATCGCAAAACTGTCACCTGGTCACATTTAAAAAAAACGCCCTCATTTTATAATCAAAGCAAAACAAAATTAAACGTAAATCTTCTTTTAAACAAGCAGCAGTTTGACATGAGACATTGCATGGCACTTGACCTCAGTTGCTGAACTTGTAGCAAGTGCAACGAGATAAAAACCAAATTAAAGGCCTCTTGTTATTTTGTTATTGTAGGAATGACAAGACTTAACCCTTTCAGTGCTTATGACAGAGCTGTTCCGTCATGAGCAACGGTGGGCGTGTGCTCATGTGCTCATGACGGAACCGCTCTGTCATTGCACCCACCCATTTTCCAGTAAGAGTTTTTCCTCTCCCCTGATCTCTCAATGCAAGACATTCCTGCTGCACGATCGCGCACAGCGTTGCGATTGTGCAGCAGGAATGCCCCCACTAGACACCAGGGATATTTTTGTATTTAAAGGAAGCGACCCCTTGGGCAAGGGTCACTTCCTTCGGGGGCAAAATTATTTTAAGACTTTTCTGCACCCCCCTGGGGACAGATCACCTAAATTTGTTGGTGTTTCTAGCCCCGGGGGGGGGGGGCAGAAAAGCCCACTAGAGCCAGGGAGTTTAAAAATGTTTTAAAGGAATTGACCCCTTGGGCAAGAGTCGCTTCCAGGGGACATATTTTTTTTTGCAGATCGGCCCGTTTATTTGGTCTTTCTGCCCCCTTTTCTGGGGGGGGGGCAGAAAACCCCACTAGACACCCTACCGAGTCGGGGGCAGAATGCACACATAAAATAAATCTGCCCCCTGGTGTCTAGTGGGGTTTTCTTCCACCCCCCCGGGGGCAGATCAGTATATTTTTTGGGAGAGTTCTTTAAAATTAAAATGGAAGCGACCCCTTGGGCAAGGGTCGCTTCCAGGGGGCAGATTTTTTTATGTGTGTATTCTGCCCCCCCCCCCACCCCCGGGCCCGTTTTTGGGGCATTTCTGCCCAGTAGGCACCAGGGATTTTGTTTTGTGTGTAATGGAAGCGACATGGTTGCTTCCAAGGGGGTAAAATTTGGTTAATGTTTTTTCTGCCCCTTCTGGGGACAGATCTGCCCCTTTTTTGGCCTTTCTGTCCTAGGCGGGAGGGGGAGGCAGAAAACCCTACTAGGCACCAGGGATTTATTTCTTTTGCAAGAAGGTCACATTTCTGTCTGCTGTTTTCTGCCCCACCTGGGGGACAGATCGGCCTGGCAGACAACGTCACCCGATCCCTTGGGCAAGATCACCCCCCATTTTCCTCGGCCCTATTTGAAGGGCCATCTGGCAGATTGATCATTTGGGTAGTGACATAGCTTGTTATAATGTTAATTGTTTTATTTCTTGTGAATTGCAATTGTGTAATGCTTTATTTCTCCCTTTTTGTTCTAGTTTATGGCTTTTGCTCTTTAGACTTTTCCAGGTTGCGGTTTCGTTGCTGTTGGTTCTGCTGTTTGTGTAGTTGCATGTGTTTGGTAAGAGACATTTTTTTGTACAATGAGTTTCATTTCCCTGCATGAATGTGTTTTTTGCAAATGGTGTAATAATAGCAGTATGTTTGGCTTCTGTGCCACTGGAATCAAGCTATCCTGGCTGAAGAGGAGTGAAACCCCAAAACCAGTCCTAGGATGCTTGTTTCCGGTCCAGGGAGGACGTGGCTTGGCAGTTCGGGCTGGACTGTTCCCATCAGTCAAGACTGATTTGCATATGGCCAGGTCTAAACTGGGGTGGCATGGTGAGCAAAAGAATGATGGATGTAACCCAGATCTCTTGACTGGGGGAAAATGTTTTGATTTGTTCTGCATTCCGTCCATCAATTGTGTGTCTTTTGTTTTTTGAGTGTCAAAAACATTTTGCATTTGTGCTCGATGTGTATTTTGTTGTCTTGTGAGTAATTGGTTTTGTTTTTTTCTTTCTATTGGGATATCGTTGACTTTTGCTGTCTCTCTGCAGAGTAGATGCTGGTGAATGTAGCTGTCTCTTGCAAGTGAAACGTATAGTTTTTGAGTATATAGATCTTTGTGATAAAGGCACACATATTTTTAATTACTTATTTTGCACAGTGTTGGTTGTTGTTGACTTGTTTGTGCAGTCTCCTTTTTTAGTAAGGATAATGGCTAGCCACAGGATTACTGCTCAGCAGGTTGTTGGTATGCTTTTTGAGTCTTCCTCTGACCATGGTTTAGGGTCTGCATCTGAGGCAGAGGAAGGAGTGGAAGAATCAGGCAATGAGTTTTTTCTCCAAATGGAATCATCGGATGATGAATCTACTCTCAGTGCGGATGAAGCTACTCTTAGTGCGGATGAAGTGCCTGTTTTAGAGGAAGACATTGATGTGTCCATAGTGCAGCAAGATGCATCTGGGCTGCAGCCTGGGGCTGCAAGGCTTTCTGTTGGAAGTGCTGACCTCTGGGTTGCCCCAAGCAAGGTGCAGCCGGCATTGCCAGACTTTACTGGTGTTCCATGGTGTGGAGTGAATACTGAAAACATTTTGCCGATACATTTTTTTCAGTTGTTTATGGACGATGTATTTTTGGCAGAGATAGTACAGTTTTTGAGGGACAACAGTGCCAGCCTTAAGCCCTACTCTAGAGCTACCCGGTGGACTCCCACAAATCTGTAAGAGATGAAGAAGTTCTTGGGTTTAACTTTTTTGATGGGCTTGCTAAGGAAGCCATCAATGTCTTCATATTGGTATACTAGTCCCTTGATGTCAACAGCTATATTTTCGGCAGTCATGAGTCGTGACAGGTATTTGCTTCTGCTTCAAATGCTGCATTTTGTCGATAATGGTTTAGCGTTGCTACGAGATCACCCTGATTGTGGCCATCTTTTTAAGATTCGGCATGTCATTGATCACTTTGTAGATTGATTTTCTGAGATCTATGCTCCAGGGAAAGAAATAGCAGTGGATGAGTCTTTGGTCTTGTTCAAGGGCCGCTTGGTTTTTAGGCAATACATTCCTAGTAAGCGGGCATTCTATGGAATTAAGATGTATATGCTGTGTGACAGTAGAACTGGATATGTCTCTAATGTCAGGGTATACACCAGTAAGGAGTCCAGGATTAACCCCCCTGGTTTTCCGTCCACTTTTGGAGAGAAAATTGTGTGGGAACTTGGTAGAGGATTTTTTAACAGAGGTCACCATTTATATGTAGATAACTTCTACTCTGGTATGCAGTTATTCAGGGAAGTGGACACTGTTGCTTGTGTCACAATCCGCTCTAACCGTAAAGGTTTCCCAAAAGAACTTGTTTGTCAAAAGCTTCTGCGGGGACAGTGCAGTGCGTTGCAAGGAACTTCTAGCTGTGAAGTTTTCAGACAGGAGAGATGTCTACATGCTGACATCCATCCATGATGAAAGCACTTCACCTGTGACTATTTGGGGTCAGGTTGCAGAAGCGCGCAAACCTGTGTGCATTTTAGACTATAATAGGCATATGGGAGGTGTTGATAGAGTAGATCAGAGGTTGGAACCTTACACTACTCTTCGTAAGGCTTACATTTGGTATAAGAAGTTGGCTATCCATCTTTTCCACTTGGCAACCTTTAGTGATTTTGTTGTATTCAAGGATTCTTGTCCTGAGTCAAAGATGACTTTTGCTAAGTTTCAGGAGTCTCTAATAGGCAGCTTTGTTGTAGTGGAACAGGCAAGTGTTCCTAGAGTTGGAGTGGTGGAGGATGTGGCTAGATTGAAAGATCACCACTTTCCTGATCACATTCCTCCCACACCCTCAAAAAACTTTCCCAGTAGGAGATATAGAGTCTGTTGGCGAAGAGGTACGCAGAAGGAGACTCGTATGTACTGCCCCGAGTGTCCTTCTAACCCTATGCTGTGTGTGACTGATTGTTTTAGAATGCACCACACACAAAATAATTTTTGGGAGCATCCATGTGTGGTAAAGTGAACTGCCTTTCCTCTATTGTTTTATATTTTTTGTTCAGTTTAAAGGTTGGCATTTGTGCAATGTATTAAGTTTCAGATAGATTTTTGTTAGTAGATTTGTATCTATTTGCAATTTGTTTGTGTTTTCTTTTTTGTATAAACAAATCCTAAATGTGATGGCGGTGTGCGTGGACTGGCGCTTGGCTGGCGGTGTGCGTGGACTGGCGCTTGGCTGGCGGTGTGCGTGGACTGGTGCTTGGTTAGCAGTGTGCCTGGACTGGCGCTTGGCTGACAGTGTGCATGGACTGGCGCTTGACTGGCAGTGTGCATGGACTGGCGCTTGGCTGGCGGTATGTGAGTAGTGACTTGCTGCTTGTCACTACACACACTGCTAGCCAAACGCCACTCCAAGCAATCCATGAGCTGGTGTGGTTGCTGTGTCAGGAATGTGGGTGTGTGAAAGTGATGGGCCCTTGAATGGTGCTGTCTACTGGTGTGAATTTTGTGATATGCTGGACCCGCGGCTGGTGGTGTGAATGGTTTTGTATGTGTCACACGTTTAAAAGGTGTATGAATGGCCTGTAAAGAGGTTGCTGCCTTGTCGTGGCTTTACAGCTCACGAGCTGTGAGTTAATCTCTTCTGTGCCCATGACGAGATAGTCTCGTTATGGAGCACGGTCGCGCTGTGCCCATGACGAGACTATCTCGTCATGAACCCCACCCACTAATGAAACGCCCGGCACAGGAGGGGGAAAGGGCGTGGCACTGAAGGGGTTAATGATTCAGTTTCTCGTCCTTTCAATTATTAACAGTGCATTTAATTTTTGTGAATTCTCTGCTTAATACAACTTTCTATACTGAACCATCACTCACCCTCGCGCCAAATCCAACCAGTATGTATGTGTGCTTGAGGAATAGGTGGTTGTGCAGAAATATTTGTCTTTTCTGTCTTTTTCAAGCAGGGTGTACCATGTCCCTTTTTGTGAATGCTGTAATGTTTTGGTTTCATGCCTGGTGGTGTGAATGGTCTTGTGTGTATCACGTATGAAAGGTGTGTGAATGGCCTGTAAAGCGGTTGGGTCCTTGACGTGGCTTTACAGCTCACGAGCTGCGAGTCACTGGCTCAGTTTTTTGTCCATTTACTTATTGACAGTGCATTTCATTTTTGTGAAACCTCTTGTTAATAAATTTTTATATACTGAACCATCACTCGCCCTCGTGCCAAATCCAACCAGTTTGGCGTGGATACCTTATGTGGTCAAAAAGTTACAGGGGCCTAAGCGCGAACTACCCCGAATAGCCAAAAAAAGACTTAGCAGAAAAGGGGTTAAAGATAATATATTTTTAAAAAGCACAAACACAAACACCTCAATTTGCCCATTTCCCTATTCTTCTATAACTACTGTCTCGGAGTGGTCCACTTGCCAACCATGTGCTCCTGTGTGGAGTCGGGGAGCCAGCGTGTCATTAATAGCTCAAACCTATTAACATAGGACTTTTGCTACTGTAAAACCACCACCCACTGAAACAGGAGCCCAATCTCACCATCAAACTGCGCCATCTTTTTAAAAAGTTTCACCTCCCCAAGGACGCTCCTGAACTGTGTTTGGTTTACACCAGCCTCAAACCAACGATTTGTGTTAACATATGTCTAAAGGAACAATGGTTCCAGGACCTGGAGGGAAAGGTAAACAATTGACAAAGGTCTCACCATGCAGTACACATGACGATGCAAACCAAAATGGAGTGTTCTCTGCAAGAGGCACAAGGTGGAATTCAAAACCTGGCTCTCTTGTTTCTGCATGGTACTTAATCCATAGTGCAATTTGACTACAAAATATCAGGTACCAACAAATTCGAAACAGTGATAAGGAATCAGCAGTTAATCATTTTACTTATATCTCCCTTTTAAAATAACAGAATGGCTCTGCCTTTTTGATGGAGAAAGCAGTCTGCTATACAGCCTGGGGTGGATGGGGGATTATTTTGTATTCCCCATACAGCACTGGAAAACACCAATCTGATCTGCAACAAACATGTGATGGGTGAAATGCGTTCAGTGCGATTTGCACCCGCCATAAGCACATCAGTACTGACCCTGCTCCTCATGGGAGCACTACATCCCGAATGGAGTAGCAAGGTTGCCTTCAGAAGGCAACAAAAGGTAGCAAGGCAGCCTTCAGAAGGCAACACAAGCAACCCCCATATCTTTTCTCCCACCTGAGCTTTGTCAGTATGGTGCAGGTTCAGACATTTGGCACAGTGAGCGTAGGACTCATCTGGGCATACCTGTCGCACTTAGGGTATCAAATAGAACAAACAAGGTGATAAAGGGAATGCTTGAATTAATTTCTGTCACTGGCACGGGACAGGCATGCCTAAACATGGGTCCCGTGCTCACTGTACTACTGGAACAAAGCAACACCCTACAGACGAGGACCAAGTAGTCCATTATCAGTCTGGGTTTGATTGTGTTCCTCTTCAGAGATGACCTGGTCTTGCAGTTTAGGCTGGACTATTCCTGTCCCATCACATTTTTTGTATTGCTCAATAGGGTGGGGGCTGCAGGCCCCTCAGGTCACATTTGAGCACTTTTACCCTCCAAAACTGAACTGCCCATGGCAGTGCCTAGCAAGGGATAACGAAAACGCAATACCTGCACCCCATCAATTCCATTTCCAGTACACGGCTCATCTTACAAACAAGTCATTTGTTGAATCAATGGTGAATTCTTTGAGGGGCATTGGCTGGGTTGGGGTGCACGGGGTGCATGGGGGTGGGGGAGTAGTCTCAGTCCAGTGCATCAAGGGGAATATTAGTAGCTGGCAACTTTTTTAAAAAGCGAAATGCATACAAAGTTGCAAAGCCTTCGATTTAGCACACCTCTAAAAACCAGTGGGGTCTCTAAAGGCATGGGGCTCACTACATCCTATCCATCACAACTGGCCACTGAATTAATGAGCTGAGCGTCAACATAGATCAGGTTTTAACGTAAAATGTAAAATAATAAGAGGCAAACATTGCCAACCCTTCTCCCAGGCCTTGACAGAAGAGCCTCAGACATTTTTGCATGATCTCATGCCCTCCACAGAAGGTAGCAGAATTCCGCGTCCACCCATGTGCATTCCAGCAAACAATTCTACCCACCACCACACGGTCCTGGGCCCACCCTAGAAGGTACGCTGGGAAAGATGAGATCGAAGACAAAGTCCTCACCTATTTGGAGAGCCAGAGAAGCGCAAACACCACCTAGATGTCAGGCCGGCTGTCCCTCTACCCCACCAGGAATGTGCACGTCCTCAGATGTTCATCCAGGGTGCTCAGCACGCGCTTCACCTCCTCCTTGGCATGTTCTATGGCCTGAAAGAGGAATCAGAGGGTATGGAAAATCAACAATCTAAACGGATTGAAAAGGGGGGGAATGACCAACCGACCGCGGGGGTGCATGGGGTAGGTGTTGAGGGGCGAGTAGGATGCTGTTGTGCTAGACGATCAAGAGAGGAGCAGCTCCCTGCCCTCCTGCCAGCCACCTTACTTGCTTGTTGTACTGCTTTATCCCAAAGGTGGGGAACAGCCAGGTGCTTGCAGGAGGGACGATCTTGCTGTAGGCAAAGCTGACCCACTGGATGGCTTGGGCAGCTGCCTCCCTGTTAATGCCGCGAAGCTCATTGTTACTGACTGAAAGAAGAAGGCAGAGTAACCGTGTGTTAAAGGGACACGAGAGTACAGACACAGGTTGTCAGACGCAATCATTACTGTCGAGCACAGAACTTACCATGGTAATCAATGGCGTTACTCTCAAACATAAGAAGAAGGCATAGTAACCGTGCGTTAAAGGGACACGAGAGTACAGACACAGGTTGTCAGACTCAATCATTACTGTCGAGCACAGGGCTTACCATGGTAAGCAATGGCGTTACTCTCAAACACACAAAATCCGTCATTTCCCTTGAAGGCCGTAACCTGGGAGAAAAAAAGTGTAGAGTCAGAATCTACATTATCACTCACTAAGAAGAAACAAAAAGCATTGGTAACGCCAAGCGGTCTAGCTTGTTTGTAAAGTTGAGACCAGGTGGCAGAGGAAACAAAACGCGCGACCCCATTATTTCCTATTTTAATTAAAAAACGATGGGCAAGCTGAGCACAAGGAGATGCATGGTCACGTTATTTAGTTTATTAAAAAAAAAAAAAAGAAAAAAATGCACCCGCCTTTGTTGCTAATTAGGAGCAACGTACCCTGGTGCTTTGTAAAAGCGGGTGCCTGCTGTGAAGGAAAAAAAAGCCCCGGCCGCCATTGTTTGTATGCGCCCATGTTGTCGTTCATTTGAAAGTAAAGGGGCCAATAGCATTGAGAGGATACATATGATGACATGGCCGTACTAAGGCGGGACTAACAAGCCTATTAAGGAATCAAACGTCAGCAATTACGAAGGACATAGACACAAGCCAATAAAAAATATATGTGGGGCTTCTTCTCCATACTTTACCTACAACAGATCGCCAGAGCAGCGCTTTCGCACTGGCTCAGGCTCGACCTAAAAAAAGGAAAGAAGCTGATGGGAACCTATTTATTAAAAAGCCAGGTTTTTATTTTTTTCCTGAACATAAGTATTGAAAGCATGACACTGATCAGAGAGGGGAGGGAAATCCAGAGCTTAGCAGTGGCCACCACAAAGCTTCTGTCACCCAAGTTAGTTCTAAAAGATCTGGGGGCTACCAGCAAGTTTGCGTCGGTAGATCGTAGTGCTCTGCTAGGGATGTAAATCTTTAGCGATTTCTTCAGGAATTCAGGACCTGTATTGTCAATCAATCAATCAAGGGTTTATTAAGTGCAACTACTCCCCCAGGAGGTCGAGAGGCCAAGTAGGTCCTGGGATCTTTCAGGGCTCACCAGGGTTCGTGCAGTTGCTGGACGCTCATGGTAATTCGTCAAAGATCCAGGTCTTGAGGTCCCTCAGGAACTTGGGGAGATATGGTGTCTGGTGGAGATGGAGAGGGAGGGTGTTCCATGCCCTGGCCACGAGGAGGGAGAAGAAGTGGCCTCCTGTTCTGGTCTTCTTGATGCACAGCAAAGGCACGAGGGAGAGCTGGGCTGATCGGAGGGATCTTTAGGGTGTGTGGAACGAGAGGCGGTGGTTAATATAGGTGGGGCAGGTGTTGTGAAGGGCTTTGTGGACATGGGTGAGAAGCTTGAAGGTGATTCTCTTCCAGACGGGGAGCCAGTATAGAGCTCGCAGGTGTTGGCTGATGTGGCAGTGGTGCAGTAGGTTGAGGACTAGTCTGGCAGACGCATTCTGGACGTTCTAAAGTTTGTTGGTGAGGTTCTTGTTGACACTGGCGTAGAGTGCATTGCCCTAGTCCTGCCTGCTGCTGATGGGTGCGTGAGTGATGGTTTTCCTGTGTTCGAGGGGAATCCAGCTGAAAGTTCTTCGTAGGAGACGGAGAGTGTGGAAGCAGGAAGAGGCGACGGCTTTGATCTGGCGGTCCATTTTGAGTTGAGAGTCGAGTTGTGTGTGGCTTGATACGCAATGCACAGCGCCTTAAATTTTATTCTGCTTCTAATTGGCAGCCAGTGTAGTTGTCTGATAACGTCACAGACAGAATAAAATTTTGGTGTGCCAGATAGCAGTCTGACAGCAGCATTTTGAATAAGCTTTAATTTGATTGCTGAGCATTGATCAGCAGTCCAATACAATAGTCTACTTTAGACAGAACCAAGGCAGATATAATCGTCTTCCTAGCTTCCATAGGAATAAAAGGAATTCTGAGGATGTAAAAGGAAGAAAAGACTACTGAGTTGACGGGGTATTTGTACCACAGCTTGTCATTGCGGATGTCTGTTTAGTAGTAAAATGTACCAATAATCTGTGTTTAGTGGGGTCCCTAGAACTTTTGACCACAATGACACTGCGCCTGCTGCACCATTTAAATCATGCCCCCTTTAAATGCAGGTAACTGCAATTGTGAATGCCTGTTTAGCAATACAATATATCAAAGTTAGGTGTTTGGAGGAGTTCTGACGACTTTTGGACCTGGTGCCACTGCACCTGCTGCACCATTGAAAGCATGACTCTATTGTCTGCAATATAACTGCACTTGTGACTGCCTGTTTAATAGTAAAATATAGCAATATTTGGTGTTTAGAGGAGTTCCTAGAGCCATGGACTATGGTGCAATTGCACCTGCTGCACCATTGAAATCATGATCCTAGTGCCTGCAAGGTAATTACACTGGTGACTGCCTATTTAGTAGTTAAATATAGCAATATTTGGTGTTTTGAGAAGTTCTGACAACTTTTGGCCCTGGTGCCACCACACTTGCTGCATCATTCAAATCATGACCCTAAAGCCTGCAAGATAACTACAATTGTGACTGCCTGTTTAGCAGTAAAATATAGCAATATTTTTATTTAGAGGGAGAGATAACAAAATGTAATCGGAAAATGGTATGCGGCGTCAACTAAAAGAAAAAAGGTTCGAACCACCAACGTGGATGGGACTGATTAGTTAGGTGTTGGGAAACTGATAAGAGAAGCACAGAAGGGAAAACAGGCTACAATCAATAGAAAGAGAGGAAAGTAAGCTGGCAAACATATGGACTAATAAAAAGTGAAGGCAGGTGTAAGTCCCTTCTAAGATATATTAAAAACAATACATTTCACAAGCACACCTCAAGCACTTTGCAGCAAAACCTAAAAAGGGGATAAAGGGACTCAGCCAATTACAAACCAATTAGCTTAATAGATACAGCACAAACATGTTTTAGCAAACAGGTAGTCTAAAAAATCCAGGCATGGATGGAGGAGAAACAGATGTTATCCCACTTACAAGCAAGGTTTAGGACTTATACGAGTACCATTGACAAGGTGTTTCATTTTTTACTGATTTTATGGAAATGGGTTCTAATCAATAAGGGGTACCTATATGTAGTGATTGTGGACCTCAAATCTGCTTTTGACCTGATTCACTGGGAAAAACTATGCACTCTACTAAAAGGAATGGGAATGCCCATGGAGCTGTCAAGTTTAGTAACTCGCCTGCACAATGGGAACTATGCCCAAGTAAGATGGGGGTGTCTATCCAACCCACCCTGTCTGTTTTTGTGAGTCTCTTTATTTGTTTTGCAAGCCACTCTATGTATATATCTTTTCAAACTTATTTAGATATTTGCAATAGAGATTTACACAAGCTTGACAAAAAAGCATTAGCAGAGACAAGAGGCTAGTAGCCAAAACCAGATTGATTGGCTTTTTTTGGTTGGGTGTTTGATCTTTTAATTTTACTAAAGGTATGTGTATAACGTAGTTACTTATAGGGGTGTTAAGCCAGACTTAATACATAAGTCTGTTGCTGTGTAAATCACATTTTTCTTCCACCATTGACTGACTTCACTGTGAGTTACAACATGCTTTCCTTTCACAAGGAGAAGTTCCCTTTACTGCCAGGAATACTATGGTAATGTGTGCCTTGTGCACCAAGAAACATGTTTTCTTTTACTCAGTGTCTTTAGATTGGTGAGGGGCCAGCAGCTTTCCCAATAATAACATTGTGCAAAAACCATGGCAAAAATAAAAAAAGAATTTCTAAAGTCAAAAGGGTGGAGGCCAACGCCACACCTCTAGACTTTGCCAATGCTTTTTTTTACACTAAATTTGGCACAATTGCTCTGCTTCAGCAGCACTATTTAATTACTCAACTCTGTGGTTGGCAGTTATCAGTTTTGCTGCCTAACAATTACTATATCTGCAGACAGGACATAGCAAATCTTTTTGCACACAAGCATGATGCATTTCCCCCTAAAAAGATAGATCAAAATGTAGTACAATTGAAGAATGAGTCACATTGGGCAGGCTGCACAAATGTTCTAGCACAACTGTCCTATTCATCTTGTGCCTAAGACTGCAGCCTTTAGCTTTATGTGCATGGGCCAGCGTGACTCTGCTCAGGAATATTGGTGTCAAAGAGGATGAGGCATAATGCCAAGAGCTGTCGATTATGGAAGGAGGAACCCGGTTCGAGTTTTGGAGTCGACTAAACATCCTGTGGCTCTGGCCAAATCACGTATTCTCCCGGTGCCTACCAAAAGTGAATGTACCCTTGTGCAATGTAACTTGTACTCATGTAAAGTGCTCCAATAGCTTCAGGTAGATTTTGCGCTACATAAAACTGCAAAAAAAAAGAAAAGCCCAGTTTGGGTCTCTTTCACTACAGCGGAAGGAGAGCACTAAACCAGTTTGCCAAGTGAAGGAACGGCCTGTAGAAGTTAGTCAAGCAATGGCATGTTTGGAAGGAAGAAAGCAAGGATCGTGACAGAGCTGGTGAGGGAATGCTCCTGTAACAATACCAAATGACAGGATCAGGGATTTAAGTGGGCCAGGTCCTGCTGGTGCTCAGCATCGGCAGTTCTAAATAGAAGGTGCTGAGACAGGTCTCTATCGGGCTTTCCAATTTTAGCTTCAGGTTAAAAAAAAAACTCTTAACTCTGCAGCAGTACCACTCTTCACTGCCTTTGAGGGCACTTCAAAGAGACTCGTAATTGGCATTTGATCACATTCAACCCCTTTTGGCAAAGAAACTGTTCCTCCAATTTAGACATGGGGTGCTCCCGCTTCAAGCATTTACTAACAATTGGAAGGGAGCTATCAAAATGGACTGCCCAGGGTGTGATACAGCTGAAGAAACAGAAATACATGTTCTTCTTATTTTGCCCTGCTTATGGAAAGCCAAGGTCTAAGTGGGTGTTTCAACTTTGTAGAAATGTGGGGATTAGACACTACATTGAGGTCTATAGGCTCTTTAAACATGAAACTGATACATTATTTGTGTTCGCCATTTCTAGGTTTCTCCACTCGATGTGGAGCATTCGCAGGGGCATCTTAAAGAAAACGACTACAGGAAACCACTAGTTCCCATTACTTAATAAATATGCTGCCATGCTATGGTTGTACATATCAATTGTAAGATTACTGTTTTTGTAGACGTTCTCCTGCCATGGTTGTACATATCTCTCGTATGATAATTGATATTGTAAACTTTCTCCTTCTGGGTTCTCTCCTCTTGTATATTTTTCTTATTTTAATGGATTTTAATGGATTTACTGTGACTTTTAACATTGTCATAGAGCTATTAGTCAAAGTCAGAAGCTTTTTTACCTATCAAGTGATAGGAGTATTTTAACACACTAATGTACTAGCCTTCACCCAGAATATGTGATACTGTAACCCCTTCCGCTCTCGAGGAAGAACATATATCTACCGCTGAATATTATTTGTATTTAGCTTAATACAGAGTGCTGTTGTGAGGGAGCGCAGTTAATGTCGAGCCAGAAAACCCAGCCTAAACTGGATTTGTAGTCTTTTTTTAATATAGCACTAACAAATAGAAAGTTTTATGATGTTACATTTTATCCTAATATTCTTTTTTCTTGTGTTTGTTATTTGTTATAAAACACGTATTGTATTGGGTTTTTTTTTTATTCATGTGCTTTTATGGCCATACTGCCGAAATAAAGCTTTTCTTGACTTGACTCGTAATAGTTCTTTTCACAGTCTCATCATACTGAAGCATTTTCAATATTCCATACAACGATGCCATAGTTGTTGCTTATTTATCTTACAGGACTAACAACTTCTGGCAAAGCCAATAGCCCTGACTTGTTGTAGGTGTAATGTTACGTGTTGTATTATATATCTGTATGCAATGACAGAAGCAGCAAAGTGCCAGTCGGGAGGCACACTATGCTAAGCACAGATTTTTACCTTGCTTATTTTTAAGCTACGCCCTTAATGACATCGGCCACGCCCCTTTGAGAGATCCCCCTAGTTTTTTCATTCCACTTAAAGCCCTGCTCAGGATCGTACCTTAATGTGTTCAACTTAAATCAAACTGGCTACAATGCAGGCTCTCCAATGGGCCCATTGCAAGTGCGGCTGGAACGTGGCCTGCTATATCGCCCACCCCAGGACTACGGATTCAGCAGATATTGGCAGTACCACAGCGTGGGGGAGGAATCATTCTAATTACAAGTTTTCGGGTAATACCAAGCAGAAGTCAGTGCTTCTGCATACAATATCACGTTTTTCACCATTCCCCTAGATTTTCTTGGACATCTTTTGCTGCTTTGAGCAGGCGAAGTGATCCCATGGATATTGTAACTGTGATGGTGGAGTAGCTTAAGTACCAGCCAGCAGTGATGTGCAAGAAAAAAATTCACAATTTCCCATTACTGGGTGTACCTGAAAATGAAGCAACTCTAGGAACTCAAAACCACGCGAGCATCCGTGGGCATATCCACTGTAATGCTGTAGGTTTAATCGGCGTGCATGGACTACTTTTCAATGAAACACTATTCCAAAGATTTCAAATCTTTGTCGCCATTTTCTTTTTCAGTGCCACACCTTTTGAAACCAATTAATGCACCTCAGTCCAGTGGGGCATACCTAGTTCTCATTACTGTTTGAAAGCGGTCACTGAATGTCACTTTAGAAATCCTGTTCATTTGTAACCTTTTTCATGTAGAAAACATTGGAACCCTGGAGTTAATTGCGTACAACAGCCGGGAAAGTTTCACCCTCTGCACGCTATAAATCGAGTTTGCTACATCGCCAGGGCCTTGCTTGCACTCTCGATGCCGGGAAGGCTATCTGGGCTGTTGGCGCGGGTCTCTCCCTTCTGGACAGACTCATTCAGGAAGCACATGGCATGTTTATCTTTGCAAAAAGCAGATAACCAAAACCACGAGGCTTTCCTTATGAATCAAGAATTGTTTTTTCTCTAAATGTTATCAGCATGCTGTGCTACAAAATTAGGAATGTATTTATTTTAATTCCATGTGTTCAGGGGTATTACGTGTCTTTCGACGGAGAGCCCAGTTATTCGGTGGGAAATGTCACCTTTCTGTTAATGCATGGAAATCTGCCATGCGCTTAGTGTCTGGACTTCTGCACATGCCAGACGGATATTCCTGGGAAATGTTGCTCTTTGCAAGACGCAGATAAGAAAAATCTTATCAGAATGACAAACCGTTCCAGTGCTTACCACTGTCTTTTCGGTTAAACTGAGTTTGGAAGAATTTACAGGGCTCTTACCTCAGCCTGAGCCTCAAACTATGGAATAACGCATGATTACGGACTGCATTAGCTACAGCACTTAGGGCCTCATGTAGGTAGCGAAATACCGGTCGGTAACGGCCGAATTTCGGTAAATATGCCGTTACCGACCGGTATACAGACAAGTGAGATGTAGGAGTCCAAAAACCACTTTTCGGTAAATATGAGGCGGTAAATACCGATTCATAGTTACCGAATACATAATTAACGAATCGGTAAACATGAAGTGGTAAATATGAAGTGGAAATAATTAAAATGACATGTAGGAGCACTCGGTAAATAAGAAATCCAGGAAAATCGGTAAATAAGAGTCGGTAATTAACACGGATTGAAAGCAGGTGGTAACCAACAGCAGTGCAGCTCAGCAATCCCAAAATGCAACAGCGTGGACAGCCTGGCAGCCATGCACGTCATTGCAATGCGCCTACATCTACAGGCAGCAGGACTGAGGGTTTGGCGACGGAAGGAACGCATCCACAGACAGCGCATCACACTATTCCAGCTGACTGATGCAGAGATACATGAGAGGTACAGGCTACACCCCGAAACCATCATGGACTTAAGCAGGGACCTACACCCACTCCTGGACCAGCCAATAAGAAGGGCGCACGCCATACCCCCACATGTGCAGGTGCTGTGCAGCCCACATCTGCTGGCATCCGGCATTTCGCAGGTGGTGACAGCTGCGGTGGGTGGTGTATCCCAGAGTTGCCTGTCCCGTTCCTTCAGGAATTCATTCCCCCATTACATTGGCTGCATTGATGGGACACACATCCCACTCTGTCCACCAGCTGACACAGAGCACATCTACAGGATCAGGAAGTCCACCCACTCCATCAATGTGCATACCGAATGGAATGTTATTGTGAAAGGTCCCGTGGGTGGCAGAACCAAAAGGTGCGCGTATGCTATTCACAACGAGGTCTGCAAGTTGTCGCACAGTGAGGCGGCCTCCAGACTGAGAGCCATTGACCAAGCGAACATGGAGAAGGCCTAAGCCGTTATAGATATTAGCACTAGCACTCTCACTCCTAGGATTCATGCATGAGACAATGGGCACATGCAAGTACACGGCGCATGCAATGTACAAGCCCCGATTTCGGCGTGCGTCCTACGAGGTATCCCAGTGCCTGTGATTACACCTTCTTTCACTGTGCTTGCAAACGGTATTCATTTAAATATGATAAATGATGTTTGCTGCGGGATGTGAGTGGTAATCCCGTACATAACTGTCTCGCATGAAGTTGTCTGCTGCAATACTGTTCTTATTCCACCCCCGCATGGGCGGCGGGATGTTTCCATCTGACCTTCGATTCCAACCTTGAAAGCAGAGTCCAACTAGTTGAGCAGAATAGAGCGCCATTGTCCCACAAACAGGTGCCTTTGACTTCCCTCGTGAAATATTTGTCCTTCACGTTGCTACTACGCGCACTGAGGAACAGGCGCTTCTGAATACTGACCTCCCCCTGCATTTCGGCTCTTTGATCCAATGTATTATCAATGCCTCGTCCACGACCGGCCTGGCTCAATTTGTGTGAACATGTGGGGCTCGGGTCTCGTGACCTCCTTCCACACTATTATTTGTGTAATTTCGGCATTTTACATTCACTGTTCCCGAGCATCTTTGGAGGTGTTCCGCTGCATCTGGCGCTGGTGGAAGGTGTGCTGCTTTTACTTTTCATACTACGGAATGGCTGCTCCTTCTGTGCCACACGAGCGCCTGTCCCGTCTGCATCTTCTTCGTGATAGGATGCTTGACTTCTATGGTACTTTGCCATTGGCGACTTTGAGCCTGGCTTATGGATTATCCTTCAGGTATTCCTACATCACCTGCGTACAACCTGTATTGCACTGCCTGGATTGTCCCTTTGAATGGCCTCTGGATTTGTGCTTGACCAACATGCTGTCTCCGGTGCCGGATTTCGATCGACTGATGCGGCCCTTAGTGTCTCACGAGTTGTCCTGTTATGGTGTCCGGATCATGGAGTGTGGAGCGGCGCTTGGTATCCTGGGTAATTGGGACATCTCAGCGGCAGCCTACGACTTCTTGTCCATGAGCTATTTGGAGGAACATTCCGGGTGCCCTCAGATTGTGCTAGAGGCTCCGTTGGTTGGAGCACACGTATGTTCCTTTTCTTTACTCAATTGGATGGCTGAGACTTTTAGTGGCCCTGAAAACGATTGGCTGTTGGAAGCCGTGGCCACATATGCTGCCTATACATTCATGGATTGACTGGATAGTCGTCCATTGCGCCTGTGCTACTGGACAGCACCCTGGCGCGACATTCATTTCTTTTATTTCTCGTTTTTCTCTTCCTGATGGTCTGCTTGAGTTGTTTACTATATATGCATTGTGTTTTTTACAATTGTATGCTGCAATTAATTGGACTGTAGGACTTTGGCGCTGCATTGGTTATGCCCTGTCCTGCTCTGACCAAACTGAACTCTGCTTTCTCTCTTTTCTTGCCTATTACATATTGCTTCGCTCAAGGGGGCGTGTAGTGAGTTCTCCCTGCATACGAACATGCATTGTTCAGTTGGCATGACCGCGTTGAATGTTATGTAGCCATATTTGTGTCTTTGCACACGACACTGCGTATACATGTTCTTTCTTGAATAAACTGATGACTCGAAAATTCCTTCAGACGAGTGCATTATGTTGTTCCCATCCCGAGCACTGCGCAGCGACCTTGGTCTGTACATGCTGTGACACACAGTCTGGAATTTTACACAATGCATGTTTTCCACTCTGGGTTGTTCGACCCACGATTTAGCCATGGCACACGCGCAGCTGCACATACCTGAAAGTTGGTGCTTTTAATATCACAGACATCATGTTTATTATTCAGACCGAAGGCGAGCCTTCCTGCGAGGAGACTCCTGATGCTCCTGTGATGTGATTTCACTGAGCTGATCTTTGAGGTATGGGGTCCCCTATTCAAGCCTGAGAGACCTTCTATGATGGCATGATTGTGATATTGGCTACTTGGTTAAGGGTAGGTGGTAGTATCCTCGGTATTTTCCGAATCGCTAAATACCACCTCGGTATTTACCGAATCGGTGGATTCCACCTCGGTATTTACCGAATCGGTGGATTCCACCTCGGTATTTACCGATTCGGTGTATTCCGATTCGTAATTACCGAATGTTACCGAATCGGTAACTGTTACCGAATTTTTACCTACATATAACTTACCGATTCTAATTTACCGATTCGGTACGGCTCGGTATTTACGAACCGGTAAAATTTATTTACCTACATGAGGCCCTTAATCTGTAAAAAAAAAATACATCTGTGAAAGGAACAGATGTTTCTTTTCACTTTATAGTTGGAGGTACCCCCTAGAGGTAATTTATAGGTCAGGGAGCAAGGGAGCAGGACAACAAAGAATGAAGAACAACTCCCACGGGACCTGTACTCCTTCTCTGTAGGCTCGCTAGAGCTCTATAGGCTGCCCATTACTAGGATTACCAAATCACGCACATAATCATGCTAGTATTTATCATGTTATTACATGTTTAAACTTGTTAATATTTTTTGTATTTTTCTGATTGTACAAAAGTTAAAAACATGTTTATTAAACCACAGAAAATTGATTAATGCAAATATACAATTGTTCCACATTAAAATACATCACATGATTGTTCTAATACGTTGTGAAACTTTTGAAAATTATACATATATGTTGAAACTTTCAGTATGCCCCCGAAAGTCAGCCACACAAAGCCTTTCTAACCTCACACGCAACAACACACTCACACACTCTCATCTCATACATGACCTACCCAGCCACAATTGCATACACCAATGGTAATCACGGAGAGAAGCCTTCAAGCTATATCCGTGGTCGCGTTGTAGGCTGGGATTTCACAACAACCAGGTCAACGCACATATCGATGGAATTTTTAATTTGCATCCACCTTCATCAGCACCACCCTTACCGAAGTTGAATACTATATTAGTGGTTAACCTGTCTTTTTATAGCATTTGAAGACTATTTTATGCCAATTTTAGTATTCAGTAGTATTCTTTTTGTGAAGCCTAGTGTATGAAGACTACTGGAATGTGAGTGATACTTCTTGAACACTAACAGAATACTTCTCAAATACTTATTTGCTAATCAAATAGTCTTCATTTACAATGCAGGAAAATCAGTGAATATGAATACTACAGGACTGTAATGAATATTGCCAGACTACTGATTACATTCTTCTATTCAAGTGTTGCATGCTGAATTGAATGATTTTGTATGCAGAGATTTGTATGAATATGAGCTATTATGTGCTTACTACTAACATATTAAAAAGATGTATGTGCAAAGCATTTTTGTCCAAACTTTGAAAGCTTAACTGAATGGTATGGCTAGGTTAATAATATTCTATCACAATACTAACAAACAAACATGCATGTGTGTGTATATAGTTTCATTATTATTAGGATCAATTTAAATTATTAGAGCCTTAAATGTAGTGCTATTCTGAAAAAGATGTACGATCTAACTAGTAATAAAGTTTACAAACTGTTCATGGTTTTTTTTCTCTAATCATTTTAGGTACTCCTAAAAACTCTAATATATGTGGCTGTTATAGTAAAGGAATACACAGTTCCACAATAATATTGTGACAGTTATAGTAAAAGAATAAGTGAAGGATTGAAACAACTTCGTGTTTCGAATCCCAAACTCTGTTCAACATCCCCTGATACGTTCACTTACCCTCCCTGTTCCTAAAAATAAAATTGCAACATCTGGCTCTCAAGGGTAAAAATATCTTGTTCTCACATAAAGCGCGCTTTCATGTAAGTTTGCGCTATATAAAACTCCACTTAAATGTTTTACTTTCAACACAAATTAAAATGTGTTCTGTGTCTCACCTGCTTCTACAATAGTTGGCTCAAACAAATAAAATAAAGGTTTCTAAAGATGGTGTGCACATCTGCAGAGAGGTTGTAAGTATAAGTTGGGGACAGGTTGTCTTTGCAAATGTTTGATGGCCGCCAAGTTAATTCTTGCACTGTGCACCTGGTGCAGTCCCTTTTCTGTTTCTTTTATCTACTTGCATTGTGTCAGACAGGAAGTGGAAGCACAGTGCCAGTGTGACCGAGATCAAGGGGGATAGAGCTGTTGTGCCGAGCAGGTTGTGGATCCGGTGCCCTGCTCGCTAGAGAGGGGACGGAGAAAGCATTCTTCCATTCAGTTCTGTGTTTTTTTGGGGGGGGTGGAAAGGAGGGAGAGGCAGGAAGTTAGAGAGGCGCTTTTTGTGAAAGGCGGGAGCACGTGACTTAAATGCAGCCATTGATTGTTTTATTTCCCACTGTAATAAGCTGCAATAGGGCCGTCATTCATTCATAGCGCAACCCCTGCCCCCAACCCCCCTACCCCCACGTGACCCCCGTCCGACTCTTGCCCCCCGCGAGCGAAAATCATTGCCATTAGTCTTCAGATATTGCTAACAAAGATACCACTAATCTTAGCGGTCACAATAAATGAGATAGCCTTAGTTTTGCTCTTGAAATAGCACAATAGTGCTGCAAGTAAACTCTACCAGAATAATGCTAAACTGCAAATACTATTCTTCTGGAATACTACTAGTCTTCATGCATACTAAATGAACACTACGATTTAATAGTAAATAAATACCACTGTAAACACTGAAATCACACCAAATGAAGAGCTTCCATTTTGGTGAGGGTAGTGCGCCATTAATATTCACTTTAAATTCTGCTAGTCTTACTTGAGTCTTCACAAAAATTGCCGTTAGTATTCAGATATTGCTCACAAACAATACCCCTAGTCTTCAAACAGTAGTCACAATCAATGAGACTAGCCTTAATTTTGCTCTTGAAAAAGCACAAGAGCTGCAAATAAGCCCTAACAGAATACTACTAAGCTTCAAATACTATTCTTCAAGAATACTACTAGTCTTCTTTTAGCAATCAATTGAAGTGTTCATCATGTATTTGAAGGGTAGTTGAGTAGAACAAGTATTCCTTCATTTGCATATTTCGGCTTGTGGGCATACTACATAGTCTTCATGCATACTAAATAAATACTATATTTTAATAGTTAATGAATACCGCTGTAAACACTGGAATCACACTAAGTGAAGATCTTCCATTTTGGTGAGGGCACCCATTTATCTGTTTATAGGTTAGTAGTAGGGGGAATCATTAAGGTATCTTCTGCTTTCTAAAGAGTGCCTCTGAAAACTCACAGGGATTCAAGGATGAAACTGATATATCCCGCCTGAGGCAAGGGTTCAATTAATGGATTTCTGTAGAAGGTTCATCCAATGGATAGCAACCGTGTCCAAATGCTTCTTTCATCAGCAGGCTGCTGTGACAACTGTCCACTGGCACCAACAGTACCACCTAGCGCAACAAACAATGCAATGCCTTTGGTGCCAGTGCCATCACTGCAGGACGTGGCATGCTACAATTTAAAACATTTATTATATGTATAAAAAAAGCAATTCAGAAACAATTGATATTTTTTTCTATGTTTTTCAAACATACCACCAGCTGCATTGCATCCTTTGGCACCACACTGAGCTACAAGAACATGTCATGATCCTGGTCACCCTCTGGTGCACGAGACCATCTGCTTAGTTATCGAAATAATTGTAATTAAAGCTCCTTGAGCTAGCACTCAATAAATGTCGTGTTTTGCATCAACGATCATTAAAACACCCCATCTTCTGTATTGGAACCGTGGTTCTATAATAAAAGTCAGGTAATTTTAAAGAGCATGATATTTTTCAACACAGAAAAATACATATCATAGGTAATGCAACCGCAGGATCAGACACAATCACCACAATGTAATCCGCATAAACCAGAACTCATTGTTTCCCCCGGCTGACAGTGACAGGTTGAATGTGTAAATTCTTCTCAAGCCTGTCAATAAAAAGGGCAAATAATAATAGTGAGCAGGGGCACACCGGCCTGGTCCCTCTTGAAATTAGAATCCTATCCGACTCGTGGCCCATCATACAAACAGTAGCTTCTGGTACACTATACAGCGCTTTAATGGCCTGTATAAAATATTCTCCCAACCCTTTCTACTTCATGACTTCCCACAAGAAACCCCATGACACCCAATAAGATGCCTTTTCGGCATCTAAAAAGGCAAACCCTATTGGCAGTTTAAGGACTGTTGCCAAGTCCAATAGTGCAATGACCCTCCTGACATGATCATCCATGCCGCAACCGGGAATAAAACCAGGTTGGCGCACCTGAACTAAGGGGACAATAACCCTCTTAGCCTGCTTGACAAAAGTTTGGAAGATATCTTCCCATCACTATTAATAAGAGACATCGGCCTATAAGGATCCTAAAAGCTCTGCTGGCTTATTTCTCTTTTTAAAAACAATTATTTTAGTAATTTCCTATGATGGAGGTGTTGTCCCTAATTGCGCTTTGAAGAGAGTTTGCAGCATGTCCTCGATAAATTCATCAGAAAAAAACAGCATAAAATTCTAATGGGATATTATCAGGGCCTGAGGCCTTCCCTCTTGCTAAGGATTAGGAACTAACTTCTCTAGGGTGATCGGGGCATCCGGTATTGCCTGATCCTTCTGATTTAAAATAGCTGTGTCTATCAGAAAAAAAAGCTTGTATCCTTCCCTTGCATTTCCCAGCTCCTCAGTATAAAGTATTTCATAGAAGTCCTGAAATACCCTCAAGACACCTCATTGTAATTTATGAAGCAACCCTTGTTGATCTCCTATAGCAGAAATGTTGCTTTCGGACATCCTCTGTATACTACTTGTATCAAGTAATCGCCCCGTATTCTTGCCAAATTCATAACAGTCTGCTCTAAATTGATGAAATTTAGCTGCCACTTCTGCCCTCAAATATGGATTGACTTTAGATTTGTATATGGCTATCTTTTGTTGTAACTCCTGAACATCTAATCCCCTAAGTAACCTGCTGGTAATTTCCTCCTCGGCTAAGATCAGCTGGTCATAGAAAATGTGGGTCTCATCTAGTTTCTGCTTTTGTTGATACAGACTATAGCATAGGGTATCCCCCTCAATCCCTGCCTTCAAAGCGTCCCAAACCATACCAATAGAGGTTGTGCTTCTATTAACTTCTAAAAATTGTACAATCCACCTACGCATGTACTCTTGGTATACGGTGTCAGCTAAAGGTTTTCTATCAAATGTCCAGGACCTTCGGTGCCAGCTCAAGACTGTTATTGATATTTCCAAACCAACAGGCTGTGATCTGAAAGGACTTTAGGAAACACCTCAATCATAGTTTGGTGCACTAAAGTGGTGGACACAAAAAATAGTCTTGCCGAAATAATTTATTGTGTGGATAAGAATAAAAGGTAAAGCCAGGATCTAGCATCCTATGCTTGGCCCAAACATTGGTTAGACCATGGTCCTTTAGCAGGTGTTGTAGAGCCGTATATACCCTAGGTTTCCTGCCATTATAAAATTGACTATCAGTTAAATCATCCTGAACATCAAAATGTATATTAAAATCCCCACCCAAAATAAGAGGTGAAGGCCATACAGCCAGTTCTACATTTAAAAATCAAGGATATCAGATTCATCAATTTTAGAACCATACATTTAGCATAGTGTAAACTTTAAATTGCCCACAAGCTTAACGGACATAAGAAACAGCGCAGAGGGGCTAGAATTTGGGCTCTGCTTACTTCTTGGATGAAGGGAATTTTAGAATAGCACACTGGCACTTTACAAAGATGAGCTATCTTAAGTGATGGGCCTCCTGAATAAGTTTAGCCCTCTTGTTTGTGATAGGGGTGGTTTTATCTGATAAATCTGCTGCTGCTTTATTTCTGATCTGAAATCTGATCTTTAGCCAATGTTAAACTAGAGTCCTAAGTGTCACTAGGGTATTTTTTCCAAATTGAGAAAGATATTCAGCAAATTTTGAAGCATGCATTTGACAGCATTTTAATACAAGGTATCACATTTTTTCCATATGTTCAGCTAAACGAGTAATCAGACTTTCAACCACTTGAAATGCAGACATTGAGAAGCATGCTTATGTAATAACCATCTTTAAATAGGGCCTGTTTACATCTCGGTCATCTTTATCTGGGTTTACATGTGGGGCCTCGTTATGGAAGTCATGGAAGATATTTTGGATTAGAAGGCTGAAAAAGAGGCCCTTCAAAAGCAGGAAAATAGTGATCAATCTTGTGAGTCACGTTGGCTCCTGGTGAAGCTTTCTGCACCTCTTTGTGATTCAGTAAAGCTGTAACTAGGGGTGCAGGAGGGGATGCAGTACACAGAGACGTTTTAAGGCATGGGCAAAGTGGGCTCCGGCCCAAGGCACCACCTTTCATTGGGGAGGGGGGGGTCTTTTAGTGATGGAAAAAGGCCTGCCTTTGATTTAAAAACAATGTTCTTCTTACTTTATGTAAGCTGCTTGCCATCCAGCTCACCAGCCCACGCCTCACTTATCCTTGCAAACTTGTACAGAATGGGTGAAAGACAACATTGTGACTTTAACAGTCATGTCATGGTTGGGCTGGGCATGCACATTGAGCATCAGGTCTTCAGGTGAGTGTGCATGTCCAGACCAACCACCTTTGCCCGTTCAATCTGAAGACAGCGTAAACAGTTACTGAAGGGGCAGACTATTACATTGCTAAGTGGTGTCTGGTTTGTCCATCACCATACCAATGCAATCCCACCCTCTCAAGTGGTACATACATTTCGGCCCCAAAATGTGAGGCAGTTCATGCCCAGCAGGCTGGCAGGCACAGGGCTGTCAACTTTCTGCTGTTTTGCGCCATGTGCTTGCTGTGTTCATCTTGCTAAATTTCTATTTATTGATCCTTCAAACTATCTAAAATAAGGACCAAATGGCAGATTACAAATACTGAAAAGGGAGCTTCTTATGAGCAGTTTTTTAAATATTTTCATGGCATGTAGAATATTGCAAATTGTTTCTTTTGTGTTGCAAATGAACAGTCACTCTAAAGCAGTTCACAGTGAATGCGTCTTAGGCAGGTGCCCTTTTAGGATGCAGTGCTTGAATGCTGCCACCCAAGAGTCACAAAATGAGATAGATTTAATTTTTAGTGTTCAATCTAGGTGGGTGAGTGCTGGAGTGGATGTATTTCGCTGAAACTGGTTGCAGTGTGAATGCACCGCTCTAATCCTACTCTGAGGGGCACACAATTTTATGTCCTCTATGTTTGGTGCTCTAGAGTGCTCTGAAGCATTGGTAAGCAGATCTCTTCGGCATTATACAAAAGAATCAATCAATCAATCAATCAAGCATTTGTAAGGCACACTACTTACCCGTGAGGGTCTCAAGGCGCTAAGGGGTGAGGGAATGCTGCTACTGTTCGAAGAGCCAGGTCTTGAGGAGTATTCTGAAGGTCAGTAGGTCTTGGGTCTGCTGTAGGTGGATGGGGAGGGTATTCCATGTCTTGGCAGTGAGGTGGGAGAATGATCTGCCGCCGGTGGTCACTCTTTGGATGCGGGGGACAGTGGTGAGTACGTGGTCGGCGTAGCGGTGCTGGTGGTGTAGAAGCTGAGTCGGCTGTTGAGGTACACTGGTCCGGTGTTGTGGAGTGCTTTGTGTGCGTGGGTGAGGAGCTTGAAGGTTATCCTCTTGTTGATGGGGAGCCAGTGCAGGACTCTCAGGTGGAGTGTGATGTGGCTGTGGTGAGGGATGTCGAGGATCAGGCATGCAGCGGCGTTCTGGATGTGTTGGAGCCGTTTCAGGAGTTTTGCTGAGGCTCCTGCGTAGAGGGCGTTTCCGTAGTCCAGTCTGCTGCTGAAGAGGGCCTGGGTGACCGTCCTTCTCATTTCGGTGGGGATCCACTTGTAGATCCTGCGGAGCATGCGGAGGGTGTTGAAGCAGGAGGAAGAGACGGCGTTGACCTGTTTCGTCATGCAGAGGGTGGAGTCGAGGATGACCCCCAGATTGCGTGTGAGGTCAGTGGGCGTAGGAGCTGTTCCTAATGCAGTCGGCCACCAGGAGTCGTCCCAGGCTGAAGGGGTGGATCCGAGGATGAGGACCTCCGTCTTGTCTGAGTTCAGCTTCAGTCGGCTGTTTCTCATCCAGTCGGTGACGGCCCTCATTCCCTCGTGGAGGTTGGTTTTGGCGGTGTGGGGTTCTTTGGTGAGGGAGAGGATCAGCTGGGTGTCATCGTCGTAAGAGATGATGTTGAGGTCGTGTAGTCGGGCGACCTGGGCGAGCAGTGCCATGTAGATGTTAAACAGCGTTGGGCTGAGGGATGAGCCCTGGGGTACGCCACAGATGATCTCGGTGGCTTCGGAGCAGCAGGGGAGGAGGCGGACGCTCTGTGTTTTGCCGGAGAGGAAGGAGGTGGTCCAGTCCAGGGCCTTCTCTTGGATCCCGGCGTCATGGAGGCGTGTTCGTAGTGTGCGGTGGCAGACCGTGTCAAAGGCAGCTGAAAGGTCCAGGAGGATGAGCGCCGCGGTTTCTCCGTTGTCTAGCAGGGTCCTGATGTCGTCAGTGGCGGCGATGAGGGCAGTTTCGGCTCTGTGGTTGCTGCAGAACCCGGACTGGGACGGGTCCAGGATTCTGTTCTCCTCAAGGAATTTGGTCAGTTGTTTGTTGACAGCCTTCTCGGTGACCTTCGCCGGGAACGGAAGCAGGGAGATGGGTCGGAAGTTCTTGAGGTCCTTGGGGTCCGCCTTGGGTTTCTGGAGTAAGGCATTGATCTCGACGTGCTTCCAGCTCTCCGGGAAGGTTGCTGTCTCGAAGGAGATATTGATGGCTTTCCGGAGATGGGGTGCGATGGTGGTGCTGGCTTTGTTGAAGATGTGGTTTGGGCATGGGTCTGACGGGGATCCGGAGTGGACGGAGTTCATGATCTTGATGGTGTCATCGTCGTTGATGTTGGTCCAGGAGGACAGGCGGTTGGTGCGGGTGGTGGTCGCGGGGGTGGGGGTCTCGGTGGTTGCCGGGGCGGTCGTGGTGTTGAAGCTGTTGTGGATGTCTGCGATCTTGCAGTGGAAGAAGGTGGCCAGCGAGTCGCACAGGTCTTGTGAAGGTGGGATGTCGTTGGTGTTGGCCCTGGGGTTGGAGAGTTCCTTCACGATGTTGAAGAGCTCTTTGCTGTTGTGTGCATTGCTTTCTAGGCGGTCTTTGAAGGAGGCCCTTTTGGCGGATCTGATGAGGTGATGGTGTCTGCGGGTGGCGTTCTTGTGGACTGTGTAGCGTCCTGGTGTTCGTTCACGGAGCCAGTTCTTCTGTAGCCTTTGGCAGGTTTGCTTGGAGGCCTGGAGGTCTTCAGTGAACCAGCTGGCTTTCTTGCTGGTGTGGCTGTTGGAGGGTTTCTTGAGCGGGGCGAGGGTGTTGACGCAGTTGTCGATCCACTGTCTGAGGTTGCAGGCGGCGGGGTCGATCGGGTCTGCGGGTGGGCTCCGGGCGAGGCCGGTGGATAGCTGGTCTTTGGTGACTTTGCTCCAGCAGCGGCGAGGCAACTGTTGGGTGTGGTGGTATGTTATGCATTTCCTGAAGGTGAAGTGGATGCATCGGTGGTCGGTCCAGTGGAGTTCGGTGGTGTGGTTGAAGGAGATGTGGGGGCTTGCGGAGAAGATGGGGTCGAGCATGTGGGCGGCGGAGTGGGTGGGTGTAGTGACGAGTTGTCTGAGTCCGAGGTTGGCGAGGTTGTCGATCAGGGTGGAAGAGTTGAAGTCGTTGTTGTTCTCAAGGTGGAAGTTCAGGTCCCCGTAAAGAGTTAACAGGCACTTTATTCTTCATATTTTCAAGCCACATTTAAGTATATACTTAGAAGCAGCATTATACACCCAGCAGCGTGATGAAGGTTTATTTCTTGAGTGATTGTTATAGCTAGTCTACACCCGCACTGATTCTTGCTTTTGAGTCGTTGTTGGGAAATAAAATGTATGTCTCATATATTCTCTTCCTATGCCTCTACATGCAACATATCTAATTTCTTCCAAATCTCCTTTAAGCTTTATACCAGTCCATTTGGAGCCTGAGGAGATATATAGGAACATTTCTCCAGTCTGGACCTTTGAAAGACTGGAGGGCTTAGTTAAAGTCAGTTACATATTAGGCGTTGCTAACATTCTACTACTCACTACTCAACATTCCTGTCAGCCTTTGCAGGTTTGTGAGCAAATCTACTATTAAGGTAGCACACCTCTGTATTTGATGTTTCCTGCTGTTCACTGGCACCTGCACTAAACTTGTCCATCCTAGTACACATGTGAAAAACACAGCTATGTGAGTAACTAACACTCTTGTGTATTAGATCGCTTCCCCATAAACATAGAATAGGATAAACACTGCTGTACATCAGGTACTTGGTGTGCTAGAAGCTGATATGAAGGCATATGAAATTAATTGTTTCACTAAAACGAAATAAAGTTTGCCAGAATTTCATTTATAGAGTTGAAAACTCTCTTGAGAATGCACAAAATAGATGCATGAATAAGCTGCTTGAGTTTCTCCAATGAGCTTAACATGGTTATTATCAGCAGTAGATTGCCTAATTAATTAAACAGGTTCTTCCTAAACTGGATATGGATAAAGTCCAATAAATGTCAAAGGTTGACACAGATATTCATAAATTGTGTCACACACTCAAAAAATCAGTAGTAGATGCTTGTAAGTTGATTTCATTATACAAGAAGAGTGCTGATAGGTTCAAAAGCAGTTCAGATACAGAACCCCTCATAGGACTAAGGACATTATGTTAAAAAACTGCATAGGAGGGTTTTTTCACTGTGTTCCTAATGTAACACTAGCTAGAATAGAACAAACGGCTCTCACACTAAGAGACGCCAAATGACCTGGGTCGCAGTGAACTAAGCTTCACACTCCATTAATTCACCATGGTCACAGGTTCAAATCCTACGGGTCCATATAGCCTTGGCCCCTATGGAGATTTTATAAAATGAACGCTATTGAGTTAGATAGAGAACAATATATGTTATGCAGCACCAAGTTGTGAACATGCCCTTTGCACATATACAGCATATTATACAGTTAAAGCTATAGCACAATATACCTGACATGATTCTGCACCAATGGTCATTGTGTTTAAGCTCCTGCTGCTAGGGACACCTGTTCTGTGCCCTGCTGGAGGCTTTACCAAGTTTACCTTGCTGTGACATCTGGTAGTAGGGGAAACAGAGATGTTGTATACCCAAACTTAAATCTTTCAAAAATGTGTGACGTTCAGAGTTTTCACAAATGCATTTGCACCGTCAAGATCAGAGCAAGCCTGTCTTTCCTGTGTGCTGATGTTACATGTTTGCAACTGAGCTAATGAAATTGTCCCAGTACTTAACTATGAACAATGCCATATTTCTTGCTGCATTGTTAAGTAAACAAGTGTATACATTTCGGGCCTCATTTACAAGAGGTCTGAGCCACCGGAACATCATCTTTTTAATGATGCTCTGCTGGCGCTGGCCTCTCAGTCATATCTACGAGACCATGGAAAGCCACCCTCAATATCTTTTCATGGCCTCGTAGATATGGTGTAAGGCAACGCAGAGCAAGTCACGGCATTGCCTCACACTGCCTTAGGGAGGTGTGCCATGGGCATTGCGGTGGATGTTTCCACTCAACGCTCATGATATGGTAAATACTTTGAGCCCGATTCACAAAAGTAATCTGAGAGCAGTAGAGTTGGGAATCCTAACTTTACTACTCCTAAACTGGGACAAAACCCTAACTTTACAACTTTTGATATTCACAAAAGGCATTTAGGAGTAGTAAAGTTAGGAATCCTAACTTTACTACTTTACTACTTCATAAATGCCTTTTGTGAATACCGAAAGTCATAAAGATAGGATTTTGTCTCAGTTTAGGAGTAGTAAAGTTAGGATTCCCAACTTTACTGCTCCTAAATGGCTTTTGTGAACACTGAAAGTCATAAAGTTAGGATTAAAGGGCATTTAGACGTTGAAAAGTTAGGAATCCTAACTTTATTACTCCTAAATGCCTTTCCTAACTGGTAAAATCAGGAATCTTAACATTACTACTCCTAAACGCCTTTCGTGAATACCCAAAGTCATAAAGTTAGGATTTTGTCTCAGTTTAGGAGTAGTAAAGTTAGGAATCCTAACTTTACTACTCATAAATGCCTTTTGAGAATACCGAAAGTCATAAAGTTAGGATTAAAGGGCATTTAGAAGTTGTAAATCCTAATTTTACTACTCCTAAATGCCTTTCCTAACTAGTAAAGTAAGGAATCCTAACTTTACTACTCCTAAATGCCCTTCGTGAATACCCAAAGTCATAAAGTTAGGATTTTGTCTCAGTTTAGGAGTAGTAAAGTTAGGAGTCCTAACTTTACTACTCATAAATGCCTTTTGCGAATACCGAAAGTCGTAAAGTTAGGATTTTTTCTCAGATTACTTTTGTGAATCGGGCCCTGAATGCTTTTCCCCTGTTAAATTTCGGCAGGGTTAACCTGATGAAATTTAACAAAGGTTAAAGTATTTAACACATCAGAGAACTATCAGATGCGTTAAATAATACTCAACTCATATTTCTGACTTGTGCACAAACAGGGGTTTAAGCAGGGGTCAGAAATTAACAACCCACTAATATTCAAGCCCTTAGTCAGCTGTGGATTTAGCACCATGGGATTGAGCTCCCAAGATTCATTAGATGAGAAATTAGGTCTTGGGTCAAAGTGACCCTTTTTGCTACAAAGGCAAACCTTTACCTATTGTATAAAGGGTCTGCTACCCATTCCCATGGTAAGGCAAGGTGTTATTGCCCCATCCCTACAAGTGGTGACAGCTTGACTCTCAAGTTGTTAGTCCAATGTGCTTTTTATAGTCCAACTTCAACTTCAAAAAGCTTTATTCGACAGTAAGTCTTAAAAGCACATTGGTACATTAAATACAAGCAAAATAAATATCACAGGACAATCCACACACATTAAAAAACCATTAAATCCAATTGATTACTGTCGAAAATATGGTTAAAATCTTATTAATAGCTAAAAATTCACAAAACATAAAGGGAAGGCTTAGCTCATGAAGGTCACTAGCTAGCAACAGGTTGGATGGAAGTTCGAGTACGTATTATCCAAGTCCAACTTAAAGATTTAGCCACAGCCACCGCTATGCAAGGTGAACAATCAGAGCCTATTATCCTTAGTGCTTCTTTGTGTCTTCGAATAGCTAACCTGAGACAGATGGGTCTAAGCCATTTGCGACGCGGAGCAACATAGAGAGGGCATACAAAAAACACATGTGCTACAGATTCAGGCATGTCTAGACAATTATGACATCTGTCATCCATGGTGGAGGACCATTTACTTGTAAATAACTTGACCGAAAGAGTACCTACTCTAAATTCCGGTCTTGAGGCCTCTCAATAATGTCCCAATATGATTCACATTTTGGGCGTAATTTGTGATCTAAAAACCGACCAGTTAGATTCGTGGACATATTAACTCTATGGGATTCTAGCTGGACCATTTCCCAATATTTTTCTTTTATAAGTTTTTTTGTTGGGAAGATTGAAAGGTCCGGTTTGTCCCATAAGATACTCAGGTCTAGCTTTAATAAAAGAGACCTAATTTCCTTTAGCCACTGGATTTTATGAAATTGGTCAGCCTGAATCACATCCTTCAGACCCTGAGCATAATGCATTAGTTCAGGGGTTGTCCAAATACGCCTCCAATACAACAATGGACGCAACCTGGCTAGATCAGCGATGTTTTTGCTACCTAGATCCAACAAAAGCGGGACAGTTGGGGTACTTTGGGGCACACCTACCAATTTGCGTAGAAAAATATTCTCCGCTTTAGCTAGACGGTTCAAGTTGGTAAAGCCCCAGAGTTCAGATACGTAGAGAGCTGTGTTAACAACTTTCATATTATACACCTCAAGGGTAGGAGTGATTGGCCTTGTTAAAGAGGACCTATGTTTAAAGGATAGAGCACCTGCAAGCTGGTGGAATTTTAGTAAAGCCATATCCATGTGACGGTTCCATCCCATATTAGTTTGTAACAAGATTCCAAGATAGACAAGGGAATCAACCTGTTGAAGGGGTGTGCCATCGAGAAAGATTTTACCCTTAAAGGAATTGGCCTGGGTCAAAGGCATGAACTTTGTCTTTGAGGTGTTGATCTCAAGTCCACGCTGCTGACAGAACTCTCCGAATGCATTAATGGCCTTCTGCAGGCCACTCGGGGTTCGTGAAATAATTAGGGTGTCGTCCGCGAACATGAGAACAGGCACGCGAGCTCCAGCCAATATAGGGGCATCAGTGGGGGAACTACTAAGATGTTCAACTATTCCGTTTATATATAGGGAAAACAGGGTGGGAGCCAGGACACACCCCTGGCGAACACCACGCTCGCCAGGGAATGTGTCCGTGACCTCACCCTGGGCCCCCCTCTGATTCTTGCGTAGTTGTTCTCATGCAGGCGAACAAGAAAGGTCAAAAGATCAGGCGGCATCCCCTGTTCGGCAAGAACGGACCAGAGTTTGCTGCAGGGGACTAAATCAAAGGTCGATATTAAATCTACAAACACTGCACAGAGTGTCCGCCTAGATAACAGCACATTTCTCCAATATAATAAAATAAAGAAAAGAACTTGGTCGATCGAATTAGTGCATGGGCGAAAACCAGCCTGGTAAGGGGATAAGATGTTTTGATCCTCAATCCATGCTTGTACTTTGCTCTGGACTAGACGACCAACCAGTTTTTGGGCTGAGTCTATGAGGCTAATAGGCCTGTAGTTATTTGGTAGTGATTTGTCCCCCTTTTTAAAAACAGGGATGATCTCAGCTCCCTTCCATGAGAATGGAATAGGAGCTCCTCTGGCCACTGAGTTTGCTAGCAAAGCAAAATACTGGCACCAAGAGGGCCTGTCACTCAGGAAGATGTCAGCTGGAATACCATCCATACCTGGGGCTCTACCTCTGGTAACACAGTCTAATGCTACGCTTACATCTTCAGCTGTGAACAGATTATTTTGAAAAAGGATAGTGGGTGGAAGGCTACTAACCGATAACAAATAACAACAAAGAAACCTAGGGTCAAAAACCACGAGTACTATCCCAATTAGTATTGAAATAAGTGTAATGCAGGAAAGCAAGTGAACATCATCATTTATAATTGAAATCCCATCAGCCACCCGGAGTAGCAATCATCATCATTTGAGATTCATTCAGTTTTCTCAAGCCCTTTTAAGAGAGAACCGCATCTGAAGTAAGCAGTCCTTCTCTCAAGAGCATCGATGGAGTTGTTACTCAAGCATTTAAAACTTATCGTGAAACCCCATAATGGAGCTCTCCTATGTTTAAGTGGTGGTCTTGATGAAAGCAGTGCAAATAAACCATGTGGTGAGTGCAAATTCTAAGATCATCTAACTAACCAGGTTCAAAGTTGTATTAACTGGCTAGGTGATGAGATTAAAAAGCAGGTGTAGAAGCAGTTTGACAGAATAACTGCTAAAGTCCAAGTAACAGGTTTTGAACCTGGTTAGTTAGATGATCTTAGAATTTGCACTCACCACATGGTTTATTTGCACTGCTTTCATCAAGACCACCACTTAAACATAGGAGAGCTCCATCATGGGGTTTCACGATAAGTTTTGAAGATGCGGTTCTCTCTTAAAAGGGCTTGAGAAAACTGAATGAATCCCAAATGATGATGATTGCTACTCCAGGTGGCTGATGGGATTTCAATTATAAATGATGATGTTCACTTGCTTTCCTGCATTACACTTATTTCAATACTAATTGAGATAGTACTCGTGGTTTTTGACCCTCGGTTTCTTTGTTGTTATTTATTGTTAGGTATAAGGGATTGGGAACCTTAGGGCCGGTAAATATTTTTCCCTTGGACCCCCCTCTTTCTGAGACTATCAGATTGTTTTTTTGAATACTAACCGATAACACCTGGTTACAGGCGTATTGGGGTTTAAAAAATTCTAACCATTGTAGCTGGGGTACATTATTTTGTGGGGGATCCCCTTGCCCATCCCTATCCCATTTTATAATATTCCAGAATTGTTTGGAGTCCTTGGAAGCACAGGCCGATTTCAAATCCTGCCATCTGTCCTCATCCCACTGCCTTTTTGCCGCCTTTTGAACCGATCTATAGAAACCCCTTGCCTCACGTACTCTCATGGGGTTCTTTGCCTTTATTTCTTTCCTCAATATTGACCTAGCAACTTTACAAGATTTATTGTACCACTTAGCTGTGGCCATTTTTAGGTTTCTATTTCCCCCAAGATGAGCCTTCTGGAAGAATGTCTTGAGTCTACAGAAAAGGTTATCATGGGCCTCTAGCATAATACAAGGGAAATCCTGTCTATCAATTTGAGTATTTAATTTTACCAGTTCCTTTGTAACTTCATTTTTAAGTGCAGCCAGCTGGGCAGGATTCTCTGCTACTTTGTCCCATTTAACATGACGCATATTGTTAGTAACTACAATATCCAAGGTAGTAGTTACTCCACCTATGGGCTCTACTTTATCCCCAGTTTGGACGCTAAATAGTGAACAAAGGGGGTTGTGGTCGCTTTCTGTCCGAGAGTTGATGACCATATCAACTAACCTATGCCAAAATCTAATGTCCACCAGTAGGTAGTCAATCCGGCTACTATTCCTCCTGTTATCAAAGGTGCACGCACCCTGTTGATCTGAGGGGGTTCTCCCATTTGCTGCTCTTAATCCTCTTTCAAGACACATAGATTTTAACTGGATTGCTGCAGCTGACCATCTTTTAATAGCAGGGAGACCAATCTTAGGAATACCCCATCTATTATCCTGTTCGGCAGAGATGTCCTGATCTTCTTGGCCGAGTGGTTCATAAGTGGTGTTAAAATCACCCCCCACTATTGAAACAAACTGTACTGGGAGACCCTCTAATTGGGTGTCAAGAGCTGTGACAACCTCTGAGATGTGCCCTCCTCGTTGGCCTCTGGCATAGACATTGAAAATGGCCAGTTTGTTACCATCAGGCCATTCAAGTCTGACTGCCAGAATATCATTTGACAAAACTCTAACCTGCTGTACCTTGCAACGCAGGGTCTGGCGAATCCATATCACCAGGCCTCCAGCAGGCCGACCTTTTAGGCTTTTGACAGCAGGGATAAAAAAAGTTGAGATATCCTACTCGAAAAACCGCATCTACCGACCAAGATTCCTGAAAGAGGTTAATATCATGCTGGTCGATGAATTTGCACCATTCCAAGGATGGAACCTTGTTGCCATTTCCCGCAAGGTTCCATGAAATAAGGGATAAACCATCCTTTCTAGATTGGGGGATGATCGATTTTGTGAGATTTTTGGAGCCTCCCAAGATCACATCTCGGCCCTCTATACAGTGCTCTACCTCAAGTTTAACTAAAGGATGAGGTTTTGACATTGTACCGTAAGTTTCAACGAAACTTTCAACACCCCTTGGATTCAGGTTCCCCACTACTGTAGGTTGGTTATTATGGGAAGGCTCTGTGATCCTCATTAATTCCACCGGAATACATGTAGGTAAGATTGGTCCTAGATGGTCACCCTTATTAACCTGTACAAGATGGCTGCTCAGTTGAGTCTCCCTATATGGACTACTGAATACAATATGACCTGAGCTCAGCAGTCAATCACAATCCTCCATGTCTAGAACTAGACCCTTTACACCACAGTCGGTCATAGAAGAATTCTAAAGTTAGTGGGATTATAGCCGGGCTCCTAAGTTGTGGAGGGAATAAATTCGCTAATACAGTCAGCAATACTTGGGGATTTGAAAAATTTACAACTATACAGTCGCCCCCAAATCTCTTCTTACTCGCTCCCAGCTAAGGTACCCTTCTGGCCATTATGATATCCTTGGCTAATTGTTGTTTGCCCCTATCGGAGATCCTCATATTGTTTGATAACCAGTAAAGGGCTTTGTCAATTAGATTACCTGCAAGTTCTTCTTTACCAGGACTTAAACAAGGTACATTTGCTAGGACAAGTACTAGGGGCGAGGCCTCAGGTATAAGCTGGAATGCTTCTCTATCTATAGAGGTCAAATGGTGGTCGCACCAAGCATCAGGACTGATAGAGTTTGGGAAAGTAGCCCCCTTACCCTGTTTTACTGGGACCCTGGTATTCATGGCACCATTGGAGACTAAAATTTGCTCCTTCAGGCTAGGGTCTACATTCCCGGTTAAGGTGTCAGCCTGACTCAGGGATTGAGGTGGAAGTGTAACTGGGGTTCTTGGGATAGCTGGCTGGGACACAGACTCCAAGAGGAGTAAGTCGGAACAATCTGAGGGAGGGTTAGATGGACAGTTGACCCCACACCTCCTTTCTATACCAGACATTTTTTCCTCTAAGGAGGATATCCTAGCTAGAATAGGGACCAAGATAAGATCTAGTTTTCCTTTGAATACAGCCCAGAGAGATTCCATTTGATCCTCTAAAAGAGGTTAAAGGGTATTAGGTTTGGCTGTTTTAGGTCTAGGCTTGTGTGTTCCTAACCCCTTCGGAGGATCAACCTTGCTTAGTGACACCACCCCGCCAGCCCTAGTGCATCGTCTTTTCTTTTGTGCGGGAGGGGGGATAATACTAGGTGCGATATCATCAATATAACCTGTTAAGGAGGTTCTGAGGGACTGATCATGATTACTCTTATCATTTTCTATCAAATCCCTGGGAAAATCAGATACTGTGTGCTCCGTCTGGGACACTATCCCTTCTGGTTCTTCATGGACCATCGCAATGGTGGTAAGTCCTGAATCCAATGAGAGTCTTCTTTCAGTTCTTTCTATTTCATCGTTAAGCATACTAGATACTTTCACTAGGTACGAGTCCAGAGTAGCTACGCCCCCTCCATTGTCTTTAGCACCATTTATTTTCCTTTTCACCATTCTCCTTTAACAGGTATCTATTACGAACGGTACCTTTTGAATGTCGACCTTAGGGGGGTGGCCCAGCCCAGCCACCTTCAGCCCCTGACAGCCACAGACGGCCCCGCCCTTGTCCCGGGCTTCTCCCGGCGACACCCGCGCACGTCCCTCGACGCGGAGGAAGTCTCTCCTTTTTCAGCGCCTCCGGGCGCGATGCAGCAGGGAAGTGACGTGGTGCCGCTAAGCACCCTGGGAGCTGTAGTCTCCCCCAACTGCGGCCGGTGGGCTCTAGTCGGCGGCAGGGAAGACAAACAGCGCCAGAGCCCCAAGACCAGCAGCACAGCTCAAGCAGGTACGAGCACCACAAAACACACTCTCCAAATGAGCAACAGCCCCCGCTCCACCGAGGAAGTCTCTCCTTTTTCAGCACCTCCGGGCACGATGCAGCAGGGAAGTGACGTGGCGCCGCTAAGCACCCTGGGAGCTGTAGTTTCCCCCAACTGCGGCCGGTGGGCTCTAGTCGGCGGTAGGGAAGACAAACAGCGTCAGAGCCCCAAGACCAGCAGCACAGCCCAAGCAGGTAAGAGCGCCACAAAACACACTCTCCAAATGAGCAACAGCCCCCGCTCCACCGAGGAAGTCTCTCCTTTTTCAGCGCCTCCGGACGCGATGCAGCAGGGAAGTGACGTGGTGCCGCTAAGCACCCTGGAAGCTGTAGTCTCCCCCAACTGCGGCCAGTGGGCTCTAGTCGGCGGCAGGGAAGACAAACTGCGTCAGAGCCCCAAGACCAGCAGCACAGCCCAAGCAGGTACGAGCGCCACAAAACACACTCTCCAAATGAGCAACAGCCTTCATTATACATCCAATAATAATATTTAGGAATACAAACTAATTTACAGTTATTAATACTGCAGTTTGTTTTGTTTTGTGTGGATTGCTGCCTTAAAGCAGGAATTATAGTGAACCTGACCTCACCCTATTTCAGATGAGATTACACCATCGATTGTACACAAGTGTTTGGATCTCCTAATCATTTTGCAGCAACCTATCAACATATGACCTAACCTCTGAAATTTGTTAAGCGAAAAACAGCTGATGATATTACAGCTAACATTGGAAGAGTAGCTTTCTATAGTTTCTGAGAATGCAGATCTTAGTAGTTCTTCATCTGTAGTGGCTACGATTTCAGCCATGCTAGGTATCTGAGAGAACTGCCATTTAGTGCCAAAGAATGCTACAATGTGGAGAGTCTGAGAGTGCTACCACCTTTAGTGCTTATTAGCCCCTGGCTTTGTTGTGCCCGTGGAAGTCGTTCACATTCTTATGCCTATTGTGCCGTAACCTGTAGTGTCTTTGGGTGAAGTTATCTCTAGATCCAGGAACTCTATTTTCCAGGACCCAATCATCTTTAGTATGTGAGGTACATACTTCAATCTGCCCGTGTGACAGGCTGTGTATTAAACAAATATAATCAGTGCAGCATTTTATTGAGTTTGGGAAACATGGCGGCAGGATGACGCCGGTCGCGGAGCTCCCGGACCAAGGAGATGAAGCAGATGGAAAAGCAGCCTAAAATAATGGTCTAAGTGGCGAATAATAAGTGTGAATTGGATAATCAAAACTTAAAAGAAGGAGAGACTCACCCATAATCAGGACTCCATGGGATTCAATGTAAAACAGCAGAGGGGGATCTGGTGGCGAGTGGCGAGTGGCGGTACTCTGGCAGAGGACTCGCGCGGCAACGGTGCTGGGTCGCTTCCGGGTTGGCCAGGGTAGAGACAGCACAGGACGGTGGCCCTTGGAGGGAGGACGCAACAGTTGGATGGAGAAGCAGGCCAAGAGATGGAATGAGCAAGACGGGGACCCTTGTGTGTGCCCTTGTGTGGTGGAGGAGAGTCTGAGGGTAAACAGATCACATGCACTGGGATTTTCCACAGGTATCATTGAGGCCAATGGAAAGGGATCTCCCGCTTAAGGTATCTTTTTCCTTTAAAGAGCATGTGAAGGTGGGGGGGAGAGTGACATTGAGCGTGGCTGTGCAGGCACGAGTGCATCCAGTGGACCGAATATACCGGGTATGGGGGAAATACCCCAGTTAGTATACCAGCTGCAAAGGGGATGCAAGTTAGGAGCCGATATCAACTAAGGTCAGTCCCTGAGGAGAAAGGTAAAGGATGGAGAACTAGGGAGTAGGCTGCCTGGGAGGCCTTTGTGGTCTCCCCTAAGAAAAAGGTGGTGAAGTCTGGAGGGAAACCCAAGCGTTGTGGCCCCAAGGAGGTGTGATTACTTGCAAAGCCCTCATCGCCCTACAGTTCATTTTTTAGGATAATGGAACAAGTTACAGTATCGCAGTTGGTGGGGAGTAGGAAAACCCTGCTGATCCAGTCAACACCACTTCCTCTGGAAAACCGTTTTTCCCTGTTGGCTGGGTACTTGCAAGTTGGATGAGGGGAGAGCACAAGTCGGAGCCTGGATCTAAATCCTAGTCCAAGTACAAGCATGAGGCCACCCGGTATAACAGCGATTTATCTGTCGTAGAAGATCCAAGTCAAAGAGACAACAGCTTTCAGGCTGTAGGAGGAACCACAAATCAGATGGAAAAGATGATTCTGAACCTGAGGCAGGATATCCTTAAGAAACTTGAGATATCAGAGAGCAACCAGATACGTATCCAAGAAAAATGTGGGGTCCTGGAGGAAAAATAAGACGACATTATGCAACGCAATGGAATTTTGGAAAGAGAGGTGAAGGCTCTGTCTGTGGTGGTGTCTGAGAACTCCAGAGACATAGTGACTTTGAAATCACAGAACAAATCCCTGCGGGATGATTTGGAGAGGCTTGAAACACAGTCCAGAGAGGTGTGGCTCACTGGTTAGAGGCGGCAGACCCGTAAGCAGAGAATTGGCCAGGGGCCAGGGTTCAATTCCCGACACGGCAGGGTCGTGGACCAGGGTCAAAACGGACTCGATAATTCTCGCCTCGGTACCTACTCTAACCTGGAACACACTCGGCAACTCTGGGCATTAAGCTTGCCTCATCTCTACAACGGCCCCCCACAGACGCCGGGGATGCCTGGTTTCACCTTGGAGATACCCAGAAAGGGACCATCTCACAGGGATAGCCAGGACGGGTTCCCCAGCGGTCTATAGCGCCGGGACACTTCCGAGTAGCTGTGCGCTGAATAAATTAAAAATAACATAACCTGTCCTCAATATTCCAGAAGGTTGTGAGAATGGGGATATTAAGAGTTTCATTTGCAACTTATTGAGAGAAGGAATACTGCATGATATGCTGGATCTCAATCTTGAGAAAGAGATTCAGAGATTTCATAGGGACCCATTTAAGTTAAGTTAAATCCAGCTAGGAAGAAGCCCAGAAAAAAATGTGATTGATTTCCTTACGTATGCCGTGAAGGAGATGGTGGTGGGGCATGCTTTAAAGGAAGGTTCATTGAAGTATGGTGACTTTAATTACCAAGTAAGATCAGATTTAGGCAAAAGAACTGCAGAGAGGCAATTGGAGCTGGGTACTAGGATGAATGAATTAGGGAGTAAAGGTGCCCAGGTCCAGATGAAGTTCTCAGCGATGCTGGAAATTATGTGGCGAAATAAGATTTATAATATCAGTAGTCCAGGAGAAGTTGATACCATTCTAGCGCAGATAGAGGGATGAGCTTTTAGTTCTCATAGCATTTGTAAGGGGTCATATATTGGATGGAATAGTGTAGGTGCTAAACACAAATCCACTATGAACTGTTAGGCTGTTTTTCTTTTCTTTTCCTTAAATACACGTATTTATCTCTCTTTGGGAAGGAGGGTCACAAAGGGTGGATTATATCACCCAAGGAGAAAAGAGGGTGTTCCTGGGGGGGGGGGGGCACTGGGTGTGGGGTGCATAGGGAAAAAAGAAACAAACTAATTCTCTTTTTGCTACCCTCTAATTTGGCTGAGGGCATATATGGGCTCCATCTGTATGTGGATATTAACCAAGGGTCTATGCCAAAGGAGATGAAGGAGTCAAATAGAGACAGAGTGTGAGGTTTTGAGTATGGATAGGTCAAATTAATTAATTTTCTAACATGGAATGTTAATGGTTTGAGAACCAGGAAGAAGGTGGCCTGGGTGACAGAATACCTTAAGAATAGTGAGGCGCAAATTATACTGCTACAAGAGACCCATCTGGAAAGGAGTGAGTGTGGGCTATGCTTTAATAAGTTACGGTGGGTCCAGGAGGTAGTGTGTTCAGAGTCAGAGAGGGAGTACCAGAGGAGTGGCCGTTATTATTAGAAGCAACTCAGGAATAAGGCTAGTTAAATCCGAATCAGATCTCTCTGGTAAATGGTTAGTGGCCACCCTATCGATTCAAGGTAGGCCAGTAGTGTGTGCAGTATATTATGGTCCAAATAATGATAATCCTGAAGCCTTAATGAAGCTAGAATCCTGTTTTTTGGAGACAATGGCCCTGATTGTACTTAGAGGAGACTTTAATGTAGTCCTGAATAAGGAATTAGATCGAACATTGAGAGTTAAGTATATTACCCCAACTAAAACATTTGCTAGACTGAAGAGTATGATGACGGGATTCAATTTGATTGACACTTGGCGCAGCAAGATAGGGGAAGTGAGGGACTTTACCTTCTATAGTAAGAAGTATCGACATCACTCTCGTATTGACTACTTTCTGGTAGATCAATAGCTGTACGCAGAAGTGGAGGCGGCAACTCATGTTCCTGCGGTTTTTTCAACCCTTTCTCTGTGGCCTTATCCCTGAGGTTCTATCAAAAAGTGGGGCAGAAAAGGTGGACGTTGGATAGGACTATCCTATTAGACCAGGAAGTAGTACTAAACTTAGTGGAAAGAACTGTCGACTTGTTTCTGTCTAATAAGGGCTCTGCAAAAGGGCTAATAGGTTCAGATGCTTTTAAAACATATTTAAGGGGAACTTTATGGTCTATAATGGTAGGTAAAAGGCACGCGGTGAAGCAGGAAGATGAGAATCGAATCAGGGAGATCAAGGCGAGAGAAGGTGATCTCCAGAAGGTCTCAATGGAAGGTTCAGGTAGAGCATTTGTGCTTAGTAAAGAACTGGAGGGGCTGCAGGCAGAATTACAGGCACAGTTAGATAAGAAGATACAAGACAAATGGAAAGTGAGTAAGCTCCAACATTTTGCGTACGGAGAAAGGTGTAGCTCACTGCTGGCCTGTACGGCCAAAACAGATAGGACCAGAAAGACAATACAGAACTTAATTAGTAGAGGGTCAGGGGAGTTGTTGTACTCTAATGTTGATATAAGTGGAGAAGCCCGAAACTATATGAGTGACCTCTATAGCGAGGATATACAACCTAGACGAGAATGCATAGAGGCATGGTTAAAGATGACAGAGCTCCCACAATTAACAAATGAGCAGAAGAGGGTTCTAGAGGGTGAGATTACGGAAGAAGAGATCAGGGCACAGTGTAGGAAAATGGCAGGCAGAAAGGCAGCTGAACCAGATGGTCTCCCAGTTGAGATCTATACTCATATAATAGACAAAATGGCCCCGGTCTTAAAAGACCTATTTAACACAATATATATAGATGGGGATACTGCTCCCAGTTCTTGGTCGGAGGCTATGGTAACCTTAATATTGAAACCGAATAACGACAAGCAGAGAGTGGATTCATACAGACCAATATCTCTCTTAAACTACAGATTATAAGATCTTCTCAGGGATTGTAGCGTCAAGAGTAGCAAAGGTTATTAAGGGAGTTATCCACTCTGACCAAAAAGGCTTTATCCCAGGGAGGCAGCTAAACGAACTCACGTGTTTGATGATGAGGTTTATAGATATGGCTGAGGCCCAGAATCTACCTTTGACCATAGTAGCTGTGGATGCAGCCTTAGACCAAGTGCACTGGGAGTATCTTTGGGAGACCTAAAGTAGTTTTGGCTTTCTGCAGAATATTGTGAAGGCTGTGCAAAATCTTTATTATCTCCCAGGGCTAAGGTGTTGATGAACGGAGAACTGTCGGACTGGTTAAACATCTCAAGGGGCACAAGACAAGGTTGTCCCCTGTCTCCGCTTCTCTTCAATTTGTACATAGAGCCTTTTGCTAATTTGATCAGAACAGATCCCACTATCCTTCCTTTTAAGTCCTCTGGGTTTAGGGCAAAATTGGCTTTATATGCAGATAACTTGATTCTCTATATCACCAACCTGCAAGGTGCAATCCCTAACCTGATGGCGAAGGCAGAGAGCTTTGGTTTAATTTCAGGATATAAGGTGAATGTGGAAAAAACCAAACTAATGGATTGAAATCAGGGTATGAAGAGTCGGGGGTTAAAACTCAAATGTGCTATCTAGGAGTACTGATCACATAGAGGCTTGAGGATGTTCCTAAAACAAACTGGAAGAAAGTTAGCCAGGAGATAGCGAGCTTGCTGTTAAAGAGGGCTAACCTACCTTTAAACATCTATGGTCGAGTAAATCTTATAAAGGTGATTGTTCTTTCTAAAATTACTTTTCTTTTTAATTCTATTACCTTAACCTTTCGGAAGGAGGATATAGCCAAGCTCCAGGGGAAAATAGGAAGCTTAATTTGGGCTTCAAAAGGTCCCATGATAGCTTGGAAAAAGTTGAGAAGGAGGTTAGAGGCAGGAGGTTTGGTTTTACCTGATTTGCTTGTATATTGCTACGCTTTCCACTTTAAGAATGTTCGTATGCTTGCTAATAAGACAGATAGGTTATCTATGGGTCTACTTTTTGAGGCAATGTCAGCCGTTGTTTGTCAAGGCCAGCATCACTTCCTTTTTAAAGATGGAGACCCGAAATTTTTTAAAAAGGTGAGGTTGAAGATTCTGAGGTCCGCCTTAAGAATTTGGTTGTACCTGCGGAAAAGGCTGGGAGTCCCATATTATTCAACACAGGCTCCGATCTGGGATTCCCCGGGTACCCCGGAATGTCTAAGAGATCAACTTAGTCAGCCTTTATAATCTGGGGGGCTATGTTATTGGGCAGATCTTAAAATGGGTTCAAGCCATGTGAGCTAGGAAGTGTTAAGCAACTGCACCAAGGGACAATTGATGATATTTAAATATTATCAATTACGTTCCTGGTGGGCAACACAAGACTGGATAGGGGAGGAAGAGGATTCAAAGTTCGATCAGGTGATGAGAGCTGACCAGTGGGAAAAAGAAGTCTCATTTTGGTATTGGCCCTTTCTGGAGGCGGATGCGAAGATCGATATCGAAATCTCAAACCTATGGGCAAAAGAGGTTGGGGATGGAGATTTGAAGCAAATGTGGTTTGAATCTTTTTGCATTTTACGAACAGTCGTAAAACCGGCTTCGCTTAAATGTAATCATCTGTTTACCACCCTTAGAGTCTATTGGTCTCCAGTGAAGCTATCAAAGGTCACAGGCAATATCTACAACTGCCCAAGGTGTATGCTCTTATCAGCAGATGACCTGCATTTGTTTATGCAGTGCCCGAAGATAGCTTCCTACTGGACCTCCATATGTGATTTTCTCAGGGAAGTAACTGGTAAACAGATTAAGGTAAGCCCTAGTCTTGTATTTTTTGGGCTCAATCAAGAAGAAGATGTGCGGATAAGCACAGTCATTTCCAAGTTTATCTTTTATGTGGTTTTGCTGGCAAAACGGGAGACATGTAGTCTTTGGAAATCTGAAAGCCCCCATCCTTTGCTGAGTGCCTCAAAAGTATCATCTATACGAGCCAGTCCGATATGGCCTGTGACCCAAGGAGTCAGGATAATTTCTGGACAATGCTGGTAGATTAGAGAGAGAAGGTGAGTGGGTCCGATAATTAAGCAAACATGCTTTCGGTCCTGGCCTCTCCTGTGTCTTGGTCCCCTTCCGTGAAGGAGATGGAAGTGGAAACAGCAGAACCTCCAGGGCTCTATAAGCCCAGCATTACAGTGGGTTCTTGGCACATCACAGGGCTTTTGTCTAAAACTGAATCTAGTGATTGGTCTACTTTTATTGAACACCACGACATATGGGTATTTCAAGCGACATGGGCTTTGGAACAAGTCTACCATCCCGGGTTCTTACATTTTTCTAAGCCAGCACAAGGGGGACGAAAGGGAAGACCATCCGGTGGGCTCACTTGCTGGGTGAGACAGCAAACAAGCTATACCGTTGAGGTAGTATCAATCGATAGCCCGGACATTTTGGCTCTTCGTTTACGAATGGGTCGTTTATGGGATATCTTGTTAATTAACATCTATGCAAGAGGGATGCCGGGTGGGAGGTGCTCAGAGCCAGTTGCCCTCCTTGATAGACTCTTGGACAGTAGGAGAGAAGGTTGTAACATGATCATAGCGGGCGACTTTAACTGCTCTATCGAACCCCTTGACCAAGATGATGGCAATTTAACCTCTGATGAGGACTTACAATGGAATATTCCCCCCCTAGACCTTAGCCCAATTAATAAATGGATGGAAGCAGCAATACAGCTCAAGGGGCTGTGCCTGGAGAAGGGAGTGAGGGCTGCAAATGGGAGGACGGAGTCGGACCAGAAGGGTGCGCATACTTTTAATAATGGTGCGAGAAGTAGCAGGATAGATTAAATCCTTCTCAATGTGGAATTCTGGGTACACCTACAAGACATGTCGGTTGTTGTACGGTCCGAAAGTGATCATGACCCATTGATATTATCACTCAAGGCTCTGTGCCCATTAGACAAAAATGATGTTGCCCTCACCCAATTGGAAGCAGTAGTTTCGAATGATGATAGGAGAGTCAGATGGGCAAGGCTCGTCGAAAGAGAAGGGGACCTGGAGCAGATGAAATCTATGGTTGCTCATTCGGTTGCTATTCTCAATAACTGTTCTACCCAGGAGGACATTAACCACATTGTCCCATATGTCCATAGTGAACTATTCTCTAGTTTAAAACCCTTTTTTATCAAGCCTATTTCAAGGAAGAAGAAGCCTGGTGCAAAAGTGGCCTCTTGGTACAATAAGTCATGCAGAGTGGCTTACCGGGTGCTAAAGAACGTCCTTAGATCCAAAAACATAGGTGTGGTTAGATCGGCCAGGGCCAGGTATAAAGCAACCAAATCAACAGCAAAGAAGGAATGGGACGACAAATATTGGCATGACTTGTATGAAGCTAGTAACAATAGGGATATGGCCAAATTCTGGCAGCTAGTTAAGTGGGGAAGCAATGGAACACCACACATATCAGTTAACCATGTAGCACCAGAATCATGGGTTGCAAACTTTGAAGCACAATTTTCTGGATGTATGACGTTACAACGCACACTATTACAACGCATGCACTTACAACGCATTTTTTACAACGCATAATCCATTACAACGCATGACATTACAACGCATGACACTACAACGCATTTTTAAAAAATACCTTTACAACGCACTACCATTACAACGCATACTACCTTTACAACGCATACCATTACAACGCATAATATTAAATTACATTTAAGGTAAGTATTAGATAGTATAGGGGTAAAAATTACTATTCTAACTCCAGGGGGTGCAACAGTAGGGTAAGTGTTGGATAGTGTAGGGGTAAAAATTACTATTCTAACTCCAGGGGGTGCAACAGTAGGGTAAGTGTTGGATAGTGTAGGGGTAAAAATTACTATTCTAACTCCAGGGGGTGCAACAGTAGGGTAAGTGTTGGATAGTGTAGGGGTAAAAATTACTATTCTAACTCCAGGGGGTGCAACAGTAGGGTAAGTGTTGGATAGTGTAGGGGTAAAAATTACTATTCTAACTCCAGGGGGTGCAACAGTAGGGAAAGTGTTGGATAGTATAGGGGTAAAAATTACTATTCTAACTCCAGGGGGTGCATCAGTAGGGTAAGTGTTGGATAGTATAGGGGTAAAAATTACTATTCTAACTCCAGGGGGTGCATCAGTAGGGTAAGTGTTGGATAGTATAGGGGTAAAAATTACTATTCTAACTCCAGGGGGTGCATCAGTAGGGTAAGTGTTGGATAGTATAGGGGTAAAAATTACTATTCTAACTCCAGGGGGTGCATCAGTAGGGTAAGTGTTGGATAGTATAGGGGTAAAAATTACTATTCTAACTCCAGGGGGTGCATCAGTAGGGTAAGTGTTGGATAGTATAGGGGTAAAAATTACTATTCTAACTCCAGGGGGTGCATCAGTAGGGTAAGTGTTGGATAGTATAGGGGTAAAAATTACTATTCTAACTCCAGGGGGTGCATCAGTAGTGTAAGTGTTGGATAGTATAGGGGTAAAAATTACTATTCTAACTCCAGGGGGTGCATCAGTAGTGTAAGTGTTGGATAGTATAGGGGTAAAAATTACTATTCTAACTCCAGGGGGTGCATCAGTAGGGTAAGTGTTGGATAGTATAATGTAATATTGTGCGTTGTAATGGTATGCGTTGTAATGGTAGTATGCGTTGTAATGGAATGCGTTGTAAAGGTAGTTTTTAAAAATGCGTTGTAGTATCCTGCGTTGTAATATCATGCGTTGTAATGGATTATGCGTTGTAAAAAATGCGTTGTAATGGTAGTGCGTTGTAAAAGTTGCGTTGTAAAGGTTGTTCCCCCAATTTTCTAATTCAAATAATGTCTCGACTCATCCCCAACCTTGTCTCACCCCTACCATTTTATTGTTCGACAGCTCTGAGGTAGAGAAGGTTCTACCATTGATACCGAAAAGGAAGGGCACCAGGTCCGGATTGTATACGAGCGGACTTGTTTCAGCATGACAAAGAGAATTGGGTCACCTACATTACTTTTTTAGCCAACGCCATAGCTAGTGGTGCACCTACCCCTGATACATGGTCTGGAGCAGTCATTATTCCGATTTTTAAAAAGGGCGATCGTTCGCTACCTGGCAATTATAGGCCTATCAGCCTTATTGATTCAATGCAGAAACTAATTGCCAGGTTGGTCCTCAGTAGAATACAAGTGTGGATTGAGGAGTATGAGATTCTATCACTACTGCAGGCCGGCTTTCGCCCCTTTACTAGCACCATCGACCAAGTCTTTAGGTTCGTTATGATTTACTGGAAAGTAGTTAATATAGGGGGAGGATCTCTTTATGCAGCTTTTATCGACCTTAAGTCTGCATTTGTGGAGCGTCCTCTTTGACGCAGGGATGCCACAGGATCTATTAGTCATGTTAATCAAATTGCACACATCGAACTATGCACAGGTTAGGTGGGGCTCAAAGGGTGAGGTCACCGATAAATTTCCTGTCCTAAAGGGGGTGCGCCAGGGATGTGTCCTGGCGCCCACATTGTTTTCCCTGTTTATTGACAGGGTGGTCCACTATTACTCCACATGTCATACTGATGCCCCGAGTTTGGCGGGGCTGAGGATACCACTGCCCATGTTCGCAGACGACACCTTGATCCTATCTAAGACACAGAAGGGGCTGCAGGCTGCTTTATCTAGGTTTGAGGTGTTCTGTCAAGATCATGGGCTGGTGGTAAATGTGGACAAGACAAAGTTCATGGTTTTTCACAAACACAAGATCATTAAAAGCAGTGTGTACATGAATAATGCCCTTTTAGAACAGACAGATGCGTTCGCGTACCTGGGGATTACCTTAGGCAGGAAGCTCAACTGGCAACCTCACATTGACTTGCTAGCTTTAAAACTAGGGGTGGGCGGAATTTGCAAAATTCACTTTCTCAAATTATCGCAAAAATGTTAAAAATTATCGCAAACACGTGGAAATATCGCGAAGATGCGGAAGTTTTTTTCCAGCATGTTCGCGAGATTTTCTGCATGGTTGCGGCTCGCCAACTTACCCATGTGGTTGATCGCATGCGCGGCCATCTTGTTTTCAGTTGTCTCGCGGTGCATGATCGCGAGAAGAAAGACGTGATCGCGCGACGCATGACGTCACTGCGGGCGCCAACTATCGCGAGACAGCGCAAATGGCTAAAAACAATACAACATCTCATGGAGAACGCGACCGGATCAAGAAAACTTGTCGGCGAACGCAGGGATTCAGGTAAGGCGATCGCGCGCGCGCGAGAATGTATTATTGTACAGCGCGAGCAAGAAACAAATTATCGGCAAGCTGCGGAATGCGGAAATTTTGACATTTTCGCGCTCTCCGCGGTACGCGAAAATGTCAAATTATCGCAATTTCCGTGAACGGAACGAAATTTTCGCCCAAACCTATTTAAAACACGCACAGCTGGCAGGAGCTCTTGTGAAAGAACATAGCCGCTCGTTTACCAAGCCCATAGCCCCTGTTCTTAAAATATATACCACCAAGGTCACCACTTCAATCCTATATGGTGCCGAATTATGGGGTTATGAGAACATCTCCATCTTGGTACGAGCTCAGAATAAATTTGTCAGAGCTATCACGAGTCTTCCGCAATCTTCTCCACTGTTGCCCCTCTTTATGGATTTGGGTTGCTTACGTATTGTGGATTTAGCCCGATATAGACCAGTAGCATTCTGGAGACGGCTCTGGGTCACTCCCGAGCTTTCCCAATATGCCAAATCTCTTCTGGATTTCATGGGGGTTGGTTGTTTGGGTAAGATCAAATGGCTACAGAATGTAAAAAACACCCTGAGTGGGATGGGGATGAGTGGTCTATGGGAGCACCCTGAAGAAAACCCATTCCCAACAAAAAGGGAGTTTAAGACCGCCTATTGGGACATGATAAAGAGTGATTATTTTTCCTCTACTATTAGGCCCACCCTGTCGAGGGACTTTTTGATGTACAAACAGGACTTTGTGCTTGAAGCTTACTGGGATGTCATCCTAAAACCAATGGATAGGAAACTATACCACCAGTTTAGGGTTGGCTCTCTTCCGATCAACACCTTTACAAGCAAATGGCTTCTGCATGGGCCAGATCACTGTCCTGTTTGCCTGGCCCAGGCGGAATCCATATCTCATGTTCTCTTTGTGTGTCCGGCCTATAAGTTACCCAGGAATAAATGGTTGAAACCTATCTGTATGAACCTAGGTACTAGATCTGCCACGGAGGCACTAAGGATTCTGCAGACTTCCACCAACGACCCAATAGTTATTGCTATGGCGAAATTTTGAAATGGGCTTGGCTTATCCGTTGCAAAAAAATAAGAGAAACCCAAGTCTAGTTATAACTACTTTTACGTAAAGTTATTTTAGCGTGGCCCTATTAATGAACTTCCAATGGTGTTGAATTATCTTGTCTCACACATTTTATCGATGTATCTCTATGTTTTTATTGCTGTTTTTGTACTTTCGAGCCTTTTTATATGATACAAAGTTTAGTACTAATTAATATTTTTAGCAATATTTCTTATGATTGCTATTTATGGCTCTGTGTTCTTATCTTAAGCATTTTTGACCTAATACTGTTTGTGCTGTCTTTTATGATTATTTTAATCGAAATAAAGACTTGATGATGATGGAAACAGCAGCATCCTTGTGTGGAAATGCTCTCCCCCCCCCTCTTGGCTTCTGAGGGATAAGAGTAACCCCAGCAAGAGAGTTGGCAGAATGAGGACCAAAAAAGCCTGGCATCATTAGAGCGTAAATTTGCTGAAAATAGATAATACATTGAACGTTGTTCCAAACAAGGGCCTGCAACATATGTTTGGCACAGGGCCCCCAAACTCCTTAAGATATTCCTGGCAGTACACCCAGATAACCTTGAAATGGTTCAGTGGTAGAATGAACAAGAGAGACGCCCTTTGTGTGTTTTTCTTCGTGTAGCATTTTGCAGCATATGCTGTCGAATATCAGACAACTACTCTCAATTATTTTAACATGGAAGCCTGTGTTTTATTTTGTTTTGTCTGACTGCAAAGTGAGTGAAATTTGTAATTTGAGCTGAGTTGTGCTCTAAAGGGAGTCAGTGAAAGAGAAATGCTATATGACCTCTAAATATTTTTAAGTTATAAGTAAATACGAATATATTTAGCTTTGATTGTCACCTTCTGGTTCTTCAATCCTATATTTAGGTTACCACCAGAAAACTGAGATGTAAGTAGAATGCTGGAAGCATAGTGCTTGCCATAAGGCTCACCCCTTTAGGTCCTATGTACAAATGAAAGCAAATTAGTAATTGAATTCGAATATTTGCTAAGCAAATCTTTCTGATGCTACCTGACGTATTTCACAAGTGTAGAATATTGATATGATATGCACTAGGACCCTCGTCATTCTGGGGTGGACTCTGAGCAGGAACTATGTCATATGCAGGGAGGTGTTATGTGTGATTAATGTTGAGTATGAGATAATGTGTGTGCATAGTGAGTGTATGCTGAGGAATAAAGAAGTATTTGACTGTGGCTCCTGTGTGGCGTATTTCATTCACCTGCTCCAGGGCTGAAAAAGAAGCTATATCTAGCAATGAGTCGGGAGGGCTATGTGCCCGAAAAAAAACAAGGCTGCTCTCCCTGGGAGTTTGCAGCAGTATAGAAAACTGCTCATGTGTGCCAAGTGTGCCTCAAACCGATTATCAATCTGTGACTGGTACATGTGAAGTCAAAGTGCTATTACAGCACATACACGGGCAAAGTAGAAAGTGAATACCCTACAGAGAAGTTAATTCACAATGCCCTACAAAACCGCAGGTGAAGTGGTCTATGGAAACACTGTGCTATATGCCCCGAATACATAGCAATTGCTCAAACGAAGCAGAAAGATAATGGCAGCGGCCACCATGTACAAGAAACAGAGAATTTAATCACTGTCAAAGACAAATGAAGCATTCTACGACTTCAGATCAGGTGTGGTGACCCAAGTTCAAGCACAAGCGTTGTGCTTGCAGAAGTTGCAGAGGCCGCAGAGTTCAATGAAAGCTGTCCGAACAGCACATGCTCTTAATGACAGAAAAAGAGCATGACATACAATGCAACTGTGTTCCTGAAACCACCACTGCCATTCGACTCTTCTAAGAAGCAGAACATTGGTACTAGGTGGGCTGCATGGGTTGAAGCGTTCGATGACTTCATAGATGCACTAGAAAAAGAAGAAGTGCTAAAGACAGTTTCACAGACTGATGCAAAATCAAAACAGAAGGAAAAGAAGCATTTGAGGCTAAATTTCAACTCAATGGCAAAAGTCGCCTATGAAAGGTATATCGCCAACCAAGCACAACAACAGGTAGGTGAAACAATACATGAATTTGCTGAAAGACTTGATACACTCATTAAACGTTGCAAATTCTGGGATTTCAGAGACGAAAAAGCCATCCACCTCAGATTCATTGATGTGTGTCTTTCAAATTTGTTTAGAAGGCGCATGTTGAGAGAAACACACAGCTTAGAGAAAGTGCTGATGGCTGCGAGAAGAGAAGAATGAGTAGACTGACAAGCTGCTGACATGGAAGCAGGAACAGCCCATCCTTGGCTGTGAAAAGCAAGCACAAGCAAATGCAAGATGCACTAAGTTGAGGTCTTTAAAGAAATCAAAGCTATGCTTCCGATGAGGATTTTCATTTCCACATGAATGTGAATCTCCAGCCATCATGTAGGACTGCAAAGGTTGTGTAAAAAAAGGATAATTTCATAAACGTGTGCTAAGCTAAAGAAAAATCAAGTGCACCACGATGGAACGAAAAGATGGACATAAAAACATTTCAGAAGAGCTCTCACAGTGCCCATGAAACAAAAAAAGCAACATCAGGTACGACAAATGGAAACCAAGCAAAATCCATCATCATCAAGCTCATTGTGCAAAGGCTCTTCAACGTCACTATTGAATATCAATGAAGAAGATGAGTGCTTGCTTATGATGTGTGCTAAAAGAAGGCATGCACATGTGAGGTTGGCTGCGTGTAAAGAAGAGCACAATTTTAAAAAAAACTCACCAAACAAAGCGACAAACTTCAGTTGGACATTGTCCCAAGATCACGTTGAAAGTGAGCGATCACCCACTCAGCTTTATCATAGACAGTGGTGCGCAGATTCATAACATGCCTGAGGAAAAGTTTAACAGTTCATCCCCTGTGCCATACCTCCCTCCATCGGGTTCAAAGGTATACACCTGGGCTGTTTCTGAGCCACTGTAAAGCCAAGGGTCATTCACAATGACAATACAACATAAAAAGCCATAGGTGCAAGTCACCATTCATTTTCTATAAGTTACTTCGATAAATGCCTGTTTGCTCAGTTTGCAAACGTTGCTGACCAGGGGTTAATATACCTCAAACGCAACCTATGCACTCAGTCTGAGTTCAAGAGATGGTTCCCATCATTGTTTCACAGCCTGGAAAAACTCAAGAAAACGAAAGTACAGCTTCAAATAAATGAAGACATTCGCCCTGTGGCTCAGCGACACTGTAGAGTTGCTTTTCATTTGCAAGAAGCTGTATAGAAAGAGTTGGAAGTGCTTTTAAAGCATGACTTAATTGAACGTTTCACAGGCCCCACACCATGGACTTCACTCCTAGTAGTAGTACCAAAAAAGGACAGTAGCTGTGCAGTGCACCTTTGCCTTGATATACACCAGGCAAACAAAGCCATTGAGAAGGAAAGACACCCTGGTCCACACACCGCAGACATGAACATGCAATTGAACGAACTCAATGTGTGTCCTCGTCTTGACCTGAACAAAGGATACCATCAACTCCAGCTGAAGGAGAACTGCAGGTACATTACTACCTTTTTGACTAATGTTGGTTTTTCCAGATATAAAAGACTGAGTTTTGGGGTACCTTCGGCTGCTGAGATATTTCATGACGTTATTCTTAGAGAGTAATCCAACCTGTTACTCAGGCTTTCAATCACAGAGATGATACACTGTTTTTTGGGAGAACCCAAGAACCCCACAAAGATGTGGCCAAATCTGCCGGATATGTAACTGGGGAACCGGGTTTGAGTCTCTGCGCTGGTTCAACATCCTGTGATTCTGGGCAAATCACTTATTCTCCCCGTGCCTATCAAAAATGAATGTGTCCTTGTGTAATGTAACTGATGTTCATGGAAAGCACGCCAACACCTTCAGGTCAAGTTTGTGCTATATAAAACTGCACAAAAAAGTGTACCAGTTACTTGCTGATGCAGGTCTCACTCTGAACACTGCAAAGTGTGGGTTTCACAAACCAAATTCAAATTGTTTGGGCACATATTCTTTAATGGGGGGATGACTCTAGACAAGATCCAAGCACTGTCATCCACTTGCCCCCCATTCCTCCCCCAAGGATGTTACCATGCTGTGATCCTTTCTAGGCATGACCAGTTTTTGTTCAAGAAACATTTGCAACTTTGCTACAGTGAGTGTCCGATTGAGAGACTTGACAAAGTGAAATGTACCATTTCAGTGGTCTCCGGAATTTGACCCCAGTTTTAAAGACGTTAAACATGCAACGGAAATGCAACTGAAATGGCCAACTTTGATCCCAAGTTACATACCGAAATAAAGGTTGATGCGAGCTTGTTAGGGTTAGGGGAAATTGTTGCTCAACACAATAGCTATCTGAATGCTCAGAGACACATTGTTGCCTATGCCAGTCGATGCCTGTCTGAGACAGAACATACTCACTCTCAGACTCTCAGCCGGAGAAGGAGAGTCTCGCTGTGGTGTGGTCCTGCTAATTTTTTTATGTATTCCTCCACAGCAAATAATTCACTGTCATCACAGATCACTAGGCATTGCTTGCAGTTTTTGGAAACCCGAAGGCTAAGATGCTCCCTTGCATAGAGAGGTGGGGGTTGGGATTGCAAGAGTACGACTATGAGATCATGTACGATCCAGGAAAGGATCAAAACACAGGCGATTACTTTTCACAAGTGCGGCTACATAGTCACAGTTCAACAATCAAGACAGCTGAAGCCTATCTCAACTTTATTCTTTGATCCATTACACCAGTGGCTCTGTCTGTAGAATACATCATTGCTGCCACCAATGCAGATAAAGACATCACCATAATCAAAGAACGTATTACCACGGAATCATGGAGGAGAAGTACCCAGCCCCTTGCCAATGATGTTTAATTCCAAAAATTGAAAAAATGCTCAAGATAAGTTAGCAGTTACGCAAGAAGGTGTAATACTGCGAGACTCGAGAATCATCATTCCTGGAAGCGTAAGATAATGGGTCGTCGAACTGGCCCATAAAGGACACCGGTTTTGTGGCCACCACGAGAGCTTTAAGAGATTGAGTGTGGTTCCCTTGGCTAGATGAGAGAGTGGAGAAGGAACTGAAGTTATGCCACATTTGCAATTGTTTGTCTCCCAAGGTGAAGCAGCATGCTTTGGAGAGGGTTGTAGTTGACTTTTTTTGGGCCTTTAGGAAATGGACATCATCTCACGGAAGTCGTAGATGAGTATTCACGTTTTACTGTGGTGGAAGACCTATCTTCAACAACCCCATGACAAAGTCCTAGAATGCCTTGATGACATCTTTGCAACATGGGGCATTCCTCAAATCTGTTAATAGCCCAGCATTTAACAGCAAAGTGTTCAAATAATTTCTTGTCAGAATCAACATCAAACACCTCAACAGTACACCCCTCTAGTCTCAGGCCAATGGTGTAGTTGAACAATTCATGCGCACCTTCAAAAGAATCATTCAACAAGCATCCATGGAGAGAATCGATCTAAGACAAGCCCTGTCCCAGGCCCTCCGGGCCTATCGATCAATCCCTCACTCCACAACTGGTAAGAGTCCAGCCACCTTGCTATTTGGGTGAGCCATCATAACAAAACTAGCTCAATGGACCCTGGATAGATCAGTGAATAATGACAAGGCTCAAGACACCCACGTGATTCGGAAAAGAAAAATGAAGGCGTATGCAGATAAATGTCACCATGGCCTGGAGACTGTCTTTGACAAAGGAGATTGGGTACTGGTTATATAGAAATAAAAATAGAAAACAGACACTCCTTTTGCTGCTTATCATCTACAGGTAGTGGCGTGCAAGGTACATATGATAACAACACATCATCCTGGACAATTCATCACTTGGGACATGTCACATTTCAGACACTTACCGCAACACTTGTGGAGCCCTGAAACCATGCATTAAGCAGCTCTTCCAGTAGGCCTGGCTCAGGCACCTGAGCCTATGTCACCTTTTTCCGATCAGGGTGGACCAATATCATTTTAGATCACCTGATCAGCTGGACTAATGCGAACACTTCACTGAGTGATGGAAGAAATTTTATTTTGTGATGTTCACCTCTTTTTATTTAACAAAGGGAGGGATGTAGCATATATATGTTAAATGCATTTGGATTCTCATGGTTCTGGGGTGGATTCTGAGCAGGAATAACATCATATGCGGGGAGGTGTTAGGGTGTGGTTAGTGTTGTGTATGAGATAATGCACAGTGTGTGAGTGTATGCTGAGGAATAAATGAGTATTTGACTGCAGGTCTCGAGTGCCATATTTAATTTGCATTCTCCGGTCTGAGGTAAACGCTTCAACAAGGACTTAGGACTAGTTGAGGCTGGGTTAGGACCTATTATTTAGAGCCGGAAGAATAATAAAATAGTTCCCATTCATGTTGATAATCCAGATTTTCTGATTTCTTTCAAATTAAGAGAGACACCTTTCTGCCCATAAACAATCTTTCCCTCAACGCAGGCACCCTTGCAGTATTGTGCAAGAATACCTGCGTTGGTGCTAGGCAGCTGAGTTTAGTGCCAGCACTAGGGAAAATGCAAGGTTAGGCCATACCAGTGTAAATAGTGCGCATCCCTACATTTTCAGAATGGCAGAGTGTGGCGGTAGCAATGTTTGCTTAACGCCATGCTTCACCATTCCCTTGTAAATATGCCCTGTTGTGTTTCACCAGCAATGCAGCCAACAGTCATATAACTCCAATACGCAATTGTGCCACAATCGCTGAAAAAAGGACAAATGTTTTTGCAAATTCAAAATAATTATATAGCTTGAAGGAATTTGTAGAAATAACTGTTCCCCTGAGGGGAACTGGCAAGACCCAGTGCTTTTTACACACAAGAAAAATCCTTCCCTTTGGTTATACTTGATATCCCTAACGTGCGGGTATGTTATCATACAGTGGATTTGAATTATAGTGTGGATTGTATTTTCCATTTAAAAAACTGTTCATTTTCATGTTTAATGGTTTCGTGGTCTTAGACAACCATAGAAAGCTCTCTAAGTGGTAGCTGTTGAGAGCAGCCCTCAGGCTTCGTCCAGGAGGAGTGTTAGGCAGCTTGCTTTACCAGTACTAATCATGTGGTGTAGGTTATACAAAAAAGAACCACAAAGTGTAGTTACAAAAATAGTTATTTTTAGTATACACACTCACTAACACATTCGTATATATCCTACCTGGAGGAATAAACACAATACAGTCAATATCACTTTCTTCTAATCAAGCATTTCCAATGCACTACCCTATTTCTAAGCCTATACTTCTCTCAATTTATCTTCTAGCCCAACTTTCTGACTCATCTCAAACTTCTTTCGACTACTCTTTCCAATGCACTACCCTATTTCTTAGACTATACATCTATCAATATATCCTCTACATCCACTCTCTCATTTATCCAAAACCCCATAACACTGCTATGATCTCCAAAATAACCCTTGCTGCACTCTCCCCTACTCTACCCCTCCTTGCATCATCTGATACCTCTTTAACTATACGGATCCCCCAAAAACAAACCCTTCTAAAGCCTTCCCTCTGACTCTTCCCCTCCAAACCCCATTACTTATTCAAATGCCTCCTCCTACCGCTATGACCTAAATAAAAAAAAAATTATCCAAATCCTTGACGCTTCCATCCCTCCACTATTCTTTTAAATCAAAATAACAGACTAACATGTTCACTTCCCAAATTCCATATTCCAGCATACTAATTACCCACTAATCTTTTATGGGCTCCGGAGTAGCACGCTTCTCGCAAAATAAAGCATTTCAACACCTCATCAGGGTTACAAGCGCTATATACATGCAAACCTCCCCAACCCTTCTCAATCCAAATAACTGACTAACTTATCCACCACTCAAATTACTTTCATGTTTCACCATACTAATTCAACACTAATCCTTATGGGTTCCAGAGTAGCATGCTACTCGACAAAAAAACACTTCAAAACCCCATCAGGGGTAGCAAGCGCTATATAAATACAAACCTCTTTCCCTCTTCTATCCTGCCGCCTACCCTTCTCCATCCAAATAACTGAATAACATATCCACCACTCAAATTACTTCATATTTCACTATACTAATTTTCAATACTAATCCTTTATGGGTTCCTGAGTAGCGTGCTACTCACCAGAAAAGCACTCTGAAGCCTCAACACCGATCAGGGGTAACAGGTGCTATATGAATGCAAAACTTTCTTTCCCCTTCTATGCCTCCGCTATCCTTCTCACTCCAAATAACTGACTAATATCCACCACTCAAATTACTTTCATATTTCACCATATTAATTCACCACTAATCTTTTATGGGTTTCCGGAGTAGCGTGGTACTTGCCAAAAAAAGCGCTTCAACACCCCAACAGGGGTAACAAGCGCTATGTATATACAAATCTTTTTTTCCTCCTCTATCCTTCTGCTATCCTTCCAAATCCAAATAACTGACTAACCTATCCACCACTTAAAATTACTTTCATATTTCACTCTACTAATTCAACACTAATCCTCTATGGATTCCGGAGTAGCATGCTACTCACCAAAAAAGCACTCTGAAGCCTCCTCAGGGTTAGTAAGTGCTATATAAATGCAATTACAATACAATACAGTATTTCAAAAGGAGATAAGTAGCACAAATAGGCAGTGGTCTTCAGGGAGACGAAACCATATACTAATGAAGTGGAATGCGAACTGCGACCAAATTCGAGACTTGACCTGGAAGACTTAGAAGATCTCTGGACCCAAGGAACCACCCAAGGTAAGTACCCAGGAACCCCACGGAGTCCATGTGCAGAGTGGAAACACAGCCGAGTACTCAATTCCAGTCAATGGGGAAGTCACAGTTGCAGTTTTCAAGAAGAAGGACCCTTCACAGAGGACCCTGAAGAAACCCCTTGGAAGGTGGAAGGTTGGAGAGTCACTTAGCTTGCTGTTAGACACTGAAAGGCTGGTACCGGTAATACAGGGGTCTCGCTAGAGAAGCCCCAGTACATGTAATCCTACATCCAACTCTGAAATCAGTGTTGGGGTGACATTCCGACATGTTTGATACCAGACATGACCAGTTTTGGTGCAGCCAATATATATTTAGACATCGCATAATAGACTTGATGTCCACTATATGCATAAAATGGCTGACTGCACTTATAAAGCCTGGAGAATCGACTAATTGGTTTGCAGGGGATGTCCTGCTCATGCAGGGCACCCTCACACTTACAACCAAGCACCCTGCCTTCAGGATTGAAAGGCCTGCCTTAGGGGTGACTTATAGCTTTTAAGTGCAGTAACCTCAGATATAAGGAAATTTATATCTGTTGTGAGTGGTGCTAACACCAGCTCAGACTGGCTGCAATGGCAGGCTTGTAGTCACAGTTTTAGTTGTCTCCTATGGGTGGCATAATACATGCTGCAGCCCATGGGAGACCCCTGGTGTACCTATACCCTGGGTACCTTAGTGCCATATACTACGTACTTAGAAGGGTACACCAATAGCCAATTAGGAAGGTACCAAAGTACTTACCATAGTTCAATTTAGGGAGAGAGCACAGTGACTGGGGTCCTGATTAGCAGGATCTCAATCTGGTCAGAATACAGAATGACACCAGCAAAGAGTGGGGGTAACCATGAAAGCAGATCCGACTTTCCTACAGGGGGCATCTGGAAGTTTTTCCTACTTCAAAGGCTGGCACCAGCTATAAATATTGGACCCTTTGACCAAATCTTTCGTCACTCCCTAGACCTGCGGAGGACCCAAGAAGTACTGTATTATTCTTCAGAGGAATGCCCTGCTGGTTGATGCCTGTTTTGTACCTTGTGGATCTGCCCTACTGCTACTAGAGGACTGCCCTGCTGTTTGTAGCTTGCCTTGTACCCTCGATGGTGTCAGGATTCAAGGGACTAGGGATCACCCTATATATGCCATCATCCATACAAGTAGTCTCAAATAAAAGAAAAACTACTTTTGGCACAGTTGGAGAGAAGCATGATGTGACAAGAACTCCAAATTGGCCACCCAAACATTCTGCAGTGAACAGTTCTGGTTATTTTCCCCCCACTCCTATGCTCAAAATTCTATGTGAAGCACATGCCTTCTAGAACCTGCGCATTTCACTGAAGTGAATTTCCGTGAAGGTAGATTTCATTGTATGCTTTGCGTCTAGCTTTTCACCGTGGTGAGACGGTCTCATTTTCGGCAAGTTGTGCTGTTGAGCAACCTATTCTTCGGAAGAAAAGGTGTCTATTTTCTGAGTCTGAGCATTGAGGGAAGCTCTTCTCTCTCTTTGCACATGCCACCAATTTAATTCCTGGAATCGAGGTGTTTCTCAACTCCCAGTCTGTGCTGAGAAAAGGAGCATATCACCATACAAGTGTGAGCTTACGACGAAGTGTTACAGTGTCTTCAAGTCTCAGATAGTGTCTCAGAACGCTACTCCTCGAATCTGTGTGATGAGAAATTCCTGAGTTCTTCGAAGAGGATTTCACCTGAGCAGTCCTCTACTGAACACCAGAACATGGACTTCTATTGGAATTCTCAAGGGTATATTATCAAGCCCATTATCGCCGCTTTAGCTGCAGTTTTCTGCCGCCAAACCGGCGATAATTTTTAACGCCGTCCTTGATAATATGCCCCTTAGCTGGTCCAGTAAAGTACAATACTATTGAGAATTGTTTATTTTTTCTTAGAAGTATTTACAATTGCAATAGAACGCTCTACAAAATAACAATTCATAAATAGGCTGAACAATGGGTTTCTAAAAGGAAAAAGAATAATACTTAGCAGAGTTCTCTCATGCCTGAGAATTCACCTGTATTGAAGAAAAGAAAATCAATTGTATTATGCGAAAAGGATTTACGAAGAGAAAGAGTGGTGTTATCTTCCAGAAAACAGGTCAACCATACACAAAAATTACTCAAATGGAAATAGCTTACTCAACTTAATAGAAGAGAAGCACAGGTCCTGGTTAACTGGGTATGTTTGAGTTACGACTGAGTAGTTTCTCAGTAAGTAATGCGTTTCTTCTAGAAAATCGTTTTTTATTTCTTGAAGTCTAATTGAATGTTATGTTCTAGTTTCATAGGTAATCCAAAAAGAACAACACTCACACCCAGAATTAGGCAGATGAGATGTGCAACTGAGAGGGAGCAGAAACCAGAGAACTTAAGACAGTCACTTCTTTTCATATTTTGTATTTTCTCCCCACTCCCTCTCCCCCCTCAGGACCCTCTTGGTATCCAGTAGATAATCTGGTTAAGGGGGGAGTTCTGGGAAAGGCATTGGGACAAGTCATCGTTCTTCTCCTGTGCAAGTTCAAAGGTGAGTCTCTTGACAGAAGGAATGCACTGCTGCTTCAGACTTGCCTCGCTGCTCGATTCCGTGACTACCAGTGTGACTACCAGTGTGTCTCCAAGGGTCAAGTGGCTGACCTCCTGTTCTGAACTACAGGGACACAATAAGCTCCAGAGACCTCCCTGCCCAATTAACATACTGCATTAGACCTGCTTGGACCTGCAAGTGGACCTGCCTGAACTCTTCTGGCTTCTGCTGGATCAAGTTCCTGATCGCCAAAAGATGCCTCTCCGGGTCCTGGATTCTTGGCTGGCATATTTTGAGCTCCTACTGTGAAGAAAGGGAGAAATCCTGATGTTGTGGACTTTCTGTGACCACGAATAGGCCCATTTGCACTGAGTCTTGGCACCTGCGACAACATCCAATGCAAAGCTCCAGTGATTCTTTGTGCTACTGCGACCCCCAGTGAAGACCGGCCATGAGAGATCTGCACTTCCCGCTACAGCAATGACAGCCCGCAATGGCTGCCAAGGTGAAGCTCCATCAACAGCCCACAATGTCCAACTGATTATTTGTACTACAGCAATGACCATCTACGACCCTCTCCTTGCTCCTCGCAGCCTCCTACACCATGAACTGGGCTCTTTGGTCCAGACTTTGGGAAGGTTACTTTCTCTGAGGAATTAACCTAATCCCTGTATCCCGCGTTTGATTCATTACAACTGTCCTAAACTTGTGATTTCCACGGGACTAGCATGACCAGATGACCATAAGTGATTAAGCCTGGCTGCCTTTTTGCTAAGCTGCCAGATAATTAAGCACAGGTTAATTTTGTGATGTTTGTGGTTCACACTGACAAGTATTGTGGTTGTTGCTTGTGGAGGGCTAACACTGACCTTCCCCAAAAACCTAATGTCCTACACTTACATTAGACCTTTTCTTACACAGGTAACAACAGTGTCAAAAACACAGCGCTGTTGCACACTTAATCACACACAAATGTGGCAGTGGCCTTGATGGTTGTAGTGATGATAGTAGTAAACATGACAGTAGACCAGTTGGTGGGTGCTTTAAGTTTCCAGTGTTTATTTTCTATGCTCTTTATGGGAGGGTGTAGTTAGATAAGGGGTGCCTGTACAACAACTAATGAGATTGTTACCTCTGTCCTCCTTATTTGGTTCTCTGATTCTCAGTCTTCAATGTGAGGGTTCAGGATAGCCTGTGTCCTCGGTTCTGTATCAGCTTTCTCATTTTAATAGGGTGACTGCAGAGTGGACTAACAATCATGGTATATGTGTTCTGCTGCCATGGCCCTGTCTATACTCATGTGTCCCAAACTGACTAGTGTAGACCTCCCAACTACTCCTGTCTGGAGGGACCAGCCTGTCCCTCGCCGGCCCCCTCAGCTGTAAGCAATCCATTTATCTATCATCTCTCATTCAGAAGGGGTTGAGACATCTGACTTTCCATCATTTAATTGTGGGTTTTGGTCACTGGGGCTAACTACTGGGCCGCTCCGTTGACTACAGCATCCGCCTATCCCAGCCTGCTGTGGGGCATGTTCTCCTCTGGGAGCCACTGTTTCAGCATCTGCACAAGCCATTCTTTGCAGACAGTCTAGCAACCGGTTCATTAAGTTTGTTAATTGACCCTGACAGAGGTGGCGTTTTGCTGTGTACGTCCCTTATGGCCTACTTTTTCAGGTGTGTGAGTATTTGTTGATTAAGAGTGTAAATGTCACTAAGCCTCTGTGGGTGCAGTGTACCCGTAAAAACGTACACCTGAAAATCACAGCCACCAGTTGGGTGGATCACGGTCAGTGTCAACTTCAATTTCATGAGGCAACATGTCCCAAGATAAGGTACAACATCAGCATATCAAATATATAGTTAGATAAGAAAGGACTTACTCAATAAGTGAGCTAAAGGGTGGAATTAGAAAATTAGGATGATTTATTACAAATATTTTATGGTTACAATACAAGAATAGTAAATTGCAAATGCAGTAAATCTCATTTAAATGCATAAAGTAATTGCCACGAAGGATCTCCGCAATCGTATAGTACAGGTTAATAGACACAATCAAAAATAGACTCTGGGCCTGATTTCGAGCTTGGTTGGTGGGCTACTCTGTCACAAACATGACAGGTATACTGTGCGCCGTATTACAAGTTCCATAGGATATAATAAAACTTCAATTATGGCAGATGGGATATCCGCCACGTTGTGACAGAGTATCCCAATCGCCAAGATCGTAATCAGGCCCTAAGCCTCAAATGTGCAGCAAAATCTGTGAGAAATCAGACAGCATTCCTTGTATCATAGGATAGGTCTCTGGCACACCCCTAAATTTGAGGGTCTATATAGGAAATCTCCTCATAGAACATCATGGAAAGTGCAGAATCATCATTGTGTGAACAAAGAAATACATTTTCCACAAATCAGAATAAACAATTCAAAATTGTCATACAGCCCTACTATCTAAGCACAAACCCAGTACATGAATTTTGATTCACCCCCCTCTGACCTAATGTCACCACGAAGAGTCAGAATAAAGTAGTTATAAAAACAACAGTGAATCATTGTGAATTAATGCATTACTGTGTGCAAACGGAAAATCATTGGAGAAATGTTAGATTACTGAGCCCATGCTGGAAACTCTTCTTCAAGAACAGTGTAATTCGGAAATAAACAAACAAGACTTACTCAATTATGTGCTGCATGAACAATAAGCAGTGAACATAACATTAATTTTGAACAAGATGGTTTTGAGGCCCAGTTGAGGCCTAGTAAGCACAAGTCAGGAATATACACTTAAACTGGTAATTTTTGAATCGTCTCAAAGGCAATAGTATCAATGTACACGTGTGAATTTGAGTGTAGATTACTTGCTCAAATCTAATGAATAATGCATATTCTTGATTAATTCATAAACCCTTCCCCATATACCGGCCTTTGATTAGTCTATAATCGCTAACATCCTCAATAAACTATAATACAGTCTACATCACTTTCTACTACTTGTGTTTCAACTCTTCCCCCACTTTGAGTTGATTATATACTAGATCCCTGGCATCTTCCATCTTGAGCTCCTACCTCTTCCTTTTGGACAACTCATCTTTCTCCTTATACCCACATTTTGAAAATATTAATTCAGAGAATTTGAACAAGAGAATTTGAACAATGCACAAATTAACATTATTACAATGTTATTAGAGGCGTTAGCATGCCCTAACCCGAGCTGTCAAACCACTTATCAACCTTACTAAAACCATTTCTAATCTCACTAATCCAGGAACCTACTGATTCCCTTATGTTATATTCTACAAAAGCTTTGACTTCACAAGAATTATTAGTAATATTAGAGACATAAGCATCATTAACCATACTGTTATCTGGGAGGAAGGTGCAGCACTCCCTCACCTTCAAAACTCTGCAAACTTGGCCTTCCTTCACGAGAAGGATATCTATCGGTAGAATGTTTTCCATAAACATTATATGCAAATGCGCCGGTAGTGTATGGAGCGAGCCGACCCACAAGTACAGATAATCTTCTAAATTCCACCTCATTCAGGGCCCCTCCAATAGATGGAATCATAACCCGTGCACAATTTGCCGAAAGCCTCGTTTTACTCTCTTCAAAACAGCAGCATCATTCATCTCATTCACATGGCAAACATAAGGGAAGGCCAAAGTGAGATAACAGGAACCCACCCAATGACAATGTAGGTTAAAAATAAGCAGTGTTGTCATCTACTAAAAGCTCCCCACTAACATAACTTCTTTCATATTTTCTCTTTCCAACAAACTCCATTGATCTAACTTCTGTGGGCACATGACGTTCCATGGATAATTTACCCTTTCTCTCATGCTCCATTTTCAATCTTGGATGCAATTTCAAATTTCTAAAATCTTCTTTATCCTTAATCCTTTATCTAATTTTCTCTTCATCCCTCCAGTCTCTCGAAAACTTAATTCTCTTCTCATTATATTCTTTAACAAATTCACTCCCCTCTTTACCCAAACTACACACATACTGAGCAACTGGAGTCAGATGGTTATTATATAGGTTACCCAGGATGTTTAAAGACAGGAAGATCTTGCAATGAAGAATTGACATCCGACAGGTATGGCAACAAAAAATCTTGTTTATTAAATATACTAACAAAAACATTACATGACAAGCTTTAGGGCATTGTCAGTAGATAGTAGGTTGCTCCTTAACCTGAAGAAGAATATAGAAAAGTGCACACAAAACAATTGCCAACTCCTATTATCTCTAGATATTCTTCAATAAATTTCCATAACATTATTATAGAAATTAATAACTAATCTTTCCCTATGTGTCAGGGTGTTATGTCCAAGATCATTATAAGCTGTACGTACTTCAAGATAAGATGAAATGTATCCAAACGGCGAAATAAAGCACAACAGTAAGCCAATTAAAGCCATTAATATCACCATTAGTGCAATCATACCAACAATTTATTAGCATCTGCTTTATGCTATTTCTATTGAGATCAAAACCAAAATTAAAAGAATTCGGGACTCAAAAATCAGTTTCCAAGAAAAATATTTTTTTTTTAAAAACAATACTAAATCCTCTTGTTCTCAAACATTAATCAAAAATCAAAAATCATACATCAAAGTTCTTTATTTCAGTTAATTCAATTCAGTTAATTGTCTCACAACTCTATTTCCTTATGTGAATTATTTTTTATGAGTCAAAGCAATGATTTCATTCCAGAGTTCAATTCTTAGTTTGAAAATGTTTCACAACTATCACATTTTGCAGAAAGGTGGCTCTTGTAGTTCGTCTTCAAAGATTAATTGGCAACAGAATTTTTGACTTCTGCATCTGACACTTCTAATTCCTTCAGACACAGATGCCAGATAAGCCCACGTAGGAGATATGTATATTATGTTAGGGATTTTCTTTCTTGGCGGTTTCACGGCAACACGAAATTGACATCCACTATTCTCAGAATTCAATTATTTGCGATTGACTCTGACCTTTCATTCTCCCAATCTCTTATTTTACCCTCTGGATTCACACTGCAAACTTGAGCTTGACTCTGTGAATTAGTGGTAGTTGTCACCACTTCATCATCCGCCATCTTCACTCTTCTCGTATGAGCCACTTGGATCCACTGCGATATTCCAGCACACTTTACAACATTGTTAGACACAAGCATTACTTGATGTGGCCCCTTCCACCTTGGTTTGAGAGAGCTCTTGCAAAAATGCTTCTTGAGCAGGATTCAATCTCCTGGTTATACTGGATAACACTGAGTTTCTTTTGTCAGTGATAAAGACAAATTTGCCTGAAGAGTGACATGTTTCACCACATCAGCCAGACCTTTGCAGTAATCATTAAACAAGTTTTGCTGAAGAGATCTACTCTAATCTCATATCTCTGCCATCAAGAAACCATAGGGCGAGAGACCAATCTTTTTGTCTGGAGTGCTTATAATTCTCATAAGAAGAAGAGGAAAAACAACTGGTTATTTAAGGTTTGTGGAAGCACATACCTTAGCCTGCTTACTTTAGATGGAGCAAATCATCTTCTCCACAACTCCTGATGATTGTAGATGATAGCTACAATAGAACCTCTGTTTATTTTGAAATGAGGTACATAATTACTTCAGGATCTTCTTTTTGAAATGAGTTCCTTGATCTGTCTCCATAGAGGTTGGCAGGCCAAATGTTGGTATTAATTCTCTCAACCAGAATTTGGCAACTGTCATTCTGCTGCATCTCCTGGTTCAGTAGGCCTCAACCCATTTAGAAAACAAGCAGACAATCACAGGAACATATTTAAGCCTATTACAAACTGGCATTTCAATGACATTAGCTTGAAGTCTAGTAAATAGGGCATCTGATTAAGATATGTGACTCATGGCAACTAATGTCTTCTTTCCCTGATTTTATCTCTGGCATGTGTCACATCTCTGCTACATTTCTGAATTTCATATTTCACAAGTACTTTTTGAAAGTATTGGTCTTGGCATCCCTCCTTATGTGTGTATGGTTATGCAAATACCAGGCCATGGAATGCAACAGAGTTTGGGGGTACATACTGATGATCTGGAGTAACCCATATATCTTTGGAATTTCTCTTACAACCAATCAATTCCCACCTCTTCCTCTCGTCCTCTGGTACTTCCTCCTGGAGGTTCATCAATTCATTTAACGTGGTCTGTATTGAATTCAATAAAAAAAGAACTGACATAATTGGGCGGGTGGACTACATAGATTTTCTTTTCATTCTCTGAAGGCCTTAATGCATTTGTCATCAGGGAACAAGATCCTTGAAATTACTGTGAGGAAGCCTTACTAATGAATTTGCAGTCAGGGAATGTTTGTAATCCACTGACAACAGTAGCCAACTCATCCCAGAAACATTCTCACCTCTTTGTGGGTGGTTGGAGGATTCATCTTCAGTACTGCAGACACAAGTTCTTTGGAGATGTGATGACCAAGAGAAATCACTTTTCTTTTACAGTGCTGCATTTTTTCAGGTTAGACCTTGTGACCATTGTCATCAAGATGATTAAGGAATGCAATTGTAGCTAGGATGCAGTCTTCTTTTGTCCTTGATGCCATAAATAGGGAATCAATGTATGGAACAAAAAATGACTTATAGGGTAGCAGAAAATGTTCTAAATCTTTCTTTAGGATCTCACAAAAATTGAGGGACTTTAAGTATACCCTTGTGGAATTCGACACCAAACAAGGACATCTTCTTGGAATGGAAATGTAAAAAGATATTGACGATCCTCATGTAAAGCAATGGAAAATAAGACTTGGTCAGTGACTGCATACCATTCTTCATCCACAGGAATCTGTAACAATATTACAGCAGGATTTGGTACCACCTGGCAACATGGGATTGCAATTTGATAAATTTTATAAAGGTCCTGTACTACTCATTTGTTTAATGCCCATCATCGGAAAAAAGCAAGGACTACCAAACACCTCTCGCAAAATATCTTATGCTATCGTTTTGTCTATGACGGGCTTCATTCCTTCTACTTTCCTTTTTCTGCCGAAAGTTTATATTGCCGAATTCTGGGATAAAATGCATTTGATTTGACCTGTATTGTAACTGGCTTTGCACTTTTTATTAGACCCATCTTTTTTTCTGTGAAATCCCATACATCTTCTTTCACAATATATCTTAAATTAGGAGGGAGGTTATCTTTTCTTTTGTAAGAACTGGAAACAGCTGAACACTTGAGCCTTGTGCAGTTATTTTAAAAATGTAATCTTCCTCTTGAGGTTAAATTACGATACCTTCCCGTGTGCAGCAAGTCACACTATTCATTATGCAAAGCAAGTCCCAGCCAAGTAAATTAACAGTATGAATTAGTGACTGTTTTCCTCTGACCCCATTTTAACTGGGACATCTGCTGAAATCTGGTTAACAGTCTGTTCATTGCCAAAGCCTATAACTTATCCCAAGAGGAAAGGAATTTGGGGCAAAGGAGAATCATTATTTATCTTCTATATGTGATATTTCCTCACTTATTTATTTCTTTCCTCTATATCAATGCATAAACTACCAGTCAGAAATCCCCAATTAATATTTCTTTATGTGTATTGATATCTGTTAGAACTGGGGGTCTCTAGTTTGCTGAGGTAGGTACCTTAGGCCAAATAGGGAGCCTTGCTTCTAAGTCAGGGAAAGGAAGGACACATTCTTAGATAGGCCCTGCTCACCCCCTCGGTAGCTTGGCACGAGCAGCCAGGCTTATCTCCAAGGCAAATGTATGAAGTATTTGCAACCACGCTCTCAGTAAACCATTGATGACACCACAAATGGACTCCACACGAGTTTCATAAAAAACCAAGTATCTGTTTATATAAAATATATACGATGCGACCACACGATAAAAATCCAACATATGCGTATTTACAATATTCCTCCTAGCCGGTTATTAGGCCAGCCCGCCCTTGTTGGTTCTGGCGGTAATAATGAGCAATTCTAGATAATCCAATGCAGTCCTAATGCACCGGTATGCAGATCGTAATGCAAGAATCAGGCACTTCACAATGTAAAAATAATGCAGTTTGTTATGCAACAATCAAGCAGTTCGTAATCCCAAAATAATGCAATGCGTAATGCAACAATCAGGCAGTTCGATATGCAAACTAATGCAATGCGTAATGCAACAATCAGGTAGTTCGTTATGCAAAAAAAATCGAATGCGTAATGCCACAATCAGGCAGTTTATAATGCAGAAATAATGCAATGCGTAATGCAACAATCAGGCAGTTCGTTATGCAAAAAATAATGCAATGGGTAACGCAACAATCAGGTAGTTCCCCCTCCCCCCACGGGGTTGGTTCGTGGTCTCGCTCTGGCAACGGCGGGCTCGGGCCGGCAGCTCACTTCTTCTGGGGATGCCGGTTCAGGACGATGGCGATAACACATCGCTGAGACTCACTTGAGCTTCGGGTGTGCACGATCACAGGGCAATCCTCACGAAGGTCTCAGGCTGCACAAAGCACACGCACTCAACATTGCTGAGACTCACTTGAGTTCCTGGTGCACACGATCACAGGACAATCCTCACGAGGTCTAAGGCTGCACGAAGCACACACACACAGCGTCGCTGAGACTCACTTGGATTCCGGGTGTGCATGATCACAGGGCAATCCTCATGAAGGTGTCAGGCTGCACAAAGCACATGAACACAGCGTCGATGTGACTCACTTGGACTCCGTGTGTGCACGATCACATGGCAATCCTCACGAAGGGCTCAGGCTGCACGAAGCACACGAACACAGCGTCGCTGATACTCGCTTGGACTCCAGGTGCCCATGATCACAGGGCAGTTCTTACGATGGTCTCGGGCTGCAAAAAGCACACGCACACAGCGTCCCTGAAACACATGCAAACTTTTATGTTTCTGAGTTTCCACAACAGGGAGCAAGCTCTCCTCGGGCCCTTGGGAATAAGTTACTTCAGGACACAGCACACAGCAAAGTCCTTTCAAGCAGGGGGACACAGCACACAGCAAAGTCCCTTTAGCCCCTCCTTGGTTAAATCAGCAAACTGCAGGCCAGCCCCAGAACACACAGCAAGGGTCAGTCCTTTCCTTAAGGCTCTTCAGCTGTTTCTTCCTTGGCAGAGGTTCCTCTTGACCACAAAGCAGTTTCAATCCTTTACAGTCTTGAACAGTCTAATTCCATTCCACTCCAACATTCAGGGGTTTCAGCTCTCTTAGTTATACCCCTAAATGTCTTTAAAGTCTTTGGGGTCCATTAGTATGGTGGGCGGATCGCCACCGCCCAAACAGCAGTGGCGATCCGCCCGCCATAAATCACCACCCGCATATAAATTACCCCCGCCATATCAGTATGGCGGGGGTTCCCGTGGCAGACAGGAAGACCGTCCGCCACTTTTCCACCCGGTCGACGAGTCGACTGGGCGGAAAAGGGTTGAATATGGTTGCAGTGTCTGCTAGACACCGCCATCCATATTATTATGCAGGTGGTAAGCAGCCTTTTCATGGCGGCGTTGCTGCCATGGAAAGGCATGCAAAGTTTGAAGTTGGGGGCCCATTGCGGGCCCCCAGAATGGTGGGGGAGTGGTGGGGCACATGGGGGTACCTAGGGTACCCCCTTGCCTTTGCATGCACGGTGCCTGCCACGTTGTGCTTGCAAATGCACAGCATGCATTTTTTACATTGCGGAGGGTGCTGCTGAAAGCACCGCCTGCCACAATGTTAATAATGCGGGATGCGCCCGCCAGTGTGGCGGGTGCATGCTAATTTCACATGCGGGACCACAGCATGCATAGTGGGCGGTCCCATTTTCCGGGGCTTTGGCGGGCGGACAAAGTCCACCCGCCATGCTAATCAGCCCCTTTGTGTTCAGGGGGGCACTGACCCCTGTCCAAACCAGTTCTGGGTGTCTCCCTGCCAGTGACACAGTCTTCCTTTGATAGTGGGGGTCTGGATCCTCAATCACTCAGCAGGAGATGGAGTAATTTTTTTATGGCAGCAACCCAGGCCTCTTCACCTCCAGGGGCTACTCTTCCCCCCTACACTCAAGATGCAGGTCAGCCTGTTGCTGTCTCACCTCCTCCCCTGGGTCAAGACATTTCTCACATTCATATCCAGACAGTCAATCCACAACCAGGCAGAGACACACAGAAATGTTAGAGCACAAAAACCCAGCCACTTCTAAAAGAGTGGTTTCTAAACACAAAATGCAAAAACCACCTTCACAAAAAGATGTGTTATTGAATTGTGATTTCAGGCACACTAAACTTAAGCCTAGGGGAATATAGGCATATTACACTAGCTTCCCCTTTCTGTCCTATGGGCATGATGGGTGAACAGACAGAATATCGAGTTTTTTATTTGGACCTACCAAAATATCGAGGTTTAAATATCGTAGGTCAAGAATTTTGACATCACGAATATTGGGGTACAGCATACCGACAGTAAGGTAAGAAATATCGTTTTATTTAATATCGAAGACAGTAATATAATTTGTAAAAATATCGTTGTTAATAATATCGATGTTTATATTAGTGTTTTGTATTTAAGTATGTGTTAAAAGTATGTGAGGTAATTTTTGGGTATAAGTGTAGTTTTTTTTAATGTATGTGTTACATTTTTAACGGTAAATATTTTAATGTAAAATAATTTTTGCGTAATTTAGTTCTGTAGCGGGTTGTGGGTTTATAGGGGAATATGGTGAGAAGTAATTTAATAATATTAAAATAATTATTAATGTTTATTTATTAGTATCTATAATTAATTGATTATTAAACAATTATTAATTGCTTATGAATTAATATTCATTAATTAACAGACAATTATATCAATTGTGTACTTTTTGTTTAGGAGCGGGTTGTGGGTGTATAGGGGAATAGTGTGGGAAGTAATTTAATAATAATAAAGTATTTATTATTGATTATTTATTAGTACTTATAATTAATTTATTATTAATTTAGTATTAATTGGTATTAATGATTATTAATAAATGAATAGATATTTATATAAAGTGTCTAATTTTTTTAAGAGGTGGGTGTGGGATTATAAGGGAATAGGGTGGGAAGTAATTAAATTATAATAAAGTACTTATTTATAAATATGTATTAGTATTAATTATTAATTGGTTAGTAATTAATATTAATTAAATAATAGATAATTGTATTGATGTTGTTATTTTTATAGGAGCTGGTTGTGTGTTTTTAGGGGAGTAGGGTGGGAAGTAATTTAATTTTAATAAAGTAATCATTAATATTTATTTATTATTATTTATAATTAATGTATTAATAATTACTTACATTAGGTTAATAATTAGTATTAAATAATTTATTGATAATTATATTAATTGTGCTTTTTTATGTTTGGGTTGTGGGTTTATAGGGGAATGGGTGGGAAGTAATGTAATGATAAAAAAAAAATATTAATATGTATTTATTAGTATTTATTAATAATTTACAAATAATTATTAATTGGTTATTTGTTTTTTTATAATTATTTAATTGATAAGTATGTACATTGAAACCCTCTTCTATCCAACACTTTCCCTACTGTTGCACTCACTGGAGTGGGAATAGTAATTTTTACACCTACGCGATTCAACCTTTTTCCTACTGCTGCACTCACTGGAGTGGGAATAGTAATTTTTACACCTCCGCTATCCAACACTTTCCCTACTGTTGCACTTACTGGAATGGGGATAGTTATTTGTACCCCTCCACTATCCAACACTTTCCCTAATGTTGCACTCACTGGAGTGGGAATAGTAATTTTTACTCCTCCGCTATCCAACACTTTCCCTACTGTTGCACTCACTGGAGTGGGAATAGTAATGTTTACCCCTACGCTATCAAACATTTTCCCTACTGTTGCACTCACTGGAATGGGAATAGTAATTTTTACCCCTATACTATCTAACACTTACACTACTGTTGCGCTAAAAGTATTATGCATTGTAATGGTATGCATTGTAATGGAATGCGTTGTAAGTGTAGTTTCTAAAAATGCATTGTGATGGCATGCATTGTAAAATCATGTGTTGTAATGGATGTTGCGATGTAAATACTGTCTTGTAAAGGCATGCGTTGTAAAAGGTTGCATTGTTACATGTCCTATACTTGGTAGGAACCCAGGCTTCCCTAACCAATCAGGTGTTGGGCATCCTGGTTTGACACTCAACCAGGGAATGGGGACCTGGGCATGTTCTCCAATCTGGCTGTAATGCAGCCTGCATGGAGAACAGCGAAACTGCGCATGACTGGTTGGGGCAGCCCGAGAGGGTCGACCAAACAGTCATTGCACACTTAGGAGTGGGCAAACCACTCCTCCCCTGCCTTGCTCCGAGATGAGAGCAGCCCCATCCGCCCTCAAAGCAGCATAAACATAAAATGATAATAACTAATAATACCCCTCCGCTATCCAACACTTTCCCTACTGTTGCACTCACTGGAGTGGGAATAGTAATTTTTACTCCTATGCTATCAAACACTTTCCCTACTGTTGCACTCACTGCAGTGTGAATAGTAATTTTTACCTCCACGCTATACAACGCTTTCCCTACTGTTGCACTCACTGGCGTGGGAATAGTGATGTGCACACCTCTGATATCCAACACTTTCCCTACTGTTGCACTCACTGGAGTGGGAATAGTGACTTGTACACCTCCGCTATCCAACACTTTCCCTACTGTTGCACCCACTGGAGTGGGAATAGTAATTTTTACCCCTCCGCTATCCAACACTTTCCATACTGTTGATCTCATTGGAGTGGGAATAGTAATTTTTACCCCTATGCTATCAAACACTTTCCCTACTGTTGCACTCACTGGAGTGGGAATAGTAATTTTTACCCCTACACTATCCAACACTTACACTACTGTTTCCCTAAAAGTATTATGCATTGTAATGGTCTGCGTTGTAATGCAATGCATTGTAAGAGTAGTTTCTAAAAATGTGTTGTGATGGCATGCGTTGTAAAATCATGCGTTGTAATGGCTGTAGCGATGTAAATACCACGTTGTAAAGGCATACGTTGTAAAAGTTTCCATTGTAACATGTCCTATTCTTGGTAGGCTTCCCTAACCAATCACAATGCTGCAATGCAGCATTGTGATTGGTTTTGGGCATCCGGGTTTGATGCTCACCCAGGGAATGGGGACCTGGGCATGTTCTCCAATCTGGCTGTCATCCAGCCTGCATGGCAAACAGGGAAATTGCACATGACTGGTTGGGGTGTCCCGAAAGGGCCGACCAAACAGTCATTGCACACTTAGGAGTGGACAAACCACTCCTCCCCTGCCCTACTCTGAGATCAGAGCAGCCCAACCCGCCCGCAAAGCAGAAAAAACATAAAATGATAATAACTTAGAATACCCCTCCACTATCCAACACTTTCCCTACTGTTGCACTCACTGGAGTGGGAATAGTAATTTTGTCCCCTACGCTATCAAACACTTTCCCTACTGTTGCACTCACTTTAGTGAGAATAGTACATTTTACCCCTACGCCATCCAATACTTTCCCTACTGTTGCACTCTTTGGAGTGGCAATAGTAAATTGCACCTCAGACCTATCCAACTCTTTCCCTACTCTTGCACTCTCTGGAGTGGGAATAGTAATTTGTACATATCCGCTAACCAATACTTTCCCTACTGTTGCACTCACTGGAGTGGGAATAGTAATTTGTACCCCTACGCTATCCAACACTTTCCCTACTGTTGCACTCACTGGAGTGGGAATAGTGATTTGTACGCCTCCGCTATCCAACACTATCCCTACTGTTGCACTCACTGGAGTGGGAATAGTAATTTTTACCCCTACGCTATCAAACATTTTCCCTACTGTTGCACTCACTGAGGTGGGAATAGTAATTTTTACCCCTATACTATCTAACACTTACACTACTGTTGCGCTAAAAGTATTATGCATGGAATGGTATGCATTGTAATGGAATGCGTTGTAAGTGTAGTTTCTAAAAATGCGTTGTGATGGCATGCATTGTAAAATCATGTGTTGTAATGGATGTTGTGATGTAAATACTGCGTTGTAAAGGCATGCGTTGTAAAAGGTTGCATTGTTACATGTCCTATTCTTGGTAGGAACCCAGGCTTCCCTAACCAATCAGGTTTTGGGCATCCCGGTTTGACACTCAACCAGGGAATGGGGACCTGGGCATGTTCTCCAATCTGGCTGTAATGCAGCCTGCATGGAGAACAGCGAAACTGCGCATGACTGGTTGGGGCAGCCCGAGAGGGTCGACCAAACAGTCATTGCACACTTAGGAGTGGGCAAACCACTCCTCCCCTGCCTTGCTCCGAGATGAGAGCAGCCCCATCCGCCCGCAAAGCAGCACAAACATAAAATGATAATAACTAATAATACCCCTCCACTATCCAACACTTTCCCTACTGTTGCACTCACTGGAGTGGGAATCGTAATTTTTACTCCTATGCTATCAAACACTTTCCCTACTGTTGCACTCACTGCAGTGTGAATAGTAATTTTTACCTCCATGCTATCCAACACTTTCCCTACTGTTGCACTCACTGGAGTGGGAATAGTGATTTGTACACCTCTGATATCCAACACTTTCCCTAGTGTTGCACTCACTGGAGTGGGAATAGTGACTTGTACACCTCCGCTATCCAACACTTTCCCTACTGTTGCACCCACTGGAGTGGGAATAGTAATTTTTACCCCTCCGCTATCCAACACTTTCCATACTGTTGATCTCATTGGAGTGGGAATAGTAATTTTTACCCCTAAGCTATCAAACACTTTCCCTACTGTTGCACTCACTGGAGTGGGAATAGTAATTTTTACCCCTACACTATCCAACACTTACACTACTGTTTCCCTAAAAGTATTATGCATTGTAATGGTCTGCGTTGTAATGCAATGCATTGTAAGAGTAGTTTCTAAAAATGTGTTGTGATGGCATGCGTTGTAAAATCATGCGTTGTAATGGCTGTAGCGATGTAAATACCACGTTGTAAAGGCATACGTTGTAAAAGTTTCCGTTGTAACATGTCCTATTCTTGGTAGGCACCCAGGCTTCCCTAACCAATCACAATGCTGCAATGCAGCATTGTGATTGGTTTTGGGCATCCGGGTTTGATGCTCAACCAGGGAGTGGGAACCTAGGCATGTTCTCCAATCTGGCTGTAATCCAGCCTGCATGGCAAACAGGGAAATTGCACATGACTGGTTGGGGCGTCCCGAGAGGGCCGACCAAACAGTCATTGCACACTTAGGAGTGGGCAAACCACTCCTCCCCTGCCCTGCTCTGAGATCAGAGCAGCCCAACCCGCCCGCAAAGCAGAAAAAACATAAAATGAAAATAACTTAGAATACCCCTCCACTATCCAACACTTTCCCTACTGTTGCACTCACTGGAGTGGGAATAGTAATTTTTTCCCCTACGCTATCAAACACTTTCCCTACTGTTGCACTCACTGGAGTGGGAATAGTACATTTTACCCCTACGCTATCCAATACTTTCCCTACTGTTGCACTCACTGGAGTGGGAATAGAAATTGTTACCCCTCCACTATCCAACACTTTCCCTACTGTTGCACTCTTTGGAGTGGCAATAGTAAATTGCACCTCTACGCTATCCAACTCTTTCCCTACTCTTGCACTCTCTGGAGTGGGAATCGTAATTTGTACATATCCGCTAACCAATACTTTCCCTACTGTTGCACTCACTGGAGTGGGAATAGTAATTTGTACCCCTACGCTATCCAACACTTTCCCTACTGCTGCACTCACTGGAGTGGGAATAGTGATTTGTACGCCTCCGCTATCCAACACTTTCCCTACTGTTGCACTCACTGGAGTGGGAATAGTGATTTGTACACCTCCCCTATCCAACACTTTCCCTACTGTTGCACTCACTGGAGTGGGAATAGTCATTTTTACCCCTCCGCTATCCAACACTTTCCATACTGTTGATCTCACTGGAGTGGGAAAGTAATTTTTACCACTACGCTATCAAAAACTTTCCCTACTGTTGCACTCACTTGAGTGGGAATAGTAATTTTTACTCCTCCGCTATCCAACACTTTCCATACTGTTGATCTCACTGGAATGGGAATAGTAATTTTTACCCCTACGCTTTCAAACCCTTTCCCTACTGTTGCACTCACTGGAGTGGGAATAGTAATTTTTATCCATACACTATCCAACACTTACACTACGGTTTCCCTAAAAGAATTATGCATTGTAATGGTCTGCGTTGTAATGCAATGCATTGTAAGAGTAGTTTCTAAAAATGTGTTGCGATTGCATGCGTCGTAAAATCATGCGTTGTAATGACTGTAGCGATGTAAATACCGCGTTGTAAAGGGATACGTTGTAAAAGTTTCCGTTGTAACATGTCCTATTCTTGGTAGGTACCCAGGCTTCCCTAACCAATCACAATGCTGAAATGCAGCATTGTGATTGGTTTTGGGCATCCTGGTTTGACGCTCAACCAGGGAATGGGGACCTAGGCATGTTCTCCAATCTGGCTGTAATCCAGCCTGCATGGCAAACAGGGAAAGTGCACATGACTGGTTGGGGCGTCCCGAGAGGGCCGACCAAACAGTCATTGCACACTTAGGAGTGGGCAAACCACTCCTCCCCTGCCCTGCTCTGAGATCAGAGCAGCCCAACCCGCCCGCAAAGCAGAAAAAACATAAAATGATAATAACTAAGAATACCCCTCCACTATCCAACACTTTCCCTACTGTTGCACTCACTGGAGTGGGAATAGTATTTTTTTCCCCTACGCTATCGAACATTTTCCCTACTGTTGCACTCACTGGAGTGGGAAAGGTACATTTTACCCCTACGCTATCCAATGCTTTCCCTACTGTTGCACTCACTGGAGTGGGAATAGAAATGTTTACCACTCCACTATCCAACACTTTCCCTACTGTTGCACTCTTTGGAGTGGCAATAGTAAATTGCACCTCTACGCTATCCAACTCTTTCCCTACTCTTGCACTCTCTGGAGTGGGAATAGTAATTTGTACATCTCCGCTAACCAATACTCTCCCTACTGCTGCAATCACTGGAGTGGGAATAGTAATTTGTACCCCTACGCTATCCAACACTTTCCCTACTGTTGCAGTCTCTGGAGTGGGAATAGTAATTTTAACCCCTACGCTCTCCAACACTTTCCCTACTGTTGCACTCACTGGAGTGGCAATAGTAATTTTTACCCCTTCGCTATCCAACACTTTACTAACTGTTGCACTCTCTAGAATGGGAATAGTAATTTTTTCCCCTCCACTATCCAACACTTTCCCTACTGTTGCACTCTCTGAAGTGGGAATAGTAATTTTTACCCCTAGGCTATCCAATACTTTTCCCTACTGTTGCACTCTCTGGAGTAGGAATAGTAATCTTATCCCCTCCGCTATCCAATATTTACTCTACTGTTTTAGTTAATGTACTATAAAATGTATTTTAAAAAGAATACAAATATTGTAATAATTTAATTAGTTATATATATTTTTAAATTGTAATTGATAATATTGGTGTATGTATAAATATATGTATTTATAATTGTTAATATGTTTTAAAACAATTTGTAAGTTATTAAAATAATTATTTGAAAATATTAAGTAAGTATATACATTATATTTCATAGACATATATGTTTAATTGTTTTTTACATTGAATGGATTACTTATATTTTTGTAACACTTTTAAATATTTTTAACTATGTTTATTTTAGTTATATGTGTTATTTACTTTATTTTACATAATTTTTTATACAGAAAAAACCCCGATATTTTTAACAACAATATTTTTAACAACGATATTTTTTTTATCGATATTTTTGTACTTACCATTATGTAGATAGGACTTCGATATTCTGGACATCGATATTGTTGCGTCGATATTTCTGTAGGTCGATATTCTGTCAGTGATCCGGCAAGATAGCCCTTCAACAGTGAAAAATGAAATGGAGAGTATTTCACTGTTAGGACATGGTACACACCTCAGTACGTATCCAGCTTTCACATATACTGCACCCTGCCCAAGGGGGTACCTTGGACCTACCATAGGGGTGTCTGATGTGTATAGAAAGGGAAGGGTAAGGCCTGGCGAGTGGGTGCACTTGTCAGGACAACATGGCAATTTAACAAACTGCACGCAGGCACTGCAGTGGCAGACCTGAGTTCTCTCTTTAAGGCTACTTGTGTAGGTGGCACAATTAGTGCTGCAGGCCCGCTAGTAGCATTTGCATTACTAGCCCTGGCACACATAGTGCCCTTTACTAAGGACTTTTCTAGTAAGGCAAACATACCAATCATGGACAACCAATTACCATTACACTTTATACAGGGAGCATATGCATTTTAGCACTCATCAGCAGTAGTAAAGTGCCCAGAGTCCTAAAACCAACCAAAACAGGTCAGAAACAATACAGGAGGAAGGCAAAAAGTTCAGGGATGACCCTGCAAAAAGGGCCAAGTCCAACAATATCAAACCTTTCTACCTGAACAACTAAAGTGAAAAATATATTTTTTTAAAGTTATGCCGAGAGGGGTAGGTCTGGAGCTTCCACAGAACAAACTGCAGTGTAGGTAGTCCCAATGCTGATCAAAAATGATATGGGATTGTCATTCAGCTCTCAATATACATGTGGGCCAGGTCTACCTCTAGGACCGCACCAAATCCTTCTCTCCCCCCCCCCCCAGGCACCGCTATTGTGAATTTGCCTCTAGTGAAAACTGAGAAAAATTGTTGCTCAAAATCAATGGATTCTGTTGGTACCCTGGAAGGTATGGCACCTTGTTTCTTATGTGTTGCTGCAGTACTGGAGCTATGGACATATTCGTATGGAACTGCCCTTCATTCTGCACATTCTGCTTAGCAGTCTGTTGGTCTTGGGCAACAACACTGAGTCTGCATCTGATTTGTGTTTCTTTGCTTTGGGGAACAAAATCATTCTGGATTCAATCTGGATTTTGTCTCACTTATAGATTTTGCAGCAGAAGTGGCAAGCAGTATTCTTCTGCAAATTAATATTGCCATTCATTTCAAGAACTATTCATATTTCCTCTACCATGACCTTGAGTTTGCACCATCTTATTCCTCATTCCTATACCTTGCATCTCATGTGTTCCATTCATTCAAAACATTTGGATGCCACAGAATCTGAATCAGAACCCCTCGTTTGGTTCCTGTTGTTTCTCTGTATCTGCTTTGACTGTGTAATCATCAACTCCTCTTTAACTTTTTCTGCTTCACATCAAAACAATCATTTCAGTATTTGACATACTTCAAGATCTCGTCAATGTTCTTAGGGTCATATTTATTAAAAGTGATGGAGCGCAGCACAGCAAGTCAACTTTCTGTACTGTTCTGCATCACCCGGAAAGGGCAGGAATGTGCTATATTTATCCTAATACGGTGCATTCTTGTCTTTCACCAGTGCTGGCACACAATGGGCTACCTTGTGAAAATGCAGGTACCCTTGCATTATGGTGCAAGGGTGCCTGCATTGCATGTAGGATTGTTTTTGTGAAGGAAGGCAGAATGCAGGACACATAAAAAAGAGGAAGAAATGAAGAGAAATAAAAATATTTCTCCTTGTTACGCTTACCTGGAGAGACATACCATTTTGATGCATTCCCAGGTCAACTAGCAATGGAAAATCTGGGACTGCACCAAAATCCAACGGTGGATGCGTGGGAACACCCACACTCCATCCATGAAACTCCTACCCGGGCAGAGTAACGCAGTGTAGCGATTAGTGCTATGTTGCGTTACTCCAGATTTATGAATCAACAGAGGGACACACAAAGTGGCCATGCATGGCTTCATAAATCTCAATTTTGAGTTGCATCGCACATGCACCACATTGCGTAGTACAAGGGCAACGTAACTGGCCTAAACATATGACCCTGTGTCTGCCAAAACATCACACTCTGCTGAATACGAATAATAAGCTCCTTATGGAACCCCAAATAAAAGCCAATACAAATCCATAAACAACTTCCTTCTCTGGTTCTTTAACCCGTTATACTTGCTACAGATCTGCATAAGCATTTCATAGTGAGCATGCACTGACTCTTTCAGCTCTATGTAGCTCTCATTATTATTGCCCAGTTTACTTCTTTCCCTGGCACTTTCTTTTTCCAATGTTCTATCACTGCTCAGCATGTTTCCATAAGTACCTTAGCTGGAGCATTTTTAGATCAAACTCTAGCTGGTTACTCAGTTGGCCAAGCAACAGCAGCCTTGCATTCTACCCATAAGACCAAAGGAAAAACAACTTCAAATAATGTTTCCAAATCAATCCAAAGCATTTTTCACACTGTCACCAATCCATGAACCTCCTTCTACCACTTGTCAGTCTCCTCACTCAGTTTTGGAAAATGTAGTATTAAACATAGAGCTCACTACTAGTCCAAGACAATGCACATAATTCCCAATGTGTACTTCCCATAAAGAAAGAAAATCTGTCACCAAATCACTAATAGCTACTTTTGCTTTCTTCCATGTCTCAATAGTTTGCTTTTTAGTACCAGATTTATTTTCCCACTTTTCTATTCACTTCTTCAAATCTCTCCAATTGTGAGCAAGCTCAACTAAATCTTGAATGTGAGCTTTCAAAGCCACTTACTCCATCTCCTTTATTTCTGCTTCACTCAAATCTATCCTGTAATTCCTTTGTAAATTGTTTGTCTTACTTATATTGACTTCATGTTCCTCAGTGAAATCCTCAAGATTGTTATGTTTCTTCATTCGCATTCCTTGATGCTTTTCTGATAAAGTATCTAATTTCACATTATAAGACATTAATCTGTTAAAGTCAAATGTTTCCTGTAAAATTTCTGCAAATACAATCTTTAAGAGTGCAAAAGTCTCTCTTTCTCTAATGAAAGTATTAGGCACAGCAGAAGCATCAGTATGCACAGCAGTAGGCATAGCAGTAGAATAGCAGTAGGCAGAGAATTAGAGACAACAGTAGAGATACAGCTACTAGAACTAGGCAAAGATGACAATGTACTTTTAGGTGGTGCACTAGCACTCGTATTTGTACACACAAATGCCACTGCAAGGGCCATTAATCCCTGTGCACTCATACCCAGTTCACCAGCTGCACCTATGTCAGTTAGCAGCAGTCTTCAAGCTTTTTTCTGTATATCATCTGTATATGGAGATGGTCTAAAATCCAAAAGATCATTCAGAAAGGAGGACAACTCTTCATTGGAAATGTTTCCTTTATCTCGTTTCTCTCTGCTACCCTCACATTGAACAGCTTTCTTTCTGTCCATTGTTTCGTTAACTTTTGCAGGATAACTGCCAATGTTTCTATCATAGCCTCCCACCAGAATCCATCCTGAATACTCCACCTGGTTTCCAATCACTGGCTAAATTAACTCTTGAATTGTTTCACCATTTTCTCTCTTTCTTTCTGTGTAGCCATTCTTTCCTGTTTATTCAGTGTTTCAAATTGCATAGGTCTAGGTAATTTCTTTCCCTCATTCATTGCATGTCTCAGGAAATCTAGTGTTCTAATGTTAAAGGTACCATCTAAAGAAAATTACAAGTCCTTATCACCAAAAGTACACTCATGCCAGTCTTGTATCCATGTACATGTATAAAACCCGCCCTTCATATGCAGGAGACCCCTCAGGAGGAATCTTCACTCCTTATATATCAGGTATACTAGGAGCTTAAGCTTTTTTCAACACAGCACCCATTATTCTCACTCAAAATAATCCAAAAGTGTCACAAAACAAGTAAACGAACTACAACCAATCCCAGCATGGCAATGCCAAAGGTAAACTAATTTACAGTGCACCTTTGACAGCAAGCCATCAATGACAGCACAACTCTGTGATGATGTCTCACCAATCCTAGCTTAGCTCCTCAGCTGGCTAACAAATTGCAGTGTGACTTCTATAAGAATAGCAAAATGGTCACAACCATTTTCTGTAACCAAACGCACACAAAATAAACAAATGAACCTTGTCTGCTCAACCTAAATATGAAAAAATCAACAACTCAGATGAAAGAATCTTGCAAGTGATGGTGCACGACTTTTGTAAATAAAATCTGCTCAATGTAATCCACCTTAATGCATGCTTTTATAATATGTAATATTATAATGTACAACAAGTGAAATGTGCATATGGCATGACAATATGATTTACTTAGTTAATATACTGAGAATAATGCTAATTGGATGGTATTCTATCTTTCTAGCTGCAAAATGTAAACGACAAAAGAAAATGCTTTATTCTTCGTGAAAGTATATTGTAGGCTTTTGGAAAATATTCTCTCTTTCGCTAAAATAATATAGGCCTTGGAAATATTAGAGAATGTGCTTTTCCATGCTCCTGTCCTTCAAATTTTTCAAATGCTTCCTAAGAGTACAGATATTTAGTTTATTTCTGAATAAATCATTAGAGTTCCTTCCTGTCTAGGCAAGGGATGTAGATGACGAATGTAACTGTTCCAACATTTTGAATACATTTGTAGCTGGGTACTTTCCTCTTCCTCCCAAGGAAGTTATACAATATTTAGACAACAAGGTGCCGATTAGGATCCTGGAAAAAAATTCCCCGTACGACTCGTATCCGGTCTTTTTACCGTACGAATCGTACAAGTGCCGTACAAACTGCCAAGTACGATTCGCATGGGAAAAAGTCCATACGAATCGCATTGGGAATAATTCCCCACACGTCCTCGGGTCGGAAAATGTGTCCGACACGTCCCCGGACGATTTACCGTACAAATGTGAAAAGTGAAGTCCGACCGCGCAAGTACGATCCATCCCGTGCGTCCGATGTTACAACCGGATGGAAAATACACCGTCCGCTACGAACTCCTATAGCAACCATGGAGACATGTGCCCGCATACGCGCCCAACACCCCCCCCAGCCCCCGTATGTACGTGCCCAACCACCCCCCCAGCCCTCGTATGTACGAGCCGAACCCCCACCCGTGTATGTACACCCCCGTACGTACGGACCGTACACCCACCCGTGTATATACACCCGTGTACGTACTGCCCGTACCCCCACCCACGTATGTATGGAGCGTCCCCCACCCCAACCGTGTATGTACGGACCGTACCCACACCCGCGTATGTATGGAGCGTACCCCCACCCCAACCGTGTATGTACGGACCATACCCACACCCGCTTATGTATGGAGCGTACCCCCACCCCAACAGTGTATGTACGGCCCATACCCTCACCCGTGTATGTATGGAGTGTACCCCCACCCCAACCGTGTATGTACGGACCGTACCCACACCCGCGTATGTATGGAGCGTACCCCCACCCCAACAGTGTATGTATGGACCGTACCCTCACCCGCGTATGTATGGAGCGTACCCCCACCCCAACAGTGTATGTACGGACCGTACCCCCACCCGCGTATGTATGGAGCGTACCCCCACCCCAACAGTGTATGTACGGCCCGTACCCCCACCCGCGTATGTATGGAGCGTACCCCCACCCCAACCATGTATGTACGGACCGTACCCACACCCGCGTATGTATGGAGCGTACCCCCACCCCAACCGTGTATGTACGGACCGTACCCACACCCGCGTATTTATGGAGCGTACCCCCACCCCAACAGTGTATGTACGGCCCGTACCCCCACCCGCGTATGTATGGAGCGTACCCCCACCCCAACCGTGTATGTACGGACCGTACCCACACCCGCGTATGTATGGAGCGTACCCCCACCCCAACCGTGTATGTACGGACCATACCCACACCAGCGTATGTATGGAGCGTACCCCCACCCCAACAGTGTATGTACGGGTACCCTCACCCGTGTATGTATGGAGCGTACCCCCACCCCAACCGTGTATGTACGGACCGTACCCACACCCGCGTATGTATGGAGCGTACCCCCACCCCAACAGTGTATGTATGGCCCGTAACCTCACCCGCATATGTATGGAGCATACCCCCACCCCAACCGTGTATGTACGGACCGTACCCACACCCGCGTATGTATGGAGCGTACCCCCCACCCCAACAGTGTATGTACGGACCGTACTCTCACCCGCGTATGTATGGAGCGTACCCCCACCCCAACAGTGTATGTACGGACCGTACCCCCACCCGCGTATGTATGGAGCGTACCCCCACCCCAACAGTGTATGTATGGACCGTACCCTCACCCGCGTATGTATGGAGCGTACCCCCACCCCAACAGTGTATGTACGGACCGTACCCTCACCCGCGTATGTATGGAGCGTACCCCTACCCCAACAGTGTATGTACGGACCGTACCCCCACCCGTGTATGTACGGAGCGAACTCACACCCCACCAGTCTAAGTACGGAGCGCACCCCACGCCCCAACACCAGCACCCTCACCCAACATCGCGCATGTACGAGTCGTACCAAGCCAGAGACAAGGACAGCACTGTACAACAAAATGGCCGATGTACGCACCGTACAGACGCTAAAAACACACGTACACAACCAGGACAAAGCAAAACAACACAAGAAGACTCCATTCGAATCGCACAAAGCCACAAAACATGTCCAACAAGCACAAATACAACCTATTCACTGACCTGCAACTGCCAAACCCCCAAACAGAGGCCCAAAACACAACCACTCCTTATAACACACCCACCCAAAGTTCAAACACAGCCACACCCACCAATGGACCAAAAAAAGGCCCAACACACACAAACCATGATCCTTTGCAACAGACCCACTGCTGCCAGACCACACAGAGAAACAACTGCACCATACTACAACCTCCACTACACCTTACACCTGCACACCTTCACACAACCACCTTCACAAACACCCCCTCATCACATTCACACACACCTGCACAACCCCACCCACACACCCACAACCATCCACACCCACACGCCCCACAACCATCCACACCCACACCCCCCACAACCATCCACACCCACACCCCTCACCATGCCCACTAACAAGAATCCAAAGTTCACTAGCCAAGAGTTGGAGGTCCTTGTCGACGAAATCCTACACCTCTTTGGAACATTGGTCAGACAGACCAGCATTTCCGAAAAAACAGCCATGTGGCAGACGATTGTCGATGCTGTGAATGCTGTTGCGTCCACCAGAAGGACCAGGCATGAATGCCAAGCCAGGTGGTACGATCTGCGGAGGACGGTCCGCCGCAAAATGACCGACGACCACAACCAGGCCAACATCACTGGAGGAGGACCGGCCCGCAGACGCGTACAATACCATCCCTGGGAGGAGAAGGTGATGGCCATACTGCCGGTGGTGGCAGTGGAGGGAGTAGAAGGACTCCGAGAGCCTGGTGAGTACACAAACAACTCACCTCACATGGGGGGAATGTCCTCCACAACGAAACTCACAATCATGCACGCAACCACCCCAAAGCTATCGCATGACTCAACCACACTCCATAAACACGCACATGCCACTAGCGCCACCATGCCCCATGCACCCAGCTGGACAATGCCAAGTCACAGGCCACAGAAAACACCAACACAAGACACGGTAACCCGGATGGCGGGAGTGTGGGCCTCAAAAATCACATAGTGCAGCTCAGAAGCAGACAACAATGCCCTCTGCCCATATGGCCTAGGTCACAGCCAGACAAACAGTGTGTCCCCACACAGGAAAGACTTGCCTTCAAATGGCGGACGCCTTGCATGAAGACATGGGGGTGAAGGCACTTTTTGCACATGACAGCAGCCAATGAACAGCCAACACTGTGAAAGAGTGGCAGCACAAACCACCACAGCAGCAGCGCAGACACAGACACTACACCCAATGGGTGCCTGGAGATCAGAAACAAACTCACATGAACAAGCCAAGGGCCATTCAAAGATCTGCTAAATGTGTGTGCCTAGGAAGCTGGGCTGAGGTGACAGAGGGTGACACACAGAGGGAGGGAGAGGGGGAGAGAGAGGGTGGGAGACACAGGGAGACGGACAGAGGGAGGAGGCTGACACAGGGAGGGAGGGAGAGGAGGACAGAGAGGGAGTGAGAAAGGGATACACAGGGAGACCAATTCAGCCTTGGGTGGTGTGGGAATGTCTGCTCGTCAGCAAGTGGACTGCGTGCATGTAGACAAGGGTGGCCAGTGCCTGAATCCCCCTCTCTTCTCCATGGCAAAACACTGGGCCATGTCTCAACCTGTGCACGAGCACAACGCCAGCTACCTGCATTATATAAGTGTGTGGAACAACTCCATGTGCCCACGTACAGTGCAACACGGAAGGCGCCAATGCATGGCTCGCCACACCTGCTCACTCCACTGCTGACTGCAGTCACAATTGACGCAGCAAGTAAGACTGTGTCACACATAGGTAAAGTCTCAAAAGCTGTGGCCAAGGGACATACCCATGCACAAGTGCACTGTGAGTGGAATGCAAGACATATCCAAATACCCAGAGGAAATGTGCCAACTTTGAAACAAATGGAACATGGATGTTGCATGGAACAAAAATAACATTGTCTCTCTCACACACAGGTCAACGTCGTGGATCACCCCCCAACACTGGGGGGAAGACTCACAGGATGTGGCTCTGCGGGATGACGATCCCACCGGCAGCGACGACTCTCACCACTCTGTGGACGACCCCGACCAACCTGGCCCCTCTGGTGTCCAACCACCTGCAGCACCTGCGTCAGGTACAACTGGGCCAACCACCACCCCCACTCCTGCCACATCCCAGGAGACACCCAGGATCCCTGCCCCACCACCACAACGCAGCCAGGCTGACCAGGAGGAACACGGTGTACCGGGCACCCAGGAGGAGGCAGGCGACAACGCAAATGCCACCCCTCAGGGGTCCCGGAGACCCGATGTGCCCACAAGCGCACGCCAGGTGCAAGTGGGCAGGGGTGGTGGGAGTGGAGGACGGCGGAGGTGCGAGCCTGACCAGTTGGCTGCGGAACCGGTATATTCCCATGTAAGAAACATCCTGGACACATACCGGCAGGACACCACGGGCATGAGCCAGGTTGTATCCACCCTCAATGAGATGAAGGGGACCCTTGAGGAGATCAAGACCCAGCAGGCCCAGCAACATGCGGAGCAACATGCCTGTCAACTGCGACACCAAGGACGGATGGAGGACAGACAGGCTGAGCTCGTGACGGTGCTCACGGGAATTAACCGTTCACTCCGTTGGATAGCCGACAACATGGGCAACCCTCCCTGTGCCACCAGGCGAAGAACATCACCACCCACAGGGAGGGATCAGGAGGAGGAGGATACATCCGACGGAGCATCCCAAACATCGTCACGGCCTGCTTCTGAGGATTCCCGCAGGAGGGCGGGTCGTCCACGGAAAAGACCGTGAGGGTCGGCGCAACAGCACCATCTCCCAGGACACCTGGCCTGGCACCTGGCCCACTGGCCCAACAGCAGCACATCAGCAAATGACATTCTCTGCCACATGGACTTGCTGGTCACTGTCTGACCAATGTTGACAAAGACTGTGGCATGGACTCTGATGATTTCCAATGGCAAGGACACCAACTCCCCCAGTGAACTTTGGATTCCACACACCCGGAAAGCCCCTCTTGTCATACCCCCCCCCAACACGTACCCCAACACAAATAAAAACTTACACGATCAAGAGATGATGCCTACATTTTGCATTATTACCTTACATGTGTCTTGTAAAGTCTAGCCATGCCTGAGTTCTCATATAACTTCAACCATCCATACCCTGGGGCCTGAGTCTGGCACAGGACACACATGGGTCACAATGTATCAGGCAAGACAGACATGGAGCACCATACACACCCGTGATGGGCCCAACCAGCTGAGGGGGTGGCCGCACAACCGTGCCGACAGACATATTGAGTACAGCAACAGTCATGCGCAGAGGTCAGGGATCATGTGGAGTGTCCTGGGGGGCACCCAGGTATGTGTAGACAGGTGGCAGAACCATGTCCTGCAAGCTTGAGTCAGGTGGATGCAGAGAATGGTGGCCTGGCCAACGTTGGATGCATGGGGATGGCACATGTCACAATACCCACACAGTCATGGACATCATGCACAATACAGAGTCTAATCCCACACAAACAGCTTGCATCTTGCTACTCTACACATAGACACATAGCCACTATCACTGAAAACCATGCCAGACATGCCGTATGCACCGTGGCAACACACCAGCATTGACTGAGAAGAGGCACCTTGGAGGCATAGGGACACCTTTATTAGTCATGTTTTCGGGATTGCAGAGGCAACTTGAAGTACACATGAACACTTCATGTGGAGTAACATGTGGGTCCAACACTGGCACCCCCCTTCTGCAGCACAAATGCGTGATAGCCATGGAACTGGCACACAAGTGTCGGGTAACAGCTAAACACCCCCTGCTGCTCACGGAGAGCCTGCCATACACCATTGATCCTCTGATGTGGAAGTCCCACACCATGTCAAGCCAATCCAAACCGTATGTGTCCGAGGGCAGTGTTACACACATTGAGGCCATCATCACAATCCACTATCCCATTACAGATGACTGTCAACAAGTCTGACCATCTATTCAGGTGTATCCAGCTACATGTCATGTGTCCCATGGTGATGCGACATGTCTGCAGAGGAACCAAACATCGACAGGGGCAGTGTGCACACATCGTAAACAACTGCCACACCCAATACACCCCTGATGCCTCCCTTACCCTAAGGAGACTTCCAAACTTGTCCGTGCGTGTAACGCTGAGTCAGCACACGATGACGTGTCCATGAGGAATAGCAGTGCCACAACAATTTAACCAGCAGACGGCATGCGCAAGTACCTGGGGATGAGAGACACACAAGAAGTCAGACACAAAAAGCACATCCACTTGCATGTGCATGTACTCGACACATGTAAGGATGACAACATGCTAGGTCACAATTATGACTGTGGAAATACACTCATCACTGGCACCATCACTCGGGTGACACATCCACACACACCTCTGACTCACGTGGCATACATGCAGATGGACACACACATCGCAACACATGCCACACGGGGACCAATGCGTGCACACTCAGACACTGGTACTCACCACTAAGCAAAGAAGTCGCATATGAGCCGACTCCGGATGTCCTCTTGCGGAACCACATCCTCCACATCACTAGCCCCATTGCCAAGCCCTTCGTCCTCCATGGGTGGATGGTCCTGATCATCTTGATCCAGGATGAGTGGCACAGCTTTCTCAACTGCCATGTTGTGCAGCATGCAGCAGACCATGAAGATTTTGCAGACCTTCGCCGGGGCATATGGGAGGGCGCCGCCGGTCTTGTGGAGGCACCTGAATCGGCTCTTCAGGAGGCCAAATGTCCTCTCTATCACTCGCCTTGTCCGGCCATGGGCGGTGTTGTAGCGGAGCTGGGCCGGCGTGCTGGGGTTGCGGAGAGGTGTGATCAGCCATGGCATGTTGGGATAGCCAGCGTCCCCTACATGGAAACCACATGGACATAAGTAGGACAGGAGAAGCGGTGGGGCTGGAAGTCTACGCAAAATACAGGACAGACAGAGTGTACCCACCAACAACACATGCTCGTTCGTTGCGCAGCTGCGTCATCATTTCAGGCACCCTGCTACGCCTCATGATGTAGGCATTGTGTGCTGATCCTGGAAAACGAGCACATACATGTGAAATCACCATGTTGGACAGACACACCACAAGGGCATTTATGGAGTGGTAGTGCTTGCGATTCCTGTACGCTACCTCCTGTGCCTGTGGTGGTACCAAAGCCACATGTGTCCCATCTATGGACCCAATGACATGGGGCATCCCTCCCAGGGCATAGAATCCACGCTTGACACCAGTCAACTGTTCAGGAGTTGGGAAATGGATGAACTCATCCAGGTGAAGCAACATGGCCTCTAAAAAATCATGCAGCACACGGCTGAACATGCTCTGGGACATGCCACCAACATGAGCTATGGTATATTGAAAGGTACCCGTGGCAAGAAAATGTAGGGCTGCCATTACCTTCAGCTTGGGTGTCAGTGCCGTAGGATACCTGTGCAGCGGTTGCAGGTGTGGTGCCAGCCTTGCCGTCAACTCCTCAATCAACGGTTGGGGGAAGCGGTAACAGCGTATACAGTCATTCTCCCGCATTTCAGCCAAGTCCGGAATTGGTCGGGGAAGAGGCGGCGCTCTGCAGTAATTTGGAAGTGACAAGGAAGAGTGAGTGCACTACAACAACAATGTATATGTACTGAGCACATGTTAATCTGTCAATACACATATGCTACAGACGGAGTCAGGTATGTGCTACATGCCCTGGACACGTATGGCTGCCAGGTGACACTCCTACCAAGACCCAGCTACACACGGAGATTGTGAACCTCCACATCCCATGGCATGGGACTAGCTGTGTCCCAGTGTAAGTGAACAGCCAGACGCAATACAGGAGTGACATACATCAACATATCAGCAGAAGTAGGATGTTTATTGCAGAGACAGGTAGCGGAACACTAGAGCCACAGGTCACATGACATTACACTAGGACAGCCCACACACCTTGCCATGAAGGTGTACATGTCATGACTGACCACACATACATTGAGAGGATGCAGACAGGTCCTTGTTACGCTACTCCGTGTCCCATGCATACATACACACCTTACATGCGATACCACATGTGGCCTGGTGTGCGTAACAGTGTGCCATGGCCATCTACACACAGACACATGTTGGTTGCAGCAACAGCAGATGCTTTTGAGGGAACACCAACATCAAGCTAATGTGAACACACCACACATACATGACATAGTCACATCGTGCAACGTGGGTAGTCACATGTCAGGTGTGGCAACCCCTATAACGGGCATCAGGGGACACTTGCGTGTGTTGTTGACTGTGCCATGCCAGTGACGCTCATCTCAAGTGTGCTGTACGACATGCACACATGTCAAAGGAGTGAAGGGCATGTCTGGCACATAGTGCACCGTCACACATAACATCCGTACACATCTCATCATACATCTATTGCCTTCACAACTCAGGAGTAATGTGCCACATCACAGCCTTTCACACCTGTGCCCCACACATGTAGTACTGCACAGACAATGCCTTGATGTCCATCCATGGACAAGTATGTCAGCTCTATTCCTTTCTGTGTGCTGCCTGTCACCACTGTTATGTGTGTATGGCACCGTACATTCACTCTGAGGGCGTGTGTACGTTCCCTATCACTATGGGAGTGCTGCCGTAGGCCTACCCATAGTGATAGTGAGCGTACAGGCGTGTGTACGGTCCGTATCACTATGGGTACGCATACACGAGCACACCCATAGTGATAGTGAGCGTACATGCGTGTGTACGGTCTGTATCACTATGGGTATGCATACGCGAGCACACCCATAGTGATAGTGAGCGTACAGGCGTGTGTACGGTCCGTATCACTATGGGTACGCATACGCGAGCAAACCCATAGTGATAGTGAGCGTACAGGCGTGTGTACGGTCCGTATCACTATGGGCACGCATACGCGAGCAAACCCATAGTGATACGGACCGTACACACGTGTGTACGGGCCGTTGCTATGCATTTGGGGTGCCCTAGGGCCCCGGAACGCACCGTACCTGTGTGTGAATCTCCAAATTACATAGGGGACACATGAGGGACAAGTATAAAGCCCTACATGCATGCTGGTTGTCATGGAGACCAAGTTTAAAGTTTGAATTTTTCTCATCAGGTGCCCAGCAAAAGTCGGTTTGAATGAATCTACTTTGTTGCAAAGTGGTTGTGGAGTTTACATCATGCTCAAGAAAAAAAAAGAGCAAAGCCACTGACTGTGCTAGGTTTAAAGGGATTGGAGGACACATAGGATGCAAATGTGAGTGACCAATCACTCTGTACTCCTGTGCATGAAACAGGCCAGCAAGGCAGATATAAGGCAGCCAGGTCCCATGAGAGAGCACTTGCCTGCACATCTTTTGATTCTACAACACTGCTGCTGCTCGTGATTCCCTGGCACCATGTCAAGGTCTGTGGAGAGGGCCCAGCCTTTCACCCTGGAGGAGAATCTGGCATTGCTGGATGTGATCCTCCCACAGTACCCCATGCTGTATGGGCGACCAGGGTTTCAGGTGAGTGCAGAGTCCACTAGCACAGACTGTGTCCCTTTTTTGTGACTGGGACTTCTGGCATTGTGTCCAGGTGTGACACACATGCATTGTACTGTAGAGTGGGTCCCGGGGGGGAAAGCCTGATGTCTCCCAGCCAGAGCATGCTACGGTGCATGTCTTCCGTCCTCACTTGCATTGTGTTTACTGTGACAATCACTGCATGGTGCATGCCACATTCTGCCTGTCTAATCCTCCTGGGAATGTTGCTTCTACAGTCCTCATGTGATTATGTGGTCAGCCCAGTGTGACAGGTGACTGTACCCACAGATGTGTGTTAGTTCAGTGTACCTGTGCTGAGAGTGTCCACGTGATGTGTTCGTATCCTGGACATCGGTGTGTGTGTAAGTCCCCTGTCATGTGGGTGGGTGCATATGTGGAGTGTAGCACCCAAGCTGTATGAGGGATGGATATACCCTGCCCATCTGATGCGCGCAGGGAGCAGTGCTGTGTGTCTGACGTGCAGAGCCAGCCCCACACCTGTGAGCCCCCCCAGTCTAGTGGCACATGTGCAGAGTGAGGTTTGTAGCTGCATTTGGCAATGGCAGGTGAATGTCCTGTGCCTGTGTGTGTCTGTGTAGTCTGCTGAGGTAGCGTCAGTGGCCTGTGTCATGTGACTGCTTTGAGGTGCTGCACATAATCCTGGTGTACCTTCTGATGCACAGTGTGAGTCTGGATCATTTATTGTGTCGTACCCCTCATGCCACCTGTGTACTTTCAATGGCACGTGGTGCATTTGCCATTACACAGAGAAAAATGTCCCTATGACAAAGGTCCAATGCTTTGGCTGCATACTATGCCTTGTTGAAACCAGCAAAATTGTACTAATGTGTGTCTCTGTGACATGTGGCAGGTGTATTGATGTAGTGTCACTTTTTCAACCCCACAGGTAGGCGCCGCTGCCAAGGAGCAGATCTGGAGGTACGCCGTCAGTGCCGTGAGGAGGACGGAGGGTCATAAGCGGCGCCTATGGGTAGCGCCTGCTGGGGACTCACCTGTGGGCCCTAAGAACCATGGGCGTCGCCGTCTGACCCACATCCACAAGCGTGTGCTGGCGGTGGTCTTTCCAGACATGGACAGGCGCTTACGGGAGAAGCAGCAGCAGGAAGGGGGTAGGTACATGTGTGTTTGTTGTGTGTCACCAGCATTTGTAAGTGCGCAGTTGTATGGATACACTGCCAGTGTTTAAATGTGCGGTGCAGGTCCTGTCACCCACAGTATAGCGGTGCTGTCCTTCCTCCCTTCCCCTCCTTGCCATGTGTTCCCTGGTCTGTGTGTAGTCACTCTTTCACAAGGTCATCTGGGCTGGCAGTTTATCCACGTGACCAATGCTTGCTGCATCATGTGTGGGGGTGGTGTTTAACAGGTTTTGAGACCTTGCCTGTGCCCTGTCCAGTTCAGTACTTGTGGGGTCCATGTCAATTGGCACTGATGCTGAGTCCAGACATAGGAGTATGTCTCTGAAGTGTAATGCCTTACAGCTAGCATGTCCTATGTTGTGGCCAGTGACATGATGTGCATGACTGTGCGATACGCAGAGTGCAGGGATGGTGGCCTGTGTTGCAGTCATTACCATTCAGGACCATGGAATATTGTGGCCACTACTGTCCCCTGGGGCATATTTTGCTAGGTATCATGTGTGTCATCACAATATGTGGACACTCTCAGTGTCTACAGCATAGGATGTGCTCTGTGCCATTGTCCCCTGGCACCATGTATATTTACGTAACGTGTTCTACAAGTGTCCACTGTACAGCCTGACCTAATTTTCCTCGTTCATACTCACGGTGGCCAGTGCCTGTGTGTCTTGTTACAATTACTGATGATGGCCATTTGTAAAGGAGATCGTTGTACAGGCGCACATGGGGTATTTTGGGTCCAATATGGGTTTCTGGCAGCCCATGTGTATTTCTCCAAGACTAAGAGATGCAAGTGCTTCCTGTGTCTCATCAAATTGTCTCATGTAGGGGGTGGTTGGTGCGGGCAAGGCCTACATGTCGACACCTGAAATCTCATTGCTCGGTCTGGCCAGTGTGTGATGTTTGTCTGGACATACACTCAAGGTGCAGTGTCCCATTCATGTTGGGCATGTCTTTAAGTATTACCTTTGCAGCATGTGCCTCAAGTTCATGGAGATGGTCCCTGCTCATCCCTAGTTACGGCAACACTGTGTGGTGCAGATGCAGTGCTGGATTGGCCCCAGAGCCTGGCTCCTCTGTCCAAATCCATGTCATGTCATTTGCAAATGTGTCATGCTCTCCATAGTTTCTCAGTGGCATGGTGGGTGAACCAACTGTGTGTTGCAGGGCCTATATATGTACCTTGTATTGTAGACGTTACTCATCTTTCATTTCAGGCTATGCACTGTAACCTATGTAAATTTGACTCATGTGACATATGTATACAGGTGTCTGATTAATTCCTGTTTATTCACCTTGCCCACAGCATCGTCGGGGGACACGGATGGAGACACCGGCACAGACCGTGCGGAGGGACCGGGCACCAGTGCCAGCAGTGACACCTTAGCTGGCACATCGAGTGGAACCGAGGCCGAGGGGAGTGAGCCGGAGGACCTGTCCACTGCCACCACAGATTATGAAGCTGACGGGTCCGAGGCTGAGCACTCCGAGGGGGCGGAGGCTGCTCCAACAGCTGACAGCAGCACAACATCTCTCCCCGCCCCCTCCATTGCCATCCCCGACCTCCCACTTGCTCGTGTCCCTTCCTGGCGTGCTAGGTCACCACGTGTCTCCTTCCTGCCAGGCACCGCACCCCCTGCCCCTGTATCCACTGCTGCCGCCAATGCCGAGTCTGTGGACATCCTGCGGCAGTTGCAGGTTGGTCCCGCTGTGATGCTTAATGTCCTCCATGGCCACAGCCAAGTGCTCACCAACATGGAGGCATACTTGGAGGGCATTTCAGCATCGCAGGCTGACCAACGCAACTTGCTGAGGTCTATTGACTCGACACTGTCTGCAGCAGTGGGTCTCCTGCAGCACTTCGTCCCACCCCCTACCCATGCCCCATCCACACTTCCCACTCCCATGCCTGTCCCACGTACACCCAGACGTCAGCATGCACACACCCCACCAGACACAGGCACCACACCAGCAGGGAATGCCAAGCGCCCACCTCCTGGCACGCACACACAGGGTGAAGTAGGCACACCCACTGGGTCGGGGGGCAAACGTAAGACACGCAGCCAGAGTGGGAGTCCGCATTCTGCAAAATCCACTACCTCCAAATCCACTCCCCTCAGCTCTCCTGGCCACAAATCCAGCAAGGACTCCTTCATGGCCGCTCTGTCCCTGAGCCCCACAGTGACACCACCCCGCAAGCGGTCAAAGGAGTCCCCGGTCAGGGTGGTTGAGTCCCCCCCCTGTCCACACCCTCCCCGGGTAGCGCTGCGACCCATCCCTTTGACCCCCCCCCTCCTTGGGGCCTGTGGATCCTTCGGGTGCAGGGTAGACGCTGAGCGACCTGGCAGTAGTGTGCAGCGCCGTGCTCGAATCCACCTTTGGCGCTGCCCCACCCCCTGTGTTGGAGTCGTCCGTCCCTGCACCCACAACACCTCCCCTTGCCCCTCCTGTCCCTGCGGTGCCTGGTCCTTCCCCCCAACATGATGCCCCCCCCCTTGTGGAAGACAAAGGAGTCTGACTGTGCAGACAAGCTAGGGGACACACGTGCCACTGTGTCCCTCATCCGGATTGGAGTCATGGACTGCCCTATGGGCCTTGTATATATTGACATTTATGATGATTATTACTTACATCCTGCTGAATAAAGCAATTTGTTTTTTCCTTTGAACACTACTGTTTATCTGGTATTGCTGTTGGTGGACCTGCTCCATGATTTTGGGTGGTGATAATGTGTTGGGTGTGTGGGAAATGTAGTCTTGTGCTGGTCATAGGGTGGACCCTGGTATCTGTGTGCCATCACAAGCTGTTGGCTAAATTACTTTGTTCGTGTAAACAGTTACTGCATGGTGACATCGTCCCAAGGTGTTTTCCTTCCTCTGTGTAACCTGACATCTTCCCTGCAGGGTGTCTCCAGTATGTGGTGCTGAGCTGTGTCTACATCAGCTGGGTGTGTGACGGACTCCTTCAACTTTGCACATGCATGCTGAGCGATGTCTCCACCTGCATCATTCATGGCATCCTTGGTGGTCACTGTACTTGTGTATGTAGACTGTTGACAAGACTTGATGTGGACATGTTCTCTTTTAGGCGCTATGCATGTGTGTACTCCCAGCCTCGCACACATGTGGTACATGTACTGCAGGGTCTTTGTGCACCTGACTGACATTTGTGGGCATTGTATCTGTGGGTACTCCACCCTTTGCATTCCATGGGCACTGCTGGGAGGACTCTACACCCACCCCTCCTGCGTCTGGGCACTGCTGGGAGGACTCTACACCCACCCCTCCTGTGTCTGGGCACTGCTGGGAGGACTCTACACCCACCCCTCCTGTGTCTGGGCACTGCTGGGAGTGATAGGCCCCCACCCCTCCTGTGTCTGGGCACTGCTGGGAGGACTCTACACCCACCCATCCTGCGTCTGGGCACTGCTGGAAGGACTCTACACCCACCCCTCCTGCGTCTGGGCACTGCTGGGAGTGATAGGCCCCCACCCCTCTTGTGTCTGGGCACTGCTGGGAGGACTCTACACCCACCCCTCCTGCGTCTGGGCACTGCTGGGAGTGATAGGCCCCCACCCCTCTTGTGTCTGGGCACTGCTGGGAGGACTCTACACCCACCCCTCCTGCGTCTGGGCACTGCTGGGAGTGATAGGCCCCCACCCCTCTTGTGTCAGAGCACTGCTGGGAGGACTCTGCACCCACCCCTCCTGCGTCTGAGCATGTACGCGCCATACATACACTGTTGGGGTGGGGGTACGCTCCATACATACGCGGGTGGGGGTACGGTCCGTACATACACGGGTGGGGGTACGCTCCATATGTACACTGTTGGGGTGGGGGTACGCTCCATCCATACGCGGGTGGGGGTACGCTCCATACATACGTGGGTGTGGGTACGGTCCATTCATACACGGGTGGGGGTACGGTCCGTACATACACTGTTGGGGTGGGGGTACGCTCCATACATACGTGGGTGGGGGTACGGTCCATACATACACGGGTGGGGGTACGGTCTGTACATACACTGTTGGGGTGGAGGTACGGTCTGTACATACACTGTTGGGGTGGGGGTACGCTCCATACATACGCGGGTGTGGGTACGGTCCATTCATACACGGGTGGGGGTACGGTCCGTACATTCACTGTTGGGGTGGTGGTACGGTCCGTACATACACTGTTGGGGTGGGGGTACGCTCCATACATAAGTGGGTGTGGGTACGGTCCATTCATACACGGGTGGGGGTACGGTCCGTACATTCACTGTTGGAGTGGGGGTACGCTCCATACATACGCGGGTGGTGGTACGGTCCGTGCATACACGGGTGGGGGTACGCTCCATATGTACACTGTTGGGGTGGGGGTACGCTCCATACATACGCGGGTGAGGGTACGGTCCGTACATACACTGTTGGGGTGGGGGTACGCTCCATACATACGCGGTGAGGGTACGGTCCGTACATACACTGTTGGGGTGGGAGTACGCTCCATACATACGCGGGTGGGGGTACGGTCCGTACATACACGGGTGGGGGTACAGTCCGTACATACACTGTTGGGGTGGGGGTACGGTCCGTACATACACTGTTGGGTTTGGGGTACGCTCCATACATACGCGGGTGTGGGTACGGTCCATTCATACACGGGTGGGGGTACGGTCCGTACATTCACTGTTGGGGTGGGGGTATGCTCCATACATACGCGGGTGGGGGTACGGTCCGTGCATACACGGGTGGGGGTACGCTCCATATGTACACTGTTGGGGTGGGGGTACGCTCCATACATACGCGGGTGAGGGTACGGTCCAAACATACACTTTTGGGGTGGGGGTACGCTCCATACATACGCGGGTGAGGGTACGGGCCGTACATACACTGTTGGGGTGGGGGTACGCTCCATACATACGCGGGTGGGGGTACGGTCCGTACATACACTGTTGGGGTGGGGGTACGCTCCATACATACGCGGGTGAGGGTACGGTCCGTACATACACTGTTGGGGTGGGGGTACGCTCCATACATACGCGGGTGTGGGAACGGTCCATTCATACACGGGTGGGGGTACGGTCCGTACATTTACTGTTGAGGTGGGGGTACGCTCCATACATACGCGGGTGAGGGTACGGTCCGTACATACACTGTTGGGGTGGGGGTACGCTCCATACATACGCGGGTGGGGGTACGGTCCATACGTACCCGTGCCCACGCTGTGGAGTGCTTGTGCGGCCCGTACCCAGGCCTTTGGCACATGGGTACGGGCCGTACCGCCATTGTTGGGGTGACGTGGGTGTGGGCGTGGTACGACTCGTACCCACGCTATTAAGGCGTGGGTACGGTACGTACCTTTATTGTTGTGTTGCCGGTTCGCGTCGTCGCCCACTTCCGTTGTGGCGGACGCTGGCGTTGCTGGACACGCCCCCACCCCCTCGAAGTGACCAGGGCCTGGAGGTCAGGTATGTCCAGGGCATGTGTGCTGTGTGACTTGGGTGGGGGTTTTGTGTCCTGCCCCTGCCCCCCCCCCTTTGCCCCTGGGTGTTGTTCTGACCTTCTGCGGCATCTGCGTCGGTACCTGTAGAGGAGGTCAACTGCTATGAGGGCCGGGATGACACGTAGGTTCAGGTCCATGTCTGTCCGTCGCGTACAGGTGCTCCTTGTGCGCGTCGTCCTGATTTCCCGGCAGTTTTTGGCTGCCGGAAAATATTTTCCGCGCGTGATGACGTCGGTGTGAATCGTACTTCCTGGTTCGTGGAACGCAGGCTGCATGCGTCCCAATGTCACGTCGGCGCTTTTCCGGATGTCATTTGTAAGTTTATTTTCCTCGGTTGGTGTTTTGTACGATTCGTACGAAAATAGTGTTTCTGTGCGAATCGTACTTGCATGTTTGTAAAGTTTTGCAACCGGGTACGAGTCGGACGGAGAATACGCTCCGACCGACGGTTCGTACCCGGTTTCTCCAGGATCCTAATCGGCACCCAAGTGTTAAGAAAATAGTAGTAAAATCACTGTCAGTAGACTGTCACACCATGGTGATTAACCAATAGAAAGTCTTGAGGAGAAAAAGAGAATGCAACATATTAACGGAAGAAAGGAAGTAGCGTCCTATAAAGATTCCTGTGGGAAATTGTTCCTCGACTCGTTCACAAGATTTGTGACCTGTCCCTGTGTCCGTGGTATGCTGAATGCCATGCTGATTCCTGATTCTCTGACTGGCTTAACCTGCAAATCCTAAAGACTTTTCTAGAGACTTTGCACATCATCGGCTGGTGATGCTGCTCTTGCTATTAACTAACAGCCGTGGGGTTAGCTTTTTAGACTAATTGCACGCTGTGCATTAGCATTTCCATTATGTAAGTGAACTGTGTTTCGCTGATGTTTTCTCTCACCCTCACTCCTCTATATCTGATGATTTGATGTCTTCATAAATGAGCTGTTATGTTTATTGTGAACCTAATCTGTATTATTGAGAACCAAGAATTTTTTGATATGAACATTCATGAATTTTGCTCAGTTATTTGAGGCCTTACTACAGGTGGGGCTGAACGGTGGGTGTTTTTGTGCATATGCTTAGGAGTAGCTTTGCGCTGCCAGTCTTCTTCTGTGCTATAGTCTCTTGTTTTGGTGGTTGGATGTTTTTGCCCTGCTTCAGCAGGTTCAGCTTGTGCTGATTGCCAGCAGTTTCCATCCTTCTGGGGTCTTTAGAGTAGTCCTTCTACATCTTCATTAATAATCATGAATGGAGAATAGAGTAGCAAACTCACCATCAATAGAAAAGGTGCCTTTATACTCAAATGGTCTGGGAAAGAACTTATCTAAAATGCCATTCTAACCAGTGTTAGAATGGCATTTTGGACATTATGGCACTGCTAGTTAGGCCAGCTTAAAATGGCCAGTTTGTGTTTTACCCCCTCCACTGCCCATGGGAGAATGAAAAAGTCACACACACTAGCCTTTTAAATCAGGCCAATCTGACTGTATCAGACTGCCTGAAAGGCCAAACCAACACTGTGCTAGATCACATGCTGTTTCCAATCTGGAAATTAAGTCTTGACAGTAATGTCTGGTGAAAGCATGGTGACTTCCATATAGCTCCATTAGAAATGTTGACAGACGGACATTTCTTAGCATCATTTTCTACTTTTCCTCTTGTTTATTGATCTGGGTTTCTGAGGTAAAGAGTTGTTGGCTAATTGGAGACAAAACAAAATGCAAAAGGCTATCCTAATATCCATCATTAGATCGATTGTTTGGGTGTAGTAAAACTTGTTTGGAGTGGACCATAGTGAACAAAAAAACTTTTAGCAAATCTTTGTTCACTATAGATGTAACTTCAGAACTTGTTTTACATCTTAGAGTGTAAACTTCTCTGCTGGAGTGATAGGATTACTACAGAAAACCGACAAGAAGGGAGCTTGATATAAGTGAAATTGTGAGATTACTTTTGGCATAAAAGTTGAATGTGTTCCCATTACCACTCCACTGGAAAGAAAGACAGTCTAAGGCTCTACAACTGAAAAAGTCTGAAAATCAATTCATCTATGGGCAAATGTTATTGCCACGAAAAACCTATCTTCCATAAAAGATGCTGCAGGAAGCCTTATGAAGATACTCAAACAGAGGATTGATCAAGTTACATAAAACAAAATCTAGCTCCCAGGAGGGAGAAGGCAGCTGTTGAGAAGGGTATATTTTCTTTAAACATTCTAAAACGTTTTTGCTGACAGTGGTGGTAAATAAATATCTTTGGAAAGGACCTTCCCTATGAGCTGCAATACCTCCCAAGTGCAGTTTAACTGCATCTTTGATTGGGCAAGGTGGACTACTCATATCTCAAGCAATCTCAAGAGGCTAACCTCAGCAAATCAAAATTCATGATACTTAAACCCATGATAACTCTGAAGTCAACATCCAAAACCTATGGTACTGTGCTTGAGCAAGCTCATCATTCATGACAACCTGAGAGTTTGATTTGATGCCTAACTATCATGGGGAAAGCAAATTTAAAAAAGTGAGTCCATCCTAAGCCAATACGCCGCTGCAGTCATGAACTTCTGCAGTAAATATAGTCACAGGCTGATTGCTCCACCCCTCAAAGCATACCAAATGAAAGCCATAGTCGTTAATTTGTATGGTCGAGAGATCTGGGGACATAGAAGGACATCAGACACGCAAATAAATGAGAACCATTTCTTGCAACACATCTCACATCTAAGCCCAGGTACATCTCAGATGCACTAAGAGCTCAGTTAAGCATGTATATAATCGAAGATCAAATTACACTACAACTTGTCTTGTAGTGTAACAAGTTGTAGTGGGCCCATCTGTGGACCAACCCCAACTTGCGAGTTTTTCAAAAATCCATTCAGGATTTGCGAGCAAGCCCAATACGCAAATCACTGCTTTGGTTTAGGCATGTATCCAAAAGTCCTACAGAAATAGGCTATGCTTACTACTGAACCACACCTGAACTTATTATTAGAGAAAACCTTCAGACATTCAAGGAGCAGAAATGAGCCCATATTTGGACAAGGAACTCACTCAAGAAAGCACATTATTGAACAATTTCTATCAAAACAAGCTAGAATTCCTTATGAACCATAACTTAACACCATATTCCCTGAAGCAAACAGATCCCTGTTTGTGATGTTCAGACTAGGAACTGTTCCATTCTTGTCCTACACTGAAATCTGGTCTAACAACTCAACTACTACAAGTCTGTGTAACTGCATTGTAGGGGGAGCTGAAACAGTTGTGCACTTAATGCTCTTGTATGTGAAATTGATTAAAGTCATGAGATTTTATCTTTGACTCCTCTTTCTAGTGCACAAGCCTAAAAGATGTTGAGAGGCATTGCTTTGATTCTATTAAAGAGACTCAAAAGCTATCTTCTCACCAGTAGCTTTGTATATATACTCAGCATGAAAGGCCACAAGACCCATAACTCCTTGGGCCCACAAAGTATCTTTTCTGGGCCCACAATGGAAGATAAATGACTAAAGACAATTAAGAATGATATTTGCGCAAGACTAGATGGGAAATAGCCATTACAACGCGGCTGTTTCCCTACAATGCCATTACATCGCAAGCGTAACAACGCATGCGATGTAAGAACGCATAGCCATTACTACGTGTGTTTTTACATCGCATGCGCTGTTACAACGCATGCGATGTAATGCCGAACCAGGAACCAGGAGGAGAGACGGCGACGCTGGAGAGGAACCACAATGAAAGAGAGGTAAGGGTGATTGTGCTTGGGGTGGGAGTAGTGTGGGTAGTGGTTTAGGGTAGTGTTGTAGTGTTTTAGTGTTTTAGGGTTTAGGGCTGTGTAGGGGGGAGTAGTGTGGGTAGTGTTGTAGTGTCGTAGTGTTTTAGGGTTTAGGGTAGTGTAGTGGTGTTTGGGTGGTGTAGGGGGTCGTGCTAGGGGTAGTGTTGTAGTGTTTGTGTAGTGTAGTGGTTTAGGGTTTAGTGTAGTGTTGTAGTGTTGTAGTGTTTGTGTAGTGTAGTGTTTTAGGGTTTAGGGTAGTGTTGTAGCGTGTGTAGTGTTTTAGTGTTTAAGGTAGTGTTGAAGTGTTTGTTTGTGTAGTGTTTTAGGGTTTACGGTAGTGTTGTAGTGTTTGTATAGTGTAGTGTTGAAGGGTTTAGGGTAGTGTTGTAGTGTTTCTGTAGTGTAGTGTTTTAGGGTTTAGTGTTGTAGTGTGTGTGTAGTTTAGTGTTTTAGGATTTAGGGTAGTGTTGTAGTGATTGTGTAGTGTTTTAGGTTTTAGGGTATTGTTGTAGTGTTTGTGTAGTGTAGTGTTTTAGGGTTGAGGGTAGTGTTGTAGTGTTTGTGTAGTATAGTGTTTTAAGGTTTAGGGTAGTGTTGTAGTGTTTGTGTAGTGTAGTGTTATAGGGTTTAGGGTAGTGTTGTAGTGTCTGTGTAGTGTAGTGTTTTAGGGTTTAGGGTAGTGTTGTAGTGTTTGTGTAGTGTAGTATTTTAGGGTTTAGGGTAATGTCGTAGTGTTTGTGTAGTGTAGTGTTTTAGGATTTAGGGAAGTGTTGTAGTGTTTGTGTAGTGTTTTGGGTTTTAGGGTAGTGTTGCAGTGTTTGTGTAGTGTAGTGTTTTGGGTTGAGGATAGTGTTGTAGTGTTTGTGTAGTGTAGTGTTTTAGGGTTTAGGGTAGTGTTGTAGAGTTTGTGTAGTGTTTTGGGTTTTAGGGTAGTGTTGTAGTGTTTGTATAGTGTAGTGTTTTAGGGTTTAGGGTAGTGTTGTAGTGTTTGTGTAGTGTAGTGTTTTAGGGTTTAGGGTAGTGGTGTAGTGTTTGTGTAGTGTTTGTGTAGTGTAGTATTTTAGGGTTTAGGGTAGTGTTGTAGTGTTTGTGAAGTGTAGTGTTTTAGGATTTAGGGTAGTGTTGTAGTGTTTGTGTAGTGTAGTGTTTTAGGGTTTAGGGTAGTGTTGTAGTGTTTGTGTAGCGTCGTGTTTTAGGGTTTAGGGTAGTGTTGTAGTGTTTGTGTAGTGTAGTGTTTTAGGGTAGTGTTGGGGGTTGTGCAGGGTAGTGTAGTGTAATTGTAGGGAGAGGACAGGGGGTCGGGGAAGGGTTGTGCAGGGGTAGTGTAGAGTCACTTACCTTGCAAATTTTAACCACAAGTATAGCTTTACCATGCATGCCTTTGCGTTGTAATGGCATGCGTGGTAAAAGCATACTCGTGGTAAAAGTTTGCGATGTAATGGCATTTTGTTGTCATTTACATCACGTAGTAATGCCCACGTTGTAATTAAGCCTGGGCATTGAACTACGCTCTGCTCGAGGAGCTTACGAAGTTTAGGTAACTACGCAATTCGCGTAGAGCGCGAAGTTGCAGATTGCTACGCAATCTATCGCGTAGCGTAGTAGTTTTGCTTCCTCGCACGCTCAATATTCATTCTCGCGCGCGCTGTAACATCTTACCGTGATTTTGCGTTCGCCAACTCACTTTTCTGTCCGTTCACGTGGCCACGAGATTTGTAATATGGCCGCCCGAGCCCGCGAGAGTGTGCGAACGCGAACATGTCATTCGGACGCGCCAGCTGACTTCCGGCGGCTGTCTTTGTAAGATCGCGATCCTGAACATGCAAAAACTACAATCTGGCGAAGAATATCTCTCGAGCTTCATAAAACCTTCTCTAAAATGATCATTTTGCTCAGAAAAACTCCTCAGATTGGGATTTTGCTGTAGTCTTTTGTGTAAGGAGTCCTTTAATTTTTTTTACTCTTTTTTTCCAAGAGGAAGGAAGTGCCCCTGAGTCTCCAACTTCCTGTTCCTGTCCAGCAGGCTCCTCCCAGTGCTTTGTCCATGTGCTGTTCACTTTCATTTGGATTTGGAGCTGGAAGGATAACTTTTTGTGTCTGTCTGCTGCATCATACCATTGGATTGGAATTATTTGAGGACTTTTTGATTTGAGATTTAATTTACTACAAGTACGTTGGAGAATTGGTGTGTTTGTTTCATTGGGGCTTGTTTGTACCTACATTTTTCTGGGATTTTCATTGTTTTTAAAAATTATTGTTGTTGGTGGCCTGTACTTTCAATAGGGGCCTAGTTGTTTTTCTTTGCAATTTCAGCCAGTAGGGTACCCATGGGTCCATGTTTCTGTGGTGTCTGTTGAATTTAAACATCATGTAGGGCATGGATAGCATAGGATTGAAATGCTAAATGTGGCTGTGGTGTATTTCACTGTTTGTGTGTGTGTGTGTGTGTGTGTGTGCGTGTGCGTGTGTGTGTGTGTGTATGTGAAATACTTTTGTTGGATGTGTGTGCTTGATGTGTAACTTCTTTCCAATCCTTTCGTAGCCCTGTTGATTTTCATTTTTGTATTAAAGCTGTGTTGTTTAGCAGGCCTCCTTTGTCCGGTCATATATAGGCCTGCTTCAGTTCATTGTTTTCCATGGCCTGTTGTGACTGTGAGTGGCCATGTGGCTTGTGGCAATTTTGTGGTGGTAGTTTAGTAGTGTGAGCTTCTTTTTCCATAAAGGTCTGCATTTCTTTTCTTTGTTCCCCTTGGCTTGTGCTTGTTGTTGTTGTGTCCTGGCCATGTGTGTGGTGGCCATTTTGTGAAGGCAGGCATTGTGCTTTTGCCATAGGCTTACATTGTCTGTCTTTCATTTCTTGTTGTTGTGGGTGGGTAGCGGCCATTTTGTGAAGCCATCCAAGCAGTGTGCTTGCTTTTGCCATTCTGTTCCAAGCTTGTGGCCTAGTCTGCAAAAGGTGTTTTTTGGGGTGGAATTGCAGTTTTTGGGGGTTTGTTAAATAAATAGGGATTTTCAGCCAGTAGGTAACCCTAGGGATTCAGCTCGCGTACTTTTGGTAACTCTGCACAGCGCGACATCGCGGACTTACAGTTTTTGTCATTTTCGCGCTCTCAATATGCATGTTCGCGCACGCGATAACGACTTTTTGTACAGTTCGCGATGCCGAACATGCAGAATTTGCAATGTGGCAAACAATATCTCGCGAGCAACATAAAACCCTCTCGAAAACGCTGATTTTGTGCAATTTGCTAAAAGAACTCCTCAGGTTGTCATTCTGCTGTAATTTTGGAGCACGGAGTCACTTTTATGTTTTTTTTAAATATTTTTAGGAGAGGAAGTAAGTTCCACAGAGACTCCAACTTCTTGTTCGTGTCCTTTGTAATCACTTTTTTGTTATTATTGTGGTGGGTGGCCTGAGCATGTGTGTGGTGGCCAGTTTGTGAGGGCAGGCATTGTGCTTTTGCCATAGGCTTACATTATCTGTCTTCCATTTCTTGTTGTTGTGGGTGGGTAGCGGCCATTTTGTGAAGCCATCCAAGCAGTGTGCTTGCTTTTGCCATTCTGTTCCAAGCTTGTGGCCTAGTCTGCCAGTAGTAGTCCCAGAGGTAGTCATCCTCAAATCATGGGTGCATAAAAACAGTTTGTGTTGGCTGTTGAATTTTTACACCATGGATGGCTTTGGATTGAATTGCAAAAGGTGTTTTTTGGGATGGAATTGCAGTTTTTGGGTGTTTGTTAAATAAATAGGGCTTTTCAGCCAGTAGGTAACCCTAGGGATTCAGCTCGTGTACTTTTGGTGACTCTGCACAGCGCAACAACGCAGACTTACAGTTTTTGTCATTTTCGCGCTCTCAATATGCGAGTTCGCGCACGGGATAACGACTTTTTGTACAGTCCGCGATGCCGAACAAGAAGAATTTGCAATGTGGCAAACAATATCTCGCGAGCAACATAAAACCTTCTTGAAAACGCTGATTTTGTGCATTTTGCTAAAAAAACTCCTCAGGTTGTCATTCTGCTGTAATTTTGGAGCACAGAGTCACTTTTATCTTTTTAAAAATATTTTTAGGAGAGGAAGTAAGTTCCACAGAGACTCCAACTTCTTGTTCCTCTCCTTTGTAATCACTTTTTTGTTAATATTGTGGTGGGTGGCCTGAGCATGTGTGTGGCAGCTATTTTGTGGAGTCAGGCATTGTGCTTTTGCAATAGGCCTGCATTGTCTGTCTTGTATTCCTGACCTTTTCTTGTTTTTGTGAGTGGCCTGGCCATGTGGTGGCGGCCATTTTGTGGGACCAGCCACTGTGCTTTTTCCATAAGCCTCCAAGCTTGTGGCCTAGTCGGAGAGTAGACCCAGAGGTACTACTCATCAATCATCACGGGTGCATGGAAGTTAAACAACTGTTTTTGTGTTGTGCGTTAAATTTCATCATGTATGGCTTTAGATTGAATTGCAAAATGTGTGCTTTACTTTTTCTCTGGGGTATATTTCACTTTTTGGGTGTTGTAAATGCCTTTAGTTTTTATGTGTATATGTTCGTTGTTGTTGCTCCCTGATGCTGCATCCATCCCATAAGATGCACACATTTTTATTTAGGGCAAACAGCCTACACTACATTTATGTTTTTGTTCTTTGCTATTCTTATTCTTCCTGAGTGTACACAGTACAGTACAAGTACGCCAGGAGCCCTGGCCTTGTCAGTCTCATAAATGGCTATACTGTTGTTGTTCACTGACTTAATACAATTTAATAATTGTGACCACCCACCACACACTAAGAAGTTATATATTATATTATTGATCTTTTGACTGATGTTCTTCTGGCTTTTTTGCTTTTAGGTGCACAAAAGACGGAGGAGGTGTGTCATCATCATCGACCATTGTGGTGCCAGACCGACGTCCTGCTGCTGTACACGACGTGACGTGACGTGACGTGACGTGTGAGTGACCTGACCAGCCATCTCTGCAACTTGTGCAACTGAGTGCTCTTTTGACACCTGAAGAAGATGCCCCCAAAGAAAGCAGGTAGCAGGTCCTCCGGTACCAAGAAAGTTGCCATGGAGAAGTAGGAACAGAAGAAGAAGGAAGTGTCACTTAAGTCTGGTGTGCCTCCCAAAACCTTTTTTGGGACACCAAAAATGACGCCTGCAGCTGCGGTGTCCGGGGGCCAAGCTGGGGGAAGCACCTCCGCATCAGTGGGCCCAACCCACCAACCCAGGCCCAAGCAGATGAGTGTGGAAGAGGTAGCCAGCCTAATGGTGGAAAGCAGTGATGCTGAGCCTGAACTAAACGTATCGCTATCTCAAAGTAGTACACAATCAACGCAGGAGGGAACACAGCAGATAAGTGGTCAACAACAACAGCCGCAACCACCACCCTCAATAGTAGCTGTAGTTCCTCCCGAAGTAGGGGCAGTTCAGGAAATTGAGCCTCATGCAGAGGAAGAAGAGGAAGCCACTCCTTCAGAAGTTCCATTGTCTTCCAAATCCCCAGCAAGGAAAAGGAGGGTTAATACATCAAGTTCTTCACCGAGCCCCCCTTCTGATGATCTAAATGCCACTTGGAAGCCACAAACTGAGTCTGAGAGGGAGACACTTCACAAGAGCAGGCATGAGAAAAGGAAAGTTCCAGAAAGCCTTACACTTATGGAGGTTGATGTAGAAGAGCAGGATGATGATGATGATGATGAGCCAGTCATCATGAACATCACTCCCAGGCCTGAGGAGATGGAGACCAACATTTTTACACTTTCCAAAATGGCTGCGAGGGATGTAGCATGCATACCTCCAACACAGGTAAAACCAACACGGCCTCCAGCTTCCATATTTACATTAGCAAAGAGCCAGCAGCATCCTACATCCAGCACAGGCACCACCTCAGCAGAAGTAGGTAGTGGTACTGCACAGAGTCAAATTCAACACACATCCTCCAGTTCATCCGGCATTGGAAGTGGCACCTCCAGCAGGAGACAAAAGTTAAGCTCCCCAGTGTGGGACTTCTTTACGGTTAGCAGAAAGGAGGAGAACATTGCTATATGCTCCGTTTGTCATACCTCTGTTAGTCGTGGTAAGCTTGGTACAAACTATGGTACCGGAGGCCAAATGACCCATCTGAAAAAACACCACGCAATCCAGTGGGAGGAGCACCTTCGTCGCATAAAAAACGGAACCATTGCTGTTGGGGATAAACAAGTAGAAAGTCCGCTCACGGTGGAACAGGAAGAAGAAGAAGAGGGAGACATTCTCTGTGGTAGTGGTACACAAAGTAGCCCTGTCCCCAGCGCTGCAGTGGTAACACCCACATCCTCAGCCACATCTCAGTGGCACAAGAGTAAGAGTCAGCCTGAGACACCAAGGAATACTGCTTTCCAAAAAAGTGCGACGTTGAGCACAGGAAGGAAAACCACGCAGCCTACCATTCTTAGCATGTTTACTAGGCCGGAGGGGCAGTACGAACGCAACCACCCAATAGCACGTTAGTACAATGCGAAGCTGGCTAAAATGTTAGCACTGGAACTTCTCCCTTTTTCTTTTGTTGAAGGGGTGGGTTTTCTTGAATTTGTGACCACCATCTGCCCAAAATGGAAATTTCCCAGATGCTACTATTTCGCAAGAGTTCCTGTTCCAGCACTACATCACGACGTGCTGGAATTGCTTGGAAAAGCCTTAAAACAGAGTGCTGTTCAGAGTATACACCTGACAACAGACATGTGGATCAGTTGCCAAGCCACTAATTACATGTGCATCACTGCACACTGGGTCTCTTTTTTGGGTGTTAAAGATAAGATATCTGAAGGTGTTGTTGACACCGCTGAGATTTTTAAAGACACTCGCAAACATGCAACTGTAGCCATGTTTGCTATGGGGAAATCTCATACTGCTGCAAACATTTTGGATGAGTTTAACAGCAAGGTGTTTGAGTGGCTGCAACCAAGAGGGCTTAACATTGGTTTTGTTGCCACGGACAATGGCAGTAATGTAGTTAGGGCCATGAAAGATGGTGGCTATTTCAGGGTCCCGTGTTTGGCACACTGCATTGTTGTTCAACACTTTCTGAAAAATGAAAGCAAAGTCAGCAACTTACTGACCACCTGCAGAAGAATATGCACACATTTCAACCATTCTTTTAAGGCCCGGAAGCAGCTGAGGGTCATTCAACGTGAGCATAAAATGCCAGTCAAAGCACTCATCCAGGAGGTGTCAACACGTTGGAACTCAACTTATTACATGCTTGAGCGTCTGTTTGAGCAGTACATACCACTCAATGCTTATGTCATGAAAAGGTCAGGAGATCCTACTGTGAAAGGCATGACCGTTGAGATGGCCCAATGGGACCTCGTTAAATGCCTGACAGAGATGCTACTTCCTTTTGAGGTCTTCACACGTGAAGTCAGGAGGGAGGACTGTACTATGATCCAAGCTATACCATTGTTGTACATGCTAGAGCAAGAGCTGAAGGAGGTGTCAGAAATGTACGCAAGTGTGGATGACAAAGTAGACGCATATTATTTGGCGGACACCTTAGCCGCTCGCTTATCTGACAATATAAGGATTCAAAATAACATTGTGTCACATCAACATTACATTACTGCCTCAATTTTGGATCCACGTTACAAATTATTGCTGAGCAGTGATGAAGTAATTCTATTTTCAGAAGTGGATGTTGCCAAGTACAAAACTTTGATAGCTGAGGAAGCCACTGACTTTGAAAACGAACGGATCTTAATTACAGGCCTGCCACCCGAGGGCAGAAAAAGTACTACAGGGCACCCAGAGTCAAGTTCTACTTCAGAGGCCGAGAGCAGTGCGTTTGCCTCCCAGCAGTCAACAACACTGCCAGCAATAAAATCAACAACAGCACCAACAGGATCATCAGCCACATTTAAAAAAACGGCAGGTGATTGGTTTCTACGGAAAGGGTTTTGTACGTCCATTACTGATGCGAAGGCAAAAGAGGCCAAGCAAATCGGAGCACCCCTGAACATTGAGCGGATGGTTCAGGCCTATCTAGATGACACAACAGAGGTCTTCATGGATCAAAGCCCATTGGTGTATTGGTATGGGAAAAGAAGCCAATGGCCAGTGCTCAGCAGGCTGGCGATAAAGTATGTGGCTTGCCCTGTTGCAAGTGTCTCCTCAGAGCGTGTTTTCAGTGCTGCTGGTGCCATTGTTACTGTGAAAAGGACCAGTCTCTCGCCCAAAAGCGTGGAGAGGTTAACCATGATCAAAATGAATCAGCACTTTATACCACCGGAGTACAAAATACGTGAATCCCAGCAGGAAGAGGAGAGCGACTTCGATGACATAAGTAGTGGGTTCTTACGTGACGTACTTCTGTCCGAACCACCAGAGTTTGAGGACGAGCTCCTCTTCCCTGACAACTAGGCTTTCAAATTGTTCTTCCTTCCTTTATTTGTGTGTGTATCTGTTTTTCTGGTTCAAATCTAATCACAACAAATCCATCAAAAGTCTCCTCTTTTTATTTCCCTATTGGAGTTGCACGTCTGTGCATAACTGTCCACTCCACTCCTCAGAGTCCTGCTCCATCTTCCTTACTCTCCCTAAATACATTTCAAGAAAGCCAGACATTGGATGGAGATGGAGAATAGTACAATACATGTTGACTCTAACAGTCCCTCCATAAGAAGTGAAACGTGACTACAGCTATATTCCGTTTTGTTTCCAAGCCGTAAGAAACTCATCACTGACTGTCAGAAGGCTAGGCAGGCATCTGATCTGACAGCCAAAGAGAACAGCAAGACAGGTAATGAGTGATTATTTTGAATGATGGCATGCATTGCATTGGATGCTTGCTGACTACGAGTGAATGTGCAAGAGGGCGAACTATACTAGTTTATCTACAAAGTAAAAGTGACTCAGGTGACAGTCAATGTTTCCTTGTTGTTTAATAACCACATTGTACTCCTACCACTGCAGGTGCAGGCCAATATCCATTGCAATTTTGTAATATGGAATATATTATAAACTTTATCAGTCACTACAGACTGAGTTGGTGTTGGAGAACACGTACCACACGGTCATGATGCTGAGCATACTATCTTTGCACACAGTCAGTCAGTTGGATCGGAGTTAATTGATGGAATAACTGCGTTTCATGGACTGCCTTAAAAGGTAAACAGTTTCAACAAGAACCACAGCAGACCTAGGCTAAATGTCCATGTAGTGGTGTGGACTGGAGTAGAGTGTAGTGGTATGAGGGACAGTGGCGCATTGATTTAGTCACTTCATTTGGAAAATACTAGGTTGCTGCAGTGCATATGCCTTTTGTCTGGCTCGGTCAAAATTGAAGGTAAATTGGGGTAGGGTTACAGGCCTGTGCCGTGGTTGGCCTGTTCTGTGGCTGTGCTGGCTCCTGTCCCGTTGTTGTTGTAGCTTAATGCTGTAGAGTAGACACTATGTATCCTATCCAAGCCGCCTCAGTCTGAAAGTGTTCTCTCAAGAGTCTTGTCTTCTCTTCTTGCACTCCACTGTAATTGAGTTTATTTTTTTTTATTCAGTGATTTTTCAATACCCCTTTTGTTTTTCCATCTACACTTACAGGCCGGCCTTTAACCTGTGCTATAGTGGGAGAAACAACTTACACTTACCTTGCCAATCCGCATCAGGCAGGCAGTGGTACCCAAGATTGATGTGCGGAGTGTCCATGGAAGGGAGGACCAAGAGGAATGACGAGAATGATGCAACTCCACATTTGGACCAGGATAATACAGTAACTTTAGTATCATTCATCATTCGTCTTTAAATTTATTTGATTCCTTTTTTCTCTTCAATCATTACAACTGTGTGTTGTGGTTTGTTTGGTAATTGATCCCTACAACTATTTTTTCATTTCCTTTGCTAGCTTGAAAAAAGTAAGCCCGGTACAGCATGTAATTTGGTTCGGTCTGAGGGCGGCAGACCGGCAAGGCAAATTTCATATTAATAATTTTTGTCCTGTACTGTCTAATTGTGTAGTAGTAGTTAGTAAGTACAACTCATTATCATTAACCATCAAGTTCTCTTCATCAGCATGCATGTATTTCCTTTTTCTCACTTTATAGATTTCTTTGATAATGGATCATGGTCGTCTTACAAGATTGTGTTTTACTTTTGTTGTGTCCATGTATACTGTCTGTTTTTCTTTGTCAAACCTTTCCCAAAACCCCCCTTCCCATCCATTCATCAATCCCTAACCCTCTTCCCCCGGGCTGTGTGATTTATATTGAGGTGTGATGTGACTACATTAAATGTACACCAACAATTGATGACACGCTTGCTGGGGCAGATGTGGTGAAAGCAACACTAATTGAATTTCAACTAAGGCAGAGCAAGGATCTTCTTCTGCTTGCCCACCCATGCTGTACTCTACTTTGTTCTACTACTCCTCCCACAGACTGTCTCAGTCAAGTGACTTTCTCTTTCGTTTTTCAAATGCTATTGCCAGTGTCTACTACTACCACCACAATAATGGCATCTTCTCCATTCATTTGGGAAACCAACCATGCAGCCATCAGTGTGCCGAACTTCATCATCATCAATCACAGGTAAGATACGTTTGGTGGGAGGTATAATGGACTAGGAGGAGAGACTGACAGTACTAGTATGACAATAAAGAATAACTCAGTGAGGGGTACCGCATCTATCTGTTTGTGTGTTACAAAATTGGCAGATCTTTTAAATCAAACACTGGCTGCGGGCATGCAGCAGCAAGGAAACAAAGTAACAAACCATGTGACTTAAATTGAATTCGGAAAACAGTAACCCACCACAAAACATTAACATTGTATGTTTAAGTAAATAATATAAAATTTATTTTACCCTAACAAAAATAAACTATCCCACTTTGATCTAACCCACCCCCCTCCCTAACCCCAACCAATGTCCAAAACGAAAGTGAAAGTCCGTAATGTCCTTAAGGGAAACCCCAATGCCCAAACCCCACCCACCAACAAAAGGAATTAAAAAAGGGGCAAATTACAAGGTCCTATAGTCGGCGGGCCTTCAGGTGTTTATCCACCAGGATTTTTACATGCTCCTCTAGGTGCTCCTCCAAGCAGGCCATCTGGCGGAGCAGCTGGCGGCGAAATGCCCTGCAGTTACATGCAGGGTGGGGGGCAGCAGTGGTAGAGATCGATGCACGGCGGCGGGCGGCTGCCGGACCACGGTGCCGTAAAACTGGAGGCAGAGCCTGACTGGGGCCCGGGGCATTGGAGGAGGCTGCAGCTGCAGCCGCCTTCACCTCCTCCTCCGTCTGAGCCACCAGCCGGCGATATTCATCGCAAATGGCCTCCAGTTTACGGCGCCGGGCCCTGGCTGCCAACTCCTTCCTCGTTGGTTTAGGTGTGGATGGAGTATCTATATCAAGAAAGAAAAAGAACATGTTGTAACCAATACTATTAGGAAAACAGAAACACTAAATTCATTCAACAGATAGTGTCACATTATCACTAGCAAGCACAGTACATAACATTTGTGATTTGGTGGTAAGTATCTATACTCCTACTTCCTCAGACTCTAACATTTGTGGGAGTTTCCGACATTATACTCGTACTATGTACTCCGGTACACACCAGTCGTGTTGTTCTTATCTCTAGTTTAGCGCAATTACATAACCTTGTTGTAGCCGGCATGCCAGCTCAGTCAGCTAAGCTTGCACCCAAGAGAAACAGATATGAGTCAAATGATGCAGACTCACGTTAGTTTTATTTACTACTACTGTCTGCAGGTGGGGAAGCTCATATTTTTGTATTACGGCCGGTGGCACTGGCCATACTCTGTCTGTTACATGAGGGCAAATGATCAATTTCACTTTCACCCTGCCCTGGGTACTACAAAAAGGCTGATTATTTATCGGATCCAATGATCATTGCTTATATTATAGATGGTAATACGACATTAGGTCAGTAGCGGTCAGTGGTGGGAGTGCTGCTGGGAGGTGACGTGGCAACGTGCAGGGTGGGGGTAGTAAACTATGTATTACGGACAATCACAGGTAATTAAACAATACATATAAATAAATAAAACAAATATCGTTCCACGCACTGCATCGCATTTGGCGGTGCAGTGTGCACAATGAAGATCATTTTATTTATTTTTATGTTTACTTACCTGTATTAGGCCGTAATACATAGTTTAGTTGCCACCCACCCTGCCCCTCCCCATTACACCGCCCGCTAGCACTCCCACCACCGACCGCTACTGCATAGGGTACTTTGCTTTCATTGATTGTGTAACCAACAGATAGGCCACCCTTTGCAGGCTGGCTGACCCAATCGAAAATACATTAACATAGGTAGGGAGTGGTCCTCGGAGTCGGAGGCAGGCGCTTCGGCTTGATAATATATATATATATATATAAGACGTGCTTGCAAACTACTGCGAGTCAACTGTATTCTGAAAATACTACTTATATTCCCCTCCGCTTTGCTACTCTGGCGCAGTTTCTTTTACATTTTCTTCAAAGTAAGACTCTCCAGTGACACTCTCCACCTATTTATGATAGTACATCCAGGCATACATCCACTAAAGTAAACGTCTATCCTTCTTTTTTATATATCTCTTAACAAACCTTAGTTGGTTTCACCAATAACCACCCATGCGTCTGCTCCTTCCTTGCTTGCCTTGGCTTTGAGTTTGTACCAAACACCGCTGATTCTTGCTATCTAGTGCTATCCACCCATACTGTGTCGCCCACCCAGGCAGGCATACTCTTTCACCTTCCACCCATCCTTCAACAACCCATGCATCTGATCTGATTACTATCAGCCACCTATGCATGCTTCCAACATATCCTTCTCTGCCAGTCAGTCATATTATTTATCTCGCCCGTCCTTCCACCCTTCTTTCCCTCTTTGTTCAACACATCCATCAAGGTCATCTGATCTGAGTTTGTCTTCTCCATAAAACCTTCACAGCTGATTTGGAGTCAAATAGAAGAGGCCATTGGTTACTCAACTCACGCTGCTAATGCTAAGTAAAGGGTGTCTTCTTCAACCGTTGTATAATGTTCACTACAACTTAATAAGTCGCACAGTACAGTGAAGTAGTGAACACACTTCCATCTAGTAGTAATGTCAAGAAGTAATGAATATAACTTACCACCGCCGGCCACTCCTGGTTTAGGTGTGGAAGGAGTATCTATATCAAGAAAGAAAAAGAACATGTTGTAACTAGTACTCTTAGGAAAACAGAAACACTAAATTCATTCAACAGATAGTGTCACATTATCACTAGCAAGCACAGTACATAACATTTGTGATTTGGTGGTAAGTATCTATACTCCTACTTCCTCGGACTCTAACATTTGTGGGAGTTTCCGACATTATACTCGTACTATGTACTCCGGTACACACCAGTCGTGTTGTTCTTATCTCTAGTTTAGCGCAATTACATAACCTTGTTGTAGCCGGCATGCCAGCTCAGTCAGCTAAGCTTGCACCGAAGAAAAACAGATATGAGTCACATGATGCAGACTCACGTTAGTTTTATTTACTACTACTGTCTGCAGGTGGGGAAGCTCATATTTTTGTATTACGGCCGGTGGCACTGGCCATACTCTGTCTGTTACATGAGGGCAAATGATCAATTTCACTTTCACCCTGCCCTGGGTACTACAAAAAGGCTGATTATTTATCAGATCCAATGATCATTGCTTATATTATAGATGGTAATATGACATCAGGTCAGTAGCGGTCAGTGGTGGGAGTGCTGCCGGGCGGTGACGTGGGAAGGTGCAGGGTGGGGGTAGTAAACTATGTATTACGGACAATCACAGGTAATTAAACAATACATATAAATAAATAAAACAAATTTCGTTCCACGCACTGCATCGCATTTGGCGGTGCAGTGTGCACAATGAAAATCATTTTATTTATTTTTATGTTTACTTACCTGTATTTGGCCGTAATACATAGTTTACTTGCCACCCACCCTGCCCCTCCCCATGTCACCGCTCGCCAGCACTCCCTCCACCGACCGCTACTGCATAGGGTACTTTGCTTTCATTGATTGTGTAACCAACAGATAGGCCACCCTTTGCAGGCTGGCTGACCCAATCGAAAATACATTAACATAGGTAGGGAGCGGTCCTCGGAGTCGGAGGAAGGCGCTTCGGCTTGATAATATATATATATATAAGACGTGCTTGCAAACTACTGTGAGTCAACTGTATTCTGAAAATACTACTTATATTCCCCTCCGCTTTGCTACTCTGGCGCAGTTTCTTTTACATTTTCTTCAAAATAAGGATCTCCAGTGACACTCTCCACCTATTTATGATAGTACATCCTGGCATACATCCATTAAAGTAAACGTCTATCCTTCTTTTTTATATATCTCTTAACAAACCTTAGTTGGTTTCACCAATAACCACCCATGCGTCTGCTCCTTCCTTGCTTGCCTTAGCTTTGAGTTTGAACCAAACACCGCTGATTCTTGCTATCTAGTGCTATCCACCCATACTGTGTCGCCCACCCAGGCAGGCATACTCTTTCACCTTCCACCCATCCTTCAACAACCCATGCATCTGATCTGATTACTATCAGCCACCTATGCATGCTTCCAACACATCCTTCTCTGCCAGTCAGTCATATTATTTATCTCGCCCGTCCTTCCACCCTTCTTTCCCTCTTTGTTCAACACATCCATCAAGGTCATCTGATCTGAGTTTGTCTTCTCCATAAAACCTTTACAGCTGATTTGGAGTCAAATAGAAGAGGCCATTGGTTACTCAACTCACGCTGCTAATGCTAAGTAAAGGGTGTCTTCTTCAACCGTTGTATAATGTTCACTACAACTTAATAAGTCGCACAGTACAGTGAAGTAGTGAACACACTTCCATCTAGTAGTAATGTCAAGAAGTAATGAATATAACTTACCACCGCCGGCCACTCCTGGTTTAGGTGTGGAAGGAGTATCTATATCAAGAAAGAAAAAGAACATGTTGTAACTAGTACTCTTAGGAAAACAGAAACACTAAATTCATTCAACAGATAGTGTCACATTATCACTAGCAAGCACAGTACATAACATTTGTGATTTGGTGGTAAGTATCTATACTCCTACTTCCTCGGACTCTAACATTTGTGGGAGTTTCCGACATTATACTCGTACTATGTACTCCGGTACACACCAGTCGTGTTGTTCTTATCTCTAGTTTAGCGCAATTACATAACCTTGTTGTAGCCGGCATGCCAGCTCAGTCAGCTAAGCTTGCACCGAAGAAAAACAGATATGAGTCACATGATGCAGACTCACGTTAGTTTTATTTACTACTACTGTCTGCAGGTGGGGAAGCTCATATTTTTGTATTACGGCCGGTGGCACTGGCCATACTCTGTCTGTTACATGAGGGCAAATGATCAATTTCACTTTCACCCTGCCCTGGGTACTACAATAAGGCTGATTATTTATCGGATCCAATGATCATTGCTTATATTATAGATGGTAATACGACATCAGGTCAGTAGCGGTCAGTGGTGGGAGTGCTGCTGGGCGGTGACATGGCAAGGTGCAGGGTGGGGGTAGTAAACTATGTATTACGGACAATCACAGGTAATTAAACAATACATAGAAATAAATAAAACAAATATCGTTCCACGCACTGCATCGCATTTGGCGGTGCAGTGTGCACAATGAAGATCATTTTATTTATTTTTATGTTTACTTACCTGTATTAGGCCGTAATACATAGTTTACTTGCCACCCACCCTGCCCCTCCCCATGTCACCGCCCGCTAGCACTCCCACCACCGACCGCTACTGCATAGGGTACTTTGCTTTCATTGATTGTGTAACCAACAGATAGGCCACCCTTTGCAGGCTGGCTGACCCAATCGAAAATACATTAACATAGGTAGGGAGTGGTCCTCGGAGTCGGAGGAAGGCGCTTCGGCTTGATAATATATATATATATATAAGACGTGCTTGCAAACTACTGCGAGTCAACTGTATTCTGAAAATACTACTTATATTCCCCTCCGCTTTGCTACTCTGGCGCAGTTTCTTTTACATTTTCTTCAAAGTAAGACTCTACAGTGACACTCTCCACCTATTTATGATAGTGCATCCAGGCATACATCCACTAAAGTAAACGTCTATCCTTCTTTTTTATATATCTCTTAACAAACCTTAGTTGGTTTCACCAATAACCACCCATGCGTCTGCTCCTTCCTTGCTTGCCTTGGCTTTGAGTTGGTACCAAACACCGCTGATTCTTGCTATCTAGTGCTATCCACCCATACTGTGTCGCCCACCCATTCAGGCATACTCTTTCACCTTCCACCCATCCTTCAACAACCCATGCATCTGATCTGATTACTATCAGCCACCTATGCATGCTTCCAACATATCCTTCTCTGCCAGTCAGTCATATTATTTATCTCGCCCGTCCTTCCACCCTTCTTTCCCTCTTTGTTCAACACATCCATCAAGGTCATCTGATCTGAGTTTGTCTTCTCCATAAAACCTTCACAGCTGATTTGGAGTCAAATAGAAGAGGCCATTGGTTACTCAACTCACGCTGCTAATGCTAAGTAAAGGGTGTCTTCTTCAACCGTTGTATAATGTTCACTACAACTTAATAAGTCGCACTGTACAGTGAAGTAGTGAACACACTTCCATCTAGTAGTAATGTCAAGAAGTAATGAATATAACTTACCACCGCCGGCCACTCCTGGTTTATGTGTGGAAGGAGTATCTATATCAAGAAAGAAAAAGAACATGTTGTAACCAATACTCTTAGGAAAACAGAAACACTAAATTCATTCAACAGATAGTGTCACATTATCACTAGCAAGTACAGTACATAACATTTGTGATTTGGTGGTAAGTATCTATACTCCTACTTCCTCGGACTCTAACATTTGTGGGAGTTTCCGACATTATACTCGTACTATGTACTCCGGTACACACCAGTCGTGTTGTTCTTATCTCTAGTTTAGCGCAATTACATAACCTTGTTGTAGCCGGCATGCAGGCTCAGTCAGCTAAGCTTGCACCCAAGAGAAACAGATATGAGTCACATGATGCAGACTCACGTTAGTTTTATTTACTACTACTGTCTGCAGGTGGGGAAGTTCATATTTTTGTATTACGGCCGGTGGCACTGGCCATACTCTGTCTGTTACATGAGGGCAAATGATCAATTTCACTTTCACCCTGCCCTGGGTACTACAAAAAGGCTGATTATTTATCAGATCCAATGATCATTGCTTATATTATAGATGGTAATACGACATCAGGTCAGTAGCGGTCAGTGGTGGGAGTGCTGCCGGGCGGTGACGTGGGAAGGTGCAGGGTGGGGGTAGTAAACTATGTATTACGGACAATCACAGGTAATTAAACAATACATATAAATAAATAAAACAAATTTCGTTCCACGCACTGCATCGCATTTGGCGGTGCAGTGTGCACAATGAAAATCATTTTATTTATTTTTATGTTTACTTACCTGTATTTGGCCGTAATACATAGTTTACTTGCCACCCACCCTGCCCCTCCCCATGTCACCGCTCGCCAGCACTCCCTCCACCGACCGCTACTGCATAGGGTACTTTGCTTTCATTGATTGTGTAACCAACAGATAGGCCACCCTTTGCAGGCTGGCTGACCCAATCGAAAATACATTAACATAGGTAGGGAGTGGTCCTCGGAGTCGGAGGAAGGCGCTTCGGCTTGATAATATATATATATATATAAGACGTGCTTGCAAACTACTGCGAGTCAACTGTATTCTGAAAATACTACTTATATTCCCCTCCGCTTTGCTACTCTGGCGCAGTTTCTTTTACATTTTCTTCAAAGAATCTCCAGTGACACTCTCCACCTATTTATGATAGTGCATCCAGGCATACATCCACTAAAGTAAACGTCTATCCTTCTTTTTTATATATCTCTTAACCACCCATGCGTCTGCTCCTTCCTTGCTTGCCTTGGCTTTGAGTTTGTACCAAACACCGCTGATTCTTGCTATCTAGTGCTATCCACCCATACTGTGTCGCCCACCCATTCAGGCATACTCTTTCACCTTCCACCCATCCTTCAACAACCCATGCATCTGATCTGATTACTATCAGCCACCTATGCATGCTTCCAACATATCCTTCTCTGCCAGTCAGTCATATTATTTATCTCGCCCGTCCTTCCACCCTTCTTTCCCTCTTTGTTCAACACATCCATCAAGGTCATCTGATCTGAGTTTGTCTTCTCCATAAAACCTTCACAGCTGATTTGGAGTCAAATAGAAGAGGCCATTGGTTACTCAACTCACGCTGCTAATGCTAAGTAAAGGGTGTCTTCTTCAACCGTTGTATAATGTTCACTACAACTTAATAAGTCGCACAGTACAGTGAAGTAGTGAATACACTTCCATCTAGTAGTAATGTCAAGAAGTAATGAATATAACTTACCACCGCCGGCCACTCCTGGTTTAGGTGTGGAAGGAGTATCTATATCAAGAAAGAAAAAGAACATGTTGTAACCAATACTCTTAGGAAAACAGAAACACTAAATTCATTCAACAGATAGTGTCACATTATCACTAGCAAGCACAGTACATAACATTTGTGATTTGGTGGTAAGTATCTATACTCCTACTTTCTCGGACTCTAACATTTGTGGGAGTTTCCGACATTATACTCGTACTATGTACTCCGGTACACACCAGTCGTGTTGTTCTTATCTCTAGTTTAGCGCAATTACATAACCTTGTTGTAGCCGGCATGCCAGCTCAGTCAGCTAAGCTTGCACCGAAGAAAAACAGATATGAGTCACATGATGCAGACTCACGTTAGTTTTATTTACTACTACTGTCTGCAGGTGGGGAAGCTCATATTTTTGTATTACGGCCGGTGGCACTGGCCATACTCTGTCTGTTACATGAGGGCAAATGATCAATTTCACTTTCACGCTGCCCTGGGTACTACAATAAGGCTGATTATTTATCGGATCCAATGATCATTGCTATATTATAGATGGTAATACGACATCAGGTCAGTAGCGGTCAGTGGTGGGAGTGCTGCTGGGCGGTGACATGGCAAGGTGCAGGGTGGGGGTAGTAAACTATGTATTACGGACAATCACAGGTAATTAAACAATACATATAAATAAATAAAACAAATATCGTTCCACGCACTGCATCGCATTTGGCGGTGCAGTGTGCACAATGAAGATCATTTTATTTATTTTTATGTTTACTTACCTGTATTAGGCCGTAATACATAGTTTACTTGCCACCCACCCTGCCCCTCCCCATGTCACCGCCCGCTAGCACTCCCACCACCGACCGCTACTGCATAGGGTACTTTGCTTTCATTGATTGTGTAACCAACAGATAGGCCACCCTTTGCAGGCTGGCTGACCCAATCGAAAATACATTAACATAGGTAGGGAGTGGTCCTCGGAGTCGGAGGAAGGCGCTTCGGCTTGATAATATATATATATATATAAGACGTGCTTGCAAACTACTGCGAGTCAACTGTATTCTGAAAATACTACTTATATTCCCCTCCGCTTTGCTACTCTGGCGCAGTTTCTTTTACATTTTCTTCAAAATAAGAATCTCCAGTGACACTCTCCACCTATTTATGATAGTACATCCTGGCATACATCCATTAAAGTAAACGTCTATCCTTCTTTTTTATATATCTCTTAACAAACCTTAGTTGGTTTCACCAATAACCACCCATGCGTCTGCTCCTTCCTTGCTTGCCTTGGCTTTGAGTTTGTACCAAACACCGCTGATTCTTGCTATCTAGTGCTATCCACCCATACTGTGTCGCCCACCCAGGCAGGCATACTCTTTCACCTTCCACCCATCCTTCAACAACCCATGCATCTGATCTGATTACTATCAGCCACCTATGCATGCTTCCAACATATCCTTCTCTGCCAGTCAGTCATATTATTTATCTCGCCCGTCCTTCCACCCTTCTTTCCCTCTTTGTTCAACACGTCCATCAAGGTCATCTGATCTGAGTTTGTCTTCTCCATAAAACCTTCACAGCTGATTTGGAGTCAAATAGAAGAGGCCATTGGTTACTCAACTCACGCTGCTAATGCTAAGTAAAGGGTGTCTTCTTCAACCGTTGTATAATGTTCACTACAACTTAATAAGTCGCACAGTACAGTGAAGTGGTGAACACACTTCCATCTAGTAGTAATGTCAAGAAGTAATGAATATAACTTACCACCGCCGGCCACTCCTGGTTTATGTGTGGAAGGAGTATCTATATCAAGAAAGAAAAAGAACATGTTGTAACCAATACTCTTAGGAAAACAGAAACACTAAATTCATTCAACAGATAGTGTCACATTATCACTAGCAAGTACAGTACATAACATTTGTGATTTGGTGGTAAGTATCTATACTCCTACTTCCTCGGACTCTAACCTTTGTGGGAGTTTCCGACATTATACTCGTACTATGTACTCCGGTACACACCAGTCGTGTTGTTCTTATCTCTAGTTTAGCGCAATTACATAACTTTGTTGTAGCCGGCATGCAGGCTCAGTCAGCTAAGCTTGCACCCAAGAGAAACAGATATGAGTCACATGATGCAGACTCACGTTAGTTTTATTTACTACTACTGTCTGCAGGTGGGGAAGTTCATATTTTTGTATTACGGCCGGTGGCACTGGCCATACTCTGTCTGTTACATGAGGGCAAATGATCAATTTCACTTTCACCCTGCCCTGGGTACTACAAAAAGGCTGATTATTTATCAGATCCAATGATCATTGCTTATATTATAGATGGTAATACGACATCAGGTCAGTAGCGGTCAGTGGTGGGAGTGCTGCCGGGCGGTGACGTGGGAAGGTGCAGGGTGGGGGTAGTAAACTATGTATTACGGACAATCACAGGTAATTAAACAATACATATAAATAAATAAAACAAATTTCGTTCCACGCACTGCATCGCATTTGGCGGTGCAGTGTGCACAATGAAAATCATTTTATTTATTTTTATGTTTACTTACCTGTATTTGGCCGTAATACATAGTTTACTTGCCACCCACCCTGCCCCTCCCCATGTCACCGCTCGCCAGCACTCCCTCCACCGACCGCTACTGCATAGGGTACTTTGCTTTCATTGATTGTGTAACCAACAGATAGGCCACCCTTTGCAGGCTGGCTGACCCAATCGAAAATACATTAACATAGGTAGGGAGTGGTCCTCGGAGTCGGAGGAAGGCGCTTCGGCTTGATAATATATATATATATATAAGACGTGCTTGCAAACTACTGCGAGTCAACTGTATTCTGAAAATACTACTTATATTCCCCTCCGCTTTGCTACTCTGGCGCAGTTTCTTTTACATTTTCTTCAAAGAATCTCCAGTGACACTCTCCACCTATTTATGATAGTGCATCCAGGCATACATCCACTAAAGTAAACGTCTATCCTTCTTTTTTATATATCTCTTAACCACCCATGCGTCTGCTCCTTCCTTGCTTGCCTTGGCTTTGAGTTTGTACCAAACACCGCTGATTCTTGCTATCTAGTGCTATCCACCCATACTGTGTCGCCCACCCATTCAGGCATACTCTTTCACCTTCCACCCATCCTTCAACAACCCATGCATCTGATCTGATTACTATCAGCCACCTATGCATGCTTCCAACATATCCTTCTCTGCCAGTCAGTCATATTATTTATCTCGCCCGTCCTTCCACCCTTCTTTCCCTCTTTGTTCAACACATCCATCAAGGTCATCTGATCTGAGTTTGTCTTCTCCATAAAACCTTCACAGCTGATTTGGAGTCAAATAGAAGAGAACATTGGTTACTCAACTCACGCTGCTAATGCTAAGTAAAGGGTGTCTTCTTCAACCGTTGTATAATGTTCACTACAACTTAATAAGTCGCACAGTACAGTGAAGTAGTGAACACACTTCCATGTAGTAGTAATGTCAAGAAGTAATGAATATAACTTACCACCGCCGGCCACTCCTGGTTTATGTGTGGAAGGAGTATCTATATCAAGAAAGAAAAAGAACATGTTGTAACCAATACTCTTAGGAAAACAGAAACACTAAATTCATTCAACAGATAGTGTCACATTATCACTAGCAAGCACAGTACATAACATTTGTGATTTGGTGGTAAGTATCTATACTCCTACTTCCTCGGACTCTAACATTTGTGGGAGTTTCCGACATTATACTCGTACTATGTACTCCGGTACACACCAGTCGTGTTGTTCTTATCTCTAGTTTAGCGCAATTACATAACCTTGTTGTAGACGGCATGCAGGCTCAGTCAGCTAAGCTTGCACCCAAGAGAAACAGATATGAGTCACATGATGCAGACTCACGTTAGTTTTATTTACTACTACTGTCTGCAGGTGGGGAAGTTCATATTTTTGTATTACGGCCGGTGGCACTGGCCATACTCTGTCTGTTACATGAGGGCAAATGATCAATTTCACTTTCACCCTGCCCTGGGTACTACAAAAAGGCTGATTATTTATCAGATCCAATGATCATTGCTTATATTATAGATGGTAATACGACATCAGGTCAGTAGCGGTCAGTGGTGGGAGTGCTGCCGGGCGGTGACGTGGGAAGGTGCAGGGTGGGGGTAGTAAACTATGTATTACGGACAATCACAGGTAATTAAACAATACATATAAATAAATAAAACAAATTTCGTTCCACGCACTGCATCGCATTTGGCGGTGCAGTGTGCACAATGAAAATCATTTTATTTATTTTTATGTTTACTTACCTGTATTTGGCCGTAATACATAGTTTACTTGCCACCCACCCTGCCCCTCCCCATGTCACCGCTCGCCAGCACTCCCTCCACCGACCGCTACTGCATAGGGTACTTTGCTTTCATTGATTGTGTAACCAACAGATAGGCCACCCTTTGCAGGCTGGCTGACCCAATCGAAAATACATTAACATAGGTAGGGAGTGGTCCTCGGAGTCGGAGGAAGGCGCTTCGGCTTGATAATATATATATATATATATAAGACGTGCTTGCAAACTACTGCGAGTCAACTGTATTCTGAAAATACTACTTATATTCCCCTCCGCTTTGCTACTCTGGCGCAGTTTCTTTTACATTTTCTTCAAATTAAGAATCTCCAGTGACACTCTCCACCTATTTATGATAGTACATCCAGGCATACATCCATTAAAGTAAACGTCTATCCTTCTTTTTTATATATCTCTTAACAAACCGTAGTTGGTTTCACCAATAACCACCCATGCGTCTGCTCCTTCCTTGCTTGCCTTGGCTTTGAGTTTGAACCAAACACCGCTGATTCTTGCTATCTAGTGCTATCCACCCATACTGTGTCGCCCACCCAGGCAGGCATACTCTTTCACCTTCCACCCATCCTTCAACAACCCATGCATCTGATCTGATTACTATCAGCCACCTATGCATGCTTCCAACACATCCTTCTCTGCCAGTCAGTCATATTATTTATCTCGCCCGTCCTTCCACCCTTCTTTCCCTCTTTGTTCAACACATCAATCAAGGTCATCTGATCTGAGTTTGTCTTCCCCATAAAACCTTCACAGCTGATTTGGAGTCAAATAGAAGAGGCCATTGGTTACTCAACTCACGCTGCTAATGCTAAGTAAAGGGTGTCTTCTTCAACCGTTGTATAATGTTCACTACAACTTAATAAGTCGCACAGTACAGTGAAGTAGTGAACACACTTCCATCTAGTAGTAATGTCAAGAAGTAATGAATATAACTTACCACCGCCGGCCACTCCTGGTTTAGGAGTTGAAGGAGTATCTAAATCAAGAAAGAAAAAGAACATGTTGTAACCAATACTCTTAGGAAAACAGAAACACTAAATTCATTCAACAGATAGTGTCACATTATCACTAGCAAGCACAGTACATAACATTTGTGATTTGGTGGTAAGTATCTATACTCCTACTTTCTCGGACTCTAACATTTGTGGGAGTTTCCGACATTATACTCGTACTATGTACTCCGGTACACACCAGTCGTGTTGTTCTTATCTCTAGTTTAGCGCAATTACATAACCTTGTTGTAGCCGGCATGCCAGCTCAGTCAGCTAAGCTTGCACCCAAGAGAAACAGATATGAGTCACATGATGCAGACTCACGTTAGTTTTATTTACTACTACTGTCTGCAGGTGGGGAAGCTCATATTTTTGTATTACGGCCGGTGGCACTGGCCATACTCTGTCTGTTACATGAGGGCAAATGATCAATTTCACTTTCACCCTGCCCTTGGTATTACAAAAAGGCTGATTATTTATCAGATCCAATGATCATTGCTTATATTATAGATGGTAATACGACATCAGGTCAGTAGCGGTCAGTGGTGGGAGTGCTGCCGGGCGGTGACGTGGGAAGGTGCAGGGTGGGGGTAGTAAACTATGTATTACGGACAATCACAGGTAATTAAACAATACATATAAATAAATAAAACACATTTCGTTCCACGCACTGCATCGCATTTGGCGGTGCAGTGTGCACAATGAAAATCATTTTATTTATTTTTATGTTTACTTACCTGTATTTGGCCGTAATACATAGTTTACTTGCCACCCACCCTGCCCCTCCCCATGTCACCGCTCGCCAGCACTCCCACCACAGACCGCTACTGCATAGGGTACTTTGCTTTCATTGATTGTGTAACCAACAGATAGGCCACCCTTTGCAGGCTGGCTGACCCAATCGAAAATACATTAACATAGGTAGGGAGTGGTCCTCGGAGTCGGAGGAAGGCGCTTCGGCTTGATAATATATATATATATATAAGACGTGCTTGCAAACTACTGCGAGTCAACTGTATTCTGAAAATACTACTTATATTCCCCTCCGCTTTGCCACTCTGGCGCAGTTTCTTTTACATTTTCTTCAAAGTAAGAATCTCCAGTGACACTCTCCACCTATTTATGATAGTACATCCAGGCATACATCCATTAAAGTAAACGTCTATCCTTCTTTTTTATATATCTCTTAACAAACCTTAGTTGGTTTCACCAATAACCACCCATGCGTCTGCTCCTTCCTTGCTTGCCTTGGCTTTGAGTTTGTACCAAACACCGCTGATTCTTGCTATCTAGTGCTATCCACCCATACTGTGTCGCCCACCCAGGCAGGCATACTCTTTCACCTTCCACCCATCCTTCAACAACCCATGCATCTGATCTGATTACTATCAGCCACCTATGCATACTTCCAACACATCCTTCTCTGCCAGTCAGTCATATTATTTATCTCGCCCGTCCTTCCACCCTTCTTTCCCTCTTTGTTCAACACATCCATCAAGGTCATCTGATCTGAGTTTGTCTTCTCCATAAAACCTTCACAGCTGATTTGGAGTCAAATAGAAGAGGCCATTGGTTACTCAACTCACGCTGCTAATGCTAAGTAAAGGGTGTCTTCTTCAACCGTTGTATAATGTTCACTACAACTTAATAAGTCGCACAGTACAGTGAAGTAGTGAACACACTTCCATCTAGTAGTAATGTCAAGAAGTAATGAATATAACTTACCACCGCCGGCCACTCCTAGTTTAGGTGTGGAAGGAGTATATATATCAAGAAAGAAAAAGAACATGTTGTAACTAATACTCTTAGGAAAACAGAAACACTAAATTCATTCAACAGATAGTGTCACATTATCACTAGCAAGCACAGTACATAACATTTGTGATTTGGTGGTAAGTATCTATACTCCTACTTCCTCGGACTCTAACATTTGTGGGAGTTTCCGACATTATACTCGTACTATGTACTCCGGTACACACCAGTCGTGTTGTTCTTATCTCTAGTTTAGCGCAATTACATAACCTTGTTGTAGCCGGCATGCCAGCTCAGTCAGCTAAGCTTGCACCCAAGAGATACAGATATGAGTCACATGATGCAGACTCACGTTAGTTTTATTTACTACTACTGTCTGCAGGTGGGGAAGCTCATATTTTTGTATTACGGCCGGTGGCACTGGCCATACTCTGTCTGTTACATGAGGGCAAATGATCAATTTCACTTTCACCCTGCCCTGGGTACTACAAAAAGGCTGATTATTTATCAGATCCAATGATCATTGCTTATATTATAGATGGTAATACGACATCAGGTCAGTAGCGGTCAGTGGTGGGAGTGCTGCCGGGCGGTGACGTGGGAAGGTGCAGGGTGGGGGTAGTAAACTATGTATTACGGACAATCACAGGTAATTAAACAATACATATAAATAAATAAAACAAATTTCGTTCCACGCACTGCATCGCATTTGGCGGTGCAGTGTGCACAATGAAAATCATTTTATTTATTTTTATGTTTACTTACCTGTATTTGGCCGTAATACATAGTTTACTTGCCACCCACCCTGCCCCTCCCCATGTCACCGCTCGCCAGCACTCCCTCCACCGACCGCTACTGCATAGGGTACTTTGCTTTCATTGATTGTGTAACCAACAGATAGGCCACCCTTTGCAGGCTTGCTGACCCAATCGAAAATACATTAACATAGGTAGGGAGTGGTCCTTGGAGTCGGAGGAAGGCGCTTCGGCTTGATAATATATATATATATATAAGACATGCTTGCAAACTACTGCGAGTCAACTGTATTCTGAAAATACTACTTATATTCCCCTCCGCTTTGCTACTCTGGCGCAGTTTCTTTTACATTTTCTTCAAAGTAAGAATCTCCAGTGACACTCTCCACCTATTTATGATAGTACATCCAGGCATACATCCATTAAAGTAAACGTCTATCCTTCTTTTTTACATATCTCTTAACAAACCTTAGTTGGTTTCACCAATAACCACCCATGCGTCTGCTCCTTCCTTGCTTGCCTTGGCTTTGAGTTTGAACCAAACCCCGCTGATTCTTGCTATCTAGTGCTATCCACACATACCGTGTCGCCCACCCAGGCAGGCATACTCTTTCACCTTCCACCCATCCTTCAACAACCCATGCATCTGATCTGATTACTATCAGCCACCTATGCATGCTTCCAACACATCCTTCTCTGCCAGTCAGTCATACTATTTATCTCGCCCGTCCTTCCACCCTTCTTTCCCTCTTTGTTCAACACATCCATCAAGGTCATCTGATCTGAGTTTGTCTTCTCCATAAAACCTTCACAGCTGATTTGGAGTCAAATAGAAGAGGACATTGGTTACTCAACTCACGCTGCTAATGCTAAGTAAAGGGTGTCTTCTTCAACCGTTGTATAATGTTCACTACAACTTAATAAGTCGCACAGTACAGTGAAGTAGTGAACACACTTCCATCTAGTAGTAATGTCAAGAAGTAATGAATATAACTTACCACCGCCGGCCACTCCTGGTTTAGGTGTGGAAGGAGTATCTATATCAAGAAAGAAAAAGAACATGTTGTAACCAATACTCTTAGGAAAACAGAAACACTAAATTCATTCAACAGATAGTGTCACATTATCACTAGCAAGCACAGTACATAACATTTGTGATTTGGTGGTAAGTATCTATACTCCTACTTCCTCGGACTCTAACATTTGTGGGAGTTTCCGACATTATACTTGTACTATGTACTCCGGTACACACCAGTCGTGTTGTTCTTATCTCTAGTTTAGCGCAATTACATAACCTTGTTGTAGCCGGCATGCCAGCTCAGTCAGCTAAGCTTGCACCCAAGAGAAACAGATATGAGTCACATGCAGACTCACGTTAGTTTTATTTACTACTACTGTCTGCAGGTGGGGAAGTTCATATTTTTGTATTACGGCCGGTGGCACTGGCCATACTCTGTCTGTTACATGAGGGCAAATGATCAATTTCACTTTCACCCTGCCCTGGGTACTACAAAAAGGCTGATTATTTATCAGATTCAATGATCATTGCTTATATTATAGATGGTAATACGACATCAGGTCAGTAGCGGTCAGTGGTGGGAGTGCTGCCGGGCGGTGACGTGGGAAGGTGCAGGGTGGGGGTAGTAAACTATGTATTACGGACAATCACAGGTAATTAAACAATACATATAAATAAATAAAACAAATTTCGTTCCACGCACTGCATCGCATTTGGCGGTGCAGTGTGCACAATGAAAATCATTTTATTTATTTTTATGTTTACTTACCTGTATTTGGCCGTAATACATAGTTTACTTGCCACCCACCCTGCCCCTCCCCATGTCACCGCTCGCCAGCACTCCCTCCACCGACCGCTACTGCATAGGGTACTTTGCTTTCATTGATTGTGTAACCAACAGATAGGCCACCCTTTGCAGGCTGGCTGACCCAATCGAAAATACATTAACATAGGTAGGGAGTGGTCCTCGGAGTCGGAGGAAGGCGCTTCGGCTTGATAATATATATATATATATAAGACGTGCTTGCAAACTACTGCGAGTCAACTGTATTCTGAAAATACTACTTATATTCCCCTCCGCTTTGCTACTCTGGCGCAGTTTCTTTTACATTTTCTTCAAAGAATCTCCAGTGACACTCTCCACCTATTTATGATAGTGCATCCAGGCATACATCCACTAAAGTAAACGTCTATCCTTCTTTTTTATATATCTCTTAACCACCCATGCGTCTGCTCCTTCCTTGCTTGCCTTGGCTTTGAGTTTGTACCAAACACCGCTGATTCTTGCTATCTAGTGCTATCCACCCATACTGTGTCGCCCACCCATTCAGGCATACTCTTTCACCTTCCACCCATCCTTCAACAACCCATGCATCTGATCTGATTACTATCAGCCACCTATGCATGCTTCCAACATATCTTTCTCTGCCAGTCAGTCATATTATTTATCTCGCCCGTCCTTCCACCCTTCTTTCCCTCTTTGTTCAACACATCCATCAAGGTCATCTGATCTGAGTTTGTCTTCTCCATAAAACCTTCACAGCTGATTTGGAGTCAAATAGAAGAGAACATTGGTTACTCAACTCACGCTGCTAATGCTAAGTAAAGGGTGTCTTCTTCAACCGTTGTATAATGTTCACTACAACTTAATAAGTCGCACAGTACAGTGAAGTAGTGAACACACTTCCATGTAGTAGTAATGTCAAGAAGTAATGAATATAACTTACCACCGCCGGCCACTCCTGGTTTATGTGTGGAAGGAGTATCTATATCAAGAAAGAAAAAGAACATGTTGTAACCAATACTCTTAGGAAAACAGAAACACTAAATTCATTCAACAGATAGTGTCACATTATCACTAGCAAGCACAGTACATAACATTTGTGATTTGGTGGTAAGTATCTATACTCCTACTTCCTCGGACTCTAACATTTGTGGGAGTTTCCGACATTATACTCGTACTATGTACTCCGGTACACACCAGTCGTGTTGTTCTTATCTCTAGTTTAGCGCAATTACATAACCTTGTTGTAGACGGCATGCAGGCTCAGTCAGCTAAGCTTGCACCCAAGAGAAACAGATATGAGTCACATGATGCAGACTCACGTTAGTTTTATTTACTACTACTGTCTGCAGGTGGGGAAGTTCATATTTTTGTATTACGGCCGGTGGCACTGGCCATACTCTGTCTGTTACATGAGGGCAAATGATCAATTTCACTTTCACCCTGCCCTGGGTACTACAAAAAGGCTGATTATTTATCAGATCCAATGATCATTGCTTATATTATAGATGGTAATACGACATCAGGTCAGTAGCGGTCAGTGGTGGGAGTGCTGCCGGGCGGTGACGTGGGAAGGTGCAGGGTGGGGGTAGTAAACTATGTATTACGGACAATCACAGGTAATTAAACAATACATATAAATAAATAAAACAAATTTCGTTCCACGCACTGCATCGCATTTGGCGGTGCAGTGTGCACAATGAAAATCATTTTATTTATTTTTATGTTTACTTACCTGTATTTGGCCGTAATACATAGTTTACTTGCCACCCACCCTGCCCCTCCCCATGTCACCGCTCGCCAGCACTCCCTCCACCGACCGCTACTGCATAGGGTACTTTGCTTTCATTGATTGTGTAACCAACAGATAGGCCACCCTTTGCAGGCTGGCTGACCCAATCGAAAATACATTAACATAGGTAGGGAGTGGTCCTCGGAGTCGGAGGAAGGCGCTTCGGCTTGATAATATATATATATATATAAGACGTGCTTGCAAACTACTGCGAGTCAACTGTATTCTGAAAATACTACTTATATTCCCCTCCGCTTTGCTACTCTGGCGCAGTTTCTTTTACATTTTCTTCAAAGTAAGAATCTCCAGTGACACTCTCCACCTATTTATGATAGTACATCCAGGCATACATCCATTAAAGTAAACGTCTATCCTTCTTTTTTATATATCTCTTAACAAACCGTAGTTGGTTTCACCAATAACCACCCATGCGTCTGCTCCTTCCTTGCTTGCCTTGGCTTTGAGTTTGAACCAAACACCGCTGATTCTTGCTATCTAGTGCTATCCACCCATACTGTGTCGCCCACCCAGGCAGGCATACTCTTTCACCTTCCACCCATCCTTCAACAACCCATGCATCTGATCTGATTACTATCAGCCACCTATGCATGCTTCCAACACATCCTTCTCTGCCAGTCAGTCATATTATTTATCTCGCCCGTCCTTCCACCCTTCTTTCCCTCTTTGTTCAACACATCAATCAAGGTCATCTGATCTGAGTTTGTCTTCCCCATAAAACCTTCACAGCTGATTTGGAGTCAAATAGAAGAGGCCATTGGTTACTCAACTCACGCTGCTAATGCTAAGTAAAGGGTGTCTTCTTCAACCGTTGTATAATGTTCACTACAACTTAATAAGTCGCACAGTACAGTGAAGTAGTGAACACACTTCCATCTAGTAGTAATGTCAAGAAGTAATGAATATAACTTACCACCGCCGGCCACTCCTGGTTTAGGAGTTGAAGGAGTATCTAAATCAAGAAAGAAAAAGAACATGTTGTAACCAATACTCTTAGGAAAACAGAAACACTAAATTCATTCAACAGATAGTGTCACATTATCACTAGCAAGCACAGTACATAACATTTGTGATTTGGTGGTAAGTATCTATACTCCTACTTTCTCGGACTCTAACATTTGTGGGAGTTTCCGACATTATACTCGTACTATGTACTCCGGTACACACCAGTCGTGTTGTTCTTATCTCTAGTTTAGCGCAATTACATAACCTTGTTGTAGCCGGCATGCCAGCTCAGTCAGCTAAGCTTGCACCCAAGAGAAACAGATATGAGTCACATGATGCAGACTCACGTTAGTTTTATTTACTACTACTGTCTGCAGGTGGGGAAGCTCATATTTTTGTATTACGGCCGGTGGCACTGGCCATACTCTGTCTGTTACATGAGGGCAAATGATCAATTTCACTTTCACCCTGCCCTTGGTACTACAAAAAGGCTGATTATTTATCAGATCCAATGATCATTGCTTATATTATAGATGGTAATACGACATCAGGTCAGTAGCGGTCAGTGGTGGGAGTGCTGCCGGGCGGTGACGTGGGAAGGTGCAGGGTGGGGGTAGTAAACTATGTATTACGGACAATCACAGGTAATTAAACAATACATATAAATAAATAAAACACATTTCGTTCCACGCACTGCATCGCATTTGGCGGTGCAGTGTGCACAATGAAAATCATTTTATTTATTTTTATGTTTACTTACCTGTATTTGGCCGTAATACATAGTTTACTTGCCACCCACCCTGCCCCTCCCCATGTCACCGCTCGCCAGCACTCCCACCACAGACCGCTACTGCATAGGGTACTTTGCTTTCATTGATTGTGTAACCAACAGATAGGCCACCCTTTGCAGGCTGGCTGACCCAATCGAAAATACATTAACATAGGTAGGGAGTGGTCCTCGGAGTCGGAGGAAGGCGCTTCGGCTTGATAATATATATATATATATAAGACGTGCTTGCAAACTACTGCGAGTCAACTGTATTCTGAAAATACTACTTATATTCCCCTCCGCTTTGCCACTCTGGCGCAGTTTCTTTTACATTTTCTTCAAAGTAAGAATCTCCAGTGACACTCTCCACCTATTTATGATAGTACATCCAGGCATACATCCATTAAAGTAAACGTCTATCCTTCTTTTTTATATATCTCTTAACAAACCTTAGTTGGTTTCACCAATAACCACCCATGCGTCTGCTCCTTCCTTGCTTGCCTTGGCTTTGAGTTTGTACCAAACACCGCTGATTCTTGCTATCTAGTGCTATCCACCCATACTGTGTCGCCCACCCAGGCAGGCATACTCTTTCACCTTCCACCCATCCTTCAACAACCCATGCATCTGATCTGATTACTATCAGCCACCTATGCATACTTCCAACACATCCTTCTCTGCCAGTCAGTCATATTATTTATCTCGCCCGTCCTTCCACCCTTCTTTCCCTCTTTGTTCAACACATCCATCAAGGTCATCTGATCTGAGTTTGTCTTCTCCATAAAACCTTCACAGCTGATTTGGAGTCAAATAGAAGAGGCCATTGGTTACTCAACTCACGCTGCTAATGCTAAGTAAAGGGTGTCTTCTTCAACCGTTGTATAATGTTCACTACAACTTAATAAGTCGCACAGTACAGTGAAGTAGTGAACACACTTCCATCTAGTAGTAATGTCAAGAAGTAATGAATATAACTTACCACCGCCGGCCACTCCTAGTTTAGGTGTGGAAGGAGTATATATATCAAGAAAGAAAAAGAACATGTTGTAACTAATACTCTTAGGAAAACAGAAACACTAAATTCATTCAACAGATAGTGTCACATTATCACTAGCAAGCACAGTACATAACATTTGTGATTTGGTGGTAAGTATCTATACTCCTACTTCCTCGGACTCTAACATTTGTGGGAGTTTCCGACATTATACTCGTACTATGTACTCCGGTACACACCAGTCGTGTTGTTCTTATCTCTAGTTTAGCGCAATTACATAACCTTGTTGTAGCCGGCATGCCAGCTCAGTCAGCTAAGCTTGCACCCAAGAGATACAGATATGAGTCACATGATGCAGACTCACGTTAGTTTTATTTACTACTACTGTCTGCAGGTGGGGAAGCTCATATTTTTGTATTACGGCCGGTGGCACTGGCCATACTCTGTCTGTTACATGAGGGCAAATGATCAATTTCACTTTCACCCTGCCCTGGGTACTACAAAAAGGCTGATTATTTATCAGATCCAATGATCATTGCTTATATTATAGATGGTAATACGACATCAGGTCAGTAGCGGTCAGTGGTGGGAGTGCTGCCGGGCGGTGACGTGGGAAGGTGCAGGGTGGGGGTAGTAAACTATGTATTACGGACAATCACAGGTAATTAAACAATACATATAAATAAATAAAACAAATTTCGTTCCACGCACTGCATCGCATTTGGCGGTGCAGTGTGCACAATGAAAATCATTTTATTTATTTTTATGTTTACTTACCTGTATTTGGCCGTAATACATAGTTTACTTGCCACCCACCCTGCCCCTCCCCATGTCACCGCTCGCCAGCACTCCCTCCACCGACCGCTACTGCATAGGGTACTTTGCTTTCATTGATTGTGTAACCAACAGATAGGCCACCCTTTGCAGGCTTGCTGACCCAATCGAAAATACATTAACATAGGTAGGGAGTGGTCCTTGGAGTCGGAGGAAGGCGCTTCGGCTTGATAATATATATATATATATAAGACATGCTTGCAAACTACTGCGAGTCAACTGTATTCTGAAAATACTACTTATATTCCCCTCCGCTTTGCTACTCTGGCGCAGTTTCTTTTACATTTTCTTCAACGTAAGAATCTCCAGTGACACTCTCCACCTATTTATGATAGTACATCCAGGCATACATCCATTAAAGTAAACGTCTATCCTTCTTTTTTATATATCTCTTAACAAACCTTAGTTGGTTTCACCAATAACCACCCATGCGTCTGCTCCTTCCTTGCTTGCCTTGGCTTTGAGTTTGAACCAAACCCCGCTGATTCTTGCTATCTAGTGCTATCCACCCATACCGTGTCGCCCACCCAGGCAGGCATACTCTTTCACCTTCCACCCATCCTTCAACAACCCATGCATCTGATCTGATTACTATCAGCCACCTATGCATGCTTCCAACACATCCTTCTCTGCCAGTCAGTCATACTATTTATCTCGCCCGTCCTTCCACCCTTCTTTCCCTCTTTGTTCAACACATCCATCAAGGTCATCTGATCTGAGTTTGTCTTCTCCATAAAACCTTCACAGCTGATTTGGAGTCAAATAGAAGAGGCCATTGGTTACTCAACTCACGCTGCTAATGCTAAGTAAAGGGTGTCTTCTTCAACCGTTGTATAATGTTCACTACAACTTAATAAGTCGCACAGTACAGTGAAGTAGTGAACACACTTCCATCTAGTAGTAATGTCAAGAAGTAATGAATATAACTTACCACCGCCGGCCACTCCTGGTTTAGGTGTGGAAGGAGTATCTATATCAAGAAAGAAAAAGAACATGTTGTAACCAATACTCTTAGGAAAACAGAAACACTAAATTCATTCAACAGATAGTGTCACATTATCACTAGCAAGCACAGTACATAACATTTGTGATTTGGTGGTAAGTATCTATACTCCTACTTCCTCGGACTCTAACATTTGTGGGAGTTTCCGACATTATACTTGTACTATGTACTCCGGTACACACCAGTCGTGTTGTTCTTATCTCTAGTTTAGCGCAATTACATAACCTTGTTGTAGCCGGCATGCCAGCTCAGTCAGCTAAGCTTGCACCCAAGAGAAACAGATATGAGTCACATGCAGACTCACGTTAGTTTTATTAACTACTACTGTCTGCAGGTGGGGAAGCTCATATTTTTGTATTACGGCCGGTGGCACTGGCCATACTCTGTCTGTTACATGAGGGCAAATGATCAATTTCACTTTCACGCTGCCCTGGGTACTACAAAAAGGCTGATTATTTATCAGATCCAATGATCATTGCTTATATTATAGATGGTAATACGACATCAGGTCAGTAGCGGTCAGTGGTGGGAGTGCTGCCGGGTGGTGACGTGGGAAGGTGCAGGGTGGGGGTAGTAAACTATGTATTACGGACAATCACAGGTAATTAAACAATACATATAAATAAATAAAACAAATTTCGTTCCACGCACTGCATCGCATTTGGCGGTGCAGTGTGCACAATGAAAATCATTTTATTTATTTTTATGTTTACTTACCTGTATTTGGCCGTAATACATAGTTTACTTGCCACCCACCCTGCCCCTCCCCATGTCACCGCTCGCCAGCACTCCCTCCACCGACCGCTACTGCATAGGGTACTTTGCTTTCATTGATTGTGTAACCAACAGATAGGCCACCCTTTGCAGGCTGGCTGACCCAATCGAAAATACATTAACATAGGTAGGGAGCGGTCCTCGGAGTCGGAGGAAGGCGCTTCGGCTTGATAATATATATATATATATAAGACGTGCTTGCAAACTACTGCGAGTCAACTGTATTCTGAAAATACTACTTATAGTCCCCTCCGCTTTGCTACTCTGGCGCAGTTTCTTTTACATTTTCTTCAAACTAAGAATCTCCAGTGACACTCTCCACCTATTTATGATAGTACATCCTGGCATACATCCATTAAAGTAAACGTCTATCCTTCTTTTTTATATATCTCTTAACAAACCTTAGTTGGTTTCACCAATAACCACCCATGCGTCTGCTCCTTCCTTGCTTGCCTTGGCTTTGAGTTTGAACCAAACACCGCTGATTCTTGCTATCTAGTGCTATCCACCCATACTGTGTCGCCCACCCAGGCAGGCATACTCTTTCACCTTCCACCCATCCTTCAACAACCCATGCATCTGATCTGATTACTATCAGCCACCTATGCATGCTTCCAACACATCCTTCTCTGCCAGTCAGTCATATTATTTATCTCGCCCGTCCTTCCACCCTTCTTTCCCTCTTTGTTCAACACATCCATCAAGGTCATCTGATCTGAGTTTGTCTTCTCCATAAAACCTTTACAGCTGATTTGGAGTCAAATAGAAGAGGCCATTGGTTACTCAACTCACGCTGCTAATGCTAAGTAAAGGGTGTCTTCTTCAACCGTTGTATAATGTTCACTACAACTTAATAAGTCGCACAGTACAGTGAAGTAGTGAACACACTTCCATCTAGTAGTAATGTCAAGAAGTAATGAATATAACTTACCACCGCCGGCCACTCCTGGTTTAGGTGTGGAAGGAGTATCTATATCAAGAAAGAAAAAGAACATGTTGTAACTAGTACTCTTAGGAAAACAGAAACACTAAATTCATTCAACAGATAGTGTCACATTATCACTAGCAAGCACAGTACATAACATTTGTGATTTGGTGGTAAGTATCTATACTCCTACTTCCTCGGACTCTAACATTTGTGGGAGTTTCCGACATTATACTCGTACTATGTACTCCGGTACACACCAGTCGTGTTGTTCTTATCTCTAGTTTAGCGCAATTACATAACCTTGTTGTAGCCGGCATGCCAGCTCAGTCAGCTAAGCTTGCACCGAAGAAAAACAGATATGAGTCACATGATGCAGACTCACGTTAGTTTTATTTACTACTACTGTCTGCAGGTGGGGAAGCTCATATTTTTGTATTACGGCCGGTGGCACTGGCCATACTCTGTCTGTTACATGAGGGCAAATGATCAATTTCACTTTCACCCTGCCCTGGGTACTACAAAAAGGCTGATTATTTATCGGATCCAATGATCATTGCTTATATTATAGATGGTAATACGACATCAGGTCAGTAGCGGTCAGTGGTGGGAGTGCTGCTGGGCGGTGACATGGCAAGGTGCAGGGTGGGGGTAGTAAACTATGTATTACGGACAATCACAGGTAATTAAACAATACATATAAATAAATAAAACAAATATCGTTCCACGCACTGCATCGCATTTGGCGGTGCAGTGTGCACAATGAAGATCATTTTATTTATTTTTATGTTTACTTACCTGTATTAGGCCGTAATACATAGTTTACTTGCCACCCACCCTGCCCCTCCCCATGTCACCGCCCGCTAGCACTCCCACCACCGACCGCTACTGCATAGGGTACTTTGCTTTCATTGATTGTGTAACCAACAGATAGGCCCCCCTTTGCAGGCTGGCTGACCCAATCGAAAATACATTAACATAGGTAGGGAGTGGTCCTCGGAGTCGGAGGAAGGCGCTTCGGCTTGATAATATATATATATATATAAGACGTGCTTGCAAACTACTGCGAGTCAACTGTATTCTGAAAATACTACTTATATTCCCCTCCGCTTTGCTACTCTGGCGCAGTTTCTTTTACATTTTCTTCAAAGTAAGACTCTCCAGTGACACTCTCCACCTATTTATGATAGTGCATCCAGGCATACATCCACTAAAGTAAACGTCTATCCTTCTTTTTTATATATCTCTTAACAAACCTTAGTTGGTTTCACCAATAACCACCCATGCGTCTGCTCCTTCCTTGCTTGCCTTGGCTTTGAGTTTGTACCAAACACCGCTGATTCTTGCTATCTAGTGCTATCCACCCATACTGTGTCGCCCACCCAGGCAGGCATACTCTTTCACCTTCCACCCATCCTTCAACAACCCATGCATCTGATCTGATTACTATCAGCCACCTATGCATGCTTCCAACATATCCTTCTCTGCCAGTCAGTCATATTATTTATCTCGCCCGTCCTTCCACCCTTCTTTCCCTCTTCGTTCAACACATCCATCAAGGTCATCTGATCTGAGTTTGTCTTCTCCATGAAACCTTCACAGCTGATTTGGAGTCAAATAGAAGAGGCCATTGGTTACTCAACTCACGCTGCTAATGCTAAGTAAAGGGTGTCTTCTTCAACCGTTGTATAATGTTCACTACAACTTAATAAGTCGCACAGTACAGTGAAGTAGTGAACACACTTCCATCTAGTAGTAATGTCAAGAAGTAATGAATATAACTTACCACCGCCGGCCACTCCTGGTTTATGTGTGGAAGGAGTATCTATATCAAGAAAGAAAAAGAACATGTTGTAACCAATACTCTTAGGAAAACAGAAACACTAAATTCATTCAACAGATAGTGTCACATTATCACTAGCAAGCACAGTACATAACATTTGTGATTTGGTGGTAAGTATCTATACTCCTACTTCCTCGGACTCTAACATTTGTGGGAGTTTCCGACATTATACTCGTACTATGTACTCCGGTACACACCAGTCGTGTTGTTCTTATCTCTAGTTTAGCGCAATTACATAACCTTGTTGTAGCCGGCATGCCAGCTCAGTCAGCTAAGCTTGCACCCAAGAGAAACAGATATGAGTCACATGATGCAGACTCACGTTAGTTTTATTTACTACTACTGTCTGCAGGTGGGGAAGTTCATATTTTTGTATTACGGCCGGTGGCACTGGCCATACTCTGTCTGTTACATGAGGGCAAATGATCAATTTCACTTTCACCCTGCCCTGGGTACTACAAAAAGGCTGATTATTTATCAGATCCAATGATCATTGCTTATATTATAGATGGTAATACGACATCAGGTCAGTAGCGGTCAGTGGTGGGAGTGCTGCCGGGCGGTGACGTGGGAAGGTGCAGGGTGGGGGTAGTAAACTATGTATTACGGACAATCACAGGTAATTAAACAATACATATAAATAAATAAAACAAATTTCGTTCCACGCACTGCATCGCATTTGGCGGTGCAGTGTGCACAATGAAAATCATTTTATTTATTTTTATGTTTACTTACCTGTATTTGGCCGTAATACATAGTTTACTTGCTACCCACCCTGCCCCTCCCCATGTCACCGCTCGCCAGCACTCCCTCCACCGACCGCTACTGCATAGGGTACTTTGCTTTCATTGATTGTGTAACCAACAGATAGGCCACCCTTTGCAGGCTGGCTGACCCAATCGAAAATACATTAACATAGGTAGGGAGTGGTCCTCGGAGTCGGAGGAAGGCGCTTCGGCTTGATAATATATATATATATATATAAGACGTGCTTGCAAACTACTGCGAGTCAACTGTATTCTGAAAATACTACTTATATTCCCCTCCGCTTTGCTACTCTGGCGCAGTTTCTTTTACATTTTCTTCAAAGAATCTCCAGTGACACTCTCCACCTATTTATGATAGTGCATCCAGGCATACATCCACTAAAGTAAACGTCTATCCTTCTTTTTTATATATCTCTTAACCACCCATGCGTCTGCTCCTTCCTTGCTTGCCTTGGCTTTGAGTTTGTACCAAACACCGCTGATTCTTGCTATCTAGTGCTATCCACCAATACTGTGTCGCCCACCCATTCAGGCATACTCTTTCACCTTCCACCCATCCTTCAACAACCCATGCATCTGATCTGATTACTATCAGCCACCTATGCATGCTTCCAACATATCCTTCTCTGCCAGTCAGTCATATTATTTATCTCGCCCGTCCTTCCACCCTTCTTTCCCTCTTTGTTCAACACATCCATCAAGGTCATCTGATCTGAGTTTGTCTTCTCCATAAAACCTTCACAGCTGATTTGGAGTCAAATAGAAGAGGCCATTGGTTACTCAACTCACGCTGCTAATGCTAAGTAAAGGGTGTCTTCTTCAACCGTTGTATAATGTTCACTACAACTTAATAAGTCGCACAGTACAGTGAAGTAGTGAACACACTTCCATGTAGTAGTAATGTCAAGAAGTAATGAATATAACTTACCACCGCCGGCCACTCCTGGTTTATGTGTGGAAGGAGTATCTATATCAAGAAAGAAAAAGAACATGTTGTAACCAATACTCTTAGGAAAACAGAAACACTAAATTCATTCAACAGATAGTGTCACATTATCACTAGCAAGCACAGTACATAACATTTGTGATTTGGTGGTAAGTATCTATACTCCTACTTCCTCGGACTCTAACATTTGTGGGAGTTTCCGACATTATACTCGTACTATGTACTCCGGTACACACCAGTCGTGTTGTTCTTATCTCTAGTTTAGCGCAATTACATAACCTTGTTGTAGCCGGCATGCAGGCTCAGTCAGCTAAGCTTGCACCCAAGAGAAACAGATATGAGTCACATGATGCAGACTCACGTTAGTTTTATTTACTACTACTGTCTGCAGGTGGGGAAGTTCATATTTTTGTATTACAGCCGGTGGCACTGGCCATACTCTGTCTGTTACATGAGGGCAAATGATCAATTTCACTTTCACCCTGCCCTGGGTACTACAAAAAGGCTGATTATTTATCAGATCCAATGATCATTGCTTATATTATAGATGGTAATACGACATCAGGTCAGTAGCGGTCAGTGGTGGGAGTGCTGCCGGGCGGTGACGTGGGAAGGTGCAGGGTGGGGGTAGTAAACTATGTATTACGGACAATCACAGGTAATTAAACAATACATATAAATAAATAAAACAAATTTCGTTCCACGCACTGCATCGCATTTGGCGGTGCAGTGTGCACAATGAAAATCATTTTATTTATTTTTATGTTTACTTACCTGTATTTGGCCGTAATACATAGTTTACTTGCCACCCACCCTGTCCCTCCCCATGTCACCGCTCGCCAGCACTCCCTCCACCGACCGCTACTGCATAGGGTACTTTGCTTTCATTGATTGTGTAACCAACAGATAGGCCACCCTTTGCAGGCTGGCTGACCCAATCGAAAATACATTAACATAGGTAGGGAGTGGTCCTCGGAGTCGGAGGAAGGCGCTTCGGCTTGATAATATATATATATATATATAAGACGTGCTTGCAAACTACTGCGAGTCAACTGTATTCTGAAAATACTACTTATATTCCCCTCCGCTTTGCTACTCTGGCGCAGTTTCTTTTACATTTTCTTCAAAGTAAGAATCTCCAGTGACACTCTCCACCTATTTATGATAGTACATCCAGGCATACATCCATTAAAGTAAACGTATATCCTTCTTTTTTATATATCTCTTAACAAACCGTAGTTGGTTTCACCAATAACCACCCATGCGTCTGCTCCTTCCTTGCTTGCCTTGGCTTTGAGTTTGAACCAAACACCGCTGATTCTTGCTATCTAGTGCTATCTACCCATACTGTGCCGCCCACCCAGGCAGGCATACTCTTTCACCTTCCACCCATCCTTCAACAACCCATGCATCTGATCTGATTACTATCAGCCACCTATGCATGCTTCCAACACATCCTTCTCTGCCAGTCAGTCATATTATTTATCTCGCCCGTCCTTCCACCCTTCTTTCCCTCTTTGTTCAACACATCAATCAAGGTCATCTGATCTGAGTTTGTCTTCTCCATAAAACCTTCACAGCTGATTTGGAGTCAAATAGAAGAGGCCATTGGTTACTCAACTCACGCTGCTAATGCTAAGTAAAGGGTGTCTTCTTCAACCGTTGTATAATGTTCACTACAACTTAATAAGTCGCACAGTACAGTGAAGTAGTGAACACACTTCCATCTAGTAGTAATGTCAAGAAGTAATGAATATAACTTACCACCGCCGGCCACTCCTGGTTTAGGAGTTGAAGGAGTATCTAAATCAAGAAAGAAAAAGAACATGTTGTAACCAATACTCTTAGGAAAACAGAAACACTAAATTCATTCAACAGATAGTGTCACATTATCACTAGCAAGCACAGTACATAACATTTGTGATTTGGTGGTAAGTATCTATACTCCTACTTTCTCGGACTCTAACATTTGTGGGAGTTTCCGACATTATACTCGTACTATGTACTCCGGTACACACCAGTCGTGTTGTTCTTATCTCTAGTTTAGCGCAATTACATAACCTTGTTGTAGCCGGCATGCCAGCTCAGTCAGCTAAGCTTGCACCCAAGAGAAACAGATATGAGTCACATGATGCAGACTCACGTTAGTTTTATTTACTACTACTGTCTGCAGGTGGGGAAGCTCATATTTTTGTATTACGGCCGGTGGCACTGGCCATACTCTGTCTGTTACATGAGGGCAAATGATCAATTTCACTTTCACCCTGCCCTTGGTACTACAAAAAGGCTGATTATTTATCAGATCCAATGATCATTGCTTATATTATAGATGGTAATACGACATCAGGTCAGTAGCGGTCAGTGGTGGGAGTGCTGCCGGGCGGTGACGTGGGAAGGTGCAGGGTGGGGGTAGTAAACTATGTATTACGGACAATCACAGGTAATTAAACAATACATATAAATAAATAAAACACATTTCGTTCCACGCACTGCATCGCATTTGGCGGTGCAGTGTGCACAATGAAAATCATTTTATTTATTTTTATGTTTACTTACCTGTATTTGGCCGTAATACATAGTTTACTTGCCACCCACCCTGCCCCTCCCCATGTCACCACCCACCAGCACTCCCACCACCGACCGCTACTGCATAGGGTACTTTGCTTTCATTGATTGTGTAACCAACAGATAGGCCACCCTTTGCAGGCTGGCTGACCCAATCGAAAATACATTAACATAGGTAGGGAGTGGTCCTCGGAGTCGGAGGAAGGCGCTTTGGCTTGATAATATATATATATATATATAAGACGTGCTTGCAAACTACTGCGAGTCAACTGTATTCTGAAAATACTACTTATATTCCCCTCCGCTTTGCTACTCTGGCGCAGTTTCTTTTACATTTTCTTCAAAGTAAGACTCTCCAGTGACACTCTCCACCTAATTATGATAGTACATCCAGGCATACATCCATTAAAGTAAACGTCTATCCTTCTTTTTCATATATCTCTAAACAAACCTTAGTTGGTTTCACCAATAACCACCCATGCGTCTGCTCCTTCCTTGCCTGCCTTGGCTTTGAGTTTGAACCAAACACCGCTGATTCTTGCTATCTAGTGCTATCCACCCATACTGTGTCGCCCACCCAGGCAGGCATACTCTTTCACCTTCCACCCATCCTTCAACAACCCATGCATCTGATCTGATTACTATCAGCCACCTATGCATGCTTCCAACACATCCTTCTCTGCCAGTCAGTCATATTATTTATCTCGCCCGTCCTTCCACCCTTCTTTCCCTCTTTGTTCAACACATCCATCAAGGTCATCTGATCTGAGTTTGTCTTCTCCATAAAACCTTCACAGCTGATTTGGAGTCAAATAGAAGAGGCCATTGGTTACTCAACTCACGCTGCTAATGCTAAGTAAAGGGTGTCTTTTTCAACCGTTGTATAATGTTCATTACAACTTAATAAGTCGCACAGTACAGTGAAGTAGTGAACACACTTCCATCTAGTAGTAATGTCAAGAAGTAATGAATATAACTTACCACCGCCGGCCACTCCTGGTTTAGGTGTGGAAGGAGTATCTATATCAAGAAAGAAAAAGTACATGTTGTAACTAATACTCTTAGGAAACAGAAACAATAAATTCATTCAACAGATAGTGTCACATTATCACTAGCAAGCAGAGTACATAACATTTGTGATTTGGTGGTAAGTATCTATACTCCTACTTCCTCGGACTCTAACATTTGTGGGAGTTTCCGACATTATACTCGTACTATGTACTCCGGTACACACCAGTCGTGTTGTTCTTATCTCTAGTTTAGCGCAATTACATAACCTTGTTGTAGCCGGCATGCCAGCTCAGTCAGCTAAGCTTGCACCCAAGAGAAACAGATATGAGTCACATGATGCAGACTCACATTAGTTTTATTTACTACTACTGTCTGCAGGTGGGGAAGCTCATATTTTTGTATTACGGCCGGTGGCACTGGCCATACTCTGTCTGTTACATGAGGGCAAATGATCAATTTCACTTTCACCCTGCCCTGGGTACTACAAAAAGGCTGATTATTTATCAGATCCAATGATCATTGCTTATATTATAGATGGTAATACGACATCAGGTCAGTAGCGGTCAGTGGTGGGAGTGCTGCCGGGCGGTGACGTGGGAAGGTGCAGGGTGGGGGTAGTAAACTATGTATTACGGACAATCACAGGTAATTAAACAATACATAGAAATAAATAAAACAAATTTCGTTCCACGCACTGCATCGCATTTGGCGGTGCAGTGTGCACAATGAAAATCATTTTATTTATTTTTATGTTTACTTACCTGTATTTGGCCGTAATACATAGTTTACTTGCCACCCACCCTGCCCCTCCCCATGTCACCGCTCGCCAGCACTCCCACCACCGACCGCTACTGCATAGGGTACTTTGCTTTCATTGATTGTGTAACCAACAGATAGGCCACCCTTTGCAGGCTGGCTGACCCAATCGAAAATACATTAACATAGGTAGGGAGTGGTCCTCGGAGTCGGAGGAAGGCGCTTCGGCTTGATAATATATATATATATATAAGACGTGCTTGCAAACTACTGCGAGTCAACTGTATTCTGAAAATACTACTTATATTCCCCTCCGTTTTGCTACTCCGGCGCAGTTTCTTTTACATTTTCTTCAAAGTAAGAATCTCCAGTGACACTCTCCACCTATTTATGATAGTACATCCAGGCATACATCCATTAAAGTAAACGTCTATCCTTCTTTTTTATATATCTCTTAACAAACCTTAGTTGGTTTCACCAATAACCACCCATGCGTCTGCTCCTTCCTTGCTTGCCTTGGCTTTGAGTTTGAACCAAACACCGCTGATTCTTGCTATCTAGTGCTATCCACCCATACTGTGTCGCCCACCCAGGCAGGCATACTCTTTCACCTTCAACCCATCCTTCAACAACCCATGCATCTGATCTGATTACTATCAGCCACCTATGCATGCTTCAAACACATCCTTCTCTGCCAGTCAGTCATATTATTTATCTCGCCCGTCCTTCCACCCTTCTTTCCCTCTTTGTTCAACACATCCATCAAGGTCATCTGATCTGAGTTTGTCTTCTCTATAAAACCTTCACAGCTGATTTGGAGTCAAATAGAAGAGGCCATTGGTTACTCAACTCACGCTGCTAATGCTAAGTAAAGGGTGTCTTCTTCAACCGTTGTATAATGTTCACTACAACTTAATAAGTCGCACAGTACAGTGAAGTAGTGAACACACTTCAATCTAGTAGTAATGTCAAGAAGTAATGAATATAACTTACCACCGCCGGCCACTCCTGGTTTAGGTGTGGAAGGAGTATCTATATCAAGAAAGAAAAAGAACATGTTGTAACCAATACTCTTAGGAAAACAGAAACACTAAATTCATTCAACAGATAGTGTCACATTATCACTAGCAAGCACAGTACATAACATTTGTGATTTGGTGGTAAGTATCTATACTCCTACTTCCTCGGACTCTAACATTTGTGGGAGTTTCCGACATTATACTCGTGCTATGTACTCCGGTACACACCAGTCGTGTTGTTCTTATCTCTAGTTTAGCGCAATTACATATTCTTGTTGTAGCCGGCATGCCAGCTCAGTCAGCTAAGCTTGCACCCAAGAGAAACAGATATGAGTCACATGATGCAGACTTACGTTAGTTTTATTTACTACTACTGTCTGCAGGTGGGGAAGCTCATATTTTTGTATTACGGCCGGTGGCACTGGCCATACTCTGTCTGTTACATGAGGGCAAATGATCAATTTCACTTTCACCCTGCCCTGGGTACTACAAAAAGGCTGATTATTTATCAGATCCAATGATCATTGCTTATATTATAGATGGTAATACGACATCAGGTCAGTAGCGGTCAGTGGTGGGAGTGCTGCCGGGCGGTGACGTGGGAAGGTGCAGGGTGGGGGTAGTAAACTATGTATTACGGACAATCACAGGTAATTAAACAATACATATAAATAAATAAAACAAATTTCGTTCCACGCACTGCATCACATTTGGCGGTGCAGTGTGCACAATGAAAATCATTTTATTTATTTTTATGTTTACTTACCTGTATTTGGCCGTAATACATAGTTTACTTGCCACCCACCCTGCCCCTCCCCATGTCACCGCTCGCCAGCACTCCCACCACCGACCGCTACTGCATAGGGTACTTTGCTTTCATTGATTGTGTAACCAACAGATAGGCCACCCTTTGCAGGCTGGCTGACCCAATCGAAAATACATTAACATAGGTAGGGAGTGGTCCTCGGAGTCGGAGGAAGGCGCTTCGGCTTGATAATATATATATATATATTTAAGACGTGCTTGCAAACTACTGCGAGTCAACTGTATTCTGAAAATACTACTTATATTCCCCTCCGTTTTGCTACTCCGGCGCAGTTTCTTTTACATTTTCTTCAAAGTAAGAATCTCCAGTGACACTCTCCACCTATTTATGATAGTACATCCAGGCATACATCCATTAAAGTAAACGTCTATCCTTCTTTTTTATATATCTCTTAACAAACCTTAGTTGGTTTCACCAATAAACACCCATGCGTCTGCTCCTTCATTGCTTGCCTTGGCTTTGAGTTTGAACCAAACACCACTGATTCTTGCTATCTAGTGCTATCCACCCATACTGTGTCGCCCACCCAGGCAGGCATACTCTTTCACCTTCCACCCATCCTTCAACAACCCATGCATCTGATCTGATTACTATCAGCCACCTATGCATGCTTCCAACATATCCTTCTCTGCCAGTCAGTCATATTATTTATCTCGCCCGTCCTTCCACCCTTCTTTCCCTCTTTGTTCAACACATCCATCAAGGTCATCTGATCTGAGTTTGTCTTCTCCATAAAACCTTCACAGCTGATTTGGAGTCAAATAGAAGAGGCCATTGGTTACTCAACTCACGCTGCTAATGCTAAGTAAAGGGTGTCTTCTTCAACCGTTGTATAATGTTCACTACAACTTAATAAGTCGCACAGTACAGTGAAGTAGTGAACACACTTCCATCTAGTAGTAATGTCAAGAAGTAATGAATATAACTTACCACCGCCGGCCACTCCTGGTTTAGGTGTGGAAGGAGTATCTATATCAAGAAAGAAAAAGAACATGTTGTAACCAATACTCTTAGGAAAACAGAAACACTAAATTCATTCAACAGATAGTGTCACATTATCACTAGCAAGCACAGTACATAACATTTGTGATTTGGTGGTAAGTATCTATACTCCTACTTCCTCGGACTCTAACATTTGTGGGAGTTTCCGACATTATACTCGTACTCTGTACTTCGGTACACACCAGTCGTGTTGTTCTTATTTCTAGTTTAGCGCAATTACATAACCTTGTTGTAGCCGGCATGCCAGCTCAGTCAGCTAAGCTTGCACCTAAGAGAAACAGATATGAGTCACATGATGCAGACTCACGTTAGTTTTATTTACTACTACTGTCTGCAGGTGGGGAAGCTCATATTTTTGTATTACGGCCGGTGGCCCTGGCCATACTCTGTCTGTTACATGAGGGCAAATGATCAATTTCACTTTCACCCTGCCCTGGGTACTACAAAAAGGCTGATTATTTATCGGATCCAATGATCATTGCTTATATTATAGATGGTAATACGACATCAGGTCAGTAGCGGTCAGTGGTGGGAGTGCTGCCGGGCGGTGACGTGGGAAGGTGCAGGGTGGGGGTAGTAAACTATGTATTACGGACAATAACAGGTAATTAAACAATACATATAAATAAATAAAACAAATTTTGTTCCACGCACTGCATCGCATTTGGCGGTGCAGTGTGCACAATGAAAATCATTTTATTTATTTTTATGTTTACTTACCTGTATTTGGCCGTAATACATAGTTTACTTGCCACCCACCCTGCCCCTCCCCATGTCACCGCCCGCCAGCACTCCCACCACCGAGCACTACTGCATAGGGTACTTTGCTTTCATTGATTGTGCAACCAACAGATAGGCCAACCTTTGCAGGCTGGCTGACCCAATCGAAAATACATTAACATAGGTAGGGAGTGGTCCTCGGAGTCGGAGGAAGGCGCTTCGGCTTGATAATATATATATATATATAAGACGTGCTTGCAAACTACTGCGAGTCAACTGTATTCTGAAAATACTACTTATATTCCCCTCCGCTTTGCTACTCTGGCGCAGTTTCTTTTACATTTTCTTCAAAGTAAGAATCTCCAGTGACACTCTCCACCTATTTATGATAGTACATCCAGGCATACATCCATTAAAGTAAACGTCTATCCTTCTTTTTTATATATCTCTTAACAAACCTTAGTTGGTTTCACCAATAACCACCCATGCGTCTGCTCCTTCCTTGCTTGCCTTGGCTTTGAGTTTGAACCAAACACCGCTGATTCTTGCTATCTAGTGCTATCCACCCATACTGTGTCGCCCACCCAGGCAGGCATACTCTTTCACCTTCCACCCATCCTTCAACAACCCATGCATCTGATCTGATTACTATCAGTCACCTATGCATGCTTCCAACACATCCTTCTTTGCGAGTCAGTCATATTATTTATCTCGCCCGTCCTTCCACCCTTCTTTCCCTCTTTGTTCAACACATCCATCAAGGTCATCTGATCTGAGTTTGTCTTCTCCATAAAACCTTCCTAGCTGATTTGGAGTTAAATAGAAGAGGCCATTGGTTACTCAACTCACGCTGCTAATGCTAAGTAAAGGGTGTCTTCTTCAACCGTTGTATAATGTTTACTACAACTTAATAAGTCGCACAGTACAGTGAAGTAGTGAACACACTTCCATCTAGTAGTAATGTCAAGAAGTAATGAATATAACTTACCACCGCCGGCCACTCCTGCTCGCTTCCCCCCTGTCGCTGCTGCAGGTGCCGCGAGTTCTCCCGCCCCCTCCGGGATGTCCGCATCGCCATCGCCGCTGGCCCAGCTGGCACTGGTGGTTGGTAGTGTGCCTAGAAAAAACATTACACATTTTTAGATGCCCGGAAACCTCCCCCTATTTTATTAGTGTTCACTTGGAACATTGAAAAAAAAGTTAATACAACATACATCAGCACTAGAGTAGTACAGTCAGTAGACAGACACTAGTAGCGATATGGTTCCTAGGGTCATCTAGTCCTTCTCTACTCTTTTGAAAGTTAGCCTGAGCCATGCGTAACCCTTTTAGATTCATCATTCATGTGGACTACTACTCTTTTTGCGCATATTTAATTATACCTGGCAGCTTATTGACATGTGCAGTAGACGCCTTTGACGTCACATGACGGTTGCGTACAAGTGAAGAGGTCAAAAAACAAGCCACTTTGTTATTGATTTTGGTTAGTCCGTATTGCTTAGCCATCACATACATGTTACACTTTTTGCCATGACTGCGAAATGCTTGCATTCAGCAGTATACTATCTAATGGCTAACGCGCAGCATTTTTCTCATATAATAGGCGGAAGATTCCCTTCTACGAACCAGAGATTTACAGAGCTTATGATGCATGATGTAACCAGTATTTCTATGTTCTACGGTGAGGGGTCTTTCAGAATTCAACAGATCTGTTGTCTTGTTCTTGTTGTCATGTACTTGTAAATGTTTACGGTTTTAATCTTATGCTTTTTGCTGGCTTATTGACGATGGCTGTAGTAAATTACATTTCATATAATGACGTACAGAGCTTGTTACTTGTTTCAAATAAACCTTTTGAACTTACACATAGACTCGGTGGTATTTGGTGTGGTGGGGTGGACTTACACAAGTGAGTGAGCAAAATGGTGTTATGTTCTGGGTTGTCTGTCTCAGTCATCATCATTGTGTATCTTCTTCGTGGCGGGGGGTCGGGAGTGGGACCCTAATGTGAGACACTATAGCTAGTCGGTCAGGGGATCGTGGGTTCTTCGGACTGAGGTGTGATCAGTAAGGTCCAACCTCCCATCACCAACATCCTATTTTGTTGTGCATAGTTCTGTATGTGGCTCTGCAGAATCACTACAACAGTAGTAGTATCATGTACTATCCAATCCAAAATACTAGTCAAATATCTGGTTGGGCATTTTTTGTTTGTGGGAATTGTCAAAGCCTCAACATTGAGAAGACTAGAAGAGGAAAACCCAAAGGACAGGACACAGTGGCTAGAGCTATTGGTCAATCAGAGTTTTATTATTCCAAAGAAAACCTTCAATAAAGAGTGGGCAACTGTGCAAGCTTCGCTACACACAGAATAATATTAGTAGTAGTAGTACAGAGAGTCATAGCAGAGGCAGTTAGAAGGAACTTAGAGGCAGGGATAAACAGAATTTGGAAACAGATATTCAAGGTCAAAGAAGCTTTTGTAAAAAATAGAATTAGAAAGTGGAACCATAATTTATAGTTCGGAAAAAAAAGATGCAGTAAAAGTTAGGGAAATATAACTGTTAATATAACCACTGGAGGACTTACTGGGGCCAGCTGCAGGAACCTCGGTAGAGGAGCGGTCCTGTGGTTCTCCCGCCGACTCTGACCCTGTCTTCTTGCCCCTGGGCAGCACTGATGATCATGTAAAATATAATAAAGAAAGAGACAAACATTAGGGAGTGCTGTGAAACAAATAATAATAAATCATTTGGAAAAATAAGTCAATAAACATTTTAGGAAACATCAATTGCAATAAAATTGACCTATCTAATCAGATGGATCGACTACTGGCTGCTTGCTGGATTCACGGATCGTCTACTTATTTATGAATACTCCAGTGTTCCATAATCATTCTGATTACAAATACTAACGGAGCCTAGTAAGTACCACCTGACCTACACCACATATTCCAGACGGGCCAATTGTTCACTAAGTCTGCATTTCCATTTTTTTTAGCCATCAAATGCATAGATGAGATGGAGGGCACATGCATCAATTTGTGCATACATACAACAAATTGTGGGTTGGTTGCATGATTCTGATCTAGTTCTGCTACTGACTGACCATGCTAAGCCTACCACTCACTAAACAAAGTACAAAAGGTTCTACGGAGGACTGGGGTAAGCAGCACTCAGTTACAGAGGAGGCGTCACGCAGACCGCGTAAAACAATTATTAACTAATACTAACTAAACCTAGTATACAATATTCATCCACCACTGTTTCACAGTAGGACAATGGAAGGACTAGAGTCTCTCTAGCAAATCGCATTACCTAACTTCAGTTCTCTAAAATAAACTCTTACATAATCAGCACAAGCTAGCGCAAAGTTGCAAACAAGTAAGAGTAGCACTGAGCACCTGGGTCCTACAATCACAGAAGATTTTGATTTTTGGACCGTAATTTACCAGCAACGTGTAGCACGCAGCAGTAATCTTGTTATTCGTCCAAAATTTAATTTATACACAATCAGTTACTCACCAAGCCCATCGACCTCGACCTCAACACCTAGCAGGTCCAACAGGTCCTGCTCCCGGTCCAGGATGTCGGACGACCAGTGGGCCAGCTGATTATGGGTGCGCCGGACCCCTGAGCACCGGAACACTGCCCAGCGCACCTTTGCCCACCGACGGTGACGCTCCTGGGAAGCGTACCCGGACCCGGGCCTGCCGCCTGCTGCCAAGGTCAAGGGGAGGTGGCACTGAATGAAAAAAACAAGGGCGACCACCTCCGCCTCCCCAAAAAGTTGCCAGGCCTGCACCCCTGCAGGACGCATTCTGCCGCAAGGCAGGTGGCTCTTGTCCACAGGTCCCTTGCCCTTTGCACTAGATGTGCCCTTGGCCATGGTTCTGGGTGGGAGGCGGAAAACAAAAGTTAGAACTTGAAGGGGGAAAAAAAGTTAGGGGGAAAAAGTAAGAAAGAAGCAACAAAAGTAAAAAAAACACAGTAAAAGTAGAAATAAAATGCAAAATATAAACTTAGGGAAATAGAGAGATAGATGATAACTAAAAAAAAGTCAGAAAAAATGTTTTAAATACAAAGGATTACAAAGATTAAGGCAGGATACAAAAGTAGGCCCAGAACCATAGCATAGAGTGAAAAACAAGATGGACGCCCATTCCCGACCGCGTGGGTAAGTTTGCGCGATATTTCTCGCGAACATGCAATAATCGTCGCGAACAAGTAAAATGCGCTCCCGAACACGACATGCGCATCGCAAACACACTACCCGCGACCCCGAACAGGAAATAAGGCATCGCGGGCGGGACAATTGAAAAACAAGATGGCCGCGCCCATTGGCGACCGCATGGGTAAGATCGCGAGATATTATCCCCCGAGCATGCAAACAGCTCCCCGAACACGCTCAGCGCACTCCCGAACAAGAAAAAGGCATCGCGAACGGGCGCCACAACCAACTACGCAAGCTCGCGAAGCTACGCATAGCTCGCGTAGTGCAAGAACATCTTCGCATAGCTTCGCGAAGCACAACTATTTGAACTACGCCCAGGGTTAGTTGTAATGGCACGCGTGGTATTAGTATGCGATGCAATGACATACATCAGACTAGATGCTGCAGTGAGGATTTGCTTTTTCACTACCAAACAGACTAAAAAGTGATCTTCACTCCAGTAACTTTGTGTATACATTCAATATGGAAGATTATGAGACCCACAACTCCTTAAACTCCTCACGATCCTAAATCATCCTTTTGGGCTCAAGATAAATGACTAAAGACTATTAGGACAGCTATTTGCACTCTCTGATTAACGGCAGAGATACTATTTGCATTTTTTAAAATAACTTGTGCTGTGAATTGCTTCACTTTATATGCTGAAACAATAAAATAATTGCTTGATTGACTGAATAATCATATCTTCTTGGCATGAGACAAGGTTGTGGCTGTCACACTGGCAGCACTGAACACATTCTTTTCATTTGAAGGCATAACAGGACCTTTTAAATGGTCTTTCAGCCTCCCTTAAAATATCTAAACATCCATAGAGGCTTGTGTTAGTTTTAGTTGTCTGTATTGTCCGGAGCCATGCTGCCAAATTCTATGATGCCACGTTAGGATGGTATGATTTGACTTGCATCCTGGAAAATGGGTTTGGTTTGTATAGATGCCTCTTATGTCTATGTATTGGAGATGAAGAAGGTCTGGAAACCACCACTGCCATGGCACTTGGGAGCAATGAGGGTCATTTTAGTTTTGGAGTATTTCATATTTATTAGAACTGTTAGAATCAGAGGAATTGGTGGAAAATCAGAGATAGATTTCCCCTACTAGTCTATCGAAAGGGAATTGTCCGGAGAGCCTGGTTACCACAATGTGAAAGTGAAGTCTGGGCATTTTGCGATGTTGCTGAGGATCTATGTGTGGAAATTCCCAATCTAAAAAGATGTAGAAATGCAAGTCATTGTTCATTACCAATATGTGATATTCTCAGCAGGTCAATCACCTAAAAGGATCCTGGACATGGTGTGTCTTATGTGTTGATGAACTGTTCATTGTGGTCATGTTCTTTGTCTTTTACAGGACCCTTTACTATGTTAGATGCAGAAGGAAAGCCTTTAGAGCCAAATGGACTGCTCTCAATTTCTAAAATATTGACTTAGTACATGTCCCTTGTTGGAACACTAGTCTTGGAATGCTAGTTCCTATAGATGGGGTTCCCACCCCAACAATCTGTGACAATTGTTTGAGTTAACAGGTACTGATGAAATTGAACTTCTTTCACTAGATTGGACTTCTTGCATTACTATGGAAGAGATCGTCTTTCAGGACAAGATAGGACAAGCTAGTCTTCCCAGACGTCCTCAATTGCGTCCATTGATCCACTAGACATTCTTCTAGCGTTGCTATATGGAGCCTTTCATTTGGCCAAAAAGTGAGGCCCTCTGGAGAGCTGTTAGTGATGTGGTTGCCTGAATTGCACAGCATTTCTGAAAAATGGTACATAGGCTCGTCTATGAAGCATACATTTCTTTTCTGGTTGTGTTCAAGGTTGTCCCTACATAAATACGCTTCTGGACAGATGGAACCAGCTTTTGAGGATTAATTTGGAGGTCCAGATGGAAAAGTTGAAATACTATCACATATAAGTCTTGGGTATCCTGGACACTGTGTCTGCAGAGCGAGAGGTCATTGAGATAGGGATAGACATAAAGCCTCTGCCTGCAAAGCAAGGGTGACACCACTGCCAGGCACTTGTAAAAGATCTACGGGGATCATTTGAGTCTGAAGGGCAGAACAGAGGAAAGATAGTGAGCTCTACCTACTATGAATCTTAGAAATGTTCTCTGTTACCTTGGCATTGATATGTTGAAATAAGCATTTTACAAACCTACTTCACACCTCAAGTCCACTTTCCTGTGTCACAGGAAAATATGATGGAGGTCCAACATTTTAAACTTTTCTATCTTGATGTATCAGTTGGCCTGCCTGAAATCTGAGATCAGCCTGAAGTCTTGTTTGGGAACACTTTTTCATGCCAAAAAATATATTAAAAGATGCCTTTTCCTCTTTGAAATATAAGAACGAGCTATATTGCTCACGTTTGCAGTAACTTTGCAGCTTCCCTCCTTTACAAGCACAGCTGGTGTTTCTATGCAGGTTACAGAGCAATGGATAATGGCAACAATTTGAAGCAGACTGTGTAAACTAGTTGGATTATGTTCAAAACCCAGTTATTCTTGATAATGTTCTGAGACTCTGAAATATTTTCATAAGCTTCCCCCCACTGGAGTGGTGTACAGAGGAGCAGAAGTGATGCAGCCATTGTCTGGCATGGGATAAAGCACTGCAGTATGAGGAGGACTGGTGTTACTGTTGTTGTTCTCTGTATATGATCTCCTCTGGTAAGATGACCTCTGCTACATTGTTTCCCCTGGATGGCCTGCTATACAGTTTGAATGGCACCAATACACAATGTATTTTTGTAAGATGATCATGAGAAGATCATGGGAAGATATACAGCTTCTTTTACATAGTGTAAATGTTTCAAAATGACTCCCCATCAACACTCAAAGAACCATCGCCCAATCCCTCATCACCAGCAAGCTGGACTATGGCAGGATGACTAAGGAAATTAGGAGATGAGATGTAAATTCCCTATTCCTGGAGCAGAGGTTGCAGCTCCAAAGTGTAGCCTCACCTTTACACCTTTCTCAATGGAGAAGTGAAGCTTGCCTACATCTGGAATGCTTGGGAATGGAGCCAGGAGGCCCCTTACTTGCAATCGGGATTCAATGGCAAGTGATAGAAAACAAAAAGTAACAAAAGGCAACCCATTAGCTTGACAATGCAAGTTTTAAAATAGTGGTTGGCCACAAAAAAAAGTAATTAAAAAAGCGTACAACTCAGAAAGGACAGCAAACTGTGATCAGGGTAGCCATAATGAAGCTGGAGATCTCTAGGTGCAGTCATAGGTATAGTAGTGGGAAAACTACGTGGTATGGTTAGTTTTTTAATGTTTTCTGTCTATTTTAGTGGACTAATAGACATACAATACATACCTGTATTCAAGTAGGAAAGGGCACTACACACAAAGAGCCATGGTATGAATTGTGGAGACAGAATATATGAAGTCATTAACCCCTTGTGTGCCCATGACGAGCTGGACTCGTCATGGGCCGCGGTGGCGCTGTGCCCATGACGAGTCCAGCTCGTCATGAACCCCGCCCGCTAATGCAACGGCCGGCACAGGGAGGGGAAAGGGCGTGGCACACAAGGGGTTAAAGAAAGGGATCTACTTATTAAATGAGGGAGTCCACTTGTTCCACGTTCAAACATTTCAATATGCAATTGAAATGTAATACTTAATCTGCCATCCTGTCAATATCTTACCTCCTGCCTGTAACAAACTGTTCTGTCACACAGATACATCAATAAAAAGCACAGCAAAAGTTCTTACTAATATATGTGTATTACAAATCTCAAAAATATGTTGAATTTGAATTAAATTTAAATTTAGATTTTTTCTCTAGATCAGCAAATATCTAATGGGTAGATTTCATCTTCCAAAGTGCAGGTATGAACAGACATGACATGCAGGGGTCGAAAAACATTTTTCAGTTTTCAAAGATCTAAGTAAGTGACACTGGCAGATTTCAGATGAAACGAAATAGGACAGATTCCGATTTAACAAGCTTCAGATGAACTGTGCCTCCAGCAGTTCTTTCATGTGGCTTATCAAAAGGCTGATAAGTGTTATTCTAATAACCTCTTCCAAGTTTTCAGTCTTTGGAAATGGCACTCTGGTTTTACTCAACCTGTTTAACCCAGTTGGGACCCAGATGCCATGTATGAATAAGAATGGACTTCCTTATAGAAGTCTGATTCTTTGGTTTATGAGTCAGAGAAGACAGCAAACTATGCATTAGATTTGAAGACGTGGGCAGTTACAAAGGTTACAATGATTTCTATCACGCACTAAAAATAGCATTTAAAAGTATGTTATACACTGGCATGGAAACGTATTTACTAGATTGTTGAGGTGTATCAGCTATGTGAGTTTCCTTTCGAAAAACACTTGACTTAACATTGGGGATGAATGGGCAGATAAGAGCGTGGATAGGTTATATGTGAAAACATATTTTATGATCCAGTCAATCATTGTAAGAACAGATCATCAACAGATCACTTATAATTTCCTTACTTATTAGCCCATCTTGATGTCTCCAGGGCATATATATATATGCAACTCTCTCACAGAGCCTGTGATGGAAAGGGATAAACGATCAGGGGTGATAGTCAAGTTGCAAGTTGTATGAGTAAGCGATATGGTTTGAAAGAAACAGGGTCTGTTGCTTAGATGACTAATGTCCACTGTAGGGGCCTGTGTTCAACCTCATGGTCACAGGTTCAAATCCCAGCTAGTCCACTCAGCCTTTCATCCTTCTCAGGTCGATAAAATGAGTACCATTGAGTTAGGAAACGATAAACATCTGTTATTCAGTTCCAGGACACTTGAATTGGCCAGATTCATAGAAGCTCTGTGACGATTAATGTTTCAAAAATTACTTTGTACATTTTACCTCTGTATCGTTTTGCATTGTCCTCTACAGTCTGAATATAAAATCCATAAAAGACACAAAATAAGAACACTGATTATGTACTGGGTTTTTGCTTTGCCAGTATAGCACTTACTCAATAAATATGACCCCTGTTGACCAATTTGAGGATCCTAATCCAACAATGCCTTCAACAAGTCACCAACATAAATGTGTGTCAACAAGAACAAATGTTGGCAAAATACAATTTGAAGAATGCAGTGACGAAATATTGCGTATACTGTTCAATTAATGATGTATCCTGTATTTTGCCCATATTGTACTGTTCTCCCATATTGTATGACCCTCCACTTGTGATTTAACTGAAGATGAAGACATGGACAAAAAGAAAACTATAAACTGTTTTTGAAATGTTATTGTGAGGATCTTAAAAATGTAAAGCTGTATGCAAAATATTTGGCATATCCATCAACATCAACAGTCTGTTTGCCAAAAATCATGAGGAAAGGGAAATTCAAAAGTATTATGTATGCACATAGACTGAGGAAGAAAGCTATACAGTTTTGGTTCAAAAAAGGAGAATAAATAAAATTCAATTTAACTAAGGGAGTTTGAGGACAGGTTAGACAAAAGGAAGTTCCATATCTAAGATAATCTGTAGACAGTTCCTTGAACAAAGATAGGGAGTCACGTCGAAAACACACTTAGAAACAATCCAGACAAACCACAATTGGATCCAACAGAACAAAAAGAGACACTGAATAAAAATAGGCAAATAGGATATAACAAAATAAATGGCAATGACATACACTAGAGTTTCTCGAAAACTGGTGTGGTGATAGAGCCACCCTGCACTGCCAACAAATGTTTTCAACTTTTAAGCCCACACACAACCCCATTGCTTCAAGAGTTCAAATCTGCACTTTTGCAACTCAAAGATGCATGTGAATCGTACCCTGCTCTGTTGTAAATATTCATACTTCAGGCCTGTTTTAAAGTGTGACTCGAGGAATGTAATCTGCATAAATGTGTGTTTGTTTTCAAATATTATCTATACAATGGTGTATTTATCAATTTCTAGCTTATAACCTTCATATTTAGGGTTACCCACCTGACAGGATTCTGACATCCAGCCAACGTATGGTATACAAGAGGGCCCAGGAAGGTCCTGCTTCACACCAGTTCACAGTAGAACACTATCACACTGATAGAGTGTGAAAAGCTATCATGCAAATTCCTGAGAAGATGTTTAGCATACTAAGATCCAAAAAACCTATGCACGTAGGGAAATACACATTGGCAAATCATAACAGTGGTTTGCAGACTGCAAGAAAGAACTATAGGTTTAGAAACCACCTTGTGAGAGATAATGCATGTTGACGCGAGGAATATTAATCCCTTTGCCTTGATGACCCTTCTGTCAATCAATCAATCAGGGTTTTGTAGAGTGCACTACCCACCTGTTAGGGTCTCAAGGGGCTGAGAGATAGGTGTGAGCAGCTTTGTTGGGGTCAGTCGAAGAGCCAGGTCTTGAGGTCTTTCCAGAAGTGAAGTGTCAGGCTTCTTCGGAGATGAAGGGAGAGATCGTTCTAGGTCTTGGCTGCAAGTTAGGAGAAGGACCTTCAGCCCGCTCTAGTCCAGTAGAAGCGTGGGATGGTGGCGGTCGTTGATGTATTGAGGTCCGACATTGTGGAGGGCCTTATAGGTGTGGGTGAGCAGCTTGAAAGTTATTCTTCTTTTGACGGGGAGCCAGTGGTGGTCGCGGAGGTGTTGGGTGATGTGATTGTGCCGTGGGATATAGAGAATTATCATGGCTGCGGCGTTCTGGACGGTCTGGAGTTTGCAGAGGATATTTTTGTTGATTCTGGCATAGAGGGCGTTGCTTTAGTTGAGTTTGCTGGTGATGGGTGTGAGAGTGACAGTTTTGCTGGAGTCACGGGGGATCCACTTGAATGTCTTACGCAGTATGCGGAGGCTGATGAAGCATGCGGAGGAGACAGAGCTGATCTGGTGATTCATAGTGAGCGACAAGTCTAATATGATACCGAGGTTACGTGCATGGTCTGTCAGGGTGGGTGGGTTTCCGAGGACAGGGGGCCACCAGGTGTCATCCCAAGCAGAGGGGTTGGAGCCGAGGACAAGGACTTATATTTTTCTGAGTTGTTTCAGGCAGCTGTTCTTCATCCACGTTGCGACGGCTTTCATCCCTTCTTGGAAGTTGCACCTGGTGATGTCGGGGTTCCTTGGTGAATGAAAGGATGAGCTGGGTGTCATTGGCGAATAAGACGATGTTGAGCCCGCGGTTTCTGACGATGGTTGCCAGGGGGGCCATGCAGACGTTGAAGAGGGTGGGGCTGAGGAAAAACAACCTTTACAACGCAGCCATTACACCGCGATACCTTTACAACGCAGTCGTTTCAAAAACCGCATTGTTAGTACGCAATGCATTTACATCGCAGGTCTTTACAACGACTTCCACTAGGGGCCGCTGAGGTATTGTAAATGAATTCCAACACCTTCCCTAGTGTTGCTCAAACAGAAGTAGGAATAGTAAATAATACTATTCCTAAGTCCAGCGTGCCCCCTAGTGGAAGTCGTTGTAAAAGTCTTGCGATATAAATGCATCGCGTACTAACAAAGCGGTCATCGTAACAACCGCATTTTAATAGCACGCAATTTAATACATCGTGTACTAAAGTGCTATATTCGGGCTGAGAGAGGAACCATTGGGTACTACGCATCTGATCTCCATTGGTTCTGAGAGGAAGGGAGGGAGTCTTATTCTCTGTGTTCTACCTGTGAGGAATGAGTTTAGCCAGTCTATGGCCTTTCCTTGAGTTCTGGTGGCTAGTGTGCGGTGGGAGACGGTCTCGAAGACTGCTGATAGAACCAGGAGGATGAGGGCTGCTGTTTGGCCTTGATCGAGGACGGCACGGAGGATGAGGGCTGCCGTTTCACCTTGGTCGAGGAGGGCGCGGTTGTCGTCTGTGGCAGCAAGAAGGCCGACCTCGGTGTTGTGGTTGCTGTGGAATCTGAATTGAGAGGTGTTTAGGATGTTGTTGGCTTCAATGAAGTGTGCTAGCTGGGTGTTGACGCCCTGTTTGATGACCTTGGCTGCGAAAGGAAGCAGCAAGATGGGCCTGTAATTCTTGAGGTACGTCGGGTCTGTGGAGGGTTTCGTTCGGAGGGGGTTGACTTTGACGCACTTCCAGTTGTCAGGGAATGTGGCTGTCTCGAGGGAGCAGTTGATGGTTCAATGTAACTTGGGTGCGATGGATGTGGCCGCCCTGTGGAAGATGTACAGTGGGCAGGGGTCAGAAGGTGCTCTGGAGTGGATGCTCTTCATGGTCTTGAGGGTGTCTTCAGTTGTGAGTGGGGTCCAGGTAAGTAGAGTCTGTTGGGTGGCGTCACTGGGGGTGGGGGTTGGTGCAGTGCAGAGGTCTTGCTCATCGAATTTCTCATAGAGCGTCTTGATCTTTCGGTGAAAAAAGGAGCGGACTCTGTTGCAGAGGTCTTGGGAGGAAGGGACGTCCTTTGGTTCGCTGTCGGGTTTGGCAAATTCTTGTATGATGGTGAAGAGTTCCTTGGAGTTGTGGGCGTTGAAGAGTATTCTGTCTTGGAGGAAGTTCTTCTTTGTGGATTTGATGGGTTGGTGGTGTGCCGTGGTGGCTGTTTTGTAGGTGGCGTGTGCTTCCGGAGTGTTGCTGTTTCTCCACGTTTTTTACAGTCATCAACAGGAGCATTTGAATTCTTGGAGAGCCGTTGTGAACCAATTTGCTTTCTTGTTGTGTCATCTTGTGGTGTTCTGGGGGTGGCAATGTGTTAGAGATCCATTGGTAGGTGAGGGTGGAGGTGAGGTGTTCTTCTGAGATTTTGTTCCAGATTCTGCATGGGAGGTGGCACACATGCTTGCGTACGGTGGGTTTACTGAAGGAGAAGTGGATGCAGTGGAGGTCAGTGCAGAGCAGTTCAGTGGTGTGGCTGATGGAGATCCTGTTTCCTCCTGCGAAGACGGGGTCGAGTGTGTGTCCCATTGTGTAAGTATGATTGTAAACTTGACTTTCACCTGATATTGGAATGTGAATTATGGGATGAACATTATTCTTTCAGACATTGTTAACTGCAGAGAGTATAATCATTAATACAGTGTTGCTGTAAAAGGAACTTTCAAGATTACACCTTCAGCCACCTACACCTTCAGGAGCCTACACCTTCAGCCGCCTACACTAAGGTAATGGTTCTCTAAAAAGACAATCCCAAGACACTGCATATAGGACCAACTTGTCAAATCAATATGTCTCTGCTGCCAATTGGCACACCTGTAGGAGTGTCTTTCTTCATTACAAGTCAGTTCAAAGACCTATATCATAGAAGTGCTTTCCCCATTGGCTCATCCAAGACACAGGTTTCAAATGAGCAGGTGTTTTAATCTCCAACCTGCTGTGATCTCAGAGCAGGCCATTATAACCAAAAAGGGAAGACTTTAAAGTATTCTTTTTCAGTCATGTCTGGTGCATAGACCAAAGAGATTTTGACCTTGTGCCTGCTTCTGAACCAGCAACAACTTTTCATTGTGACATGGGCTCAGTAACACTTTAATGCTAGCTTAGCTTTTAAATTATGCCATTATCAACATTTTAGAGAATTCAGGTGCTGAGCGCTAACACTTGTGTAGCTATTGAAGCTTGAAGAAGAAATAGAAGCAAATCCAGTTGTATCTTCTCCTGTGCCCCCTGCTGATCCTGACCCTTATGGAGCATACAATACGTTCAACGTCAGAACAGAGATTACAAGTGTCATGGCTCTGAATCATTCCTGTCAAGCTTCCATCATGCCTCTGTGGGAAATCAAGAACCAAGATGTCCAAATATTGTGACATGTCTACATTGGCAAAAACAACAATTGATGGACAGAATGCAGAACAATGTCATACATTCACCCCAGTACAGAGATCTGGGCCTAAATCCATCATTTTTTTACTCACCATGCCTTTCCAGTTTGAACCCAGCCATATGCAAATCAGTCTTGACCCTGTGCCTCATGGGAACAGTCCAGCCCGAACTGCCAAGCCAGGTCCTCCCTGGACTGGAAACAAGCATCCTAGGATCGGTTTCGGGGTTTCACCCCCTCTTCAGCCAGGATAGCTTGATTCCAGTGGCATGGAGAGCACGGGACCCATGTCTGGGCATACCCTTCCCACTCGGGGTGACAAATGCAAAAACAACAATTGATGGACAGAATGCAGAACAATGTCATACATTCACCCCAGTACAGAGATCTTGGCCTAAATCCATCGTTTTTTTGCTCACCATGCCTTTCCAGTTTGAACCCAGCCATATGCAAATCAGTCTTGACCCTGTGCCTCATGGGAACAGTCCAGCCCGAACTGCCAAGCCAGGTCCTCCCTGGACTGGAAACAAGCATCCTAGGACCGGTTTCGGGGTTTCACCCCTCTTCAGCGAGGATAGCTTGATTCCAGTGGCATGGAGAGCACGGGTCCCACGTCTGGGCATACCCTTCCCACTCGGGGTGACAAATGCAAAAACAACAATTGATGGACAGAATGCAGAACAATGGCATACATTCACCCCAGTACAGAGATCTGGGTCTAAATCCATCGTTTTTTTGCTCACCATACCTTTCCAGTTTGAACCCAGCCATATGCAAATCAGTCTTGACCCTGTGCCTCATGGGAACAGTCCAGCCTGAACTGCCAAGCCAGGTCCTCCCTGGACTGGAAACAAGCATCCTAGGACCGGTTTTGGGGTTTCACCCCTCTTCAGCCAGGATAGCTTGATTCCAGTGGCGTGGAGAGCACGGGACCCACGTCTGGGCATACCCTTCCCACTCGGGTGACAAACGCAAAAACAACAATTGATGGACAGAATGCAGAACAATGTCATACATTCACCCCAGTACAGAGATCTGGGCCTAAATCCATCGTTTTTTTGCTCACCATGCCTTTCCAGTTTGAACCCAGCCATATGCAAATCTACTTTGATAGCTTTATTTCGGTCAATGACCATAAAAGCGCAGGTAAAATATGTGCAAACATAAAATACATAAATAGTTCAGAATTTAAGATAAAAAAATTATTAAACAGCAGTTATCAAAGTGAAGACAATGAAAAATTACAGTATACATATTCACTCTCTAAATAAAATAAAAATAAAAACTTTTAAGAGGGACCCAACGCCTTTAAAATCCGGATACGCGTGCGCCAAACATTGGTCAGGAATTTTGCTAATGCAAAAACAATTGGGCCAGAGAGATCAGTTTTTAAAATTCTATACATTGGTGCGTATTCCCTGCAACCCATATTCCTTATCAACGGGAGAAGCCAATATTTTCGTGCTGTTTTGTAGGCTGGGCAAAAGAGAACCACATGCAAATCAGTTTCCTCCGTGGCATCACAGGCTGGACACTGCTTTACGGTGGGAGCCGGCAACCAGGTACTTGTAAAAGACCGGAGTGGCAGTGTGCCGTATCTCCATTGAAGGAACAGCTTCCGTGTCAGTGCGGGGGAGATAGGATCCAACACCCTCTCGAATCTATAGAAATCCTTGCTCTGCATAAACACAGAGGCTAAGGACCCTTCTGCCTGGGTAGCTTGGGCCCTGGCCGGTTTGTATTCGTGGAAGACCTTGGCCAGGGCCTTTTTAGTTATAATTCGTGCAGCTATCGCTGGCTCAGTCCATAAGTCGGGGAGCCCTATTCCCATGCAAATGGCTTGGATATTTTTGACCCAAGGGATGTTAAGCGCCATTGGGTGATTCAGGAGTTCAGCCAGCTCCGCCCTATATTCTACGAGATCGTTGCTGCTCCACAGCCTACGCCAGAATGCTAAAGGTCTCAGGCTTATTTCGTCAGCTAACGGTCGTAGGCCCAGATCAAGCCTCAGGGGGAGGAGCGGAGTACTGGGCGGGAGTGCGGCAATCTGTCTTATAAACTTGTTTTCGACTAATGACAGACTCTGACAAGAAGTGTGGCCCCATATTTCCGCCCCGTACATTATCGCTCCCCTAGCCTGTGCCTTATATATCTGAATCAGTGCCCCCAATGGACGATATGATGAACCAGTCATCATGCGGGCAATACCCCCAGTGATTTGCGTAAGTTTAAGGGTAGCCCTGCTCTGATGGGATCCCCAAGTCATGGTTTCGTTGAGAGTCACACCAAGGTATTCGAAGGTGGTCACTCTCTCAAGCCGTCCGGCTCCCAACTGCGGATTTGGGCGTAGTTTTTGCCTCGGATTCAAAACCATGAATTTGGTTTTTGCCGCATTAATTTCCAGGCCCCTATCAGTACAGAAGGCCACAAAGGAGTCAAGAATCCTCTGAATACCCATGGGGGTTTTGGATGGCAGCAGGGTGTCGTCCGCAAACATAATTGCGGGCACCCTGCTGCCATTCAATTTCGGGGCGTCAGTATATTCGATGGCATTCAGATGGGCGATTACCCCATTGACAAAGAGGCAAAACAGGGTCGGTGCCAACACACAGCCCTGTCTTACCCCCCGGTCAACGGGGAATCTGTCGGTCAGTTCCCCCGACCTCCCACACCTCACACGGGCATAGTTATTATGGTGCAATCTCTGTAAGATCAATAGGATGTCCGGTGGGACGCCCATCTCTGCCAAGACGCTCCAAAGTTTCCCCCTGGGCACCAGGTCGAATGCGGCCCGTAAGTCCACAAAAATTGTGTATAAACTACCGCACTCGATTTTTGCTGCCCGCCAGTAGATCAGATTCAATCTAAAAACCTGGTCCACTGTGGATACCCCCTTCCTGAATCCCGCCTGGTAGGGACTAAGAGCTCCCGCCTCCTCCATCCAGTCCTGGAGCCTGTTCAACATCACCCTGCCAAACAGCTTCTGTGCCACATCTATCAAACTGATTGGTCTGTAGTTGGCTGGGAGCAGAGGCGAGCCCTTTTTAAAAATGGGGACCACCTCAGCCCCCAGCCAAGTGCTAGGGATTTCCATGCCACCGAGGACTCCGTTGAAGAGGGCGGTAAGATAAGGGGCCCATACAGTAGGTTCCTGTTTAAACATATCCCCTGGTAAACCGTCCAATCCCGGCGCCTTTCCGGAAGCAAGTCCTGAGATGGCAGTGGTCACTTCGCCCAGCGTTATCGGCTCCCCTTCATAGTCCGGGCGGCCTACCCCGTCAACAGCAGGAGATTCTCCCGGGTCAGGGCTATATAGGGTCTGGAAGTGAGTCTGCCACACCCCTGGGGCAATATTGGGCTCAAATGCAGATTTTAGGTTCCCTGACCCCCCATTTACAGTCCTCCAAAACAACCGTTGGTTTTGGGTCGCTAGTGCCTTAGTAAGTTCTTCCCACTGTTTTTCCTCCCATTCTGCCTTAGCATGGGCAATAAGTTTCTTGTAAAATCCTCTGCTTTGTTTTAGGCTATCCCCACCTAAACCCTCCTTAATTAGTTTAAGGAGCTCTGTTTTTGCCCTTCTACAAGCAAGGTTGTACCATAATGTTTTACCTCGCCGCCCCCCCTTTGTTTCTCGTGGGCTACAGGTAAAATGAGGTGCCGCAGCTTTTATGAGTTCCTCATGGGCTTTAAACAGTTTACCCTGAGAATCTTTGTTATATGGCTCAGTGTCCAAGCAACCCACAGTTTCCAAAATGGGAATAATCCCATCATAGAGCCTGGGGAGTTTAGTCATGCTTGTAGCCAGGTGCTCCCACCTGATCCTTCTCCTATTATTATCAAGGAGAAGCGCCAGGGTGTTGCCTACCACATTATTCACGGGAGCTTCAGGGCCGGGATGGACAAGGTCGAGCTCAAGTGCGTTGTGATCGCTATCGGACCTTTCCATCACCCTGAAGTCCTGGATTGTCGGCCACTTCGCTATTTGGGCCAGGACATAATCCAGACGGGACTCTCTTCCCAGTCTGTTATAGGTGGTTTTGCTGGGTATATCAGATTTTGTTCGCCCATTACAAGCTCTGAGTCCGAACTTCAGGGTGAGGGCTGTGATTTGCACCGCTAAAGGGGTCCACGCCTTTGAGGGTGGAGCTTCCACCATAGGGATTGCCCATCTAACTTCTTCTTCAGACGATAGCCCGTCCAGAAGACCAGGGAGAGGCTCAAAATGAGAGTTTAAATCCCCTTCCCACTCGGGGTGACAAATGCAAAAACAACAATTGATGGACAGAATGCAGAGCAATGTCATACATTCACCCCAGTACAGAGATCTGGGCCTAAATCCATCGTTTTTTTGCTCACCATGCCTTTCCAGTTTGAACCCAGCCATATGCAAATCAGTCTTGACCCTGTGCCTCATCGGAACAGTCCAGCCCGAACTGCCAAGCCAGGTCCTCCCTGGACTGGAAACAACCATACTAGGACCGGTTTCGGGGTTTCACCCCTCTTCAGCCAGGATAGCTTGATTCCAGTGGCATGGAGAGCACGGGACCCACGTCTGGGGTGACAAATGCAAAAACAACAATTGATGGACAGAATGCAGAACAATGTCATACATTCACCCCAGTACAGAGATCTGGGCCTAAATCCATCGTTTTTTTGCTCACCATGCCTTTCCAGTTTGAACCCAGCCATTTGCAAATCAGTCTTGACCCTGTGCCTCATGGGAACAGTCCAGCCCAAACTGCCAAGCCAGGTCCTCCCTGGACTTGAAACAAGCATCCTAGGACCGGTTTCGGGGTTTCACCCCTCTTCAGCCAGGATAGCTTGATTCCAGTGGCATGGAGAGCACGGGACCCACGTCTGGGCATACCCTTCCCACTCGGGTGACAAATGCAAAAACAACAATTGATGGACAGAATGCAGAACAATGTCATACATCCACCCCAGTACAGAGATCTGGGCCTAAATCCATTGTTTTTATGCTCACCATGCCTTTCCAGTTTGAACCCAGCCATATGCAAATCAGTCTTGACCCTGTGCCTCATGGGAACAGTCCAGCCCGAACTGCCAAGCCAGGTCCTCCCTGGACTGGAAACAAAGATCTTAGGACCGGTTTCGGGGTTTCACCCCTCTTCAGCCAGGATAGCTTGATTCCAGTGGCATGGAGAGCATGGGACCCACGTCTGGGCATACCCTTCCCACTCGGGGTGACAAATGCAAAAACAACAATTGATGGACAGAATGCAGAACAATGTCATACATTCACCCCAGTACAGTACTGCTTTGTTCGCCATAAGTTGGCAGGGTATGCTCAGACGTGAGTCCCTTGCTCACTTTGCCACTTGATTCAAGCAAGCCTGGCTGAAGACGGCTGAAATGCCAGAAACCGGCCCTAGGAAGCTTGTTTCCGGTCCAGGGAAGGCATGGCTTGGCAGTTCGGGCTGGACTGTTCCCATGAGGCACAGGGTCAGACTGATTTGCATATGGCCATGTCTGAACTGGGGTGGCAGAGTGGGCTAAAGAACGGTGATGGATCAAACCCAGATCTGTTGACTGGGTGTGAGTGTTTGATTGGTTCTGATGCTCCGTCCATCACCACACTCTTTTGTACTGCTTTGTTCGCCATAAGTTGGCAGGGTATGCTCAGACGTGAGTCCCTTGCTCACTTGGCCACTGGATTCAAGCAAGCCTGGCTGAAGACGGCTGAAATGCCAGAAACCGGTCCTAGGAAGCTTATTTCCGGTCCAGGGAAGGCATGGCTTGGCAGTTCGGGCTGGACTGTTCCCATGAGGCACAGGGTCAGACTGATTTGCATATGGCCATGTCTGAACTGGGGTGGCAGAGTGGGCTAAAGAACGGTGATGGATCAAACCCAAATCTGTTGACTGGGTGTGAGTGTTTGATTGGTTCTGATGCTCCGTCCATCACCACCCTCTTTTGTACTGCTATGCCTACATTGGAGCATGTTTTTTTCATTTTATGGTGTATTATATAGAGTGTCCTTTGTACTGTTGAATTTGTGTTGCAGCACTTAAAGAGTAGTGTCCCGGTGAGATTTGTAGGAAGTAAACTGGCCATAAGGACACAGTTTACCTTCTATTCTTATCAATGTGTTTGCCATCTCAGAGATCAGTGGTCGCAGGATCGTGAAAGGCAAGCCAGGAGAAGGAGTCACTACATCTGGTTGACCCTAAATAAAGTCCATGCATTTTTCTACAGATATTAAGTCAGTAGTGAGTGCAGGCACCGGGTGTAAATGTGACCCTTTTTTCTATTTTCCCAATTTGCTTATATCTCACATCTTTTGAGTAAGTTTGCTCATTTTCAGTATTCGGTAGTCAAGTAATTTCGAGGACGATTACTATCCTGTTCGGAAAGCATTCCTACCGAATCGGTCCAGAAATGCTTTCCGAACTACTCGAATCGGGGGAGTTCGACCGAACAATTTGGATGTATCCGGGTGCTTCCCGATACAATTCAGTCGGACTACTTATTGACTTTAATGGGAGCCTGTGTTCCGAACGAGAACACAGTCTCCAATTGAAGAAAGGGGTGTCTTTGAAAAAAAGGTGCACCCTGTGGCGGCCACCCCATGGTGCATGCCTGATTGTGCATCATTGGAAAGGGGGATCCCTTGTGTACCTCCACTGGCCTGATCTGGAGGGCCCCAGGAGAAGGGGTGCCTGCTATGGTCCCCCAAAGGCAGATTACAGCAGCCAATTAGTTCTGGAGAAACCGAATCTGAACAGCTGTCCGAATTGGTCATCGTACTTGCTCGTTCAGAAACCGAGTCCATAGAGCTGTATGATCCTGCTCCGAAAGACACAAGCTGTTCAAATGCCTTTTAGAACTGATTTGAACAGCCCTACCAGTTTCCAGGCAGAGGTCTGCCTTTTTTAGTGACTCTGGCATTTTTAGGGAACCTGGGGCTTATTTACAAGTCCATTGCGCCGCCGGTACATTTGTTTTTCCCACATAAAAAGTGATGCACCGATGAGCAAGGGCTGTGTAAATAAGCCCCCATGTGTGCACATGCAGCATGATTCTGAGGCAATTAACATTCTGGTGGTAATCAGCTGAAAGCAGAAGTCTTGGTAAGGTGGGCAGAATTGCAGTACCACAAGGCACGAGGACAAGGCTTTTTGTATACCTTAGGCTCTGGGATCTCCATGTCTCCAACTTTCCTGGATCTTCTCATCTGCCTGCTCCTCTAGTGTAGGTTTTTGCGTTTGTTATTGTTTGGTTGCTATATTAGGTTGTATATTTAGGTGTCTGTTGCAAAGTTTTGAGAGATTGCCGGTTCATTAAGTCTCATTATGTGTATTTGATTTGGTTGAGGACAATTTTAGAAAACACTAATCGCTAAGGTTCATTTTGTGTTCCGAATATTTTTATTGTAATTTAGAAGAACAATGACACAACTAAAGAATAAATACCAAACAAGGCAAATAGTCATCATTATTAAATTAAGTGAAGTATAATTACAATCACTAAGGTCAATGTTACCTATATGATTGGTATGAAGGGGTTGATCCATGGATCATTTGCAATTATTGGGACTGCCTACATAGCCAGTGACTTCCTATCCAATTAGTAGAAGAGGGCTGGGCCATGAACTGAGAATGTGCTGAATTTATATTGAACAGTAGATACTAATCTTGCTTGCAGGTATCACTGATGTGATGGGAGGTCTGGGAAAGCCTGTCAGATCGTCGTCCAATCTCTCTGCAATCGGTAATGATTTGAAGTTGATAAATTACCTGCTGGTTAGCAGTAAATTAATGAATGATGTCAAATTCCTCCATATTTTGTTGCCAAAAATCTTTGTTTACATACAATTTCCCATGTCTTCTAGAGACCAAGGCCATGAGTTGGAAATAAGCAGACAATTGATGAACCCACTCGTTGTTGTGGCTTCTTGGGCGATGTTGCATTACCATCAAGAAGTGGTTAGTTGAGGCTGAAGGTCAATTATACGAATGGTAATTGTGCAAAAAGAATCGTAAATTGGAAAAGGAGACAGACCTGTTAAAATGGTCAGACACTGAAATTCTATTAACCCTACTGCTACATTTTCCAAAGTTTTGAAAGCATGAAGTTCCAATCATCCAACAATAAATGAGATAGGGCTTAAATTAGAACAATCTACATAATTATAGAATACATATTTTGGGGTTGATTCATATTCGTTAAATCAAGAGGCGGGATAGAGAAGCAGAAATGAATTCGGCTTCCATTAGGTATGATCAGAATCAAAGAAGAATGAATCACATGTCCTGTGTTTTTACCAGGGTATTATAATCTCATGCATTGGAGACCCTCATTCACATTAAGTGTACGGAGCAGTATATGTTGACCATTTGCTTGGTTAAATAAGTGAATAGCATCATCATTGGGTCATATCACTTGAGTGCTCAGTTCTCCAAGTGATCTACAGTTCTCCACCAGGAGTGAGACCATCTGGTTTTATGACAGTTGTGATGAGAGAGTGAAAAAATCCCTAAAAAGATTTGAGTGAAATTAAAATTGTCTCCATTCCTTGGTCTGGACTTTTATTTATCAAGGACTGGGCAAAGTTAAAACGGTAGGTGGTGAAAATGTGGAAAAGTAACTGTTCCATCGCACCTAATGTGTGGTCATGGATGGTCGACATGTTTTGGCTCTTGGCCTGGTCAGTGGGCCTTCTTCAGGACCAAAAGGAAAAGGGTGGCTACCTTTAGGGTAGGTAAGGCGGAGTAAGTGGGTCACTTGTTCAACAGTGAGCCCATTCACTCAGTTTCCTCTATAGGTTATAGGTACATCTTGCTTCTATACCTGGAAAAAGTACATAAAAGACAGTATGCACAGCATGGCAGGAATGTACATAGCATTGTTTGCATTGGTGCAATGTACATACAGTGTGATACCATTTGAGACAATATTATTGACAAACACATTGCATTGCATGCATTCACGCATTGTACATTCAGTGTGATGCCATTCTAATGATCTCGAAATCTAACGATCTATGATTAATGCTGGGTTCTCCTTTTAGGTAAGAGGGGACTATCAGAAGAGTCTTAACTGTGTGTGTCTCCTTGTATGCGGAATTTGAAGCTAGGCAGGTTGTGGTATATATTCTTAATCTAAATGTTATGCTGTTTCTCATATTGATTCATGTTAGACATTAAGGATTTGACTGCTATTGACAGTCAGTATTTGGAAAGAAAGGTATGTTCAACAAACACTCATGAATAGATTGGAGACTGACCTATAAATCAGTCCCTGTAGTGCTGTTTTGGGACTATCACAGCTCCACTGTTTTCCTGCCTGAAGTGGTTGTTCAGCAGCAGTTAGCAGGTATCGGTTCTGTTTTGTCTACTATGCCTAAACTGTTTGTTTTGGAAATGCAGCCTCATTCTCTTTCTGTTTATCAGTGTGGTGTGGGTTCGACTGTGGATTATGGTTGTCAATTTATATCTTTTTGTTATTGCAATTGACGTCAGGGTCGGACTGGGAAAAAATTAGACAGGGACGCCAAAATGAAAGTGGCACCCGTTAGTGAATTAGAAAGTTGAAATGTGGCCCATGTGAGCAAATTGGGACAGTTTTGAACTTGCAAAGACACGCTGTATAATTGTTTTGTAAAGTATGGAAAACTTTGTGGATTTCAGTTTGCTACAGTTTGCTACAGGCAAAGTTTTTTTTTAATATCAGGGAAATCAACATTAAAACCGATCGGGCAGACCACAAAACAGGCCCGCAAACAGCCAAAAACACACTGACCTGTCAGACCAACCGTCAGCCACTGCCTGATTTCCCTGAAGCCCATTAGAACCTGAGTGACTTATTGTCTTTTGAGTCATGCCGTGACACCAGCCTGAGGATGGCTGTCCTGAAAACCCGTGACGCAAGGGGAGAGACTACAACTCCCAGGAGCAGCTCTTGGTCTTGCTCATAAGAGTGCGCTGCAGCAACCCCGGTTGCTGTACCCGCAGTGTCACCAGCCTTAGGAGAACCATCCTGGAAACCCACGACGCAGGGGGAGAGACTACAACTTCGAGGAGCAGTGCTTGGTCTCACGCAGAAGAGCGTGATGCGGCCCTGAGGTGTGGGACACGCGCATGGATGGGCATGGGCAAAGCCTGGGCCAAGGGCAGGCCCATCCACGCCGGTCGGAGCCTGAAGGAGACTGGGCTGGGCCTCTCCTCTGACAAGCAACAGTGTTTCAGGAGATTGAACTCACTGAGAGTAGACTCTCTTTGGAGGGAGAGAGACAGAGCTCTGAACATACTCTATCCCTGTTTGGACCATCTGTTGAATTACATGTTGAGTCTGAGAAAGTGCCCCCTCCAATTCTCATAAGTAGCCCACGAGTGACCATAATTGAATCTGCTCCCTCACCTTCACCTATTTTAAGTACTCAGCCTGCGGCCAAAAGGAAGAGAGGAAGGAGAATTCCAAGGCAAAAACCTATAAAGGTCACAAGGGGACCAGTTAAAGTCACTGGACAGCCACAACTTTTGAAGGAAACCTGCCCTGATATGTGTTTGCATCCATTGGAAGACCACGCCGTTTTGCAAAATTTAGAGAAGATGTTGGCAAGATCACTACAGCCTATACTGCCTAAATTCGATAACATAGAAGAGCGCCTATCTATATGGGGAAAAAATGACCATTCTGAGCCCGGTCCAGGAGGGCCTTTGACAAGGGGAGAAGCTCAGCTAAATCAGGAGAGCACTAAGCAAGGAGTCCTAGAGACTCATCCTGGGCAGCGGACTGTGTGTAAGGACCAGTGCTATGACACATCTCCAACATCTGCTTAGGAGGGGTCAATAATCGGATTTTCCAAAGTAGTGGGGGGACAGGACAGAGCCCTTTGAGGGGCATCTTGAAATAGATACAGCAGGTCCACCACTCTGCAAAGGAAAGCAAACTGTCCAGAGTTATCGGTCCTTGGATCTTCCTCCAGCAGCATCCCCGCTTGTTATGGTCCTGGTAAATGTCCCGGTTTTATGAGAGGGGTAAAGGGAATCAACTATACAGTTGATGGACAAATCCCTCCATTGGCTAACCAGTAACCATGGGTATTATGACGTCCTGAAGGGCTGTACAATCACATTATTATGGCGAGGAGAGTTGGGTGGGTGCGTTCCTCACATAAAGCATATCCCGATGATTGTGTTGTAATAAACTTTAATAACAAAGTGGTACCTAGGCTCCTGTTGGCTCAGTTGAATGAATTGTCACCACTTAGATCACAGATATTTGCTTTTTCTCTGGTGCGTTTCTATAATCACATATCACCCTATTTGAAACCTTCGGCTAGATACTCTACTGTGAGATCTTGTGTTAACCCACGTCTAACAAATTTGCAATCGTGGCCCAAACATGTGGGCTAGGAGTAACGGTGGGAAATAGATTTGCACCGCTTACAGACCTCGAGTCATGTAATTGACTACCCTCCACAGGTCCAAACCAAATTATACACAGGGAATTAATGAAGGAACCATTGTTACCCAAACTAGAAAGAGCTAATAACCCTACACCCCGGAGTGAGGTCTCTAACCCTGGCTTGAAATTAGCCTCTTGGAATCTGGTAGGCATAGGCACAAAAGGGAACAGTCCCCTGTGGCTAGCGGTGTGGAAAAACCAAGACATTGTATGCTTTCAGGAGACTTGGTCACCTGAAATTATTTATATAGATGGGTTTCGCTCATATCAAACAAACGCAGTCCCATCTTCTGCAGGTAGGGCAAGAGAAGGTCTTCTAACACTAATAGTGAATATGCTGTCTACTAAAATAAAAAAATGTGTGACCCTGAGTCCACAATTTCATTTTCTATTGGTAGAGGGGGACAGTGACCAGGACTGGCAATTAATAAACTTTTATAATAATAGTTTTAGAGACCTATAAGCAGTGGTGGGTTCCTTAGAAAGTGGATTAAGAATAATTATCAGAGCAAAGGGGAAGAAAGGCAATAACATATTAAGGGGGATTTTAACGTGCAGCCGTGTAACAACAAATCGAATAAAATTTGGATACACAGGGTGAGCTGATTCAGCATTTTACACATCGTGAATATGGAAATAGTTTGAATAGACTGCTCTATGCAAGAGATTTGGAAATTGTTATTGGGGCGGTCACAAGAAATGGTGAACTTTACAAGACTTTCACCAGAAACAACTATGAGTCCGCTATTGATTATGTAATAGTGTCAGGCTCTATTTGGTGGCGGACTTCTCAAATAGACTTACAATTTACAGCTTTTAGCGATCACGCTTTTTTTTTCACAGTGTTATTGGTAGAGGTAGAAAGGACTAAACTAATGCAAAATATGGAGCAACTCATCTTGGCTAGAAAAAATGGATACCAGCTAAAATGGTCGGAAATCGATAAGGTGAAACTGGTCCCACAATTTGTAGCTGGGAACATGAGGCTGGTCTTAAAATGCCTTGAATATGAGGGTAATACCCTCTTCTTTTGAGAGTCTACTCAAGGAAGTGAAAGTGGCCTTGACGTGTGCGAAAGCCACCTTAAAACTTTACGTGAAATGGTGGTTTGTTCTACAGCCTTAAGGAGCTTGCATAGGACATTAAAAGAAAAACCTAGAGATAAGGACCAGGTTAAGATTCTCCGCAAAGTGTATTTGGTAGCTAGAAAGGATAGGGAAAGGGCCCTAAGAGGAGAAGCATGGGAAAACCTAGATATAGCAGCAGCCTCCAAGAATTGTAAAGATTTCTGGAAGGTGATTAATGCTCCCTACTTTAAAAGCATGACTAATCCCTCTCTTGAATCTCATGCAAGTGTACATCAATGGGTGGCCCACATTGATCATATTTTTTATTCAAATACAAATCCGGAGCAGAACCCCCAACTGTAGAATCATCACCGAGTGAAACCTTGATATTTTTAATGCGGGAGGTTAGTAGGGGATTGGAAAAGTGCTCTAGCGGAAGGGCACCGGGTCTCAATGGTGTCCCTATTGATTTTTTCATTGAGCACAAAGATTTATGGACCCCGCTATAAACTAATGTGTTGAATGAAATTGTAAAATCTACCACACTGACCTCATGGAAAACTAGTATTATTGTTCCCATATACAAAAAGAATGATAAAGAAAAGCCACAAAATTACTGAGCAATCTCTTTGCTGGAACCGCAAAGATAATGGGGCGTCTACTTCTAAATAGGTTGGAAGAATGGGCCGATGAGAAGAGTATTCTGATGCAGGCGCTATATGGTTTTCAGATTGGCAGAGGCACTATAGACCAGTACCTCAATTTAACCATGATAATTGATACCAGAGCCAAGTCAGGTTTTTTTGGCTTGTATGGATCTAAGCGCAGCATTTGACTGCATGATCCACTCCCATCTTTGGAATATAATGGAGGAGTTGGGGGTTGAGCCTGCAATAATTTGTTTTATTCGGCAACTCTACTCTGATGCCACTGCCAGTGTAATATCTGGGGAACATAGGGAATGCACTCGCCCATTTAAGATCCGAAGGGGTGTCAGACAAGGGTGTGTGCTTGCTCCATTTTTATTCTTCTTATATATTAATGGTGCTTTGTGGAGCAACACAAGATGTCCCTGCTTTTGAATCCCTAACCGATACTCACATATGCAGATGATGCGGTATTAGTTGCATGAACAGGGGTGGCCCTACAATGATTAATAAATGCCTTCGCCTCATTCATGTCTTCCTGGATCTAAGGGTAAATGAAGATAAGTCCTTTGTCCTTATAGTAGGGACACCTGTGGTAAAGAGAGTGCAACATTTTTAGATAGGCCAAAGGAGACTAGAGGTGGTAAACTCTTATTCGTACTTAGGGGTTCATTTTGACAAAAAACAGACTTGGGCAAATATGGTGAATAATAGAGCACTGATGATGGAGAGGAGTATGGAAGTTATAATGGTTGTTGCCAAAATGTTGTGCTCAAAACCCCTCACCACTATAAATAAGATATATCAGGCAAAATCACTTTCCGTAGCTACTTATAGAGCAGGCATATGGGGTATGGTCTCATTAACCCAAGTACATATTTTGTAGGACAGATTTTATAAGAAAGTACTTGCTCTTCCTAGTTTGTGTTCAGATTACATTTACCATCTTGAATCAGGTCTTGCTTATAAAACAGATATTATTAAGCTCACTCCTTTGCTCTTGTGGCATTCTGTATGGCGTCAGATTATAATTAAAAACTGCCTAGCTATGGATAACTCACGGAAAATTCCCTGGCTCTCGTATGTGAGGAATTATGTATTACCCCCAGCATATGTAAAATAATTTTGAAGAAAAAACTGAAGTCCATCTTCTTTTCAAAGGTGGCCTATGAGTGCCAGAGAGTAAATAGTTTAAAGAAAACAGTGATGTTGTACCAACTGACGCCACCGATACTAGAAGGGGATTACTATTACTTGCATAACATAGGAAATGGCCAACATAGATTTATTCTGCTGAGATTTAGACTTAATTTAATTCTGCTGATGTTAGCTTTTCCTTCAAAGAGGTATAGACATACAGACCTGTGGCCTTGCCCCTGTGACAAGAGAACGGAGCAGTCTGACCTTCATATATATTTTTTGTGGTTTTTATGGGAAGGAACGATAGAGATTCATAATCCCAATTGTAAAGAAACTTAAAATCAGGTAATGTTGCCCCGCTTTATTGTTTTTAGAGAAACTTCATGATCAATTCACTTGCTTTGCGATAGCTTCCTTTTTACTAGCTTGCTTAAGAAGAAGAAAAAACGTTGCTGCTAGTGCTCTTGAAAAAGGTTAAAGCAGCTCTTTTAGTGTTAACAACTGTGATTTATCACTTCAAACATGTATGTATTTGATTAATTGTTGATGTTGTTTCCCATTTTTGTAATAATTTTTCATACCTCCTATCAGTTTTTAAATGTTATTTATTTGTGTATTGGATCTAATGGGCATCAGGGATTATGGTAGAAGATTTTTCTTATTTTGCTCTGTTTTTAAGACGTACCCGAATGAAATTTTGTCTTTGTAATATGGTCTTTTTATATGCATTTTACCCTCTTGTGCTTTTATGATCTGTAACTTTATTTAAGGATCGAATAAAGAATTAATTGATTGCTTGATTGAGGTTCCCTTTTCGCTGACACCGATCCTTCCCGTGTGGTCCCGGAGGACTACACCATCCAGCCTGCCTCACGCTTGGGGGATACAGCTGAAGGCAATTTGGGCAGCCGCGCTACAAGAAGCAGCGCGGACTCCCACAACGCGGGACGCGCGCGCGGACGAAGCCCGGGCCAAGAGTGGGCCCGCCTGTGCTTGTCAGAGGCCGGAGGAGGCCGGGCTGGGCCACCCCTCCAAGTTCCTGAACTCAAGGTCTGACTTACCTAATCTGTGACCTGTTTGGGTGCGCTGATACTAGACGCTGATACTAGACTAATATCCGCAAATAAACCTGGCAACAATGAGTAAGCGAAGAGTAAACAAAAGCCAGGGGGACATAGGCACTCTGGACGCTTTCCTTCAGAGGGCGGCATCAGTGCTTATAAATTAAATCAAACTTACGGAATGGAGGTCGTCACTAGAGCCGGTACTCCTTGATACTAGACTTCCATGATGCCTGTGCTTACTGAACCCCGTGTGATGATTGATACTGATGTATCTTCTTCTCGGTCTGATTCTATTCCACACGTTAAAGAAGATCTTTTAGTAGATATTGTGCCCTCGTAATCTTCTGAGTTTGAACTCAGCCCCGTCAGGCCTACAGTCACCACCAGAGGGCAAAAAGCTAAACCTAGGATAGCCCCTACTGCAGTATCCCCGACCAAAATAAGGAAGACTAGAAACATGCAGAGCAAACCCAGGCCGAGATTAAATGGAAAGGCTGCGGAAATCTTAACCAGCTCTAGAGCACTTAGTGAGGGCCAAACGATTGCCATTAACTCTAATGAGCTAAATAATCCTCTCGACAGTCTGCAAATCGTACATTTTTGGGGCAGACATGAACCTCTGATGACAACTCTATTGGAACCCATTCAGCCTAAAATAACTACTGTCGAAGCTAAGTTAGCCAAGGTGGAGGAACTAATCAGTCACATACACTTACCCGCACCATTACAAAGTTCCAAACCAAGCTCTTGTGCTTCAAATACCAGAGAGGTTGATTCGGGGGCGGGCCACCCTAGCAAAATTATAAATGAACATCCACAGGGTGGGAACACCACTAAACGTAAAGATTCATGTGTAGCAAATATGTCAGCCTGCACTAGGCAGCCCCCCCCGCCCTCAAAAAGAGACTTCCGCGGCACACCTCAGTAATTCTTCTGATGCAATGAGTGGAGTACCGACTCTCAGGTTGTCTGGTTTGCACAAAGATAGAGAGAGAGGTACTGCTCCTAGAGACCACCTTGAATCCCATAATTTCCCTCCTTCTACTTTAAACTTGCCTCCAGAAGTCACCCCCTTTACAGTGGTTCTGGCAAATATCCCTCCTTTATCCAACAATATTTTTGAACATTGGGTAGCGTTAAAGAATAAGTCACTCCACTATCTGGGTCTAAGAACTGGTCTAGGGAATTCTCTTTTCTCTGAATTTAAAATGGTTCAAAGAATAGGTTGGGCTGACCCCTCAGGGAAGACTCTCCAAAGGGATTGCTTCGTGTTAACCTTTAGTTCACCTCTTCTGGTGCGCACAATCCTGGAGAGGGGTAATAATGGACTCCTTAATCCTAGTGATATACACATGTCACCATTAGGTTATTTCTACAAACCACCGAATCCCTTTGAACCCAGAGGCACTATTTCTTTGGTAGGCCATTTGCGGGGTTCCAGGGAGCCCAGATTCCCGATCCCAGTGTCTAATCGCTTTGATGCTCCGTGCTCACTGGAGGATATAGATTGACTGAATACGGGAACTCGAGCACCTGCAAATTTGGTAGTGGAAGGGCTTAGTGTGGGGCTTTTCTTCAGCCCCCCAGCAAGGACATAGCTAGCCTGTCTCTCAGTCGCTTGAAGCTATGTGATAGTGAAGAAGTCCAAAACAAGTCAGAGGTGAAGATTTCTCCATCTGACGACTCCTTGGACCCCGTAAATATTTCTTTACCACCTAATAATATATTAGAGGATTCAACCAGGACAGACACAGTTAAATATCCTGTGAGTGGTAAATCTGACCTCTGCAATGTTCTTTCTTGGAACATTGCTGGTTTATCCTCCAAGTTAAATATTCCTTTATGGGGAGAATTGATTAGCCAGTTTGAGATCCTGTATTTTCAGGAGACCTGGATTAAGGAGGTGGTCCACCTGAATGGATACAGGACTTACCACACGCCAGCAGTTAGCAGTTCGAGTGGTAGGGCTAAGGGTGGTCTCTGCATATACATATGGAGCAATATAAATTTTAAAAAGATAACATTGCATGCACATGATAACTATTATCAACTAGTTAAACTGGACTTAGACTCTACACATTCCATCGTAGTTATTAACTTTTAAATTAATATTCCTTCCGATAAAGCGAGAGTTGTGATTCATAACATGCTATAAATGCTGAAAAATGTAGGCAGAAGTAAAGATCTAATGCTGATAATGGCTGGTGATTTTAACTGTATTCTATGTCCGAATGCCGGAGACAAATTATGTGAAGCGCTAAACGATGAAGGGGCATGTGTCTCCCTATTTCGACACTCAGTCTTGGGGGAACATTTTAACAAGCTTATTTTCTCCCTCGACCTGGGATTTGCTAACGAAATGTGCCCAACCTCTGTTCCCATGCCTTGCACATTTAATGGTAGGGGCCTTTGCTCTACTATTGATTATGTTTTAGTTTCCAACAGCGACGCACATACTCTCCATTCTTTCTATGTGTCTGATAATCCCCTCAGCGATCACTTCCCTCTTTGTCTGGCGTTCTCATTACCGTCAAACATAATTTTAAGATCGAAAAATAATTATTATTTGCTAGGCAATCTAGCTATAAAGAGCACTAATAGGTTTTCCCTGTGTTGGACTATGGTGGATCAATATGCACTGGTCAAATCAGTGGTGGTCAAAAGCAAACGAGCGATAGAGATAGGCCTGAGTGAAATAGCCACCCCAGAAGATATATGAGCTTCATTTCAGGTTATCTCCAATGCTGTTAGAGAGTCTTTTACCAAATGCAGAAGCACCAAGGGTCCCCATAAAGGATGGTTTGATTCCAGATGTACTCAAGTTTATTCCCACTTAAAAAAGGAATTACATAAAACTCCAAGAAATAAGATCGAGGTAAAGGCGGCCAGAGATGAATACAAACTAGCAATTAGGGACAGGAAAGCAACTATTAAGAAGGAGATGTGGGACGCATTACTTTCTGCGTCAGTGCTTAATGACAGTGTGGCTTTCTGGAAAGTTATTAGGGCCCCTTTCTTGTCTAGAGAGGATAGCCAATCACTTGAAATAGCAATAACTGAGGAGCAATGGATTAAGCACTTCACTGAAGTTTATCAGGGCGAGGGAAACCCTGCTTTGACGGACTGTCCCACCCAGGATGCTTGCAATTTGAATCTCTTCCCCCAAGTTAATGCATTATCGTTTACTTTGGATGAAGTAGAGCGTGTCTTGTCTGTCAGTAAGGGTGGCAAGCACCCGGTCCCGATGGGGTACCAATATATTTGTTTAAACCAAATACTACCTTGTGGGGACCCCTTTTGACACAAGTCCTAAATGCTAGCTGCAATGCCATCTTCCCACCTACTTGGGTAATATCAACTATTGTCCCCATCTTTAAAAAGGGGGATAGACAGGATCCGAAATGCTATAGGCCCATTTCATTACTAGATGCCACAACCAAAGTAGCAGGTAGAATAATTCTGGAACGCCTCCAAGTGTGGGCGGAGGAGAACTCTGTTCTGTCGGACCTGCAATATGGCTTCTGAGCCGGCGTAGGAACCGTCGAGCAGGGTTTGAACTTGTCTCTTTTAGTTGGTAAATACACTAGGGCCAAGGTGGGGAATTTATTTTTAGCTTTGGTTGACCTCACAGCCGCATTTGATTGTGTGATTCATAACAAACTTTGGTACATTTTAAAAGTGAAGGGGGTGAATCCACAGATCATTTATTTTCTTAAACGTTTTTATAGTGACGACAATGCACGTGTGCGCTGTGGTCTGCAGGATGAACGTTCGCCTCCCTTCCCGATCAGAAGTGGAGTCATACAAGGTTGCGTCCTTGCTCCGTTCCTTTTTAATCTGTACATAAACGGTTTGGGGGGGCTCTTTTAAATGACAAACACGACTTCCTCCATGTGGCGGGACGACCCTTCCCAGCCCTTCTATATGCAGATGACGCGGTACTGATGTCCCGTACCCAAGTAGGACTTCAGAGGGTGCTGGATAGCTTTACCAAATTTATGAATGAGCTAGGCCTAAGAGTTAATTCCTCTAAGACTTTTATTATGCGTTGCGGGTCTGGCATCAAAAAACCTAAAGATATGTTTGTGTCAGGACAAAAGACTGGGGTCACTAAGAAATTTTCAAATTTGGGCATTCTTTTTGCCCATAATGACTCCTGGTTGCAGGCGGTGTCTGCGAAAAAATTGGCGCTTCTGCGCACCACATCTGCCCTTAGTGCCTTTGCAATAAAACTAGGCAAAAGACCACCTGAAGCGCTTACCAAAATATACAAAGCAAAATGTGTCTCAGCGGCAATTTATGGGACTGGGATTTGGGGGCCAGTTGATTTGCTTCCCATTCAAAGAGTAGAAAACTCTTTTTTTAAATACATTTTATCTGTCCCAAACGGGCACTTCTGCGTGTATCTGCCACGCGGAGTTGGGCCTCGCCTTTATTTCAGATTTAATAAAACTCGAGCCTGTGCTGTTATGGTACAGACTCTGGACAAAGGAAGAGACAAAATTAAACAGAGACATCATTTTGGACGTTTTGAAACTGGATGGGGTCCTGAGGATCCCATGGATAAGCTAAGTTCAAAAGTTTTTACAAGATCTTGATTACCTAGAGTACTTCACTAATCCCAGCATCATCAGGGAAATAACCGGAAGGAACTAAAATTAAAGGGCTTGTCTCTACTAGACACCGCCAGACTATCATCTGAAATTGTAAAACCTTCTGTCCTCCACAACCAGCTGATTTTAATTACTTTTAATATCCAACCCTACCTCACCTTGGTCCTGAGTGAACATGACAGGTTCCTTTTAACTCGATTTTGCTTGGGTATTTTTCATAGATTAGTCACTTTGCCCAAAGCGAATGACTGGTCCCAAGACTTACAGCCATGCCCCTGTGATAAAATCTCCAAGCAAATCACGATCCATGTTATTCTTTTTTGCAAATTTAATTCTAATGCTAGGTGAATGTGTATAGTCCCTGTATTAAAATGCTTTGGGCTTCGTCAATGTCGACCTGCCCTTCTGGCACTACAACAACTTGATAATGTGCACACTGTCTTTACGATGGCAACTTTTTTGAAAAAGGTTTTGTACCTAAGAAAACAATTGTTTCTTTCTTAAATGTTCTTCTTTCTTTAATTTCAGGAAAGCTTGTTGAGTTTAATAATGTTTTATTGAATTTTATATGAATTTTAATACATATGAAATGTTGTTGCTGTGCTTTTATGATTGTTTGTCTACAATGGAATAAAGCTTTCTTGATGATGATGAGTCATGTTTTTCCCTATTGCTTTAGGTGTTCACCCAAAAAGCTTTTAACTGCTACTTAATTTAAAAGAAGCAAGAAATTGGCGGTAAAAGACTTAAGGTATGGGTGTTCAAATGAAAGTGTCTTACTTCCTTTCTGAGTAGGGAATGGTGGGTGGCCAAGCAGTTGCACTAGATTACAAAAAGAGAGAGTCTACAAACAGAGCATCGGGATCTCCCATTCTAATGAAACCAAGCTCTGGACATTTCATGCAGGAAAGAGAGATAGATGAGAGGGCATGAGAACACGAGCAGCATGTTAAATCAATAATATGGAGATATTGGAAGAAGATACATTACTAATAAGTATAGTCACGAATTTCATCCTATTTTCTGAAGATAAAAGACAGATCAGCTTCCCAAAATATTGTTACTGTCCTGAGATCAGGGATTTGGGTTACTCTGTGTTTCAAATATCACAAATCACAGTCAAAAATGTTTCTCACAGATGCAATCCAAAAGCAGCACTTTAGCCAGGAGTTACTTTTGGAAAATGATGTTTGCTTCAGTCTAACATGTAAAGGGAGTTAGACTAATTAACAAGAGTGCCTGAAGACGGATAAAAGTGAATGACACTTAGCCTGATTACTCGTAATCTTCAGTACTCTGATTCCTCATCCCAGACCTTCAATAACTTGAAGTGACCTCTTAAATCACAAGTTAATACCGCTGCTAAAGAAATCCGTAATCAAATAAAAGTTAGAAACTTTGCGGGAGACTCTCTCCTCTTGGCGGATCATACAATTCCACCTCTTTTTGGAATACTCTCAAAATGGCTTTATTTGTATCAGGTATCACATGGGGAAGGAGAATCACACCAATTAGAACAAGGATCGGAAAATCAGCTTAATGAAGCTCATTAGTAAGTAATTCATCTTTGTAGTCGAGCTGGTAATCGCTGACTCAAGAAAATGAGTACCAAGTTGCGGCACTGCAAATGTGGAGGAGAGATTAATTGGAGGTTCATTGCATTCTAGGAATTTCCCCTGATGAAGGGCAGGTCCTGAAATGCATTCGGGTTGGGCAAATAATGATGATGAAAGAACACAAGTTATATAGTGTGAATGAATAACACTATACCATTGATGAATTGATATCAATAAGTGAAGATTGGATCGACAACCACTGACTAAATCGTTTTGATACGTACTTGCTTTCTGTGAAAAAAACGTATACAGAAAAAACTTATACAGTGAAAACTGTTATCATGGTAGGCTAGGTGGGGACGTTTCTCCCTTCCAGGAAGATGCATTTTTTCTTAAGAACAAATCCCTCCAGTCTCCACCTGAGAAGCAGTCATCCCATTGGTAGACATTACTTGAGAGGACACTGTGCCCTCTAACAAGATACCATCATTTCAGTTATCACAGTTACATGCGTCAAACCAGAGAATACGCATAGCAGGCTTCTCATATTGCATGCACTTTAATTGGTAAAGATCTTGAACTGCAGAACCCAAAGAGGCCTAACCATTACAACACACATACAATTAAACATATCCGCGAGAGCAGCATGTTAACCATATCTGCACTAGTGATGGTGTAACTCACACTATCAGAGAACAGACTATGTGCCAGATGTATGAACACATTTTGCCATAGGCACAGAATGAGTAAAACTGTTTGATACATCCGGCCCTATGAGCTTGAAGTCATCAGTTCCATGACAGCCATGCAAGGCCATACTAACGGTAGTCCAAATTTACACAAACAAGTGTAACATAAAGTAACAAATACAAAGGTCGGTCCCCCTTTCCTGGACCTTTTGTGCACTGAGACGAAGAGTGGAGTCGGCAAAAGTTGTTGGCGTCTGAGAACTCTCTGGGAAAGCAAATTCCCTGAAAGAGGGCCCAGTGATGGCAAGCAAAGACCTGGGAATTGGATGGGGAGTGTTCCTCTGTTATACTCTACATGAGGAGGGAGTCATGTGGAAAGATATCTGTTGTACTTTTTTTTTCATTTCTGAAGCAGCTTTATAAGCATGCATTTGGAGGGGCCTTCACATTTAAGGAAATGAGCTGATAATGCAATGTTTAAATGTTTTTAGAAAATATTAGAATTCGAACCTAAAGAAGGGAAAACTGAGGTGAGAAAAAAACATTTTGTACTGCAAAAATGACTTTTTCCCTATGTTGTTTCTGAGCACCTGGTGGAGGTATTACTGCTGGTATCACACTGCTTCATATGTGGCCTAAAACAGAAAATAATGCTACTTTTTTTCTACACTTGTCATAGTGTCGCTGTGCCACTGCTTCACTGCACTTCGGTCAGGCACCGCTGTTGGTGCCACATTGTTTCTATTCACCTACTTCAGTGACCAGGTGTCTCCATTTGCCAGGAGAGCCCTGGTTTTTCAACTCCTGTCCCAGCAAACGTCTGTAAATCTGTTTCTGTTTTTAAACGGGTTAACTAAGCACAGACTGGCGAGTCTTTGTGGATGCTGTGCAAGATTAGAATGCAACAATCGTACTGAAGCAATTTAAGAGACAGATACTGTTTGTCAAAGTTGCATTTAATTTTCTTCAAGTTATTCCCACAAAAATGCCAATCTAGGTGCCTCAGTGCATGTATTTTCTACACAGGGCCAAACTGGGAACCAAAAGCAACTGTGGCAAAATGTATCAGACCAGCCCCCATACTGCATGTAGCGAGCCTAGCAATTGAACGTGACCACGTCAAGGGGGTGGGTAAGGTAGGTTGGAGGGTTGGGGTGGTTATTCTCCCTCCAAAGCATATTTGAGAAGAATAAAATTGCAGATATGGTTTTTCTACAAAATATTTTTCATTATTGAATCTTGTCCAATTATTGAATGGATTGATGCAGATTGAAGACAGCAGCGGCAAAAGGCAAAATGGGGAGCCCTCCCTGGAAAATGTGATGAGAGGTCCCCAAGTCTCCCATGTATCACAGAATTTGATTGGAAAGGGGCTTAGAGGGGGTCCCTTAATGGGTTGGTCGGGTCCCTGAGCCACAGGGGCCTATATTACACCCCTGCAAGTCAGGACTGCATGGTTCAATGAATGATTAGCTGCAGGGTGAGGAGTGTGTAATGGATTATTATAAGAATGGATGACAATGAATAAATACTTATAAACACATGAAGCAAATGGCCTCAATGCACTGTCCAAGAGTGGGTACTCTGGTTTTCCTTTTAACTTATTCATTAAAGCATCACCATCCACACAAACACTACCATTACTACCAATCATTATTAAACAGGCATCGCCTGGATGTATTTAACACAGTGCACTGATTTCCAATTGAACACAAAGCATTAATCTTTGATCTAAAATGGAAGAGAGATTGAGATCTGTGGGATGGCTGAATTGCACAAAAACTTTGCATCAATCCCAGCTTCCACTTGACCATATTGCATGATCTTTGGCAAATACATTTGTCACAGCGCCTCGTTTTCCTTCATCATCACCTTAAAATACATCATTTAGGGGTGTGTGATACACAAAAACAAACAACTATAATGTTACTTCATTTACAGTGACACCCTAGGGCCACATATACTGGACAAAAGACAGTTTTCCTCTTGGTTCACAAATAGCATTGTTGTCAGGGTGGTGGTGGTGGGGGGGGGGGGGGAGGGGACATGAATGTTTCCAAGTTCATCATTTGAATGTGTCACTTCTAATAATTGTAACTCAATGCAATGGTATAGTTTCATATACTAAACTGAAATGGGTTGCAAACATCACTTTATAAAGAAATACAAAGAGTCTTCATCATAGATGTACTGAACCAGGATCGGATTGAAGGAGGGCAGTAGGGCATTGGGCAATGGGTGGGCCCTTTAGGAACACCTGTGGGCAGGATTTTTAAGGCCTCTGTAAACTGGCCCAAGAGACTTACTGTCTTGCCCAGTCCCCGCCAGGCCACTGTAATGTGATGCCAGCCTCACTTCCCTGACATGCTGTAAATTGAAGATGGGGACATGGGGGCATGGTGTTGCTGTGGCCTTTGGAGCATTCTCACCTCAGCTCCCTGCCTAGCGTGGCCCACCGGGCCAGAAGCAGTGTCATCCCCTGCCGGGCCCCATGGAGCAGCAGTACCACTATACCTTTCTTGACCCCTTTCCTGCCATGTAATCACCCTGAGGCTACAGTAGAATGGGGAGGGGGTAGGACTAGCAGCCTCCCTAGAAGGCAGATATTGTCACCTTGGCCGCAGTGTCTTTTAGGCCTTGTTGGGGGCTTAAATAATTGGATGTGGAATTATGGTCAGAGCTGCCAGGTATGAGTCCTTGGGTCCGCTCAAAATCCTTTGACTCTTGGAAAAACACGGATTCTCCCTACCTTAAATAAAATGAACGTAATCTTGTGTAATGTAACTAGTGTTCATTGCTCTAATGCCTTTGGGGTGAGTTCACACTATATACAACTACATAAAAAATAATAAAAAATAACCGACCAGATTCTGCAAAGGCTGGACAATGATAAAGAGGACTCTTTATGTAAAAAATGCCCATATTACTTTTTAACATGTTTAGTTTAACCATCAGTCACAGATAGTTAAGGCAACTTTAGAATACATTTTAAAGTGCTTTCACCTTTTGTTTACTATTTAAAGTAGATAATGGTCAGAGGAAGAAAAACTGGATTTGGGTGATTTTTTTCCGTTTTGTACCGTCCAGGAAAATAAAATAATGTTCAGATGGCAACCCTAGCCTGATCAAGTGTTGTGGCCCTAGACTATTTTATTTCTCCATGCCCACCCAGCTAAAATGTAGGACTTCTAGTCATACCAATGTCACTTGCTATAGAAGCTTTAAAATATTTAATTTAACATTTTTCCAGACAATTAGTCCTGCAAGACTAAGCAGTTGGTGGTCCATTAAAGGGACTGTCTAGAAATGTCAGCCACTTTTTTGCGAGTGCCATGAGTCTAATTGTGATCCAAATCCGACCCTGTACTGAACTCCTAGCGCCAAGCAACAGCAGACCCTACTCCCCTTTACACCCAAAGCCCTGAAGGTCACCACTTATGTCGCAATGGTTTTAAAAAATGGTTTAAAACCCTTTGTTGTGCATTGTTTATTTGTACGCACAGCAGGCAGGACACGTGGCTGTTCAGTCCTCAGCAACAAAAACAGCCCCCACCAGCCGTAAAACTGGTCCCCATCCTACCAGTCCACAAGGAAAACGCCTAGGGGCAGATTTATGAGCCCCTTGCGCCACTTTTGCGTCACTTTTAACATGGGAAAAGTGACGCAGAAGTGGCGCAAGGGGCTCATAAATCTGCCCCCTAGTGTCCAGTAGCACCAGTCCTGGCCTCTTGGCGCAGGCTTTCAGTTAAACCACTCCCTCATTCCCTGCCTGCTGTAGATTCAAAACTATAGTCCTACTTCGATGTCAGTAGCATATTGCCGTTTATTTTGTTTTTAGTGCCTATAATCTGTCCCTCCACGAAAGATCACAATAAAAAAAAATTGAAATCGTTGTCATGCCGAAAGTTACTGTAAAAGGAAAATCTGCTAAGGTTTTTTTTTTTTTAAAATGAGCTCAGGGTGGAAGACCGGAGGCATACAGAGTGTCCACTCCACACTATTCTTCTGAGTTGTTTTATGCGCCCAAAAGCCACCTCTCCCAGAAAACACATAGATGCTCGATCCACCTGCAGCTTCTCTCGTTTTACCCCCTTTTTCTTGAATTGAGCTTTTTTCGAACTCTCTCGAATTTTCCTAACCCGGCAGGAGGCGACGTCTGCTTTTTTTTTTTTCTTTTCCCAAACACAGTTAAACCTCCAAAAACTCCAAGAACTGAAGCATGACCCAATTTAGAAGTGACTGCGCCGGAAAAGCAATTTACAAGCAAAAAGCACAGCTCTAAGATTAATGCAGGCCCCTTTCGCTCGCTCCCCAATCGACACACATTGCCTAATCAATTCTAGCATTGTTGTCCTAGAAGCAGGCCTCTAATCATAATGCATCCGAGATGCTTGCGAGTCACCACTAGTTGGGCCTGACATATGAATCTAATTTTATGTCGCGCTGGATGTGAATAGGTGGGTTTTATAGGGGAATGCAAGGCTGCAATAAAGTCCTTTCAAGAGACTTTTTTTCAAACATGTTTTAATGCAAGTAAATGTTTCTGTCCCCTCGAGGGGTGCTGCTTACCACAGGAAGCTGTGCCTGACATAAAGTTGGATGGCTCTGTTCCAGCCTTTTCATTTTGCTTTTTTTTAACAAGCCAGTTTTTACAACCCTGAGAGAAATGGAAAAGTTGCCCACGCTGCAGGTCCTGGCTGCGCAGAATAAATGTATTTGAAAATATCCAGAGGGCAGTACTCTGAGCATGCCATGCCATCGCCCTCATTCCGTAATACCGAGCTGCAGTTTCATTATTCAGCCTTTCCTGCAAAGATTGACATTATAAATTAATAGCCCATTCCCACCTTGCAGTGGCGGCTCCTCGTTAAGGTCGAGAATCGTTGCCCCACTGCGCAAACAGCAAAAATGAAATAACAATAACGTTACGTTATTGTCATTTTATTTTTCTGATTATATACAGTCAGTGGCCTGTGTGGGGCTGGGCGCGGCTGGCCAGAGCAGGGTAGGAATGGTTTGCACTCCCAAAGTGCGCATGGACTGTTGGCCAGCCCTTTTGTGTTGACCAAACATTTCATGCGCACTTTGCATGTTCCCCACCAGGCTGCATTACACAGCCAGGTGAGGAACATGCACAGACTCCCTGTTCCAGTCTGAGCGCCGATCCACCGCGCTCAGACTAATCACAGTGCTGCATTGCAGCGTTGTTATTGGCTCAGGGGAGCCTGTGTGCCGGGGGCTCCTGATGCCTGGACAGCAGGAAGAAGGAAGAGGACGCAGGGCAAGGCAGCGGCTGGCTGGCTGTTCTAAGGTAAGTGTTATTTTGTTGTTGTTATTTGAACCCCTCCTCCCTCCTTGTGCCTCACCACCAGCCAAGTCAGGGGGTAGGGCCTTTAGCTTTGCTGCAGCTAAGCTCTGGAACAGCCATCCTTTGGAACTCAGACAATCTCATGATCTTTTGCAGTTCAGAAGAAAGCTTAAAGCATGGCTGTTTCCCAGAGCCTGACAGCTCTGGAAATGTTCCATCTGCTTTATTTTCGCTTTCCCCCTTGCCATATGATAATGAATCATGTACTGTAGCGCCGAGGTACCCGTTGGGTGATTGTTGCACTTTATAAATACGGCATACAATACAATACAATACCCCCATCTGGTAGCAGCCGCTACTTCCGCTTTGTTTGCACAAAAATCTGAGTTCTAACCTCTACTCTGATTTTTGGGCTAGCTAGAGAGTGCTTCATCTCGCTTCCACATCTGCAGCAGGCTAAATAAGTCTGTGTCCTCAAAAGAGCCATATTTTGTCTAGTCGCTGTTGTAATTTATTGCTATGAGAAACACAGCATTGCCTGATTGAAAATGACGGCTAATGAGAGGAGAACAGGTTTACCCAATAATTCTATTGTCCCGCATGAAAGCTGTGTGAACAGAGGATTGCTTATCTCATTTTTTCTGTTATTTAATACAGCGTTGTTATGTGACTAGTGAGAAATATTGCGAGATGTACTCATTGCGCTCGTTAGCTGCAGAACGAGATTACGACAAAACGGAATGGCACTAAGGTGCTTCTTTGTGAGAGACTTTATGAGATGTCTTGAGCACCCATGGAAGGTTATCAGCCTCCCCAGGTCAGGTGATACTAACAATGTGGGGTTTCACAATGATGAAGTCTCACATAGACTAGGCAGTGCCCATTTGGTAAGTGACCAATGAAAGTATTGCTAGAACACTGGGTCCTTTGTTCAAATTTCCCTGCAACTGACCTTTTTAGGAGCCTAAGAAATAAAAGGGAGTAAACATCATCCACAAGTTCAATTTAAAGTGTAACCAATTTTGGCCACACATTGAGGACCCAAAGTCGGTAGATAAGATTAAGTATGGAGTTATTACTAAATCAAAGTCATGTACATGCACTAATGTTTAACATAATATAAAAAACACATTAGAAAAATAGAGAATCACTACTGGCAGACTAAATCGTCTAAAAAAGTTAAGTTACAGCAGCAGAAAACACATGAGAAACCCAGTAATGGCACTGCAGAAAATCAGAAAGAGAATCTGATGATCAGAATTTGACTTGCGTTCCTCTTGCCTAGCATGAGTAAATCTAAGTTACTTAAACTGAGCCTACTCTATGTAGCACTAATTGAGGAAACACAAATCAGATCCAGTAATGCAGGAAGGTGCCAGTAGTACAGAGACTTCCATAGACGTGCTCAAAATTCAGTAGTATTGCATAACATAAAGCCACAAAACAGAGAAAAAGCAAAGCGTTATATATCACTATGAGTCTCTAACGAATCTGGTTAAAGCTAAAGTGTGATAACCAAATAAACCCACAAAATAATATTCAAAAATCAAATATCAAATGTCTCATTACTTTCCACCTTCTCACTGTAAAACTTTACAATTAAACTTGAAACTCCTTTCCTTTGGTCCACACATCAGAATGTCCTTGGATTCCTCCCGTCCCCCAATTCTGCATAGACAGTAATCCTTCCTTTGTTCATGAATGCTCCTCGTCCTCCCGAGCTTCAATATCACCCATACACAATGTGCCTTTCTCTATTCATGAGATCATTCAATTGCACCTGCAGAGTGGAGAAAAACATTGTAACCCGAGCAAATGTTTGTGTTGAAGATTAAACGTAAAATTCAAATGCTAAGGCCTTTGGTCAAGTTAGCGTGGCAAGCATCCCAGTACACATTTAAATGCATTGTTATATATACATATTTATTTATATAAGAAATGCAGAATACTATTGAAATGAGTATGAAAATATATAAGAATTAACAATAATATTCAAACCACACAAGTCCAGAAATATTTGAGAACTGCAACCTAACAACACTGTAAGGAAAACATTAGTATGCACACTCATATAAATGTTGAGATTACACAGTAAATGCATTTTCTGTATCTGTTCAAGTGCATTACATTATGTTAAACATATTAGACTACACACATACGTGAGGCCAGTATGCTGTACCCAAGAGCCAGAGAGCACCACACAGCAGGACTTTATCGGTAGAATGACAAACAGATCCAGGTCAAAGCCTATTACAAGGAGTGTGTTATTTGTGTGAGCATGATGAGGGGCTTTTCTCAAAGGAGGTGAATGCATATTATCCAACGGGAAGTTTGAGGAAAGTGCATCTCACAAAGGAAGAAGGTGTAACAAGCAAGGAGATGGGACGGGGCATTGTACTGTACTAAATGTCTGTGTAGCAAAGGGCTGTGTGGCAAGGGCTGTAAATGACAGCCTATGAGCACTCCTATAATCACCCCAGATCATTCAGTAGATTACTTGAATTATTATTTGGAAAGGTTCTGGGTGCAAAAGTACAGAGACCTGAGACTAGGCACCATAATGCACACTGCAGAAATATGGATCTGAGAGATTTGTCCCAGAAAATGCATTGCACTAACTTGCTGACTTGCTCTAGGGAATCCTCAGCAACCATTCCTGAAAAGCCTTTAGAGATAAGTCACTGTTATTGATTTAGCAAAAAAGTTCTGCAAATTTCACTGAATAATTTCATGGATCGCTTTTATTACCCTGAGGAATAAAACAGTTTTGTGGGTAGAGAGAAAAGAGATGGGGCGTGACCAGCTCTTAAAGTTTGTGGGTGAGATGATCGATTTACAGTGCTGAATTAGGGAACGCCCGAAGGCCAAGAACCACCTTAAGATAGTTTCAGTTTGGGGTATCTTGTTCTCCAAGACCCAGTAGCACGTTTTCATATTTTGATAGAGGTCCGCAGGCAAAATCTAGAATTGCTGCAGCATCTTTTGTCCAGAAACTCTAGTAGCCACCTTGGCCTAGCTAGTGCTATGCCCCGCTTCTTTTCTATCTGTTGTAAAATGTCTGAATAAAGCTCCACAAGATTTGAAGTGCTCAGTTCAGAGTTTCACACAAAGGTCAAGGGGCACGGTATAAAGCTCCATACAAGAGCCATTGGACATGTTTATATTTTAACACAAGATGTAAAAGCCAGGTTTTGGGTGCTACCTGTAGTTTAAAAATGACAGTTCTGAATTCTATCATAGGTGAAACCCCTAAGTGCATGTGTACACTGTGTGACAAATAAGAGTTTATCTAAAAGGAAGGAGCAAATTATCAAGATTATAGCCGCTTGACACCAGAACATGGGCTTCTATTGGAATTCTCTATGGCATATTATCAAGCCCCTTATCGCCACTTTGGCGGCAGTTTTCTGCCGCTAGAGCGGCGATCATTTTAACGCCGGATCTTGATAATATGCCCCGAAGTTTCATACAAGTTTAGGTATGTTTTAGCTACTTCTTTTCAGCTTTAACTCTGCATACACAGCCATTCGAGCCTTTTCAACACCAAAAGAGTTTAAAAGCTAATCTAACTCTGCAAAAATATAACCCACTATGAACATACCTAGCACCCGAGCATAAGCAGAACTGGATGCAGTCAGTATCTGAAGTCACCAATTATGCTTTCGCAAGCAGAGAAAATGGTTCTCATCATCTGATATCCTGGAATTGAAAAATGCCACCCCCTCCCTTTTACCCGTTTCAATGTCCATTGCTTAAATCCTTACAAAACATAAGTAGTATAGTGTAAAAAGACAACATCCCTGAACAAAGATCAGCAGTACACATTTTATAAACTAAAATAGGGAAAAGAGCTGATAAGGATCCCATTATACGTTTTCCACTCCAGTCATCAACCAGGTATTGCAGAACGTCCAGGAATGGTGCACTTCCACACCCGGGAAAAACAATGCTGTTCAAAGAATAACGAGAAAAAGAAAGTAGCGCTTCACTAGCAAACTCTGTAAAGTGCCACAAATGTGTTTGGGTGAGAACAAAACCAATCTAGCCACTTTGCGACCACTCTGTAATGCTTTATTTTGTTATTTATTTTTCGGATTTTGCACCTATTTTTCTCTTGGCCGGGAGGCTGCACTTTGGAACAGAAAAATGTAAGAAAAAGAGGATATTTCCAACAAAAGTGTTTCTTCCATCTTTGGATCCATTTCACAGGGGAACGAATGAAGGAAAGTAGAGGAAACAGAGGGTAAGAAATGTGTATTAAAGCTGGGATTGGGTATTTTATGTATTTAAGAAGCGGGTCTGTGAAAGATTCGGAGAGAGAAATGTAATGAACTGCATCTGAACACACCTATAGTATATATTAACCGCACAACTAGAGATGTACCCGGGGCCTGTGGAGTAAAGGGTGGCAATGTGGAGGGAACTTTCTATGTCCCGGCAGTGCGGGCAGAGAAACCTAGACTCTGTTCAACTGAGGGTATTTCTTTGTCAAGGGCACCCATAGTATTTATTGGATAGTTCAATATTGAAGAACTGGGCTTACCTTGTGCCTTAGATGTTGGTAACTAGCGCTTCCCTATTGTGAGTGTTGAGGGAGAAGCAGGGGGCCAAGAGGGGGGCCCAGCCCAGCCTTGTCCAGCCGCAGAAGGGCCTGCTTTTGGCCCGGTTTTAACCCAGGCACTTGCCTTGGCACGTCTCACGTCTGTGGAGCCTGGCACACTAAACTGTGCATGCCGGTCATTGGCGCCTTCCTCCTGGGCTCGTGCTGACAGCTAGAGGATGTAGTCCCTGAAGTGGCCCCTTTTGAGAAGCAAGTACGGCGGGAACAGGTTGAAGCATGGTTTTCAGCAAGTGTGAGGAGCTGCGAGAGAGAGACAGAAAGGAAGGGGATAAGAGGAAGAAAGACAGTGGGGATGCTGACAGCATCAGAGCAGGAAAAGTGGACATTTCAACCACTGATCTTACCTTAATACACCTGCCGGGCACCTAGGGACTCCCACACACAACAAAAGCAGGCTGCAGGGTAGGCCAACCAGTCCTTGCCTTGACGTTCCTGACTCGCCTCTCTCGAGCTCCAGATGACAGCACTCCGGGTAACTGCGCGCCCGCGCCAAGGTTAAATGCAGGGATTCAAAAGTGAAAAAAAAACGATGACTGGCCTGCCCCTCATGAGATCATTGGTCCATTCTCTCTGGGGGCAGGCCAGAAACAAGAAACAGGGCTTCATAAGTAGCGCGTTATGAATGATTAACGGCCTTGATTGTTACGGACATATGTGAGTGCCACTAATTTTGCGCACACAAGGGCAAATGTCCCAACTTCTTTTTGCCGCCCTAGCCGTTTTGCTGCCCTAGGCGGCCGCCTAGTCTTGCCTAATGGTAGAAACGGTCCTGGCTCTTGCCCACAAGACCTCTGGATATCACTCACTCTCTTTATCGAGCAGCTCATATCACAGACCACGGGCCTGGTGACCGAGGAAACACATCATTGGTGGAGGGACGCCAAACACATTACATGACATTAGTAAACATTAATCGCTACTAATGTGTCTGGCACTTTTCACATTTAGACATTACGAGAGAGAGAGAGAGAGAGAGAGAGAGAGAGATGTTTAATGGCATACTGAATCACACTAGTGTTTTCCTGTTAAAACTAAAATGCAACATGGAATTTCCCTTAGCAATGTGTTCCACTAAGTTTGAATTCATTCCTGTTATTGAGGTCAAAGGGCTCGAGTACAAGAGTTGTGCTGTAGAGTTCTGTGCGGTTACTTCTTTGTGGATATGAAAGAACCTTATGTCATTCATTTTAAAAGACATACTTTATCAATGGTTCTGATATTAAACACCACAAAGCATTACCCATTTAATTTAGAAAGTGCCTATTATGAGAGCCACGGAAATTGTGCGACAGAGGAAGAACAAATTATGCGGCAAGAAAATGTAAATTATTCTGCACAGTGTAGCACATTTTGTGATGGCATTACTACAGTATTTTGTAATTTTTACACATCAACACTGTATAGGCAAATGTTTCACATCATTAGTACCAGTTTACCACCCAAATATAGCAATAGGCAACGGAAAGATGACCAGTGAACCTTTGCAAAGGGCCATCGGCTGAGTGGCAACATGTCATCGCATTTTAATTAAATTTAATACATTTTTTCTATAAACATTTTTTTGTTAAAATCTGCAAATTATGCTGCAAATTATGGCTTATGTGGCAAATACAGCTAATCCATAAACACGCAGACAAATGTGTGGCCACAGAATTTCAGTGACCCTGTGCATTATCAAAAAGAGCAGAGCATTATCCATTAAGAGGGATGTGGTTGGTTACCGAAGTTGACAAAAACACCGATGTACAGAATTTCCTAAACTGAGCAGCAACGCACATTTGACTGACTAGATGCTGTGGTTTTTATTCTGATCTTATTATATGGTTATGACCTTTTAACTAATTTTAAGTATAATATTTATTACCGATTATTAACTGTATGGAATTTTTATTGTATATCCTAGTATGAATATGAGGGGAGTGTGTCCATAGGTCCCTGTTTTATGCCTTATATAAGGATAAGTAATAGAATTTATGGTGCTTTATCTGTTTCTATTTTTAAATTGTTTATTTATGTTATTTACTGTAATTGTGTCTTTTTGTGATATTAATTTTATCGAATAAAAGTATATGACTGACTGACTAGATAAAGTGGATCTTACATAAATGTAACAAAACCTCTTTTTTCCAAAACAATTAAAAAACATATCAAATTGCTACTATCTCACTTATATAAATGAGTCCATATTTGGGAGATGTGGTACCAGAGGTAACCTTACCGTGCGTTATAGAGCAAACTGTTCCATGTGTAGGTTTAAGGCTAAAATAAACAATATTGGTGTAAAATGGACGACTGAACGACAATTACCAATAATAATGACTAGGATAGTCAAAGGCTTGCAGTCTTTGCAGCACATTAAAATCATATTGTTTTTACACTCCATTGAACACAGGTTGTAGGAGAGTAGGGTCTGCTATCCTATGGTCACCCCAAATTTTTGCTTTTTGCTTCACTGGTTTTTGACATATTGAGGCTGTGGGCCTGCCAATCAGACCCCCAGCCTGCTGTTCTCTCTACTAAATTTACACTATGCACCCTAGGTGCATAACCAATTGGAAGTGGATCACCCTGTGAGCCCCTGTACCAGTGTACACTAGGTACCCAGGGCATTGGTGTATCTAAGGCCTACCAGGGGCTGAAGCATGTATTGTGACACCCCTGGCCTGGCCTAACAAATTTGACACAACTGGCTGATCACTCAGCTGGGGTAAGTTGGTGTAACCACCTCTTACTTAGGTGTAGTATACCTATACCTAACCTTAAATGGGACACATGTTAACCTATAAGTCACTCCTATGGCAAGCCTTAACAATCCTGAAGGCAGAGTGCTTGGTTCCATGTGAGATGGTGCTCTGGCATGAGCTGAGCCTGTCTGCAGTGGTCGGAACAACTTCCTTCTACTGTTTCCAGATATCGTCATACCATATACTCTTAAGTGCATTATGAACCTCGCGGTTAAATGCTAACTTTGGTTTGGCTTTATCAAAACATGTGGAGTAAGGTGTCATACGAATTGGAATACTAACCCCTCGCCAATTCTGGCGACGGGGTTAGCATTCCACACTTCTAGTGGGACACGACATGTACAGTACCTGAAACCCGGGTAAAATCAGACATAGCCTCAGCTCCACAAAATGGATGCTGCCACCACAGACACAAGTCTGCCCTCCTGCTGCTGGGAGTCCTTCCAGCTTGGGAGGTGTGGACAAAGGGTTTCCTGCCAGGGGAGGTGCGTGCACCACCCCAGACAGGATTTTGTGTATTTGTCAGGTAGGGCTTGAAAGAAACCAGACGTGCCTGAGGCTCACAAGGAGCCTCGGTGCATATGCCAGTTCAAACCGGTCCTGGGGCACACCAGCCCTGGACCTGGGGCGAGCTGGACAAAGGATTGGGGGTGTAACCACCCCCCTTCCTGGTCCCACCCTTAGGGAGGGACCTAGCAGGTAGTCCGGCCCCTAGAATCCGAATAAAGGTAGGAGCTGTGTCCTAAGACTTCAGACATCCTGGAATCAACTTAACTACAAGAAGAAGACGGGAACTTCGACGCTCTGCCGCACAGAGGACTGAAGCCAATCTCCCCTGTGGTCAGGGAGTGACCACCTTGCTAACGCAAGCACCATCCAGCGAATCGAAGTCTGCTTTGCTGCCGCCTCCCGCCGGAGCCCGAGCCCAGAGACTGACAAGACCTGGACCTCCAGACCTCTCACCGCCCGATCCACAGTCCCTGAAAAAGAGAGACCCGTGGAGGCACCGAGACACGTGGAGCCAGCCATCTTGAAAAGACTATGACAAGCTGCAAGCGCAACAACCGAGGCTCCCTCCAAGTTGTGCTTTGGGATTTGAGAAGCCCAACCCTCGAGCAGCATCTGCACCAAAGGTGAGCCCTCCAGCATCTCCACGATCTGCGTGGGGCCCTTCTGCATTTTTCCACTCGACGCACCTAACCGGTTGCTGGCCCGCTGGCTAGTGGCCATCTTGGCGATGAACTTCAAGAACTTTACTGCTGGTCTGGTTGCTCCAGACTGGCCCTTGCTCCTCTCCAAAGGAGCAATCCCTCTGACCTTGCTGGTCAGAACCATCAGCTTATTTTGTTTTCCACAACAATTGCTTTTGCCAATGCTTGTTTGCTTCGATCAAGTGGCCGACACTGCCGACAGCGAGAGCCTGCGTGGGACAGCTTATGAACTGACTCCTGGACGTCGTCGACCTTCAGGGACCACGTGGCTGCAGAGACAAGCTACACCTTCCTCCCTGTTTGCACCCGACATCGCCTGGTACCCACCTGGTGCCACGCTGGTCACTGGCTAGTGACTGTGAACACTGTCCCCTCTGCTTACAGGTCTTCTACAACTCCGATCCACTCTTGGATCCACCGCATCTCTTCTGGATCGACCGCCTGCAGCATCTTTGTCTTCAGGCTCCACTGAACAGATAGAAGAAACCCGACGCACTTCGAGACCTATGCACCCGCTTCCTGTGGGTGAGGTAAAGCTGGCACTCCGGTGCCCAAGTGTAGAGTAACATCTCTAGTGTCTGTGTTTCCAATCTTGAGTTCATAGTCCATCCGGAAGATCCTCTTTGCAGTAACTTTGTAACTTTTACGCACCCATTGAAAACCTATGGGAGCTCGCGTGTGACTATTTGCTCTGCACACGCAACCCGTGGACCTCCTGGTCACTAACTAAAGTTAGCTCCTTGTAGGCCCAGCGATTCTAGAGGCCCTAGGCCTTTTCCCTTTTCTGTTCGTGGTACTTATACCACTATTTTAGTATATGGTTCGAGCGGCCACCAGGGCCTATCCATATAAAGTGCAACTTCTGTGTATTCTAACGTATTCTTGTTTAACGATTTGTGCTCCTGTGCTCATAAAGAGTCTAGGGGATACTTTGAGAAATAAATACATATATATTTTCAATATATATCTGTGTGGTGTCCTTTCATTGGTATAAAAGGGGGTTACATTTGGTAAAACAGCCTGCTTAACACGTTTCACGAGTTTAGCCTCAAAGACTGCTTAGCCTACGCTACCACTAGGGCAGCTAGTCCGAAAAGGTTGACTTACAACCACACCATAAGGGTTGCTTGGCATGGTACAAGGTGATCACTTTAACTAGTGAACATCATATACCAGGCCAACTTCTCACACAGGTGTTTCAGAATTAGACCCTCAACTGAAGGTAAAGAAAGTGGAGAGCCTGAAAATAGGGTCTGTGGCTCAAGAAGGCGGATGGATTTGTGCAGGACCCAGCAGCCACACTAAAATGCGCAAGAATAAAGAGGTTCTAGTAGGAAACGAGCAACTGGACAGAATAGAAGGTAGCATTCATCTTTCTCTCAGTGCCTAGTGGCATCAATTTCCACGGTCTGCCCTTTTCACGCCTTTGGAAGGGAGTTATGTTAATACATTCAAGGATTGTGGAACCACTCGACCTGTATGTAGTGACCGGCTCGTCACATTCTAGTATTTCTCAGTAATGTGTTTCCACCAGCCAGTCCTAGAGGGCTGGCTTCCACACTCACCACACACCCATCCATCACAGTTCCAGAATGTAAGCCACTGTGTCTGTGTGATTACTTTATGTGCATGGGGGCCTGACCCTTACACTGAGTTCCAACTGAATTTCCCTTGCCTTTTCAATAGGTGTTTGAGGGCGAATCAATGTATCTCCATATGCCGCAGTATACGTATGCATAAAGTGGAAGCTTAGAATGAACTAAGGATGAGTATAAAAAGGCACGTATGTATGTTTGATTTCATCTATTTTTCCATATATCATAACAATAGGGTCCCTGCAGCTGCTTCAGAATGAAGACCTAGTGACGTCTATTGGGTAACTAATGACACCTGGGGACACATAAGGCCTCTAACCTGAGGGTGAGCATCTTGAGTGGACTACCATATGCCCTGAAGAATAACTCGATTTAGATGACATTACCACACCTTTTGTGGTTTAATTCCTTTCTAGGTGCCTCTAGCATGGAATTCTATAATGGTGCGTGCAGTTTTTCTAGTGTTCACTGACAGTGAGATGCGTAAAATGATTGGGCCCCCGTGCAGAATGCGATGAGGTGACCTGAGAGTCTCAAATCACACAACATTCATTCGTTTTGGGCTGAAAGGAGCCCATTGAACCGTTGGAGTGTTCGGAATGGTTGGTACTGCCCATGCACCTAAGGGGCGTACATTACACCCTTGTTCTAAATAACATTAATGACATAGATATTTACATTGCCATAAAACCTCTGTCATAAAAACCTCTGCAAGTCAACTAGTAAAGAACCTCTACAAAGGAGAAAATTGGGCTACAGAATTTGTTTCAAGTTCTACCAAGTGAGTGTGCTGGACCAACACTACTAAAAAATCAAGATAGTTGTTAAACAATCCCTTTTACTCACTCACACATATTCTAAAATATGCTTTTGTGAGAAGCAGGAGGAATTCTTTCTTTATAAAAAGATAACAAAGAACAAACGGATCAAAAAAAATGTGAAGAGTTCCTTGTAAACATGGCTGAGAACTTTAAATGACATTCATTTTTCAAAAGTTGAGAGAAGAGTGATGGGGAAATCGGCGAAAGGTTACTAGCTTGCATTAATCATTTCTCTGCTAGAATCCGCAGAGTGGCAAAGGTCAGAGGCAGTGCGTGGCACAGAGGCCTTATTCACTCACCAAGGTGACCTGTACACATGACAGAGAAACCCTTGGGTGGACATTCACGAATCCCGCCATAGCCGGCCCTACATGCATTAATTGCATGTAGGCCGCAGCTCCTTCCGCAAGGCCAAGTGGAGGGGGACTTTCTCTGTACTCCGGCTGACATCTCGCTCACCTCCCCACTCCCACACATGATGTCCTTTCATTCCTTTCGAAGTCCCTGGGCTTGTTCTTTAACATCAATTACGACCTTGAAAATGAGTGCAGGAGTCCACCGTTTCGGCGATACTGAAAATATCTCAAGCGACCTGAAGGTAGGACGCTGAACCTCTTTGGCCCCGCCATCTCCTCTCCCCCCGGCCTCCCTCGAAAATGCTATTCCTTTGTGCTCACCTATCTACCTGTTTCCAAAATCAAAGCTGCGCCTTTTACTTGGAACAACATTATGCCAAGATGAAAAATTGCCAGCGGGGGCTTCTTCCGGGAGACTGCCAGGGAGCAGAGACTTTGGCAGACGAGAGAGGGCTCGGGGGAGGCCGTGCTGTCAAATTAAAGCAAGTGCATATTTACTCACAATCACGATGAGAAATGCCGTGTGCTTAGAAGGGGGAGCAAAGCGAGCTGGCCTCTAACTCGAAGGGCGGCCACTGACCTCCGTTCACTAATAGCCAGCAGCTCGGAACCAGAAAGGCTCCCATGTTTTTAAAAGTGCGAATTGTTTCAATTCTGAATGTCACACGCTGTCCTTTTTTTTGCAATAACGAGCGCGAGGGTACAACAATGAATTGAAAATGACCTAACAATGGCAAAAAAGCGGATAAGCATTTATCAAAAACCGCAAACCCTCCGTTTTTAGATTCAGAAAAACTGCAAGCACCAGTCTACTGAGGAAGGACCGTCTGAATCTGCCTGGGTGGAGCCGCCTCAGATGGTCTAATTCATTTTTATTTATCGCCAATCATGTTCTGTTTTGAGCAAACTGGTCTAATTTGCATAATGTCACAGGAAGTCAATTAAGACCCATCTAGTTAAGGAAAGAAATCCATGTAATGTGGTGTTTGTTAAATGCACAACTAGAGATACATTATTAAAATCCTTCAACTTGACCGACAGATCTAAAGCCTAAAAAACACAGAATATAGCAGCTATAGTGAGCTGCACAACAACATACCATCTCCACAGATGGCTTAAACAGTGACCTAATATAAGGGCTAAAGTACCTCCTGCTGTACATTATAAGTATATTGCAAGTGACCAAGGACTTCCATAACCATATAGAGAAATTAAGCTGAAGGCTGAGTTCCTTTATAAGGTTATGCAACTCATGTATGCCAGAGGGTACTTTATCCCATATAATACATGGTTACACCATCAACTTTCCCACAAACCACTTAAAACCTTTCTGCGTTGCTCTTTCATATGAAAGAGTGAGCATGATTGCAAACACAAAGAAAAATAAAAAAAACCTTGAGTGCAAAATTAAACACAACAAAAAAGTGTTAGATATTTCTTTAAAACAGATATTAGAAACAGTTCAATACAAGGCAGTTAAAAAAAACCTGCAGTAGCTCAGAACTTGTTGAAACATGCAGTGGCGTATCAAAGGGGAGGCGGGGGTGGTCCGCCACAAGCAGCACAAGTTTTGGGGGCGGCGGCCTCTAGCCCCCCCCCCCCGCCTGCTCTTACATGCGTTTGACGTAGGGCGGCAAAAGCAGGGACCACCAGGGGCGGCAAAGTGGCTAGCAAACATGCAAAAAGTTTCTAGCTTTTCTCTATTTTAAGAGGGCAAAACTAAATATCTTCTTTCTGCTTGTCATTGTAAGCTAATAAAATAGAGCAGAGAAAAGAAACGCAGCATTCCATTTATTGCTTTGAGCAGCTGCTTTAATTATGCTTTGTGACATGACCTGCATTTCACCTCAGCTGCTAGCTGTAGCTGCAGGCATTGTGATGTCAGAATTTGACTGTAATAATCTTATAATAGCTGAGTTCTGACATCTCTTCTTTACAATTGGCTATTGAGTGCATCACTAGTCGCCGATTATGAAGAAATTAGCAATTGCCATTTATACAGGGTTTACAGAATCCCATGTATTACATTAACCCGTTCGGTGCGGAGGAAGTGTAGTGATGTCATGGTTACATGCACGAGATGAACGCAGCGCATGGAGCCTTTAACGAGGCTCTTGCGTACGATCATCTCGTGTGTCAACATGTTATTAATTAAAATATGTTCCACGCTCCGCGCCGTTCACTGCTTACCGGTTTTCCAAGCAACTGTAGTTTTGTGCTTGAATCCGTGGCAGCAGGACGTCGTGGTCGTGGGTGAACTTCATACCAGAACAAGTCATCTTTATTTCATACTTGCTTCCTGGATGATTATTTAACATCTTGGCGACGATTAGATGTTTCACCCACCTACCACTTTCTTAAATTTTGTTGGATTTACTTCCCATCTCGCTTTTCAACAAGAAATCGAAGGACACGCGTCGGAGTCTGGCTTCCTCATGTGCCTTTCTGCGAAAGCTGGACGAGACGCATTTGTCCTTGTTTCAATCTGATTAGCATCACGGACCTACGATTTCCGCATAGGTTATCTGCGCATCTACAAGGGAAGTGCCGCCTCTCTCTCCAAAACGAGATCGCGCACGTCGATCTCCAACGTTCACGTCCTCTCCACAATTACAGGGGAAGTGCCGTCTCTCTCCAAAACGAGATCGCGCACGTCGATCTCCAACATTCATGTCTTCTCCACAATGCAGAATTTAAAGATACAGCACACGATTTTCAAGCGGTTTTCAACGCTACCGACTGGTCATATTTCAAGTATATAAAGGCCCAGCACCAAGATTCAACCGACTGGTCACACTTCAGGTATTTAAAGCTACAGCACCATATTTTACATACTTTAACATGTTGAATCTTACAGGAGTACTTTTAAAAAAACAGGAATAATTAATATTGTTAGCCACTTGATTCCTTTGATTTTTGTCCTGTCAACTTCATGTCAGATACATTCAAACTTGATTATTTGTAAGCGTTTTTAAACTGCCTTTATATACAGACTCTTTAATTTTGAACCCTAATTTTCCTGTAATTTTTCACGTTGTGCCTTCACAAACTATTCAAGATTTAAAAAGTTATTTAATTAAAACTGAGCTAATCTCAGACTTTGTTGACAACATGGCGTCATCTCAACAAATTACAACCCCTCCTCCTTTTCTTCAGTCTCCTGGTAAACCTAGTGTCAAATTGCGTCAATGGTTCAACATTTTTGACAATTATTTAGTATCAATTGACGCTACAAAATACCCAGCTGTTCGTAAAGCAGCCATCCTATACAGTTGCATTGGCCTCGCAGCACAAAAAGCTTTTGATAATTTACCTCACATCGCTCGCACAGGTTCTGGTGATGACTGGGACACCTATAAGGAGGCACTTGCTCGCTTATCTAAACAATATGACAAGGAACCTAGTATTATGTTAGAACGACATAATTTCTTTAAAATTAAAAGAAAACAAAATATTGAAGAAACAGTGGAAGAATACATTGCAGAATTGAGAATACTGGCATCCACATGTGAATTTGGTGAAAATACAGATTGTGCAATACGAGACCAGTTCGTATTCAGTTGTTCTTACGCACAAAATCCAAGAAAGATTGTTAAGTTGCAGAAATCCAACATTATCTGAAACTTTTGATATTGCTAAATCAATTGAACGTTCTATGGTCTCATCTAAGGCCATTCTCGATGGACATTCCATAAATTCTATTACCAGTCATCCTGAAGCAAGTGTCTCTGCTATTTCTACTCACAATCCTGGAAGGAACTTTCAAAGGAAAAACTTAATATGCTACAGATGTGGTTCCAAGTCACATATTGGGAATTCTCCTTTATGTCCAGCAATAGGCAAGAAGTGTACTGTTTGCAAAAACATTGGACACTTTCAAGGAGTATGCAGAGCAAGGAGACCAATCAAAATTAACAACGTAGACATAACTGAAGATTTACAAACCATTTCAGAAAAACATACTAATGTTGTCGTGACAATTGAATGCAATGCTATTTGTGATTTTGGTACTTCTAAAGGTCCATGGTGTGATATTTTTATTGCAGATCTTCCATTTAGAGCCATGGCTGATTCGGGATCTCCTATTACAATTCTTTCAGAGATCTCATTCGTTAAACACTTGGGATAATTCCATACCACTCACTCCAACAGACATCAACCCTAAGGCATTTGGGGAAAATGAAATTGATATGCTTGGATGTTTCAAATCTAATTTAAAATGCTTTGGCCGTCATGTCTTTACAAAGATCTATGTTGTAATCAAGGGTAGGGACATAGTTGGGTGGCAGGATCTTGCGAAAATGGGAATTTATCTCAAACCAGGTTCTGATAACCCTATTGTTCTTGGTGATTTACCAGAAGGATACATTACAGAGGATGCTGATGGTATTAACACATTAGCCATTAACACTTCTTCTTTTTCAGATCTTTCCAGTGATATTAATGATATCATCAAGCAGTTCCCTTTGGTCCTTACTAACAAAATTAGTACTGTGTTGGGTTTTGAACATCAGATAAGACTCAAGCTAAATACCCAACCAGTTGTACACAGAGTTAGACCTTTACCCCTCAGCGCCAGAGATGATCTTAAGAAAGTATTAGACAATCTTTGTTCTGAACGCATAATTGTTCCTTATGATTCATCTCAATGGGTTTCTCCCATCGTCGTTTGCAAAAAAAAAATCAGGCGAGGTGACTCTGTGCTGACTTGCGCTCATTAAATAAGAACATCATTATAGATTGTCACCCCCTTCCAAAAATTCATGATCTTTTAGCTGGCATAGGGGATTTCAAGTACTTTTCCCTAATTGACCTACGATCTGCATATCACCAAATTCCCCTAGGTGTAGATTCTCAAAAACTCACCACTTTTATTACTCCCTTTGGGGCATTTAAATACCTCAGGCTACCATTTGGACTTGCATCCGCTGCTAGTTTATTCCAAAAGCTCATGGATTCTCTTTTCAAAAACATTTCCGGAGTCCAGGCATATCAAGATGACATTTTGGTCCACGCTAGCAGTCGTGAAGCACATAATTCCACCTTGACCAAAGTTTTACAAATTTTTTCCTCCTCTGGCATGACCATCAGACATGAGAAATGTAAATTTGGTGTTCAAACTCTTGACTATTTGTGTCACACACTGTCACCAGAAGGCATCAAACCTAAACTTTCACTAATCCAAGCAGTACGTGAAGCGTCACCTCCAAAGGATGGAGACGCTCTACGTTCTTTTCTTGGCTTAGCTGAGTACTATGCTCGCTTTGTACATGGTTATGCTCAGATAGTTGAACCTCTTCGAGCATTAGTTAGGAAAGGTGCAAAATTCTCATGGAGTGATGATCTTCAAGACACTTTTAATAAGGTAAAGGTCATTATTGAACGTGCCCCTGCTCTCCGTCCATTTCAGGATAATTGTAGATGTTTCCTAAATGTTGACGCCAGTTTGTCTGGCTTAAGAGCTGTTCTTTGTCAGTGGGTGGGAAATGAGGAACATACAATTGCATTTGCTTCTAGGACATTACTACCTCCAGAAACACGTTACAGGACAATTGAAAGAGAAGCACTCGCGTGTGTCTGGGCTATTCAAAAGTTTATATCCTACATTTGGGGGCGAGAATTTGATATTATCACTGACCATAAACCCTTGGTTTATATGCTTTCAAGTTCTGGCCCCAACAAAGCATCCGCTAGACTCATACGTTTACTGTCTACCCTGCAAGAATACCATTTTGTAATCAAACATTTACCGGGAGGAAAAAACTTTAGAGCAGATTGCCTCTCTAGAATGTCTTTAGAAAATGTTCAGAATGAAGATGATAATAATATTTCTGAGTGTGTGTTGGCAACTATAGATGCTGTCGTGGAGTTTCCCTCTATTTCTGAACATACATGGAAAGTAGAATGTGACAAAGATCACCACCTACAGAAAGTGAAACAATTTATTATTCAAGGTTGGCCAGCAACTAGAATACTATCTTGTGACTTGAATACATTTGCTCATGTTGCTGAGGAGCTCTCTATTGCTGGTGAAATCATCATGCGTCATGATTTGTTTGTTCCCCCTGAAAATTTGCGCAAAAATATAATTCAATTAGCACATCAAGGCCATCTTGGTATTTCTAAAACCTGCAAGAGAATTAAGGAGTTTTATTGGTGGCCTTCCATTGAAGCTCAAGTCAAATCCACCATAGAAACATGCCCAGAATGCCTTTTATCTGATAAAAAATGGAAGACTTTACAAACACCTTTACATCCTGTGCCTTTCCCAGGCGGGCCTTGGGAAAAAGTAGGTATGGACTTTTCTGGGCATATAAATTACTCCCCACACACAATAAATTCTTAATCTTGTTAATTGATTACTTTTCTAAGTGGATGTTTTACTGATTTTTTGATGGAGCTACTACCGAAAACACCATTAAGTTCTTAGAACATGTTTTTAAACTTGAGGGTTCACCAAAGTCCATAGTCACTGACAATGGTACGCACTTTTCGTCACAACTTATGTGCAGTTTTCTAGAATCTCACGAGATACAACATTTGAAGGTCGCACTTTATTCCCCATCTTCAAATGGCCTAGTTGAAAGAGGTAACAGGCTAATCAAGGAAGATATCCAAACTGCTATTGCATCAAATCTAAATGTTGATGACTATTTGAAAGATAAGGTTTGGTCTTACAACACCACTCCCCATTCCACCACTGGGGTTGCACCTTTCACACTGCTGAGAGGTGGAATGGCACATTCAAATTTATTTCCCACATGCTTGTCTAACAAATCAGAACGGAAAATGGATTCAGTAGATGTGATTAGAGACAGGGTGAAGAACATCCAAGAAAACATGAAAACTCAATTTGACTCAAACAAACATTTTAGTGGAGATTTCTCAAAACCCGGCGATTGGGTGGTAATTAAAGAGCCCAAGAAAGTGGTGAAGGGTTCTTCTAAATTTTCCTCTCCAGTTCAAGTTTGCAAAGTATCTGAGGGTTCAGCCTTTTTATTCAACAAAGAGTGGTGGAACAAAAGAAATTTAGTTTTAATCTCCAATTCTCAAGCTGACATTTCTAACCATTATGGGTTAAATGCAGGTCATTCACAATCCTACAATTGGTTACAAGACGTAGTTCCTACAAAATTTCAAAACGTAGAAACTTTAGTTACACCCGCCTCTTCTCTTATGTGTCAAGCACACTCTTCAGTTAGCCCTACAAATACACATTTGAGTAACAAAGAGGTAGCAATGTGCGGGAAAAACATTACTCGCACAAGAAGGTTACCAGACAGGTACAAAGATGATATTCTAGAATAATTTAATGTTCTTGTTACTCATCCTGATTATGTAAAAATTGCTTTGCATATTGTAATTTTACTCTCACTTATGATAGATTGTTACTTTAATAGATATGTAATTCTTATTTTTAATTGTTAAGGGGAAAGATGTTGTAGTGATGTCATGGTTACATGCATGAGATGATCGCAACGCATGCAGCCTTTAACGAGGCTCTTGCGTACGATCATCTCATGTGTCAACATGTTATTAATTAAAATATGTTCCACGCCCCGCGCCGTTCACTGCTTACTGGTTTTCCAAGCAACTGTAGTTTTGTGCTTAAATCCGTGGCAGCAGGACGTCGTGGTCGTGAGTGAACTTCATACCGGAATAAATCATCTTTATTTCATACTTGCTTCCTGGATGATTATTTAACAGGGAGGAACGGTTCCGTCCTCCGCCATGGTGCTCGTGTGCTGTGGACGGAACCGATCCATTCTCTGCACACGACCACTAAATCCTTCTGCTTTTTACAGCAAAGGGATTTTATTTTTTATTTTTGAGCCTTAGGAGCTAGGGAAGAGCTTCCCCAACCTCCCGAGGCTTTATTTTTTCAGTGTAATGATGATCGGCGTGCATGGCGCGCTGATGTAATTACATTGAAAGTGAAAGTGAAATGAGCTGATCTGCTTATTTTACTTTTACTGCTTCAGTGCTCGCTGGACTATCTCAGCCCTCTGAGCACGAAACACATGGAAGAGGTAGCAATGGAAAAGGGAAAATCTCCCTTTTCCAATGGCAATCTTTCCTTAGTAGATCCCTGATTGGGGATCGTTGCAGGCGGGCAATCCCCAAGTAGAGATCCACCACTAGACACCAGGAAGAGGGGAGTGGCCCCATAGGCAAGGGCTTTGATCACTTCTTAAGTTTTTGTGATTTTTCAGTTGGTCTGAAGTCTTTCTGCCTCCCCTATGGGGCAGGTGAGACAATGATCCCCAATCTGCAACCCCTGGGGGGCAGAAAGCTTACTAGGCACCAGAGATTCTTTTTTCTTAGTGTAGGAGTGGGGGCTGCCTGGAATGGGCACACCAATGCCCCCACCCCACAAAAAAATGGGCACAGCCTTTCAGCCCGCCCAGGAGCATATGGGGGCAAATAGCTCCCAATCTGCCTCATAGGTGGCCAGAAAGCCCACTAGGTACCAGGGACAATTTATTTATTTGTGTAGCGGTGATGGCTGCAATGTAGGGGCATGCTGATGCACCCACTGCCCCCTAAATAAATGGGCACAGTATTTCTGCCCCCTCAGGTGCAGATATAGGCAACAGTCCCCAGTCTGCCCCCCTGGGGGTGGGGTAGAAAGACCAGTAGGTGCCAAGCATAATTTTTACTTTGTGTAGAGGTGGGAGCTGCCCAGAATAGGCATGCTGATGCCTCCCCCAAAAATAGGCACAGTCTTTCTGCCCCCTGGGGGGCAGATAGTGGTTATCACACGTTATCTGCACCCTCTCAGGTGGGGGAAGAAAGCCCAGGAGGCACCAGGGATATGTTTATGGTCAGGTTAAGGTCACTCCCCTTTTTTTGAGGCACACATCTGAGCTGCAATATTTTTAGACTCATTTGCCCCAAGGGGAGCAGAAAAACACTTGATACCAGGGAAAGTTTCTGTGTGTGTGAAGTGGAGTTCGGCTGACGGTCTGCATGTACTGGCATTTGACTGGCTGTGTGAGTACGTGTACGGGTATTTTTCTGGCGGTGTGTGTGTGTGTTTGGACTCGAGCTTGGTGGCTGTGTGTTTAGACTGGTGCTTGCCTGGCAGTGTGCGTGAACTAGTGCTTGGCTGGCAGTGTGCGTGTATGGTGGTTTGCTGTAAGTGTGCATTGAATGGTGCACGGCTGGCAGTGTGTGTGGGCTGTTGCTTGACTAGTGGTGTGGCTTGTGTGGATCTCCCAGCGTTTTCCTACCCAGTATCCTCTGCAAACATCAAATCAAGCTAAAAAGTCACATATTCCTCAGATGTCTGTGTTGGAAAGTTGAAGAATCACCACACCAGCACAAATCTCCAACTACTATGTGTCCCCCTCGATCTCCTGGAAAAAATGATGCCTCACTTGTGTGGGTGACCAAGGCAGAGTCAGTCTAAAAACGTTTTGGTGCCCCTCCAATCTCTACAGGTTTTTGGCCCTTCCATGTTACAGGCACTTGGCCCACCCACACAATTGAGGTATCCATTTTATTGGAGACCAAGGGGAATGCTGGGTGGTAGGAAATTTGTGCCGGCATTTTCCTCACATGTCTGAGTGAGAAAGCTGTGGGATCACCGGTCCAGCACAATTTTCCTACTACCTAACATTTCCCCAGATCTTTTGATAACAATGCTACCTCACGTGTGTGGGGGGGCCAAGTGCCCATGACAGGGAAGGGCCCAAAACTTATTGTGGAGGCATCAAAATGATCGATCCGAAAATGACCTGTTTTTGCAGGGGGGGGGGGGGCACCTGCGTTTTAGGTCCCGGGCTCAGTGGCCATCCCAGGAAACCTACCAAATCCAGATATTTCTAAAATCTGAACACTGTGCAGTCCAAGGGTGTGTGGCTTGCATGAATCCCCCAATGTTTTCTTACATAGAAGTCCCAGCAGACTTCAAATTTAACAAAACAAATCTAATTTTTCTCACATTTCTGTATGGGATCACCACACCAGCATGAATTTCCTACCATCCAGCATTCACCTCAGTCTCCCGAGAAAAATTATAGCTCACTTGTGTGGGTGGGCCAAGTACATGTGACGGGGAAGGGAGAAAAATGTGTAGAGATTGAGGGGCTATCCAAGCGAGCTGATAAACACAATTTTGTTTTATACATTTTTATGCTGACTCTGCTTTGGGCAACCACACAAATGCTGTATCGTTTTACTTGAGAGATTGAGGGGAATGCTGGGTGGTAGGAAATGTGTGCCGGGGTGATGATCCCACAACTTTCCAACACAGTAATGTGAGGAAAACGGGATTTTGTTTTAGCTAAATTTGAGGTTTGCAGGGGTTCTGGGGTAGAAAACATTAAGGGATCCACACAAGTCACACCTCCCTGGACTTCCCCGGGTGTCTAGTTTTCAGATATGTGTGGATCTGGTAGGTTTCCTTACATGGCCGCTGAGCCCGGGACAAAAACACAGGTTACCCCCTTGCAAAACCAGGTTGTTCTCTGATGGCTAATTTTGATGTGTCCACAATAAGTTTTGAGTTGTTTCCTGTAGCGGCACTAGGCCTCTCCACACAAGTGAGGTACCATTTTTATCGAGAGACTTGGGGAATTGTTGGGTGGAAGGACGTTTGTGGCTCCCCACAGATTCCAGAGCTTTCCATCACAGAAATGTGAGGAAAATGTGTTTTCTAGAATAATTTTGAGGTATGCCAGGGATTCTTGCTAACAGACCCTGGTGAGAACCACACAATCCACACCATCCTGGATTCTTCTGGGGGTCTGTTTTAAAAAAATGTACAAGTTGTCTAGGTTACCCTAGGTATTGGCTGAGCGGTCATAAAACCCACAGTTCGGCACATTGCAAAAAAAGGGTCAGTTTTCAGTGGAAAAATGTGATGTGTCCACATTGCGTTTTGGGCCGTTTCCTGTTGCGGGCTCTAGGCCTACCCATGCAAGAGAGGTACTACTTTTATTGGGGGACATGGGGGAATGCTGGGTGGAAGGAATTTTGTGGCTCTCCTCAGATTCCAGTGCGTCCCATCATTGAAATGTGAAGAAAATGTGTTTTGTTAGACACATTTTGAGGTTTGCAAGGGTGTCTGGGTAACAGAACCTGCAGAGAGCCACATGAGTCACCCCATCCTGGATTTCCCTGGATGTCTAGTTTTAAACAATGTACAGGTTTTGAGGTTTCCCTAGGTGCCATCTGAGCTAGGGTCCAAAATCCACAGCAAGGCACATTGCAAAAAAGGGTCTGTTTTCAGTGAAAAATGTGATGTGTACACACTGCGTTTTGGGCCATTTCCTGTAGTGGGCACTGGGCCTACCCACAAAAGTGAGGTACCATTCTTATTGGGAGATGTGGGAGAATGCTGGGTGGGTGGAAGTTTGTGGCTTCTCACAGATTCCTGAACTTTTCACCACAGAAATTTGAGGAAAATGTGTTTGTTTTGGCAAAGTTTAAGGTTTGCAAGGGATTCTAAGTAACAGACCCAGGTGAAAGCCACACAACTCACCCCATCCTGGATTCCCCTCGGTGTCTAGTTTTTCAAAACTTTACAGGTTTGCTAGGTTTCCTTAAGTTCCGGCTGAGCTAGGTTCAAAAATCCACAGCAAGGCACATTGCAAAAAGGGGTGAGTTTTCAGTGGAAAAATGCGATGTGTCCACATTGCATTTTGGGCCATTTCTTGTGGTGGGCACTAGGCATAACCACACAAGAGAGGTACTACTTCTATCAGGAGACTTAGGGGAATGCAAGGTGGAAGGAAGTTTGTGGCTACCCTTAGATTCAGGAGCGTTTCATCATTTAAATATGAGGAATATGTTTTTGAGACACATTTGGAGGTTTGCAAGGGATTCTGGGTAGCAGAACCTGGTAAGAACCATACAGGTCACCCCATCCTGGATTCCCCTGGGTGTTTAGTTTTAAAAAATGTGCAGGTTTGTTAGGTGTCCCCAGGTGCTGGCTGAGCTAGAGCCCAAAAATCTGCAGCTAGACCAATTGTAAAAAACAGGGTCCATTTTCAGTGGGAAAATGTGATGTGTCCACGTTGCGTTTTGGGCCATTTCCTTTTACAGGCACTAGGTCTAGCTACACAAGTGAGGTACCATATTTATCGGGAGACTTAGGGAAACACAATATAGTCAAGTAAAAAGAAGCCTTATTTCGGCCATTTGGTCATAAAAGCACATCAAAACGACAATACAGTGCATTTTATAAATCGTTAAAAGAATATTAAAAAAAGACATTGTGCAATTTATGTACATAAGTGCTATATTAAAAAAGGATATGTATCTAATTTGTGAAGAGTTTTCTAATTCATTCTTTGATGTACTCTCTCACAACAACACTCAATGCTAAACTTGGGTAAGTAGAGATTATCATCACTGATTGGATGTTCTACCTCGGGTGCACAAGGGATTAAAATATTGTGTATTAGAACAAATAGCCTATTCATGCTATATATAAAACTCCTAGCGGATCTGAAAGTGCTATTGACTTCTCTAGTACACAACATAGTAGAACAAGTGTTATTACTAATTGTCTTTTTATGCATTTTTTCCTTTCAAATGTAAGACAGTGTTTAAAAAATGTCATCTCTAAAAATGCCCTCTAATTCACATTCTAGCATGAGTACCCACAAATTCAGAGATGTTCAAATAACTACTTCTTCTAAACTCCATGTCTTTTTCCCATTTTGGAAATACATAGGTTTCCTTGATACCTATTTTTCACTCTTTATTTTTTACCAAATGATTTGCTGTATACCCGGTACACAATGAAAAACTATTTCAAGGTGCAGCTCAGTTATTGTCTCTGGGAACCTCGAGTTCTAGTTCAACCTACAAACCCTATACATCCCCGCAACTAGAAGGGTCCAGCAAATGTAATGGTATATTGCTGTTTTTTTTACTCAATTTCAATATTTAATTTTATTTCAACTGCTATTTTCTCTAGGAAAACATTGAAGGGTCTATACAATTGACCCCTTGCTAAATTTAGAACGTTGTCCAATTTTCAGAAATTTATAGTTTTCTGGGATCCATTATTGGTTTCAGACCCATTTCTATCACTAACTGGAAGGAGGTTGAAAGCACAAAAAATAGGAAAAATATGCTCTATCCCAGTAAAATGCCAAACCTGTGTAGAAAATGTTGGTTTTCTGACAAAGGTGTGCCTGTTCCTGATAGCTCGGAAGATGGTGATTTTAGCACCACAAATCCTTTTTTAATACCATTTGCAGGGAAAAAACAGGCACTTTCTTCTGCAGCACTTTTTCTAGTTTTCCACACAAAAAAACAAATGTATCTGTATTTTGGATAATCCAGGGGAATTCTCAAACTCTGGGTACCTTTAGAATCGTTTACCTTCAATTACCACTGGACACAGTGTGTTTGGAGGCCGTGGACCACAGCCTTCTTTCCATGTCTGCAACGATTGGTCTTAAGGTTCAACATCAGAATACCATAGGTATATCTACTACAGCCACTCCAGTGCTACATAACTCTGGAGGGCAGGGCATTGTGAGTTTCTGGAAGCAGAAGTGGAACAAAGCAGTGGCTGGCAAAAGTTGGCACTGTTGCAATAGTTGCCTCTGTGGCAGGCTCTTCCCACTCCACTATGAAAATCGCTAGGTTAATATATTCTATTACTCAATATACCGGTATACCATTCTGATGCTTTTATTTAGGAAATCTCTGAAAAAAATTACAAGTCAAGAAAACATATTTGAGACAGATCCCTCAATTCGCATGCTAAATATGAACCACATTTTTCAAGTGATTTTTGAATTCTTGCTCTGCTAAACCCTTCGCCGGGTATATTAACAGCAAACACAACTAATGAGACCCTCCATATATCTAATCTACATGAAAGTTTCCAGAATCAATTTTAGGAGAATAAATATTGTGTTTCAACAATTTCACACAGATTTGTTAAACAGGATCAAAGTTGTTAATGAATTAAAAACAACATTTCCTAGGAATTAGTTGAGTAAAAAAAAACTAATTTTCCATGCAGTTTAAAATATAGCATTCTGCTTTTGAGCTAGTGGTCTAAATCATGACTACAAAATCCCTATTGAGGGTTGATAAATCATGTTTTTGAGTGTTAAAAATGTACTGTTTCTGTAGAAGGGTAGATCTTTAAAGCTGCTGCCTGCAAGACTCAGCTAAAATAGTTCTGAATTTTTTGAACTTAAATGACATTAACTGTAAGCATATTATGTTTGACTCTGCAGACATTTTAGGGCTTAAAATGTAGACACAGTGGTTGCTTGGAGAAAACCCATGCCTCCACAGTGTCCTAGCTGGATTTGTACGTGTAAGGCTAGGCGACTCCAGAAGCTGCTTTTATATGTTTATTTGCCTCTCTGGGGAAAATGGCCGGAGGGTTTTGTTCATAGACATCTACCTATTATTTTCACTTCGATTCCAAAATTTGCATTTTCATAAGACATCACTGCTTTCTAATTGAAATTGACTGCATTTTCTTAACTACAACCCCACCTTTTTTCATACCTTCCTATTCACCCTCATTATTTTCTCCCTTGAAAAGCAAAACAAGAAACACTCTGGTAGAGAGAATGCCTTGCTTGCAGGATGGAACAGTAGACATAACAGGGAAGAACACATATTACTTACAACAAGCGCAATAAACATGTAATCAATGACAGCACCTGTCACCACCCAAGTAGCGTCGTTGCATGCAGTGTTTCGCTTTGTTTCATGTGTGCAAGTTATTTAGGTTTCAGAATGGTTGACCTTTGGATGGGAGGTCTGGCATGGCACCCCTGAATAGTTTTCGTTTATATGCAACCTTCTACTTAAAAATTGGTGGCACAGACAAAAAATGAATAAGGCGCACTGTACAGTATATGTTCAAAGCCAGACCAAGAGATAGAAAGATCGTAAAGAAGGAGAGGAAAGAGGAAACGGAGAGGCGGGAAGTGAGATAAGTGGAGAAATGAGAAGAGAAAACAAATAACTTGTAGAGAGGGAGTGGGGTAGAGAATGGAGGATAAAAAGCAAAGGACAGAATCCAAGGAGGAAAAGGGAAAGAGGAAATGAATAACAACAGTGACAATGGGAGAAAGAAAGTAATGGGATAAGGAGATGTAAAGAGGAGACGAGGTGGATAAACACAGGAAGAGATGTGACGAATAGGCAGGCAAGATAAGAAGAAGAAGAGAAGAAGTGGAAGGTCAGAGCAGAAGGTGAGGGTAAGGAGAGGAGAAGAAAAGTGACGAAGAGGCAAAGGGGATGAGGCGAGAATCATGGAGGCAAAGAGAAGAAGATGGTGAGGCCAAGAAGAGAATAGGTGGATGAGAAATGGAGAAAGGGAGCAGAGGAAAACAAATAGGGAGGAGAGCAGGAGAAGGAGTGTGGGAACTGGAAGATGGCAAGATAAGATGGAACATTACTTGAAGAGTAAATAGGACTAGGGGGAAGACGCAAATAAGAGGTAAAGACAAAAGGAGACAAGAAGTGGAAAAGGGAGGGGCAAGAGAGGGGTATTATGGGAAACATGAGGAATAGAGGAGCAAAAGAGTAACCCAGACAGTCCTAAAGAAATGATGAACCCTCCGGTAAAGAAAGATCACCCAATTGAGAGAGCCCTCCAATGAGCATGGGCCCTCCATTAAAGACAGCTCCTAAGAGATGAATAGAATAGCCCTGAAGAAAGAGAGCACCACAGAGAAAGAATTCATAAATGTTCTGATGCCTATAGATCTGTGTGGAACAGGCGTGACAAGATCAGTCCTGGCTCTATCTTTCCTTGATACTTGAAACTTTGTAATCAAGTGGATAAACGCTAAAAATGTGGATTTCAAACAATAGACCAAAAAGCACTAAAGAGCTAATAGAACTTCTTTCCTGTCCAAGTAAAACATTAAAATTAAAAGCCAAATTCTTGGGAAAAAACTCTTTAAAGTGAGGAGAGAGACATTTGACCAGGAACATTGCACACGAATTTACTACAGTGAGAACTCAAAGCGATACAACAAGCTTACATGAACACAATATACATCCTAAGAAATGGTTCCAGCTAAAGGCTAACTACAGCATAACCAGAGAAAGTAAACACAAGAAAATGTATACCTGGTTGGACTCTCACTTAAAAGGTTTACTTGCTGAAAAGCGGTCTCACTAAAATCACAAGGCTTTAATAACTGCAAACAAGATATGCTTGATAGATTGAATACACGTATGAGAAATATATAAATCTGCAGGATGCAGCAAGACTCGAAGAGACTGCATAAGCCCTCTCATCAAACATCTTATCTGACTCTTTACAGGGAGGCAATACTGCACCCAAAAAGAGGGGTAAATGAGAGATGGAGCATTGATGGCAACATGTGGGGACAGAAAATGGGGAGGTAATATGGCTGCAAGAGCGAATTTCATTTGCAAACAAAAACGCTACAAAAACGCTTTTTATTAAAAATGTGTAAAAGTCTATGTTTACATAGGACATATACTGAATGTGATTTTTGTAGTACGTAATCATGCATAGATATTATAAGCCTACAAGTAAAGTGAATAAGTGCTTATTTAACTTAACCTAATGTCTGATGCCATAGTAACGGAAGTTGTTGATCTTGGTAGCAGGACAGGCCTCTTTACCTGTTGCGTACACTTTGAGACAGATCTACTGGCCTCTCCTGTTTAAATTGATCTGTCAGTCTCCTGCAACCTGGTTGCTCACCACATTTGCATGAGATATAAATGGTGTGTGGTTGTTTAAAATGTAAATTTGTGGTAGTGAAGATGGAGTGTGTGTGCAGAGTTTAACTGTGGAAACCAGGAATCCATTTTGAGTTGCTGAGAAAGAGTCGTACACATATGAAGGTTGAAGGGAGTCTGTTAGACAGCAACATGAATTGCAGGGCTCCACCAAAGCATGGACCTTTGTACTGGACTACACTCTAGAGTTTGGAGTAGAGGAGACAGGTGGTCTCTTAATAGCACCCTTGCCTCTTTCCTGCTTCATCTTCCCTGAGAGGTGTTATCAGAAACAGATTACATGGTAGTCGACAGAGGAAGCCTCTCTTTTGTGCCCTTGTTTTGGATTCCCCTGACATCGAGCTCTCACCCAGCCCTGGGAGGAATAAGCGAAAGCCAAGGTCTGCCTGAATCCAGTAGCAGAGCTGGACCACAAGAATCCACAAAACTGCTTATGCAGATGAAATGACTGAAACCCCTAGTCATTGTGCCTGGATTTCTCATCAACCAAGCACAGGCTGAGGGTTGCATCCTGCTATGAGTAGCTGTCTGCAATCTTCTCAAGGGAAATCTCATGCTCACTGTTGAGGAGGGATGCTGGAGGTGTCCCTGCAGAACTGGAAGACTGCATAGAAGTGTGGGCCTTGAGGAGCTAGACGGAAATCTTATAAGATCCACTCATTGTGGTCCAGATAAAAATTGGTGTCACCAGTTCTTACAATGAGGTCATGTGCCATGGTACCTCTATAGCATGCCCAGAGCAGAGTATTATACTCATTAAGAAGTTGGAGCGCCTGTGATGCTGGGGATCCTTGGAATATCACAAACACAGCCTTTGGTTTGATCGACACATTATCAATGTGCTTAGATGACTTGGCACAGAGAAACTTCACAAACACAACCAGCGGTGCATCATGACATCTTCAAAGTGCCTCCACAACCTGGCACCAAAAAGACTCATAATCGCAGTCAGCAGTCACCACAAAAATTGCATGACACCTCTAAAGAGCTTGGCACTTAGGGGGGATCTCATTCTCAATCAGGAGAATCTTTCCTCGTGGCGACTCCTCATCCCCACTGGACTGCTCCACGTTTACCATACGGAGAGTTTGCATCTGCTCATCAGCGACTGGAGTCGTATCAAAGCAGCAACATTGACTGGGCCAGGGTAAAGCCACTGTGACCTCTCCCTGCAGCCCGATGCAGGTGGGAAGGAGCCATGTAGCCCCAGCCTCAGTCGGCCAGAGCAGCCCAGGCTGCTGTGACTTTCAAACAAGTACTGTGCATGGATTATAAACAAGGGAAAGGTCAATCTGCTGAGTACTGTTTGACCCCACACCTGGGACACGGCATCTACCCAAAAACAGGGGATTGCCTGAGAGGAAAGAGAACATTCTTCACTGTTCCAATCCTCTAAAGACAACTTACCTTGTAAAATCTCGATTGTACCCCCAGGGACTTCGAGGCCCTATGAGTGGGATCCCAACACAGAGATTATTCCCTAGATATAGCAGTGTCCATTCTGATTTTCTTCTGAACGTTTCTGTAGAGAATTAAGTTTGTGTGTGTAGAATGAAAGAACTTATACTTTCTCAGAATAAGCACTGGTTGGACGTTGATTTATTAACTGAGGTAATTTGCAACGGTTGAGTGTCTACCCTACAACATGTCCCTCAGTAAGCCTTGGACTGCTCTGCTTCACTACCTGGAGGGTCACGTAATACACGTGTGGACTTTGGTGCTCAGTTTTGTGCTCAATAGTAAAGGATAGACCCAATACACCAGTGGTAAAAGGTTCTAATTCTCACAGCTTGAGCCTCATAACTATTGACTGCCTAGATATCTGTAAAAAAGCTCTCACAGAAGCATTCTCAAACTATGACCGAGCAGTGAGAAGAACCTTTAAAGGATCTGAGGAAGGAAAGGAAAGTGGCTCCATTCTATATTTAATGTATGTACTTATAATATAGCACTGTACTTGTACATAGTCACTTTTGTCATCAGGAAGTTTGACACAATGTAGAGGTGGTGCATTTTATTAAGATCGACAGCGGGTAAGGCAGAAATGTTGCCCATTTCTCTGCTGCATGAGCATCGTGCAGATCCATGTTGCCACATTCACACACTCTGTTGATGGTGTCTCTCATCCTACACAGACACAAGCCAAGTGGACCTTACAAAAGCAACTACGGAACACAAAAATGTTATATACTCACTTATGAAATTAAATTAAATGAATAAAATGAAATGACAATTAGACTTGTTATTGTACATGACTCACTCCCAAAGGAGCATCTCCGCGCTGGGCACAGCAGGTTGGCAAGAATGATCACCAAAGAATTAAGAAGAAGCATTAAAAAGCTATGTTTTTAATAGATTTTTTAACTTAGCATGATCCTCACATAACCGAATAGACACGTAAAGTTTATTCCAGAAAAGTGGTTCCAGGTAAGAAAATGATCTACTGCCAAATCTGACCATGCGAATGTGATGAGTTTTTTGAAAATATTTATTTGAAGATCTTAGGGCCCGAGACGGCTGATATAGGCAAAGCTTGGAATGCAGAGAAGTGGGTAAGGCTTTGATTAGGGCTTTCTGTGTCAAGCAACATATCCTAAAAAATATGCGTTTTTATATGGGCAGCCAATGCAGGTCTCTTAGAATAAGGGCCATAGAATTACAGCAAGGCAAGTTTCAGATTAACCAGGTAGCAGTATTCTGCACCACTTGGAGTTTTAATTCAAAGGCAGCATTGGCTGCTCCAAGAAGTGCATTACCATAGTCAAGGTGACTGGTGACAAGAGCTTGGACTAACGACTTTCTATTTCTATGGGGGAGTGTTGGACTTGGCCCTTTTTGGCAGGTTCACCCCTAAACTTTTTGCCTTAAGTTCTGACATGGTGTTGGTAGTTTTAGGCCTCTGGGCGCTTTAGCACTGTGGTCCAGTGTAAAGTGAGTGCGCTCTCTGTGTTACATTTGTAAGGTTGGCCTGCCCTCCCATAGGAATGCATTGGGGATAAGGGTGTCTGTGGTAATTCCTGGTATGAGAGGAGCGCAGGGTCGAGTTTAGTATGTATGAACTCGTGAGAATAAATGCTGCGCAGTGGTGTGCGCAGATTTATGATGACTGGTGGAGAAATGCCGCTTTTAGAAGTTGGCATTTCTGTGTGCTATGTGTTTGCCTGCCTGATGTGAATTGCATGTCTGGCTTGTGGGTGACAGTGGCTGGGAGGTGTGTGTGGCTCCAGGAGGGGCAGGGTGAGTCAGCGCTGGGCTGAATAGGACATCTGGGCTGGGTGTAGTGGGAGGGCTAATCCCCTGACTCTGAATAGGATGGTGCCTGCCCTAGTGAATGCTGGCTCCGCCCCCTGTGGTGTGTCTGCTCACCTAGCCCCCACCTGACAAAGGGGAAGAGGAGCTTCCAAAACAAAGTGCTCCAAATCCCCCCTGTACCAGTTGCATCTGGTTCCCCCATGCCCTGCACTTTAGACAAATGATTTGGTGATATAAATATAGGGGCTGTGACCCCATGATGTTATTCAGTTCTGTTCTTGGGCTGATTCCTGAACCTTGCGGGGCGGGCTGCTGCTGGGGCCCAGGAGGAATCGCCATGAGGGTTTGCCTCCCTGGGCCCAGCCTTGCCCGCCTGGATCTCTCATGGACTTTTGCTGAGGAGATGTGGCTCCTAACCTTGGAGAGCGCTTTATTTCTTTAAACTTCCATTAGGAGGAATGCATGGGCTTTTCAGCGCTGAGTGGCACTTCATTGAGGAGGGGATCCCCGGCGTAGGGGTTCGCCCGTGCTTCGTGGCCAAGCGGGAGCCCACCCCGCTGATTTATGCGTGCTTTGGCTAGCGGGTGCCCACCCCGCATTTGTACTCTTTAGCGGGAGTCCACCCCGGGATATTGCCGCCTTCAAATGTATTTGTACAAGCAGGTGCCCACCCCGCATCTCGCAGTGGAATCATCGCCGCAGCCCAGAATTCGAAGAGATGTTGCCGGGCCGCTGCCAGGGCGACCCGGAAGCCAGCCGGCCTTGCCTGGTTGTGGGCGGGGCCGCAAGACGACAAACCGGAAGTCCAGCGCCTCGCGGGCTCCACACCGAGTTCCTGGGTGAGGGAGAAGAAGTCCGGTGAAGCAAGTCTTCGGCGGGGCTCCCATGTCTAAGGGAGAGCCCCGCGTCCTGCAGCATTCGGGTGAAATGGGGCAGAGTTGTCTGCCCGGAGAAGAGTCGGGAGTGGCCAAAGGAGACCAGCGAGTCCCCAGAGCCCCGGTGAGTGAGGGCTTCCTCCTTTGTTGTTGGGGCCCCAGAAGCACCCTGCGGGTGCCTGCTTGCGCCAGTTGGTGCTGAGAAGTCCCGATACAGAGGGGCTCCTCGTGAGCATTTTCAGTGCCTCCGTGATCTTCACAGCTGTCCCGCAGTTGCGGGCAGCTGCAGCGTTTGGGCACTTGTCAGCTCCGAAGTCCCTGTGGGGGCATGTCTTGGCACAGGTTGTTGGTGCCAGTAAGGGCACAGTGCCATGAGCTGACCCGCCGTTGGGGGCCGCTCCAACAGTGGGGCATCTTTTGTTTTCAGAGCCTGTGTGACTCCAACGTTGGGCATGATCTTTGAGAAGGGCCCCGGTGGGGGTCCAGAGGGACAGTGGTGCCCATGTGTTTATGCTGATTCCAGCTGCCCTGCGAAAGCGCAGGCAGCTGCAACGTTTTGCGCAGTTTTATTTTAAAGAGTCCCTGAGTGGGAAAGGAGGCACAGTGGTGCCAGGACCTTCACAATTCTTCACAGCTGTGCAGCACTTAGGGCCAGCTGCTACGTTTAGGCCAAAGTTCTTTGGGGGCAGGTTTTGAGAGATAGAGTGAGATGCACTTCTTTTCCCCAGCACGAAGGCGCACCGTGGATGCTGCTGCATTGGCAGCGCACCCTGACACTTTGGACATAGGGCATTTGAGCCCTAGAGAAGGCCAGTTGGCCAGGGGGGTCAGTGATTTATGTGATGTTAGGAAATGTGATTCTCTACTGTGATTCATGCCTCTAAATGCATTTGGGTATGAGGTTATTTGCCTAATGTGATTATGCTGCTGAGGTTATTTTCTACTGTGAGTTTTACCCCTAATTAGAGTTATGCTTAGGAGGTTAGGGTCTAATGCGTTTAGACGTATGAGATGATTGCAAAATTTGTTTATGCTGGTGAGGTTATTTCCTACTGTGAGGTTTTCCCCTAATGTGAGTTATGCTTAGGAGGTTAGGGTCTAATGCGTTTAGACATATGAGATGATTGCATAATGTGTTTATGCTGGTGAGGTTGGCTCAGAATGTATTTCACGCCTAAATGTGATACTGTGCATAATGTGGTTTATGTTACAGGATGATGCTGAGTACAGTGGTTACCAGTGATTACTGGGTGTACGTTTATGGGATGTCTTACTTTTACTAAGTTCACTTTGTGATGGTTCTGACAGTGGTCCAGTGGGCCCTGTCAGGTGTAAATAATCGCTTGTAGATATTGCCTAGTGCCAGGTGGCACAATGTATATTATGTGATTACTATTCTAATGTGTTATGATAATACAAAGGCTCTTTTTGATATAACCTTGTGTGGAGTTCCTTTTGTGGTGTGCCTGGTATGTTGTTGCTGTGTGCGTGTGCAAACGCTTTACACATTGCCTCCGGGATAAGCCTGACTGCTCGTGCCAAGCTACCAAGGGGGTGAGCAGGGGTTATCTTAGGCATGTAACTCCCTTGCCCTGACTAGAGTGGTGGTCTCTGCCTGGCTTTGGCGCAAGTCTTAGCCAACCAGAGATCCCATTTCTAACAGGGAGCCATGGAAAAATCTTCCTTAAAAGCTGCATAGTGGCATATCAAGTACCACATGTAGAATCCACCTGGGCATTCATCGATAAAGACTGATCGATTTTGACCCCTAGATGTTTTACTACCTGCTTGGGGATGGGGACAGGGCCAAGCTCAGATGGTCACCTGACCAGATTTCTAGGGCTTGCCAAAAAGTAGAATCTCCATTTTTTTCTCAGTTCAGCTGGAGACAATTATTGGTCAGCCATGTTGCAATAACATGCAGACAGTGGGAGAACTATGACTGAACTTTCCTGGAATCAGGTTCAAAGGAAATAGGCAATTGAATATCATCCGCGAAAGAAATGATCTCAAACCCATACGTTCTCACTATCTGTGGTAGAGGCACCATATAAATGTTAAATAGCGTTGGGCTCAAGCAGGTACCCTGTGGAACTCCTTTGCTGATATTTAAGGTTTTAGACCTAAAGAAGCCACGGCAGATGTTTGGAGTTCAGTTATCTAAAAAATCCTTGAGCCAAAGCAAGGCACCAACACATATGTGAGCCTCATACAGCCTCTGAACAAGAATGGATTTGAATGCTGCAAACAAGTCCAGAAGGACCAGCATAATTGCAGTCCCAGCATCAAGAGAAAGTCTAATGTGATCTGAAACTGCAACCAAGGCTGCCTCTGTACTATGGGATGCTATGAAACCTGACTGTGAATTATCTAAAATGTTATGTTTTTCCAGAACTGATGACAATTGGGAGTTGACAAACCCTTCTAACAATTTGGCCAGTGATGGTAGTAACAAAATTGGTTTCTTCAGTATGGGTCTCACTTGTGCACATTTCCAGCTGGCTGGAAGCTTGGCTGCTGTTAACGAGAGATTGAAAAGCTCCCTTACAGCTGGAGCAATTACCAGGTTCAGACTGGTTGTTATCCCAAGGGGACATGGATGAAGAGGGGATCCAGATTTGGCATGTGATAACATCCTTTCCACCTGCTCCAAGGAACATAGGTCAAATTTACTTAGTGAGTTGGACACATTAGGGGGGGCTTGATTAATGTCACATGCTTATGAGAGAGTAAGAAAGTATAAGGCTGAGATGAAAATAAATTGTCTGAAAAAGAGGGACAGGGAGATTGAGAAAGAGAGAAAGAGCCACCAAGAGAAAGAAAATAGAGACAAAGAAGGAGAAGAGGGGAAAAGAGAGAGGGGTAGGCCCCTTTCCATACACCACTTTATATAATAATTCTGTGCTATTATATGACATATATTCTGAATCTGTTTCTGTTGTATTTCTATTTTAACATATGAGGCTCAAATATGCTGAAACCTGAGATTGCTTGTGATTCCTGCTCGTTTGGCCCCAGGCCCCACTGACCCATTGTCCTATCTAGAAGTGATTTACTCTCCTACCAAGGCTATTGTAAGTCTCCTTCCTGAACCATTCTTTATCCATTGGATTACCGTACCACTATAGTTTGTCCATCTTGCAATGTTTTCCGTAGTAACACTAAAATAAAGACTCTGCAGAATCATAAGCCTCTCAAAACAGTTTCCCCAGTCCTATTAAGTGTACCCTTATTAACTCAAGATCATTAGTCCAAAATGGCTTGCAAATTAAAGAGTTTATCAACGATCAGTAAATTGATATAGCATTCATAACAGAAACCTGGACCAGCCCTTCATCGGGTCCAGATCTCGTAATGGCCATTCCTTCTGGATTCTCCAGGCCCGATTCACAGAACTAACTTAAGACAAAATCCTAAACTTACTACCATTTTGGTATTCACAGAAGGCACTTACTCATTTTGGTATTCACAGAAGGCACTTACTCATTTCGGTATTCACAGAAGTTAGGAGTCCTAACTTTAAGACTCCTAAATGCCTTCTGTGAATACCGAAAGTCTTGAAATTAGGATTTTTCTCAGTTTAGTAGTAGTATAGTTAGGACTCCTAAGTTTAGGACTCCTAAATGCCTTCTGTGAATACCGAAAGTCTTAAAATTAGGATTTTTCTCAATTTAGTAGTAGTAAACTTAGGACTCCTAACTTTAGGACTCCTAAATGCCTTCTGTGAATACCGAAAGCCTTAAAATTAGGATTTTTCTCAATTTAGTAGTAGTAAAGTTAGGACTCCTAACTTTAGGACTCCTAAATGCCTTCTGTGAATACCGAAAGCCTTAAAATTAGGATTTTTCTCAGTTTAGTAGTAGTATAGTTAGGACTCCTAACTTTAGGACTCCTAAATGCCTTCTGTGAATACGGAAAGTCTTAAAATAAGGATTTTTCTCAATTTAGTAGTAGTAAACTTAGGACTCCTAACTTTAGGACTCCTAAATGCCTTCTGTGAATACCGAAAGCCTTAAAATTAGGATTTTTCTCAGTTTAGTAGTAGTAAAGTTAGGAGTCCTAATTTTAGGACTCCAAACTGAGAAAAATCCTAATTTTAAGACTTTCGGTATTCACAGAAGGCATTTAGGAGTCCTAAAGTTAGGACTCCTAACTTCTGTGAATACCGAAGTGAGTAAGTGTCTTCTGTGAATACCAAAATGAGTAAGTGCCTTCTGTGAATACGAAAATGGTAGTAAGTTTAGGATTTTGTCTTAAGTTAGTTCTGTGAATCGGGCCCTACATCATTAAACATGACCATCCAATTCGTAGAGGAGGCGGCATTATGATTTTCCATAGGAATATCTATTCCACCAACTGCACTCCGCTCCCTCAGAATAACAAGTGTGTAGCCCTTGCTTTTAAAATAAAACTGAATGGTAATAATGTTTTTAATGGGATCCTTTTATATCTTCCTCCAACCACAAGAGCCCACTTAATTTAATTTATTGGTTCTTGTTTTGAAACTAGATTTGATGCCAATAACTTCCCTCTTTTGGGAAACTTCAATTCCTATTTGGAGAATGCATCTGATAAAGTTTCCAATCCCCTTATGGATATTATATCGAGTTTTAATGTTAAGCAGATTGTTATCCTTCTGTCTCATGCAGCAGGGCACACTTTGGATGGAATTTTTACAGATTATTCCCCCCCCCTCTTTTCATCAGACCTTACCACTAGCCTGGTCTGAACATTCTGCCCTTATATTTGACATCACTCTCAGGTGCCCCAATTCAACATCGGTCTCTTCTCCTTTCACTAAAATGAAAAACCATGGCGTAAACTAGAATCTACTAATTTTAGCAATAACCTGCTAGCGTCCATTCCATCTCTTTCAAAAGATCCGTATATCATGCCCACCAACTACCATACTTGGCAAGTTGATGCCATGCACCTTCTAGCCCCAGCCATTCCCCCTGTAGATTGTAGGAAAATACCATCTGAACCCTGGTACAGCCAGAAATTTAAGACGAAAAAAAGACTTTGTTGCAAATTATAATATACATGGAGACTTCATTATAACAAAGCTGACAAAGATATGTATTAAAAAAAAGCCCTTCAAGACTGCAAAACAATGATTTTTGACGAAATATTCCTTCTACTATTGTCTCAAAATTAAAACTGCAAAAACTTATACAAAGGAATTATTTAAAACCGTAAAAGCTCTTTCTAATCCTGCAGACAGTATTAACTCCAAAGTGAGGCAGCCTTTTTGAGATTTACTTGTGTCCCCTTTCCAATCCAAAGTACTAAATGTCTTCTACGCATTTTCTGCTAGTACTTTACAATCTACAGATAAGCGCTACTGTGTTACCTCAAATGATAAACAACGACTTCTCTCCAACTTTTCCCCCCTCTGCTCGGATCAAGTTCTTAAATTATTATCTACCTCTAAATCAGAATCAACCGATGATCCATGCCCTCCAAAATTTCTTCACCAAGTTGCAGAGATCATCACTACAGATTTGACACCTATCTTTAAAGAAATCATCCACACAGGGATTTTTCTTATTGTCTGAGGAAAAAAATGTCTATTTTTCCTCTTATAGAAAAAGAATGGTCTCTTCCTTAGACCCCAACAACGATTGCCCCATATCCCGGCTTCCTCTCTCAGCAAAAATCATTGACAAAGCTTTGAACTTACAACCATCCACCTTTATTAATGAGAACCACTTGCTCCATTCCTCTCAGTTCGGCTTCCATAACCAACATATCACCGAAGCAGGCCTTATAGTGGCAACTGAAAGACTAAGAACTATCATCGAGAAAGGTGACAACGCTGTCTTTATTCTTTTAGATCTCTCAGCAGCATTTCGATATCGTCAATCATAACATCCTCATTGGTTCCTTATACATGCTGGGCATTAGCGATTCAGCCCTTACACTTCTTGCCTCTTTTCTCTCCGTCAGGGAACAACAAGTTGCCTTAAATCCCAATATCTCAATTCCTTTATTCTTCCTTATGGGGTCCCACAGGGGGCTTCCCTCAGCCCCACTTTATTTAATTTGTACATTAGTCCATTAGCTAAATTTATCAGATCATTCGGTTTGTCAGTGGTATCGTATGCAGACAGTACACAATAATTATTGTCTCAATATCTGGCAACCCTTCTCACACCATCTTATAATTTAGGACCTGTATGGTAAGCATAAATAATTGGATGGTTGAGAACTGCCTTCAACTTAATTCTGCAAAAACTGTGATTCTTTTTTTCTGTACCTAAACCAGCCTCTGGTCTTCTGACTGGTGGCCACAAGAGCCTGGCCCTCCACCCACTCAAGTAGACAAGGTCAGGAACCTTGGGGTCATCTTTGATAAAAAAAAAACCTCACATTTGCAAATCAGTTAAATCAAATTGCTTCCTCTGTTTTTTATCTTTTAAAGATCATCAGGAAAATCGTTCCTTACATCTCTTTCAATCTCCAAAAATCAGTTGTGACAGCTTTGATTTTATCTACACTTGATTATTGCAATGGATGATACATTATTATGTAGCAAAATCTCCTGGCCAAACTCCAAATCTTACAAAATGTGGCAACACGTCTTTTTTCAATGTTCCCAAACATCACTTTGCCTCCATGGGTTTACACAAACTCCATTGGTTTCCTATAATGAAAAGAATTGCTTTCAAAGTAGTGTGCATCGCCTTTAAGGTATTGCACAAGATTGGACTGGAATACTTTATTTGAATATTTTGTTGGTACACCCCGCCTAGATCTCTTTGCTCCCTGACTTTAAAGAACTTGATTATCCCCAAGTTTAGGAAATCTTTTGGGGGTAGTAAAAGTTTTGTTTTGGGTACAGCTAAACTGTGGAACTCTCTTCCCCTCAACCTCAAATATTCAGAAAATCTCCTGCAATTCAGAAAGGCCTTGAAAACATGGCTTTTTAACCTCTAGCCTAGCTCTGTAATTATTTTACATTATGGTTCCTTTGCAAAAGGCAGCGCCAAGACACTCTCAGTAATCGAGCGCTATAGAAACCTAATAACATAACATTCAAAGAGGATGTGGACAGGTAGTTTGGGGTGGACTGTTCCCAATATAGCAGTACCAAGGCTGATCTCCATAGCCCTGGTTACTGTCTGAGAGGTCTAATGAGCAAGAGAAAATGTTATGGACTTGCGTCTGATGGCTTTCTAGGAGGAGCTGGTGTGACTAATCAAGGTAGTGCATTAAATATTAGGGAAGCAACTCTACATTTATAGCTATTTTTGGAGCTATAGAAAATGATTACTGGATTGAGACTTAATTTGATTTGATTTGATTGAACTGGTGGCTCCAAGGGGCTCCCCACAAAACCCTAAATTAAACTTTTACTCTTCCAAGATCAAAGGTGGGGGAGACCGAGGTTTCTCTGCAGTGCTTAATTTATTAAAAATAAGCACAGGGGACTAAAGTGATTTTTAAGAGCCCGCCACTGGAGCTTGCAAATGGCCGTCTTGCTGAATGCTGAGGCTGTCTAGTCTTAGTTCCACTCATGCCTTTTCTTCCACTTCATAACACTTTTGATATCTTTATACAACTCTTGCATGTGTGGTTGTCTGACAGAATATTGAGGAAACAAATACAGTGTGGACAGAATATCAGGTCAGAAATATAGAGGAATAAAATATCGAGAAGGTAAGAGCAATGAGGTATGTTAAGATTTACTATTCTTCACTCTACATCTACAAACCTTGAAGATTTATATGGACGGCGTAGTCTGGTGGTGCAGTGGACTAATGCGTCCACTGCAGGGGCCTGTGTTTGACCTCATGGTAACAGGTTCAAATTCTGGTGGGTCCAATCAGCCTTCTATCCATCAAAGGTAGATAAAATGGGTACCATTTATTGGATAACAATAAACAGCTATTATTACATGCCAAGATGTATCCGGGTGAATGTGCGCTTTACAAATGCACGTTATGTTATATATATAATATGTGAAACTAAGCATAGTATGATGTATACTTACCTATAGAAACATACTTTCACAATATTTTTGCCCTTGATATTCTTGACACGAACTTTTGTCCACAAAATATTTTTTCTCTGCTATTTTGTGCAAACACCTCGCCTTTGTTTTCTTGGTATTGGTGAAAAGAAAAGATGATAATTAAGTCCCAGTCTACAAAGAAATGTGAGCCAGTACCCTCTACTGCCAACCACCTGCACAAATGAAGGCCTGGTACTCTGCAGACAAAATAGCACAGAGGGACATCAGTGACCATTTATTAATGATGTGCCATTCCTATATGGCTCTACAGCAAAGGGGCACAACCCCATATGGGTAAAGTACAGATTCTAGGAATGGCACAAGCACATGTTATTCGAAAATCAATGAAGGGGGATAAAGTGAGCCAGGAGATAGACAACCTTTTCTTTTCAACAACAAAAGTAGGGACACTTATGATTATTTCTTTGCAAAGAGCGAAGTGAGTTTTCTTGGAATGGTTACACGTGAGTGGGGGTAGTTTTCGACATATATACAAGGAGTGAGTAGGCTTAAGTTTTAATACCGCAAATGTTTTCATTTTATGAGTTCCTGAAAGAGTTCTGGGGGATTTGGAGTAAAGACTAAGACGAGAGGGTGCACTTTAAAGTTTTTGTCTTGCATTTGTTATTTCTGTTTCACTTTTTACTTGTCTACACTTTAAATGTACACTTGAAATGCTTTGTCTGCTGTTTGATGTGTTTTTCCGCAAATAAACAAGCTTGCAGTCTTTTCTTCATTAATGCCGATACCCTCAAAAGTAGCTGGATTTAACTGAGAGAGACAAAGAGTGAGGCATAGTCCAGTTTGCTCATACATTATGCACATCATACAGTCCATTCGTTCCCCTTCTATTAATGGGTTGACTCCGCAGGCTGCGACCAGACACGCCAGACAAACCTATACCAATTAAAAACAAGCATTGGCATAGCCAATAGGTCTCGCCTTTGGGGCCGCATAAGTGTTTAGCTGTGCAGCACATTATAGAGACAGTAAACCTTAATTCATAGAGTATGGCAAGAAAGAAGACCTGTAGTAGCGGGATATGAGATCTGCGATGGTGCACGTGGGAAGGGTTGATAGAGAGCACTGCTAATATGTACATAATAATAAAACACCACACACCTCTGTCATTCCTACACCTCTTCCCCGTTCTATCTGAACTACGCTGCCACTTACCCCAGCAGGCGCGTAGTGAAGTATAAAAACCAGTGGCCATATTTGCTCTATATAATAAAATAGAGGCGTGCTAGACAATAAATAGTTTTTAAAAAACACAAAGCAAAACTCTGAAAAGTCTGAGGCCAGCAATCAAAACCATCTCCCACGTGGATGGATGGAAGCCAAGGGAAGCTGCCTGACGGAAATTGCTGCGGCTTGCTCATATACTTCAACATTGTTTGGAAAAAGTACAGCCCGCGTTTCTGGAGTTAGGCATTTAGGAACATACATACAATATCCTTGGCGATATTAAAATTGACATACTGATCTACTGCAGCGCCTAGAAGCAGTTCTGTTGATGTGTGCATACAGCGCTATTCCTGCACATGTAGGGCAAGAGTCACCAGCCCACCTGGGTACTTTAGAAGCCCTGCAGGCAGGCACTTTACCCCGGCTTCAGACAGCAGATGACCCATTGCAGGCGGCAAGGTGAACAGGAAAGCAGCTCATACACTCTTTGTCATCTTAATGACATCACAGGAAGCGACAATGCACAATTTTGGAGGCTGATGAAATCAAATAAAAAGTCTAGCATGAAAATAATAAACAACTTCACAATCTCACACAAGTAGATAGAAGGCATGCAAAGGAAAGAAATGGGGGCATAAGAGTGACTGGTACAGCTCTACTCCTATGACTGCGGTACTGAGTCACAGATGCCCTTACACTGGCTGTGAATGACTACATTGCTCTATCACTGGTCCCATGAGCGCCAGAGAGAACTTTCGTTTAGAAGCAGACCGTCTCAAAAGCATGCAGGTTGCTAGGAAAACCATAGCAGTTGCCACAGAGATCCCAGGCGACCCCTACATCACATCCCAAAATGGAAAATCAAATCTGATTAATGAGGAATTTTCCATTAGGTTGATGTGGTAACTTAAGGTGGTACTGTTTATAAATTCGTGAATATGTTTGGGTGCCACTGGTAGGGTGTGCAGGAAAAATTGATTCTGTCGCGACCTGCGCAGAATGTTTTAACCTTCTTCGTTTCATTTAGCATTCGCAACTGTTCACTGTTTGACATAAGCAGGTTTACACATGAGTAGATGAGTGCATTATTTTAATGAAGCGCTATGTTCTTTAAAGATTAGGAAAGTGTCTGCGCTGTTATTGACTTGCTCATCACCTTTAAAATAAACAAGAGAGCTTAACTCCTGAGAGAGAATGGAAAGCGCTTATACCCTTCGAGCAACACATACACAGCAATGCATGGTCTGGCTGCAGGGGGAGTCACGTGATTCTTGGCTCGAGCTTGAAATGCAGGGTCAAGGGGCCCGTGTTCCCCCGCCCTAATGGGAATACCCAGAATGCATGGTGCAGACAGTGACCTAAAATCACGGAAACACTCGCCATCTGGCCACAGTAACCTTTCACTGTTCCCAAGGTCAGGTAGTCACCTTCACTTGGAAAGTTGCGGCCCAGCAGATCTGGTGCTGCTGCACCATTGAAACCTGCGCTCCTGACCAGAAGGTCAGACACAGAGCCCAATCCTCAATTATGACGATATGCCATGGTACGGGGAGAGGGTTCATTTGTGTCTCTGCAGGTGTGCCGAAAAAGCAACAACACGGAAACCCTATCAGCGCAGGAAGACAGACGTACACAAGCAGAGACACGGGTTGTGAAAAGACTTCCGGCCTCCAGCAGAGAGGCAAAATAAGGGAGTGAAGTCTTTCAAAAACCTGATTATTACACCAGGCAATTTTGAGATTAGAGAGAGGGAACTGCAGGGTGGGTGCTCCGAGGAAGGCGGTGGCAAAGAACATGCATCTTACTTTCAATAGTATCAAGCAAGGGCGTGTGTGCCAGGTCAGCGGCGAAAGTGAACGCGCTGCGTTTGGAGAAAAAGTGCAGCAGGGCCCGCGCGACTGCCATCTGTTTCCAATTAACGCGTCCGCGAGACGCGGGCGTGATAATTTGAAACAGATGGCGCTGCTGCTCGCTCCCGAGCTCCATAGGCCAGGGGAGAGAGAAGGCGGGACATGCACCCGCCTTTGGCCAATTGCATGCTGTCATTCTTAAAAAGACGAATGCAAAGGCCAATAGCGGGTGATAAAAAAAAACACACGCACAAGCGTGTTCCAAGTGTTAAGCCCTTACTAAAAGCCTCGCAGAGCAGTGCAGCTCATGCGCGCCGGCTCAGGCAAGACCTAAAAATCCTCACTGTTGGTCCATGCAAAGCACAATGCTTCGAAATTGTCAACAATTATTGAAAAACTGATCAGAAGAGGTTAAATCTGTGTCATGAAGTAGAATCTCACAAAAGCACAGGTGTGCTTGTAGTCACTTTAAAATAGCAGCAGCTACAAAGCAAAAGCCCCTTATAGATGCAAAGGTGTCGCTTTTACAGTGGCCAATTGGTGCCAGATCCATAGTGTGTTATGCAGCCCCCAGCTCGGTATTGAGACTTCACCAACTCACCCGTATGAAACGCGATGTCCACAACTCATTTTTGCACATTGGACAGGTTACACCATGCCTCTCTTTCAATGGACTATTTTCCTAGTCAATACGAACCAGACTGCCACTCCAGAACATATCCTACTCAATGCTTAAGAAATCACTACTGCTGCAGGTTGGTGCTACAGACAATGGTTTTGAATAGTCTATTAATAATAAAATCGGAGCAGAAGAGGTTAAATTTCTGCAGGGCAATAAGATATCACACAAACATGTCTGTAGTCATGATAAATTTGTCCTTTGCATTTTCCGAATACACCAACTGTACACTAGTCTGGCAGTGCAAGATTTACTAACATCACTGTAATCCTCGGTAGGTGATGGCACCCATGGGTGGGCACTGAACCGCCATCACTGTTGCCTTTCTTTCCTGAAAGCAGTCCTCATGTGCCCTACGTTCAATGCGATTTTCTTTCTATCCAGCTTTCTGTGCCTGCTGACACCTCATGGTGCTGTAACGTTCTTCACTCACCACACAGCAAGCAACACATTGATACACATACAGACATCCGGATACAACACCCAGGCTTGCAGCTTAAATAAAAGATGGAGGGAAAATACTTGGCCTGATTGCACCTGCACCACGCTCCACTTCTCTACGTACATTAACTGATAGAGGGCTGTCAGTTGCATATTGTTGTGAGTTGGTTTATTTGACTTGTTCTGTAAAGGTGCAAGAGTGTGGCCGACCCCTCCCTTACCCACTAGACACAATTGGAGGCATGTTCATTGGCGGCATCTAGGAGTGTGGTCACCTCGTAGTAACAGCACACATTGACAGATCTTCACCACAAATACACCTGAACCCCTGGGGTTTAGGCAAGAATGTAGGTTTTAACTCGGGCCGAGAAGATTAACAGAGGAGAAGTTCATTACATATAAAGAAGCACTCTGGGAGCACATTTGATAGGGTGCTCATTTGCAAAGAAAATCCACTTTAAAGCAGGATTTAAGGATTGAAAGCTTGTGCCGAAAGAACCTCCTGGTCTTTACTTCTCCTTGCTGTTTACCATCAGCTCACCTCCCCATTCTTGCAGTACAGTTTAACAACATTGTTTCCTGTACACACGAGGCTCGGGGGGCTACCTTTTCCAGGGTCACTGGGGACAAGCCGCGACATGCCTCCTCCTACCCCAATACCCACGAAAGACATACCCTGACTTTGGTCATCAAGGGTCCAGCAGGGACTCTGACACACATTGAGGAGTTCACTGGTATAAAGAAAGCAATTGATTGTTGCTGCTATTATCTGTCCTATTTGTACTGTTAGCATGCCTCTATGCTGTCTTTCCACTGCACCACATGCGAGGAGACAGATCATATGGACAACCAGTCCTAGCTGCAACCATGGTCCAGGAATGACCTAAAAGGCACATCCCCCTGTGGTACGCCACGCTTGGGGGTGACGCCTGGTCCCACGAGATTGGGGCCTACCCCGTTCCTCAGAAAATAAGCACACACACACAATGTTACAGCGTATGGGCGAAGACCACAAGTGGTCGAACGCGCCTTTATTTATCTCCTCTGGGCGAGCCCACCCGGAGGAGTCGTACAGTGTGCAACATTGTAGCGCAGTGGCTGGGTGGCTCACTACACCCCCTGAGGCCATAAAAGGAGTGTTTTTTTATGTCAATGTTCACCCATAAGTTGACATAGGTTGGTTCACACTGACAATAAAAACTCAGACTAAGCAATAATGGCTGGCATCTGCAGGGCCATTCACCATGACCTGTGACAGCTTGACAATTAGTGAAAGCCAAACATAACTTCTAATTAGGACTAGGCCTGGGCAAAAATTTTGTTCCGTTCGCGGAAATTGCGATAATTTGACATTTTTGCGTTCCGCGGAGAGCGCGAAAATGTCAAAAATTCCGGTTTCCGCAGCTTGGCGATAATTTGTTTCTTGCTCGCGCTGTAAAATGATACATTCTCGCGCGCGCGCGATCGCCTTACCTGAATCCCTGCGTTCGCCGACAAGTTTTCTTGATCCGGTCGCGTTCTCCATGAGATGTTGTATTGTTTTTAGCCATTTGCGCTGTCTCGCGACAGTTCGCGCCCGCAGTGACGTCATGCGTCGCGCGATCACGTCTTTCTTCTCGCGATCATGCACCGCGAGAACAACTCAAAACAAGATGGCCGCACCCGCAAGCAACCACATGGGTAAGTTGGCGACCCGCAACCATGCAGAAAATCTCGCGAACATGCCGGAAAAAAACTTCCGCATCTTTGCGATATTTCTGCTTGTTTGCGATAATTTTAAACATTCTCGCGATAATTTGCGAAGGTTAATTCCGCAAATTCCGCCCACCCCTAATTAGGACAAGAATGAACGGGAAGATGATGGGTGAAATTATTGTAATCTTCGAGTGGAGGAAACGAATGAATGAGATACGAAACAACTTCTAGATGAGCATGAGGAACATCTTACGGGTTTGCGAGTTGAACTTTTCTCTGACTCTCAACTGTTTTATAACTTTGCAAGAATCTGAAAAGTGTGAAGTTTGAAATGATTTCTTTAAAAAAAACACAAAAAAAGCTGTTCAGCCTTTTGGCAGATGTCCTGTTGCTCATGGTTATGGTGCTATTCAGGTTGGAAAATGACCTGGATGTATTCCATGGACTGGGAAGTACACCACTCACTCTGAATGTGAGAGAAATTTGAGAAACTTCACCCATCTCTGTCAAGAAGAAGGACCCAACTACACAGACTGAGGGATTCCAAAACTTGGAACACATGTTAAATACTGACTTTTTGTAGCATTAAAAAACATTCCAGAGCACGTTAACATGAGATATTTGGGCATTGCTCACGTCAAGCATCCCCTACCAAAAGCAGAGGAAACATAATGAAGGTAAAGGGCATTTATCACATTAGAAATACCTAGCGGCAGCGTGCTTACGCTACTCGGTCTGCGAGGTATGCTGTATTAGAGTATGCACTGGAAGCCCCGCCCACTCTCCCCCCAAAATTGTCGTTGGTTTGTGTTATTGTCCTTCCTAAATGCTGGCTTCTGATTCGTGAATAGGATTGTTAGTCTCTCCTTGGTACCGCCATGTCTGCATTTGTTACTTCCCATAATGACTGAACCTTTTGTTGGTGGTGTTACATGGTCTGATTTATAAGTTGGTGAGCACTATTTTATTTAATGCTCTTTCCGTATTCCACCCATGGCATCGCAGCACCTGCCAATTTTTATATTATTAATCTATTTCTTTACTTTACAGCGCAGTCCGCTTCAACTATAGCAGCCATGCTTATTTATTTATTTAATTTACAGCGCGGTCCACTTTCAAGAGGTCACGCACCTTTAATAGTTATTTATTTAATTAACAGCATGGTCCGTTTCAAGCAGCCACACAACTTTATTTTCTTCTGAACTTGCCCCTTTTTATTTATTTATTTATTTATTTTTTTTTTATTTTTTTTTTCCGCGTACAATAAGCGCACCCACTCGATGAAGCGAGGCCCGAAACCCAACTTGCGTAAGACTGCGAACATATACGGCCATTCCAAGGTGTCGAAGGCCATGGTGGCATCCAATGAGACCACCACCGCGTCCTCCTGCAGCCTATGACATTGCCCTAGCACCCCGTGGAGTCTCCTGATATTGAGGGCCGTGTTGCGGCGAGGCATGAGCCCCGATTGGTCGGGGTGTATTAGTGAGGCTAGCACCGGCCGGAGCCTATTGGCCAACGTTTTCGCCAGTATTTTGGGTTCAGCGTTGAGGAGCGAAATGGGCCTGTATGAGGCACATAAGTCTTTGGGTTTTCCCTCTTTCGGAAGCGCTACAATGGTCGCTATGCGCTGATCCCGGGGCAGCAGCCCCATTTCCCTGCTACGGTCGAACATGGGTTTAAGGTGCTTACTAATGACGTCTGGCTGGAGCTTGTAGAGCTCAATGGGAATTCCGTTTGGACCGAGCGCCTTGCCCGGGCAGAGGTCCCCAATCGCCCGCTGTAGCTCCGCTCCAGTGAGAGGGCCATCCAAAGCTTCCCGGTCTGTGTCCGAGAGAGTGGGCAGACGTATGTCAGCAAGGAGGTCAATAGAGTCCTCCTCTGGCCGGTCCGATTCCCGCCTATAGACCTGCTGATAGTGAGCAGCAAACTGTTGTACTATCTCCCGCGGCTCTGTAACCACTCTTCCGTCTTCAGCGCGCAGCTCAGGCACTACCCGACCGGCACGTTGTTTCCGCTCAAGCCAAGCAATGAGTTTCCCACCTTTATCGCCTTGGTCATAGAGCCTGCCGATTTTGTGCCGCATCACCACCTGGGCTTCGTGGGTCGCCAGCGCTCTGTATTCCGCAGCCTTAAGCTGCAGCTTGTGCCGAACCTCCCGGTCCCCGCTAGCCAATGCCTCCCTTTCCAGTTCTTCCAGTTGCGCCTCTAATGTCATGACCTGCTGGGTTCGGTCCCTCCGTCTAGCCGCTATGGCCGACAGCGCCTCACCCCGCGCCACGGGTTTAAATGCCTCCCACAGGGTGACCGGGGAGTCCACCGACCCCTCATTCTCTGTGAAGTAACGCGATATGGAGGTGGAAACGTGTTTCCTAGTAACCTCATGTTTCAGGTGCCAGGCATTTATTGGTGCAATGCAGCCCTCTCGTCTACTTCCGAACACAATGTGGGCAAGGACCGGTGAATGGTCAGAGATGCCGCGAGGGAGGAGCACAGCCTCCAGTACCTCCATCTCATGTTGCAGCAGGGTAAGGATGTGGTCAAGCCGCGAGAAGGAGTGATGTGCCCCGGAGAAAAAACTAAATTGATTTTCGGTGGGGTGGAGCATGCGCCATATGTCAGTAAGTCCAAAGGACTCTAGAAAGTCCGCCATCCACCTCTGCCCCTGTGGTAGTTCTCTAGGGGGCTGCCTGTCGCGCGATCCCGATACTACTGCATTAAAGTCCCCTCCCAGCACCAGCTGCCCCTCAGGAAGCGAAAGGAGAAATGCGCCCAGGTCTGCAAAGGCCCCGGTCTGGAGGCCCGGGGGGACATAGACTGAGAGTAGATTGAGCGTCCGGCCCTCCCAACGCCCCGACACCGCCGTAAAGCACCCCTGCGGATCAGTCTTGGTGAGGTCTATGTGAAGAGGCAGCGAGCGGCGCAAGAGGACCCCCACTCCCCTCGACCCCGTGGTGAAACCTGAGTGCGCCGCTAGCACGTAGCCATATCTGTTTAAAGCCTGACAAACATTCCCCAGCAAATGCGTTTCTTGCAACAGCACCACATCTGGCTGGTGTCGTTTGAGAAATTGTAATACTATAGTACGTTTTAGTCTATCCCCCAATCCATTGACATTCCAGCTGAGGATCTTCAAACTTTTTTCCCATCTCTTAGCCATTGTATCGTCTCAAAAAGGTGCCAAGTCCCACCACCCCGGAATCATATGTGTCGACAAGATTTGTGTGACCGTACCAATTCCCCAACTCCCCCCCCTCCCTGGGTCCCACCCCACCATGGCAAGACAGGTAATGTACAACAAGGCCAGTAAACCAGTCTAGCCACCCCCTCCCTCCCGTGTCTGACCCCAACATCCCTACCCCCTCCTGCAAAAACAAACCCCCCCTCCCTGCCCCCTGCTCCGTGGGTTCCGAACTACCCACCACCCCAATTAGCAGAGCGCCTGTCACCCAACCCTGCCCCGGTGCACCCACCGGGAAACTGTACTTGGGAAGTTCGTGGGCCAGCCCCTCCTGGCCGCCCGTCCGTGGTGTCCCAGTTCGTTCAGTCCCCGAGGCCTGGTGCCAAACGGAACTAGAGCCGGCCCCCAAAGGACTTGCAACCACAGCGCCCCAGGGCCAATTAATCTCAAAGTGAGGGCACATATGTTATACGTTACTGTCCGATGCCTTCATGGTGTCAGGTGTCTTGGCTTCGACGCGGCGTTCCTTCTCCCAGCGAGTCCCAACGGGGACTGTTCGACCTGGAACGCCAGGACCGCTGACTCAGCTCGCCACCCTCCGGGCGTCCTGCCGCCGACTCTCGATCTGTGGCGGGAGGGCCCGCGTTGCGCCACCGCTCATTTTCACGCCGTGAACCCTGAGCCGCCTCTCCGGCATCCAGCCACTCCTGTACAGCCTCCGGTGAGTTGAAGAAGAGGGAGCGGCCGTCAGCTATAATTTTCAGTTTGGCGGGAAAGAACATCATGTATTTGATGCCACGATCTCGCAGCGCCGCCTTGACCCCCTGGAAGGAGCGCCTCTCCCGCTGGACCTGGAGCGTGAAGTCAGGAAAGAATCGGACCGTTGCCCCTTCGTACTTTAGATCGCCCTGTTGTCTCGCCGCCTGGAGGATTGCGTCCCGGTCGCGAAAGTTCAGGATTTTCGCTATGATCGTCCGTGGCATAGCCCCAGGTTTGGGTCGTGGGACAGGGGCTCTATGTGCCCTCTCGATCGTGAAGAACTTGGGGAGTCGTTTGGGTTTCAGATGCCTGAGGATCAGGTCCTCAAGAAAGAGCTCCATACAGTCCCCTTCAAGCCCCTCCGCCACACCAACGACGCGGACATTGCTTCTACGGGCCCTACCTTCCTGATCGTCCAGGCGCAGGGCCATCAGGCGGTGCTGGTGCACTAGCTCATTTACCCGACCCTCGAGCCTCTTCTCCGAGTCCTGCAGTGCCTTGATATCGACTTCATTGGCTTTGGAGCAGTCCGAGGTTTTCCCAAGGTCGGTGCGGAGCAGATTCACTTCAATAGTGATTTTGTCCATCTTTGTTTCGAGTGTCGTGCCCAGGGTTTGAATCGCGGCCATTATGGACTGCAAGGACGGTTCCGCCGGGCCTGCGGCCTCCTTCGTGGCCCCTTCCGTCTGGGGCGGCACCCTGGTCACCGTGTACTGGTCAAGTTTGTTGGCCTGGGTCGCGGCGCCGCCCTTGGGCCTCATGGTGGCCCCCTGGTCCGTTCCAGCGTCCTCCGGCGTGTCCCTGGCTCTCTCAAGGCCAATGTGGAAGGGGGCCTTCGTCGCACTCAGGTAGGTTCGCGATCGGGCGCGGCCGCGACGCCCCACTCACCGGCTCCCAGGCGGCAAACCGTCCCCGGCCGCAATCAGCAGCCTCCACCCGGCGTCTGTGCTGGGTAGTCCTCGGCAACAGCCCCGACCGGGCCCTGTCACCCCGCTCCTGCGGCTGGAGATGGCGCCCTCTCCCGGCCCGGGAGTCACTCCGCACCAGCCTCGATCGCGGTGTCGTGTCCCTCACTACTGCTGGTCGCTGGATCCAGGAGCGATCAATCGCCGCACACGCAGCCGCGTCCCTCCGCGCCGGCGCCCCTCCGCTCAGGTCACCAAGCAGGCCGCGCGCCGGGGCCTCGAGTCACGCCCTCGGCCGTCGCGGAGCTCCAGGGCCGATGCGTCCTGCCGCCGCCGTCCGTCGCGGTCGATCTCCCGGGCGGTGCGGTTCTTTCCGGAGGTCGCCGAGCAGCTCTCTGGGGCACCAGATCAAGGGGATCCGGGGGGAAGCTCAGGGCGCTCCCCTCCGTGCGGATTATGGCCGGATTGCAAAGAACACCAACGGCCCCGGCGGAGCTCTGGGATCAAGCGGCCATTTCCCAAGGCGCCTGGCCACGCCCTCCCCTGCCCCTTTTTATATATATTATTTACTTAAGTATTTTGCAAGCACGGCACAGTTTTGTATAGTGGCAACGCACCTTATTTTCGCCTGGAGAAGCAGCCAACGGCGGGCCCACACCTATTTTTCAACAACAACCCCCCCCCCCCCATAGCCGGCAGAACCGGAAGAAGATGATAAAGCCGGATTCTTATCTACCTTACCATCACCAAGAATCCTCTCTGATCGCCAGGATCTTTTTATCCGCTAAATAGTGTAGAGGGGAGGAAATTCAATTTTTAGTACATAATCAACAAAATCAAATCTTAACTCCAAAGGACCACTGACTCCGAATCTCAAATTTTAGGGATTTATTACAAAGCCAAAAATAAATGCACATACAAACACCTCAGCACGAGGTTAAGAAAATAAATGGGCACTAATACAAAAAATATCCTACGCAGGAGTCTCATTCGAAGAATAGTCAGCTCCAATAACATCAGGCAAGCGTTAATCACTCCAATCTCTACATTAGAAGTCATTTACCTAAAAAGGAAGTCAGTTAGTCTATCCCTACTTTATCTCTAAGGTGACATCCCTACTTAGCATTATCTCAGGCAAGAGTAAAAAGGTGTCAGAAGTGAAGACTTCCTTAGAAGTGCACTCACTTAGTCAGAGCTCGCTCTAATATGCTCCTTCTAGCTCCCCATCAAAACCTCAACTGCTCAACCCACGGGGCACTGTCCCTAATTCAAAATCCCCAAAACGTAGAACACGCCGTCTGGCACACCTCTTCAACCAGGTCTTCTTCCAGTACTTTTCCAGTGAAACTTTTTAAAAAAAATTTAAAAAAATATTTTTTATTCAGAGCAAGAGGTTCAAGAATACATTACAGAATAAATTTAACATTTGTATTGTTAATAATATGGCATTAAAATGAAATGGTATGAAGAAAAGAGAGCACTAACCGAATGTGCAATGTGCCTTGTGCAAAACAGCAAAAATACAAATACTCAAAAACTACTAAAGTGCAGGTGCAAAGGGATCAATTCCCCACTTCAGTATTTAGAATATAATATCTATGAAGTGCTAATGCATTCTTTACGAAAAACCATCAAAAAGGAAATTCACTTCCACAATCTTATCATAAGATATAATATTAAAGTGCGAAAGTGTAAAAAAAAAGGCAGTAATCGAAAGTGCAATATGCCATTTACAAAACCAGCATAAATACAAATCCTCGAAGCCACTAAAGTGCAAGTGCAAGAGATAAGTAATTGCAGTAATGTTACAATACAGGGAATTCATTAGCATAAAAACATCAATAAAAAAGACATGCTTCGAAACAATTCACCACTTCCAGTATTTAAAATGTAATATCTATAAAGTGCTAATGCCTTCTTCACAGAAAACAATCAAAAAGGAGGTTCACTTCCATACAAAAACCACATTAGGAGAAGACTTCTAGGTATATCCCTTCCAATATTTCATTTTCTATTAAGTCTTCTCCAGTATTTCAAAAAACTTCCAGTTTCGCTCAAACTTTTTTACAGCTCCTACCCTCCTAGCATAGGCCTCCTCAATTTTTTTTACTCTTTTCATTTTGTTAATCCATTTCAAATGAGAGGGGGCTTCTGTAGATCTCCAATTTTGCAAAATTAATGAGCGTGCTACCGCACTAGCAATAAAAATAAAAACTCTTTCTGGTTTAGACAATTGTAACCCTCCCTTGCAGTAGTCAAATAGCACAACCTCGGCTGCGATCGGGATTCTATTTCCGATTGCACGCTCGATGTCTGAAAATACGGCTTCCCAAAAAGACCTTAGGCCGGGACACACAAAAAAAATATGGTGCCAACCACCTTCCCCATGTTTAGAGAGCCGAAAGCACTTATCTTCCACGTCTGGAAACCTTTTATTTAGAGTAGAAGGTGTTAAATAGGCCAGCCACCTTGAAAAAAAGGCCATCCTCTTATAATTAACAGCACGCAATGCTCTACTTCCTGAGTAGCTGATCCACTCCCACTCCCTTTCGGATAATCTGCAGTCAGTTTCCCGATTTATTTTTTCCAAATGGTTCTGGATCACCAAAGAATATTTTGTTTTGTGTAGCAACCTATACCAGTTGCCTATTCCTCGTAGTTTAGCCCCGTAGAGGGCAACTGTCGAATGATTGGGGGGTTCAGTTATACCACCGGTACTCCTCAACCAGGAGACTAACCGCAGATATTCAAAAAAGGCCGGTTTCCGATGAGTCCCTATCCTGGCCAATATTTCCTGCCAGGAAATCAGCCTATTCTGAACTATAAAATGTCTCAATTCGGTAAATCCAGAATTCTCCCAAACATTGATGTGACTAACTTGTATCTGGAAACCGAGGCTGGCACATTCTCTTATATTGAGGTATTGAAAGCCCTTTAGATTCATTTCCCTAGAAACGGTTTGAAGTCTGATAAGAAAGTCTTTTAAAGTTTTATATCGTGTTTTCTTAGGAAGTTTAGCAGTTTTTAAAAACACTGAAGTGGATGAACCAATTTCTAGCAGCATTCTATTGATAAAAAAAGTATCTCTACAAGAGCTAGATCCTAACAGCCCGGATACTAAATCAAGAAGGGCAGCTTCATAATATGATCTTACATGTGGGAGTGCGAGCCCCCCCTGATCTATTGGTAGTTGTAAAGTATTCAATTTAACCCTGGGGGCTTTCTTCTCCCAAATGAATTGTCTGAAAAGCGTATCCATTTCCCTAAAAAATACCTGATTAATTTTGATAGGAACATTAGAATATAGAAAAATCAATAGGGGTAATATAGACATTTTTATTAATGATACTCGCCCTACTATTGATAATGGAAGCGATGACCATTGCTCCAATAATTTACTTATTTTTGTCTTCATCCTTAAATAGTTTAACTCAAATAATTGAGAAAACTGTGAGGAGACATAAATCCCAAGATATCTTATAGGGTCAGTTCTTAATGCCTGTGATTTTAAAGAACAGGGAAATGCGTCGATATCAGCATTCATGGCGAGAACTTCTGTTTTATTTGCATTAATTTTATAGCCGCCTATTCTCTCAAACTGCAAAAATTCTCCCAAGACCTCCTCGAAATTAATCCTATTTGGGGCCAGTTATAGGATAATATCGTCGGCAAATAATTTAAGTTTAGGCATATCCAAGATTGGGGGGTGAATAGCAGCATTGTTTCGAATTCTTAAAACCAAGGGTTCGATAAAAAAAGTAAAATGTAGGGGAGAGAGTGGACAGCCTTGTCTCGTTCCACGCCTGATTTTTATTGTTCCTGCGCATCTGGCATTTATTACAAGCTTTGCTGTAGCGTCCTGATAAATATTATTTAGCATCCCTACAACATTCAATGGAAAACCAAATTGAGCCAGAGTAATAAATAAAGTCTTCCAATTTACAAGGTCGAATGCTTTTTCTGCATCGACCATTACAATGCTTGCTGGGATATGATTTACATTAATATAGTCTAAAGCCTGTATTAAGAATTGAGTATTGGCAGCCATTGATCTACCCGCAATAAAACCGGTTTGATCCTTGTGGATTACTTCCTGAGCAGCTGGTAACAAACGCTCGGCCCAAACCTTCATTAATAATTTATAGTCAGAATTTAAAAGACTTATGGGCCGATACGAATTCATATCATCGGGATTCTTATCTTTTTTAACGAATGAAACAATAATCGCCTCTTTAAACTCGCTTGGGACCGGGCCCCCTTCTCTAATAAAATTAAACAAATTTCTCAGAGGAACAAGTAATTCCTCTGAAAAAACCTTAAAAAACTCAATTGGGAAGCCATCTTGCCCACAAGCTTTGGAACCCGCAGTTGATTTGATAGCTGCTAAAATTTCACCTACCTGAATTTGTTTTTCTAAATTATGGACCCGCTCCAAAGATAGTTGAGGGAGATTCAAAGTTGAAAAATACTCTTTAATCGAGTTTTCCTGTATTTTGTATTCGGTGGAGTATAACTGGGCATAATGATCCAGGAAGAGTTGAGAAATTCCACAGCTATCAACTACATCTAAACCAGTGGAGGGATCCAATATTTTAATTATTGAGGCAGATTCCTGTTTCTTCCTTGTAGAGTTTGCCAGGAGTTTGCCAATTAATTGGCTCTCCTCGTAGACCCTCTGTTGAAATAGTTGAGAGTTACAGACCTCTTCCATGGTAAAGAAATCTTTCAATGCCATTTTTGCCTGGTCATATTTATTAGGTAGAAACTGAAGTTGAAGGGCATACTCCTGCTCCAGTTCTATCTGTAATTGGGCTACCTTATCCCTTCGAACCTTACGCTGAGCAGTTGTAAAAGCTATTATTAGACCCCGAGCTGTCGTTTTGAATCCTCCCCAAACAGAAAAGGGGGTAGCGGTATTCTCGATGATCCTAAAGTATTCCCCGATCCAGACCCTAAAATCCCTTATCCATTCCTCATTCTGCAATAGGAGATGGTCGAGCTGCCACCTAGGCCGTTCCTTATCCTCGCCCTTGATTTTAATCTCCAGATTAACATAGGCGTGGTCTGAAAAGGGGTTACATCCTATACCTACTTCTAAAATCTGAAGGGACCTGGAGCTAAGGAAAAAATCAATTCTGGATGCGGTTTGAAAGCGATGTGAATAAAAAGTAAAAAATTCCTTCTCCGGATTCCTTTCCCTCCAGCCATCCACCAATTTAAATCCCTTAATAATAGCTTCCAAAGCTTTTTTAGTACTCGGTTTTAATTGTCTCCTCTGTTTATTTGATGTATCTTTTCTTAAATCCAATATAAAATTAAAATCTCCTCCAAGTATCATCTGCCCCGGGGCACCAGATAGTAAAGTATATATTTGGATCAATGGAGCCTCATCATCAATTATCGGGCCATAGTAATTAATTAGATAAAGCCTTTTCCTATAAAGCTTTACTGCTACCCATATCCATCTCCCCTGCAAATCCCTGTGAACTTCTACGATTTCCCAAGGAAGCTTATTTGAAAGATAAATTGCGACACCCCTCGTGGCAGAGCCTGAGGATACAAAAAATACTTTTGAGAAAGTTCTGGGTATAAATAGCTTAGGGAAGTTAGACTTAAGATGAGTTTCTTGGAGAAAAAGGATTTGAGGGTTTAATGAAGTTAGCCATCTAATTAAAGCGCCATACTTCTTTTTATTCAGTATACCATTTACGATGGCTGATAGAATCTTACATCTATTCAATTCCCTAACCATCTATCCATCTATTCATATTCAATTTTCTGCCTTGCCTTTTAATATAAATTCTAATAGTAGCCTTATTCCGAAAACCTCTTGCTCTGTTTTTCCCCCCCCCTTGCCATGAGTGAACCCCCAGCCCACCCTACCCCTCCAAGCCCTAGAAAAACCCCCTAGAATGTGGAGTATCCCCTACCAGCCACACTGACCACATTACTACCCACCCTACTACACCCTGGGGTGTCTTGACCTTACACCCTTCGTGACCCGCGACCCCGCCCCACCCCCAACTTTTGTGAATTGACTAAGAACCTTAAAAATTAAGAGTTATGTATGAAAATCAAACTAGGCCACAGCTTTTTTTTTTTTCTCTGTATCTTTCTCTCCTTCTTTCCTTGAAAACCTCCTGTTAAGCTTAGTCCCCCTTTGAAATTTCTTTTAATAATGCCTGGGCTTCATCCGGATCTGAAAACAAGAAGAACTTGCCCTTGACAAGAACTTTTAGTTTGGATTGTTGCGCAATTGATGCTTGGGCGCCATGAGTTTTAAAGAGTTGCAAGAGTTTGACAAATTCTTTCCTTTTACGCGCAGCAGAGGCACTCATGTCAGAATAGATACGACATTTGGTGGTAGCATTTACAGAAAACTGCCTCTGCTGAATTGCTCTTGTAATTATTCTTTCTTTAATTCGGAAGTCCATAAAGTTAACCAAAATTGTTCGTGGCATTGGAGAGTTCGGGTGTCAGAACCAGCTCTTCTCTTGCTGGCCGTTGACACAGGAGCAGAATGACGCAAGCTCCCAATTCCTCCTCCGAACTCCCCAGCCTCCACACAATCTAAATGCGTAGCCAGAAGAGCCCCAAGGGGGAAAGGGGAATTGGACAGAGAAGAGAATGCACACACTGGTGGACTTCCTTTCTTCTTCTTCTTATGTAGTCTATGTTTTCTCTGGCTCTTGCTGTTGCTCGTGAGCTGTAAATAAACAATGACATGTAAAACACCTTCTACTTCCTTTCTCTTCCTACTTTCATCTTTCCTTATTCTCTATTGTACCCACCCTGGTGCTGTGTGCCTTTCCTTCTCTTCTAAGCTACTCATTCTTCTGTTCTTAATGTTTTTTCACTGTAAGATAATAAACTTGTGTTATTATGTTTCTTTCTTCCTTCCTGACCTCTCTTTTGTTTTTTCCTCTAGACTCACTTACTGGACAGAGAACGGAAGCCTTGGTTCATTTCTTATTCTTCTTCACCTTTTATAAGTTTTTTTTATTCTCTAACCACTGTTGCTTCACTGTAGTTTTTGTCCCATACTATTCTGTGTCATTTGTGTTCCGCCCTCAAGAGTTTCACTCCCAAAGGTGTTTATTGTCAGGAATCAGAATTCTCTCGGAACTGCTATAGTGTACCTTAAACCTTTATATTCAAGACTTGAGCTGACTCTAACTCGTACTAATAGCTGGCGCTACTCCTGTACTTGAGCTGACTTCTTCTTTGAACGCTGCGCACTCGTTCACTAGAACCGGTGCTTCTGCCAAACTCACGCTGTTGCTAAGTTCGGAACTTTTTCTCTGGTAGAAATTGGAACAGTCTTACTTGGGTTTGCTGGCTGCCTTCGAACTCAAATATTCTCCTCAGAATTCTCGCGACGCGTAGCTTCTTTTCCCTGACTACGCGACGCGATGAAGTAACCTCCTACTCCTCTCACAGTTCAGGTGAAGTGCGCAGCTCTCCGCGCGCCTCACTTGTATCACGCAAATCTGCCACATCAACTAGAGCGCTAACCCGTTTCTGATTAAGGAACGCTCTGCCGCCATATTGCATTCGACCTTGCACCAAATGCTGTTTACACAGTTTTGACAACACGGCCACCATCATTCCTTTCTTGACATGTGACCTCCTTGTTGGGGACCTGACATCGGGAAAGGCTGTGCTAGTACACGATGTGCCCTTGCAATTGTGAGGTCTCCTTCGAAATCAGGAAGAACAGTCTGCTTAATAAAGGATTCCACCCATTGGAGTGGCTGGGACTTTTCGATTCCCTCAGGAACTCCGACTATCCGTAGATTGGATCTCCGTGAGTGGTTCTCAAGATCCTCAATCTTGCTTTCTAGATTTCTCTCTTTAATTGTGGCTGCTTTCATGTCTTTAGTCACGGTAGACATCTGGTCTTCCAGGAGCGAGACTCTAGCTTCGGCCTCCTGGAGTCTGATAGGGAAGCCCTGCATCGCCTCTTCAATTTTCCCCAGACGTTGATTCAATATAGCAGTTTCGATTTTCTGGACCCTCTTCATCTCACGAATTTCGTCGAGAATAAGATTGAGAAGGTCCTTAATGTCCAATTGCCTTGCGTCGCTTGTCTCCCCTTTCTCCAAGCTTATGATGGATTTAAGCTGAGACCCAATAGGCTCGGGAGACATAATTGCAGTTGTAATTTCCTCTTGTCCTAATACTTCAAGTGGACTTACAGACCCTAAACAATCATGAGACGATGAGGCTAATGAGACTAATGGCCCTGCATCAAATGTCTCAACAGCAACTGGGATTAATATCTCGTGGCCCCCGCTCATATTCTGATTTTGATTTGGATCTTTGCCTTGTACTTGGGTAGACTCCAAATTTTTACCCCCTATTTCCTGTCCTGGGGGTATACTATCGAGTGGTCCAATTGTCGAGCTTCTACCCACTATATTGCCTTCAGCTCCTTGTAGGTGGGCTAAAGCTGGAGTCCGGAGGTGGCAGAGTTGCTTTTTTAAAGAATAGCGGGAACTGTTTGGAAGAGTTGATTTTATCATTAGGACCATCCAGGTCCACTCTGACGGTCTCGCAAGCCTGCCCTAGTTCATCTTCCAAATGAGACTCTTTGGCTTTTAGGGATGTAGACAAGGCCAGCTCCTCTTCAGAGCTCTCAAAGGTACTGTCTAAGACTGGAGTGGATGCAAGCTCCTCTCCCTTTCGGGCCAGACTAGCAGCTTGTTTTGCTTCCTTAACCCGGGCTAGACGAGTTTTAGTTTTTTGACGGGCTACGTTGTCGATTTTAGCCATCCCACTGATATTTTTTAGGGGTTTACCCATTCTCCTCTTTTTACCTTCTTGGCTTTACTGGCCTCTGCTTTAATTGATACAACAGGAGCGATTGCTCTTACTCTTCCACCAATGCCACCAGTAGCCAGCAGTCAGAGGGCAGAGTCTTTCCCCCCCGAAACTTAGCGTTGATATGGCAGAGAGGGGCTGATTTCGGTAAAGTAGCGATAATCCTTTTCTAGCAGAGAAAGCAGCGTGTCCTGAGCATTTTTTTCCCCCCTTTTTTTTGTGCAAAAACGTCTCTATTTTGCTAGGGGCTCAGGTTTCTCTCTTGCTGACGAGGCTAGACTATTACCGGCAATGACCAGGGGATAGAGAGGCACAAGGGGGACGGAGAGGCAAAAAAAAAACAAAAAAAATTGTCCAGGATCAATATAAATCAATATAATAATGCTGTTGCTATTGCTGCAAAAATACGCTTGGAAGCATAAAAATGGACATCCACCGCTGCCAGACGTATTACCTGCCTCCCCTTACCTCCAGCTGACCCTCATCCACACCTGGCAGGCTCCATTCGAGCAGAGTTCAGAAGAGAAAAAAAAAGAGAAGCTGGAAAGCTCACTTGTAGTCCGTTGCTGTCAGCAGCTACGATTTTAGCAAAAAAAAGAGAAAGAGCATAACATCTCTCTCTGTCCCTGGATTGCCTGCTTCAGTCCACTTTTCAGCCTGTTTCTGTCCAAAACAGGAGCGAGAGCGCTGGCGTCCTGCTCCCGACCAAGGTCCGATTCAATCCGCCATTGCCGGAGGAGGAGGCGGGGCTTGGATCACCTACGGCTGCACGGCGTGGCGCTCCGCGGCCGTCATCCCTCTGCTAAAAGGGTTCTTGAGGAAGTGAAAAGCAGAAGATGTTTTCCAGTGAAACTTGTCTCCCTTCCAGCGACGGTTTACTAGTCCTTGGGTCCCAGGCACCTTCTCTGCCGAAAGTATCATCCCTAAATTCCAGTATACTCCCATATTGGCTTCTCGTACCATCCTAACTCCTAGAACAAAGGGTTAGTCTCTCTAACGAGCTAAGTGTCCTTGCACCTGCAACAGAAACATGGGAACGAGAAACTTTCCACTTCTCTGAGATTTTCTAACATCCTGAAACCCAAAGCCTTACCAAGGGAAATCATTTTTGGCCTACAATATTTATCTAACATAAGAAATGAACAGGCCTTTCTCTTTAAACGTATATGCGATCAGGCCTTTACACTCTTCCAATATCACGCTATAAGCATTAATTTAATTATACTTCATGTATGAATATGCAAACTACACATGCAGACTCTAATATGGTGCACGTTTAAACCTATGCATCATTTTACACGAAACCCAATCATTATGCGTTGACTAAAATACATTTGCAGTGAACTACGACATTGCTCTTCATGAAAGGCATGGTTACATTTCTAATGACACATTACTATGAGTCATTTAACATATGTGGGTGCGGACTAACAGTGATTATGGTGCACCCCTACAATTTTCAGAATAACGTGGCGCTCTATCAGTTCCCCCTTTGATGACTAGTGTCATCACACCATTTCACAATTCCCCTGGAGAAAGAACCAGCCTAAACAGTACTTGTTGCCATCCTCCCCTGTTGGAGTCTCTCCCTATTCTTAAGGTTCTGAAATGGACTGTCCTGCAGTCTGGCCATTCGCATTTCACTCTCTCTGAGAGCTCTCTCAACTCTGTTTCCCCTATACCACTTATAAGCTCTGATGAATCCCCACAAACGAACCACACAAACCACTACAATGATAAGTGGTTTTAACACAAAGCCAAGGAACCCCTTCCCTAAGCTAGCAAACCAACTTCCCACACAACCAAATCCTTAACCAATCTTTTCCCACACCCCCTCTTCAGTCAAATCCTCTATCTCATGATGGATCATGGTAATTTTGCTTATATATTTCTCCAGATCCTTGCTGTTATCTGGGATATACGTACAGCATTCCTGAACTTTCAACAATTTACAGACTCCGCCCTCATTTGCTAATAATACATCTAAAGCAAGACGGTTCTGCAAAACCATCGTCCTTATCGATAACATCTCTCCATCCACAAGTAACAGTGACTTTGCTATATTCATCGACAACTCATCAACCACAGTCTCCAAACTTCTGATCTTCACATTGTTCAAAACCACACCCAAACTCGGTATCATTGCTCCAAAAATGCTCCTGCACTCTCGGCTCTCTTCATTCTCGAATGCTGCCCATTCTCCTAAAGCTCCAAATCCTCTGCATGGTAAATCTTTGGCAAAATGATTCTCAAATAGCACGTACCATACCAATTTGCAGGCAACCTGACATGGGCATTCTTTCTACACACATAATACACAGTCGGAATCACTTGTACAGAGCCTTGCAAAAAGTTCTTAGCAGAATCTTCCATGGTGAAAACATGATCACACGTACTCTGTCCCACCGGAACCTTTTCCCAATAAGTCTGGTAACGTCTCACACACAACTTTCCTCTCTGCTCCTTGTCCAATGCTGTAGGACCATAACTCCCTTTGGCTCTGTGTAACCTTTCTTCGTCAGTCTAATCTACTGGACTGTCTCCTGGATCTCGAGTCTGTGTTAATTTTCTATATCTATCTTCTACCTGATCTACGAATTTCCTCTCTACATCTGACAATGAACAGGTCAAGTTATGCCGATGAGCATAAGCCGTATCCAATTCCAAAGACGGTATAAAATACTTTCGAAGTCTGTCTTCTGACTTATAATAATCATACTTATTCAAATGCTTGTAAGCTGGGACCTCAGGAAGCACTCTATCGTAATTGGAAAAGAAATACTCAAACTGACCTCTTTCATAAAAGATACTGTGCAACAAACTACAAGAAATTCCATACGTCAGTGGAAGATGGTGATATCTAATACCATCGTTCACTGAGGCAGGTAACTGCATGCACACGTAACAGTCTTTCGCATCCACCACATCTACATACTCATATAGCAGCTTTGCATATGCATTAAGCTTAAAATCACCTCTAGACAAATCTTTGAAATCTACGACTCTCTTTGATTAGTAAAGCTCTTTCAGCTCCTATGGTGACCTCCTTTTGGCTAGGGGTGGTAGGTGTAGGTGTCCCCTGTACCTCCGCTTCTTGCTCATGCGAAACAATATATGAAGCTACAACTATAATGATTATAGAGACTATCACTCCACCTACAAGTGTACCTACTACTAATTTGGATCTACGATGAGTATTCCAGCATCCATGATCTCGCAAAGTTCTCAAAGTTCTTGGTTTCAGCAGCAAACAATTAAGAGTCTCTTTTCTCCCCCAGATGTCGCTTGCTAACCAGTTTGAACAACACTTCAAGAGCTGGAAATCCCCTTGCAATTTCAGTTCCTTATTTACACAGTCCACAAAAGACTTCCCTAGCCCTTTTTCGTCGTCTTGACGGAAAGTCCCTAAATTTTTCTTCTTCCACTCGGGCCTAGGTTATCTTCTTTATAGACTTTTATTTACAACCAAGTTCACTTTTAGTCCAAAATAAGATCAGCTCCCAGAATCTCTAAAACATGCTGCAAAAGTTCAAGACGAAACCACACTAATTCCTGGTGCGGTGGCACATAACCAAATGTTGGAAAAACCAGTCTCTCCAGGATTAGATCACAAATTCTGCTCAGACGTGGAGGATTCGGAATAGTGAGAGTCAGTATTCCTTCAATCTCCACTCCCGGGACCAACAGCAACACATCAACTTTCAAGTTCGGAAACTCGCTGACCAACGTCAAGGACCTCAGCCTCTCCAAGCTCACCACTCCTGGCATCAGTCACAACGTATGTCCACTCCTGTGAGGCGTATCTTTGACATGGCACTCTTGTTCTCCTGGATCTTCTCAGACCACCTTGAGCTTGCTCTTCGTCACTCTGTTCAGATTCAGACGTTTCAGAAACTGGGGCAAGATCTCTTTCAGGTGCCAACCTCAGGTTCAGCCGCCTCTGACTCACGGGCTAAACCTCTTCTGCTCTTGTGACACTTCTGCTCTCTCTCTGGGTACCCAGTGCACTACTTCCTTCTTCGGCTGGATCTGACTCTACTCCTCCCACAGCAATACTTTCTTCGTCCGAGTCAAATTCGGGGCTTTGATTGACACAACCCCTTTCAGCTCGATCCAGTGCACAACCAACTGTGTCAGCAACCCTCACAGCTTGACTTGCCCTCTCAGATGGCCCTGCCACCTCAGCTGGATTTTCATTCACAAGAGGGGCTGTTTCTTCCAAGGGTGCTGGGACTCTGCGGGTATGGGAGGCATGCACCCAGTTCGGCAACCCTCCACACTTCACTGCCATGTTCGTGACCAGTATTACCTGGTACGGGCCATGCCAAGGAACATCCAGGCAACTCTTCCTCACGTGTTTGCGAACAAGCACCCAGTCTCCTGGACACAGGTCGTGGCACAGGTCACTTGAGGCTGGAACAGTTGTTGCTTGCACCTACTGAGACACAGAACGGACTACATCAGCCTGTCCCTTGCAGTAATCGAGAATTAAGTCATCAGTGATGCTAATTAGAGCAGTCGCAGGTTTGGCTGGCAGTCGCATTGCCCTCCCCATCAGGATCTCGTGAAGTGATAACCCAGTCCTCCTGTCTGGAACACTGCGCAAACTCATAGGGACCAAGGGCAGTGCATCAGGCCATTTCAAAGATGTCGAAGTGCACACCTTTGCCATCAGTGCTTTCAAAGTCCCATTAGCCTGCTCCACAATCCCAGAAGCCTCTGGTTGGTAGCTGCAATGTAACCTCTGATCCACATTCAAGGCAGCACAGAGCAATTTCATGATCTCACTGTGGAAATGTGTCCCTCTATCTGATTCCAAAGAGGTCGGGAAACCGAACCTCGGGATAAGCTCCCTCAACAATAGCTTAGCTACAGTGAGTGTGTCACATCTACGTGTTGGGTAAGCCTCCACCCACCTTGAGAAAACACATACTACAACTAAGATGTACCTCAGTCCATTACACTTTGGCATCTCAATGAAATCCAAATGCATTCTATTGAAAGGCCCTCCTGACCTTCCAATGTGACTCAAAGTTACTGCAGTCTTCTTTCCTGCATTCATCTGTTGACACATGACACACCTCTGGCATACAGCTTCAGCAACCGCACAAAACTTCAGATTGTACCATGTCTGTCTAAACACTTGCACCATTGCTTCCCTGCCAAGATGTACGGCACCATGTATCAATCTTGCCATTGGGTTCAACAAACTTTGCGGCAACACAGCTCGACCATCACTCGAGACCCACACATCCACGTCTCCTTTCTCACATCCCGACCTTATCCAGCCATATTGTTCTTGGTCAGTAACCTCATCCTGCAAGCGCTTTAGTTCCTCCCAAGTGTCTGCCATGGCTAACATCATGCTGAGCTCGGTTCTTTCTTGGCTTTCTCCAGTGTAACCTCCTGTAAATATGCATCCTTGTTCCGCACAGAAACGGGCAACCTCATCTGCATAGTTATTACCCAATGAAACAAAATCAGTCCCTTTCCCATGAGCAGAACATTTGACAACCACAATTTCCTTGGGACACTGTAATGCTTCCAGCAATTGTCTCACATATTCCCCTTTTCTGATGGGCGAACCTGAAGATGTCATGAAACCTCTCTGTGAATGAAAATGCTCCGCAAGATTCTTCCTCTGCTCCCTTTCCAGGCGAGGAGAGTCATGGTTCAGGCCCTGATTCTCTCTCGCCTGGATTACGGGAACGCCTTATATTTAGGCGCCCCTGCAGCGGTGACCAAAAGGCTCCAAGTTACCCAAAACTGTGCCGCCCGGCTATTGTTTAATATTTCCCGTTGGCAATCAGCCAAGAAAGCCCTTAAGGAGCTTCACTGGCTTCCAATGACTGCCAGAGCTCAGTTTAAGGCTATGTGCATTGTGCACAAATCTTGTTATCGAGCAGGCCCTGCCATCTTGTTCCCCTTTGTAGTGCCTTACGTTCCTCCCAGAGCCCTCCGCTCCGGCTCACTGCACTTAGTAACTTCAACAAAGGTTATCAAAGCTCGTTGGGGCGGTCGCTCCTTCTCACACTCTGCTGCCAAACTATGGAATTCCCTTCCTTTGAGTATCAGACAGATCAACAATAGGCTGGCATTCAGGAAAGTCCTAAAAACTCATTTGTTTGCAAAAGCGTGTTAATGTACCTTGGAGCTCATCATAGTAATCTACAGAAGCGCGACGAGGCCTCCGGGTAGTTACGCGCTATATAAATATAATTTTTCATTTCATTTCATTTCTGTGACCATAGCTGCCCGAAGTCATGAACCACACCAAACCCGTACTGACTGTCAGTGTAGATTGTTATCCGAATATTATCAGCAGCTAAACAGGCATGGGTCAAGGCAATGATTTCAGCTGTACAAAAGGGGGTGGTGATGGACGGAGCATCAGAACCAATCAAACACTCACACCCAGTCAACAGATCTGGGTTTGATCCATCACCGTTCTTTAGCCCACTCTGCCACCCCAGTTCAGACATGGCCATATGCAAATCAGTCTGACACTGTGCCTCATGGGAACAGTCCAGCCCGAACTGCCAAGCCATGCCTTCCCTGGAACGGAAACAAGCTTCCTAGGACCGGTTTCTGGCATTTCAGCCGTCTTCAGCCAGGCTTGCTTGAATCCAGTGGCAAAGTGAGCAAGGGACTCACGTCTGAGCATACCCTGCCAACTTATGGCGAACAAAGCAGTACAAAAGGGGGTGGTGATGGACGGAGCATCAGAACCAATCAAACACTCACACCCAGTCAACAGATCTGGGTTTGATCCATCACCGTTCTTTAGCCCACTCTGCCACCCCAGTTCAGACATGGCCATATGCAAATCAGTCTGACCCTGTGCCTCATGGGAACAGTCCAGCCCGAACTGCCAAGCCATGCCTTCCCTGGACCGGAAACAAGCTTCCTAGGACTGGTTTCTGGCATTTCAGCCGTCTTCAGCCAGGCTTGCTTGAATCCAGTGGCAAAGTGAGCAAGGGACTCACGTCTGAGCATACCCTGCCAACTTATGGCAAACAAAGCAGTACAAAAGGGGGTGGTGATGGACGGAGCATCAGAACCAATCAAACACTCACACCCAGTCAACAGATCTGGGTTTGATCCATCACCGTTCTTTAGCCCACTCTGCCACCCCAGTTCAGACATGGCCATATGCAAATCAGTCTGACCCTGTGCCTCATGGGAACAGTCCAGCCCGAACTGCCAAGCCATGCCTTCCCTGGACCGGAAACAAGCTTCCTAGGACCGGTTTCTGGCATTTCAGCCGTCTTCAGCCAGGCTTGCTTGAATCCAGTGGCAAAGTGAGCAAGGGACTCACGTCTAAGCATACCCTGCCAACTTATGGCGAACAAAGCAGTACAAAAGGGGGTGGTGATGGACGGAGCATCAGAACCAATCAAACACTCACACCCAGTCAACACATCTGGGTTTGATCCATCACCGTTCTTTATCCCACTCTGCCACCCCAGTTCAGACATGGCCATATGCAAATCAGTCTGACCCTGTGCCTCATGGGAACAGTCCAGCCCGAACTGCCAAGCCATGCCTTCCCTGGACCGGAAACAAGCTTCCTAGGACCGGTTTCTGGCATTTCAGCCGTCTTCAGCCAGGCTTGCTTGAATCCAGTGGCAAAGTGAGCAAGGGACTCACGTCTGAGCATACCCTGCCAACTATTCAGCTACCTGTGCGGAGTGTACTCCCTCTAAACAAGCAGCTTCAACAACTCCAGTGATGGTACATATAGCAAACGCTGCTCTTAATCGACCAACATTGTCCCTTAAGCATGAACCATCCACAAAAAAATATTCATCAGGATCGGGGAGTGGTTCATCAACAATGTTGATCTCGGTTTGGTGCATAGTTCAGTCACATCGAGACAGTCATGTTCCTCACAATCTACATCATCTGCATTTGGAATAGGCATCAATGTTGCAGGATTCAAAACAGAACACCTCTTCAAAGTCCCATTTTCTGCCGCAAGTATAACTTGCTCATAGCGTGTTAATCTGTTATTTGTGAGGTGCTGTGTTTTGGTCCTCGTCATCAACAGTTCAACAGAGTGTGGCACATAAACTGTAAGTGGATGTCCCATGACAATACTCTCACACCTTTCAATACTGACACCTGTTGCAGCAACGGATTTCAGACATCCGGGCAACGCAGAAGCTACTGGATCTAAAGTAGCAGAAAAGTAGGCAACTGGTCTAAGGACACCTCCATGAGTCTGAGTCAGAACTGACAATCCGCAACCTTCTCTCTCGCAACAGAACAACGAGAAAGCCTTGTTGTAATCAGGCATTCCGAAAGCTGGAGCGCGACACATAGCCTCTATCAGCCTTAAAAACTACATTAAACAGTTGTTGTCCCATGGTACCGGATCATTCACATCCTTGTGCGTCAGCCCGCTGTAAAGGCTTCGCTTCAAAGGAGAAGTTGGGAATCCATTGGCGACAATAGCCAACCATCCCCAGGAACATCCTAGCCTCTCTCTGTGTGGTAGGCACAGGCATGTTCATAATTGCCTCAATGCGATCTGGTGACACCTTCCTCTTGCCCTTCTCAATTCTGTGACCCAAATACTGCACTTCACTCAGGCAGTACTGCAATGTGTTTGGAGACAACTTGTGTCCATTCTCTGCTAAATGATTCAGTAAAGCAATGGTATCAATCCTGCAAGCGTCTTCTGATTCCGACGCAATGAGCAAGTCATCAATGTATTGCACCAGAACAGAGTTCTGCGGCAAAACAAGACTCTCAAGATTCTTCTTCAAGATCTGATTAAAGATCGATGGACTCTCTGTGTACCCCTGAGGGATACGACACCACATTAACACATGATTTTCCAGCCAGAAAGCAAAAAGAAATTGGCTCTCCTCATGGAGTGGAATCGAGAAGAATGCTTGACACAGAACAATCACTGTAAACCACTCACCGCACATGGAATCTGAAATAGAATCACAGATGGATTCGGTACCACTGGACAGCATGGAACAACTATCGTGTTGACCTTTCGCAGGTCCTGCACGATCCTGAATTTACCACTCGGATTCTGTAATCCCATGATAGGTAAATTACATGGGCTACCCATGATCTCCTTCAGAATTCCCTGCTTGTTCATAGACTCAATTACAGGCTTGATCTCTGCAATAGTCACAGGTGACAAATTGTACTGGGGCGTCCTAGGAAATTCCACATTCTGCTTGACCTGAATCTTCACTGGCTCTACACCTTTGATCAACCCAATCTCTTCTCCAGTGAAGACCCACACCTCATGTGACACTGAATCTCTCAAGTCAAGTGGAAGTTCCTCCACTGTCAGTGCTGGGTACATTTCTATGTACAAGTGCTGATTTGCAACTTTAAAGGTCGCATCATCATCCTTCTTCTGTACTTCAACTCCCTTCGGTGTGCAGTAGATGGTACAAAATTAATTTGCACAACAGATCTCTTCCTAACAGGCAAACTGGACTCGAGTCACATACCACAAACTGGTATCGATCTCAGAAAGTTCCTATTCTCACAGGAATTGGCTCTGTCAGTGTACGGGTCATTTTCTTGTTTGCTACTCCAACAACTTGGATCGATTGTCCCAAGAGGGGTAGGTTAGGGACTAGTGCGGATCTCACAGTAGAACCGGGTAGCACCAGTGTCAACCAAGAAGGTGATAGGGTGACCATCAACATCTGCTTCTACAAATGTTCCCCTCTGGTCTACCTCTAAGACTGCTCCAAGTGTGCAGTCTTCCTTCCCTCTCCGGCACCGTCATGCCAATGGGTCTGGGCTGAACTCCTCATACCCTTCGAACAAGGGCATCTATTGAAAAGTCTGAGTGCCCTGCTGAACATATTGAACCCTACATGGCTGGGGAACTTGTACCTGCGGACTGAACGTCCCCCTTTCATCGAACTTGGTCTAGTCACTGTAGGGACTGCTTCAGGTACAGGTACCTGAACTATCTCTACTTCCTGTTGCACTTGGTTGACCGGATTCAAGGGGCACTCGTGCTTCCAATGTCCAATCTGGTGACAAAGATGACACGCAGTGGTCTTCTTCCATGTCGCCACATCCACTCCTGTCTTGGGATCGACTTTGGTCTTCCCTGACCTTGGACATTCTGGTTTCCTCCTTGGTTATTTCCCTGTCTACTTCCTAGCGTCCCTCCGCTAGGCTGGACTTGAGCTGATTGCATCTGAACAAGCATCAATTTGTCTTTCAACTACCTGTGCTTCGAATCTACCTCATCACTGCAGTATTTGGCATACCGCAAGATCTCATCCACCGGCTTGTTCTGCCAACAGATCATTTGTTGCTGTATCATGAGACTAACTTCTGGTCTCAAACCCAACACAAACTTCGAAACAAACTGTCTCATGTCTTTTGAATCTAAGGCATCTAATCCACTGTACTGTTTGAAGGCCTGCAAAAGGCGTTCATAGTACTTGAGCACCGTCTCTTTTGGTTCTTGGACTGTCCGATCTATCTTAACCCAATCAATATCCTGAGGTGAAATTTTCGATTTTAACCACGTGATCACTTGCTCAAACTTTTTCATAGCTATGGGTGACGGGCCATTCGTGATAGGATTCCTTTCTGGCTCTGAAGTCGGCCAATCAACAGCAATCGTACATGCAGACCATAAGTCCCCTGGAACCACAATGTCAAACAACGTATTCAAATCAATCCACAACACTTTTGAGATCTTGACAAAGTGATCAACCTGCTTGTACCATTCTACAGGCTTCTCCCTCAGCCGAGGGAAATCGTTTGTAAATGCAGCCAAATCACCCCTACTCCAAGGCACATGCACGTACCCTCCATTCTGTACCTCTCATAAAGGGAAATTTCCTATGCCTCCCGTCCCTCCACCTGGAGGTGGCATCTCTCCTACTATCTTTCTGGAACTCTTCTTCTTGGACCATCTTTCCTCCCATTTATCAAGCATGACCAATGCACGCATCACTATAATCAAATCTCTAATATGTGCTCTCAGCCCTACGACCCTTTTCTCTTCCAGTTCTTGGTCACCATATTGCAACCTATGGTTTCCCTGCAATGCCTTTATTTTAGACAGATCCACCTCATACTTCTTAGCCAGCTCTGTCAGTTTCTCTAGTGCAGCTCTTGCCTTGCGAGTCACATCCTTCGCTACAAAGAGTAACTCATCTTGTTCATAAATGTCAACCCTTTCAAGAGGCAAATTTCCATTTATGATTTCGTCTACCTCTGCTTTCAATCTCACTACATCTAACATCCTCGCTTTTGTGGCGCCCTTCAATATTTCTCGACAAGCTGCACCATTCCGTTCATCGTACTCATAGCTCTGATCTCGAGATCTACTCTCTTCGGTTATGTTCCTAGAGACTGGTTGGTTTCCTGAATTATCCTGCTCATCATTCCCTGCGGTTCTCTCACTCTGATTTCTCGCAGGCGGTACCCACATTCTCAGATCTGATCTTGACACGGCCAGAGACCTTGGTCTTATCGGCCTCACATCCACCTGTCCCCTAGAGGAGTCTGCGGTGGCTGGCAATGGCGTACTCCATTGTATAGGTCTCGGAGCCTGTTCCATCTCGCTCACTGTCCTGTTTCCCTCAAAGACACTCCTTGATCCAGCATCTGACTGTGCTAGACTACCAACTCTCTCTTGGTCTGGGTTGCAGACTGAAACAATGGGTCCAATGGTAACTGGTACTTTTAACGCATCCGGTAACCTTACACCTCTCGCATCCTCGGTACTCGCTACAGACTGAATTCTCATGTCCCCCGTTCCTGTTGAGATTTTCCCTACTTCTCTCACATCTGACTGAGTCTGTAGTCCACTAGTCCCTTCCACTGGAGCCGACTTTCCTTCGTAGGAATCTGGATTGAACGGAGGCGGTCTTTCCGACAACAACCTCTCTACCAAGCTGTCATCCGTATCACTATCATCCTCATCTACGCTCTTTGCCTTCGCACTGTCTGTTTTCTCTAGTAGTGGGTACAACCTATACCCCTCAACTGTTTCCACTCTCCACCTCTTCTCTAGCGCATCCTACCTCGCATCCTGGAATGCCCTGATTGACTTCTTCACTCTTTCTTGACTTCTGTCTCTTTTCCTGTCATACGCTGCTCTGATCCATGTATGTGCTGGAGCAGGTAGTACAACATTTTGTATACCCCCTCCATTCTGCAGGTTTGTATTAATCCGAATAATCAATTAATTGCAATATTATTGATTTGTTTGAAGTGATAACTCACCAACTATATTTAACAAGAGAATTACACGTGGGAATTAACTTGTGTATGCATATTAATAGTAGAAAATTAGAATATTATATGTTATATGTTGCTTTAAATGATGTATTTGTGATTTGTGCCTTATTCAGTGAGTATAAACCGCTCTGAGTGTTCCTTCTGCTAGATAAATACACACACATATGGGTATTAGTAAGGGGATATCATTTTATTAGTAATTTCCATCTTTTAATTACGTTTTTGTGTTTCTTTTGCTTAAGTTGACCATTTTGGCCTATACAAGATGGCTGAACGAGACATTAAACGTGACTGCTCTGACAACACGAGGTTCTGGGTGAAGTGCGCATGCGTCACCGCCAGCAACAGTGGCCTGGACCTGACCCCGGGAGAACATGTACCCTCCAAGGTCATTCCGGGAACCCATCCAAGACTAAAAGACAATGCTCGATTTGAAAGCCGGAACAAGCAAGTTTGATGACTTCATCATTCAACACCCTGAGAACTGTTCATCGCAAGTCGAAATTGACCAATAAGAACTCTCTAAACCCAATCTTGATACATTTTTGTTATTATTTTCATTATAAAAGTAGGTAGGGAATTAGGGTAGTATCCTCTGGACGCTCTCGCTCTTCTTTGACGAACTCGATTTCCTGAAGTTATGCTGACAGAGAGGACGGTGACACTGCTGGACAGCTGTTATCCTGAATCTATGAGAGACTGAATTGCCGCCTAAACTTTGCTGAATAAATTCTCTTTGACTGACTGACTTAGAGGACGACTTTAGCCAGAATAGGTAAATATGATGCTCTGAAATGCTAATTATGATTTCTAACATTTCTTTCAATATTTCTTAGATAAAGAATAATTGATTAATTGACAAATGTGTTGTGTCGATTATTGAAGAAGAAGATTAAGAGAAAAGTAATAGAGCAAAGGTAGACGAGTTAATCATCAATTACCAATTCAACTAAATGATCTATCTCCGTATGGGAGGGATATCTTAGGTTTAAGTGTCAATGTGTTTAGGGCAAAGTAAAGGTATTCCTCTCATGTCAGCGTTGAGAAACATATTTTTCCCCAGAAAACAGGTCAACCGAGAGTAAGTATATTGGTGTATGGGCCCCACCAATGAATGTATGTGAGTGAATTGGATGCCGAGGTAGTTGGTCTGTGCCGAAGGGGAAATTTGATGTTCCGCGCTGCATCATATGTAATGCCTCAAACTGGGTTGGTCTAGGCAGAGGTCGCATAGAAGACATCACAGATTTCAACTGATACAACACATCCAACCTGAAAGTACCATATCGTGGGAAAATCAGTTCTCCCTCACCATGAGTCATTTTATGCCAATTTTCAAGCCAAATTATAGTATGCAATCCCACATTCTTTGCCATATAATGCGCTGGGATATCCTCAGAAGGGGCTTCTTCTTCCCCTCGAGTAACCACATGTTTGTCACCTTTACACAATTCTCGGAAAACCTTAAAACATTTCATGATGAAGAAATTTTTGATCGCGCACAATGTTTTCGTTCACTTCCTGATGTCAATCCACCAATAGCAGCGTGACTCACATCAACCGACCTATCGCAGCGTGACACCTTCTGACGTCACACTTCCTCCGATCACAGCAGTTCCCTCCTTCACAATTCGCATCTCACTCTTGCATTCGTCTCATTCACTCTCTGAAGTAATTATCTGTCCACGAAATGACCGGACAATCACTTCTCTGACTGCCTCCGACAGTCTCTCGAAATTGTTGACCTCAAACCTGGCAACTGTCTGTCCACGAAATGACCGGACAATCGCCTCAACTGATAGGCTTCAAACACTAAATGTTCCACATACAACAACCCACGACCAGCGTCAGTTGCTCACACACTCACACATTCGCTCCCCCTTTCTAGGTCTGGGTAATCGATGACGTCTCACGATTCCCTTTTCAATGGTAAACAAAATCTACCTTGGGTGTCTTCTACACCACAACTTCTCAGACCACTCGTCGAGTCTAAGAATCCCCGGGCTGCGCGCGCTCACAGCCTGATCTCACAATCACTCAACTCTCATTCCAACTCCGCAAGACTTCACACAAACAAATCAACACCGCAATCTACAAAACACTTCACCCCATTCATACTCACTCTATCACGAACTGCTACTCTCCGCCACACCGCTACTCTCCGTCAGTCTCCATCAGCTGCCATTGTCTGCCGCTCCCCATCCAATGGGTCGTCATCACCTGAATTCTATGGGCCTCTGAAATCTCTTATCTTGATCTAGATCTCCCCTCACTATCAGAGATAACCATCCTACTCTGCTACCAACTGATAAAGCCGGATTCTTATCTACCTTACCATCACCAAGAATCCTCTCTGGTCGCCATGATCTTTTTATCCGCTAAATAGTGTAGAGGGGAGGAAATTCAATTTTTAGTACATAATCAACAAAATCAAATCTTAACTCCAAAGGACCACTGACTCCGAATCTCAAATTTTAGGGATTTATTACAAAGCCAAAAATAAATGCACATACAAACACCTCAGCACGAGGTTAAGAAAATAAATGGGCACTAATACAAAAAACATCCTAAGCAGGAGTCTCATTCGACCCAGAATAAGAAGAATAGTCAGCTCCAATAACATCAGGCAAGCGATAATCACTCCAATCTCTACATTAGAAGTCATTTACCTAAAAAGGAAGTCAGTTAGTCTATCCCTACTCTATCTCTAAGGTGACATCCCTACTAAGCATTATCCCAGGCAAGAGTAAAAAGGTGTCAGAAGTGAAGACTTCCTTAGAAGTGCACTCACTTAGTCAGAGCTCGCTCTAAGATGCTCCTTCTAGCTCCCCATCTAAACCTCAACTGCTCAACCCACGGGGCACTGTCCCTAATTCAAAATCCCCAAAACTTAGAACACGCCCTCTGGCACACCTCTTCAACCAGGTCTTCTTCCAGTACTTTTCCAGTGAAACTTGTCTCCCTTCCAACAACGGTTTTCTCGTCCTTGGGTCCCAGGCACCTTCTCTGCCTAAAGTATCATCCCTACATTCCAGTATACTCCCATATTGGCTTCTCGTACCATCCTAACTCCTAGAACAAAGGGTTAGTCTCTCTAACGAGCTAAGTGTGAAACTTTCCACTTCAATATTTAGCTAACATAAGAAATGAACAGGCCTTTCTCTTTAAACGTATATTTGCGATCAGGCCTTTACACAATTTAAACACACTCTTCTAATATCACGCTATAAGCATTAATTTCATTATACTTCATGTATGAATATGCAAACTACACGTGCAGACTCTAATATGGTGCACGTTTAAACCTAATGCATAATTTTACACGAAACCCAATCATTATGCGTTGACTAAAATACATTTGCAGTGAACTACGACATTGCTCTTCATGAAAAGCATGGTTACATTTCTAATGACACATTACTATGAGTCATTTAACATATGTGGGTGCGGACTAACAGTGATTATGGTGCACCCCTACAATTTTCAGAATAACGTGGCGCTCTATCAAAGGCATCTCTGTGGCAACCAGCAGCTGCGAGCAATCATGTTCGGAGTAAGATTTATGCCAGTTTCAGCTATTGGCATTGTGCAAATTAGATTGCCTTTTATGTTTTGGTTTTTAATACATAAATAAAAGGCATTGTCATTTGCAATGCCAATAGCTTAAAGTGGCTTGATGTGATACCTATTGCATTGAGGCCTATACTTATTGTACTGCATCACTCCTTACGCCTGCTTCACGCAGGCGTAAGGTTTTGACGCAGTGGCAATCTAGAAGTCGCGCAGTGAAATATTGTAGATTTCACTGCGTCACTTTTACAAGACTTTCCTGCGTGGGAAAGCCCACCCTGTACACATTATACCTGACACAGGTATAATGTGACGCAGGGCATTACAACGTGATGCATCTCCCTAGATGCGTCATATTGTAAATTGGCCGCATTTTTTACGCCACCGCTGCATCACAGAAGTGACGCAACTGCAGCGCAAAAGTGTTGCAAGGGGCTTGTAAATCTGCCCCTGAATGCTTTGGAAACACATTTTCCGTTTCCACACGTTACTTACAACAATGCCACACCAGTGTCAAACATCCTATATGAAACCTAATACAAAGGAAAATCTTGTACAACAACAGTCGCTGTTCCTCAGTGTGGTATTCTAGAACACGTCATAAGGTCTATTAGGAATTATTCCCCATGCTTTAAATGGGCCGGTACTGTCCGGTACTGAGTACCAGCACTTTTTTATTTTGCAAGGGAGAGTACCGGCACTTCTCATGAGAAATGTAATGCTTTTAACTGGAGAGTACCGGCACTTCTCAGAAACAAATCGGTACTCTGGTACAGAGTACCTGCACTTTTATTTTTCCATTTCAAGCACTGATTATTCCTAGATACCTTTCTGCTGCCACCACTGTCACCCTGACCCTGAAACTCCTACGTGCGTACATCCCACCACATTTTCGTTTCCACTCTTAGAAACACAGCCTTAAAGTATGTCCTACTTAACTACTCCGACTAATTAACTAAATCAATCAACCAGCAAAGTCTTGAGTGTCCTCCACCCCCAGGCACGTTATCCTTTATATTTGGCACTTCCCGTGGATGGGGGCGGCAGAGGTTGCATCTGCATTTGTGTAAAGTCAAATAGGCTTTCAGGCCTGATGACAACACGCTGGATATCACTGGAGGGAGGACGGACGGATGTTGGGGTCCATTTAGCACAGTGTTGATTTAGACGAGCAATGGCGTTGATTCATAGCCCCCCCCCCCTCCCTAAGGCAGCTGCAAGGGCACGTGCTTTGTAAGTGAGGCGGAAGTCATACAAGCACGCTGTGTGTCTTTACTGTTGAACAAAGCACCCGCTGGGGAAGGCCGCTTCCCATAGACTATAAAAACGTACTAAAATTGATAGAAAATATCTTCGACGACACAGGCGAGGATCCATTACGCCTCACTCGAATTCGTATGATAATAATTTTCTTGCTACGAGGAATCATCTCTTTCGCTGCTGAAGAAATCCCACTCTATATACCCCTTGAGTCTTTCATAAGAGATGCTTCACTTTCAGAAAAAACCCTTTGCTCGGAGAGAGGGTGAATTCTATTAGTTTTTACAGCGGGGCAGGCTCACATAGCTGCTATTTCTGTGCTATAACAATACTGCTCGAAGTACCGGTGTGGACTGAAGTCGTCTATAAACAAGTTACATTATGGATGGCAATATTGTAGTTATTCTCTCGTTGCCAATGTTGTGTCTAATTGACATTGGTAGATATTTGGCACTTAGTTGTGATAGTGGCAGTCCAATATATGCATTTTTTGTATAAACACATGCATACATACAGAATGTAAAACAATTGTCTCTACTGAACTCCATATATAGTGCAGGGTTAGTGTGAGAGATGTATTTCATGTGTGCATGTTGGACTTGCTAAGCTTAAAGCTAAGTGCCAAGGAACGTAGGTCTGCAAAGGTTGGCGGTCAATAGAAGGATGTAGCGTGATGCCCGGATTACTTACCGGTAATCTTCATTACTCCGAGTCCTAGTCTTCCTCGCCACAGTATTCACCAATGAGCCTCCGGCTCCACACAGAACTCCAAGTAACTTAAAAGAGCAGCGCTCTAGTCTCCCCTCCCTCCTCCAACATGGCCCCCAGTGGCTTCAGCCAATCCCATAAAGGGATACAAACCAGCCAGCCCGATCTGATAATCAAAGCCGCAGACATGAAGCCACCACCAGGGCCGGGAGGGAAGGGAAACTATACTGTGGCGAGGAAGACTAGGACTCGGAGTAATGAAGATTACCGGTAAGTAATCCGGGCATTACCTCCTCGTCCAGTCTTCCTCGCCACAGTATTCACCAATGAGCCGATACCAAAGCAATCAGCTTCATGTAAGGAAAAGACCACAGCAAAGTGCAGTGAAACTAGATGTAATATACAGAGGTACAGCAATCAAATACAACCCCTCAAGGCATCCCCGCAGTCAACACAGAAGATGCAAATGAAACAGAACCCCCACCCCCAACCTGGAGGCGGTAATGGGACATGAATGTATGAGGTGAAGACCAAGTAGCAGCCCGGCAAACATCCTCCATGGACACCCCTTTGAAGGAGGCCCAAGACACAGCAACAGAGCGGGTGGAACGCCCCTGAACAGGAAGGGAGGGAACTTCAGCAACCGAAGCATACGCCAACAAAATGGCCTCCTTAATCCAGCGACTGATCGTCGAGAGGGAGGGTTTCAGACCCTGACGTGACAAACCATAATTGACAAACAAGTTGTCCACTTTGCAAAACGAAGACGTGCGCGATAAATATATCAATAAAGCACGCCGAACATCCAAGAGGTGCAACAGGGATTCCTCATCCGAGGAAGGATCAGGACAAAGACATGGAAGCACCACCTCAGAAGACCTATGAAAATAAGAACCCACTTTAGGAATGAACGTAGGATGAGGGCGCAACACCACCCTGTCCGGCAAAACCAACAAAAAGGGAGCAGAACGAAGGAATGCACCCAGCTCCCCCATACGTCTGGCAGAAGCAATCGCCACAAGAAACACCACCTTGAGTGTCAAAAACTTCAACTCCACCGACTCCAAAGGCTCGAACGGAGCCAACTGCAAGGAGCGCAAAACCAAAGGCAGGTCCCAAGGTGGAGGACACATAATAGGACGGGGGCGTTGGAAAGATAGAGACTTAAAAAGTCTAGCAACCAAATGTGAAACAGAAATCAAAGGAAGGACGTGGAACGCCTGAATCGCATCCCACTGAGCCCTAAGAGTCGAAATGGCCAAGCCTAGCACAAACCCAGCATTCAAAAAATCCAAAATGCGAGCCGGATCCAAAGAAGCCACCGACAGATCGCGACCCAGACACCAAGAAACAAAATTATCCCAGTGTTTAGCATAGGACTTAAGGGTAGAAGGTCTCCTGGACTGCTGAATGACCCCAGCTACAGCCAAGGAACAGCCAGTACGCATCAACGAATCCCTCTCAAGAGCCAGGCCCGCAGACCCAAGGACCGGAACACAGGCAGAGGAAGAGGAGGGCCCAACAGAGGGTAAGGACTGAATGGCAAGGCCCACCCCGGAGACACAGCCAATTCCAACATCAGGGGATACCAAGGGCGACGCACCCAACCCGGAGCAATGAGAAGCACAAAGGATCCCTCCCTCTTGATCTTCTGCAAGACCGCCGGAATCAGGGGAACAGGAGGAAAGGCATACAAGAGACCCTTCGGCCAAGGGAACGACAGGGCATCCACCCTCCAAGCATCCCGGCAAGGCATAATAGTGCAAAAGCAACGGATCTTGAAATTGTCCCGGGAAGCAAAGAGGTCGACAATCGGACAACCAAACATCCGTCGCAACCTCCTGAAAATCACAGGCGTCAGGGACAAAGAGCCCATGGAGGGAAACACCCGGCTCAGACAATCCGCCACAGTGTTCTCCGTGCCAGGAAGATAAATGGCAGACAGGGACTCCAGATTCAACTCCGCCCAACCACAAATCTGACGGCCGAGGCAACTGAGGGAGCGAACTCTGCACCCTCCCTGATGGTTTATATAGGACATCACAACCTGATTGTCCGTTCGAACCTGCACATGGTGACCCTGAACCAGACTCGAGAAATCCAACAAACCCAGAAGGACGGCTTTCAGCTCCTTGTAGTTGGAGGAACATGACACCACCGACTGAGGCCAAACCCCCTGAGTCGTTGAATCCCCCAGAGTAGCACCCCACCCCAGCAGGCTGGCATCGGTAGTGACCACGCGGGTGGGAACAATCAGAAAAGGGCGGCCCCTGGACAGATGACCGTCGACCAACCACCAACCCAGGACCACCCGAACCTCCTCCGACATAGGAATCAAAACAGTCATATCTAGGGAACAGGGGTCCCAATGCGACAAAATGTGCGATACCACCGGGTACATGTGAAGGCGAGCCCACGGCACCGTCAACAACGACGCCGACATCAGACCCTGAACCCTCAGCCATAGGCTCACAGGATGAGACAGTCCCACCAACAGGGCACGAACAGCAGACATCAGGGACAGAATCCTGGGAGGAGGAAGGAACACCATACCCAACTGAGTCCTGAACAGAGCCCCAATGAAAGTCAATTCCTGTGCAGGAACCAGGGAGGACTTCGGGACATTCACGAGGAACCCATGACGTTCCAGGACATGGCACACCCTCTTGACATGCAACTCCGCCTTGGGAAGAGAAGAAGCAGAAATTAAAATGTCGTCCAGATAAGGAAACACACTAATGCCCTCCCCATGCAATAGGCCAATAAGAGGAGCCAGAACCTTAGTAAAGACCCTGGGAGCAGAGCAGAGTCCAAATGGCAGTACCTGGAATTGGTAATGCTGACCCATCACGCAAAATCGGAGAAACTTCTGGGAATCCGGATGAACCGGGACATGGAGATAAGCATCCCTCAAGTCTATCGACGCAAGGAAGTCGCCCCGAGAAATCAGAGGAAGGATCAACGGAAGGGAAACCATCTTGAACTTCTCGTGAGGGATGTAAGTATTCACCCACTTCAGGTCCATCACAGGGCGAAGATCTCCAGTGCGCTTCGACACCAGGAACAGGATGGAATACACGCCCAGCCCCAACTGATCCAAGGGAACAGGAACCACCGCACCCTTGACCACCAGTGAGTCGACGCCGTCCAAAAGCGCCAATCTCCTTACAGGATCTCTGGGACAAGGAGTAGCCCTGAAACAGTCTGGGGGAGTCAGGATAAACCCAATCCGCAAACCCTCTGAAACCACCTGCAGCACCCATTTGTCCGAAACAGACCGTCTCCAAAACTCCAGGAAGAAACGGAGGCGACCCCCAACCGGACCCATACCAGGAGCGATCCAGTCACGACTTAGGTGCAGGAGTGGAGGAGGAAGAGGAACCGGAGAACCGGGTCTTACCAAAGGAAGGAGCACCCCGGCCACGCCCCCTCCCACGAAAGGGCTGACCAGCACGACCCCTCCGAGAAGGGCCAAAAGCTCTCTGAGAACCAAAGGAACGGAAGTGACCCGCTCGCTCAGGAGCCAGTAGCTTACGGTCCTCCGCCGTTTTCTTAACCATGTCATCCATCAGTGACCCAAAAAGTTTAACCCCAGAAAAAGGAATCTTCATCAGGAGATTTTTCTGCGCAGCATCAGCCTTCCACGAACGAAGCCACAACTGACGCCTCGCAGCCACCGAAGACCCAGCTGCGGAAGCCGCAGCCCCTAAAGAGTCAAAGGAGACATCCGAAAGCAACCGAACCTGTTGCTCCATCATCGCCAGGGTAGAAGAAACATCCTCCCCTTGGTCCATCAATTCAGACAGGGACTGAAAATCCTTCAGCAAGGATTGTATAGTGTAAGATGCATAGGCAGCCGCCCTGATAGAGAAATTAGCAGCCGCAAAAGTGCGTTTCACCGCACCATCCACTTTTCGGTCAACCGGGTCAGCAGGAGAAGAATCCTCAGACACCACAGTACCATGAGACACCATGCTGGCCAACAATGAATCAACCTTCACCGAAGAAGGGAACTTCACATCAAAGTCCTGCAGCGGGTATCGCTTACTCAAAAAGCGTGGAAAGGAGCCTCTGTCCACATCTTTCCATTCATTCTCCAGGACCTTCAAGACCGAAGAGTGTAAAGGCAAAGAATCAGGCGCAGGACGCTGGTATTGCGCAAAGAGATCGTCATCCAGAGGAACCACAGAAGTAGGAAACACCAAGTTCTCTCTAATGTGACCCAGCACCTCCTTCAGGTCGGCACCCTGCACAAAACGACCTCTGACATCAACATCCTCCTCAACGTCAGAATCAGCAGCCGCAGCCACCTCCACCTTAGCCCGCTTAGCAGGAGGAACAGGCGTCTGACTTTGCAGAGCAGCAGCAACAGCAGAATTGATCAGCCGCTGTAACACAGCCATAGACGGTATCCGGACACCAGAACCAGAAGCCTCAGGAGCAGAATCAGGAACATCACCACACTCCATGACAGCAACACACCAGTGAACGCACGAAGAGAACACAGGCAGAGGAGAAGACAACACGCCTGGCGTAAAAGGCCCCGGGGTTGCTAGGTAACCAAACCAGCCAGAACCCGTAACCGGACCAACCAACCATAAAGGGAGGAGAAACAGCCTCGCGCATGGTCACATACCCAGCCAGCGAGGACCGAGGCAGAGGTGAACAAGGAACACACCACGAAGAAGCCGTGAAAGAAACGCCCACGGGAGCCACCCGCCCCCACAGCACGCACACGCTCCAGGAACAGCAGGTAAGCAATGAGACCGGGCCCCCAGATCAAAGGCATCCGGCCGCGCTACGTCCGCTGAGCAGGACGCGCGGCCGGGAAATGAAGCAGACCACTAGTGATCGTCAGTTTCACCGAACGACACAGGCCAACAAACAAACAAGACGAACGCCGCTGAAAGTCCGCTAGAGCAGGACCAGCGGCGTCAAAGGCAGTAGCAGGAGGTACAACACACCATTTAATCGAACTACTACCCCCAAACTAAATACCCAAGGGCATAACGGGACCGCTGAAGCAGGAACCCAGCCCCACTCACCTGAGGACACCACCGGTCAACACAGGCAACGCAGCACTCGGAGAAGTGCAGAAAAAAAGAACAGATCGGGCTGGCTGGTTTGTATCCCTTTATGGGATTGGCTGAAGCCACTGGGGGCCATGTTGGAGGAGGGAGGGGAGACTAGAGCGCTGCTCTTTTAAGTTACTTGGAGTTCTGTGTGGAGCCGGAGGCTCATTGGTGAATACTGTGGCGAGGAAGACTGGACGAGGAGGTAATGGGAAATCGTTAGATAAGCCAGCCACGTGGGAGGCAGTGGGAGCGACAGGATGTGAGGTCATTGGAAGGCTAGGAGCTGCATATGAGAGTGGAGGGTGAACTTGTGCTACGGGGGGCTCTCTCTTAAGATAGTTCTAATACTACATCAAATTATAATCAAACAAAGACACAGCCAATAGGTTTAGGCTTTGTATAGCGGACACGTAAACGACACAGCCAATAGGTTTAGGTTTGGTATAGCCGACGCGTAAACGACAGCCAATAGGTTTAGGCTTTGTATAGTCCACGCATATTAACGACATACAATTTACACGCACACAGGCTCAGATTAGAGACTTGGGCTGCACCACATGGATGAAGCAAAACAAGGCCCGAACATGACTGCGAAAGCTTGCTTTCCTTTTCAGAGGGGCTGTAGGCTACCAGTTCAATCTGATCTGTCCTTTTGGAATGGTGCTAAGACGGATTTGTTTAGCGTTAGCCCCAGTCAGTGGTGGTAGAGAGAAGATAAAAACAAGTAAATAGAAAGCACCAAGAATAATTACCAGTGCTACGAATGGATTCCGCTGTTGCAGTCTATCAATTTTGTTCTATGCTGCCATTGATGATCGTAAATGAAGGCAACAATCATGCAACTTCAATGCAATTTATCATGTAGTGTATAATGGTCTCGATGTGGTCATTAGATGTACATTGTTTTTTTTGTTGTTTTTTTTTTTGTTGCATATTTATATAGCGCGAACTCGACCCGAAGGTATTGGAGCGCTTTACATGAGCACCGTATTTACATTACACATTCAGGTACGGGGAGATTAAGGGGCATATTATCAAGCCAGGCGATAAAATTATCGCCGCTTTAGCGGTAGAAAACTGCCGCTAAAACGGCGATAATGGGCTTGATAATATGCTCTATGGAATTCCAATTGAAGCCCATGTTAGACGAGAAGGACATCTAACATGGGCATCAATTGGAATTCCATAGAGCATATTATCAAGCCCATTATCGCCGTTTTAGCGGCAGTTTTCTGCCGCTAAAGCAGCGATAATTGTATCGCCTGGCTTGATAATATGCCCCTAAGTGATTTGCCCAGAATCACAGGATGTGGACGCGACCTTGAGGCTCGAACTCTGGTTTCCAGCACCAAAGCCGGCAGCGCAGCCGACGGACCACATCCTCTCCCCTATTCTTGTCTTATTGTTACTTTAATAATCATAAATGTGGAATTTCAGGGGCCTTTCCAATCTGAATCTTGAACATAATGGATCCTTACATTTTTATTTTTTTTAACTTTGAATTTATATAAATGGTATCTTTTTTAATGCTGGCTATTTACTGATCTTAGTGGACAAGCACAACATCTGTTCATAACAATAGCTCCATGAATAATGTAATTTTGTAACTGCGTGACACCTGCTGCTCATCGGCACACACTGTGTACTGGGTACGGGGGTAGCGCGGCGGGGTCAAGGGTAACTAGGCCGCTGATGCTCTTTAATTAAAATTCGACACCAGTGCTTTACTTGCGTGGCCGGAAGACCCTGAGCCATCTTCCGCCGTTTATTTATCCCCTCGGGACGAGCCCGACCCGAGGGGTGTAGGTATGCGTGCAGAGTGGATACATTTAAGAGGAGAGCCCAAGTGGCTCTCTACATCCCTCCTTTCTTTTAGTAACAAGCTATAAGGTTACACCAGTTCATGGAGATGTATATACAAAGATTTTTAGTCTTTGACTTGGCGCAGGGTTCGGACGGAGACCATACTTCTGGCTCCGGGAGCTGGAACTGACCACTGCGCTAAACGAAACATCCGGGGATGACTCAAACGATTCGCCAGCACAGGCTGGCCTAGCCACGGGGACGCTACCTTCGCTTACATTTCTGGACTCCCACGGCGATGGACTCAATATACCTGGCGAGGCAGGTGGGGAGAGACTTGGAGTTGTTTCCGGATGATCGAATTCTTCGTGGCCAGACTCTTTCTCGCCTGTCTTCTTGAAGCTAGACACATTTCTCGTGACAGAGTGCTGTCCTCTCCGAGCAGTGACCATGGTCCCTTGAATGCCCACGACTGTCCACACCTCCGTCTCGTAGGGCGTCCGGAACTTCCAACTGGGGTGTAGGTCTTTAATCACCACTCGGTCTCCCACTTTTAGCTGGGACTCTTGCGCCCGACGGGCCTCGCTGGCCTTGCGGTTCGTCATCTCCCTTCTGGCCTGAACCACTTCATTGTCTCGCACCGAAGGCTCCCACATTGGGTCTGACGGAATGCTGTATCGCAGGGGGCGCTTGAACAGCAGATGAGACTGTGCACACTTGGTGGTTCTGTGAGGGTCTGGCGATAGGTGCCAAGGAATTGGTCCAGAGCAGTCTCTGCGCCTTCATCTTGGTCTACGGCGATGCGCAGCGCTCGGTTCAGTGTCCGCATCAGACGTTCCACCTCCCCATTGGCTTGAGGCCACAGCGGGGTGATCTTCCGATGACAAATCGCCTTGCTCTCGAGGTACTCCTGGAATTCCCGGCCCTGGAATGGCAGGCTGTTGTCTGACTTGACCTCCTCGGGCAACCCCATCATTGCAAATGTCTTATCAAGAACTCGCTTCACGTGAGTGAACGCGGTAGACGCTACCACCTCCACAATAGGGAATTTCGAGAACGAGTCATCCATGACCAGCATGTGACTTCCATCGGGGAAACTCCCGAAGTCCAGGCTGACTTTTGCCCAGGGGATCTCACTAGGCTCTTCAGTAATCACCGGCGCCGGTGCCGGATCTCCTCCTGTGATTGTGCAGGCATGGCACTGTCTCACCATCTCTTCCACCATGGAGTCCATTGCGGGGAACCAGACCTTGTTTCGCAGCCTTGCCTTCGTCTTGGCCATCCCCTGGTGGCCGGCATGTGCCAGTGTGAGAATCCGCAGTCTTGGTGTCCTCTCAGAACCACTCCCTGATCCCCCACACTGAGTTTGTGGCGTCCTTGCCAAAGCTGTTGCCGGGCGTGGCTGATTTCCGTTCGAAGAGGGCGGGCTCCATCCATAAGTGTGCCCATCCGTTGGTGTCCAGTGCAGCCTTCACCCGTGACAGAGTCTCATCTTCTTTCGTAGCACCGCCGATCTCCTCGAGTGCCATGGCTGTGGGGCACGCACCTTGCGACACCATTGTTGACGGGTCTGGAGATGACGTGCACTCTGGGTGGTGGGATAAGTAGTCAGCTGGGTTGTGGACCCCGGAACGGAACATGATCTTGAAGTTGTAAGACTGCAGCTGTACTGCCCATCGCTCGATCCTCGGGGGCGCCAATCTGGATGAGCCTACGAAGAGCGGGAGTAACGGCTTGTGGTCGGTCACCACCTGGAACTCTTGGCCACATAGGTAGAGGTGAAAGTGTTGACACACCCACTTGATGGCCAGGGCCTCCCTCTCAATTTGGGCGTACCTTGTCTCCGTGTTTGTAAGGGCCTTGCTGGCTTAGGCTACTGGCCTCCAGACTTCAGGGCCATGTTCCTGAAGGAGGACTGCTCCCAGACCCACTGGGCTGGTGTCAACGATCAGTTCAGTGCGCCGCCCCAGATGGAAGTAGGCCATTACTGTCTTGTCGAGCAGCCCTGCCTTGATGTCATTGAATGCCTTGTGGGCGATCCCAGTCCACTCCCACTTGTGATCATTACGAGCGAGGGCCCGGAGCGGCTCCGACATGGCAGCAAGGTTTGGAATGAAGCGTCCACAATAGGTGGCCTTGCCGAGAAAACTCCTTACTTCTGTGGGGTTCTTCGGAGTGCTGGCTGCTCGGATGGCTGCAGCCTTCTTGGGATCTACTAGCAGTCCCTCCAGGGTGAAGGTATATCCAAAGAAATCAACGGATTCTTGGTAGAACGAGCACTTGGACTTGTGAAGGGTCAATCCGCAGTCTTCTAGTCTCTTCAGGGTGGCCCGGAGATGAGTGTGATGATCTTCTAATGTGTCAGAGAATACCAAGATATCATCACTGAGGTTAATCACACCCTGCAGCCCTGACAGTGTCTCTCTGATGGCATTTTGGAAGACTTCGGCTTCCGACGACACCCCGAAGCTGAGCCTCTTGTACCTTCGGAGTCCAACGTGCGTCGTGAAGGTGCTAATATACCTGCTTTTGGGTTCAAGTTCCAGCTGATGATACCTGGCGTTCAAGTCCAGTTTGGAGAACAATTTGGCCCAGTTTAGATCAGCCACTATATCATCCATGGTGGGGGTGATGTGGCGTTCTCTTCTAACGGCCGTATATGTTAGCCTCATATCCACACAGAGCCGGATGGCTCCGGGCTGCTTGGGATTGGGAGCCACGACCAGCGGGGACACCCAGAGGGTGGGGCCAGAGACCTTCTCAATCACGTCGAGATCTTCAAGATTTCTCAGCTCTTCTTCCACCTGCGGATGAAGATTGAACGGCACTGTCCGGTGCCTGAGTGCGACTGGTATCACAGAGGGGTCAATGTGGAGTTTGAATTTCTTGCCCTTGAGTTTTCCTAGTCCTGTGAATAAAGCCGGGAACTCCTTCAGAATGGCTTCAGCATGTGAATCATGGACCTGGTTGGCAAAAAAGACGAGTCCCAGGTCTTCCGCTGTGTGGCAGCTGAGCAGGGTCCCTTTTCGTCCCTCGGTGATGTGGAATTTGGTATCGATGGTGTATTTTCCACTGGCGACCTTCGCCTGGATGACTCCTCAGAGAAGAAGTGGATCAGTCCCTCCGTAGGTGTAGATCCGGGCCCTAGAGGGTGCAAGTGGAGGCCGTGGTGACAGGCGGTCATATTGCTCTGAGTCCATCACGTTGACAGAGGCGCCGGTGTCGATGAGGGCCTGCACAGCCGTGCCCTCCACTGAGACGGAGCACATCGGAGGTGGTCTTCGGCGATGGTCCGACCTGCTGACGTATGACACCACAAACACGTCATCGTCTTCAAACACAGGATATCGTTCCTGTTGCTGAGCCTCCTATGTCGACGGCGGATCATCAAGGGAGATCTGGCAAACATGCTGTGACATGCCCCTTGGCTTTGGCGGAGTATGCCTGAACCGTCCGCTGCGGCACACTTTGGTGTAGTGATTGAGCCTCCTGCAGCGGGAGCATGTCTTCCCCTTCGCCCCACACACGGCTGTTGCCGAGTGGTCTTCCCCACAGTATCCACACTGCCCTCCTGGTGGCGGTCTTGGAGCTTGACGAGCTGTGTTGGGGCACCTTTAGATTGCCTCGACCCTCTCTTCTTTGATTGGGGGGTGTCTGGTTCCATGTGAGGCAGCATCTGGCATGTGTAAGGCAGCCTCCATTTACTCAGCTTGGATGTCCGACAGCTCGTGGGAGCGGGCAAGGATCTCGTCCAGCGAGATCCCCGGTTGACAAAGGATCAGTTTCCTCAGAAGTTTGGAGCGGCATCCTAGGATGATCTGGTCCCATATCTCCTCCCGGTGATCTGTGAAGGTGCATGTGCTGGCCAGCCGGCGCAGCCGTGAGTAAAACATATCGACGGACTCCGAGTCCATCTTCGACGCCCTCCGGAACTTGAACTTCTCAAAGTCGGGGTTGAGTTGGGGGTCAAAGTGCCTGTTGAGCGCGGCGACTGCCGCCTCGTAGTCGTTGTCGTCGCCCATGTTGGGGAGCGTTTCGAAGAGGTCGTAGATTTCCGAACCACCGTAATAGATGAGGAGTGACCGTTTCACGGTGCCATTGGTCTCCCTTGTCCCTTTGAAGTAGTGGTTGAGCCGTCCAACCCACGCTTTCCATCGTGGCGCAGCCGTGGCAGTGTCTGAGGCTTCACCGAATGGTGGCAGAGGTGCCACGGCCGTGTGGCTATGTCCAGCGGGCGGTGCATTGGCACCCCTGTCTGGATTGCTTCCCCTGGCTTGTGGGCTGGCAGCGCCAGGCACAGGTGGGTTGCTCATGGTGACCGTGTGTCAGCGCACCGGTGTGAGGGTGTGATTTTGATGTAGAGGAACCGTGGGTGGGCGTACGCACTAGTGCTTGTCCACGCGCGACAGACTGTCTCTTTTTTTGTTTCCGGGCCCTGATGGCGCAACAGAGGTGAGTTATGCTCTTGGGCGCCGATATCTCCTCGGTCAAGGGGGTCAAGCCGGGTGCCAAAACCTTTTTGCGTGCTGGTGAGCCTTGCTGGGATCCCAGTATGCCCTCCTTTCACTTTTCTTTGCCAATGGTTGTTTTTTTTCTTTCTCTCTATTCCTTCCTTCTGTGTGAGATGAAGGCCGTGGAGTCTTGCCCACTCGCACACCCTTGATCCCCCGTCTTCTTGGCAGGTGCAGGCAGCAAACTGGGCAGCCTCAGATTTTGGGCCTTGCAGCAGGAGGGTGTTGGGGCCTAGCACTCGGCCCAGATGCAGACGGAGGTCGGTGGGGCTGAAGGCAGGAAGGAAATGGCCATGCGCTGGTGCAGATTATGCAGGTGAGCAGGAGTGGCAGATCACTCCACCGTGGGGCATACAGAGGGAAGAACCTCGCTCGGCGGACACTCACCCAGGAAACATCCGCAGCACGCGCCGCCGGCTGAACGTGCTCCTGGTGGACAGGGAGACGCGTTGGCGGGCGCCAGCACAGTGGTACTTCTCCGGCAGGCGGGCAGTGTAGGCTGCGGTCGTTGCACCGGCCCACGGAGACACCAGGCAGCTTTCCACCAGCAGATGGAGCAGGGCGATGCTGGTGGGCTCCGCGAGCTCCCAGCAGGTTGCCAAATGAGTGGCAAAGACATGCATGGGGTGCGACCGGCCACATCACCAATGTAGCGCGGCGGGGACAAGGGTAACTAGGCCGCTGATGCGCTTTAATTAAAATATGACACCAGTGCTTTACTTGCGTGGCCGGAAGACCCCGAGCGGTTTTCCGCCGTTTATTTATACCCTCGGGACGAGCCCGCCCAAGGGGTGTAGGTATGCGTGCAGAGTGGATACATTTTAGAGGAGAGCCCGAGGGGCTCTCTACAAGGGGTTGGCCTTTAGCCAGCCTTTATGACTACTAGCGCTATCCACCAGCGTGGATAAGCCTTCAGCATTATGCAGTGGGATCTATGCACATAGGCTGTGCTTCAGTTGTGATCAGTGCACAACCACTCGTCTGGGTGCTTGCTTGGAATAGCTTTCTGGGCACAGGGCTTTGCCCTGCCCGAAATCGCTTCAGCCGACCCATGCACCTATCCACAGAGCTCACTATGCTAATTCTTTGATCATGGACAATAGATCTTACACACCATGTAAGTCTTCCAGTCAGAGGTTTGATCCAGTTCCCCTACCCCAATAACCACACGAACATCGCATTTGGTTTGGCCCAGCAGGTTTGTAGTTAACGGTTTGGCAGCCAGGACGAGAGTCACAATTCGGTTCACTAACCTTGAGTTTTAAAACTCTCTTCAGGGAAGGCTATTTGCCACTCTCTGTGGTGTACCTCAGCCTGTCTGGGGTTTTGGGGTGTGTTCAACTTGCTCCTACATGGCTGCGGAAATTCCTTTTCAAAGTAAGGTTCATGAAACAGGATTGCTGGTGAATGAACCGGAAATGGCAGATGGGAGGCAAATACCTAAGCCAATCAGTTGATAGTTTAGATTCAAATTCAAATTCTTCTTGAGTGACGTTATAGATGCATTTTTAACATTTGTTGGAGTATTATTGGATATACTCCACATAACTTTAAGAATATATTTTATTTGGCATCCTGAAATTTTAATGTAAACTTGTGTAAAGATGTATTGTCAGATGACTTTATCATGAAAGTATTATGAAAAATAATTAACTATTATTCGTAAAAAGTTTTGTCATTTCCAGATGTCTCAGAATGATAAATCTATCTCTATCAATTATAATACAATGATGTGTGCAATACGGGTGTAGTATGATTTTGTTCTTAGTCATATTCAGAAGGTATTGATGAGGTACACTCATATTATTATAGGTAATCATCAGAATATTCGATGTAAGTGTTTTTATTTGATTTTTTTTATTTATGCTAGGACTAATTTATTTGTTGTGAAATATGTTAAAGTTGGTTTTGGGCCTTAACTCGTGAATGAATATACTTGGTAATACATAGCTTATTACAGTCTTTACATTTGCATATAGCTTTATGCCATGGCATTGTTTCATATGTATTTGTTTTATAACATAGTATTTAACCTAAACTATGATGCAAGTGGTTAAATTCGATCAGTGAGGTAAAGTTTCTTTGAAGAGACCTGCGAACTGGGAAGTGGCCAGCTGCGATGGAGAGAGAAGGATATCATCGGAGCTTCGGTGGCCGCCCTTATAAAATAGCCATTCTGAGAAATAACATTAGACCAGTTTTCAGGGATTCTTGAGCTACCAGCTCACAAGCAGTCATGTGCTCGCTATACGAGCTTGTTAGATAGAGGGACAAGGAGAAACAACCCTTAGCAGAAACACCACTGCTGGTCACAAGATGGCAACATGAAGGTGTCCTCAGTGCACCCAATACTGGGGAATTTGGTGCAGCCTACTTTGAGAGCAGACCGGAGGCACCGAGTGTTGTGTGCTGCTGTCCCAGTAGCCACGGTGAAGATAATGCAGAGGAGCCACTATCAGTGTGGCCAATCAGCTGCCAAGCATTACTGAGTGGCGCAAGTCATCATTGCTCCCTACTGGTGTCCCTGAGTTGAGGGAAAAGTAGCAGCAGACGTTTACTGGCTGGGCAACTAGTGGCTGATGACCATCAGAGAGTCATTGATGTGGCCCACAAAGATAGGCGGTATTATAGGAGCCAAGGTCAGTCCTGCTGTACCAATACCTGGCTGTCTGAATGTGCCTGGATTGGTCTCGGGAGGAGAGGTGAAGCACTAGGCAGTTTTAATATCAACCATAAGATATTCAAGGTAGCTGGCTCGGGGTTGACGCCTGAAATGCAGAGCTGACACAATGACGGTCAAGGAGGAGATGTGCAATCAAAGCAGTTGGGCCATTGGTCTGAATATACAAGCACGCCTCTAGTACAATTTCCAGGAAGGTATTAGTAAGTGAGGAGTGGGATGCAGAACTGGAATATAAAAATTGCAGGATTTGATGCCACAGAAATTCAGTTACACTGAGACTTGTTACAGTGCTTGAAATTTCAAACCACAGCCAATGATCAGAAAATGTTGGAGAACAGGAATTTTTTTTTTGGTTTGCTCATAACTTTGGCGCTGTTTGACGAATCTTCATGAAATACTAAATACTGCAGCTCTACCCCACTCTACAGTATACTATTACACTGTTCACCACTACAGTCTACCCCACTACAGTCTACCTCACTACACTCTACCCCACTACACTCTACAGTATTTCACTCTACAATACTCCACTCTATGCCACTACACTGTACGCCACTCCATTATACACTACTCCGTTATACACCAATCTAGTCTCTGCTACTCCACTGTACACCACTACACTGTATCTCACTCAACTCTATGCCACTCTACTGTACATTACCCCACTGTACGTCACTCCACTGTATGCCATTGTACTCTATGCCACTCTACTGTACCCCGATCCACTCTAAGCCACTCCACTCTATGCCACCCTACTCTATGCCATTCCAGTCTAGGCCACTACACTCTACATTTAGTCCCCTCTATTCTACTTCACTCTACGCTATTCCACTGTATGTAACTCCATTCTCCCCACTACATTCTACACTATTCTACTCTATGCCACTACACTCTATGGGCCAGATGTATTAAGAAACCATTTTGTGATTCCCTAATAGTGAATCCTTGCGATTCAAATTAGGAAATCCATAAATGGCATGTATGAAAGTGTGTTGAACAACTTCTGCAAATCCCAGTGGGTGGCAAGTGACCTACCTCATGAATATTAATGAAGCAGGTCACAGGGCTTGGCAGAGGGAGCTCCGGCACAGGCATTATGTCCTCACCGACAACCACCGCCGCATCCATGTATGGTCTGGCTCTGAGCCCATGCAGGACTCGCATGAACCCCTGAGAATTAATGGGGCAAGGTGAAGGCAGTCCCCTGGGACAGATCCGACATCAGCGTGGAGCGAGAGCGGGCACCGTCGGCAATGCCTCAGAGGCCCTGCGGTGACAGGGGCCGTGGGCGAGCCTGAGGCCGGGACCGCCGGGTCCCGCCGAATAATGTGCTAGCTCCCTCCAGCACCATCCTCCTAACCCCCAGGTGGGGAGCCGCCTCCACACGAGCTTTGCCAGCGGCCGTGCTCTGGCTCAGAGACAGAGAGCCCGGACTTGCCTGAGAGGAGGAGCAAGCCCACAAGGCCCTAGGTGGGGGAGCACCACAAATCGAGAGCCCGGATGTCTTGGCCCAGCGAGATCTGGGTGGAAACCCTTTGCCAAATCCCACACCGCTCAGGTAAGGGTCTATGCTCCAATACCCAGCCATGCGTTAAGGTTACCCTGCTCAACAGGCACCACCATCCCACCACGCGGGAGGACTGAAGACATAACGAGCAGTGAAACACACAGGCAATATAAAGGAGGCCTGCTGCACCAACCACCCCCTCTCACTGTAATGGGCACACCGCGCAGGAGTGGAGGGCTCCGATGCTACTGATCCGGAAAGGGCCATGGCTAGAGAAGAAGACCACACAAACCCACCTGGACCTTGAAACTACCACCTACCAAATATACATTACCGCAACCCAAGAGTAAATGGGATCCTCTGGTGGGGATGCAACACCAAGCTCCCTCCAATAAACTAGTGATGGTCCGTCCAACATGGGTGGCACTAACCCCAAACAACAGCAGCTCACGTTCGACCACACAAAACTCATAGAGAACCACGGGTCCCACTCTGACACTGAGGAATCCGCCGGGAAAGCCACTCCCACTGGCAGTATGGAAAGCAAAATGGAGGAACTCAATGCAGGGTTCAGTGCGATGGACGCACGTTTTGATGCACTCGCAGGTCATATCGTCAGGATGGGTGAGAGGATCGATCGAGAAGGGGCATGTGTCGTAGATTTAGAAAAGAGGGTTTTGGATCTGTAAAGCTCCTCCACTACAACACAAAAAAAGTTGGAAAAGGGTTAAAGCATGCTGAAACAAGTTGCCATAAAGAACGAAGACCTCATAGCGAGGTCACGCTGCAACAACATACGTATCTCTGGAATAGCGGAGACCACAAACATCTGGTCACCCAGCAGTTTTTTTTAACAACTCCTGATTGACTTATTTGATCGCACCAACTTCTCAGCTACATAGCCAGCAGAATGGGCACATTGATCCCTGGTCCCACGACCCCGGGAGGGAGCACCACCCCGGTATGTCATTGATTGCCTTCGCAACTATAGGGACAGAGACACTGCGCTCAGGATGGCCAGGGAAAAAAGGGCCTCTAAGGCATCAGGGTGCCAACATTTTGATATTCCCTGATTTCACACCCATGGTCCAGGAAGCTAGGTGGAAATTCAAAGATGTTAAAAACACACTCTGCAAAATGGGCATTAAATATGCCATGCTATACCCGGCGCGTCTGTGTGTAGAATATAAAGGTCGCACTAAAATCCTAAAATTCAGCAGAACAGTGCGTGCTGAGTCCCCCTCGCATACTAAATCCTCACCTACACACTCAGGATCACGAGATCTGAACCATTTGCGACCTGCTGCACAAGACACTGCAATAGGAGGCCACAAATCGGGGCCCATATATCTCGGGAGACGCTTTGATTTCTATGTGCCTCACAGACATGTACGCTCCACAGGGCAATGCCTTGCTGCTATTCCTCGCTACAGCCTATACAGGTACAATATACAAGTGGTTGGTCAAACACACCGGCATTTATCCTCTTATAACGGACTGCCATGGCTGAGTTGCCGACGCGCCCCCATGGCGTACGCCAAACGTTCTATAATGGGAAAGTTTCTGTTTATTTCATTTCGTTCTTACAGAGTTAATGGGATTCACTGGAGGAAATTAAATCTGGTGTGGAATGGGGGGGACAACAACCGGGGATGGTATTTTCTTGTCACTAGAAGAATAGTTATAAATTGTCTTGTATTATTGCATATGACGCTGACTACATGCTACCACAAGGTAAATGACAGTAGGTCCAATAACACCCCTGGCCACAAAATATCCAAGACATGTCTTGGACAGTAGAAATATCACTTATATCCAGGAACATCCACAGTATCAATATCCTGCGGAAGAGGAAGCAGGTGCTCTCCTTTCTAAACAGGCACAATGTTAATATTGCAGTGCTACAGGAGACCCATCTGTCCCCATGCACTGACCCCCCTTTTGCCAAACAATGGGCAACACACAGATTCTTTTCCTGTTATAGTTCCTATTCCCGGAGTACATGCACACTGATTCATAAAAGTGTACCATTCTTCCTCTAGGCCCAGTACTTAGACTCAGATGGCAGATACTAGTACATTCAGGGTACATTAGCAGACCAAAAGATCCTAATAGTTAATGTCTACGCGCCAAATATCGATGACCCAGAGTTTTCCAAGAGCTACATGCCTAGCTAGATATCCTGGGGAGTGACCACTGGATATTGGGAGGCGACCTGAATATGCCACACTGTCCACGAATAGACATAACCAGCGCACAACCCACCAGCAAGCCCCATTCCTGCAAAGCATTTCGACAAATCACTGACTCTTATTTTCTATTAGATGCTTGGCGCACCGACAACCCGACACCGCGGGCTTCACATTCTATTCATTCCCCCATGCTGGCTGGACTAAATTAGATTACTGGTTCCTTTCACCGACCGTACATCAATGGGTTAATAACATCACTACTCCCCCACAAACATTGTCTGACCACAGCCCAGTATATTACAACTAAGGCTCCCTGTTTTCCGTATTTATGGATTTGTACCGATAAATACAGACAGAAATCAATGCATTTTCTGTCTGCATTTATTTTTTAAAGTGGATAAATACAGAAAATTGTGCTTCTTTTAAGTGACTTTCTGTGATGTCTTTCATGAATTATAGGCCAGCAGCTGAGCAGATGGACAGCATCGGATATAAAAAAACAGGATTACATTTCTTTAAATAACGGCATATGTCAGCATACATTTATGGTATGATGCTAGTATTTACCAGTGGATGTATTGTTATGTAATATTTGGCAGCTTAAGTAGCTAAAACATTACTGACATCAAAGTATGAGTGCGCGTCTATCAGTTAAATAGATATGGAAATGTACAGTTTTACAACTTCATTTATACGCAGATAAAAGGGCCAAAAAATAAATATGGATAAATACAGACGGAAATGGCCAAAAAATAAATACCATAAAACCAGGAGCCCTAATTACAACTAAAACCTTCGTACAGTTGCCCCACAGTCTATAGCTGGAGGTTCAATGGGGAGACCCTGCTGGATCCTGTATTCCGCACTGAATTACTGACCTCCATTACAGAGTATTTGGACTTAAACACGTGCACGGTATCCACCCAGGCAGCTCTGTGGGAGACATTGAAGTCCCATATTAGCGGAGTGAGGATTTCCAAACATACGGGCATACTGCGCGATATCTGCACCCAATTACAAAAAATGGAGGGTGCACTTCGTGAACCAGACCGAGCTGCTGGGGAAGAAGGCATAAGTCGGACACACCAGAGAAATACTCTCCTTATGGAATTCCGAGACTTGGTAGATAGGGCGATAAAATACATGGACAAATATGCCAGGGTGCACCGGTATGGGGAGGGGGAGAGACCTGGTCGCATATTGGCCAGACTATTGCGCCCAAATTGACAACAAAATTACATAGCTGGGTTATGCTCAGATACAGGAGTCACTATCAAAGACAGCAAAAATATTCTGCAGGAGATTAAAACCTACTATTAAAACTAATACACATGCAATGCCACGTATAAATCCTCAGAAATCACCTCCTATCTTGAAGATATAGCCATGGTATGGCTGTCGAACGGGCAGCAGGGATTTCTTAATGAACCACTAACTCTGGAAGCGTTAACACAAGCCATTACCGTCCTCGACGACTACAAGGCACCAGGCCTTGACGGGCAAACCGGAGCCTTCTATAAGGAATTTAAACAACAGCTTTCCCCACAATTTCTCTCGCTATATAACGAATGTCTAACCACAGGTGAGCTACGGCCCACGCTCCGAGAGGTGGTTCTCTCGATACTACTGAACCCGGGCAAAGAGCCCAGTAAAAGTGCCTCTTCCTGTCAAATGTCATTACTCAATATCGACAAAAAGATTTTAGCCAAAGTTTTGGCCAATTAGCTGACCCTGTTGATGGAGCAGATTGTCTCACCAGCACAGGCTGGATTTATTCCTCACCACTCAACCTCCCTTAATCTCCGGACATTATTCGCAGTACTAAACAAGGTAGCCCTGGACACTCTAGTCGTGGTGGCCCTATTGGATGCAGGGAAGGTCTTCGACTTGATTGAATGGCCTTTCCTAAGAGCGGTCCGTGCGAAACTAGGAATACCACCACCATTTCTAGCATTGATTAAGTTGCTATTTACTAAACCTATATCCAGTCTCAGGATAAATGGGGTGCTCACAGACACTATCTCAGTATTCCGTGGAACCAGGCAGGAATGCCCACTGTCACCCCTCCTCTTTATCACTGCAATGGACCCACTGGTGAGGGCATTACTGGATAAGCACATCCACCGTGGCCTACAACTTACATACGGCCCATTGTTATTATCACTATATGCAGATGACATTTTACTGTTTACACAACACCCCAAGGATAACCTAACTCCACTTCTGCTAGAACTAGCAAGATTTGGCTGGCTCTCAGGGCTCTGTATTAACTGGACAAAATCGGAGATATTACAACTCACAGACCCCACCCAACCTTTACCAACGGAGTACCCTCTTGGATGGGCATCTGATGGCACTAAATATTTGGGTATACAACTGCACAGGGAAAGGGACCAGGTCCTTCAACACAATTATGGGTCAGCAGTAGAAGCACTGAACACACAAGCTGCAGATGGATAAAATTGCTTCTTTTACTGATGGGACAGGCGGCCATCATTAAAATGGTGCTACTGCCATGTTTTTTATATTTGTTCACCAACATTCCCATCCCGCTCCCACAATTCTTCTTTAGTAATCTCCGTGGCATCCTACTGCGGCTGATCTGGGCGGGGGACCACCCCCGGGTATGCTGAGAAATGCTGATCCTCCCCTATGAATGCAGGGCACTTGGGCTACCAGATTTTTGCCTTTACTACCTTGCAGCACAGTGCCATTACACATACCACTGGTACCACAGTGCCATTACACATACCACTGGTACCTCCCCGACGCACGCATACCATATATTCGCCCAGAACACGCTCACCTGGATGGTCTTCTCCACTTGCAGATACTGCAGCAGGGTATTCAATTAGAAACCACAGACATACAGACAGTCTCAATGACCTGCTGGGCATGGCGTAGGATGAGACGCATTTTGCGAGGAGGCCCTCTTTACTCCGTGGCCATCTCCATTTCAGACAATCCCTGGATCCCTCCCACAAGGGAAGTAATAGTTAAACGCATGCTTGTAAAACACTCATTGTTTACCCATGGCACCTTATTCCCTAATGGCCAAGTTATTCAGCTGACAGACAACCCTAGGGTGCAAAATGCCTCCTATATGGATCTCTTTGTCTTCAAGAGAATCCAGGGCTCCCTCAGATCTCTCATACCCACATACGTGCTCCCACCAGAGGACTTCCCACCCCTGTCCTTAGTAATCAAAGCGTCAGATAGCGGGCATATGACATCTAAACTATACAGTGCCTGTGTGGCCCTGTGACTGGATACAACCACCCAAGTCTGAAGGAGGGAGTTGGGAGCCCCGCTCGCTGACCAAGTATGGGGATTTTGCCGCGAACAAACAAAACGCATCTCCATCAATCACAGACATAAACTGATTCATTTTAAATATCTACATAGGTGCTATCTTTCCCCAACAGATATTGTAAAGTTCAACCCCCACCAGACCTGACAAATGTCTGAAGTGCCAGGCCCCTGGAGCACTGTATTAACTTGACAAAATCGTAGATATTCCCACTCACAGACTCCACCCAACCTTTACCAACGGAGTACCCTCTTTGATGGGCATCTGATGGCACTAAATATTTGGGTATACAACTGCACAGGCAAAGGGACCAGGTCCTTCAACGCAATTATGGGCCAGCAGTAGACGTACTGAACACACAAGCTGACAGTTGGATAAAATTGCTTCTTATACTGATGGGACAGGTGGCCATCATTAAATTGGTGGTACTGCCATGTTTTTTATATTTGTTCACCAACATTCCCATCCCGCTCCCACAATTCTTCTTTAGTAATCTCCGTGGCTTCCTACTGCGGCTGATCTGGGCGGGGGACCACCCCCGGGTATGCTGAGAAATGCTGATCCTCCCCTATGAATGCAGGGGGACTTGGGCTACCAGATGTTTGCCTTTACTACCTTCCAGCACAGTGCCCTTACACATACCACTGGTACCACCCCGACGCACGCATACCATATATACGCCCAGAACACGCTCACCTGGACAGTCTTCTCCACTTGCAGATACTGCAGCAGGGTATTCCATTAGAAACCACAGACATACAGACAGTCTCACTGACCTGCTGGGCATGGCGTAGGATGAGACGCATGTTGTGAGGAGGCCCTCTTTACTCCGTGGCCATCTCCATTTCAGACAATCCTTGGATCCCACCCACAAGGGAAGTAATAGTTAAACGCATGCTTGTAAAACACTCATTGTTTACCCATGGCACCTTATTCCCTAATGGCCAAGTTATACAGCTGGCAGACAACCCTAGGGTACAAATTTCCTCCTATATGTATCTCTTTGTCTTCAAGAGAATCCACGACTGCCTCAGATCTCTCATACCCACATACATACTCCCACCAGAGGACTTCCCACCCCTGTCCTTAGTAATCAAAGCGTCAGGTAGCGGGTATATGACATCTAAACTATACAGTGCCTGTATGGCCCTGTGACTGGATACAACCACCCAAGTCTGAAGGAGGGAGTTGGGAGCCCCGCTCGCTGAGCAAGTATGGGATTTTGCTGTGCACAAACAAAACGCATCTCCGTCAATCACAGACATAAACTGATTCATTTTAAATATCTACATAGGTGCTATCTTTCCCCAACAAATATTGTAAAGTTCAACCCCCACCAGAATGTCTGAAGTGCCAGGCCCCTGGAGCACACGTCGCCCATCTAACCTGGACATGCCCGGTGATTGCTAACTATTGGGAAAATATATTTGCACAGATCTCCGACATGACCGTCTTTAAAAGGGCCCCTGACCCGGTGGTCGCCATATTGGGCTACACTCACGATATGCCCCAGGGTGGGGGGTCTAGACCACCTTCCCCTAAAGAATGACTTGAAAGTATGAGCAGATGTGAAAGTATGGGGGAAGACTAGGCTAATCTACAGCCCCCTACATCAGGACCGAGGGATATTTGGTCTCACTTCCATGTATACCTACGCTCCTTACACCGAGGAACAACTGAGCCTCCCTAAACCCCACCATGTTCCCTCACAGGGATGTCCTCCCATACATGAATGTATGAACTAATAGTTGCTATACATACTATATTCTAATGTCCTTCAAAGATTACATAGGATGTTGTTGCAGTTTTTTGTATGGACCTCAGTTCTTGTAGCCTGAAGATTTGCTTCACCTATACTATGCAATACCCGTTGTAACTGTATTTCATATTAAAAATTCAATAAAGACAATTAAAATAAATTAAAAAATGAGGCAGGTCGCAATTTGCGACCCATTAGGAATCACAGAAATCACAGGGATGGTGGCCTGCCCAGGTCAGCAGACCATTATGTCTGATTGTTTGTAAATAAAGCAATCTTTTTTTTTTGTAAAGCAGCCCATTTTCCTTAAAGGAAAACAGGATGCTTAACAAAAAGAAAAATTTAAAGTTTTCCTTTCATTTTTTAAGAGCAGGACGTTGTCTGTGGGACCACTGCCTACTCCTAAAAAAAGTTTTTGTATACTTTTGTGAATGGGTTACCACCAGCTTGAAGTTGGTGGTAAAATGCAAATGTTTTGTAACCACATAAACGGTAAGAAAACATTCATACACACTGTTACGATTCAGTATTTGGAAGGGATGCCCTGAACACGCCCCTTCCAAATACGAATCACAAACACATCTTGCAATTCAGCACCAGCTTACGGAATCGCGAAATAAGGTTTTACACATGGGAAAAGCCTTTTTTTACATTCGCAACCTCGAAGATTCTGCGAATTGGCCTGTTTACGAATACAAAATTGCATGATACATGTGGCCCTTTGACACTTTACTGTACAACACTCCACTATATGCTGATCAACTCCATGCCACTCCACTCTACACCACTCCACTGTATGCTATTCCACTGTACGCCACTCCACTGTACCAACATTCCACTCTACTTCACTCCTCTCTATGACACTACACTCTAAGCTACTCCACTATGCACTATTACACTCTACTACACTACAGTCTTTTCCAATCCACTCTTTGCCACAGCACTATATGCTATTCTACTGTATGCCACTCCACTATACTCCACTTCATTGTAATGCACTCAACTCTACAACAATACACTCTACGCTATTCCACTCTACACCACTCCAATGTGCCACATTCCAGTCTACTTCACTCCACTCTATGACACTATACACTACAACAGTACACTCATCAATATAAATATCAGATAAAAGCCTTAAAACCCTCACTTCAATCACTCCTCCCGGCTTTTCCTCGCTCTCATTACAGCTTTTAAGAAACAGGCTAGATTAAAACTAATATCTCCAGAGAGCAATTGCAAAAACAGGAGAGCAGCAAGAAATTGTGTACATTTCTGGTCCATTAACAGGGGAGCAATATAAACTTTTCTAGGTTGGGCACCGAATCTACAGTACATTATAAAGTGCTAGACATCTGGTCGCAGCCATAGGGTCCTATTAAATGTGCATCTTGCCAGCCACGTGGGCATGCTAGTAAGTGGTACAACAAGTTAAACCTAAATATTATAAGCAGGAAATGATCATGATTATTGGTTACAACTGTTAGATAAGGCTCCATAAAATGGATCATTTTCAGCATAACACATCCTTATACCGTTGGCTTCTGTAATATCTCCTGTTCTATGTCTAATAGTCTCCCTCTCAAAAAGTGTTCACTAACCAATCTGCGGTCTGCCTTGACCATACCCCTTGGATTACTGAATAGCTCTACCCTCACTAGACTCTTCATCGACTGCTTAATATATTTAAGTCATGGGATATGGAGATCATAATCAAAGGAGAGGCAATCCTTCATAATCTCCTTATTCAACTTGGTTTCCCCTCTTGTCCAGCTTACAACCTAGTGTAAAAGCGGGCGATGGGTCAAAGTGTCAGTAAGGTAACTAACTAACACCCAATAAAAAGAGGAAATCATTTTGGGGAACGTATAAAAGATGGTTTAAAATGTGTTTTCAGCAATCTGTAACTGGTCGTGTTTAGTACACCCCCAGATATCAGTCCCATATGAGACTTTGGAGACACATTTGGCTAAGTAAACCTGCAGTTATGCCCTAATCTGTCGTCTGCACAATCTGGAGACAAAGCTGAATACTACTTCATTAGACCTTGTAAATTCAGCTTTTTCCCATGCAGCAGGGGGTTCCAACTCAGGTCCGAGTCAAACAGGACACCTTGATATGAAAATGCACTCACCTTAGATAAATTATGGGTCTCAGCATTAAAGATTTTGATTTAGTTAAGCAAGGTCCTACCAGAATCAAGAAGGATTTACTAACATGAATTGTTAGGTCAAGCTCATCCATAAATGCCACCTCTCGCTGTCTTCACCAATATAACTTCATCGTTGCGTAAAGCAGAACTGGCAAGGAACGTGCACCCATCTGTGGGCAGTTGGCTAAGGTGCCCACTAAAACCTGTTCAAGCTTATTTATATACAGGGTAAATAGAAAAGGGTTCAAAATGCACTTTTGTCTGACATTCCCCTTCTTGTTTTAAAGCACACAAGGAGATAAAGGTGTCTGGGAGGTGACTAGCCAGGGTAGAAGGCTCAGAAGGACACAGGCAGTACCTGAGAGCTTTACACAAACCTTGCTATCAAGTTGTGGAAATGAGCTTACAATTTGTCTAGATAGCCACTCGAATCAAAGTAAGTTCTGGGGACCTTTACAACTATCTTCCATAAAGTATCTGATCTCCTTGGTTTACCAGCTGTTTCTGGGTCTATGCTTGTGGCAAAATAGTTTGATAGAGGGTGTTCCCAGGCATTAAGAAACCTAAAGAGGGCTCTGAAAACCAAGCCTAGAGATCCTGCTTGTATTGTGTCCTGTCGTAGGAATTACAAGTCTGAGGTCAGTGGACGTAAGAATGCCGTAAGGAAGACAGCTTGGGAGAACTTATTAGAAGGCAACTGTGTAAAGAATAATGGCAAATTCTGGCACATTATTAACCAGCAGTGTTTTGTGCCAGAAGATGTAGCCTCACTATGTCACCACATCATTGATGACAGATGGGTTTCCCATTTTGAAGGGATATACAACAGTGTAACACCCTCTAATGCTCCGCGGCTCAGCAACATATGGTTCAGAACTGGCAATAGCAACTCTGAAGTTTTGAGTAAATTAATATCCCTATTAAAATATAATTTTGTGAATCTGTAACACCAAAGGAAAATTCCAATCAAAGCTACAGAAAAAAAGGATAGATGGGTATTCACAAATATCAAATGAGGTGATCTAGTTCAACTAGTTATCTGTTTGTGGTTAGGAGAAGATCTCATCAGCTGTTTTTACTAATAGTCGAAAAAGCTAGGGGTCATATGAGGTTAAAATAATGTATATACATCTTGGCAGTAAGGCTACTGTTTTAAATGTGCTTAGTTCACTCAAAAAGTTTTAAATATAGGAACTTTATTGGCTTAAGAAACATTTTCTCCCTTGGTTCAACGGGGGTTCAAGGACCAAATAGGGTCAGCCAACCCAAGCAATCTCTTTGGCTATCCAGCAACTGTAATTGTTTTTTATAACAGCCAATTCAGGATATCGGGCACACTCTATGGCATAAGTTAGCTGGTCTTGATTTAAGAGCCATCAGAAAATATTGATTGACCTACATATATGCCAACGTCTATAATGTCCTGATGGGAGCAGATAGGGGTCTTACAACTTGTATAGCCACTGAGAACATCCTAAAGAAGAGTTGTATTCTGGCCCCTCTTTTATTCTACTTTACACTCACATGCCTTTCCAAAAATGTTTTTATCTCTTCATAGAACTCACCATCTTTTGGTGGTCTTCATTTGCATCCTGTAATGTTTAATAACAACTTAAGTCTATTTGCTTTAACGCCAGCTTCAGCCCTGGATGAATTACTCCGTCATGACAACCAGCAGTTTTTGAAAGATGAATATGACCAAAAATAAAATTACAACTGGTGTTTGTGGGAACTAAAATTAGAGACAATAAAAACATATTTTTTAATCAGGGGATGGTCCTTTCTCAAAATGTAAACGATACCCTGCATAGAATCCAACAATCATCCAAGGCCATAGGTTATAGAGGAGGGATGCATTTCCTGTATAAAACGTGGATCCTTAGGTACTTTCTTTGGGGCATATCACCAACAACCGGTGATAATTATCGCTAAGCGCACTTAGCGCTAGGATATTTATCGCCGGCTATCGCTGGTTTCTATCACTGAGATAGCGCGCTATCAGCGACGCTTATCTCAAAAGAGATAGAAATACCAGCGATAGCTACATATTGTGCGATTATCGCTGGAAATCCAGCGATAATCGTACAACGATTGGCAAAACGTTGGTGATAGGGGAGGGCAGACGTAACCATTATATCCACCTTCCATTGGATATAATGGCTAAGTCAGATTAAAAGCAGGCGTAAGAAAAGTAGCGATAAGCGCGGTTAGCGCTACTTTTCTTATAGCCATGCCAGTTAGCGGGAAGTTTGATAATAGAAGAAATGTTGGTTAGCGACATTTCTCCCGTTATTTGGGGGAGGAATGCCCACTTTGCATCTCATTAGAGATGCACAGCTGGGCGTTCAGGGAAAGGGTGAAAATGCATGGAAACACACGCTAACGTGTCCATGCTGATAGGGCGTTAAGATTATCGCCGCTTTAACGGCAAAAAGTGCAGCTAAAGCGGCGATAATGTCCTTGATGATATGCCCCTCCATTTGTTAAATGTGTAAAAAATGAAACTGGCTCCCGCCTTAGTCTATTTGGTTGAATATTTACCCTATGAGGCCATGTCTGAACTGGGGTGGCAGAGTGGGCTAAAGAACGGTGATGGATCAAACCCAGATCTGTTGACTGGGTGTGAGTGTTTGATTGGTCCTGATGCTCCGTCCATCACCACCCCCTTTTGTACCGCTTTGTTCGCCATAAGTTGGCAGTGTATGCTCAGACGTGAGTCCCTTGCTCACTTTGCCACTGGATTCAAGCAAGCCTGGCTGAAGACGGCTGAAATGCCAGAAACCGGTCCTAGGAAGCTTGTTTCCGGTCCAGGGAAGGCATGGCTTGGCAGTTCGGGCTGGACTGTTCCCATGAGGCACAGGGTCAGACTGATTTGCATATGGCCATGTCTGAACTGGGGTGGCAGAGTGGGCTAAAGAACGGTGATGGATCAAACCCAGAACTGTTGACTGGGTGTGAGTGTTTGATTGGTTCTGATGCTCCGTCCATCACCACCCCCTTTTGTACCGCCTTGTTCACCATAAGTTGGCAGGGTATGCTCAGACGTGAGTCTCTTGCTCACTTTGCCACTGGATTCAAGCAAGCCTGGCTGAAGACGGCTGAAATGCCAGAAACCGGTCCTAGGAAGCTTGTTTCCGGTCCAGGGAAGGCATGGCTTGGCAGTTCGGGCTGGACTGTTCCCATGAGGCACAGGGTCAGACTGATTTGCATATGGCCATGTCTGAACTGGGGTGGCAGAGTGGGCTAAAGAACGGTGATGGATCAAACCCAGATCTGTTGACTGGGTGTGAGTGTTTGATTGGTTCTGATGCTCCGTCCATCACCACCCCCTTTTGTACCGTTGTGCCAATTCAGGCACTTTGTCTAAAATCTGGACTATCAAGTGAAGAAGTATTGTTTATAGCCGTTGTCAGACGAGAGGTTTTGAGCCACTCACACTTCACCTCGATCCTTGAGGGAGTTTGTTAAAAAACTGATTTAAAAACGCTAATTAGAAAGAAAGGATTATTGTACAGTAAATAACTGCAGCACTTAGAGCCTTTTCATTCACAAGAAGTTATCTACAAGGAATGGATAATGGCAAATCAAAAGAAAGTGCACTGAGAGAGAGAATTTTGCTTGTAAGTTATAATTTAGAACAATCAATCAGTATTTGTAAAGCGCTGCCAATCACCTGTGAGGGTATAAAGGCGCTAGGTTGCTGGGCTAAGTCGAAAAGCCAAGGCTTGAGTCTCTTTCTGAATTCTGTCAGCTAGGGTGATGTCTGGAAGTGGAGGGGAAGGCTGTTACAAGACTTGGCGGCATGGTAGGTGAAGGAACAGCCTCCACTGTGCCTTCAGTGGATGCACTGACTCTGTGCAAGTGCAAGGGAGACAGAGCAAAGGCTTCTGCATGGTTGATCGAAGTTCTGGCTGTGTTTGGTGTATGCTAGTCCTAGGTCATGGAGGGCTTTGTAGGTGTGTGTCAATACCTTGTGGCATCTTTTCTGGACGGCGAGCCAGTGGAAGTTCCTGAGGTGTAGGGTGATGTGGGTCCATTTGGGTAGGTCGAGGACAAGTCTGACTGCTTTATTCTAGATTGTCTGGAGTCTCATCATGAGTTTGTGGTGGTTCCTGTGTACAGTGCGTTGCCATAGTTTAACCGGCTGGTGACTAGGGCTTGAGAGATGGTTTTCCTTTTGCTGATGTGGAGGCATTTTAAGATTCTTCGGAGCATTCAGAGAGTGTGGAAGCAGGCGGCGGAGACTGCGTTGGTTTGTCGTTTCATGGTGAGTTTGCTGTCCAGGATGATGCCAATGTTGTGGTTGTGGTCTGTCAGTGGGGGGGTGGGCCACCAGCTGTTGTTCCAAGGGGAGGTGTTGTTGCCTAAGATCAGCATGTCAGTCTTGTCAATGTTGTGTTTCGGACAAATGGCCTTCATCCAGTCGGTGGCATTCTTCATTCACATGTAGAAGTTGATCTTTTTGGTGGTGGGGTCTGCTGAGAGTGAGAGGATGAGCTGTGTCTCATCGGCGTAGGATATGATGTTGAGATCATGGGTTCTGACGATGTTGGCTAGAGGTATCATGTAGGTGTTAAAGAGGGTGGGGCTGAGGGATGAACCTTGAGGTATGCTGTAGATGGTGCTCTTGGGTTCCGAGGCAAAGGGAAGTAGGCAGCGATCAGGGTGGTCTTGGTGCTGTAGTTGGCGTGGAAACTGGATTGGGAGGCATCAAGCAGGTTGTTGCTCTCCAGGTGTTTGGTGAGCTGCCGGTTAATGGCCTTCTCAAGCACTTTGGTGGGAAACAGGAGCAGTGAGATGGGTCAGTAGTTCTGGAGTTCGCTGGGGTCAGTGGAGGGTTTTTTGAAGAGAGGTCTGACTTCTGTGTGTTTCCATGCATGGGGAAAGTTTGCTGTGGTGATGGATGCATTGAGGATGGTGGTGAGTTTGTGTCTTTTGGGTCATCCAGGTGGAAATCGAGGTCTCAGAGAAGGCTGTAGTGCTTGGACTTGATTGCTAAAATCACGATGAGGTCGGTGATAGCATTGCAAAAGTCGGTGCATGGTTCTGGGGGTCTGCATGTGAGGGTGCCTCATTTGATTTTTTCTGTCGTAGGTGTGGAGATGGAAATTGAGGTGTTCCATGATTGGTGTGGCGTCGTCTGGGGTGGTGGTGCAGTGGATAGTTTCTTTGTGAATAATGGCAATGCCTCATCCATGTTTGTCGGTGCAGTCATGGTTTGCCATCCTGTAGCCATTGGGCATTGCGAAGGCGATGTAGAGGACTGAGGAGGGGTTGAGCCAGCTCTCAGTGATGTAAATCACATCAGGGACAAATGTGAACATGATGTCCCACATTTTGGTGGCGTGTTTGCAGAGTGATGGGTCATAGAGCAGGAGTCATTGGAGTGGTTCTGGGTCGGTCGTGGTCGGCAAAGTGGGAGTGGCGCAAGTTTACGAGAAGGTGGGAGGTCCTGTGTTGCAGGTGAAAGACAGCAGTGGCAGGTGAACGGACCTACCTTTTATCGAGGAGATGCCATGCAGCATTTGATGTTGCAGCATCTGGGGTCCAGTTTTGGAGTTCTGCGGCAGAGTACCTGTGGGAGGCCGGGCGGCCAGGGTCCCTGGCACTGGGAGCATTCCAGGCTCAGATAGACACAGGCAGGCTTGCCTTTGGCATGCCAGTGGCATGCCTACTGCGCACTGTCACACTGAGACCTCTATTAAGTAGGTGCGGGGAGGGGGAAGGGGCTGACGGGAGGGAGACAAAACAGCGGAAATCAAGAAAGTGATGGGGAAGTACAACGTATCAACAAAATCTGGTGTGCAAAGACAAAAGCAAAAACAGTACGCAGGAATAAGATCAGGCAGCAATGATTAGCCACACAGTATGGCAAGCGAAAACAATAGCAGAAAACAAAAAAAGGGACACAAAATCAGCAGTAAACAAAGTCCGCAAGGGGAGCAGACACGGGGACTTGCTCAATTGGGTCGTGCTGCGACCATCATTAAGTAGGTCCTGGAAGGTGGGCGGGGCGAGTGAGAGGCGGGAGGGAGTAAAAACAACGAGAATCGAGCGGGCGATGGGGGAAATACAATGTATCAACAAAATCTGCCATACACAGACAAAAGCAAAAACAGTACGTGAGAATAGGATCAGGCATACGTGAGAATAAGATCAGGCAGCAATGATAAACCACAGAGTATGGCAAGTGAAAACAATAGCAGAAAACAATACCAGAGACACAAAATAAGCAGCAAACAAAGTCTGCAAGGGGAGCAGACACGGGGACTTGCTCAATGGGGTTGATATGGGACCTCCAATAAGTAGGTCCTGGGAGGTGGGCGGGCTGGCAGGAGGAAGAAACTGTTCTAATTTCAAGCACTGTTTTCAATTCAAGTTTTAGTCATTACTTGTGGGTTCTGCACTTTGGTGAATCCACAGCCATATCTGTCATGGGAACTTAAGCTTAGAAGAGCTCACTTCTTTTGAGGGCAAGTGGTTTACCATTGAAATTCCTTTATGGAGTTTAAGAGGGTGACAGTCTCCCAACAAATACCGAATCTGTCTGGTATGCACACTGGCATACAAGATTTTAATCATGTTCTTTTTATCTGTCTTGCTTTGCCAATGATCCGAAGGAAACCCTAGCAGCCACTGTTTATTATCACCATTGTTAGAAATGTGGAGGGCACTTGTGATCTTCTAAAGTCATCACCTGTCTCTTCTACTTTTTGTGATTGTTGTTGTAGTAACTTTATTTCGGTCGAACGACCATTAAAAGTACAGATACATACAAAAGGAGAACAATAAAAAAAAACAAAAAAATAAATAAAAAACAATTAAATTAAAAAATTCTGCCTAATACGCCACATATACAACAGATAACGGGAAACAGCAAACACAATGGGAGGATGGGTGTCATAGATCAATATCCTACAAGCATGTGTATAATGCAAAAAACCCAAGATCCTGCAGATAGGGATCAACCAGCTTTTTCTAGGTACAGAATAGGCGGGACAGAAAAACAAAACATGGGAAATATTCTCAGTGTGATAAGTACATACAGGACAAGCTAAAATATTTGATTTAGTCCACTTAGAAGTAAAAGATCTTATAGGAAGAGTGCCATAACGCAGCTGAACATACAGCTTACGTGCAGCTGGGGGTTCAATTAAGTCCATAAAAACCTCGGCCCTAGGCTCTGTTTTTATTAGAAGAAACTCAGAAGATAACCTCCCCATGGAAGGTGAACTCATCAACGTCTGAAGATTTGACGTATAAATGTAGGAGAGGAGTGTCTTCTTAGATATCTCAGGGCAATTGGTCTCCGGCGTGTCCCATAATCCGGGGAAACCAAGCCGGGTACAGAGTGCTCTGATATGCCTAAGCCAAGGGATCGTTTTGGATCTGAGGGTAGGCCAAATCTCGATGAATTCAGCTCTATAATCAGCCAATTCAGGGAATGACCATAACCTCTTCCAGTACATAATTGGCCTGGCGCCTATTATCTCCTCTATTGGGATTAATTCAAGATCAAATCTAAGAGGGATCAGCGGTGTGCTAGGCGGTAGACCAATTAAGTTTCTGACAAAAGACTGCTCCACCCTTTTAAGATCAGAAGACTGGGACTGCATATGCCCCCAAAGTTCAGCCCCATATACTGCCGACATTCTTGCTTGGCGGCTATAGATTGTAGGTGCAGGGGAGACCGGCCTAAATGTAGATTCCTTGAGAACTTTAGTTAGTCCCCCTGCTAGCTGGGTAAGCCTAAGCGTTGATCTAGCAATGTGTTAATGCCAATCAAATTTCTCAGTAAGGGTAACGCCCAAATATATGAACGTTTTAACCCTTTCCAGAGGGCTGCCACAAAGGACAGGATTGGGGCGGGTACGTTTAGGGGGGTTGAAAATCATAAACTTTGTTTTTCCTATGTTGATTTCCAGCCCCCGGAGATGGCAAAACTCTACAAAAGCATCTAGGATGTTTTGAATGCCCGATGATGTTCTGGACAACAAAAGTGTGTCGTCCGCGAACATCAGAGCGGGCACTCTGCCTGTAACCAGTCTTGGGGCATCGATATTGGGCGCACCATTCAGATGTTCAATAAGGCCGTTGATATAAAGGCTAAAAAGGGTAGGGGCCAAGACGCACTCTTGGCGAACTCCTTTCAAGACTGGAAATTGTTCTGTCAGTTCTCCATTCCTTCCAGACCTAACCTGTGCAAAGTTGTTTTGATGTAATTTTATAAGAATAGCTAACAGGTACGGCGGGAGACCCATTTCCGCAAGGACATTCCAAAGTTTCTCACGCGGGACCAGGTCAAAGGCTGCCCGCAGGTCCACGAATACAAGGTAGAGGCTGCCACCCTCCACCTTAGCTGTTTTCCAGTACAGGACCTGCAAGCGGAATATCTGATCTAAAGTAGAAGTGCCAGACCTGAATCCTGCCTGAAGAGTGGATAAAATCCCCTTATCCTCGATCCACCCGAGGATCCTGTCCAGAATGACCCTCCCCATCAGTTTTTGTGATGTATCAATTAAACTGATGGGTCTGTAATTTGATGGGATTAAAGGACAACCCTTTTTGAGAATCGGCACAATTTCGGCTCCTAGCCAAGTAGGCGGCAAATCGTCACCCAACAAAATCCCGTTAAATAGGGTTACTAAGTAAGGAGCCCAAATTTTTGGTTGTGTCCCAAAAAGGTCCCCAGGCAGTTTATCCAAACCGGGAGCTTTTCCTAGGAGTAGATTACCTAGGGCAATCTCAACCTCACGCAGAGTGATTAATTCATCAGGTACGAGACATTGGCTAGCGACGGTTAACCGGACAAGTTCTTCAGGTATATTAGGGCTATAGAATTGCTGGGGTTCAATAACCTTATTAAACATATCGCCACACTCAGAAGTGCCATAAAGGGCACAAAAGTGGCTTTCCCAAACGGAGGGGGCAATGTTAGGGGCGGGGGCCAAACTGTGGCCACTAAGTCCAGAGGCTACTATAGTCCAAAAAAGTTTTGAGTTATTGTTACCAAGTGCAGAGCCCAGATTCTCCCACTTGGTAACTTCCCAATCCCTTTTGGCATCACTAAGCGCCTTCTTATATGTAGAGCGATGTAGCTTAATGGCTTCCCTGTTACTAGTTTTTAAGGCTCTAAAAAGAGCCTTCCTGGTGGCTCGACAGGAAGCATTGTACCACTGAGGGGACGAAATCCGTGGAAGGTTGGCCCTCCTCACGGGACAGACAATATCCTTAATTGCTGCCACCAGGTTGACATGAATATCCGACACCCTGCCTAAGTGTCCAACTTTTCCCATCTCTTCTATATAAGGAATGATGATCTTGTACAAGGCGGCTAACTTTGCATCGGACATCTGAAAGTCTAGCCATTTAACTCTTCGTCTACAATTTGAAATAGTTAAGGGCACAGTGACAGAGTGTTCAGCCAATATTTGGCATTTAAGCCCAAAGCTCCCTACCCTAAGTGAGAGTACCAGGGCATTGTGGTCGCTATCGGTTCTTTCAATAACTCTAAATTTGAGCGCCTTATCCCAATGCCTGGCCTCTAAAAAGATGTAATCAATTATGGAAGACTGGTTAGGCCGATTAAATGTCACCTTTCCCGGTCTGTCAGGTTCCACCCTTCCATTGCAGGCTCGAAGTGAAGTTGTTAGTACAAATGACTGCAGTTGTTAGACTAACGGTGTCCAAACCTTGACCCGAGGAACCAGTGGATGGGGAATCGCCCACAATGAATCGATGTCATCTGAGTCACCCATGAACAAGTCCATTAGTGGCTCAAAGTGACAATTGAAATCGCCGCCCACGATTAACACAGTGGATGGGTCCATTGTGTGGGTAAGGGTCAACAGGGTTTCGATGGCCTCCGAAACAAAACCCCGCCTAACTGGCCTTGAGTATACATTAAACAATGCAATATTTTGCCCATCTAGTGTAGTCAGCAATACACACTGGACATCCTGCGAGTTGGTACTTATTTGTGAAGCAGTTACTCCTAAGTGCGTGCCGACCCATATAGACAGACCCCCTACCGGTCTACCCCTCTCAACCTTAGTAGCCACGATATCAAATGTAGCAAAACCCTGGGCTTGATTACTTTTCAGTGCCCAAGTTTCTTGTAACATACAAATATCGTGGAGGGCCATAAAGGAGCCCCATTCGTGAATGGGCAATTTACTCTTAAGGCCCGCCACGTTCCAAGAAAGGATTTTCACATGGCCAGTCAATAGGTCTTGATTAACTTGATCATGGGGCAAGGGGCCACAGGGATCATTAATCGTAGCAAATCCCTCTTCTGGCGCAGAGGCATACTCATAGGGCAATACGTATAGATCAGATGAGGATGAAACTGTTCCAGAGGGAATAGATTGTTGCGGGGAGAAAGTCTGCGGTAGGGGAATCAGTTCAGTATCCACAGCCTGGTGCTCTGGGGTGGAAGGCCCACTAATTAAGGATCTTCTCTGTCAATCACAATCGTCAAAGCCTGAGAGGGCATCGAATCTATTAACGACTTCCAGGGGGGTAAATGGTGGCCAAAGATCAATCCTCCTGGAACCGTATCGATGGCTCCCATGAGGCACGGTGACCCAATCAGATACACTTTCATGAGCCGCGGAGATAGGTGCATTAGTGAAGTGCTGGTTATCAAAGGGTATAGGTAATACAGGAGGGTGTAACTGCATTCTAGGCGGGGCCCTAAAATATGCCCTATGAAAGACTGAGGGTCTTGGATAGAAGTATGTCAATTCGCGAGGCATAATGGACCCGGAGCTTTTGGTCGGAGTATAGTCAAGGATATGTGTAACTGCTCTGGGGTCTCTAAAGTTAATAATAATTAGATCCCCCTCAATATCCTTAGCTCTGCGTCCCAACCAGGGGAGTCTCCGGACATGCAGTATTGAGGTTCCGTGTGGGACGGAACGACACTTTTGAGTGGTGACGAATATGGATGTGTTTGGTGTCTATAAACCGCAAATGACGAGTATAGTGGGTGTACTCAGTTTCGCTATGCAACCACGTATGGTTCGTCTTATTTTTGGGTTTGTTCATCCGAACCCTCGGGTTCCATTTTAGATACAGCATCCATTTTGTTTCTTGCCCTCAAGTAGCCAGCGAACGGACTTTGTCCGCTTCGTGACCCTGGGATTCCCAAGCTTACACGAGGGACACGTGTTTCTTTGAGGGTGACTTTACGATGATGGAAATGACACGGCGAAGGCAGATGGCCCCGCTCGAGGCTCATCTTGCCGTGCCGGTCTATTGTTTCAGTCATGCATACATTGGACACGAGGTCTTTGATCCCGTTATCAAGTTTCCTTTATTACTCCCAACACTCTTTCCTAATCTGTTGTGCATCCTTGTTCTTTCTTTGTATTTGTTTTCGTCCCCTTTTCCTAATGTGTTTACGGTCAGGATGGAATGTGTTTTATTGCGGAAAAGATATGTTTTTACAGTTGGGAACTGGCAATGCTGTTGTAATTATGTTCCGGCCTCCTGAAACATGAACACTATTTTGGTGAAGTTTATTGTGGGAACTGAGTTGTAACCTTTGTTCGCCATACTGTGCAATGGCAAAAACGTGTATAAAAGGAGCAATCCACTTTTGCAAATCGAAGCAGTCTCCGAGAACCTACACGTTGTGTACTTCTTGTGACTTCTGTATCCCTGCAGTAAATAAACGCTGATCTCTGACGTCGCTGGAAGTGTCCCGTGTCTCTGTGTTTTGTACGCCGGAACAGGTAACCCACGAAGGTTTCAGGTGTTGTTCCCTGGCACCGCTGGGTCTTAGAATAACACAGTCCTTCAGTTGGCGCCCACGTGGGGCGACATCAACGGTACCGGTTCAAAGCCCGACGATCGTGAGGAACTTCGTGTGAAATCTCCGAGGGAAGGTGCACCCGCTTCATCGATCCAGTTGTCGAAATAAGTGGCCCGAAGACTTTTCCCGCGAAGATCCCCGCCTCCTGACGGCTGCGACGGACTGATGCCCTGACTGTCGACCTGTTTTGGCGCCTGGCGTAGTCCTTTGTACGGCGAGACGATAGACGGGCCTTCCTGGTGACGCCATTGTTCTCTCAGTTAAGTATTTGTGGGTCGCTCCCAGTGTTCCTTCGTTGTTTGCATGGTTCCATAGCATTTGTGGTTCTTAGTTGTTGGATTTTATTTGACGATTGCAATTGCCAAAAACCGAGGGTCTTGCATTTTTTGTGCGAGGACATCATAATTCGATAGCCCTTGAAGTTTGTATACTCGGTTGGTGTGCACGATGCCTGGCCGTAGTACTTTGTTTGGGTTTTTCAAATGTTGCAGAATGGATTCCCGGCTGGAGGATTCGTGTCCGATACCTCCGGTTGGAACTCCAATTTACGAGCTCTATAGTCGCCATGGCGTGGGTCCTATCGTATATAATGAATATTGGGTCCGCTACACTAAAAATGATGGCGTTCTTAGTTGGCCATCACATGGTAGTTTCGAAACTGCCGTCTTAGATAATTTGGAAGCTAAACTGTTTAAAAAGAAGGCTAGGCCGGCCATGTTTGATTCCTTCCGGTTATGGCGGAAAGAGGCTAAGCAGAAAGAAATCAAACAGAGTAAGAAAAATAAAAAAGAAGGTGTCATTACGGTGATGCGAAATGCAGAACAGTATCAGCGAGACAAAGATGAGAAAGAGCAAGAAATTAGTGCTCGACTTCATCATATGGCAGTGGATAAATGGTATCCGGTATTACCGTCTAATGCCGATAAGACGGGAGAAGAAGCGATAGAGGATTCGCTACTATCTTATTTGTTGAAATCGCCACCTCCCTATGCTCCTGATACTGTGGGTTCTGTGATTCTACCTCTTCCTCAACCTGCTGTTTTGGCGGCTGCTGGTCAGCCCGCCGTTCCTCCCGCTCTCCCGAATCCTCTTGTACCGCAGATCGTTCATCCTCCTTTGCCGGCTTTTCTTCCTACTGCGCCTCTCCAAGTCCCTCCTCAGCCTGTCGTTCCCGCTACTCCTGGTGCCGCGTCTACTTCTACTGCCTCTACTCCTACTGTCGCTGCGCCTGCACCTTCTTCCTCTTCTCCTTCTGTTCGTAGCCGTCTCCTGACTGCTGTTGCTACTCTTTATTCTCCGCTTTTTGGGCCAATACTCGGCTCGACTCTTTCAGATGTTGCCCAGAGGCGCAGCCAGCTTCCTGATGGTAGGGAACGTGAATCGTTGGTAAAAATGGCACGTAAATGGATTCGTAATCCTGTTAAATACACCTCGCGTGTAGTGTTTGAAACATTTTCCCAGTTTAATGCGCCCACTCAACGACTCGTGTTTGAGGAAATGTGTAAATCGTTGAGGGAGGAGTGGGATCATGATGTGGTCGATAATGTACCGTCTGAGGTTTCTGAGCTCCAGCATCAATTCACGACTGGCGTGATTGTAGGTGATAAGGTTCGAGATGCTCTAGAACGCCTGTTATCCTTTCGGTGTACAGTGCAACCTCGAGCATTGTTTAAAGAAGAGACCGCAGAGTGGATGGCGAAACCTGGTCAATATCCTATGCAGGAAGTTCCTCCAGTGTGGATGGCAGGTGATCCTAATGCTAACCCTGCTGTCCCAGGCCGTCAGAGAGTGTGGATACACCTCCCTTGGAAACGATCGGAAGTTTTACAGGTGAAGCAAACTTTGCCTGATCCTCGTAAAAATCCTGCAGGTTATTATAAGGAGCTGTCCCAATTAGTGGATGCTACTGTTATGAACCTTGCTGATATTGACATGTTGTTTGGTAATATAGTGCCTCAGCCGATTTGGGCGAAAATTCGTCACGAGAATCACGCGGCCGAGTTAGGCGGTGACTGGGCTGCCCTTACGGCGGCAGACGCTCAGCAAGTTGGTGGGGCTAAACCTGAACAGCTTATTGTGGAGCTGCCTCAGAGGATAATTACCCTTATGAAGACGCTTATGCCAGCGATGCGTGTCAATTGGGACAAGTTGTCCGCGTGCAAGCAAAAGAGGGATGAAAGCGTCTCCGATTTCTTTACGAGATTCGAGGAAGCATTTGTTGATCATAGTGGTCAAGACATGAGTTCGGAGGGTGGTCAGCGGTTGTTCGTTGATAAGTTTGTATCGAACTTGTTGCCCGAACTTAGCAACAAGTTGAAAAATTCTGAGAGTTCGTGGGCTGTTTCTACCACTGCTCAAATATTGGCTACGGCCCAATATTACGAAAATAGAGAGAAGGAAGAAAGTGAACGTGCAGATAAGAAAACGAAGGATCTTAAAACTAAGGTCTTATTGCAGCAAGCGTATCCTCCGCGCTCAAATTTCAGTGACTCGCAACAGCCAAATCGATCACAATCACAGTTTTCCAGGTCGCAGACGCGAAATGACTCTCCCGCACCTCGTTTTGTGTTGGGATATAATCAGTGTGCGTATTGTCGAGGGGAGGGCCATTTGAAGTTTAATTGTCCAGTTCTCCGTGATAGGAACAATGGTATGTCAGCTCGAGGAGGTCGTAGTGGTCCTCAACAAGCCTCACGTGGTAGAGGTCGTGGAGTTACTCAGAATCAGGCCGAGCGTCTTGCCACTTCCTCAGACTCGCAGAATTGTTTCGATCGACGCGACCTCTCGTCTGGTAGATCTGCACAGTATCATGTGGATGACTATTACGTCGAGCGTGATGTTGATACGGAGGGTATTTACTAGGACAGCCATAGACAAAGGAAGGGAGAAGTATCAGTTCCGGTTGATCAGAGAGGGCCTTATGTTGCAGTTGCTGCATTGGGCGTCGTTGAGCCTTTTCTGTTGGACACTGGTGCAGCGAAAAGTTCCATTATGCATTCGAAACTCCCTGGCGCACCTTTGTCTGACTTAACGAATGTTTCTGTTGGATTCTCTGGCGCCCCCGTTAGCAATCCAGTTTCTAGCCCCTTACGATTGGGTCTCATGAGTTAGAAGCTCCTTTGATTTTGACTACTGGTTGTGGTGAGAATCTTCTGGGCTTGGATTTGTTGAAGAGGTTACATGCAACTTTGTACTGCTCTCCTACAGGTGTGGAGCTTACATTGGGTGAGAGGGTGATTTCTTCTATGTATCTATCGATCGATAAGCTCCCACCGGAATTGAGTTCTCTTCCGGCTTCTTTGTGGGCGACAGGTCCCAATGATGTGGGCCTGCTGGATATACCACCTTATGTTGTTCAATTGAAAGTTGATGCGCGCTTACCACGCATACCACAGTATCGTATCTCCCTTGATGGTGAACGGGCACTATTAGCGATCATTTATGATCTGATCGATAGAGATGTTATCGAGGAGACTCGAGGTAACGTGTGTAATAGTCCCGTGTTGCCTATTTTGAAGCGAACTGATCCCTCCAAGCCTCCTGTGTACCGTCTAGTTATTGACTTACGGGAAGTAAATAAAATTGTTGTCCCGCAGTTTCCTGTGGTGCCCGACATTACAGCTTTACTGACTCTGATTCCAGCCTCTGCATTATGGTTTTCGGTAATCGATCTGAAGAATGCGTTCTTTAGCATTCCGATTGCTGAGGAAAGTCATGATTTGTTCGGCTTTTCATTAGGAGGTCGTTGCTTCCGGTTCAAACCTGCACCTCAAGGCTACTGTGAGAGCCCATCGAAGAAACAAAGGGTCGTGTGGACCTGAAAAACACTCCCTTGACAGATCCTGATGGTACTTTGTATGTGGATGGTTCTTGCTTCAAATTGCCGAATGGCGATGTGACGACTGCGTATGCTGTAGTGACGTTGAGCACGGTTGTGGAAACTGCGAGATTGAATCAGAATTCAGCACAAGCGGCAGAATTGATTGCATTGACAAGAGCGTGTGTTTTGTCTAAAGGAAAGCGAGTGAATGTGTTTACCGATAGTCAGTACGCATTCGGCGTTGCGCACAACTTTGGAAGACTGTGGAGAGAAAGAGGATTTATGACATCGCATGGTACGAAGATCCAACACGGGCAGCTCGTGAATGACCTTTTGGATGCACTTACATTGCCTAAACAAGTGGCGATCGTTAAATGTAGTGCACATCGGAAAGTGACGGATGACGTTGGTCGTGGTAATGCGTTTGCGGATGAGATTGCTAAGGAAACGGCTAAGGATTGTACGACCCGAATGTATGTTACGAGTTCTGTGAGGTGGCCAACGGAGACTGGTATGTGTGAAAATACTGTTGAGAGTGTGAAAGCAATTCAGAACGAAGCTACTATAGCTGAAAAGACCAAGTGGAAAGAAAGTACGGGGAAGTTGGATATGCATGGATGTTGGGTTGACCTGACGGAATGTCAGAGGTGGATGTTACCAGATGCGTACGTATTAGCTGTCGTGACGATGGCTCATGGGTTGTCACATATTAGTGCAAAAGGAATATGTAGGTTCTTGTCCCCTGTATGGAAGAATGAGGGTATTGCTAAGTGTGCCGAGAGAGTGGTTAAGAATTGTATGGTGTGTTTGATGCATAATCCTGGCAAGGGCACCCCCACCCCACCTGGTCATTTTGCTCCTCCTGTCTGTCCCTTTGAGGTTATTCAACTGGACTTTATCCATATGGAGAGATGCAATAACTTGAAGTATGTTTTGGTTGTGGTTTGTGCGTTCTCCAGATGGATTGAGGCCTATCCTCTTAAGGATAATACTGCCCTGTCCACAGCGAAAATCCTGCTGAAGGAATACTTTCCTCGGTATGGAATGCCACGGATCGTGTGGTCGGATAATGGAAGCGAGTTTGTGGGAAGTGTAATGCAGAGTGTGTGTAAGGGCCTTGGAATTCGTCAAAAATTCCATAGCGCTAATCATCCTCAGGCAGCGGGTTTGGTTGAAGGGTACAATGGTACCCTGAAACTCGCCAAGATACAAGCTACGACTGGTCTATCATGGCCAGATGCCTTGCCTCTGGCTCTCCTATCAACCAGAGCGACTGTACACTCTCGAGTAGGGCTTAGCCCATATGAGATTGTGTTCGGCCGCCCTGCGAACATTTGGGGAGTCCCGAGACCTAAGGCTTTTGATAGTCTTGAGTATCCAATGCTAATTGATTACCTTCATGATTTGACCACTAAACTACGGTTAATCCATCAACAGGTCTTTGGAGCTCTACCGGCGCAGACAGAGGGTCCTGGACATCAGCTCCAGCCAGGCGACTGGGTCGTTACGCGAAATTTGGGTCGGAAACGTAACTTGGAGCCCAGATTCGTAGGACCCTTTCAAGTCTTGTTGACAACGAGGACTGCGGTTCGACTGGAGGGCCGGAAAAACTGGGTCCACGCTAGCCACACGAAAAAGGTACCGATCCCCTTACCAACAGACGGTTGGGTGAGAACTGGGATTTCGGCAACGGAAACTGAGACTCCTTTACACTTTGTGCCGTTTAGTGACGCTCAACCTGTAGGAGATGATTTGTCACTGCCAAATCCACATGTGGAGTCATCAGTAGCAGAGAACCCAAGGTCCGACTCGTTGTCCATTTTATCGAACACTGTCGCGCCAGCCGAACAATTGTTTACAGAGCAAACTCGACCTGGAAGAAGTCGATACTTTCTTCGTTCAAGGACTAATAAAAATTAAGTTGTATATTGTTTTTTTTCTTTTCCGGTGCGATGAGCATTATGGACAATTACATCCTTTCTTTTTGAGTTTTTTATATGTTTTCCACTGCTAAAGAGATTTGTATTAAAATTGAACGTTTTGAGAAAAACCTACCATCCGGGTTACCGTAGGGCCGTGCGGGTACTCCTTTCTGTTTAGCAGGTTTCTGACGCTAGGTCGGTTACTTTTGTCGATTCCTGGGAACTCCTGGGGATTGATAATCGCTACTCAGAACGAAGTGCGTCAAGTACGTCACGGACGGTTTGTAGAGGATGGCGTTCTCTAAGCTGTTGGAAGTAGAAAGGATGTCGGCGCAGAGATCAGAGTTATATAGGGTTGTACGAACAAAATGTTTTCTGTTTCAGGTGTTCCTACTGCTTCTGACCGTATCTATGCTAGTGGTGGGTGGAGTGTATTTTGGAGTACCGTTGTTATTACCTTCTGTTCCACCTACTCTTTCTCCCAAACTAAGCTCCCTCACCACTGTTTCCCCACATTCTTTTCACCCTTTGCCTCAACATGAACAGGTTAGACGTGCGGAATTTATGAATAACTCCTTCGTTCAACTTCTACATCAGCATCAGTTGGTGATGAATGCTACCAATTGTTGGGTGTGTGGGTTAATGCCACATACCATGGATAGGGGTATTCCGTATTTGGTCCTTCCTTACAGCTCCCAGGGCTCAGCTCGAGCATTCCAAACTATGTTCCGTAGTGCACTAGATTCCTACCCCAGTCGAGAGCCACGTTCTGTCAATTTTGGTCCTGGGCCGTATCACAAGCCTTTGGCGATAGCGATAGCGGATTTAGATAGAGATGTTTTTGATGCATCGCTTATCCCAGATGAAGAAGTGCAGGCCTATAAGGATCTGAGCGAGGCTGAGTATAGTACGTCAGTGGGTGATAGACAGCTTAAGAGCTCGTCCCCAATATGGATTGTACCACACCTCGGTAATTTCTGCTTGAAAGGTTTGGGTCAAAATCCGAGAGCACAACTTGGGAACAGCGCTTGCACTGACACGTATGTTCTACCGATGCTCTCTTCCCCTGTTTTTCTGACCGCTAAGGGCACTTATTTTGTATGTTATGAACGCGCATATACATGGTTACCCCGTGATTTTTCGGGTACCTGTTATATTGCGAATCTTTTACCACCGACTTTCACAGTTGCCTCAGACTATCACAAAACTAGAGTTGTGAGAGGCGTTATTAGCAAAGAGGATACTGCCGGTCAAGAAGCAGGAGACTTCTTTAAGGGTTTCTTGCCGTTTTGGGGACCTATGGTTAATAGTAGGAACCTAAGACAGTTGACCCGTGTAGTTGAGTCGACTGCTAATATTACTGCAAGTGCCCTTGGTAATTTAACAGCTGAACTTCAGGCAGATAGACTCATGACATTGCAGAACCGTATGGTTCTAGATGTTGTTCTTGCAGATAGAGGTGGTGTGTGTAAAGTTATCCATTCGAGTTGTTGCATTTTTATTCCTGACAATGCTCCAACTGTTTACCAAGCCATCTCGAAGTTGCACAAGATTTCCGAGTCCATACACGTGGACGAAGGTAATTGGACGCTTCTAGGATGGTTTTGGGGCCTGGTGTCAACTTGGGGTTGGAAGATTCTGATGATCGTAGGGGTTGTTGTAACGTTTCTGTTCACGTGTTGTCTTTGTGTACAGTGTGGTCCTGCCTTATGTGGCCTCTGTGCTACAACGTGTATAAGACGGCCATCTGTTACCAAGGAGACGTTGATGAATAGAATGATGTTTCAGCAGCAGCTGAACGATCTGATGAATATTGAAATAGATTCAGATCTTGACTAGTGCTTGCCTACATGAGGGCAAAAGGAGCGTCTGAGGTTCCGTGTGGGACGGAACGACACTTTTGAGTGGTGACGAATATGGATGAGTTTGGTGTCTACGAACCGCAAATGACGAGTATAGTGGGTGTACTCAGTTTCGCTATGCAACCACGTATGGTTCGTCTTATTTTTGGGTTTGTTCATCCGAACCCTCGGGTTCCATTTTAGATACAGCATCCATTTTGTTTCTTGCCCTCAAGTAGCCAGCGAACGGACTTTGTCCGTTTCGTGACCCTGCGATTCCCAAGCTTACACGAGGGACACGTGTTTCTTTGAGGGTGACTTTACGATGAGGGAAATGACACGGCGAAGGCAGATGGCCCCGCTCGAGGCTCATCTTGCCGTGCCGGTCTATTGTTTCAGTCATGCATACATTGGACACGAGGTCTTTGATCCCGTTATCAAGTTTCCTTTATTACTCCCAACACTCTTTCCTAATCTGTTGTGCATCCTTGTTCTTTCTTTGTATTTGTTTTCGTCCCCTTTTCCTAATGTGTTTACGGTCAGGATGGAATGTGTTTTATTGCGGAAAAGATATGTTTTTACAGTTGGGAACTGGCAATGCTGTTGTAATTATGTTCCGGCCTCCTGAAACATGAACACTATTTTGGTGAAGTTTATTGTGGGAACTGAGTTGTAACCTTTGTTCGCCATACTGTGCAATGGCAAAAACGTGTATAAAAGGAGCGATCCACTTTTGCAAATCGAAGCAGTCTCCGAGAACCTACACGTTGTGTACTTCTTGTGACTTCTGTATCCCTGTAGTAAATAAACGCTGATCTCTGACGTCGCTGGAAGTGTCCCGTGTCTCTGTGTTTTGTACGCCGGAACAGGTAACCCACGAAGGTTTCAGGTGTTGTTCCCTGGCACCGCTGGGTCTTAGAATAACCCAGTCCTTCAGTATCTCCCCATTAACATTAAAGGGAAGGGGCCTGTTTAGGGTAAGCCAATGCATGGTCTTGTTTTTAAGCTCAAAAAAGCCTTCCTTTTTACCCATTTCCAATAACGGAACTCTCGTAAGCACTACCACATATGGAACCGCTTCTGGGGGTAGATCAACGTGATGCCTTGGTTGGTCCACTGCCCTAGCTAAAGAATAAATATCTCCCCTTGCATTTAGGATGTTTCCTGAGGTAGATTCTAACACTCCCCTTGACGCTTCACCCATGTCTTTTTGTACTAGGTGGTGTTGAGCTGTATTGGGAGATGTAACATTAGATTGGCTAACAGAGATGACCTTGTCGTTTTTCCTAGTGTGGTTAGAGGATGTCACTGATACCGCGGGGGGAAGCAAAACTAAATGTGCGTGATCTTTAAGTGCCCCCACGTGTTCAGTGATAGCCGATTCTAGGTCCCCCAAACGTTGCTCAATATTTTTTAATCTTTCCATTATGGGTAGAGCGAATGACCTTAGTAGTTGTTCAATGCTCTCAAGAGGGGCTACGTGCAAACCTTCATTAGTTGGACAATGTGGGGGACAATTTAAATCAGAGGAGGAGGGTACCAATAGAATAATGGTGCCTGTGGCCATAAGGGGCACTGTAGATAAAGTAGGTGGTACACTAGACTTTGGCATGGATACAGTATCTAAAGTGTGCCTTGGTTCCTTGCCAAAGTCAGAATGATTAATCTTGTACCTTGAAGACTCTACTAGCCTCTTTCTTCTTTTAGTAGGAGGGGGTCTTTGAACTTTGGGCACAGCCACCCTCCCCACCTTCTTTTTGGTAGCCTTAGCCTCGGATTGAGAGGAGACAGTGATTATATCAATTTCCTTACTAGAAGTATTAAGGGGAAGTGAATTGATGGAAACATACGAATTATTAAGTTTATCAGGTAAAGAATGAGTGTCTCGAAGCAATATGGGAACATTATCAATGGCTAATGACTCCTGAGTAAGTGTAAGTGGACTTGGCTCGGAAGGAGTAGTAGGAAGCAAAATGTCCGTGGGCAGTCTGTTTTTAATGCATTCTATAGAACGACGTCGCTCAGCCCTCCGTTCAGCTAAGATAGTCTCCTTCCCAATAGCCACAACAGCCCTAGTAAAATAATCATCCAGTGTACCTTTATTGGTACCTCCTACAGGTATGAGTGAATTTGTGGACAAAGTCTCGGCCATACTTAGCGAGGCAAAAAACTGTATCGGAACTCACAGTGGTTAGTAGAGATAATGGATTCCCCCGGTCCGGTCTCCTCGTGCCTCTGAGGGCCTCAGAGGGCCCGCTCTTTGCCCGGTCTTCGCCCCGGGCGCTCCCGCGCAGCGGAAAACTATGTTCATGAAATAGGGAGGTGCTCGGGCGAGGGGGCGTGGCGGCCAGGGAGAGCAGCCCAGGTGTTGGTGATTGGGCTCGCAGGGACTCCTGGACTATGGAGTCCCTGCTGCTCGCAGCCCCGGTCCAGGTACGTTTCCCCAAGATGACAGGCAGCCCCGTCCAGCAAGCTTCCGCGCTGAGTTGGCGCGCTGCGGGACCCGCGCAGCGGGTCCGGCGAGTTGCTGGCAACAAAAACAGGAGCAGCAGAGATGTACAAGGGCAGTCCAGCGTCGATCCTGAAGTCCGTAAACAGTGAGTTATCCCGCTGTTACAGAGAAGCTAATCCTCTTTTACTCCCGTAGGCGAGGGGGCGTGGTGGCCATGGAGAGCAGCCCAGGTGTTGGTGATTGGGCTCGCAGGGACTCCTGGACTATGGAGTCCCCGCTGCTCGCAGCCCCGGTCCAGGTACGTTTCCCCAAGATGACAGGCAGCCCCATCCAGCAAGCTTCCGCGCTGAGTTGGCGCGCTGCGGGACCCGCGCAGCGGGTCCGGCGAGTTGCTGGCAACAAAAACAGGAGCAGCAGAGATGTACAAGGGCAGTCCAGCGTCGATCCTGAAGTCCGTAAACAGTGAGTTATCCCGCTGTTACAGAGAAGCTAATCCTCTTTTACTCCCGTGGGCGAGGGGGCGTTGCGGCCAGGGAGAGCAGCCCAGGTGTTGGTGATTGGGCTCGCAGGGACTCCTGGACTATGGAGTCCCCGCTGCTCGCAGCCCCGATCCAGGTACGTTTGCCCAAGATGACAGGCAGCCCCGTCCAGCAAGCTTCTGCGCTGAGTTGGCGCGCTGCGGGACCCGCGCAGCGGGTCCGGCGAGTTGCTGGCAACAAAAACAGGAGCAGCAGAGATGTACAAGGGCAGTCCAGCGTCGATCCTGAAGTCCATAAACAGTGAGTTGTATTTTTAAACAATTTAATACTTTTTATTAAGTTTTAACAATTTTTCAGGATACTGAGCAAAATCACGAGCTTGGTATATATTATTATTTAATGACATTGTTTGCATAAATGTTTGATGCTCGGTCCTGTACCCAGAAGTCGCTTCATACAGTCCAACTGCACTGCTAGATAAGCCCAACTCTGGATGCAACATACTATTTCTGCACATCCAGAGCCCACTGTGCATTAGCCAAAATGTGTGAACAGCTGGAAGGTTAAGATGTGGCTGGTGCAGGAGGGTAATCTACATGGCCTTATGCCATGTGCAAATCGTGGGGACCTGGGCACAGAGCCTGACCATAGGTTAGACCCTGTACCCTAAGACAGCTGTCAGCAGCCAAAGGCTGTGATCAGGTATTTTTGGTGAGACAGGATTGGGCCCAAGGCAAATCCATAGCTGTGCCCAGGGCACACTTCTCAACAGCTAAGAGAAATGCACATCTGAAGTGGGTAGCATAGGGGCTGTGTAAGTCCAAAGGCCATGCACAGCAGGTTTGTTGAATTGAGACCTGAGTACAAGGCCTTACCTGCACCCAGACCTTGCTGTGCATGGCTGCAGCTCATATGAAATTATATTGGGTAAAATGGGACCATGCTCATTGCTCATGGCCTGGCCTATGGGCAGATTCTTTGCCCTATGGCCAAACCACACTTTCTGAAACCTTAGCCAGCTGTGAAAGTCTCAAGGTAATAAGTATCTGCTTATGTTGGGATGTGGTTGGATGCATGGTTTGGGCAAAGACCAGGCCTTGCGCCCAGAACCTACAATGTGAAGATTGTGCTTCGGTTTGGATGTGGCAAGCACAATGAGTTATGCCTGCACAGGATTGGGCATGGACCTGGCCCTATCGCAATTCCCAGTGCCCTTAGCCAGATGGTTATGGTAGGATGGGGCTGGACCCAGTACCTATCCACAGGGCAGTCTTTGTGCCCAGAAATTACTGTCCACAGTTAAAGTCCAACCAAAGCTGGTTTTGATGGATTAAGGATACTCATGGAGCTTAACCTATTTTAATTTGTTTGTGTAAAGAGATGCTTTTTCCCAGCAAATATTTAATGTCTTGTTGCTAGGGTCTGCAAATTTGCGACCATGCAGAAGTACATATTCGGGGACAGGATTGCTGTACAATAGATTAACATGCATTAGTGAGGACACTGATATCTAAAACAGCAGAACAACATGTGTAATAATGACACAAAAAGTATCAACATTCCTATTAGAGAACTAAATTCTATATTACAGCAATGCCCCACTACAGGCAGTTCATGTGATGGAGAATAATAAGACCAGCTCTTTCCAGATAGAGGACTGTAGTGTACGGGCATCTGCCTGTTCTGCACATTGTTTCCTGAGCACAACTTGGGACTCCCCAGGCACTCAGTTAAGTGTGCATGACTGGAAGGATCTAGTGGTGGTCAGTAAACTCACACGTGTGCAAGAAGAAAGAGGGAGAATCAGATTCTCTGTCCTGCTTTCCTTCAGTGGGTTTGCTACCTGTAAATGTTTCCATGTGCTTACCTAATCCTTTTAATTGAGAATAGAAAGATAACATTTGAAAAATAAACTACTATGAAGGTACGGTGGCTGGTTACCAGCTTTATTCATGGTGATGCATTGCGCAGACTTTAGACAGAATAGGTGTCATAAATATAAATCTGCTTTGGGGGTGTAATAGGTGTTTTTGGTCCATTTTCTGCACCCTGGTTACAGCTCCATATTATAGAAATGACTGCTGATGCATGTGCGTCCCCTTCTGTAACATACATTGATAGTGCAAATCTAAACCTGCATTCCCTTCTGGCCATGAAAGCATGCCCCTTGCAAAGGAGGGCACACCTTTTCTGCTGTACCCATTTCATAATACTGATATGCCCGAAATGCTGTTGAGGTGCATTTATTGTATGCCTCCTAGGAAATGGCACATAGATTGCCCCCAAAGGCACCAGTTGGGAGGGGGGATTGAGGTCCATGGGGCGCCCAAGTATCCCTCCCCTGGTGGTTGTATTCTTACACTGCACCAATCTGAACCCTTTCCAAAGTTAGGGTGATCCACAACCTGCAGTGAAATAGATGTTATGATCCTGATTTTCTTGGCACAGTGTGCAGGGGTAGGTGGGGGCCAAGTTTGGAGGACTGCCACGAGGCATCCCAGGGGGAGTGGTTGTTGCCAAAGATAAGGATTTCGTTTTTGTCCGTGTTGAACTGGAGGCAGTTGTTTTCCATCAATCAGTGACGATGCTCATGCAGTAGGTGAAGTTTGCTTTGGTGGTGCTGGTTGAGTTGGCAAGGGAGAGGATGAGATTTGTGTCCTCACTGTAGGATACTATGAGGATGCTGTGATCATCTGCTGACCAGCCCTCAAGTGGATATCCTCCTTCCTTACGGACAGAACTCAAAAAGTTAGAATTCCCTCACTCCTCCTCAGAACCCAAGAAACTTATCTCTGGAGTCCCTCAAGGATTGTCGCTCAGCCCACCACTCTTCAAAGTCTACATGACACCACTCGCATGATGTCGACATCATCAGAGCCCACGGCATCAACATAGTATCCTACGCCGATGACACACCCTCATTCCTAATGCTTCAGCAGTCCTTCTGCTCTCCTGCGGACTAAAACGTCCCATCCCAATGGCAAGCGAGATGACATTCGATTATTTTGGGTGTTGTTTGTATATATGGGCCAGGAGAGTGGGGCTAAATTCCAATATTGTCCCATTTTCCATGATGAATGGCTGTACTTTTTGGGCTTAGGTAGGCCTCCTCCTGTGAAAACCTACCAGACCCAGACATTTCTGAAAACTAGACAACCTGGGGAGTCCAGGGTGGTGTGCTTCACGTGGATCCCACATTTTCTTACCCACATTCCCTAAAACCACGCATTATCCTTGCATTTACATGACATAAAGTTCCTGAAATCCACAGGGGTCCAGAAAATTCCAACCACCCCGCGCTACCCCACTTGTCCTGATAGAAACGCCACCCCAAAACAGCATTGCTGGGAACTCCCTTTGACCATGATTTGATCCATTTGTGATGCAGGCACTAGGCCCAGCCACACAGGTGGGCAGGATGGACATATGGGGTATCGTTGGGTAGTAGGAATTTTGAGGATTTTTGAGGATTCCAGAAGTTTCCATCACTGAAATGTAAGCAGAATGTGTAATTTTAGGCAAAGTTTAAGGTTTGCAGGGCATTGTGGGTATATAAATATTGTGGTATCCATGCAAGGCACACCACCCTGGAATCCCCTGGTTATCTAGTCTCTAAAAATGTCTGTGTTTGGTAGCTTTCCATGGGTGGGTGCCGAACATGTCCCCAAATGCTGTCGCTTGCCCTATTGCTGATCTCTCCATATAGCGGTTAAGGGCCTTTTGTGACACCCCATCTCTTGGATTTCCCACATAAGTGGAGTCCTGTTATTATTGGGAGGCAAGTGGAATATCTGGTTAGTATGAAATGTATGGATCCCTGTAGATAACAGGCGTTCCCTCAGAAATGTGAGGGAAATGTGTATTTGTGTCTAAGTATGAAGTTTGCAGGGGCTTCTGGGTAGGAGAACTTAGTGAGAGCCTTGTAAGTCACTTGACCCTGGATTTTCCTACTTGTCTAGCTTTAAAAAATTGCAGGTTTAGTAGGTTTCCCTAGGTGCCGGTGAGCTAGGGCCCAAAATACACAGCTATCAACATTGCAATAGAAGGGTCAGTATTCAGTGGAAAAATGTGGTGTGCCCATGTTGCGTTCTGGGCCCTTTCCTCTTGTAAAAACTAGGCCTGCCCACAGAGGTGAGGTACTATTTTTAGCAGGAGACATAGGGGGGAATGCTGATTGGTAGGAAATATGTGGCTTCCCGCAAATTCCAGAAGTTTTCCTTGCAGAAATGTGAGGGAAATGTATTTTTTTTTGTCAAAGTTTGTGGTTCGCAAGAGCTTCTGGGCTGGAAAACCTGGTTAGAGTCACACAAGTCACCCACCCTTACTTCCCCCTGGTGTCTCATTTTCAAAAATGTGTAGGTTTGCTAGGTTTCTCTAGATGCCGGCTGAGCTACTGATGAAAATTCACAGCTACCCACTTTGCAAGAAAAGTGTCGGTTTTCAATGGGGAAATGTGATGTATCAATGTTGCATTTTGGGCCCTTTCCTCTCATAGGCACTAGAACTGCCCGCACAGGTGAGGTACTATTTTTATCGGGAGTCATGGGGGGAATGCTGATTGGTAAGAAATATGTGGCTTCCCGCAAATTCCAGAAGTTTTCCTTTCAGAAATGTGAGGACAATGTATGTTTTTGTTGAAGTTTGAAGTTTGCAAGAAATTCTGGGTTGGAAAACCTGGTTAAAGTCTCATAAGGCACCCATCCTTACTTCCCCCGGGTATCCAATTTTTAAAAATGTGTAGGTTTGCTAGGCTTCTCTAGGTGCTGGCTGAGCTACTGCCGAACATTCACAGCTACCCACTTTGCAAGAAAAGTGTCAGTTTTCAGTGGAAAAATTTGATGTATCAATGATGCACTTTGGGCTCTTTCCTGTTGTGGACACTAGGCCTACCTACACAAGTGAAGGTAGCATTTTTATTGGGAGATTTGTGGGAATGCTGGGTGGTAGGAAATGTATGGCTCCCCACATATTCCAGGCATTTTACTAACATAAATGTGAGGAAATGTCTGTTTTTTCTCAGAGTTTGAGGTTTGCAAGGGTTTCTGGGTAGTAAAACCTGGTGAAAGCCACGCAAGTCAACACACTCTGGATTTGAGTGCATGTCTAGTTTCCAAAAATGTGCAGGTTTGCTAGTTTTCATAGATGCCGGCTGAGCTAGGGCCCAATGTCCACAGGTACTCACTTTGCAACAAAAGGGTCAGTTTTCTGTGAAAAATGTGATAGGTCCATGTTGCATTTTGAGCCCTTTCCTGTCGTAAGCACTATGCCTAAGGACAGAAGTGAGGTACTATTTTATCAGGAGACTTAAAGGAGTGTGGCGTGGTTGGAAATTTGTGGCTTCCCACAAATTCCAGAAGTTTTCCTAACAGAAATGTAGGGATTTTTTTTTGTCAATGTCCAAGGTTTGTAAGGGCTTCTGTGTAGGAAAACCTGGTGAGAGCCAAACATCACCCCACCCTAAATTCCCCCAGGTGTTTAGTTTTAAAAAATGTGCAGGTTTTCTAGGTTTCTATAGGTGCTGCTCACGGAGCTAGGGCCCAAAATCCACTGCTACCCACTTTTCAGCAAACCAGTCAGTTTCAGTGGAAAAATGTGATGTGCTCATGTTCCGTTTTGGGCTCTTTCCTGTCGCAGGCACTAGACCTATCCTCACAAGCAGTGCTTAATTTGAGCCGGTGCTTTCCGGTGCTCAGAACGGGCACTTAATCATCAACACCGGTGCTTGAGCACCAGTTAAGGACACATTCATTTTCAGTAGGCACAGGGAGATAGTGATTCGCAGAGAATCACGAAATGTTGTCGACGCCGAGACTGAAACCTAGTTCCCCGAAATGGAAAAGATTGTACTAAAAATTATATCCTATAGTGCCAAAACAGCTTCCTTGGAAAAATTCGAAATCCCACAGAAAATTCGCCTGTGCGGCGAGACATGGACTCCTGAAACGGGTTTGGTAAAATACGCCTTCAAATTGAAACTTAAGGAACTTAAAATACATTATCAGGCCGAAATTGAGTGAATGTACGGAGGAAAATAATGTAATGCTTCCGAAGTCTGAACACCATTTTGCTGCCCCAAGCCAGGGCAATCGGGGAATTCTTGAATTATTCCTCTCAACATTTGAGACAGTAAAATAAACAAATTTGAAGCCCATTCCTCTCTTGAAAGTATTCTTCAAACCAAAAGGACCACAGCATCGTTCACCGACCCCATCAGTAAAAGGTTAAGAGGGGTAATCTCGAGTCTGTCTCTGTTCTTAGCAGAAGTTGTGGCGTCTCTAACCCTACTGATTTCCCCAGTCTCAGCACTGGTGGCCAGATGGTGATTTGGAAACCGCATGTTTTACACCCGATGTCTACATCTTGTGTTATTGTTTGCATGTAAGTTTATAAGGGGTAGATATATAGAGGGATCAGTAACATTACTGTTCATATGAAACAGTGACTTTTAGGGGAGACTTTTTTGACTTCTGATACTTAAATCAAGCGTTGATGTTGTGAATGTGTGTACATTGTAAACATGTTTACAAATGAAACCTTTCTTAGGGTGTGATCAAAGTTTACTAATGCTGTTTAGTCCTGTTGTGTTGGTCAAGAATTAACCTGAACACACAGAGTGCCTTCTGTGACGCATCCACGAGAAAATAAAATAGCCTGGTTCCCCAGCTCGGCAGCTGTGGCCATTACACCACATCCTCTCTCTACTTGTAGGGTTTCAAGGTGTCTATTTTAGGCGGCGCTAACAGTAGAAATGGGCTGGTAGAAGCTGCCTCCTGACGAGAGACTTATTATTTTACAAATTAACCACTGCTCACAAGTAAGGTACCATTTTAATTTGGAGACTTGGGGGAATGCCGGGTGGTCGAAAATTTGCAGCTGTTCAGATTCCAGTGTTTTCCACACTGAAATTTGAGGAAATGTGTGTGTTTTGTCAAAGTTGCAACTTGCAAGCGTTTCTAGTTAGGAAAACTTGGTAAGAGCCATGCAAGTCACCCCACCCTGAATCCTCCGGGTGTCTAGTTTTTAAAAAGTACAGGTTTTCTAGGTTTCCCTTGGTGCCGGCTGAGCTAGGGACAAAATCCACAGCTGCCCACATTGCAAAAGAAATGTCACTTTTAAGAGGATAAATATTATGCGCCCATGTTGTGTTTTGTGCCCTTTCCTGTCTCAGGCACTAAGCCTACCCGCACAAGTGAGGTACCATTTTTACCGGAAGAATTGATGAAATGCTGGGTGGTAGGAGCATTTGTGGGTCCCTGCAGATCCAGACATTTTCCCCACAGAAAGTTTAGTTTTTTTGTCAAAGTTTGAGGTTTGCAAGGGCTTCTGGGTAGCAAACCCTGGTAAGAGCACACAAGTCACCCCACCCTAGATTTTCCAGGAAGTCTAGTTTTTAAATATTTGCAGGTTTGTTAGGCTTCCCTAGTTGTCAGCTGAGCTACGGCCCAAAATCGAGACCTACCCACATTGGAGAAAAGGGTCAGTTTTTAGTGGAAAAAGGTAATGTGTCCAGCTTGCGATTTGGGCTCTTTCCGCTCACGAGCTGTAGGCGTACCCACATAAATAAGGTAACATTTTTATTGAGAGACATGTGAGAACCTAGAATAGTAGAACATTTATTATTCCAAATTTATTTCTCTATATGTATGCTTCCCAAATGAAAATCAGTGTGAAAGTAAGAAGTAATTTTGAAAAAGGCTCTCTGAATCACATGCGAGTATGGCTACCCACAAATTCAGAGATGTACAAATACTCACTGCTCCTAAACTCAGTATCTGGTGTCCATTTCAGAACTGCATAGGTTTCCCTGGTACCCACTTTTTACTATTTCTATTTTACCATATGATTTGCTCTATACTCGGTACACAGTGAAAGTCCATTGTAAGGTACAGTTCAGTGTTTGGCTCTGGGTAACTCCGGTTCTCGGATAACCTACAAACCCTATCTACCAACGCAACCAGAAGAATCAAGCAAACATAATGATATCTTTCTTTTGTAAAATGGCCATTGTGACAAGAAGTTACAAACAAAAACTTTGTCTCACATAGCCATTTTTTCCTACTCATTTTCAACATTTTCATTTCACAGTTAGTTTCCTTGGCAAAACCTTGAGGGATCTACTCAAATGACCCCTTGCTGTATTCAAACTTTTGTCTATTATTCACAAAACTATAGGGTTCCAGGATCACCTATGAGGGTCACACCGGTTTCCACCACAAACTGGAAGTAGGTTGAAAGTACAAAAATTCTGAGAAATAGCTACCTCTTTGAAAAATGGCAAAACTGTGGTGAAAAAATAGTTTTTTTGATTCCGCTCTGCATGTTTCTGAAAGTTGGGAAGATGGTGACTTTAGCGCATCAAACCTTTGTTGATGCCATTTTTGGAAGCACTTTTTCATATTTTCCCCACAAAACTCAAAACGTAGTCATATTTTGCTTATTTCTTTTATCCCCTCCATGGAAATCTACAAACCCTGGGTAACTTTAGAATCCCCATCATATTGGGTGAAAAAGGGTCTAGATGTGGCATTGATACCTTATCTGACAAAAAGGTTATGGAGGCCTAAACACAAAGTGCCCTAATTAGCCAAAATACGACTCAGCTTCAGCAGTTAAAAGGTTAAATTGAGTCTTGTATACTGAAACTTGTTAGTTGCTTGGCCTTTGACAAAGTTAGTACAATGGTTAGGGGTCTCAAAGGCTGGGAGACCTGCTTATCTTTGGACTCTATCCTGTCTATTTGAACAAGGATTGGCAAAGTTAATAGGTCTGCCTAAGCAAGATCGATTGGCTGTGCCAATGTCTTTTAGCCATGTTGTACACCAGCATGGGTGCTGTTCAGCATAGCTACAGGTTAGTGGCATAGAGGAGAGTGGCATGGAGTGGAGTGGGGTGTTGTGGAGTGGAATGGTGTACAGTGGAGCGTCTTAGAGTGTCATGGAGTGGCGTAGACTATCGTGGAATGGCATAGTGTTGTGGAATGACAAAGATTGGAGCTAACTAGAATGGAGTTGAGTAGAGGGCAGTATAGTAGTGTAGTGTTGTGAAGTATCATAGAATGGAGTGGAGTGTTGTGGAGTGTCATGGAGAGAGGAGAGTGGAGAATGGAATAGAGTGGAAGGGCGAGAGTGGAGGGCGCAGAGTGGAATAGAGTGTCGTACAGTGGAGTGGCATAGAGTGGAGTAGAGTGGCATACAGTGAAGTAGAGTGTCATAAAGTGTAGTGGCATAGAGTGTCATGGTAGAGTGGCGTAAAGTGGAGTAGAGTGTCATAGAGTAGAGTGCAGTAGCGTAGAGTGGAGTAAAGTGGCATGAAGTGGTGTAGTGGGAGTTGAGTACAGTGGAGTAGAGTGTTGTAGCGTACAGTCTAGTCGACTGTCATAGAGTGGAGTAGCATAGAGTGGAGTAGACTGTCATAGAATGGAGTGTCATAAAGATAGAGTGTCGTGGGGTGGCATAGAGTGTCATGGAGTGGCATAGAATGGAGTAAATTAGAGTGGGGTGAAGTAGAGTAGATCTGAGTTTCATGCAGTAGCGTAGAGCGTGTGGAGTGGTGTAGAGGGGAGCAGACTGTCAGTGAGTGGGGCAGAGTGTCATGGAGTGGTGAGTAGTGGCATAGAGTGGCATAGAGTGTCGTGGAGTTTTATGGAGTATAGTGGAGGGAGTTAAGTGGAGTGGAGTAGAGTGGAAGGGTGTAGAATTGAGGAGTGCAGAGTGGAGTAAAGTGTTTTATGCGAAGTAGATTGTCATACAGTGAATTAGAGCGTTATTGAGTGCAGTGTAGTCCAGTGTGTAGAGTAGAGTGTAGTGGCATAGAGTGTTGTAGAGTGTTGTGAAGTGTTGTGGAGGAAGTTGAGTGTCATGGAGTGAAGTGGAGTGGAGTGGAATGGAGTGGAGTAGAGTGAAGTGGAGTAGAAAGACATCGACTGGAGTGGTGTAGAGTTGTGTAGACTGTCCTGGAGTAGAAAATTCAAATGAAGGTATGTGTTCATAAAGGTTGCATAGACTTATAAGGACCAAGCTGCTATCCAACATGTTTCACAAGAGCATTAAGTGTGTCCCTTCATTAGGGCTCTGATAGAGATGAAAATTGAAATTACTATATGGAAATGTATACTATGCAGAAATTACTATACAGCAGGATCAACACACCATAAACAAATAAAAATAGAATAATAAAGTAAAAAGAAAAGGCAAACAAGATAAAAGTGGAAAGATGAGAGGAAATAAAAAAGAAAATTATGAATTGAAAATCAAATACTTTGGTTGGGGAAAAGGAAGATGGCGGATTGACTCCGTCAGGAGGGACATGTCCATAGAGTGTTGTAGTGTAGAGTGGAGTAGAGTGGAGGAAAGTGGCATAGAGGGAGTTGCATAGAGTGGAGTGGTGTATTGGAGAGTAGAGTGGCATAGATTGTCATAGAGTGGAGTGACATAGAATGGAGTAGAGTGTCAGAGTGGAGTGGCATAGAGTGGTGTGGTGTGCAGTGTCTTAGAGTAGGTGTCATTGAGTGGAGTGTAGTAGAGTGGATTGGTGTAGAGTGTCATAGAGTGGAGTGGCTTAAAGCGTCATAGAGTGAAGTGGGATAGAGCAGAGCAGAGTGGAGTGGTGTAGAGTGTCAAAGTGGAGTAGTGTGTCATAGAGCAGAGTGAAGTAAAAAGGTACGAGTGTCATAAAGGGAGTTGTGTAGAGTGTCCTAGAGTGGAATAGAGTGTTGAGAGTGGCATAAACTGTAGATGAGTGCTGTAGAGTGGAGTGGCATGAGGTGGAGTAGAGTGTCGTAGTGTGGAGGGGCATAGAGTGTTGCAAAATGGAGTAAAGTGGAGTGGCATAGAGTGGACTGCGGTAGTGTGAAGTGGCATAGAGTGTTGTAGAGGAGAATAAAGTGTTGTAGAGTAGAGCGAATTGGAGTAGAGTGGAGTGGTGTAGCATGGAGTGGAGTAAAGTGTCATAGAGCTGAGTGGTATAGGGTGGAATTTCGTAAAGTGGAGTATCTTAGAGTGGAGTGTTGTAGGGTGGAGTAGAGTGGAGTAGAGTGTTGTAGAGTGTCACGTCTTAGAGTTTTGTGTTATAGAGTAGAGTGGCTTAAAGTGGTGTGGTGTAGAGTGGTGAGGCATTGAATACAGGGGTGTGTCATAGAGTGGCATAGAGTGGAGTTGCATATAGTGGAGCGGTGTAGTGGGGAGTGGCATGTCGTAGAGTGCCTGAGAGTGGGGAAGTAGAGTGTAGTGGTATGTTGTAGAGTAGAGTGGAGTGGAGTGGTTTGTTGTCGAGTGCAGTGGTGTGTCGTAGATTGGAGTGGAGTAGAGTGATGTGTTGTAATTTGGAATGGTGTAGAGTGGCGTCACATACATTGAGGTAGATTTTCGTAGAGTGGAGTGACTTAGAGTGGTGTGGTGTAGAGCGGAAGGGCATAGAATGGAGGGTCATCGGGTACAGGGTTGTGTAGTAGAGTGGCATAGAGTTGAGAAGCATATAGAGTTGAGTGGCATATAGTGGAGTGGCATGTCATAGAGTGCCTTAGAGTGGGGGGCATAGAGTAGAGTGGCATGTTATAGAGTTCTGTAGATTGGTGTGTCTTAGAGTGTAGTGGCATGTCACAGATTGGAGTGCCATGTCATAGAGAAGGGTGGGGTGACGTGTTGTAATGTGGAGTGGCATAGAGTGGCATGATGTAGAGTGTTTTGGAGTGATGTGGAGTGTTGCAGAGTGGAGTAGATTGTTGTAGAGAGGAGTGGGTTAGACTGGAGTGGAGTGTTGTAGAATGGAGTGTCATCAAGTGGAGTTGAGTAGATTGGAGTAGAGTGACGTGGCATAGAGTGTTGTAGGGAGGAGTGATGTAGAGTGCTGTAGAGTGGAGTGGCATATAGTGGTCTGATGTAGAGTGGTGTAGTGGAGTAGAGTGGATTAGTGTGCCATAGAGTAGAGTGGAGTAATAGAGTAGAGTGGAGTGAAGTGGCATGGAGGCATGTAGAGGGAGTTGTGTAGGGTGTTGTAGAGTGAAGTAGAGTGGAGGAGCATAAAGTGTCATTAAGTGGAGTAGAGAGCCATAGAGTGGAGTAGAGTGGAGAGGTGCAGAGTGGAGTGGTGTAGAGTGGAGTGGCATAGAGTGGAGTGTCACTGAGTGGTGTGGAGTAGATTAAAGTGTCATACAGTAGAGTAGAGTGGAGTGGAGAAGAGTGGAGTGGTGTATAGTTGAGTAGAGTGCCATAGAGTGGAGTTTCACAGAGTAGAGTAGAATTTCGCAGACTGGCATGTCTTAGAGTGTCGTGTCATAGAGTACAGTGGGTTAGAGTGGTGTGGCACAGAATGGAGGAGCGTACAGTGGAGTGGTGTAGAGTGGAGGGGTGTGTCTTAGAGTGACGTAGAATGCAGTGGCATAGAGTGGAGTGGTGTAGAGTGGAGTGGCATGTTTGAAGAGTAGAGTATTGTGGGGTAGAGTGGAGGGGCATGTCATAGGGTGGAGTGCCATGTCATAGAGTAACATACAACAAAGTGATGGATGGAATGCTTGAATTATTCTCAGCCACTGGTAATTACTCGGGCCGCATCCCAATCCACTGATATTTTGCACATCATGTAACCTCAGTTTGGACCCAGCAATAAGCAAATCAGTCTTGACCCTGCTCCAATTGAAACAGCTCACCTGAACTGCCAAGCCAGGCCCTTCTTGAACCGTAACACAAGCAACCCAGGACCGGTTTTGCCCTAGTAATAGGCTCCTCAGCTGGTAATTGAGTAGCATGTCATGGAGTGCCTTAGAGTGCAGGGGCGTATAGTGGATTGGCATGTTGTAGAGTAGAGTGGAGTGGCATGGCATAGAGTGGAGTGGTGTGTCCTAGAGTGGAGTGGTGTGTTGCAGAGTAGAGTGGAGTAAAGTGGAGTGGCATAGAGTGTTGTGGAGTGACATGGAGTGGAGTGTCGTAGAGTACAGTGGCTTGTCGTGGAGTATCATAGCATGGAATGATGTGTTGTCGAGTGTAGTAGAGTAGCATAGAGTGGAGAGGGATAGAGCGGAGTAGAGTGTTGTAGAGTAGAGTGGTGTAGAATGGAGTGGTTTACTGTGGAGTATGCATGGTATGGTAGCAGTCTGTCCGTACAGACAACACTTTTTCAATTGAAATTACCATTACATTTGCACAGACATTCTGCTTTAGTGATAAAATTAAACAGTGCACAAACAATAATGTGTGGAAAAGTCATCACCTTAATATATTGACTTGTTTTGAGCATATTGAAATATTTGTTTCCACCACACTTCAGAAATACAAAACAAAATGTGCTTCATATGTGCTATCCTAATCTGAAATCTTCTGAAATATCTGCACAAATCATTCACAGACATTTATATTGTATTTGGTGCTTTAACAAGCCCTCTCCTGTCACAGCAGGATTGTCACATAGTCACAAAGTAAACACCAAACTCCCTCAGAAGACAGAGACTGACATTTGGTCTCCGTCTTTGAAAGCACAGCAAATATGACAAGATAAGAACAAGATTTAATTGGAACAGAATTTGGACGAAACTTAGGAAATCATCCAGAGCGGCCAGCACAATGTATGTTGTATGTTGTATGTTGTAGACTTGTAAAGCGCACAGCTGCCCCGGCAACGGGGCGTCCCGGCGCTGTAGACCGCTGGGGAACCCGTCCTGGCTATCCCTGTGAGATGGTCCCTTTCTGGGTATCTCCAAGGTGAAACCAGGCATCCCCGGCGTCTGTGGGGGGCCGTTGTAGAGATGAGGCAAGCTTAATGCCCAGAGTTGCCGAGTGTGTTCCTGGTTAGAGTAGGTACCGAGGCGAGAATTAACGAGTCCGTTTTGACCCTGGTCCACAACCCTGCCGCATCGGGAATTGAACCCTGGTCCCTGGCCGATTCTCTGCTTACGGGTCTGCCGCCCCTAACCAGTGAGCCACACCTCTCCACCTCTCCACAACACAAACACTCTTCTTTATTTACAACGGATTGTTTCTTACTCCCACATACCTACATAAAATACACAACACAAATCTCAACACTTGCTGGACATGTTCCCAGGTTCACGCTGATCTCCATCATATGCTTTTCACATGTCCACATGTTTTTTATATTTTGGAAACAGGTCTGGCACCAAATCAACACTACATTTCACACCACCATTCCACTCTCCCCTACAAACATTTTCCTAGGTAGTTTAACACCGGACCAGAAAACAAGTCAATCCCAGTTACCACTTATTGATTTGTTAATAGCTGTAGCTTTTCAGCAAATATAAAAAAACTGGAAAGAGTCCTCTAAATTGTCCTATTTAGCTTGGTGGTATGCTGTATGTCACAATCATCGCCTTGATACAGCACTCGTTCATCCTATCTCTCTTGCTACTAAACGTTCTCACCTTTGGGGCCCACTCACACAATTTCTAGACGATATCGGGAAGAAAACTCCTTTACCTGCTCCCTCACAACAAGAAGTGACCAAGCCTCCTTGACATCCTATTGTTTATTTATAACTATGTTTAATTTATCATTTTCTATTATCTACTGGCGGTCGCCAGTAGATAGTTATAGTTAGGACCGAGTTCCCATAGGAAATCTGAAAATTCTATTTTGAATAACTTTGGCGCCGGCTGACTTATCTTCGTGAAATTTTCAAAGCTAATGGGGCGCTCCGCTCAGCACCTACCCTGAAAGTCTCGGGGGGATTCGTCAAGCGGGGGCTGAGAAAAAAGGGGGGACCAAAACACGTTTCCCCCATGCATTTTCCCACAGGACCTTTAGTCGAAGGTACAGCCCGAACGGCTGAACAGAATTACTTGAAATTTGGCAAAGAGGTAGTGCTCAGGTCAGGCATGTGCCTTTTGCATATATGGTGTCAATCTGTTCAGTAGTTCCTGAGAAAATTGCAGTTAAAAGTACATAAATATCTATATGCGCGCACCGTGCGCGCGCACCAAATGTCCGCGAGCGTATTTCTGAATGGTGGTTAGATGTCAGTCAACATTCCAATCGGTCGAAATCAGGAAGTGTTGGACGCCATTTTGTGTGTGAGAGTGAAAAAGAAAGGTGGAGAACGTGAAAAGGGGGCAGGGTAGAGAGTTCCTGACCCCCTAGCCTTTGTCAGGGGGTCCCTGAAGGACCCCGAAGGGTGAAAAAAACATTTTATTTTTTTTCAAAAAATCGCGGGGTGCACGCACCGTGAATAACCCTTAAAAAAAAAAACATTTTAAACTGTTTATAAGTTTATAGAAGATATTAACTGTGCTGTTCAACTTTATCCAAATTAAAAAAAAAAGAGCTGAGCCATTCCATATTACAGGATACAGTCAATCTATAACTATATACATAGGTAGTTTATTGTAAAATAAATATATAAAAAATATAATAATACATACATAAATTAGCATTTAAAAAGCCTTACAAATTCACAAAAAAAAACATAGGTTTCACACACGATATAGTTAGAAATTAGCATTTAAAAAACTTTGCAAATTCACCTAAAAAACCATAGGTTTCACACACGTTATAGTTAGGAATTAGCATTTAAAAAACCTTGCAAATTCACTGACAAAAACATAGGTTTCACCCACGTTATAGTTAGGAATTAGCATTTCAAAAACCTTGCAAATTCACTGAAAAAAACATAAGTTTCACACACGTTATAGTTAGGAATTAGCATTTAAAAAACCTTGCAAGTTCACTGAAAAAAACATAGGTTTCACACATGTTATAGTTAGCTGGACATTTCACTCATACAAAACCATTGAAATTCCCCCGTTATAGTTAGTTCAGCTAACTATAACTCGGGCGACCGCAATCCACTGCTGATGACGTCACATATATATATATGCACTTTATGATACCGATTTGCACTAGATATTAAAAACTGTGAATTAGGAGTACTATAATGAAGCATTTGCACTCCGTAAGTATGACATGATCCGAGATTCAATGAAATTTGATGAAGAGCACTCACACTTTATTTGATTACTGTACACTTGTGATTGGGAATTTTATGTCGTTCTTTCTGTTTCCATTATCTTTTATGACTGAAGTTAAGACTTAACTGAAATGTTTATGCACAATGTATATTTGGTATTGGATTAATGGGTGCACATCATCTCATGATAATTTTAATGAGACAGATGTGAGGAACCCGATTGGATTAATAGCATTAATTTGGGAAATATCTATTGAGATGCATCATTAGGTGGAACCGATGAATATAAGGGCACAGTTCCTGTATTAATATGCTATTGAAAATTGTGCTTTTCTAAAAAGATTCTGTGCACTAGAAGGTTTAACAACCGTCATAATCAGGTTTTAATGACAATGAAATTTTAAATTATTGTTTTAACTATATCTGTTTTTTCGATGTTATCTCTTTACAAACTCTTCCTGCCAGATAGTATTAGTCTGTCTTTGCTGCTTATTGAAAACATTGTGTCATGTGTCTATGTTACTCTGCTTTTAAATGAATTGTGATAATGGCGACTGTTGTGTGATCGAGGCAGGTGTGCCGAAACACGTAACAGCGTACATGGAATAAAGCGAGAGATGGAATTGCCAACGCTACCCCTTTGTCGGTGTCCGATTCTTTAAAGGGGATTCGGAGGTGGTGTTTATATATATATATATATATATATATATATATATATATATATATATATATATATATATATATTATATATAGGTCCTAACTATAACTATCTACTGGCGACTGCCAGTAGATAGTTATAGTTAGGACCTATTTTCCATAGGAAATCCGCAACATTCTATTCCCAATAAGTCTGGCGCCGGTTGACGAATCTTTGCGAAATCTTTCAAACTTTTGGCCAGCTCCGCTCCGCTCCTACCCTGAAAGTTTCGTGGTGATTCGTCAAGCGGGGGCTGAGAAAAAAGGGGGGTCCCAAAACGCGTTTTCCCCATGCAATTTCCCATAGGATCTGTTGTCGCAGCTACAGCCCAAACCGCTGAACAGACTTGTCTGACAAGTCTGACAAGTTCAGACTTGTTCCTTTTGCATAAATGGTGTGAATCCGTTCAGTAGTTCCTGAGAAAATTAGAGTTAAAAGTACATATATATCTATGGCCGGGGAGGATCCGCACACCCTACCCGCACCGTAAGCGCATCCTCCCCGAACTGAGCGCGCACCCTCCTGATCGCGTGCTGAATGCTAATTGGCTGTCGAGTGTCTGTCTACATTCGAAACCAGGAACTGTTGGCAGCCATTTTCTGCCTCGGTAGAAGCGAGGCTGAAGAAGCAAGGGGAATAAGTGTGTAAAACATATAAAGGGGGAAGAGTGGAAATACTCTGACCCTCTAGAGGTGCTTAGGGGGTCCCAGAAGGACCCCCTGGGGCAACTCTTTAAAAAAAAAATGCGAAATGCGCGCAGGGTGCGCGCATCCTCTCGCGTTTGGTGCACGGATCCTCTCGCATTGGGTGCGCAGATCCAAAAACATGGAAAACAATATATAAAATAAAGTTTTTAACATATAGTTAAAAAATATTTTGAAAAATATAAAAAAATATGTTTGAAAAACCCATTAAATGTAAAAATTATTTTTTAATTTTTAAAAGAATTAATTGAAAAAATAAGTTTAAAAAATGGTGATAAAGAAGTATTTTTAAAAAACATCATTAATGAAATTGACACACTGAATTGGAAAAATATAGAAATCCAATCAAAATCATTAAACATGATATCTTTAGAGATAAGTTATAGATAGGAATTAGCATTTAAAAAACCTTTCAAATTCAATGAAAAAACCATAGGTTTCATGCACGTTATAGTTAGGAATTGGCATTTAAAAAACCTTAGAAATTCACTGAAGGTTTCAGGGGCGTTATAGTTAGCTGGACATTTCCCTCGTACAAAACTCTAGAAATTCCCCTGTTATAGTTAGTTCAGCTAACTATAACTCGCGCCCCCGCAATGCACTGCTGATGACGTCACATATTACATCACTCATGACATGGTCAGTGACATCACTGATGACATCATCCAGTGAGTATGTGTTTCTGTACAGTTTTAATATGTTTACTATATATAGGGAAAGGTCTGTTGAAGAATGAGTGGATGTACAAGTGTGTGAATGGATGATTTTCTAGGTGCGTAACTGACTCTATAAGTGAGTCATTAAATGTATCTTACTGCAGACTTACTGCAGACTAGTGTTCAAGGTTTTTTGTACCAGGAAAATAGTATATATATATATATATATGATAAGAAGTTCTCCTCACTTCTCCTCCAAATATAGAAGGTGCGTCGCAGGTAAGAATCACAGCACCACAAAGTTCAATCCGTTAGTATTTATTCGTCAATGGAACAGGGCATACGCAAAAGACGGTCTACGCGTTTCGGCACTCGGCCTTCGACTGGACCATAGAGTCTCGAGGCCCAGAGTGTCCATTTTAAGGTGTGGATACAAATTAACAAATAGAAAGTGAAGACATACTGGGCATGGTCGACAATACGTTTTTTTTTTTTTTTTTTGAAGTAAACAATAATTTGATTGCTACAATTTATCCACAATTGCAATTGGTTGATTGGAAAATTAATGAATGGTAGCATTTTGCTCACGGTCTATAAGATAACAGAAAGTCAAGGTAAAGTACCTTATTAAAGGAGGGGGGAACATAATTTGTGAAAAGGAGTGATTCCGATTTCATATTAACTTCAACTTTGACAATGAGTAATATACATATATACAAAGTATTTACAATGATTCCTATAGTATCTACATATAGTATCCTAATGAATGTTAATTCTTGTGAAGAGAAATATATGTATATTCTAATTCATGTATGCGTAAAGTACTAAGTGGTCAAGGTTGACACGAAGAAATAATACTGGAAATCACATCGAATAATACGTTCCCACCTTTCCAAATAAACCACTTGCAAGGAGTTTTTATGATTAATCTAGTCTGTTACAGAGAAAATGAAAGGAAAGCAGCAGTGTGCAGTTGAGTGATATGTATAACAAGGATCAACTAGTTAGATGAAAAAAGTCAATTAATTCTATCCTCTTTGGAGAGGGGATGTCCATGTTCTTTTTACTTTTTATTCTGGTTTATAAGTGTACATGTAGATCAGCATCCAGATTGTGGCCCCATGGCTTTTCGGTGCCAATTGATAATATTGTTCTTGACTCTGCTCTTCTTAGTTCAAGGATTCTATTACCACCCCTTTCTTTCTGTTTAATGATTTTGATGCCAAAATACTTTAAAAGAGTACTATCACCAGTGTGAAATTCAGAAAAGTGTTTGGCCATGGGGTAGGAAAAATCTTGATTTTTGATGGCACGGAGGTGTTGAAGGATGCGGAGTTTAAGTTTATTGATCGTACTCCCTACATATAGTTTCTTACACGGACATTCTAGAATGTAAATGGCAAATTTCGATTCACAAGTGATGTGGTCCTTGATTAGTTCCTCACGACCATTTTGTAGTGGATATGATGTTGTATTCTTTCCATGTTCACATGCTTTGCACTTTGAGCACTTCCAAAAACCCGGGGTGTTCAACCAGGATGTTGTAGTTGTTGGTTTGATCTCAAAGTGACTGTGTGTCAGTAGATCACCCAGAGACGCAGTTTTCCTGTAGGTGATCTGTGGTCTTGAGGATAAGATGTTTTTGACAGTTTCATCCAATAACAATATTTCCCAGTGTTTTCTTACAATTTTGCGTAGGTTATCACTTTGATTGTTAAAATCAATGATTAACCTGGAAGTTGTTTCAGTTTCCTTTGCCAGCTTAGTTTGAAGAAGATCAGATCGTTTTTTCGTGCTGACTCTATCTTTAGCCGTGTTGATGACTTCCATAGGATATCCTCGCTGTAGGAAACGTTGACTCATTTCTTGGAGTTGGAAGTTTAGATCAGAAGGTTCTGAGCAATTTCTTTTTGCTCTCAACATTTCCCCGTAGGGTATACTCCATTTGAGTTTTTTTGGATGTCCACTGTTGGCATGAAGAATGCTGTTGCTGGCAGTCGGTTTCCTATGCATTTTTGTACAAATTTTGCCATTTAAGATATAAACTTCGACATCCAAAAATACAATGTTAGTAGTGCTTGTGGTGGAGGTGAAGGTCAGCTTATATTTGTTGGTATTGAGAGAGTCAAGGAAATTCCTGAGGCCATCAATGTCGCCTTCCCATATGATGAAAAGGTCATCGATATATCTGGACCAAGATCTTATATTCCTCGCTTTCTCCTCTTTTAGAACCTCCGTCTCCCATACAGCCATCAGGAGATTGGCATACGTTGGAGCAAATGAAGTCCCCATCGCGGTCCCTTGTCTTTGCAAGAATAGATCTCCTTTAAAAAGGAAAATATTGTGTGTCAAGCAGAACGTGAGCATTTGTATTAACATGTTTGAATGTTCTAAGTAACAAATGGGTCGGGTGTCAAGAAACTGTTTCACCGCTGCTATTCCATCTGAATGATGAATGGATGTATACAGGGATGATACATCAATGGAAGCCATGATATAATTTTCTTTCCATTCCAATTTTGCAATTTTTTGTAAAAAATCCATAGTGTCTCTTAGATAAGATGGTAAGGCTGTGACGTAGTTCATCAGGAAGATGTCAATGAAACGAGATGTAGATTCCAACAGAGAGCCGATGGAACTGACAATGGGCCTGCCTGGTGGATTGATGATGGATTTGTGGATCTTTGGAAGAAAGTAAATGGTTGCCGTTATAGGATGGTTTGTTTTCAAGTATGAATATTCTTCTGAATCAATGAGGTCTCTTTCTTTCCAGATCAAAAGATTTCCATGGTATTCCTTGGTCCAGTCCTTAATCGGGTTAGCCGTGAGCTTCTCATAATGTTCCTCAACGTTCAATTGTCTGTAGGCTTCTTTAACATAGTCCTCACATGATTGGATGACTATGTTGCCGCCTTTGTCTGAGGCTTTGATGATTATACTTGAATCTTCCCGTAATTCTTGTAATGCCGTATGTTCAGTGGGTGTGAGATAATATATATAGAATCCAACAAAGTCGCTCCTTCCGACAGTCGCGGACCCAAGGAAGGTGGGGCACACACCGGCGGATCACGCCGGTAGTAAGATCGAGTCACAAGAATTGCTAGTCGTGCTCTCTCGGTAATACGAATCACTGACACTTCGGAGATTCAAGGGTGTTTAATTACAACGTGTTTCAGCTTGCAGAGAAGCCTTGTTCACGTAATCAGACAGTGCACCACAAACCATGACTGATAAAACGTTTAGCTGTAAGCATAAACAAAGGACAACCATTGTCATTCTGTAACTTTGATGGCAGACATCTTAGAATGGTATGTTTCCACAGTAAGGTAACATGCAAAATGATTAGCATAATGTAATAACGTTTTCAAAATAAACTTTAAATGACTGTGAATCATAACAGATACAAACAATATGGTTACGCATGTCAAAGTGAAAATACATAGTGTCCGCATTAATCAAAGAGTGATCAAACTCAAATGATGCCGGCCACATTGTGGTTGTCAGTGAAAATGTTGCGACCTGCTGACTGGTTACATGTCGATAAACACAATTGGGCGACAAAACGCTAAAATAGCATTCGTCGTAATATAAATGAATCGGTGTTTGAACAGAGTGCATAATCAGCACTCGTGTTACTATAGCAAGAGATGGGCAAGTGCCCCTATAACAAAGTCTTACTAGCTCTGATGAACAAGTGTTCAGAGTTCTTGTAATCTAAAGAGCTAAATTAGCCCACTATGCACATGCTTGCGCCTCAAGTGGATGCAACTGACATGTGCAGGTCATATGCGACTTGATAACCAACGTCAAAATAGATGGCCAGTGCCCATAATGTAATCATTTGTGATCTACAAGTCCAAAACCATACGTGCTCACAGAAGCCGACCAGTCATGGTGCTAAGTGAAGATGAGGGGAAAAGGGTAGGTTGCCCATGATGTGTACGTGCCAGTGTCTGGGCCACTTCCTTTCCTCCTGGAAATAAAAGAAAAGAAAAAATATATAAGACATGTGCAACTAAGAACAAGTTGAAGTCATTGCACAAAATCACAACTGCACAGATCTACCAAATAAGGAGAGGAAGAATCATACATCACACGTTAAAACATACATGTATCACAAATTATTATAAAACCATTTTCCAACTAGGAGACTGGAAAAGAGGAGCGAGATCAAGTGATCACTAACGTTCTCTGAGATGGATTGCCAACTCCTCATCCTGATTCAAACCACCTGGCACCTTGGTCTGGAAGTCCACGATGTACTTGGACTCCCTTTGTCTCAATTTGAGCACTCTATTTCCACCCCTGGGATTGGTAGTGATCTGTTCAAGAATAAAAAATCTCATAAGGGCTGGATTGGAGAAATGTTTGTCCCTAAAGTGACGTGCCACTGGATACTTCTCATCATTATGTGTGATAGCCCGATAATGTTCTAAAACTCGTTTCTTGGCCAAAAGTGTGGTACTTCCTATGTACCAGAGTTTGCATGGACACTCAATTACATAAATGACAAAGGTGGGGCTGCAGGTGAGGAATTGTCCAATTTCTTTAGTGACACCATTGTATAAGATACTTTTGATAAAAAAGCTGCTTTGCATGCTTTGCAATGCCCGCAGGGAAAAAATCCCTTCAGACCATGCTCATGTCTGTGCGGATAGATGGTAACATCACTGCGGACCAACATATCCCTGATGTTTCTACCTTTCCTGTAAGTTATACTGGGCCTATCCGAAATGAGCTCACCAGTCGTATTATCGCATTTAAGAATGTCCCAATTTTTTGCAAAGATTTTACGAATGCTGTTGGAATCTGCATTATAGGTCAAGATCAATCGGGTATTGTCATCATTGTTGTCAGGGGATTCAATTACTTTGTCGGTTATAGTGAGGGATCTGGGCACCGCATCTGCTCTCTTTTTGGCTTTGTGTAATACCCAATTGGGATACCCTCTGATTTTGAATCGAGCCAGCATTTCATTACTCTCCAGTTGGTAGGCCTCCTCAGTATTGCAGTTCCTCCTTGCCCTCAGCAGCTCCCCGTAGGGTATACTCCATTTGACTGTCTCGGGGTGGCTGCTAAGGGCATGCAGGACACTTTTCCCAGCTGTGCTTTTCCTAAAGAGAGTGGTTTGTATTTTATTGTTCATAATGTCCAAACTGACATCAAGATATTCAGCATGTACTTTGCTAATATTGCTGGTTAGAACAATGTTTTTGTTGTTGATATTGAGCCTGTCAATGAACCGGAACGCCTCCTGCTCACCGCCTTTCCACACAATAAACAGGTCGTCAATATACCGCATCCAGATGATGACATGCTCAAGATCAGCTTTCCAGTCCGGGTTGGTGAAAATGTCTTCCTCCCAGTGCCCCATAAAGAGGTTCGGAAAACTGGGAGCGAAGCACGAACCCATCGCAGTACCGACAGTCTGTCGGTACAGGACACCATTAAAAAGAAAGATGTTATTGGAAAGACAATACTTAATCATTTCCAATATCATCTTATTGTGTTCTCTAAAACGAGCAGGTCTAGTTTTGAGGAAATGTTCACAGGCTTCTAATCCTTGTTGGTGATCAATAATAGTGTACAAAGATTGTACATCTAAAGTGATCAGAAGGAACTCATCATCCCATTCTAGACCGTCAATTTTGTTGAGAAAATCTTTGGTGTCCCTGATGTAACTGGGAAGACGGATGACATTATCCCTGAGGAAATTATCCACATACTTGGATATATGTTCAGATACACTCCCTCTAGAAGAGACTATGGGACGTCCAGGAGGATCAATGGGATCCTTATGGAGTTTGGGGAGCAGAAACAAAGCAGGTAAAATGAGGTGATCATTTCTTAAATAGCAAAATTCTTCCCATTCAAGGATACCTTTGTCTTTCCAGGTGGTAAGTTTTTCACAAAGTTCAGTGATGCTGTTATTGTATCCCTCACTTCCAATGGATTCATAGTACCTGATGTCATTGAGTTGCCTATGTGCTTCTGCAATGTATTTGTCCCTGTCCATGATCACGACATTGCCACCCTTGTCTGCTGGATGGATGACAATGCCAGTGTCTTCCATGAGTGATTTGAGTGCCTGCCTTTGAGGATATGAGAGGTTGTTGTTGGTGGACATGGGACTCTTATTCCTGTTTCTAAAAGTGCACAAAGCCTTGCCCATGGGCAGATATAAAAAAGTGTGGGGGGGTCTGCCCCCACACTGCCCTGGGGACCGCCACCCCCCAGGGCTCAGAGATACTATATGGTGGGGCATGTTAGCTGCTCCCCATGTCGAAAAGCAATGCCGGCACAAAAGATCGGGATCGGGCCGGAGGCCACGCTCCCTCCTTACACCACTCGGCAAACGCGCCCCCTGGCGCGTTTGCAGAGGGGGAACTAATTCCCCTTGAATACTGGGGGTCCCTGGGGGCCAACTAGCCCACCAGGAACCTCCAGTATGCGCCAGGGGTCTGCGTTGCAGAGAGGTGTAATGAGGCCACACCCCTTTTTACACCTCTCTGCAACGCAGCTCCTGGCGCTTACTGGAGGTACCTGGTGGCCTAGTTGGCCGCTAGGGGACCTGAGGATTCAAGGGGACTTTATCCCCCAACTTAAAAAGCGCCACGGGCCGCGTTTGCACAGTGGTGAAGGTAGGGGGCGGGGCCTGAGGTGATACTGTGCAAACACGCCCTGTGGCGTGTTTTAAGTTGGGGATAACATTGATGATTCATCAGTGATGTCATTTCAGATGTCATCAGTGATGTCATCAGTGATGTCACTGACCATGTCATGAGTGATGTAATATGTGACGTCATCAGCAGTGCATTGCGGGGGCGCGAGTTATAGTTAGCTGAAATAACTATAATGGGGGAATTTCTAGGGTTTTGTACGAGGGAAATGTCCAGCTAACTATAACGCCCCTGAAACCTATGGTTTTTTCAGTGAATTTCTAAGGTTTTTTAAATGCCAATTCCTAACTATAAAGCCCCTGAAACTATGTTTTTTTCAGTGAATATATATATATATATATATATATATATATATATATATATATATATATATATATATATATATATATATATACATGCTCTCTTGAACAAAGACATTGTAGGTCAGACTATCACCTGCAACAGAAAATAAGAAATCATTATTTCCCTTGCTTCTTGTTATTTTCAAGCAGTTCTGCATTTAAATGTTTCTTTTTTTTTCCTGAGCGCTGGCATCTTTTCATTCCCTAATTGATAGGTTGTGCCGCCTCGCAGGCAGGCTGCTCACCGTTTCCACAATTACTGAGATAACTCCCTCTTGGTAGGGAAGTCGTTTTGCTTTACCAGAAGGGAAGTGGCGAGATCGATGGCAGATTTCATTACGCATTCCTGCAGATACTGTAGATATGCCTGAACTCATAACACAGAAGTGCCTCTAATTTACAGCTTGATAATGCTGAGCCCTTCCCAGGTGTTAAGCGATGCTGCACGCCACACTCTCACCTCATACCAGAGTGCTGATTGGTGGGTGTGATGTGATATTAGCAATCAAATTGTACACATGGTACCTTGACAGTTCCGATCCCATAGGAGGGGGGGGGGGGGGGTCTAGCATCAGATCGCGTGACCAGAGCAGGTAATGGATATTTGACGTTTCCTGAAATGGATTGTAAACCTGTTTAGCAAATTTAATTAACGGGTCTTTCAAACACTTCTGAAAAGGCTAGGAATGAAAATGCAAATGCTTAGAGGAGCACCTGCGTAATCCGTCTATGTTCCGTTTTCACGCTGTGTTAAGCTTCCAGTCACTGCTACTTCTAAGATTTGGACCACCATAAAAATACTGCAGCTATAAAAGTGCCGAACAAACACTGTAAGGACAAAAACTGAAGCTCTCCTACGGCGGCAACCAGGGAGCTGTGAATGCCATGTTTGATGGTTTGTTTGAGCTTTTTCTATCACATAATTATATATCATAGTTTGTATATATATATATATATATTTATATTATGCCACATACAATTCTATTACACATTTTTCATAATTGTGTGGCCCCACAGTTGTTTCAGAATCTTGGATCCTTTCATGGTTCAAGGCTTTCATTGGCCGGAGTCAAAATGGTCTGCTGACACTGTATGGTTGTCTTTGAAATGATCAGTGGCCAATCATATGGAGTAGTGGCCAACAAGGCAGCCACAGTTTAATGCAATTTTATTATTGTTTAGGGATCGTATAAAGTTACTGATTTGTGTAGAGGTTTGCCAAACGTCTCTGCCATCTCTTTCCTTTTGCTGTGGTGCGCGTTTGCACATTGTAGGCCCTGCAGTCTGAAAACATATTTTCCAAGGAGCATTGATATAATGTTGCACTCATATACACGTGACATATTAAAGTAAACTTCTTCTGAAAGGGTGATATGTAAATTGGGGCGAGAACATGGATGCACTGTTTAAGTGTTACAATTTACATTCGATGCAATTTATCATCCAAGAGGTTACCAAATGGAGCTTTCTCTGAGCTCGTTGGGATCTGTGCACATGCACAGTGATCATTTCAACAATTGTATGAAGAAAATATTTTCTCAGACTTCACTAAAAAACACACGAACACCCACCCACCTACACACACACACAACACACACATAGAAATAGGATGGTGTACATCATGCTAAATAGATTCAACGGACACTGGACGGCTTTCGGGATTTCAGAAGCCTGCGAGGACTAGAGATTAATGTCGATAAAACTAAATACATGATATTTAATCCAGCGGCATCCACACGTTCGAATCCGACCTTGGGCAGAGGGAACTTGGAAAGGGTAACTACCTTCACCTATCTTGGGGTTTTACTACAAGAAAATATGTCATGGGGCCCCCAAATTGCTAAATCCCAACAAAAACTTGCACAGCTGACGGGTGGTATAATCCAGGTGTCAAATACTTCACCACTGAAACCAGTGAGTCCCGCCCTTGAGATATACAAAGTGCAAGCAAGAGCAGCAGTCCTATATGGCGGGGAGTTGTGGGGTCACACGAAGATAACAGCAATTGCCAAAACTGAAACTAAATTTATGCGACAATTGCTGTCCCTTCCGCAAAGTACACCTACCCTTCCCCTAAGGTTGGACTTGGGATTAAACCCAATCGAAGATGAACTAGGGATCAAACCCCTAAGGTTCTGGCACAGACGCTGGTCAACGCCTGAACTATCCAATTATAGGGAGGAACTAAAACAGTTACTTGTCTATAACGGGGTAAGAAAGATCCATTGGCTAGTATTCATCAAGCAGGAACTGATAAAAATTGGCCTAGAAGCCATGTGGGAAGATCCAGAAAAAGCGTGCAGTGAGATCTCGCGAAAAAACCTTACTAGGATTTACAAGGAGCATAGATTTAGTTCCACTTTCTGTGCCGCAACACTGGGCTCACTAACCACTTCTTTCCTTGATCTTAAAAATTGTTATGCCTTTGAAAATGTTATGGATATTGTATATCCAATTCTTGCCAGGAAACTCTACATACAGTGGAGACTTGGCACTCTTCCGCTCAAAGTCCGCACTAGTAAGTGATCAGCATCCCCGGACATCTCATGCCCGGGTTGCATCTGTGGCGTGGAGGACGAACTTCATGTCTTTTTTTTCTGCCCTGTATATAAGAATTCCAGGAGATTTTGGCTGGTACCACTGTGTAGAAACTTGGGGTTTAAGCAATACCAACATGCTTATAGAATTCTAAAGTCAGACACAGCGGCCCCCATAGTATTTGCAATTTCCAAATATCCGTTAGCCATGTGGCTTAAGCGGTGCAAATTAGTTGATATTCAATGCTAACTTGTAGCAATTGAATTTCATGGAACTAATGGATTTTGATCAGATGGTTTTAACCAATTTTTATAATGAGTTGTACATTTTTTTCTTTTTTTTATGGTATTAATTATGAATTTTGAAAAGTGTTCTTATACTGATTATGTACCCTTTTATGACATTGTCGAAATAAAGGCTATTTGATTGATTGAAATAGTGCAAACTAAAATCACACACAAAACAAGATGGGGCATTTTTTTGGATGGTGTGGTGCGGAACTGTTGATTCCTATTTCAACATAACTTCTGTGCCGATTTGTGCAGGGGGCAAAGGAGGAGCATGCAGGTGAGGAAGCGTAAAGCGTACTAGGCCGAGCCAAGAGGAACAGGTGAATGGGCAATGACGCACGCAGGTCTAGTCCTGGAGCCAAGGCTTGAAGCGCAAGGTACCGTTTTCACACTTCAGGTAAAGAGAAACGTAGCAGACATCTTAGATAGGGTCAAAGAGGCGCGGAGGACTCAGGTGGGCAGGGATACATCATACATTGAGGCCATATGAAAGTAGGAAGGAGACGAGAAATGAAGGGGACAAAAAGGTGGGGTAGAGTGTAGTTAGCAGTAAATAGCCTGGAGCAAGTATTATATCTACGACTAATTTCCATTGTTCATCCCTACATCCCCCTTCTAGCCCTTTTTAGTGCTTTCTACTTTTGGAACATTCTGTTAACCTCTAATGTGAAATGTTATGCTGTGGCAGCTCAAGCTCTGACACAACTGCAGAGCCGAGGATGTTGGTGGTGCTGTCATTTCTCTTATAAAACGTCCCTAGTGTGGATTCTCTTGATTGGACACTGCTGACGATCTTCAAGGAAGGCGCTGTGCACGGCACAACTGACTTCATTCACCACCATACCATGCTAGTTTTTATACCAAGGGGGTGGCTAGAAAAATAGCATACCCCCCACTTTGAACCATGCCTCAAATGGCAGTGACTGAGCGAATGAGGCAAGTGAATACAGCAGTCATTTGGGAGAGTGCTCTCCCTGAGAGAAATCTAAAACTCTTACATTTCTTTCTTTCTCTCAATCCTTCGCTCACTCTTTTTCCCTCCCTTCTTTCCATCTTTTTGTCTTTTTCCTTATAGGTGTCCTTCCTTCCATCCCCTCTTTACTTATCTCCTCTCACTTCATTCATCCATCCACCCACCGTTCTGACTTTTTCTATCCGTCCTTCCTTCTTTTAACTCAGCCTTCCTCTCTCCCTCATTTGTCCTTTTCCTTCCTTGCACTTTCAACCATCATCTACCATTCTTTATAGCCACGCATCCTTCTCTCATCCATCCATTCATCCATTCATCCATCTATCTATCTTACCTTCCTTCATTCTTTCCATCATCATTCAATCTTTTTACTTCAATCCTCTCCATCCATCTTTGCTTACCCCATCCTCCCATTTACCATCCATTTCTGCTTCCATCAAATCATCAATCCCTCTTTCTGTCTTTTTCTACCTGCCCTTCCTTTCTCTTCATCCATCTTTCTTTTTATTCATCCTTCCTTCTCTCCATTCTTCTTAGTTTTTTTCTTCCCTTTCTTTTTATCCATCCATCCTTCCTTCTCTCCATCATCCATCCATCCATCATCCATTAATCTGTTTTCTATTGTCCTATCTTTCCTCTCCATGCATCCATCCTCTCCATTCATCCTTCTCTCCATTCATCACTCATCATCTATCCTTTTCTCCATCCTTCCCTCCTTCCTACACTGCATCCATCAGTTTCTGCATTATCCATCAATTCCTCCCTCTGTCTTTACCACCTTTCTTTCTCTCCATGCATCTTTCTTTTTATCTATCTTTCCTTCTCTCCGTCCCTCTTTGTCATTTTCTTTCATTTCCATTTATCCATTCATCCATCCTTCCTTCAGTCCCCCTGTCCACTTTCTTTCTTTCTTCCTTTCTTTCTTTCTTTCTTTCTTTCTTTCTTTCTTTCTTTCTTTCTTTCTTTCTTTCTTTCTTTCTTTCTTTCTTTCTTTCTTTCTTTCTTTCTTTCTTTCTTTCTTTCTTTCTTTTGATCCCCATTCAATTATCCATCCATCCATCTATCCATGATTCTGCAGCCATCCCTCCATCCCCCTCCATCCACCCATTTTTATATTCATACTTCTCGCCATACATTCATCCATTCTCTGCATAAGATCCTATTTATAATAAGCCTGGACAGAGTTCGCAGGGTTCCACTACGTGGAACTCCACGAAGTGCAAAAAAACTTTGCTGCGCTACGCGGAGTGCGTTAGATAAATGTCGTCTTTGGTGATTTTCAGATCCAGGTGCTTCTCTGCACTGTGCAATCATCACAAATGGAACCATGTACAGGGCACGTGGGAGCTGCTTCCTTTCTGCCGCTTGAGCATATTTTTAATCGAACGGCAGCTTTCTCAATGCGAGCGGACAGTTTTTCAATGCGAGAGGTCGGGAGCATATACGACCACTCGCAATGAGAAATCTGACTGCCTGCATTGAGAAATTTCGCCAGGAGGTTGATATTCCACGCTCACGCTCGCCAACTTAATAGTGACGATTGCAAACAAAGAAAAATCTCGATTGGAGGTGGATTTTCCTCGCTCACATTGCCAACTTGACGTTGACAAACGCGAGCAGGGAAAAAAACTCAACTCTGCGAAGGGGAGTTTTTCGGAACGCAGCGAGCTCCGCATAACATTCCATTATCATCGGCTGATAATAAATTGTCTCACAGAGTGTGTCTAACTCTCAACACTTCTGGTCTAGCAGAGCATAACTCAGTGGAAGGGTTAGAGACACCTGCCAAGTCCCCTATCTCCGAAGAGGGCACTTTACATTTTGGGGTTAAGGGAATCTAATGGGTGTGACCTCAATAATATTGGGGTGACCTTGACAGTTCTATCCATTGCATTCTTGCTTTTCTAATTGATTGTATAGCCTAGCATGATGGGTGCAATATCTATCATATTCTGGGCATCCCTGTCCTTAACGTGGTCACCCCAGGATAATGGTAGGTAAAAATTGGACATTTTCAACATTCTTTACATTGTTGTGGTTATCTTTCAAATATAATTGTAACACGTACATGTGTGGTAGAATACTTCCATGTGAGGATTGTGTACTTGTGAGCACTTTTTGAAAATGACAAGTTGTTGTTTGGAAGAATTCATATTTTTACATAAATTAAAAATGTGTGATTGATATAACAACATGTCTATTTTCAGAAATGAAACAATGATATTTGGGGCAAAATTATGCTAGTTCTAAAATATATTTAAAGCTGATGGTTAAATCATAACTCATGCTGATTAAGGTTGACTGATGTTATTTCCTTGATGCAAGAGGGTACTTCCAGCTACGGTTGTTACTTAATTAATCATGCAATGTCATTTGTAACATTGATAGTGTTTAATAGTTGGCCTGGATGATCTTCAACAATCAAAAAATCCTTGCCATGAAAATTTCATAACATTCACAAATAAGAATTTTAAAAACTTCCACGGGGGAACAATTTAAAATAAGCAACATATAAATATATAATCAAATAATCTTTTTACATGGTTATTTGAAAGTATACTTTCAGAAATATACTAATCTGACAAATTAATGTATGTGACCAAGATCTTTTTCTTAATATCTTACATTATTTCAAGCTTTATAAGTTATGAGAGCCGGTGACTTCTTAACGTTGCAGTATACTTGTCCTGATCTAAGTCTCACAGGTACATATCCTTATTGAATGGTTTTAATGGTACCTTAAAGAATACCAAAGGAAAGTCAAAGCATAGTGGCCCAAATTGTAATCTGTACTGACATATTAACAGAGCATAACTGCATGTGTGACATATTAACAGAGCATAACTATATGTGAATATATTGCTCACTAACTGTATGAGTTGAATATTTAGTGCAATGCATACAAATACCAGTTTTTTCTTAACATTTTTGATGTAGCACTGTTAAGAAGCAATAGTTTTGAATTCCAAACATTGCACCTGGAACATCACCAGTGATATATATATATATATTTTTAAATGATCACGGCAGGTAGATGCAACCCTATATGGGCCTATGATGATCATGGCAGTAGCAGAACCCAATGAGACCCAAGGTAAATGCAGCCCCAATCAGGCTTAAGATGGTTACAGCTGTTGCAGATCCTGACTGGAACAAAGGTAGCTGCAGCACCAATCAATTATATGATGGTCACAGCATTTGTAAACAAACATGGGTCAAAGATACAGCAGCTTGCAGTGATTCCCACCAGGAACCGGGGACAAGAGTCTTCCTAGACAAAGAAAACCCTGTATTGGACAGGTAACCCCTATCACATTCTCGGGCAGTAAGTTCTCTCTGGACTCTCCTGACCTTCACTTCCTGAAGCATTCCTGCATTGCGGCTGCACTGTGGTTTGCGTCTGGTGCACGGTGTAGGGGCAGCAGCGGTGTCAGAGTCTGGAGTCGGGAGTCCGGCTGGAGCCTGCCCCACCAGCTCCAGTGAAGCTAATGCGATAAGCAGGCTGCGGGGCAGGTCGGGTCCGGTCAGGTGTGTGCCAAAACCATCAGCGTCCCCCGACCCTTCAGCCTCGACCACTGTCTCCAGGGCCTGGGCAAGCCAGCCACAATAGCCCTAGAATAATTCCTGGTCTCAGCCCCAGACCCACCCCACTGTTCGCCCCTGCACTCGCCCCCTGTGCTCTATAGTGGATCTCTGACTTCCCCAAGCCTGGCCAGGCATGACGACATTGAGAGAACAAGGGCAAAAGAGCAGAGAAGCTACCAACCACCACATTTAGTTCTACGTCTACAACAAAGAGAGTGAGGGCGATACAGAGCACACAGGACAGATAGTGCTTCAGCTGGTGGGCAGATGAGCACGAGTGCAGCAGAGGCGGCCGAGTTTGGACTCATAGCAGCTTGCTGACTTGTACCCCCCTTTAGGTCTCCCTGGCCCCCCTCTATATTGGATTGCCCCCTGGTCTTGTCTGGCTGCCCCCTCACCTCCACCTCCTCCTCCTGAGGTCACCACTCAGGCCTTCCCAGTCAATCCAAGATGCCAAGGAAAGACAGCAATCAAAGCAAAAAGTTCCTGGCACTTTGTAGACATTGCTTCTGCCTGCTCATGCCCCCACTCCATTGCAAGGAAAATCTGGTGGAGGGGTGAGGCGGGGCAGTTTTGCAAGGAAGCCTAAAGCTGCCTCGAGGTTAAAATCTCAAGCCTCACCAAGTCACACCAACAAATTCAGACACGCAATGCCGCATTGGCCCCCACTCAAGCCCACCAAGGACCTCACAAATCTGTAAACTGCCAACGAGAGAGGCTCATGTACCTCAGTAAGCAAGGTCCCAGAAATCTCCAAGGAGCTTTCAAGGAAAAAATTTACCAAGGTTTACACACCTGCAAGGAGGATATTTCCAGTGGCAGCAGATGACTTTTAAAAGTGGTAGGGCGTAAAAGTTGGGGGTGAGTGTTGTGCCGCGAACAAGTCCAACTGTCAAAAGGGGAGCTCGGAGGGATTTGCGCCACAGGAAATTTTGAAAAAGGAGTGTACAAATGGTGCATTTTAAAGCTAGTTTGAGAAAGCAAGAAGATTTACAAAGCAATTGTGAAAGTGCAGATTTGAAATATTTAAATAAAGAAAAAATGTCTCCTTATCTTACAGAATTAAAATTGCTTAACAGCTACTGTAGTGTGCAAATTGTACAGTGCAATAAGCAAAGTTTTTAATCATCTCACCTGCACATATGATTGACTCTGCACTGCATCTGGTTACTACAGCTGAAAATCTTCATGAATAACCACTGTGATGTTAGTGTATCAAGTTATTTTGTTAACCTCTGATTCTGAATTATGAGAGGGAAGTATACAGGGCTGGAGGCTAACTAAGTGGGGGCCCGCAGGCCCTGGAGCTTGCTGTCGGCTGCCCACTGAGTAAGCCATGTCCCACGGGCGTAAGAAAGGTGCCTCAACTGCTGCAAGGGCGCAGAACCTGCGCATCGCCATAAGGCACTTGACACCATGGAGCACACGGCCTGCACAGCCCCTTTCAAAGCACTAATGTTAAACAGTCAAGCTGCAGAGACAGGAGTGAAACACAGGCTTTGCGCTGCCGGACCCCCCCTGCCCCCAACACTTCATGGGTCCTCAACCCAGACGAAGGCTATTATCTGTGATATATGGAAGTGTGAGCAGCAGGGAGCCCTTCAAGTTGGACAGTATCAGTCAAGCGGTCACGTTTTTGAAGATGCCTAGTTTGGTTTATGACTGAGTAAATGGATGGGGAGGGTTCAGACAGCCTGAACTCGTTGTGATGAATCATCGGGCACGTCGGACGGTGCCTCTCTAGTCAGCTGTCTCTCATGTTTCCACCCTAGCTGTTTAAACTTAATCTAACCCTAGCTGTTTAAACATAATCTGCTAGGACTGCTTTCCCAACTTTCATTGCACCCGGCCTGCCTGGCCATTTTGAATAGAAAATGTTTTTAGTCGATTTCTCTTTGTATTGTATGATTTAAGTTAGCATTTGCAGCACCATTTTGTATTCAGCCGCCATTCTGAGCTATGTTCGAAACCATCTTCTGTCTCACTGTGTTCACCTCAGCAGAAAGCAGCTGCTATATTGTTTTGTATTTCTCCAAGGTCGAGCTTCGCTGCACTAATGAATAGACTGTTCTATTACATACCTTTCCAACTAGATAGGCCTGCTCTCAGCCTTAGAGTGGCGGGCGCAGGCAAAATAACCTTGACGCTGAGATAGCATGTACCCGGTTCCAGGATTGCAGTCCATCCTTCTATATCTCCTTTGTTCACCAGCTACCAACAGGAAAATTCCAGTCTGGGCGTGTCTTTAGTGAATCTGAAAATATACATTATATGTTGCCCTGTTGGTAGAAGTCAGTCCCTCTGCAGCAATCCAAGGAGGGTGGTCAGACCGGACTCCCCTTGAGTGTATCACTAATAAGTACTTTGGTTTGTATTCTCTACTGTCTGCCTGACTCTTCATTTGCTTGGAAGGCTGAGAGGCGGTCGCGAGTGACCCTAATCGGGTCACTTCCTTAATTTTGTAACTTGTGTGACACGGTTTTTGTTTTCTAAAAAATGGGGTTCGGAAATGCTTCAGGGATGGATATCAAACAATTAACATACAGCCTCACACTACAATAGTTAATTATATGTTACTTGCCACAAAATGCCAAGCATTCTGATCAGACCTACTGATGTGAGTCGCAGATCCTGAGTTCTAGATAAAAATAACATTCTATTTATGCACCGGATTGAGTGAGTCAGAGTTGATTTTTTGAATACGTGCGCAGGCAGCGCTGCACACACAGCTCTCATGATTGTCTTGCCTGTGACCATACATTGGCTGTACATTCACTAGCAGGCCAGAGCTGAACCCTAGAATCTCAAAGTTCAACACTAATTTGGCCACAGCACATACTAGTTGTTAAACAGTATTCCATCTGATCCGCAACACGATACATACTTTTTTTTATGCTACTGCCTTTTGGCTGGGAAAAGCTATTTAAACACAGAACACTTATGGTAATGGGCAGACTTGATACCAAAGCCCAGGAGAACAAAAGCCACCACACCAGTATGCGACCAAACCGAGATGGATGAGGAAGCACCTCATAAAATCCAGGAGCGGTAATGATACGTGCGGATGCTCCACCTGATAACCACCTGATAACCACTATTCAAGTGAAAAGGATTAGCCCAAGATAGGCAATGCCCTGAATCAGCCCTGCCCAGGGCAGAGGACATCACAACCACAAAATAAAGACAAAACCAATAACCTGATGCCACCTGACAATCTGAGACCTACTCTGTCAAGGAAACGTAGGAAAAGACTGAAAAAAGTTATCAAAAGCAATAACAGAAGATCAACTCTTCTCCAATGGCTACGAACAGTTCTAGAAGAGGAACACAGGAAAGTTGAACCCTGCATGCTAAAAGGGAACTGCAAATCAAATCAAGCCAAGTGGTGAACGCTGGTGACTTGGAGGCCCCCGACTTAAATCAAAAGAAGGCCAACAAGGAAGTCCTGGAAGCCACAGCAGTAACAAACAAGTCTGTGCCCCCAGAAGAAGCCAGTGAGCCAGCACAGCTCCCCCAAAAGAACCTCCCATCCACTCCAGATAATACAGTCAACCCAGCTGATCAAAACAAGTCCCTAAGTCCTCTCCAAGTCATCAGTAGTGTTGCAAACATCTAAAACAACATCATTGCTAAGAGGGCTGCGAGATGAAGGTGTTCGGGGAGACTCATGTGAGCCATCCAACCACCATTTGCTGCAAACAGGCTCATTAGCAAAACGGGGTGCCCTAACAAGCATGACAAAAAATCGAGTGAACGGCAAATCCCCAAAGGAGTTGGCACTGACCCTGATCAGATCAAAAGAATGTGAAGGAAATCCCAGGAAATCCCAATTAGGAAGACCCACTTCTCAGAAATTGTTAAAAGCAAACCTCGAACAGACCAAATAATTAACCTCTAATCAGAATATGCATCAAGGGGAAAATGCAATAAACTCAATAGAGGAAACATCTTTAAATTATGCAAAAATATACCAGGTCTGGAACATATCCGCTCTGTTGATATAGAAAGGGTAGCCTTCCTTTCCCCGGGGAATTGCGAGACCACTGAGAACACTGAAATCATCTTCAATAGTCCAAACGTTGTTAGTGCTCTAAGGAAAAATAAGACACAGCTTGAACTATGGGGCATAAAGCTTGTTGATCCTGTGGTAAGCAAATACTGCGCCTGTTTTCTGGAGCGGGATTCACGCATAAATAAAGGTACAGGTCAGGAGTGCTATTAAAAAAAATATGATAATGCCCATCACTGGCTCAGTTTTTTTTTAGTTTTTTTTTTAAACCGTTTATTACAGAATCCAAAAGATATACAAAGATGAGCCTACAACCTTCAGGCCGGCCGCTAGCAGACAGAAAGAGCATATAATACAAACAGTAGAACACACGCTGCGGCAGAAGAGAGATCACAGGAGTTGAAAGAAGCGTTGGCAGCCACACCATCCGGACCCCACACAACGGTTTCATTTTTATATAAATAACGAAGAAAACAAGTCCACAAGGCAACCCACAATCGGAAACAATAGCATGTGCTCCCCTGGGGGGGACCCTACCGGTCCACAGGAATATCAAGGGGGGGGATAGGTCGGGACGGAGACAAAGTGGACTCAAGCCCAGAACCAGGAAGACAAGCAGGCTATGGAGACGGGGTCGGTGACGGATCAGGCGCCAGCGGCGGGGTACAGATTCCCCCACGGTAGGCGTTCCAGGGGCCCCACACTTTCACCCATTTCCCAGGCTTACCTCTCGCAACATACACCACCTTTTCCCGAAACATACACCAATCCATGTTGTCCTTCCACGCCGAGACAGTCGGTGACCTCTGGGAACCCCACAATTGCGCAATATCACGCTTGGCCACCATATATCCCAGAGTCACCCACCACGTCTGCGGCACTGAGTAGTCGGCTGGCTCCCACACATTCAGGAGACATCTCCTCGCCTCGGACAGCAGCGGCACATGCGTAACTGCCTGCAAGACCTCGTGCACACCACGCCTGAATCGCGCCACCTCCGGGCATTCCCACAATATATTGAGAAAGGTCCCCAAAGAACCACACCCACGCTTACACAACCCGTCCACAGCATAGCCCATACGCATCAGACTCGCCCCCGTAACATAGACCCTATGGAGTATCTTGAGCTGGACGAAGCGAAGGCGAGCCGGTATGGCCACCTCTTTCGGGGAGGCCACCGCAGACACCCAGTCCTCGTCATCCAGCTCCAATCCATCAGCCCCCCACGCCTCATGAAGGCCAGCCAGCAGTCCCGAGCGATCATTGATGAGTTTTTTGTAAATTAATGAAATCGTGGCGTCCGGTACATGCCCATCTAACACTCTATCCTCCAGAGGGGAGTACTCCGGGATGGAGGCAACGTCCGGGAATACGGAGCACAACGCATGACGGATCTGCATATACCGAAAGTACTCCCTGTCCTGCAACTGGAATTCCGTCTGCAGCACATCGAACGTTTTGAATCCCCCCCTCGTCCAGAGATCGCCCACCCTGCTGATGCCTATCATGTCCCACTTCTCAAAGCCCTTCGAGGTCCACAGGGAGCCCAGCCGCTCAGATGCGTATAGTGGCGTCGCCCGGGTCAAACGATCCTTCCACCCCATCGCCAAATTAGCCGCGTGCCACACTCGCACCATGACCCGCGTGGGGCCCGTCAGACGTGCGTCGAGCGAGCTAGAATAAAGCGCCCGATTATAGTCGCCGCCCGTCAGTAACATTTTATCCATCTCAAAGGCCGGGTTTAGAGCGGGCCCGTAAAGGCCGTGATTTATCGCAGCCAGCTGGTAGGCCCAGTAATATTGCTTGATATCTGGGAGGGCAACCCCCCCGTCGTACCACGGGAGCGTCAGCTTCGCCAGGGCGATACGCGGTCTACCCTCCCAGAACAGGTGGCGCTGCAAACTCTCCACCTCGCGAAAGTAGCGCGCCGGGACAACGTCCATTGTGTTCTGTAAGGCGTACAGGAAACGTGGCAGCGACATCATCTTAAACAATGCCGCCCGGCCGAGCGGCGAGAGCGGCAAGCGCCTTCAACGCGCGACATCATCCTTCAGGCGCTGGAGGGGGGGAAGCAAGTTCTGTTTATATCGGGCCTCCGCGTCCAGGGTAATGAAGATACCCAGGTACCTAAATCCCCGCGGGGCAATCTGGATAGGACAACCCCGCGGAAGGATAGGAGCCTCCCCAGAGAGGACATACACACAAGATTTAGCCCAATTGATGACTAGGCCGGAGTTGAGGCCAAATGAGTGCAATACATCGACCAGCACTATCAGCGATTTACGCGGGGAAGCCAGGTACAAAAGAATATCATCAGCGTAAAGAGATACGCGGTCCTCATACTCGGGGGTCCATCGGAGACCACGGATAGAAGGATGCCACCGCAGCCACTCCGCCAGGGGCTCCAAGGCAAGCGCGAAGAGGAGCGGCGATAACGGGCAGCCCTGCCGCGTGCCCCTGCCCAGCTCAAACGGAGCTGACACTCTACCGTTTACAGCCACCTGCGCCAGCAGTCGGGAATACAACAATTTCACCCAACCGATGAATCCCGGGCCAAACCCAAACTTCGCCAGCGTCGCCCAAATATATGGCCACTCAAGTGTGTCAAACGCCATAGTGGCATCCAGGGACGCCAAAATGGCCGGCTCCCGTATGAACGGGACACGCGCGAGCACCCCATGCAAGCGCCGCAGGTTGAGCGCAGTGTTGCGATGAGGGATAAAACCGGACTGATCCTGGTGAATCAGATCGCAAACCACGCCAACCAGCCGATTGGCCAACACCTTGGCGAGAATTTTGGGTTCCGCATTCAGCAGCGAAATGGGCCTGTAGGACGTGACCCGGTCCCGCGGCCTCCCCTCCTTGTGAATAACCACGATAGTAGCCAGACGCTGGTCTAGCGGGAGGGAACCCGCCGAACGGGCCGCGAGGAACATAGCACGGAGATGCGGCGCCAGCGTATCCGGTCGCAGCTTGTACAATTCGATAGGAAGACCATTAGGACCCATGGCCTTGCCGGAAGCGACCGAACGTATGGCGAGGGAAATTTCCTCAGATGTTGGGGCGGCGTCCAACGACACCCTGTCCTCCTCCGAAAGGGAAGGCAGTGCGATATCCCTGAGCAGGGCATGGGAATCATCTTCCGAGCGGGAGGACACCGGGGAATACACCCCACGGAAATAGTCTGCAAAGCAATCAACAATTTCTTCCGGTTCAGTGACACACACACCATCCAGTTTCTCAATCGACGGGACAACTCGACTCGCTCTCTCCTTTTTATCCAGCCACGCAATCAGTTTCCCAGCCTTATCACCCACATCATACAGTCTCCCCTGTTGCTCTCTACTGAGGCCCCTGGCCGCCTCCGTAACGAGGGCCCTATAGGCCGCCTGCTTGAGTCGGAGAACATGTAGTTTGTCATCCGTCACCCCACATTCCAGGTCACCCTCCAACTCGGTTATTTCAGTTTCAACACGGGTCACCTCCTCCCGCTCGCGCTTCCGGGAATGGGAAATAAGGGACAAGGCCTCCCCCCGGAGTAACGTCTTGAAAGCCTCCCACAGGGAGACCGCCGATGACACTGACCCCACATTATCGTCAAAATATCGCTTAAGGGATTTAACCAATTCTGCGCGAATGGTGGGGTCACGCAGGTACCAGGGATTAATCGGGACCACCCTACCCTCCCCCCTCGGGAGAATGTCGAAGTGCAACAGGAGCGGGGAGTGGTCTGAAATACCCCGTGCCAAATGGCGCACCTCCCCGATCCTCCCCGCATGCGCCGCCGGCACCAGGACATAATCTAGCCTTGAGAGACTGCCATGGGCCCCGGAATGAAAGGAATACTGTTTCTGCGTAGGGTGTTTCAAACGCCAACAGTCCACCAACCCCAAAGTATCCAAGAGGCCAGATAACCACGCTTGGGCACGGGGGAGATCCCTAGGGGAGTGACGGTCCTCAGTTCCGGAAACCACCGCGTTGAAATCCCCCCCAACCACTAGAATCCCCTCCGGAAGGCCAAGGAGGAGGCGCCCCAGATCCGCAAAAGTAGTCGTTTGCAACCCTGGCGGGACATAGACAGAAACAAAAACAATCACTCTGCCCTCCATTCTACCCACCAGAACCGTATAACGTCCCCTGTCATCATGGAGCACCTCATCAGCTTCCAATGGGAGCGAGGTTTTAGCCATGATGCCCACACCCCTGGAACCAGACGTGAAGCCCGAATGGGCCAGAAGGCGGTAGCCCCGTCGATTCATAGCACGAAAGGAGTTGCCAATGAGGTGCGTCTCCTGCAAAAAAACTACATCAGGTGAAATTCGTTTCAGAAACTGCAGGACCACACCCCGTTTTATCCTGTCCCCCAGTCCATTGACATTCCAGGACAAAAGACTCAGTCCCCTACCCCCCATCATAGCCGAAAGCGATCAATCGTCCCCCCGAGAGCACTTTAGGAATAGCACAACAATACTTTTGCCTTGTGGTACAAATAAACAATACCCCACCCCAACCCAACCGCCCCAACAAAACTCCCCCCTCCCTGCACCCCTGCATGAGCCCAAACAGCCCCCCCAACTTGCAGTGTGCCTGTCGCCCCTATATAAGTGGAACTAGCTAGACCCCCTAGAGGAGGAAAGAGTACCCCCTCAAGACCCCGCACAGCCTCCAAATGAGGGGAGACGAGTACAACAAACAAAAGACCCTAAGCTTGGCCGAAAGTGGCTGCGTCATCCGGAGTGAGCCCCGGCATCAGTACCTCAGACCCGGTCCAGTGGGCAATCTCCTCCCGCAGCCCCCCCCCCCGCCATCCCGATCATGACCCCCAGACAAAGTGTCCAGCCAGTCCCCGGCCATTTCAGGACGGTCAAAAAAGTGAGTGCGACCATCCACCTCCACCCGCAGCCTGGCCGGGAAGAGCATGGCGTATTTTAAGTTCATGCCTCGAAGCCGCCGCTTGACGCCCAGGAAACTCAGTCTCTGCTTCTGGACCGCTTGGGTGAAGTCAGGATAAAAGTTCACCTCCATGTTCTCCAGCTTAATCGGCCCTTGCAGTCTGGAAGCTTGCAAAATCGCATCCCGGTCCCGAAAGTTAAAGATACGGGCAATAAGAGGCCGCGGAGGGGCTCCAACCTTCGGTCTGCCCCCGGGAACTCTATGGGCCCTCTCCACGGCAAAGAATTTACTCAGCCCTCGAGGCTGGAGATGGGTAGTGATCAGGTCCTCCACGAAGAGATCCGCCGCCGACTCCTCCCGTCCCTCGGGCACTCCGATGATGCGGATATTATTCCTCCGGGCCCGGCTCTCGGAGTCCTCCAGGCGCCGATCCATGAGCGCACTCGCCTGACGGAGCCGGTGCACCTCCGTTTGAAGGGCCGCCACCTCAGTCGTGAGGCCCGACGCGGTGTGGGCCAAAGAGTCGACCCGGTCGTTGGTCTTAGAGAGATCAGCTCTCACAAGGTTGACATCAATGAGGACCGCGTCGATTTTGTGTGCTAAAGTGTCGAACTGCTGGCCCACCGAGGCCTTCATCTCAGCAATGGCGCTCAAGACGTCTTGCAAAGACAGATCCGTGGGCAAGTCCGGGGCATCCGGGGGGCACTCAGAGGACTTGTGCGATCCGCCGGGAGACCCCTTCGGGAGGGTGTAGCGGTTCATGATGTTGGCCTGATGTGCGGCGCCACGCCGGGTTGACTTGGCCTTCAAACGATCCCCATCCTGCTTCGTGGCCATCGTCGCGGGTCTCACACCCGCACCAGTCACGCAGTGAAGAGCAAGCAATCAAGGCCACGAACTCCGGGGGGCCACCCCAGGACGGCAGAGCAGGCCACAGCAGGCAGGCAGGCAGGGTCTCCCAGCGAGGCCACCCCAACACAAAGAGCGCCGTGATCCCACTTGCGAAAACGGCAAGGGGGCGCAAAAGTGAAAGTGAAAGTGTGGGGTACGCGACTCGCCAGGCCCAGCCCGCTGTTGTTGTTCACTTTGCCACTGGGTCGCCCCCGAACGCAAATCCGGGGTCAGGAGAGAAGTAGGCCGCAAACTTCAATCGGTGCTCACTCCGGCACCCGATGTCCGATTCGAAAACGGGAAACGGGTACCACCTCGGCTCAGGCTCACCGACACAGTCCCCTCAACCGATACAGGATGAAGACAGGATAAACGTAGGAGGTTGCAGAGGTCCTCGGGAGCCTCGCACCTACGCGGCCATCTTGGTTGCGCGCTAGGCTCCTCCACTGGCTCAGTTTTAAGGGATACCTCAAGGGGGAGTTGCCCCCTGGAAATTATACAAGAGATTTTAACAATTACAGCAAGCATATGTGGCGAAGGCCGTCATTGTACAACCCAATATATCATGCTAACAGATTGGGCAACACTACAAACCAAATAAGGGGGTTCCGTCTGAAATTAAGCTCATGGAATATATGAGGGGTAGCCAACTCAGAAGTCAAGAACAAAACTATTGAAGAACTGCGGAAGAACGACACTATCGCTCTCCAAGAAACATGAGCACTAAATTCCTCCCCGTGTCCTGACTTTACAGTGTATGAATACCCCGCAACAACATCTCAAGCTGGGGGGTATGCCTCTGGTGGGGCACAAATCTACATAAAGAACAATTTAATGGTAATAGCTAAGATTCTAATCACAGGAAAGGTGGACCATATCATCTTGAAAATAACTCTGACCAGCAGTGAGTGAACAAGGACAAGGCTATCCCTCATCATAGGCTGCATCTATTTACATCCCATCAGGTTCAGGAAAGGTGGACCATATCATCTTGAAAATAACTCTGCCCAGCAGTAAGTGAACGAGGACAAGGCTATCCCTCATCATAGGCTGCATCTATTTACGTCCCATCAGGTTAAGAAGGCAATCTACCTTGATTTCACTGCTCCCAATTTTGTGGATCTCAGCACTACCAACCTGGACGATATGTGGATAATCACGGGCGATTTCAACACCACCCTAATGCAAGATGATTTCAACAACAGGCTAATAGGTTTCCACTATAAGATTTGGGATGTGCAGCCAATAACTGCTAAATACCAAAGATGCAAAAAGTAAGGCAAGGCACTTGCAGCGCAAATAAACCAGCTGGGCCTCTGCATTATAAATGGTAGAGTAGCACCAGACATTCCAGCATCCTACACACACACACCTCTGCTTTTAGGATGGCCACCCTAGACTACATGTGGGTGTCTCTGACTCACTTCCAACGCATAGGCAATTTTGAAGTCTCCACAACCCTAGCCAGTGACCACGCCATCCTTAGTTATGAAGCCATAATATTGCACTTCTGCTGCCCTAAAGTGGACCTCATAGAATAGCAAGACAAACTTGAACCCATCAACAGGGTAAGGTGGGACATGAACAACCAAGAGGGGAATGGTATGCATGTGAATGACTTCCCAGAGGCGATCTTCACTGCAGGTAATGAACCTCTTAACTCAAATCTTTGGGTGCGCCTGGCCACATTCAAGTCAAGTCAAAAGTACTTTATTCGACAGCCAAGAGTCATAAAAGCATACAATTATATAAAAAATACACCTTCCATCCAAATACATAAAAATATAGCAGTCAAGCATAACTGTCACAATATTCATGTTAAAAAACATATATAAAACCATATCATGTAAAGTGCATTGTGCTAGAATAGTAGACCAAGTCCATAATTAATATCACATCTAAAGTTGCATCATATTAATTAAAAAGGAAGACATAATTGAACCAGCAAACAACACAAGATTACTGTTACAGCAGTAATCTGGTCCTATATCTAATGGCCCGACTAAGAAGCTTGCGACCCCAAAGCAGACCATAGGTGAGGACAGCATTTGTAAATAAAGCAGAGCTGGCCTCACTTGGACAAACTGACATTCTCTGAGTAAAGGAAGGATGTGCTGCCTGTGCAAAGGCTCATAGTAGGAACAGAAAAACATTAGGTGCAAGGTATCCTGTTCCGAGAAGTTATCACAAGGGCAAGGTTTTAGTATTTCAGGTTTTAGATATCCTCTAGGTGAAATCTTGTCAAGACAAAATGATGGCATGGTTTGTTAACATAAGATAGATATGGTTGTAGCTGCGGGCCTAAGCTCAGTGTAACATACCTTCTTACAGAGGGTGTGACTTACTCGGCCTCCTCCCTAAAGCTTTTTCGCCTATCCACAAACTGTAGTTTAAAATCTTGATCGCGGTCTTGCCCAGGGGCCTTGGAGTCAGAAACAATTCCGGGCAACCAAGACATCTTGTTGCCTCCGTTATGTACTTGAGCCAAGGAATGTGTAGGGCTCTCTCTATCGCCATGCAGTCCGAAATTATAAGTTGATTTAGGTTTGGGGGGGTTGCACCCAGATTCTAAGCCATCGTAGCAATGGGGCAACTGCGATCTGGTCTGAAATATACCCCATCCCCAATTCTTCGTGCAAACAATAAACAGGGGTAGCTACAGGAACCCCCAAAAGCTTATGCTTAAAATTATTCTCTACCACTTGTATGCCCTTTACGTCCTTGTAGCCCTAGATATCGCACCCATACGTAGCCATGGGGATACATTTTGCATTGTAGACTTTCAGAAGTGTGGGGAGGGGTTTTGACCCTAGTCTTTTTGCAAAGCCCATAGTGGCCCCAGTTGCCCTAGCTAGGGTGTTCTTTCTGAGTGTTCATTGCGCACCCCAAGTACCTTGATCGTCAAAAAGTATCCTAAATATGGGAACGTGGATACTTTAGTCAATTCATCCACTTTACAGTAAAATTTAGCCTTGGCTGCCTTTCGAAGGCCTATGGACATTGCATGGAATTTCTTAAAATTCGTAATTAAATCTAGTGAGTTCATAAAATCTATAAAACAATTTAAAAGTTGTTGCAGGCCCCTTGCGGTTCTAAACAATAAAGTTGCCTCGTCGGCGTACAGCAAAGCGGGAATCATTTTGGCGCCGGCCCTAGGTATGTCCTTACAACATGATGTTAAAGTGTCCCCCAATTTGTTAATGTATAGGGTAAATAGCAGGGGAGCCAAAATGTACCCCTGCCGGACCCCCCTTTCTACTGGCCAGATATCTGTCAAGCTGCCATCTTCATTAAACCGTACCGCAGCTGTGGTGTTAGCATGTGCGGTATGCAGGAAGGAGATCAATTCGGCATCTATCCCTATATCACAAAGGACCAACCACAGCTTAGACCAGCGGTCTCCAACCTTTTCTGTATTGAGAGCTACTTCAGCTTAAGGAAAGTCCTGTTGAGCTACTAGCAAATTTTATCACTGTAAAATATTGACCGAACATGTAAACATTACACTATGACCACCCTAAGCAGGATTATCACAGTGCCACCTAAGTATTCCAGGTGATAGTACCAGAGGAAATGCTAGGGAAACATTTATGGCTGCTCCTGGTGGGGCTATTCTATGGACATTACTAACTTAATAAATATACTAAAGATCTATCCTGGCTACGTCTGCTGTGTCACATCAACCTATGGAACCAGGTCACTTCATTTGGCGATGATTTGGAGACCAAAGAAGCTATGTGTGTAACCTGAATAGACCAGTGTGTAACTGAACTAGTGTGACTTGAAACTTGTCTTAAAGAAAAGAAACTCCTCATTTGGCGGAAGTACCTGACACTGTGAGCCCCACCAGTGACCACAACACAGGTCGCCCAAACCTCCGTGTGCCAGTTGGAGTGAGGGGTGGAGCTGCAAGCTGTTCCCTAGTGCAGCACAGAGGTTTGCCTCAGTCCAGTTTCTACTTCGAGGTGTTGTGTCCCAGAGCCTCCTTGTGGATGTCTTCGTGACCAAGATTGGTGTCTTTTGAAGGCTGCTGACCCCTGTGACAGTCGTGTAGGAGAAGTACCTTCAGTCTCTTTGTGTTGGACCGTGGGGGAGTTGTCACCGGAAGAGGTGTCTCTATTGAGGAGTGCTACTAACCCCAGATCTCCGTGTGGTACCGTTAATCAACTTTTCTACATCTACTACAAAAAAGTAATTCTTCATCAAAGCTGTCTATGCTTGGAGAAGAAACTATTCCACAACAAATGTCTGCAGTACCACAATAACTTCTACTGTGCCACAACCAACGAAGTTTGTTCATAAAGTAACAAGGTAATCTGTGGCTGTTTGTGTCTTTACCCAGCAGTGCGGGGTTAAAATGTTCTCTTTGGCAAAAAGCATCCAGTTTTTGATGTGTGGCTGTCCACTCGCTATAGACTTTAAATACTCCATGGGCTCTGAAAGTGTTTTCTACAGCTTCGTGTTTATGTACTTGCTGTTTAAATCTTCAAGTGTTATTTGGTGCCCAAATCAGATGTCATAGCGTAAGGGATGCGGTAAAATGCAAGCTGCCAAGTTTTAAGGAAGTGAGTGAAAAAAAAAAAGAAGAAATGTGACTGCATATTGTTTTTTGGTTAAACTGCCGTTTTAGAGCCATCTGGGTGAGGAGAATACATTTTTTATCATTTGTAAAAGTTTGTCATGTATTTTCTCTACATGGCTGATAAGAGATTACTGTTGCGCTTCATTTTAAAAATTCAAACATGGCTCGTGCACCTCACCTGGTCTGGGTGTCGCGTGAAGCAGCTACAGATCTCCATGACGTCTTCTTCTTTTCAATGCGCGCATTGCTGCCTATAAACGTTTTTAGTGCTTGGAGATGCCGGGAGCCATCCGGTGCGGCGTCAGTCAGTGTGCCTCCATCTTTGGATTGGTGATATGTACTGTTTCATTCGTCTGGTATTTTACAATCTGCCAACCACGTTTTTTTGGTTAAACTGCCGCTTTCAATAAAGTTATTCGATGACAAAAATGCTGCGATGAGATTCTTCTCTACAGTTCATCGTTCAGCTAAGTTGTCCATTCCTTCTTGTCACTGGACACTCGACACAGTTTCATGGTAGCAACCACGTTTTGATTGGTACACAAAGTCTTTCAAGGAATAAATGTCAGCGCCATCACCAGCGATGCTTTACTTGATTGTTCCTCTATTGGGTACAGCGATAGTCTCGTCTGGGGGTGAGTTCAAATTTTATAAGTGGTGTGGACACTGAAGACACTGGACCTTGTAGAATGGTGCAACTGGTGAGTTTTCAGTTCCTGTCAAGCCAAGAAGTCCCGTTAAACCACGTTGTTTTTGAAGTCTGGATTTAGCATTTTCAGTTCTCATGCTACTTTGAACCTTGGTCTCTACTCCGCAGTTTGGCTGTTATTATATCTGAAAGTTGGACGCAGTACTTAAATGATCCTTAGTATGTACAACTCGGGTGAGAGGTCGCTCACCGGCTAGAGCGTATACGTTTATCATCTGGTTCATATATTATGCATTTGTCTTTCCTAAAGTTGGTCCTGCACAACAATTTGTGATGACTCATTTAGTCCGGTTTGATGTATTGTATTTGTGTTTCCGATATATGTGAGGTTATGTGTGCTACATGTTTGTTTTAATTGGGTGTGATAGTCATTTAGTGCTACACCTAGTTAATTGGAATGGGTTTTAGCCCCTTTCCCACATCATAAGTCACTTTTCTGATATTTTAGACTTGACTTTGAAGTTTGCATGTTAGCTACATTCTACTCAGTGTATAGGGGGTACTAGTCCCACCTATGTAAGTAATATTGGCTTTCAGTTCCATATACTCAGGGTTTAGGGGGTGTTAGTCCCACCTACGTTATTGGTAATGGGTGTTAGTTCCATCTACTCTGTGTATAGGGGGTGTTAGTCCCTCCTATGTAATTTGTAATGGGTTTTAGTCCCATTTTTCTAGTTTGAAAGGGGGGTTTTAGACCCACCTTTGTTATTTTGAGTTTGGGTGTCAGTCCCTTTTACTCTGTTATAGGGGGTGAGAGTCCTACCTATGTTATTAGTAATGGGTATTAGTCCTTTTTACTAAATTTAAAGGGGGTGTGAGTCCCACTTTTGTCACGTTTGTGTTGGGTTTTAGTCCCTTCATTTAAATATTAGCTGTTGTGTGTGTGGGTAGCCGTCTTTTGATGCCTCACTGTGCTGCATTTCTGTTATGCTTGTTGAACAAGTCCCTGGGTTTTAGTCCCATTTCTGTATTCTGTACATTTGGGTGTTAGTCCCATATTCTCAGAGTTTAGGGGGTGTTAGTCCCACCTACGTTTTAGTGATGGGTGAGGTCCACCCATTGTGTATTTGTTCTGGGAGTGATTCTTCCTGTATGTTTCTTCAATTTCTAGAGTACCTGTAGTCGTTTTTTATTGTGATTCTCTGCGTTTTTTTCATATGTATCTTATGTGGTGTCTTTTCTTTTTCTGTTTGGTAGTTTAACGTTTTTTTTGTGTCTTATTAAAAGAGGAGGTTGGTGATAATGAGTGAGTTTAATGTTCTCTTTGGTGTCTTATTATAAGAGGAGGATGGTGATAGTTTCTTCTTATCTTTTCATCCTTTTCTTATCCTTTTTCTTCCGTTTTATAGTCTGGTTCCCTTTCGTGGTATAGTTTATTCTTCTTACCCTTGGGTTTTGGACTATTTATCTCTTGTTTATATTTTGTGTATAGTTGTTTTGAACTTTTAGTATTGTTTTTTTTTCAATTGTAAAGAAGGGAGATATTGTAGTATCTTCATGTAAGGTTATTACTGTTCTCCTGTATCTAGTAGCTAGCTGCTCAGCCAGTGTGAGAGTTCCATGTGGAATGTTGACGTGACTGGAATGTTGGAGGTTGGTGTGGTGTGAGAGTTGAGAGGATGGGCTGAGCAGCTAGCAGGCTGCTCCTGGTGGGGCTATTCTATGGACATTACTAACTTAATAAATATACTAAAGATCTATCCTGGCTACGTCTGCTGTGTCACATCAACCTATGGAACCAGGTCACTTCAGAAATGCTAGGGAAACATTTATCAATGCTAAATGCCCCCACCTGACTGATAAAGTAACATTCAAATCTTCACATTGCTTGTGGCACAAAGGACATAACCACAGCAATAAGTCTCCTCAATTCAGCTTGACTTATCTTTCAAGTATCATCTTTAAATGTGTTTTGGAATTGCAACCGTTTGTCTTCATCAGCATATCAATTTCTGAAAATATACAGATTTTTCTATCACCACTTTCCATTTTGGGAAAATAAACAAAATTTTCCTGAAGAAAACCCTTGTTTGAAAAAAATGCCTTTAAAATACATGTTTTCATTTTTAGAAAATACAGTCCCCCAACATCAGCTAGTCATTTTAATTGGGCACTCACCTGTACAAATGCCTCACATGGACAGACTGCTTCAAATGCTCAGGTATTACAGTCATAATCCATGGCACCGTAGCACAGAGGGCGACTGTATAATGCCAATAATGCCCACCAGTATAAATTGTGCCAAGTCTGGACACCATAAGGACCAGGATGGCCACCATATTATTAGTCATGGTTATTATTATGCAAGGGGCAGCCCCAATTATATCAGGGACAACTAAATATAGGGCAGTCATGCTCTTATGTCACTGATGGCTGCCAGTATACCATAACTAAACCGTAAATAACCAAAATAGTGCAGGATGGCCATAATTATGTCATTGGCACCATTATGCCATGAACTGACACAATTGTGCCACAGACAAAACCCATATGATGGGGGCTAGCATACTCATTGGGTAGTCCTTGACACCAGGTGTAGAGTACAGGAAGCAACAGTGTTTATAATGGACGAACACATAGATGAATGCAGATGAGGCTCTTCATTTTCTCTGCTCAGGATCATAGCTTTCCTCAGCCCTTGGCTGCTCATGCACTCAACTGAAACATTTTCACTGACTCCTGCAGTCCCACACTTTTGTGGGTCAGCACTCATTACTGCTCAGGCTACCACTGCCACTCTTCATTTATGGCCCACTGTTCACACACATGGTGAAATTGATAAAGCAGGGGACTACCATATGGCTAATCACCTTGTGACTTAGTCCGAGACTGGATAAAGGTGACCATGTGGCAGACTCAATAGGCCGACACAGTGCGTGTTTAATTGTTAATATGAGTCCCTGCCTTAGGCTGGTTGGCTTAAGATCTTCAGATGAGAAGTGCTGCCTTTTTTAATATGCTTAGAGTCTCTGCATTGACTCTCTGAATGAGATACTGGGATTGACTTCACCTCTGAGAGCTACTTTGAGGGTACTGGCGAGCTACCAGCAGCTCCCGAGCTACTAGTTGGAGACTCCTGGTATAGAGGAAGATATTTCTTCTGTTGGGTTCCTTTTTTCCTCCTGGGTTAAACCATGCCCAGCGTTGCCCAATACTATTTTATCAGACTCCAGAGAAAGTATTTTCTCAGTTAGGGCTATCTCCTTTGTTATGGCATCTTCTGTCCTAGTTTAAAAAGAGCCTATCGTTCCAACTGGACCTGCAGCATTTATCCCTGGGGGTCCCCCAACAACCAGTTTCCTTTTACCCATTTCCACCTAGTCAGAGAGCGCTTATGTTATTAAACGCTTGACGTGGCCCACAGTACCAAAAACGGACCGAGCCCCCCTGCTTCAGAATAAACGCTGCAAAGGGTTCTTCTTGAACTTAAAGCCCAGGGGCTACAGAGCATTACAAAATAGATTCGAAATTATAACTAGTTATGACTAAAACAGGGCACAGTCTCCTCAATAGAAAAATGTCATGCAGGTACCTTGCAGGTTTTTGGTCCACTACGCCGTATCCTGGTGGGACGAAGTCCGGGCCACAGGTATCAAGAGACCTGGCCCAGCCCAGCCTCTCCTGGCCGCGCGCGTCCCGCTGGAGTGTAGCGGTGCTTTTGTTGCACCTCCTGGCGCAACTACGGCATCACAGGGAGCGCAAGCTCAGAGGATTCTGGGGGCTGTAGTCCTCTGATCAGCCGTTCCCCTCACGGCACTGGATTGCGGCGCTATCAACAAGAAGTCGTTCCCCTCCCGGCGCTGGATTGCGGTGCTGGCAATAAGAAGCCATTCCCCTCATGACAGAAGTGATGTGCAAAGGTGGCCGTTCCCCTCACAGGACTGCGAGATAGCGTCCCCACATTCTTAAAGGAGATAGACAGCATTGCTACAAGGAATGCCAGCCGCATGAAATCATTCCAGCGCATCCCCTCAACAACTAGTAAAAAACAAACCAATGCCTTAAAACAACACCTAAATAAAGTCCTGAAGACCCCCAGAAACAACAAGGGGGAGAACAAAGGGCTGCGATTTCATATCTCAACCATAAGGAAAAAATACAGGAAAGCCCTCTGTAGCCAAACAAAAGAGGAGGAAGACAGAAAACGGGCTGAACCGTTTATGATAATAAAATCAAACACCCAGAGGACATTTTGGAGGGGTAGCAATTAAAACCTCACTCCAAAGCCTCAGATGACATGTGGCAATGTTGCTCCCACCAATTGGGAACCGTATGTCACAAGCCTATACAGGGAACAGGTGGAGGACAAAATGAAAACAAAAATGAAAGCACAGCTCTTGTCAAGATCATGAACCTACCTTTAAGACCATTTAGCCCAGTGACCGGCAGCCTGACAACAAAATTCTAACCCAAGTAGTCAAGGCGATTAAAGCAAGGCTCCCAAGTGGCGCACTAGTCCCAAGCAGCATCCCGGCAGCAGTATACAAGTGGGCTCCAACCAGATAGGTCTCGGGAATGGCCCCCTCTTTCAGCAATACCTATTTGGGTCAGTATTCCTTGTGTCATGGGGGGGCTCATTACTGGTTGAGATACACAAAAAGGGCCCCTGGTCATCCCCTGAGAACTACAGGTTAATTGCGCTCCTGGACATGGAAGGGAAGTGCTTTGCCAGCATCCTGAACATGGAGCTCCAACCCTGGGCAGAAGACATCAATTTAATTTTGATCAGCCAAACAGGTTTCCAAAGGAGGTGCCGCATTGAGGACAATCCATCTATCTGTCCCATTTGAGCAAAGCAACCATGGCAGCAAAGGGGACAGCCCTGTATGCTGGCTTTATAGACTTTCAAAGCACTTTTAATAGCATCTCAAGATCGAGGCTTTGGTCAAAATGAAACACCAGCTAATTTATTAAAAGCCATCACTGTGCTTTTAACAGATACGTGGGTCAGCGCTGGATGGACCACCACGGAAAAAATTAAGACGGACGAAGGCTTAAAACAAGGAAGAATATTGGCACCTCTATTGTTTAACCTGTACCTGGCTGACCTGCCAGTTCACCTGGAAATGGCGAGGGCCGTTCCACCAAAATTTGCAGTCACCAGAATACAGTTGTTTTGACATGTAGACAATACTGTGCTCCTCATAATGACATCTATAGGGCTGCAGCGACTCCTCAATGCACTAGCAGTCTACTGTCAAATTAACATGCTGAAGATAAATGTAACAAAGACAAAAGTCCTGATAATTTCATCAAAATAGAAAAAAAGTGGGACATGACCCATTGAGGGGAGTCCTGTTGAAGTCATGGAAGCATATAAATATCTGGTAGTATGGCTGGGCCATAGGGGCCGCATTTCATCTCACATCCATGCACAGGAGGCAGTCACTAACTCGCTGGAATAGGCCTTCCACAAACTATGGAAGTCACTTGTGAATCTTGACTTAAGGCCACTGTTAAAGGTGATGGGTTGCAAATTATTCCCAACAATAACACATGGTGCAATCACCTTTAGAGAAAGAAATGCAAATTGGCTTGATTGGACCCGATCCATTTGCTATCGAAGAGTCTTTTCCCTTCCCAACTGCACAGCAGTGCTTCGACGCCTCGTCAGGGGTAGTAAGCGCTATTTAAATGCAATTACACTACAATACAGCACATGCGCAAATTGGAGAGGAATTCTGCTTGGTCTCGGAGCACTGGGCACTCAAAGCCACATTTTTTATATGCTGTGTGAAAGCCAAACAAGCAAAAGAAAACAGGCTAAAAGCATAATTTGGGAAAAAATAAAAAATCCCCTGACCAAGTGGCACAAGTATTTCAGCTCTGCATTGGATACACTAGAGGTTCGAAAGATTTGGGCTAGTGACCTGGCAGGGCCAGTAGTCTCTAGACTAGCCAAGCATGCAAAAGCAATCTCAAGGGAGCAGGACACCCTGACCATTAAGAAATTGGCCATGGCAGCTGGGTGTCCACAGTGTATGAACCAGGGGCCATGCCAATTGATCTCTCCCTGCCTTTTAGTCTAGCTCTAAATCAGAAGCTAATGAGACTGCCATTGGGCTTAACTCCGTTAAAAACATATTGGTATGGCCGGCGAACCTTTGCTGAGCATGACAGGCGTTGCAGACTCTGTGCAAAGCACGAAGAATCATTCATCTACATCCTTTGCATTTGTAAAAAGCTGCTCGTTTTAGGATATTCTGGCTGCCTTCAATATGCCGTGTTGTGCAGTTGTAGCATCATGCCTGAAAAGTGAGTTCTCACGGTTGGCAGCTCAGTTTCTAAAGTTCCTGAGAGCATTTTTGGTATCACCAACATGTGTGCCCAATACCATTCCCCAATAAACTGCTACAGACATCAAAAACGTTTCATGCTTGGCTTCGCTGGTGAGCCCAATGACCTTTACCCCCTTTATCTTGGCTATATTTGGAGACCTCTTACTTGTGATGAAACACCTATGTTTCCGTGTCACTATTTAGGAAACTGCGTTTTTTTCTGGGCTCTTTTTTAGAGGCACCGTGCATGGATAAGCACTTTTACGGCCCAAGGTTCGTTCCCTTTCTATTGTTAGCTCCATAGGAATACTTCGTTCGATGAAGCTTGCCCTCTTTGACTCCGTGCCACTTTTTATTAATTGTATATTAACCAGGGCTCTGTTAAAGGCACCGTGCATGGATAAGCACTATTCAAACTAGACTATCCTCCAGCCAGGTTTTGACTTTGAGAAACCATTTAGCAACCACACTTAACTCTGGGCTCTGTCAAGATGCATTTTGTGTGGTTATGGGGCCAGCCTCATACCCTATTTAGGGGAAACATGCATTTTAAATTTCTTGTGTGCCGTATTACCTGCATCTTATATTCATGCACGTTTAAAAGGCACAGCAGCCATTTGAATTCATATTTTCAAACTTTTAGTGACTATTAATTTGCTCAAGTTGTTATGCCCCTTTAGGCCTTTGTAAGCACCGTTATATCGTTGATAAGTACAAAATGCATCTATTGTTTTTATTTTAACAGTTTTAAATAATCACACAAAACAGAATCATCTATCTATCTATCTATCTATCTATCTATCTATCTATCTATCTATCTATCTATCTATCTATCTATCTATCTATCTATCTATCTATCTATCTATCTATCTATCTATCTATCTATCTATCTATCTATCTATCTATCTATCTATCTATCTATCTATCTATCTATCTAATCTATCTGAGCATTCTTTGTGCATCCCTCCAGGTCATGCAGTTCGTTACTCAGGGCAGGGGAACATGCCCATATACCATGCAGGGGACATTCCCATCCCAACAATAATGCACAAAAATGCACAAAATAAGCTTATCCAAATAATTCTATAATAGTGATATTAGCAAAGAAAAAGAATAACAGGCACACAAAATAAAAATAAAAACAACCTTTGTAGCATAACCTTAATATTTGATGAGTCATACCTTGTCAAAGCGGTGAAAGATTATTATTTGAAACAAGCTTTAATCTTCACCCACCATACTTTAATTAGTTCAGGGAGCTTGAAACTATTTACGGAAACACATCTGATTTCTTACAAAACAAGATGTAATTATACAACACTAATTATAGATGGTATGAGGGACAGATTAAATACATGAAGGAGCTTTTATGAGTAGATGAGCAAGGGGAAACTTTTTGCATGTTTACCAAAGAAATAAAAACAAATAGAGAGTCTTGTGCAAGATCACACAACCACTCAAACGAAGCTTTAAGAGTTGATCACTATGGTAGGAATTAGATTGTTTCTCAATAATATGTTTACTTTGAGTACTCAAATTCTCCTTTTTATCCTCAGGGACGCATTAGAGGAGGGCGATAAATTCCAGTGAAGAGGCGGAGTTGGCAGAGTTTTAGCCACTCCGTTTTACGCTTGTTTTTGCAGAGTTCCGGCCAAACTCCACCAACCACCGTGTGGCAGAGTTTCTTTTTGCATGCGGCTCATCAATGATAAGTTGGCTTGTGTGAGCATGAATTGACACCCACAAGCATGATTTTCAGACGCTAGGAGGGCACCTGGAAATATTTTCCCAATGCGGGAGGTCACGGGCAGTTGCGAACACCCGTGGTGAGAAAGCTGCCGCTCCGGGAGAGAATCTACTCGACCTGCAGCAAAATCAACTTTAGCAGCAGCGCTCTTTGGCGTGCCATGCAATGCCACTCATGCCGATTACTTTTTGTGCAGAACAAGCTCCCAGTGCTAACAATCAGCACGAGTAGCACAATGCTCCAATTTCCACAAGTTCGCAGAACTCCATGGAATCTCGCAGTGTCTATGTAACTCTGTGGCATACTGCGGAGTAAAACTTCTTGAGTTACGCCCATCCCTAAGACGTATGTATAGTCAGAATATCACTGACATTACACATGACCGACCAGTTTCGGCGCCTCAGGAATAGCATTCTGGAGGGGACATCTTAACCAATGTGGGTTTCAGTTAGGCTGTCATTGGTCCTCTGAAAAATTAACCTAGAAACGGGTGTATGTCACAATATTACGTTATTTATTATAGAGCTACAACAATATTGTATACAGCCTATTTCATCCAGGTACATAGATGTGGAGTTAAAAATGCGAAATCCATACTTATCAACACATTTTTACCTTTATGATGTAGTGGTAGTCGATATTCTGGATATGTTTGCTGGTGAATTTAAGAAACTCAATAGTATGGTAGAGTACACACCTTTCATTCAAGGTGGGAACCCAGAACTTGAGCACCAACTTCCTATATGAAAGAATTTCCTGAGCAAGGTTATGTGTATGCTTTACAAGGTAGAGTCCTACCACTGTCTGCCTGTCCCTTCAGTCATCTGAACCATCTGCCACATGAGTTCAGGGAGCTCAAACGATCTGGGCTGCACTGCTCCTCACCGCCATCTACAGTGCCTGCACCCTACACTGAATAAGAGCACTATTACGCACCGCTCCCACTAACAGTACAGTTGTCATCATTAGTCCTCATACTCAGTGGCATAACAAAAGCCAGCGCAGCCCCTGCGGTGCAGGGAGCTCCCGAGCTCCAGGGGGCACCCTCCAGCCAGTCGTGGTTGGCATGGCTTACGGGTGGGGGGGCAGACATGAGTTCGGGTGGGGTGGGGGGACGGGCAAGTGCTCATGAGGGAAGAGGGGCGTGGGGAGGGTTAAATAATAAAAGATTTTTAAAAACGTAACTTTCCCAGGTCCCGTGTCTTCACTGCTGGGTCTGCTCCTGCTTTCCTGCCTCTGCAGGAACAGGAAGTAGGCAGCCTCCCTCCTCTAAGACAATCACAATGCTGCAATGGCAACGTTGTGATTGGTTGGGATGCCGACCAGACAGGTGCCTATGGGGAGGCCATTTTCTCCATGTATGCTGCATGCAGCCTACAAGGAGAAAAGCCAGACTGCGCATGACTTGTTTGGTCGTCCCAAGAGGCCCAACCACAGAGTCAGCTCCCTCAGCAGTGGGAAAGCCACTCCTCCCCTGCCCTAGAGCAGGCCCGCCCACCTGCCCGCCCCAACCAAAACCTTCTGCTTTCTCGCATTCATGAGAAGAAAATAAACGAACAAGTACAAGAATACAAAGCTAAAATGAGAACAGGATAAGCTACTAGCACCACGTGGAGGAATTTGGAAGCACTGTGTTTTTCTTTCTATCTCTTAAAAATGTCCCTATTCCCTTTGCACCCATGTGGAGAAACTCCAACTAACTTCCCCTTGAAAATTCAAAATCTCCTTTTTAAGATATGCTTGGTGGAAGATATTTGGACACAAGCAAGCGTGTAATTAAAAAAAACACACACAAAGGCACTCATTTTTAGGTTTTGCCTGAGCCAGCGCATGTGCTGGATTGGCGAGACTTTTCGTAGGTGAGTTTTCAAAGTGCTACTGGCAGGTCTAGCGCTTGTGTTCACGCGAGCGTGCACGCGTGCAGCCGCCATCTGTCTTTCACGGGTCATTAGCACCACTCGGCCACACATCTTATGGCTCCTGTCATGTCTGCTTTTGACTCTCGCGTGCGCGCACCTCTCGGCCGCACGTCTTGTTTAGCAGACGACCTGCGCCTGCCAAATGCTACATAAAGTATTTACCCTCCTCCCTCCCTGAGAAGGGTGGTTTTCACTTTGAATCTCCTGTCCTCTCGTGAATTCTCCCCGCGTACAGTAGCAGTATTTGCATGTTCGGTTAGAGACCCAATGAGGCTGCGGGAGGCAAAGAGTTAAAGCAATCAAGGTCTCTTGAGTGCTGCTCTCAGCTGAGGTAGTCTGTGGCAGACACTTCTGGCCTGGCACACCTCCAGCCTGCAGTTTGTGCCCAGAGGGGCTGCTATCAGGAACGGGCTGGTTCGGGAACAGTAAACATTCCTCTGCTTGGGAATGCATAATTCGTGCCCTGCGCTCACCTTTGTATCTGGGCAGCGCCGTTTATTCTCGATGGCGCGTTGTTTCCATTAAAGGCGCTCTGCTATATTTGGGGGCTCGTCCTAATGTTTTTTTTTGCTTGCCTTCCTGCCATTCACCTTATTTTCAAGCTTCATTTATTGGATTATACGCGGTGCACAAGCGATAGTGCATAGTGATAACTCACGGGACCTCTTGTGTGCGTGAAAATATATTTTATGTGCTGGTGTGCTATTCACAGAATATTTAAGCACAATATCCTCTGACAGAAATATTGTGTCACTGTTAGCAAAAATATCCACCCAGTGGAGTTAATAAAAGAATAGGATATTTCTGTTAGATTATATTTTAATAACAATACTATGATAAGCACGCATTGGCGCTGAGATGCACTGTCAGTCTCAGCCTCAACTTCTAAAAAGTTATTTTGTAGACAAAGATTGACAGTTTCAGTTGAAATGAGTAAAAAAACAGCCACGCTTCCTCAAACAATTTACTTTCATGCTAAAGCAAGACTCTCTTTAGAAATATAACAGTGTAACATTTGTAGTTGAGAAATTAGTGTTCTTTGGGATACATTATTAAATAAAGAGTTACATTTCAGCATGAAGAGAAGACTTTGTAAGCATAAGTTCCACTGTTTTAATAATGCCAAACTGAAACAGCCAGACCGAGTCGAGCACAGACTCTAGAGGTACAGAGGTCTTCAAACTGGGGGGTGGGCCCCCTGAGGTCGGCCTTAAGTGACCCTAGGAAGTAGTTGGTGCACAAAAGATGTGCTTGCACCCACATGATGTTCGCCCTTGGGTCACTGATGCAATCACAAAGGCATGCACGTGTGCACACTTTGTAATGGGGCCGCTGGGGCTGGAATGAATTACTTAGCTTTGCAATGACGTGAACATATTTTCACAGAAGTGTAAACATTACATTTTTACTGTAACTCATGCACTCAGCACACAGGACCGCAGCACCTCAGAGATCACTGCAGATTCTGCTGGTTTCATCCCTTATACTGTGACTATCTTCAAACGCAGGAGTATCGGTAAGAGTTAGATAAATTAGAAAAGGAGGCCTCTGGGTGATGCAATTACAGTAAACACAAGCACATTCCTAGTGAACACAGTGCAAGGCTGTGTGTGCCCAATGATTAAGCACTACTGCCCTCTGCTAAGGGCATTAGTAGGGCCCAGGCCCTTCTGAGTGTGTTCACTGCTGTTCATTCAGGCCCAGGCATATCATAACAAGAAAAGGCAACTGACAGCTGGTGAAACTCTACAACATCTGAGCAGGCTTTCATCGCCTGCGGCCTCCAGAGACACGCCCTACAAGCAGACAATCAATTCACCTGTTCCCGTCTGCTTCCTGCCCAAGCTTCAGGGGGTTTCTGATCTCAGAATATAGACAAAGAACTGTAGTTAATGTCAGTGTTTTAAGATTTCAGATTGGCTAAGCCGAACACAGAATTCCATACAGTGTGCTAATATAGCTTTATATACCACGGGCAAGGGCTATACATGTTGTTCAATGCCCTCTCGCTAAATTATAACCCAGAGCTGCTATAATGAGCGAGAAAGTGGCTATAGCCTGAGGAAGGACAACTAAAATACTATTGAAACCTTCCACCCACTGAGAATAGATTCTCATAAACTAAACAGTGTGAAACAAAAAGACAGGCCTTGGAATGCTGGCGCTAAAGGTCTCTACCAGCCATTGTAAATCAGACAGCTGTGATTTAACACAAATCTGCACTTTGATTAGCTCCATGCCTACCAAGGAGATTCATAGATAGCACCTGAGTCAGTTTCAACACACCTATCACTATGCCTTGTTCCCATAACAGCCGCCTGTGAAGATCTCAGTTATAATAAAGAACTAGAATGTCCACCTGGATCACAGGATGGGCCTGCCCTGGGAGACATGTTGATGGAGAAATGCCTTTATAATCATTCACTTTAATTTGCAGAAAGCTGAGCATGTTCATTAAAAGGTGCCTTTCAGCTGCCACAAGTTCCTGAAATAAACAACTGCTTTCTGTATCTGGGTCTGAAAATGATGTAGCCCATGACATTTTTCACTGTGCTTAATAGGCAATTCATTATTGGATCCTCATTTTCATTGTTATGTTAGATTTACATTGTTACTTACAGTACAGGGGCCAGATGCGTCAAGCATTTTTTGCCTTTGCAAACGGCAGATTTGCAGAATCAGCCGTTCGCGAACGCAAAAAAATGCATTTCTGATGCAGCAAACCCTGTTACCGAATCGCAAAATGAGTATGTGATTCGCTATTAGGAAGGGGCCATCCCTTCCTACTACCGAATCACATCGGTATGCATGAATGTTTTACGACTGAAATGTGGTCTCAAAACATTCCCATTTTACCACCTACTTCAAGTAGGTGGTAACCAATTCGCAAATAGGAAGGGGTCCCCAAGGGACTCCTTCCCCTTTGCGAATGTCTGTAAATTCATTTTCTAAGAGCAGGCAGTGGTCCCACGTACCACTGCCTGCTCTTAGAGAATGAATTGTAAAGCACCCCGTTATCCTTTAAGGAAAACAGGCTGCTTATCAAATCAAGCATTTGCAATGCAATAGGTCTCGAATTTATGCGAGTTTAAGCTACTGGCAATGTAAATGACAATGCCTTTTATTTATGTTTTAAAAACGAAAAGAAAAATAAAAGGCATTGTCATATGCAATGTCAATAGCTCAAACTCGCGTGAAAGCGTGACCTATTGCATTGCAAATGCTTGTTTAATATACTATTCCAGTACTGAGACCTCTACTGTGCTCTAACAATGCAACTCTAAAATGACTTGCACAGTGACCTGCTGTTTGATTCCTGAGAAATCCGCAGTGCTCAACTAATGTATCTCTATTCTGCACTCTTACCCCACATTCACCTAGAAGTCACAAGGACAATCTGCTCAATGCACCTTGCAATATTATTGCAGTTCTGTGGAATCTACAAATCTTTCCCAGTGCATCCATGGGCATCGATTCACCAAAATGCCCGTGGTAGAGGAAGTGTCATCACTCCCATAGAAATAACATTGCAAGGAGTGATATCACATGACTGTTGAATCTCTTATTATTATCGACATATTAACTATTACACTGGCAAGCAGAGGCATGAACCCGCTAGGCCTTGGTCTGTTTCGCAGCTTCAGTTTATGAAGTGAAGTTTAACTCCTGTGGGACAGGACAGAACGGTGAGCATGAATGATGACAAGTAATCATTGGTATTCACGAAGTTAGTTGCAAAGCAAAAGTACAGCCAGAAAAGTTTGAAAGCCTTTTCATAGAGTGTTTTCCCTCACAGTCTCCCTCTCTTTACTAACAGGGTTTAATAATTCCACAGCTGTCTGAAATTCCTGATACTTTCCAGGGAACGTGACACAACATATCCAGTGTTGCTTCCAATAACCAAAACTACATTGTGGGGCATGAAGGGGTGGGTTGTTAGGTCATCAGACGTACTGTAACACTGTAACCGTTTGAAAGTGTAATTGTAAACAGGTCTCTGTTTTATTAAAGTTTTTTTTTAAAACATTCAATTGAGTTAAATCGAAGAGACAGTAAGAGTAATACAGAACAGAAAGAAGTGCGATGCAGAACGGACACATATTTTTTTAGACAAATCATGTAAAATATTGGTTAGCTTGGAATGTTGTAGAATTACATAGGAGTGAGTTACTCACATTTTAGCCCAAATGCAAGGAGCACTTTCCTAAGATATAAGTAGGGTTTAAGAAAATCCATTTTTTTTTTTCAGTTTAAAGAGGATTTTATTGAAAAAACGAAAGAAGTTGCAGTACAGTAATAATATAGACTTGTGATAAAAAATACAATGTAAAACATTCCAAAGTAATAGAAGAAATAGAGAGAAAAAGAGAGAGAAGAAAAGAAGGAAAGAAAAAGGGATATCATCAAAAACATATTTCAACACTATGATAAATAAGTGGCAGTATAAAGAGCAAATATGATTTCACAATGCAGGAATTAATAATTAACAAGAGATAGAACAGATTGACAAAGGTACATATGTTGATACCATCAGAATCATTAATAAAAACAAGAACATCAAGGAGGCTTAGGTACTTCCTCCCTGCAAGGGTTATGTAAGGGAATGGATTGGGCAGATACATTTAAAAAAGAAGTAATGGGTAGCCATAATAAGTCCCTTTTAATCGCAAGGGAAATAGGGTAGACATATGCTCTATCTAACCTATGGTTATAACAAACCCCATACCACCATGCTTGGTAGGAAATAAGAGAAGTATCTTTCCAAGCTTTCGTGATTTGTTGAAACGCCACAGCAAGAAGGAGATCAACAATGGAGGTATCAGTACTGAAGGAGGACCACATTTGCGAGAGACTCCCAAGAAAAATATGAGAAAAAGAAAAGGGGAAATTGGTGGAAAAAATTGAATTAATTTGTTGCCAAACTTTGCCCCAAAAAAGGTGAACATCAGGGCAAGTAAACAACATGTGTTTAAGATCAGCCACTAAAGCCGAACAGGACCAACAGATGGCCGGGATGGAGGGGTCAATGTGGTGTAGTTTGGATGGGGTGATTAAAAGTCGATTGTATATAAAAAATAGCGTTTGGGTTGTATTTGCCGCTCTAGACGATTTCCTTATTTTGATCCAAATGTTATCCCAAGTAGTGAGAGGAAAACAATCCTCTAAATCTGATTCCCAAGCACATTCCACAGCAGATTTCACTCGATCAGCAGATGAATCACGCAATTTTTTGTAAATTTGAGAAGCGGATGGAGAAGAATGCAAAAATGGCAAGGAAATGAGAGAGGAGGTATATTGAATGGAAGTACCCGTAAGAGCATCAAAAGTAGTTTGAGCCGCCGATTTTAATTGAATATATTTAGGATAAGAAGAGAGGGGAAGAGAGAAACGATCCTGAAGAACAGAAAAGGGGATAAAAGAACCATCATGGAAGAGTTGATGAGTCCATTTAAGACCTAGAGATAGCCAATCATTCCAAAAAATAGATCTATTTTAATCTTGATAAGAGAGTTATACCAGATAGGGGATTGTAAAAAACGAGCACGGTCATCCAGGTTATGTAAAGTAATAGGTTGAAAAGTTTTGTAAACATGTTGAAGAATAGGGAGAGAAAATTTCTTTGGAGCTTGTGACAATGAGACAAATTCTTCAAACGTAAAGGGTTGAAAAAAGGAAGTCTCAACCTCTACCCACAGAGGACAAGAAGAGGGGTCGGGGGTATGATCAGAAATGAGAAAAGCAGAATGAGTAAGAAAAAAGGAGGTATGATACGACGAAAAATCAGGAAAATTGACACCACCCAAGTGTTTAGGAGATTTAAGTCTAGAAAAAGACATTCTGGCAGTTTTGTTTTGCCATAAAAATTTAGATAAAACGGAATAGATATTCTTGTAATAGAACTTAGGAATGTGAACCGGAAGATTCGACAAGAGAAATAAGATTAAAGGAACCAACATCATCTTGATAGAATCTAACCTACCCCACCAGGATAAGAACAAAGGGTGCCATTGTTTCGTAGAGGTGGTAAGAGCTGTTAGTAAATTTTTAAAGTTCAGAGCCACTGTGTCCTTAATAGAAGGTGTAAACCAAAGACCAAGATATTTGATTTTGTTCGGGCTCCAATTAAAGGAAGAAGTTAAGAAATCGGCATGAAAGCAAAATTTATTAAGAGGAAGAATTTCGCACTTGTCTACATTAAGCTTATAGCCAGACACTGATGCATAGTTCGAGACTTCTGATAAAAATGCCGGAAGAGATGTATGGGGATTCGAGAGAAATAACAAAATATCATCTGCGTATGCAGAAATCTTTAACTGTGTAGAGCCATAAGGGAAACCAGAAATATCAGCGTTCATACGAATTTTAGTTAAAAAGTGTTCTAATGCTAATATAAATAGGAGGGGGGACAGCGGACAACCCTGTCGAACCCCACGAAGAAGCGGAAAGGAAGAGGAAACAAGGCCATTGGCTAGAATAAAGGACCTAGGAGAAGAGTAAAGCATTGAGACATAAGAAAGAAATTTAGGGCCGAAACCAAACCAAGAAAGGGAGGAAAAAATAAATTGCCAGTTGACTCAAGAAAATCCATTTTAATGGACAACAAAGTGTTGAGGTTCTGCATTCATTTGTCAGGAACGCTAAAGTCATCTTGTGTTGGAAACAAAAAAGGCAGACACTGTGCTGAGAGATCCTAGAAGGTATAGTAAGAAGCAGAAGGAAAATAAGGAGTCAGCATTGAGCACCATGTAAGGAAATGGCAGTAATTGTGCACAAGCTCCTGTCCTGATGTGTTCTTAGGGAGGTTTCCAGTAGTGCTTTGTACTGTGTGTGAGCTACTGAGCTGTTATGGGGGAGTTTAGTTTCTGTAAAAATGTATATCAGGTGTTCAACATGTGACAAGTACCTGTTACGATATCTTGGTGGATTTTCGATGGTTTATATATGCCCCCCAAATGTAAGTTACCCATGCCAACCAGGTATTATTAGAGGCCGTCTACACTATCAAAATTTGTTTTTTAGTGATTGTTAATGATCAAACTATGAGCCTCATGTCTGGAATTGGAAGCTGGGGTTTATGAGGAGCTGTGAGAATCCCCTGGGCAGCAGTCAATTAGTATAGATCGATATGTGTCTAGAAAATGTCTTGTTAAATTGACAGCTAAACAACATATGTTCAAAGTTACCTAGTGTGTCTTTGAAGTTCCAGCAGTCTAAGCCTAGTTTAGCAAGTTTGACTAGTGTTCAAGTGGCTTGATGTAAGGAGAAACGCTTCAATTGACTTAAGGCTGGAATGATAATATGTTAGGAAGAATTTCCCAGATAGAAGTAAATTTGTTCTAATCTAGGGTTCCAATGTATATTTTGAGCTCTGCCTTCCATTTAAATTGAAGTGGTGAGATGGATACGATGTTATATGCATTGATTATGTTATGTGGTTTGATGAGAGGTGAATGTCATTACCCAGATTATGAAGCAAACTTGACAGGGCCACAGTTTTTCTGGAATTGAGGGGCCGATTACGATGGCGGACGGACTGTAGTCTGTCTGCCATCGTGGTGGTGACCGGGACCATCCGCAATACATGCGGCGGTCCCGCACACCCAATTAGGATGCGACCACCACCATGGCAGTCACATTTTGCACTTTAACATTGTGGTGTGTGCTGCTGACAGCAGCACACGCCGTGATGTCCAAAATGCATGTTGTGCATTTCACTGCACTACGTGGCAGGCATCACACGGTGCCTGCTACTTGGTGCAGTGAAATGTATCTCTCCCCAACACAAGGGTGGCCCGCAACGGGCCCCCGAAACCAATCCCCACCAGCCTTTCCATGGCAGTTTCGCCGCCATGGAAAGGCTGGCTGAAGACATTATCCTAATTTGGCCGACGGTACCTGCTAGGCACTGCCACCATTTTATGGAAGCAGACCGCTCTGCAAGGCAATCGCAACGATTGCCTGTGGCGGTTCCGTGTCGGACAGTCTTTGCGTCCGCCACGGTCTCAGTCTAATCCCCCTGCCATCGTAATGTGGCAGGGGGAAAATCGATATCCGATGGTGGAAGGGCCACCACCTCAAGGCTGGCGGTGGCGTCCTTTCGCCATCGTAATGACCCCCTTGGTTTTGAAATTATTTTAAGAAAAGTCTATTTTAGAAAAAACAAAAGTGTTAGTAGTTTGTCACACATATTAAGATCTATTGTTAGTAAGATTTGTTTAGTTTTTACCCAGGGTGACCATAGTGGGGTTATGTATTTTATTTTTTCATTGTGTTATTTTGATATTGTTATATAAGTATTTGGTTTTTGAGTTTCTTGTCAACTTGCAAAACGGGTCTTCCTGTGTCAAGGATTGTAGCGTCCTCCCCAGCACAGTAGCATGTAAATGAATCACATCACACATGGAGCTCGGTATTATACGTCTTTATTCTCTAGAGTCTAACCGTTAACTGACGTATTGTGTCATGAATTTGATTAACCACACCCAAACACTTACGTCACCAGATTACAGAGTGATTTAGGGAACAAAAGGGTCAGTGCTCTATAAAACACATGCCACTACAAGAATGATACATTTTGAGTGATGTGCCCTGACTGGATACGTTATCCGGTTTGCAAGAATCATAATGAGTTGGCTAAGTTTTGTTCAAAGTAGGGCCAGGGTGGCCTATGTTTGGTTCAAAGTAGGGCCAACCAGAGAGATTATTACACTTTCTGTGATACAATACTATCCTAGTCTTACAAGGAAAACAGTCTGATAGTTCTACCAGTTTGGAAATTGACATCCACCCTGTTTGTAGTCTAGTGAAAGCTTTGTATATACAATTCTCGTCCTTTTTGTTCCATAGGAATTTTAATACTATAATGTGCTCTATGGTGACAAACTTGGGAAAGAGTCTGACAGGGACCTTGTTCAGTTAGAAATCAATTATAGATGTGATCACCAATATTATTGATTTGATTTTACCCAACTAATCTACAGGATTTAGGGACCAGGTATCAAGAAGTACTTAGATTTGTTTCAGGTGTTCCAGCTTCAATTTATTTGACAGGTTCCTGAAGGTCATTAGGTCACCATATCATTAGGTATTTAATACATTTAATACATTTTCTTTTCCATTGCAGTTCCGTATTTTCAGTGGTACTCAGCAGGCACAGGGATTTGAGCAGCAGAACATTTGTTTTAGCTTGATTTCAACTGGAGCTTGATGCTTATTGTGTCCAAGGGACAGGGTGGCTTTCCCAACATCAGCTGTGAATCCAAGGATATCATCAGCATATGCTGCAATTTTCAGCATGTTTGCCTTAAACAAAAGTCCTTGTATGCTGGGATTATCGTCAATTAATCTCTGGAGTCGGTCGATGGGCAGGAGGAAAAGGAGCGGGAGAAATGGCAACCCTGTCTGGTCCCTTGGTCTAGAAAGAAGGAATAAGAAAAATGCTGCTAACTCTATTCCTTGTCTGGGGCATACATATAGGGTGATTACTATTTTGATGAATTGATTCACTAGGCATACTGTTGAAGGGAGCCCTGCAGAGAAGACTATGAGATCTTATCAAAGGCCTTCTCTGTATCAGAGGGGTTTGCAGCAAAACAGGATTTTAAGAATTGAACCTTCAAGAACACATGACTAAAGATATGTGTATCATAACTGGCCATTATGCCCTTAACAAAGTCAGTTTGTGAAGGCTAAATAAGCTTTAAGATCAGTTTTTTCCATTCTAGAGGCCAATAGCTTTGCTAAGGTTGAATTTGCTACCCTTATGAATTTTAACAGGGGCGTGTTATGTTATGTTACGGTATTTAGTTTGTAAAGCGCTCAAATCACCGTGGGGCATCTCGGCGCTGCCTAATAGACTAACAATCCAAAACAGAGAACCAACAGAGAGGGCTAGAAGAAAATTCAGAACAGAAAAGCTTTCAGTTTTTTCTTAAACAGCTCATATCTGGGGGTTGATCGTAAAGCATAGGGAGGCTGATTCCAGTATTTTGAGGCTAGGTATGAGAAAGATCTACCCCCCGTTCACGAGAGACGGAAACGGGGGACCTGCAATAGACCATGAGAGCTAGATCTGAGGTTCCTTGAGGGAGAGTATTTAAACAATTTTTTTTGTAGATAGAGAAGGACCTCTGTTATTATAGGCGGAGTAGGTGAAGCAACAGATCTTAAAAAAGGATCTCTTTTTCACCGTAAGCCAATGGAGTTCTCTAAGTAATGGTAGAGAAGGAGTTCCTGCAGGGCGATTCAGGATCATCCTTGCAGCAGTATTCTGAACTACCTGTAACTTGGCCAGGAGGGTCTCACTTACTTCTGCCATCAGGGCATTGCCGTAATCCAAACGGCTGGTGACCAAAGCCTGTACTAGAGTCCTACGATGGTCGGTGGGCATTAAGGAAGGATTTTCCTCAGAAGCCGGAGACTATAATAGCATGAGGCAGATGTATTAACGATATGTTCTTTCATCGACAGAGCCCTATCTATTTTTATTCCCAGGTCATTGATTGAAATCTTGGGGTTAGGGGCAACACCCAGTTGGATAGGCCACCAATCATTTGCCTAGACCTCAGTTGCTTTGCCTAGTAGCATGATCTCTGATTTGTCTGGATTTAGTTGAAGGTAATTGGCCGTCATCCAGTCATATATTGTCTTTAGGCCATTCGCAAAGCGGATTTTCTCATTCTCTAGATTACCTCCAATAATGAACATGAGCTGCGTATCGTCTGCATATGAGATGATTTTGAAACCCAGCAGTTCAACTATCTTCGCCAAAGGAGACATATAAATGTTGAAGAGGGTCGGGCTTAAACAAGAGCCTTGCGGAACACCCCTCTTCAGGGCCATTTTTGGCGAGGAATAAGGACCCAGAATAACTGTTTGAGATCTATCAGACAAGAAATGCTTTAACCATTTCAGAGCAGTTCCTTTAATACCCCCAGATACTAGTCTCTCCGCCAGCTTTGTGTGCGAGACGGTAACAAAAGCTGCGGAGAGATCTAGAAGAATCAGTATTACAGAACCCCCCGCATCAACTGTTCGTCTGAGCGAATCAGTAACTGCCAGCACCGCTGTTTCTGTGCTGAAACCTTTCCATAAACCCGATTGTGAGGGGTCTAGAATACCATTATGTTCAAGATAGGTACAGAGTTGTTTATTTACAATGCCTTCCAATTGTTTTCCCAACAATGGTAATAGGGAAGGCGTGGGAAGGATTACCCAGGCAGGACAGACTTTGTCACCTACGTGGAACCTGGGTGCAGGAATTAAATCATGTTTTATTTGTCTGTCCCTTATAACAACCAATATGACATTGTTTTTTTAGACTGCTGTATCTAAAATACAACATCGCAACAGCCAAAGAGGCCCGAAACTGTCTCTTGTCTCCCCCCCTGGAACCAGTGTGTTTCAAAACTTATTGTTAAAAAAAAAAAAATTAAATATATTTTAGATAGGGACTAATGTGTTGTGATTATCTGTGGTACGTTGAACAGGGTCTCTTGTGGGCAAAATTAATTGCATATTATAAGTTGAATTGAAGGGTCTTTGTATTTTACAGTTGAAGTTCTTAGAGTATTTAATGGTATATTCCGATTCGTATTGACCTAGTTAGGATTGCATTTTAAAGGATTTGTGAAATTGGTATTATACTTGGGCACTTTCGACATCTTGTATGCTGCTATAAATTCTGTACTCTACAATGAATTTTGTATCTGTTAGGCCTCTGCACGTGTTTTGCCCAGGGTCCCTTTTCTGCAAAATTAATTTAATATTTTAAGTAGACTCTTTTAAAGGATTTGTGAAATTAGTATTATACTTCCTCACTTGCACTTTTGACATCTTGTATGCTGCTATGAATTCTGTACTGTACAATGAAATCTGTAACTGTCAGGTATCTGGATGTATTTTGCACAGGGTTTCCTGTGGGCAAAATTCATAGCATATTATATATAGAATCTTAGGATCCTTGCATTTTACAGTTGAAGTTGTTGGAGTACTTAATGGTACAATCCAATTTGCACGGGCCTAGTTTGCTTTGTGCTTTAAAGGATCTGTGATACCTGTTTTATATTTGCACACTTGCACTTTCAACATCTTGTATTCTGCTATGAATTTTTGTTTTGTTCAACAAAATCTGTAACTGTTAGGGCATTGTATGTATTTTATCTCGTTACTAAGCTCTGGTTGATTTGATCTATTGTAGTTTTCTAGTACATATTTATGTGTAATTCTTGGAACTCCAATTCATAATAAAATAATTGTAGCCTCAGCATTAATCAGAGGTATTGGCCTTTAGTTTTTACGTTGAAGTTGGGTCTTTTCCTTATTTGGGTGTAACAACAATTTTAGCCTCAGTGGCTGTGCCCATAACTTCACCATGTAAAGCAAAGTGTTGTAGTGCATCTTCAAATGAGATAATTACTACTCCTGAAGAGGTCTTATTAAAAGCAGAAGGATCTGTTCCAAGTATCTTTCCACTTGGTATAAAGGAAATTACTTTCAGTATTACCTTTCTATCCAGGGGCCAATTATAGTTAAGTCATTCTTCTTTTTTAAATGGTTTTATTCCGGAGATTTGTGCAGTTTTGTAAATGGAGATTTTCATTTCTTCATACAGCATGGCATGAAATACAATGGTGATCTAATGTTCATAATTTATACTTCTAACTATTGAGTTAGTTTTCTAAATTTGATGTAAGATCCTAGCACTCAGCCCACTCTATTTAGGGGATGATCAGAGAGTTTTGCGGTTGATTTGTCAAGGTGAATTCATTTCACAGGTTCTCTTGAGTAATGAATAGCACTTTGGAGGTGGTCCATAAAATTTGTGCATAAGACTTCCCTCACCAATGCGATTTTATAAACACATGGTTGTGGAACCATGGTTCCATGAGACTCTGGAAATATGTCTGTACATATTTTTGGCCTGAAGGGCATTATCTCTTGACCTGCCTCTTATTAATACATCACAAATTATATTTGATGGTTGCTCCCAATAGTGCCTTATGTCCTGATGATGACCTAATGAATCTGTAAGGTCGAAACACATCGATGCTTTCCTATGGCAACTCAAGAGGATGCATATAATGCATTTTGATCCTGTTATAAAACGGACACATGATTTTATCTTTTTCCTTTTACCATTTTGAGTTTTTTGTTTATGCTCTAATTTGTATTTTTATATGTTTTTTGTGTGTAGCCTTGTGAGCACCAATTGTACATTGGATTTTGTACTATTTATGTCTTATATGAATATTTGCAAAAATATATAAAGTTTTTCTATAAGAATTTGTTTGGTTACCTTATTTTCTGTTATTCTATTGTTGCACTGAGTGATTCTATGATGTACAGTACTATCAATGTTTTTCATTTCATTTGTTCACTTTTCCATTTATCTTTTACCCTGAACCATTGTAGCTGTTACATCACTCCATTTAGGTGGTACATTTTCTTTGAATGTTTGTGATTTAATGAGCCTTTTTTATAATCTATTTTGTTATAATCCTATTTTAGAAGTTTTAGGGTGCCCAGATGTTTAAGGGTTTAGGAGTGCTAGCACTGCAAATCTAGGCTTTTGATTTTCTTAGTGAGTTAATCCAACCTGTTATTAATGTCTTTGTTTCTCCTGGTCATTCAATAAATCAAAGACATGTACTATATCATTTTAATGTATACCATATCATGACTGTGCATAATTTCAAATTCTCATCTAATAAAATCAAATTCCTGTTTTTAATTTCTTCCACATCTCCAATGTTCTCAATGAGATGTGAGTTTATGTGACATGAGATCCTGTATTTAGTTTGGGCCCGACATGCATAGTTAATGGGATGCATGTAGGGATGTATGTATGATCAGATACAATGATAAGTTCAATTGTTGGTTCAGTTACATATTGTAGATGAGAAAAGTCAATTAATAGTCAATGGGTTAGTAGCTCTGATGTGGAAAGAAAATCATGTGAATCCTCTACTCTCAGGGTTGAGCAGTTTCCATGTATCTTCTACCTTATATATTTTGTATAGGTTTCTCAACTGCTTGTGCGATCTGAAAGGATGGAAATTGAAGGAGTTTGTATCTGTTATACCACCCATTTCGAGAATAAATACACTGCCCAGTATGATGTTAGCCATTTGTGGGAGTTCAGTTAGCTTTTTGTTAATTGAGTCTCAGAATTCCGAGCTGGCAGAATTGGGAGAATGAATATATATGTCCTAGATATCTAGGTAATTGCTCTGCCGCCCAGTGATTAGCCATCTGCCCCAAAGATTCCCTTTCTGTTATATTAACGATTAATTCTGAATGTCTAGACACTAATGTGATTATGCCATTTTTAGGTCGAGCCTGCATAAGCATGTGCTAGCGCTTGCACTCTCGCTTGTGAGACTATTGTTTTCAATTAAGGGCTTCGATTGCATCTGCTGCTTACCATTTTTGGCTCCAGTGTCACTCTTCTTTGCTGCCTCTTTATTGGTCAGTGCAGCCGATACGTCACTTCCATTCCTATCCGAGGAGCACGGACCACACAGGGATTAATTCCACTTAATTAGTGCCCATCCGCTGCAAAGCAGGCACTGTTTCTTCTACACCCCCATTTCCCCTGCCCTTGTTGTAAATGTGTGTATTTTTTGCTTTCAAGCTAAGTTTTATTTCAATTCATTTTTTATGATTCTCAGATGGCGCTGGCTGGCTTTAACAGTGCAATTTGTGCGAGGGCATTTGAGTGCTTTCCAGAATCACTAGATTACATTACACAAGAGCAGATTTATTTTTATTTTTTGGTGCTGGTGCTTTCAAACCTTCTCACCCTCCCATCATTGGGGCAGATTTACAAGCCCCTTGCGCCACTTTTGCGTCACTTTTAACATGGAAAAAGTGACGCAAAAGTGGCACAAGGGGCCTGTAAATCTGCCCCACTGTTTTTAAACCACCTCACCCTCCCGTTGCTTACCACTCCCCTCAGCCTCCCGTCATTGCTTTCAGTTCTCCCCCACCATCCCGGAGTTGCTTTCAATTTACCCCCATCCATCTGTTGTTGCTTATAATTCCCAAAAACGCTCACTTTGGTCCAGATGTTTCAAGCTTTTTACATGTTGCAAATGGGCAAATTCGCAGAATCGTCCGGTTTGCGAATGGTAAAAAGCCTTTTGGGATGTATCATCTCAAAAGGTAATCACAAAATAGGGAATTGCAATTTTTGCAATTACCTTTTTTGCGAATGCATTTAGGGAATCGCAATTTGCGATTTCCTAAATGCCCTGAGGGCATGTATGTGCGCCATATGTCCACATCTACGTTTTTTGGGGGTGCAGCAGGGTGGCCTTTTGGCCCCCTATCACCCTTGAAATTACATTCGCAATTTGCGTTTACCAATTTGGTAATCGCAAATTGCGAATGTCTTCCCATTCATTCCTATTGGCCTCAAGGCCCATAGGAATGAATGGGAAGGATTCCTTAATAGCAAATCGCAATTTGCGATATGCTATTAAGGAATATGTAGGAATCGCAATTTTCTTTTAGCAAAACCTACATACATTGCATTTTGCGATTCCATATAAGCGAATTGGTAAAATTCACTATTATGGAATCGCAAAAGGCAATGTTGATACATTTGGCCCTTTGTTTCTTACAGCCCTGCCACTTCCCCCTCCCACACTGCCTGCAAAAAAGCGTTGGCAAAGCTCTTTTTTTTCCAGCTATTTTGGTGTGGTTGCTTTCAAACCTTACCTCCCATTGTTGCGTTCAGTGCCACCACCCACCCTCCCATCATGGTTTTCAACACCCCCTTCCCATCGTCGCTATCTTCTATTCTTCCCCATCTTCCCGCCGTTAATTTAAATTCACCCCCTCCCATTGCTTTTAATTCCCAAAAACCCTCCTGTCGTTACTTTCCGACTTCCCTCTCCCAAAAAAGCATTGGCAAACCTTTGGCAATGCTCTTATTCAGCTATGTATTTATATGTTTGCAGGTTTATATAGCGCCAATTCAATACAAAGATATTGAACCACTTTAATAGACCAACAGTTACACTGGCTCTTCCACCTAAAAAATGCTATGAATCGGCCAGTGTTGGCTGTTGCATTGCGCTTTTTAAAAAATCATCGCCTATCCACCCCAAACACCCCCTTGTTAGCCACCCCACCAGATTGCCTTTGACAATGCTTCTTTCATTTAATTTCAGCCATGCTGCACTTGGTCAAATAAATAAATACAAGTAAGAGGCAGAGTTCAAAACAGTAGAGACGGTGTTACTGACTTGAGACGGGGCGCTGAAGTCCCTTGATGCTGCTGTCCATTGTTTGATGACAACAGCTGTGCAGCACAGACTAGTGTCTGTTGAATTCACTGTATGTGCATGTGGGACAACAGTGCACTGGACTGGTAAGCAAAAAAATGTTGTTCTGTTGCTACCTCGTCCTGACTAAATTATGCAGATATCTTAGCTGGCGCGAAAGTTATTTGACGGCCTATACATGAAAGTACCAGCACGGCCCCAAACATGTTAAAGAAATGCACAGAATAAATTTTAGTGCTGCACATCCCATCTCACTCAAGATACAGTCAGTATTAGTGGCATATTTGCAGCTTTGTTTTACTATTGTTCTTCTTGGGGTTGATACCTGTGTTAGAATCAAATGTGCCATTGCCCCGTCCCCCATGCCGTATACCGTGTTATATTAGCATTCATGTAGCTATTTTATATTGATCGTTATGCAAATGTGTGTGACCAGCCTTTTTTTACTTTGTGCAGGCTAAAGTTAGCATCTGAGATGCCATTTTCCTTCTCTGTAGCCGCCATGTTACACTGTAAGCAAAACCTGGCCTCTGTGCCCCCGCTTTCTGCTTGCCTCAGCAGAAGATGCTGTTCAGAAAGTCCCTCTTATCTTATTCAAGGTTGGAATCCAGATGCATGAAGAGAATAGTTTATTCAGCTTTGCATGCCTATCCCTGGACAGAGTTATGCTCCCACACTAGAGAGAGCTGATACAGAGTAAGATGGCCTTGGGAGCCTGATAACGTGTACCCATTCTGCAGGTGGTAGCTCATCCCCTGTGCCTTCTTTGTTCAGCTTTGCTCAAGCAGTATTTTTGCATCAGGGGCGGGGCTTGGGCAGGGCTTGAGAGGTGTTGGAAGGTTTATTTTGTGTTACCAAGTGTTCTGAAGTCAGTCCCTCGACAGCTATCCCATGAGGCTGGTCAGACCGGGCTACACTGCAGTGTGCTCACTAATAAAGGTGTTAGATTGTATTCTCCACTGTCGTCTCGACTCTTCATTTCTGGGAAGGCTGAGAGGTGGTCACGAGTGACCCGGGTGGCCCATTTAGGGTCACTTCCTTCACCTGCAGGACTCAGCACAAAATGCAGTGCTGTGGATTGATTGTTGTGTCTTAATTGCTAGCCTATTATTGCTCCTACAAACTTGGGGGCAGATTTAAAAGCCCCTTACACTGCCAGTGCATCACCTTTTGTGATGCAATGGCAGAGCATTTTTCTGCCACATATTTACAAGGACAGGAAAAGCCACCCTGCGTGGCTTTTCCTGTCCTTGTAAATACGGCCCCTTTACACGCAGCACTTTGCGTGAAAGGGGCTTTCCATGGATGTTGCTGTGGGTGTTCCTGACACATTTCCAGATTTACAAGAAATCGTAAATCTGGAAATGCGTCTGAATGCTACGCCAGTGAAGGCGTAGGGAGGCGCAACAAGGAAAACTGTATTCATTTCTCCCCGTTTTTTTCCTCTTTCTATGCGTGCTGAATTCTGCAGCACACATAGAACGAGGAAATTACCTGTAATGATTGTTTTTGTATAGGAAGGTGTCCCTTCCTGCACATAAACAATCCTTTAAATACATTACGTTTTCAAGTTCTATGTGTGCTAATGCAGCACACATAAAAGTTGGAAAACGCCATTTCTGATTTTTTATGTGCAGGAAGTAAACACGTCCTGCACATAAACAATCTCCCACAACGCAGGCATCCTTGCACCATGGTGCAAGGATGCCTGTGCTGGCACATGGCAGCAGTTTTTTGCGCCAACACAGGGAGAAGCACAGAGATGCAATATATTGTTGTAAATATGCCACATCCCCGTGCTTTAAAAAGTGGCTCAGTGCGGCGCAGCAAAATGGCTTGCCGCACGCACTGAGTTACTTTCCTTGAAAATCTGCCCCAAAGTCATTAAAAATACAAGATGTCTGATGTCTACAAAAAGAATGCACTTCCCTTCAAATTTCTCCACTCAGAAGTGTTCCAGTCCTACCATGCGATATCCCAGCTGTAACCTCACTTTTCACAGTTTTTCAACATGATATCACACAGTACTGTCCCTAGAAAGATAGTGACTTCGGTTCAAACTTTGCAGTTAACTCATGTTAGATAATTGATCTCAGTTTTCTTGTTCACTGTTAGACCTGGCTTTTTCCCCAGACTTTTTGCTTTTTGGCCTCCTATTTTTGTTGGTTTTATGACTCTGGGAACTTTACCACTGCTGATCAGTGCTAAAGTGCAAATGCTCTCCTTGTAAATTGTTGTTATGGATTAGTGATCCCATGATTGGCATATTTGATTTACTAGTCAGACCCTAGTACAGCGCACTGTGTGTGCCCAGGGCCTGTAAATCAAATGCTGCTAGTGTGCTGCAGCACTGATTGTACCACCCACAGAAGCAGCCTGTAAAATGTAACTCTGGCCTGCCATTGTAGAGCGTGTGTGCAGTCTAGTATTGCCATGTCGACTTGGCAAGTGCACCCACTTGCCAGCCCCTAACCTTCCCTTTTCGTACATATCAGTCACCTCTAAGGTAGGCCCAAGGTACGCCTGTGGGCAGGATGCAGTGTATGTGAAAGGTAGGACATGCCCTGGTGTATGTGTGGCATGACCTGATAGTGAATTACTACCAATTTCGTTTTTCACTATTGCAAGGTTACCTGTTCCCATAGGACAGAATGGGGAGTTTGTTTACAATATCTTATAAACCTAACTACCCCTGCTAATGAGGTAGAAAAATAAAGTTTAGTATGCCTGAACTCAGAATGTTAAAATGCATCTTTTAGTGAGGGTGATTTTTACATTCTGTGTTTGAAAATACCACTTTTAGAAAGCAGGTATTTTCTTGCTTTAACCATCCAGTGTGCCTCTGCTTGGATTGTGTATTGTATGTCTGGCTTTTGGATGACAGGGGCTGGAGAGGGGCAGTGGCTCCAGAGAGCCTGATGAGTCAGGGCAGGGCTGAATAGGACTGGTCAACATTTGGAGTGGTGGGAAATGTAGCACCTGCACCTGAATAGGGCTGTTCCTTCCTTCAATAATGATGGCCCCACCCCCTATGGTGTGTCTGAAACCAGAGCTCACACTGATAATGAAGGTTGTTGTGCACTTGCAAAGTGACCCACAGAACTGGTGTTGTCTGGGTACAGACACCCTCTGCCTTCAGAGGTCAACGGATTTTTGTGTATAAAAAGAGGGGCCCAAACCCCAGACTTTTAGATCACTTCTGGGAAATCAAGAGGAACCTTTGCCAAGGAGAAGAGCCGGATAAGCTGAGTAGGAATACTGCCCCTGTGCTGTTTGTTGTCTGGGGTTGGCCTGCAGTGGCAGCTTGCTGCCAAGGAAAGGAGAAAAAGGACTTTGTTGTTTGCTGTGTCACCTGCTTGAAAAAAAGATCTCCAAGGACTTAAAACTGAGCTTGCCTCTTGTTCTGAAGTCTCAGGGACACAAAGACTTCATCCCTTCTGTCTCTCTGCATCTGGAACTACTGTTTCAGCTGCCACAGAAGAAAATTGCAACACCGATGCCGGCGAGCGACGCCGTAACCTGCACTGAAGCCGCAGGAACCGCTTGTGAAGAGCACGACGCACCGCCCTGACTTGCACCGTAGGCCTGACGCCATGCCGCATCGACTCCGAAGCCGTTATCTTGGCTGCTGCCTGCGCCGGAGCTGAGGACACCGCTCGTGACGTCCACGATGCAACATCTCGACTCGACTTCACCGACACCGGTACTTCATCAACACGGAGCCGATCCTCGACGTGGGTGACTCCTGAATCCATCGACATCTCACCATTGTAAGGAAAAGCTGCCTCACCGCTATCATGACGTCACCTCAGGAGCCTACAAAGCATCACCTCCCCGACGCCGTGCACCGTCTTTGCTTTCATCAATTCCAAGGTACTGTTCTTTGTGGGACTGCTTGACTCTGGGCCCGATGCCGCGCACCTCGCATTTAGCGCCGTTATTTGGGATTTTCCTTTGTCACGACGTCGTAATAACTCCAGGGCGAGTTATTAGTTGCTAGAAACTTTATATGAGTGAATAACCTATTTTTAAGGATATTTTTGATACTGTATTGTGGATTTTTGTCGTTTGGTCCTGTTTTGGTTTAGATAAAGATTATTTATTTTTCTAAACTGGTGTGGTGTCCATTTGTACTGTGTTCACAAATGTTTTACACACTGCCTCTGAGATAAGCCTGTCTTCTCGTGCCAAGCTACTAAGGGGGAGAGCAGGGGTTATTTTAGAAGTTTATCACCCTTACCGTGACTAGAAGCAAGTGTCCCTATTTGGAAAAAGGTATCCACCTCTGCCAACTAGAGCCCCTCATTTCTAACATCCACATTTTCATGGCACTCAACATGTTACATTGCTGGTTTGCATGTGTGACATCAAAGTTGAAAACTTCACTAGTATCAAAAATGATATTGTTCTCATGGAATAATATTTTTTGGTCGACTTCTTCAGAGCCAGTTGTCTTATGTGACATCACGCCATCAGTCCTTGTGTATATCACCGAGGGCAATTTCCCTAAGTGGTTTCAGCTCTTTCAGTTTTTGTTCGTGACATTAATGCAAATAGGTTCTGATGTAATGTCACTGATGTCAGCTTCTATGCCAGATATCGCAAATTTGTTATTTGCCTCTGATGACCTCACCATTGACAACTGGTTTGCTTTGGTGACATCAACCTTCCCGTATATATTATTTCGTATCTCTGCTGCCAGGTTCTTTGTGTGATATTACTGATGTCAGATCGACCATATAACATCACCTCTGTCAGTTCCTTCATGTGACATCCTTCTGGTAGTTCATGAATGTGACATCTTCACTCGCTCTTAGGCGCTTCATGATATGTCATCACTCTGTTCCATATTGTGACACCACCACTCCATGGAAGTACGTCTTACCCTGCTTACTCACTGTTCTGCAGCATTCGCTCGGAAATGCCCTACTGCTCGTTCTAGGTTGCCCTGTCTTCCACCTCCCCAGCTCATGATTAAATGTGCACACATGCACATCGTGGCACTTTGGCTTTTTTCCTGTTAATGCTGAACAATATCGGCAAAAAACAATGGCAAAACTGGTAGGTCTGCAGTGGCATCTAAAAGGCAAGACCTATTAGCTTTGCCAATGCTTGTTTTCTTGTTTGCATTGGAGCAGATAACTTCCTCCACCCTTCCAATTCTGAGACAATATCCCCATTAATTTATGGCAGTAATCAATAACTTTTTCCTGTTAAGTGGATGGTTTAGACCTCTTATTTTTAGACCATGCATCTTTAATTTAGACATAGTGGGAATTTGTATTAAGTAAATGGTTAGGCACTCGAAACCTGGGTGCTGATGAGAGTTATTTTTTTGCTAGTGGAACTCCTTTTTGGTAAACTCCTTTTTTTTTGTGTCATTGGGATGAGTACCTTAGTGCATGGGAAACAGTCAGGAGGGACAGCTGGCCAGACCAGCTGTAGGACGTACCCATTAGTGGTTTAGTAGCGAATGAGAAAGGAAAGCAGAAAGAGAAAGCTGGAGAAAGACAAAACTTCAAAAAAGAACAATAAATAGGCCCCCATCCTGCCCAACTCATCCCTTTCTCCCCCTCCCCGTTGGTAGCCCATAAAACACACATACATCCAAATAAGAGGACTGTGGTCCAGGAAGTCACCATCCCAACAACATGACTGCAATAATATGGTAGTTTAGAAGGCAACTTATAATGTTTGACAGAGCCTATCATAAAACAGGTGAGTAACATGTTGGCAGCAGATATCATGAAGGAGAACATTAGGCACCTAAGTGGAGCAGGCATAGATAGATCACGTAACTCATTAAGTGAGAATTTATATATCAAAAACACAACTATTAAGTTATTGTTGTGGAGCATAATTGGAGTAGAATATGGACAAATACCATTTTTAATTGGGCAGTAAGAACATGCGTTAGGTCAGAACTTAGAACATTGTAAACCACTGTCTTCATTCTAGCGCAAACCTTTTTCAGCAAAAAAAAGACACCATGTGCAACTGTTGCACAGTCACATAGAAATTGGTATTCCCCTCGATGGCATAGTGATACATACTCACTAACAGTGGGTTTGGGTTGACTGAAACACAGTGTACTGTGTGATGTTATTTAGTGTCATGTTAATATACAAGATAGACAGTGTTCACATGCAGAGGACCTTCTGCAATATAGTAACCCTGACAGTAGATGTTACCTAATAGCACTTGAATAAACTCGAGGCCATGATTCGATATTAGTCTGTAGGAAACTAAAAAACTGCACCCTCAAGTGAATCTGCCACTGGTCTTTTGTTTACTGCGGGGAATGCATGGGCTATTGTTATGCCAATGGTGGGAGGAGTTTTCCCTTGGAATTGTGTGTCAAACCCCAATTACATCGGAAAGCCTAGAGAACCGGACTTCCTGTTTGGCAGTCATATGCCAATATCAACAACCACAACCATTCAAATTAACTTAAATTCACATTTTATGCTAAAACTCACGAGGGCCTAACATCAGAGGAGCACTTAAGACAATGACTGCATCCAGCCATGCAGTTGCTCTACAGTTGCTGCTACAAATGTGAAACAGCTACAAACACTATGGACCTATGATAATAATACTGAACAATGGGCCTGATTACAATGGCATTGGGACCGCCACCGTCAGGTCATCGGTGGTGGTCCCACTATCATCTGCCCCTGCAGGTTCGGCTGCCAAATTACGATGGCAGGCGTATGGAGGGCTGTCAGAGAGACCGACAGCCACGCATCCATGGGAGGACTGCAATCCCTTCAATAGTGGCAATGTCTGCTCAGGCACCACCATAAGGATTACTGTTATAATCTCCTTCCTTAAATGGTACATTCCGTCACCCCTTTCCCATGACTCAGTTGGTAGTACCCTTGTTCTGTTTGCCAACATTCCAGAGCTGACTCCAGCTGGCTGGAACCTGTGGTGGTGTGAAGATGAATAAAGAAGACTTCTGAACTACCTGCGCCAACACTGGCGATGATTCACCATGTGGGGACTGTTCACCACCACCCACAGCGCTTTCTCCAGTGTCAGCTGTATGAATTTTACAATTTACTTGTGAGTTCCAACCTGACACTTACCTCAGGTCTTCTGCTCCTGCTGATCTATGACTGCTTCGTCACTCTTCTATTGTGGCTGTGTCCTCTTCTGCTGCATTTTCCACCCTGTGATTGGGATCGAGATGTTCATTTTGCATGCGGTGATCTCTGTCGGTTGCCACTCTGTTGAGCATCTTCCTTCCTGCTCTCCCTTGGTTACCTTCTCGGGTGTATTGCAAGTCTTCGCTCCTCCTGCTGTGCTGTGTGGAAGGTTTCCAAGCGAGTTTCCGTTGCGCTTCTTTCGCAGCTGTTGTTCCATTGTTGTCCTGCCCTGTGTCAGCCGCGTTTCCTGTGAGGTGCCCTGCCTCGCGCTGCCGGTCTAAGGTCCCACGGGGCCAGCGACCCTTGAGGCGTTCCTTCTTTGCCTCAGTGTGGGAGCGCTTCCATGACCGGTTGACTCACGCTGCCGATCTGAGTTCCCTAGGGCCAGCGACCGCGACCTTTGAGGCACGTTCTTGCTTCGCCTCAGTGGGGAGCATTTCCGTGGCCGGCTGACTGGAGGGGTGCCTTTTCCCGGCGTCACTTGAGGAATTTCCTTTGCTGTTCATTTTTCATCAATGGATGCCCCTCTGCCTTTCTTCCTGGGCGGGGCTGCCTCACTGTACGTTCTTGTGAGGAATGCCGGATGCTTCAAGAGACAACCTTCTGAGGAGTTTATGTTCCTTTCTACCGGCTCGTCACTGCACGCTGACAGGCACAGCTGTTACCTGCATACTTTCACAGCGGGGGAGCCTGACTCTGCTGTGAGTTACCTTATTTATCTTGTTTTCACTGCCTGTTTTTGCACGCTGACGGCACAGTTGTTAGCCGCATTCTTTTCCCAGCGTGGGAGCCTCACTCCGCTGTGTCTTGCTATTGTAAAGTGTAGTCCCTGCCTGTTACCTCATGCTGATGGGCACTGCCGTCATTCATATGTTGTCACAGCATGGGAGCCTGGCTCCGCTGTGAGTTGCCTTAATTTTTGTGTTTTTTTCACTGCCTGTTACCTCACGCTGATGGGCAGAGATGTTCCTCAGTTTTCTTCACAGCGTTTCGTTGTGTTTTACTTCGTTCTCTGCCTGTTTCACGCTGACAGGCACAGCTTCCTTCTACTGAACATCTACAAGACTACCTTCTTTTATCACCCAGAGTTGGAACTCTCCATTGTGCATTTCTTATTAACTTATTGTTGGGCACTGGGGTTCTTATTTAGAGAAGTACCCTAGCAATCCTCTGCTTTGGTGAAACATATTTACTTCCCTTTATTGTCTTCCCGTGTACAAACATGGCAACAGCTAATATGTCACAACCTCCACCTTTCCTAAACGAGGTGGTTGAACCTTTACTACCATTGAAGCAATGGTTTGGTTTATTGGAGTCCTACCTAATAGCCATTGGTTGGGAGAAATGTTCTCCATTGTGTAAACTTCCAAAAGAATGAGTATACCACCATCATCTCAATATACAGTACCAAATCAACCTGATTAGGTTAGGCAAAAACGGGCAACATGTTTTATCAAGTCTATTCTCCATTAACTCTGCAAGATTCTAGAAGCTGATTATGCTCTGTATCCCACAGTTACCTAGGCTTCACATGACCTCTGACAAACGTCGAGTACTATGGTGCTCAAGGGTACCTTCTCTCAGGGTCCTAGGTCAGCCAGAGTAGGAATCCCCCTTATGTCTTGCAATTGGGGCACCTATGCTTAGACACCACTCAGAGACAGGATGAAGATCAGTCCACTGTTTCCTGGCTTATTTGATGGAGCAGGGATGACATTCATCCTGCCAGGTATGTCCCAACAGATCCATGGTTGGGGCATTGGTGAGTAAGGTTTTACGTGATTGGTTGTCAAATAAGTGGCAATATAGTTTCACAATTATTTTGGGAAAATCACTCACCATTGATAAGTAAGTGCACTTCTTAAATATAAAGGAACCCCAATTCAAAGTGATTTTTAACCTTTAATTATTTTTAAAAATATTATTTTGTATTTTTTCTCACCTATGTCACATTAATACAATTTTAAAATTCTCTTAACATTATTCAGACTCCTTTTTTCAAATATTATAACATTGAAATTAAATGTTTTTCAAAGTAGTTTCAAATTTAAAATCTTCTTTCGATGTAATACTCTCTCGGATTCTCAGCACTATGGAGAGAGTTGAATATTCTTCCACCCAATCTGAGATTTTTAACTTAACACCTCATAAAGACAAACAATAAACAGTAGGTATACTAGAAAGAGGTGGATGAGCCAACTAATTAACAGAGAGAGCCAAGCCCTTTGTTCTAAGAGTCGGTACAAGAGCCATGGCTTGAAAATGTATGGCTTGTACATCATGCAACAAACATAATGTGAAAGTTTGGTAAAGCCTCTTCAGAATTCAAAAAAGAGCATTTATTTAATAAGCATAAGGATTACACCTGATTATATCAGATTATATCACTGCATTGAGACAAATTTTGTAAAAGTGATAGTTTTTAAACATGAACTTACAAACATTCCCTTCCTCAACCTATTGAAAATACCTTCAGTGAACTAAGAGGCAAGTCAATTGTTATGCACACGCTATATGTGGCCTATACAATTATTATACACAGAGAAACTCTATAGATGATTAAATTAAACACAGAAGAGGTTTTTCTACAGGACACATCTAGAACTCATAAGTTTTGAGGATCTCCCATTAGCTATATTGAAGATAAAGGGGCATGATGCAATACAGTATTTTCCTAGGATCACACAGTTTGGTCAAATAAGAAATGCAGGATTGGGCCTAGTTTACAGCTCTCACATTGCACAATTCAGCCTCTAGATGGGTACCTATTTCTCGCTAATTTTACATTTAAAAAAATCAATGCCTTTTCTTTATTTTTTGGCACTTGAGGTAAGAACATGCTTGGCAGGCAGACGTCAAATGAAGGCTCAGCTCATTTTGTGCTGGAGGGTGGAGGAGGACCTTATGCTAAGCAAGAGCCATGCATTTGGCTCAAGCCTAGCTCAGTCCTTTAGTGGCTCGCTAACCTTTAATACCAAAGTTGGAAACTGTTATAAAGCTTTGCATTTTAAAGTCACAAACCAGCCAGTAATCACCAAATCAAAAAAAACATTGGCAAAACCATTTGGTCACACCTTTGGGACCTACTGTCGTTGGCAATGGTTTTTAGCCATGCTGTATAGCATCTTCGATCAGGCCAGGACAAATCTACTCTCCCACTCGCTATGGCATGTCAGATTTTCTTACAACGAGTTATTTTTAGGGCCTACTTGCCTGTTCTGGTGAGAAGGCAGGAGCTGGAAAAGTACATGTGTTCTGTTCATTCAGAAAGTGAATGAGAAATAAAGATGCATTCAAATATTGTTTTTCATCTTGTCCCATTTGCTGGGTTTTCAAAGACAAAGTTCAAATATCATCTTATGTCTTCTTACAAATTGATGCTCATTTCATCATGAAGACTGATTTTTTGTTTAACTTTGTTTTCATTATTATTATTATTGTTGCTATAATCACGGTGTACATTACATTTGTGCGCGGTTGTGTCACCATACAAATTGAATCTTTGCTTATACAACTAATACAGTTATAGTGTTCCTCATTTCTAACATTGTCAACTTTTACAGGCTCCGAACATGGGTCCTTAGCATGCTGTCTTTGCATACAAATTTAAATAATGAACAGTTAAATAAAAACATATATAACTCAGAACAGTTTACCCCGCTGTCTGGAACATGTACAGTAAGTCCATGCGTGGCTGCATGCCCCACACCCATGACTCTACATTTGCACCATAGCAGCCCGTCTATCTATTACGGCTGCACTTAGCATGTACCCCGGTGTCCTTCTAGTATTCGATGACCACCGTGTAGATGGTGTGTGTTGATGCTCGGGGGCTGAATATATTCCCGAAGAGAAAAAGCAGGCAGATTGCTAGGGAGGAGGGGAAAGGGGGGAGGGGGGAAAGACCGGGGGAAGGAGGGGTAGGGAAAACAGTATTTCTGACTCCCATACACATAAACTACCATGATAAACAGCTGCGCATCTCCCGTCCATCTGCGTGTTATGAGTTATTAGCTATTGCCCAGTCGTTATCCGCTGCAGGTTCGTCCACCTGCGTCTCCAAGCGATCACGCCAGGTCGTGCGGAAGTCAGTCAATATTGTGTCCCACGACTCTGCAGTGGCTGTTTTCGCAGCCATGTGGGGTTTTTTATTGGCGAAGCCCCACACTTTTCGCTTGCGCCCAACACTGGAAGGATTGATACCAGGCTACTGCTACTGGGGGAACAAGAGATTTCGAACAGAGCGTAAGTAGACGCTTGGCAACTATGAGGCCCAAATCTGTGTATCTGGAAGTCACTTTTAGCCCCTTGGATCTTGGGAATAGCCCCAGAATACATGCCTCCCATGACCAGTCCAGGGTGCACTCTGTGCATTGGGCCAGACAACTGGTGACGGCTCCCCAATACGTTTGAATAGCAGGGCATGACCAAAGCATGTGTAATAGATTCGCATCAGTCTTCTCACATCTTGCACATGTAGTATCAGCACAACCAAAATACCTATTTATATGGTCTGGTTTCAGGTAGGCTCTCAGACGTGGTGATGTGTGAATTCTGAGGGACTCCGCAAACCACTTGGTCAAGTGATGGCCTGTGCCCAGCTCATGCAAATATTGAACAGTTAGGTGAGCAGGATGCTCCTGCGCAACATCGCCCCACAGCACGCTGAGTGAGTGTATCACTGTGACATGTAGTAGAAACTGACCCTGCGGTAAGTCTGAGCTCTAGGCCAGATCGGGGAACAGAATGAGCTGTCCATCATTGTACAGATCGCTTAATGTTTGTATACCAGCCTCCTCCCAATGCACCAGCTCTGCGCTTGTTTCAGCCCTAAGCCTCCTGGGTGTGCCCAGTATAGGGAGTGATGGATGGTGCATATAGCACTACATGGTGCATGATGCGCTGAATGCATCGATAGCATTGATATGCCACTTTGACCAGCATCTGCATCGGTGCATCACCTGTTCGACCCTGATGAAACAGTGTAACGATTTGGGAATGGGTGAGCCCGGGTGTGTACACTGCTGTGTCCTCAAGGTGGCGCACACTGAGCGAGTGCGCCACCCTTTGAAGCTATGCAACTAGATAATATTGCTCCATATTAGGTAGAGGAAGTCCGCCCTGGGTGGTCAGCGGTTACATTTTAGCTAATGATAATCTACTTCGCGATACATGCCATATGAATTGTCGCATGTCGGATTCAAAATTTTAATTTTTTTTTTAAAAAGGGCGGCCTAAGGTGTAACAGCAAGTTTGTGAAATAATAAGGGCGGCGTGGCAGTACCACCATTTTTAACAATGCAATCCTGCCCATGACTGCTAATGGCAAGGTAGCCCAGAAGGACATCTAAGCCAGTACCGCCATGACAGCCCGATCTAAGTTTCCTAGAAGGTCCTGTGGGTCTCTGTATATAAGAATCCCTAAATATCGGAATGCTTCGGTCTGCCAGTGCACAGCCCTGCCATTGACTACTAATTGCGGGTCGGGAGTCGACCCTGCGAATGGGTACAGACATGACTTTTCCCAATTCACCTTTAACCCTGAAATCGAGGCAAACCCAAGAAGTGTGGCTTCAATTGCTCCACACGGCTGCCCCACATCTCTGAGACATATTAACAGGTCATCCCCCAAAGGGATTCCCCAGTCACCCTGCGTGGTACGGAGCACCTCGGCCAGTGGCTCAATGGCAAGTGCAAATAACAGTGGGAAAAGTGGGCAGCCTTGTCTTGTGCCACGTTCTATGGGGACTGATGTTGATATATATAGGCCTGTCTTTACCCTGGACATGGGCTGCATGGATAGCAATTTAACAAGGGCCAGGAAAGCCTCCCGTATCCATACCTGCGCAGTGCAGCAAAAAGGAACTCTCACTCCAAGGGGTCAAACGCCTTCTCCAGATCTAGCACTAGGCTCCTAGCATACGCCTAGTTATTCCCAGCGCAGCACGCCACCCGGAAGAAGCGTCACAAATTAAACAATGTGCTGCGAGCTGGCACAAAGCCATTTTGGTCGGCATGCACCAGTGTGGCACCAAAGGGGCCAATCTCTTCACCAGTATTATAGCCAGTACTTTATAGTCGGTAGTAAATTAACGCCAAAGGGCGGTAAAACCCAATCAGCTCCACATCTCTGTGAGTTTTGGGCAAGGACACCAGCTGGGACTCACGGAGAGTGTCCGTAGCACGCCCACTTCCTGTGCGTTGTTATATACTGCGAGAAGACGCGGCACCAGGAGTTGTCGATAAGCCTTATAGTATCCGGCTGGGTATCCGCTTGCGCCTGGCGCTTTACGTGTTGCTAGGGAGCTTATAGCACTGTGAACTTCTAGCAGTGTAAGTGGTTCGCTCAGTTCACTTCTTTGGTCTGCTGTGATCTGATGCAGAGGCAAAGGAGCAAGAAAGGTTTGTATGTCCGTTAGCATTGTGCGGCTCACCAATTGATACACTCTGGTATAGTGTGTAGTGAACCATAGTATAGGGGTCTGCACATATTCCTGCCAAATCATGCGCGCTAACAGTCTGCCCACTCTATCAGCCGCAGCGTGAGTGCGTGCAGCGTGTGATGTGTAATTCAAACAACGTAATCGCTCCTTCACCTCAGCATGCTGAGCCCGCTGCACATCAATGTCTGGCTGTGTATCAGTGCCCTGTGATAATTCAGCCTCAAGTCGGGTCAATGAGTCTTCAATGCACTTCACCTCCTCGTCTAGCTGTTTCCTAATGTTCCAACTCAGCCCCATACAACACCCCCTAACCACTGTCTTGCATGCATCCCAGAGAGTACCCTCATCTCTGACTGACCCCGTACTGTTGTTCGAAGTATGTGTCTATTGCTGTATTTACCGCTTCTCTAAACGGCGGGGCCTCCAGTGCCAGGGGTTGGAGTCTCCACAGTTGAGCAGTTGGTCCCCCATCTTCACCTCCCAGTGTCATCACGTGTGTGCTGTGTTCAGAATGTGTTTTGCCATGATAGTCTGCAGCAAGGCACCACGCGAGCAACAGCGCGCTTGCAACAAAATGATCAATACATACATGTAGCCTGTGTGGGTGTGAGTAGTGCGAACATCTCTGTGCCCGTGGATGTAGAGCCCTCCATACATCTAATAAATCCTTCCTTCATACCCACTCCCCCAGGTTCCCGGCATTGGCTGACGCAGTCATCTGCTGAAGTGGCGGGAATGACCTGTCCTATGTCGTATCTAAGACCGTATTAAAGTCACAGTCCAGTAGCCAGGGAATGTGACACCAGCGTGAGAGTAGGTCTGTCAGTGTCTGCCAAAAAAAGCCCACTGGTCTGTGTTCGGGGCGTATATAGACTCCAGCACCATATGTATCCCATTGAGACTGCCTCTGGCAAGTACGTATCTACCATATGGGTCTATAATGGCCTCCTCCAACTCAAACTGGGTACCAGGCCATACCCAAATCAGAGCTCCCCTGGCGTAGGCCGAGTGGCCCCTCCACCTCTGTTGCAGTCTACTGATTTCTGGCTGTGAGATGTGCGCTTCCTGTATGAGCGCCACGTGAGCGGCATGCCGCTTAAGATACGCGTACACTCGATATCTGCGAGCTGGTGTGTGGAGCCCCCTCACATTTCAAGTGACTACGTTCATAGAAGGCATAGGGCATGTTGACAGAGTGACATGTTTCGCAGGCTGCCATCAGTGCTAAGGGCGTAGCAGCGACATGGGGTATCTCTAGTGATTACAAAGAATAGCTGCATTGCCCGCGGGTAGAAGGTTAGTAACTCAAACGGGGAATGCAGGGGGAACCCTTAAACAGCTCAACTGGGATAGAGCAGAGAAACAACATGTGTCCACCCAAACTGTCAAAAACCCCATAAGGCAATTCACGGCAACACGCGCCGCTATAGTCCTACTAGAAGGTGGGGTGAGCAAAGCTGGCAGGGGATGGGGTGTGTGACACTGGATCCGCCTTACACACGTGAATGTGTGCGCTGTGCAGCATTGCATAGCATGCGTCCGTGATCTGCAGTCTTGTGTTCATCCCCATCTATAGAGGTCCACCCAAACATTGCATTCCACGCAGTGTAATAGGGCAACCCAGGCACGAGTCATGTATGATTCAATACTTGTGTGTCCACAAGTTGTGCTGCGCTGTTACATTAAATAGTCAGCAGTCTCTGGCTTTGCAACTGGAAGTGTCTGTGAGTCCTCGGGAGTCGGCCATATAGCCTGCTTGCTGTCTTCACTCAGCGACTGTTCAGAAGAGGCATCAGTGTCTCTGCTGCTTCGCCAGTCTCTCAGATCCACCACCACCTGTAGTGCATTTATTCTTTCCCAAAGTACCTGCTCGCGATCCGGAGCGGTTGCCAACTGCACCAGGGATTCCGTCGCTCGTGACCTACACCTAGTCTGACGGCCTCTCCGAGTTCCCTTCCGCATACCTGCACCGTCTTGTCTTTGGATCGGCGAAGTGTGGTGTTCTTTAGATTCAAGCCATTTCCATATGTCCTCAGCCATGTTAGAGAAGTGCGTGGAACCATCTGCAACCACCCGCAACCGAGCCGGGAATATAAGGGAGTATTTCAAGTTTAAGTCACGCATTCGTCACTTGATGGCTAGAAAGTTACTCCACTGTCGCTGCACACCAAGGGCACAGTCTAGGAAAAAGAAGTCCTGCGTGTTGCCCACTTTGATAGCTTCCTCCTTTCTGGCTTCCCGGAGCACCGTGTCCCTGTTTTTAAAGTTCATGATGCAAACCAGGAAAGGTCTTGGCCCAGCACCTGGCATAGGGTGGCCCGATGGTACCCTATACACCCTTTCCACCACAAAGAAAGGAGAGAGCACTCCCTCCGGCATCAGGGATTTCAGCCAGGCTTCAGCATGCGCCACTGTGTCTCCAACTTCTGTGCCCTCCTGTAGACCCACTACGCGCACGTTGTTTCAACACGATCGACCTTCTGCATCATCCATTCTGCACTCCAGGGAGCGGAATATGGCAATGAATGCGCGCACCTCCGTGGACACCTCCGTGGGTGCCGGGGCCACCTCTCTCATCTCCTCCAGCTTGTGGACCCTACCAGTCAGCTTCTTGTGATCTGCATGCAGGAGCAGGAACTATGATGTTACCTTGTCGATGCGGCCTTCAAGGGACGTACGAGTTTGTGTCAACTCTTCTCCGATCTGCGTCACCGCCTGAAGCACACAGTCTATCTTTGATTCCAGACTGGTAGCTCTGGAGGTGCCCGACGTTTCAGATTTCGGATCTGATTAAGTCGGGCCTGTCGTCGAGCGCGCAGGTGCTGCACCCATTCCTGTGCGCTGACTACCCATCTTTACTGAGAATGCAATGCCTCTTGTACGGAGAGTAAGCCAATGTCCTGTGGCCCCTTGCACCTGGCCTCACTGTAGAAGGAGTTATCCTGCGTGACCCATCAGGTAGTCGCCTATCCAGCGTTGTCCCACTCGTCTACGCAGTCAATCCAGCCCTATCCGCGGGTCAGGCTCGCACTCCCACTCCATCAGTCCAGATCGAATGTGCTGTCCGTGGCCTCCAGTCTGCACCCCAGATCGCGGTCCAGCATTCTCATAGGGAAGATCATTCTCAGCGCCACTTACAGCATGCCTACAGGCGGTCCCTGAGACTCCACATCCAAGAGTCCATTCCGAGGCCGAGCCCATGCCCACTCAGAGTGGCCAGATGCCCGGTTCATGCATTTTTGCTCAGCTCGTAGTGTAAAATTGCACTCCCGACCTCAGCACAGACGATATGACGCATACGCTTCCGCCGTGCTCTTCCAAGAGTGCACGGCTGCCGTCTTCACCCCACACACTTCGCTGCGTCTCGCCGCCTATCTCACTCCTGCAGATCACTGCCGGTCCACCTGGCAAGCACCCCTCTTCACACTTTGCGGGTGCCCTGGCTAGTAAGGGGTCCCCCTAGTGTGTCTTAACAGTCTGTGGTCTCATGGCCATTACACATCTTCCTGCCCTGAGTGCGCACAGTTCAGCAGTCCGTCTCTGTATGATGCGCAGCATGGCCTGAAACCACAGCTCCGGTGCGAGTCACACTTGCTCCTCTTAGTTCCTCTGCACCATTATTTCAAAAAGTGAGCAGGCCTCCATCTAGCCCACCATCTCTGTTGCAGCAGGAATCCACATCACACACCGTGACAATGGCTTCAGCAGAAAGCATTCTGCCCACCCTCGGTGCATCTCCCAGCCAGCCACAGGCGGGTGCCGCCTCACATGCCCCTTAGCTCACCGTCGTAGTCAGCAAGAGTCCACAACACACCTCACCTCTGGACTCGGCTCCTTCCGACTTGTGCGATTCGCCACCTGCACTCGGAGGCTGCCGCCAGTCGGCAGGGCCGCACCCAGCCCTCCGCGCCTCCCGAGAGCCTCTCTCTCTGCTATGGGGCCTTGCATCGGCTACCGGCCGGACCAGCAGCATCTCGCCCACGCAGGGCTCAGGACCGGGCACCGCACCTCTTCTCATGCCTGGGGGTTGTAGTGTTTGGCCAAGTGGACCACTGCCACGGGGGTCCCTGGCCATAGTGAAAGTATTTCCCATAATGAAAGTATTTCCCCCCTGAGCGTGCCCACCGTGGACGTGCCTGACGTCCACACAGGAGGCACGTGATGTGTGAGAATAAATAGCCCGGAGTGCTGGGCGTGGCAAGCACGGTTCTAGCCACCACTCAAGAACACGTGTGGCGTAATAACTTATTCCTAGGCCCCAGGCTACAACGCTACACTGGCGACGAGGTGGTCTAGCCACCCCATCGCGTGCATTGCCGCCTCTCGCTCTTGCCCAAGGAACGGATTGATTCCCCTCCTCGTGAGGCCGTGCACCGCCCCCTGTGTGGCCCCAGCTGGCTCCAGGCTGCCTACCTCGTGCCCAGCCATGCTGTGTGCACTTCCCCACCTGGCCAGGCCCACCGCTGCCCCCTCGGCTCCAGCGACCGCCTCCTGCCTGCCCGGGAAGCTTCTGTGCCTGCGGAGCCTGCACCCGCGGAACAACGCGACCCGCCTGCCATTTCTCACGCATCTCGGGTGCAACGCGTGGTCCGGACTTGCCGTTTCTCACACATCTCGCGTGAGATGCGAATCTAGCCATTCTGAGGCCCCGGGTCGCCCCTCCTGCTTCCCTGGATGCCCCTGGACACCGAGACGGCCCCTCAGGACCAGCGCACGACGCCTGGAAGAATAGTGCACCGCCCCCAGGAGAGTGAAGGTGAGCCCGCCCCGGCTGCTGCGCCCATCCCCAACGGCCATGGCCAACATACCCCCTTTGGAGCCATTTGCTGTCACCGGCACCCCCCGTCGCAGGCGGCATGGTGGAAGAAGTGGGTAGAACGGCTCGAGAACTACTTTGTGGCGGCAGAGCGGCGGCGCGCCATGCTTCTACACTTAGGCGGAGAAGCCATCCATGACATATCGAAGGACGTAACGGAGGCTGGCCAGCCCAGGACATATGACACGCTGCGCGATGCCATCACAGCGTACTTTAAACCTTTCGCTAGCGCCGACTATGAGAGATTCCTACTCCGCCAAGCCCGCCAACTCCCGGAGGAGTCAGTAGACGTCTTTTACGCAAGACTAAAGAAGCTAGCCAGCACGTGCACCCTTCCCGACATGGACGACGAAATCCGCGCCCAATTCATCCAGGGCTGTGCGTCGTTGAAGTTGCGCGAGAGCGTGTTGGAAGCGGACAACATGCCCATGCGCGACATCCTCGTACTCGGGCGGTCAAAGGAGTTGTCTAAAGCCAGAGCCGCGCACATGGAGCCAAAGCCGGCGGTTGCAATCAAGACAGAGCCAGTGTGCGCACTCCGGACCGCCGCCACCGAGAGTCACACGAAACAATCCCGGCGGAGAAACCCAAGGCCGGTGCAAGCCCCTCCTGGCCGTGCCTGCGCGTGGTTTGGCGGCGCGACACCCCACAGAGGAGCATGCCCAGCACAAGGCAAAGTATGCATCGCGTGTGGAAAGGCCAACCATTTCGTGAGAGTGGCCCACCCAGGAGGGTAAGACAGGTAGAGCCGCTACCCAGTACATCCACCAGCAGCGACATGGATGACGCTGAAGCGGACGTGGCCTCCGTACATGTCGTGAGAGTGCTCCACATGCTGGCGGCTACACCATCCGCAGAACCCATGTGCACAGTCAACGTGCGAGACCAAGCAGTGGCGGCCTTGATCGACACGGGCGCATCAATCAACCTGATGGCTGCCAGCGAATACCAGACGCTAGAAAATGCCCCGGCACTCCATCCCACGAGGGTACAAGTATACGCCTACGGCACCAGTCGCCCACTCCGCCTGTGAGGGATGTTCCGAACGGATCTGTCTATGTGTCGGAAGAGGGATCGGGATTCTTGCTTGGTTGCCGAACAGCTCAAGATCTCGGGCTGATCCATTTCGCGCTCACAGTCCAAGCCCGCAGCCTCGACCATCTGGTTCAAAAACACACATCTCTGTTCGAAGGGATCGGCTGTTTGAAGGGACCCGTCATCCACCTCCACATAGACAAGTCGGTTGCCCCAGTAGCCCTCCGTCACCGACGCATCGCATTCCACCTACGACCCAAAGTTGAAGCAGAGCTCAGGGTACTCGAGCGAGCTGGAATCATTGAGAGGGTAAGCGGGCCCACCCCGTGGGTGCCACCCATCGTTGTGGCCAAGAAGCCGAAACAGCCGGACGCCGTGCGAATCTGCGTGATAATGCACATTCCCAACCTCGCTATCAAGCGCGAGCGCCACCTGACGCCAACTATAGATGAAATAGTCAGAGAGCTGTCTGGCTCGAGGTGGTTCTCCAAGATGGATCTGAGGTCGGGATACCACCAGATTCCCCTGCACCCGGATTCACGCCCGATTACCACTTTCTCCACGCATGCGGGCCTCTGGCGCTACACCCGGCTCAACTTTGGAATATCGAGTGCGGCGGAGGTGTTTCAAAACATCATTCAGAACGTACTACAAGGGCTCGAGGGAGTTTTAAATGTCAGTGATGACATTCTGGTCCACGCACCAACCTTGGACGAGCACATCCAACGCCTCCAGGCAGTGTTCACCCGGCTTCAAGGGCTGACCCTCCACCGAGAAAAATGCGATTTCCTACGCAAGGACATCAGTTTTTTCGGCTACCGGTTTTCAGACCAAGGAATTGGCCCGGACCCAGAAAAAGTCAAGGATATTCACTCAGCCCCCGCCCCTACGTCAGTGACAGCAGTCCGCAGCTTCCTCGGGATGGTCACCTACTGCGGGAGGTTCATCAAGGATCTGTCTGACCTCACCGGCCTACTCCGGGACCTCACAAAGGCGGCTGCCACCTGGGAGTGGGGTCCGGCACAGCAAGAGGCATTCCAGAGGACGAAAGCGGCACTATCGGCCGACACAACCTTGGCCTATTTCGATCCCCGCAACGAATCACAACTTGTGGTGGACGCCAGCCCGACAGGCCTGGGGGCCGTACTAACCCAACAACAAGCATGCGGTGAATGGGCCCCCATCGCATACTTGAGCAGAACCCTCACACCGACGGAACAGCGGTACTCACAGATAGAACGAGAGGCCATCGCCATCCTGTGGGGGTACCGGCATTTCCACATCTACCTGTATGGGCACCCTTTTGTGGTCATTACAGACCACAAACCTCTAGTCCCGCTATTCCAAGGTTCCTCCACGCGCCCCCCTCCTCGGATCGAAAAATGGGTGCTCCAACTCCAGGAATTCCAGCTCACGGTGGAGTATCGGCCGGGCACCCGGAACCCTGCCGACTTTTTGTCAAGGCACGCATGCCCTGCCACTGACTCGGATGCTGCAGAAGCCGCGGCCACGGAGGAATACGTCAGGATGATCGTGGAGAGGTCACGGCCGCTACCGATCTCTTTGAAGGAAGTGTCGCGAGCCACCAAAGATGACGATTGCCTACAGATCGCCATCCAAGCCGTCACGTCGGGCAACTGGAAGGCACTCCAAAGCCCATCGTCATTCCGCACACCGGATGCCCAAGTGACGCTTAAGGCCCTCCATCAAGTCCGGAATGAACTGTCCATGTCTCTGGAAGGATGCCTCCTGAGAGGGCCCCGTCTGGTGCTACCTCACTGCCTCACCCAACAGGTGGCCCTCCTGGCACATGGCGCGCACCAAGGCATCGTGAAGTCGAAGAACCGCCTTCGGAGCAAGCTCTGGTTCACTGGCCTCGACAAGATGGTGGAGACAATCGTCCAGCGATGTCCAGTGTGCTTAGCGACCAGCCTACCCAACCCTCCAGCGCCAATAATCACCGAAGAAGGACCAACGTCTCCATGGGTGCGAGCCAGCGCAGATTTCGGCAGTCTCCCCGGGGGAAAGTACTGGTGGCGGTGGATGATTTCTCGCGATACCCCGGAGTGGAGTTCCTGTCCTCGACCGCCGCATCTGAAGTAATTCCCAAGTTGGAAAAGATAATTGCCACCCACGGCCTCTTTGGGGAGCTGTGCACGGACAATGGTCCGCCGTTCAATGGCGCTTAGCTAGCAGAATACCTGCAGTCCCACAGTATTAAGCACCGACGCATAACCCCGTGGTGGCCTCAAGCTAACAGTGAAGTCGAGAGACTAATGAGAACTCTAAACAAGACCATTCAGATCGCACTGGCGGATGGCCAGGGCATAGAGTTAGCCCTCTGTCAGTTTCTACGGGAGTACAGGTTGCCGCCTCTGCTTTGGCAGGACAGTCACCGATACTATCCCACACCATCCCAGGTGGGCGTCAGCGCCGACCCCGCCTAACCGGTCCATGGAACACAGGACAAAAACCAATCGCAAAGCATCCCGGAAGAGGAGGGCTGCCGACAGCCCCATCCAAGTGGGTGACCGAGTGCTTGTGAAAGATCGCCACCCAGGGGGAAAGTTCCGCCTGCCCTTCGAGCTAGACCCCTGGACGGTCACAAGAGTCAGCGGAATACTGATCACGGCGGTCAGGAATGGAGAAGAGGTCACAAGGAATGTGTCATTCTTTAAGAGAGTCTCAGGTGAAGGAGAGGAAGGGTTTCCCGAGCGAGAAGACTACCGGCCAGTGGCACCCCCGAGTGCAAGAGAGGCCACAGAAGAGGAGACAGCAGCGGCAGGAGAGACTCCCCGCAGGACCGAAGACGCGGAGAGCGCCTCGACCACACCAGCCCAAGGAGATCGGGAATCACAAGGGACACCGAGCCACCCCAGCGTGGCGGGTACAGACTGTTCTGAGGACATGTTTCCAACCTCTCCAGAAGGGCGCAGCCAGAGCAGGTACCACCTACGCCCATGCACGCAGCCATCCCAGAGGTACCGAGACTTTGTGGCCCGCTGTCAACTCCAGAGGTGGAAGTGAGCTGCACCAAGACCAAGTAAGACTGTTCTTTTTGTTTGGTCAGGAGATCTGCAGAGACTGAGTTTGAGACTGTAAGAACGTTTGTCGTTAAGCCTAATGTTTGTTTAGTTTTTGCATTTGTGGGTAAAGGAGGAATGTAGTGTTTGGCCAAGTGGACCCGACCACTGCCACGGGGGTTCCTGGCCATAGTGAAAGTATTTCCCATAGTGAAAGTATTTCCCCCCCTGAGCGTGCCCACCGTGGACGTGCCTGACGTCCACACGAGAGGCACGTGATGTGTGAGAATAAATAGCCCGGAGTGCTGGGCGTGGCAAGCAGGGTTCTAGCCACCACTCAAGAACACGTGTGGCGTAATAACTTATTCCTAGGCCCCAGGCTACAACGCTACAGGGGTCACCTCACACCAATCATCCATTGCAATCAAGTAGGACCAGCCACCACGGTCCGACACTCTCCAACGCCGCTCAGTTCTCGGCTCTGGTTAATGGCTCCGCTTCAGCTCAGGCGACCAGTGCACAGCGAGCACAGTATCCGGGAGCTCCAAACTTGCCGCATACTCTTCCGACAACACCTCTGTGCCAGTGGGTCATTTCTGTCGACTCGATGACGCTGCTTAGTGACGGATAAAAGACCTTGGGACGGAGCCTCGCTAGAGCGTGTCCGCCTTCATGGCCAGCTGGCCACACCCCCTTCATCATGAAGACTGATGCTTACTTTTCTTTCTCTGACTGCGAAGTTAGAGAATTTTGTAAAGTGAACTGTCTGATAATCGTGCAGTGGTACAGGGTTTGTGAAATTAAAGGCTGTAGGGTGTTTGCTTTGTGCACACAACATTTAAGTGAACTGTACAAATATTTCAAAATATATCCACACTTAGGGGAAGACTTTTTTGCAATTCTGAGGTGTGATGGAAACAAATATTTGAATAGGAGGAAAAGAATTCAGAACACTTTACTTTGTGACTTACAAATAATACATATTTGCTGAAACCCGATTTTCTGAGATTATCGATACATAGTTTTATCAGTAAGACTGCATGTCAGTGTTAAGGTTTGCGGACATTGCAGTGGAAAATGTACAGTCCATAAAAGACAGTGGGCTACCGCATCTTGCTTTAGTAATACATTTAATAATATGAAACATTTTTAAACGTGAACTGATAACCCCTTTCTGCCCCCCGCCCTGATGACAATGCTAAAACTGAACTGAAAGGGAAGTCAGGGTTCATCTGTATCCTATACGTGGACTAGGTTTTTATTATACATAGAGAAAAAGTTGAGTCTGTTAAATTAAGCAAAAGTGTTTTTTGTACAGTGGACAGGCTCATCTCACATATTTGAAAGTGCTCTCAAATGTGATAATGAAGAAAAAGGTAATTTGGTGAAATCAAATGTTTGCCTAAAATCACACATTTTGAGAACAGGATATGGGTCAAGTGCATTACAGTTAAGTCTAGTAGAATATTCAAGTCACTATACTTGCAAGTCTGGCAACATTTTTATGATTTTTCAAGGACTGCTAATGTAGTGCAGCATGGATGTAAAAACCAGGCAACAAAAAGGCACTGCAATGCAGTTGGCATGTCATTTTGTAGGTGCGCACACCATGCACATCTACAAAATGACGATAACCCATTTTTTTGTTGTTAATTTACCGAGTTGGATTGGTTAATAAAAAAACGAGCACTTTTTTTAAAAAGGGAAAGTGGGGGGAGCAACACAAACGGTGCAGGTGGGGGGCAAGCATCACACAGGACAAGGGGCAAGGGGGAATTATCACAAAGGGCATGGGTGGGATACAGGGCCGGACAGGGAACCACAACTGGCCCTGGCAAACTGCTCGGCCAGCCCCCTGAGGTTGCAGCCGAGCTGTTTACTAGGGCAGGCCTCAGACGATTTTGTTAGAGGGGGCCGATATTGCTGGCTCCCGGGACCAGAAACGGCCCAGCAGGGGACCAAAACCGGACCCCACCCTCGCGGCTCACCGGGGAAGCTCCCTATGCCTGCTACGACCAGTTCTGCCCTGTTGGGATAGGAGCAACACAGAGGATGGGATTGGAAGAGGAGAATCAACAGGTGAGAGAGAGCAATGTGGAACGGGTGGGGAGAAGTACAGAAATGAGAAAGAAATGTGTCCATGCTCTAGCGGAAAGACAAACTCAAGATGAGGAAGAAAAGACCACACAGCTAATGAATGAGAATCAAGCAAATGAGTGACAGTAAAGCCAACCAACAGTAACCAATTGGCAGTCTCTAAGCCAACTGTAAATTGACATTATGCCTGTTTGCCAACAGACAGCTTCAACTGTGTGGTAGGAGGTACTTAAAAATCAAAACTATACAGTTTTATTAACTGTAAACACAAATTAGCAATCATCTCTAAAAGTTAAACTTCAAATCCCAGAAAGCAAGGGGCAGCTGGCAAAAAGCTGAGCACTCACTTCTTATACTGAGACAGTCTTGTTATCAATTAAAACACTTCAGAGAAAGTACCAACTACACCAGCAAAAGAAGTTTTGAAACCAATCCAACAAAGCACGATCATGTCTGCATCTGGGCTGTAATGGTATTAGTCTTGTATTGCACTGTTGGCCTTGAATTGTATATTTCTTTGGCTTTTTGAGCACACCAGATTTAACCTGAGCACATCTTTCCAACATGATGTCAAACTGGTTCTTCTGAAGCTGAAGGCAGACTACAGAGCAAGGTACTGCAAGGCAAAGGGTCCCCAGGACTGGCATGCACACACTACAGATAAAGAGGTGCAGCAATGCTTCCCTACAGCTCATTAACATTGGGATGATTACAGAGTGTCTAAGATGAATGTAATTAGTTTCCTAAACAATTAAATTTTTTGTTGCAATGGCTGTATGACTTAATCATTTTCTCTGAAAGTAAAGCAATACATTTCTCTCAAGACCTGTTTTAACATATATGCACATTTATTTATCTAGATTTGGTTTAGCCTTATGCATTTAGTAGTTTTTACTCTTTTCGCGGAATCATCATACATTAAGATACTGTTAGTTTTTCCCTATGTGCTTTCAACTCAATTTATTCTGATGATCAAAAATGACACTCAATTATACCTGTCTTTATGACTTCTTTTCCTTTGGCCTGCTTGTGCCCATTGATTCCATTCCAGGCAAATTCAGATTGCTATCCCAAATCATTGATTACATGCTCTGAGAAAGATAATGGCATAACTCTAAACAATGCCAGTCTCTGCTTTTGCATTGGTTCGCTTTGCATTTGTCCTTTCCAGTGTACTGGTAAGCAGTTAGGTGCCTTGCACGAAGCTGGCCAAACCCAACTTGTAGCCCAAGCATGGGCAGACGTGATGACGCTCCCAGCAGCCACCGCCAGTCCATATGTCAGACATGTGAAACTAGCGCTTTAGACATAACAGCAGGCAGTTCAATTCGCAAAGCCACTGCTTCACTCACTAGACAATTACAAGCCTGAAATTGGGACTACTTAAGCATGCAGGAACAGAAGCTAACAGCAATAAAATGAAACTTAAACATGTAAGGTTTGGAAAGTATAAAGCTATATCATATTAAGGGGGCTTAGTCTCGCTCGCCCCCTCCGTGGCTATGGCCCTGAGAAGCCCAGTGACCCCTGGCTAGCAGACAGTGACTTCCTAATTGGCTCTCTAGCTCGCAAGCAACCCAAGCCCTCCCCCCCACCTGCAGTATCCCTTAAGGTGTGTGCAGGGCACCCAAATACAGACACCTTCATCTTGTAACCCCAGCTTCTCTGTGTCCTACAGAGCCCTATGACGAAAGGAGTGAGAATGTGGTAAGAACCAACCTTGTGCTGTGTTTTTGAACCTTTAAAAGTGCAGTTTTTTTCTACCCGTGACTGGTTGAATTTAATCTTTTGTCCTGTGTGCAATTCATACCGTTAAAAACTGCTTTTTATTGTGCTTGTGACTGTTTGAATTGAACTCTCGCCTTCTGTGAATTGTGTACTGCTTAAACTATTGTTTTTCTACCAGTGACTGTAAATCTGTCTTAGTTTCCCCTGTACTGTAGTTAGGCATGCAGGGTCACTCCCTCAGTCCCCCTTTGCTTTTTTTTAAGTTAAAAAGGAAGCTTCACCCTCAGGCTAAGCAGAGTGTGTTTCTGAAACTGCTAAACCTGCTTTAAGGTTTAACACTGTGTTGTGTTTGGAAAGTGTATGTGCACACACCCTGACTAACTCTTCATAAATGAATCATGATTGAAAGATGACATGGCTCCAGTGTTGCATGAAGCCGTTCCTCTAGGCTATCAAACTCACACAAAGTTGTATAGGCAAAAGAAGAGGTGGACTAGCTATTATATTCAAGCAAGCAATACATCTCACTAAAGCTGATATTGTTTCCATAGTGGATTGGGATGCAACCCTACACCAACTTCCTCCTCCTTTACAGACCTCGACCTAGAAATGCAACATTCTCAGACCCATTTCTAGATGCAGTTTCAAATCTGATAACACTACACTCCATTTTATGCATTCTGCATGAACACCACATTTGGTTTGACAAACCCAATATGCCCCATCCAAAAACCATCATCAATGGACTTTACACACTGAACCTACATCAGATCATCCACAAGCCCACACACATTGCTGGCCATATCCTAGATATCATTTTTGCAAATCCAGAACTAGTTACCTTTCAAATCACCAGTCACCATCATCCAGTCACGTGGTCAGACCACCATCTGCCTATTTTCCAACACAAAACACTACAAAGCAACACACCTAAAACCACCTTACATGCATACACCTATTGACCATGGAACAAACTCAATTTTGAACACTTAGAAAGGCAACTTACATCCAATACATATCCAGGCACAATTCATTCCATTCTAAACCAATATGGGTAACTACAGGAAGCGTTTGACATCTTAATACCACTAAGAAAAACACAAGAGAACAAAAGAAAACAGGCACCTTGGAGAAATACAGAGATAAAAGAGATAAAACAGCAAATGAGAAAGCTGCAAAGAACCTGGCTCAAAACAAACACCAATCATGACAAACTTTACCTACAGAAACTTAACAGATTATACAAGTCAGCAATCAAAAAAGCTAAGAAAAGATACAATTCTGACAGAATTCAAAATGCAAATTGTGCAAATAAAGATTTCTATAAAATGCTCACCTAACCAAATTGCCTAGAAGGAGATTATCCCATTGCTTAAGAATTCACTGACAAACTGGCAAATCATTACACAATCAAAGCAGAGATGTTGGACTCCTATTTAAAAGAAAGATAAACCACCAGCACTGACCCTTTTCCAAAAACCCACTCAAAGAGTAGGCTAACCCCGCCTCTTCATTCCTTCAAACAAATATCAACAAGTGAATTTATGGATCTGGTTAAAGTGAGCAGGACTGCCGGCAGCCCTTCTGGACCTTGTCCACCACAAATATTCAAGAACATTCTTGTAACTACCTCTGCTGCCACACACGTGAGATGAATCATCAATAATTCCCTAGCTACAGGACTCTTTTCAGAAGACCTCAAACATGCACACATATGCCCATTGTTAAAGAAAACTAACCTGGACCCTCTTAACCTTGACAACTACAGACTGATTACAAATAGGTCTTTCCTGATCAAACAGATAAAAAGAGCAGCATTCACCAAGATTTCACAATTCTTTGAAGATAACTCCATACTTTCTGACTTCCATACAAGATTCTGTCCAGGAAGAGGCAGAGAATCTTACCTCGTTGCCATCTGGGATGACCTTAAAAACACAGTAGACCACAACGGGGTTTCTGTACTACCTCTCTTGGACCTCTCAGCCGTCTTTGACACAGTTGAGCATGACACACTAATCCAAAGGCTCTACGAATCTGGCATAGAGGGGACTGCCCTCTACTGGCTCACATCCTTGCATCAGAAAAGAACAAATATCATCCATTCTCCATGTTACACATCCAAACCATGCTTCACAAAAGCATAGGTCCCTCAGGACTCTATCATCTCACCCATGCTTTGCAACATCTACATGAAGTCATTACCGGCAATCATCATTGAATTTCAGCTCACATGCTATAACTATGCAGATGACGCACAAATACTCTTTAAACTAGAAAGCCCTAAAGAAATTGGCAACTCAAATATCTTCAGTCATCTCAGATCTATTGATCGCAGGATGACATGGAGCCATCTCAGATTGAATGCTTCCAAAACGGAAATACTCACACAGGGCTATTGGAAAAATTATGATCCGTACTACGCCTGGCCTGACGATCTGGGACCACCTTCTAAAATATCTAAGGAAGAAGAAACCCTGGAATTACCATGGACTCCAAGTTATCAATGAATTCCCAAGTAGACAAATTAACAAGATCAATCTTCATCACAATGAAAACTCTGAGACTCTTCTTCCCCCATGTGGGAAATCCACACATGGTCCAAGCCACTATTTCTCTTGTACTGTGTAAACTTGATTACGCCAATGGCCTCTACCACGGATCATCTTTATCAACTATGAACTAACAACAGTGGATTGAGAACTCGGCTGCCAGAGTACTCCTACTTTTAAAACCATAAGAAACACACATCTCACCTGCCTGAGGGCCCTACATTGGTTACCGGTTGCCAAGATCCATATTCAAGGTGCTTTCTATCACCCACAAAGCAATATATGGAACAGGAACGCTCTTCATCAGGAATTAAATCACTGAATACATTCAACAAAGGAATGAGGATGTGGCCTAATGGCGAGAGTGGTCAACCTCGAAGCTGGGGAACCAGGTTCGAGTCTCAGAAGGGATGCTCAACATCCTGCGATTCTGGGAAATTTACTTAATCTCCCTGTGCCTGACAAAAAATGTATGCATCTCTCTGTTATGCAACTAGTGCTCATGTAAAGCCCTCTGATAGCTCGAGTCAAGTTAAAGCTATATAAAACTAAAAAAATAAATAAAAAAACCTCGGTTACAAATCCCACCATACAAAATCCATAAGTGGCACATCTTTCTCGTAGCAGCCAAACTTGGGAATTCATTACCCCCAACATAAGATCCACATATAACTATCTTATCTTCTGAAGGCTACTGATGGAGCAGGGTTTTCGTGAAATGAAACCTGCTCGAATTCAACCCTAAATAACACTTATTAACTGTGTGCTGTGAAAAGAAGAAAAAACGTATGTGTGAAAGGGCCTAATATGAAGGAAAATGCTACTGCGCAAGCGCAAACTAAAGCACTGGAGTAGGGTAAAAGGACTAATGCAGCTTTAATGCATTTATTAATGTTTGCTAAGAAAATAATATTAACTCGAGATGCGCATGGGTAGATGCAACACAGGGTGGGTGCGTAATGGTATAGCTTTATAAGTGATTAATAATGTCTGTGTTTGTTTTCAGTAGAAGTATGGTTTTCTGCTCTGCAGGAAACGTTTGGGTTAATGAAAGAAATAAATACGGTTTAATTCGGACAGGGTAGGGAAAGATGGAAGACAATTGTCCTTCACGGGTCCTATGTGCCTGCCAAGAGTTTGCATGGAGAAACTAAATAATCTCCAAGAGAAGGGACACTTCCTTCGAGAGCAGCGCAAATGGACAAACGTGATACAGAGTTTATTACATGACCGGGATGGATGAAGGAAATGTGTACTATGACAGCAGCTTGAATTTGTGTTTCCTGGGCTGGAAGTTGATAAGATGAATAAACGAACAATGAAGTCCCTCAATAAAGTGACATGACGAGAGTGGTGTGACAGTACACCCCCTTTCTTATCCAATCGGATGAGAAGAAATTGTCAGTTCTGACACAATTGTGGCCAGAGAGTAGTTTTCTTATTTCCTATTGGGTTAGTGTACAGATAAAACTGAATTTGCATAATCATTTGCAAAAGTATGTTTGTCTCTGAACCTTTTGTCTCTTCTCCTTTCCACTCCTTTATGCACAAGTATTGAGATGCGATCTATTGTAATTTCTCTACTTTTCTTCTAATTTTGTTTCTCGTGATGGTCTATGATTCATACTGTATATGGTATTGATGAGCATTTTCACATTATTTAGATAAAGTATTATAAATATACAAATGAGTTTTTTTTTTTTAGAGGTGTTTATTCTTGAAACATAAGCACAATTGAATTAGGTAATAATGTGCCAAACCCTGTCAACATAAATAAAGATTGCATCGCCACAATTTCTATGCAAAGATGGCGACGATATAATTAGGATTTGGTAAGTCCGGTATTACACTCACCCAGCGTGAAGGAACTGGTTGGGTAATGAATTTGGGACTTCCCTGTGGAAATTTATTAGTCCCAGATCACTAGATCAGTTTTGGTAGCAGAGGATGGTTAAACCACCTTGACCAAAAGGAGCAGAGTTTAGGTTAATGCCTAAATAGAGCTACAAAATAATTGACTAAGTTAGATAAATGTCCAGAACCTCAAAAAGTCCCGATTCCTGAGTCCAATGCCCAGAACCTGAAGACTGGCAAAGTGATACTGGAAGGTAATGCGAGAAGGCGAATGCTGGAGTGGTGTGAGAATCAATAGGGTTGTAAAATGTTGTTAATATGTTAGATGGTATGATTAGTAGTGTTGGAAAAATAGACTGATGATGACATTTTGCTCATTAGACTTGACAGAGGAGGAGTTACAGACAGACTTGGACATTCATTATATTTGTTGAGTTTGTACTTTTATGTCACGTTGAGGTTTGTTGAATCTCAATGGAAAGAAGGTAAAGGGTCCGTCGCTGACCTAAGATCCTGGGATAAACTTAAGGGCTGTCTTAGTGTTTGCGTACACTAAGCTTTATGTACGTTGTCTGTTGGTAGTACAGTACTACGCGTTCGTCGAACTGAAAGTATTGTAAAGGGAACTTTGTTGAAAGAAATGGTGGAGGTTTATTTTGGTCACTTCAAAAAGCGCAACTGGGGAAGTCCCGAGAATTTTCCGCTTGAAAGAGAGCATAATCACTCTGGTCGAGGTTATGCTACAGTGAAAAGAGATATCTTAGAATACATAAAAATACTTCTGAATTTCTTTTAGTGGAGAAGACAACCTGTGTTTATGTAGTTCAATTCAATTCAATTTAATACAGGCTACATTTGATTTAAAATATAAACCATAAAAGCACATTTTATACATTGTTTTACAATCATTGAAAACATGTAAATGAAATTTGATTTAAAATGTCTTATGGTAAAAGAAAAACCAGGTTCAGATTCTACATTGATTTCCTAAATCTGATCCCACACTCTCAAATACATTGCTAAAGAGCTAGTAAACATTTCCTGCTCTAGTAGTTGTAGTGTTAAGAAGGTGAGTCGGCATTGTCTCAGGCCTAGGATCTTTAAGATTGGTACAATCCATCTTTTCCTTGGAACAATATAAAATGTACATAATAAAAGAATATGCATTGTAGACTGAAAGGACATATTATCGCATGGACATATGCCCAGGGTTCTGGACCAATCATTCGTGTCTAGAAAACGTATAAGTCTGTGGAAAATCCCCATGTGAAAGCTGGTCAGCAACATTCTGCCGTACCCCCCTGTTAATAATTGTTTATAGTGTCCCGATTAAGGCAGGTATGTGTTGATGACCATACCTTATGCCATGGTAATATCGGTTGAATCTTGATTTTGTCTGATATGTATGGAATCCCTAGTTCTGAATGGCAAATATATGTGGCAGTACTATTGGAGACTGCCAATAAATATCTAACAAAAGCATTCTCAGTTAGTTGGAGGGGCTGAGAATCAGCATAGCCCCTGATGCCTGCACCATACATGGCAGTTGTAACACATTTGGCCTTATAAATTTGCATTAATTCAACTACCGGTCTTCTGCCCAGTTTCAAAATTAGCTAGGGCAGCTGTTGCTTTGGAGAATAACATTTTCCTAGTTAAATCAGCGTGTGACCAGATCCCCCTTGAATCTAAATGGATGCCTAGGTAGGAGAATCTGTTGGTAAACTCCACTTTAGTGTGCTTAATGAAAATGTCTCGACATTTAGCACTTTTCGGTCCGCATTTCATAATAAACATTTTTTATGTATTTACGTGCAAACCCAGATTGAGCATGAATGTTGCAAAATTGGTCACTACTTTTTGTAGTTCTAGTTGGGTGCGAGACATTAAAAAAGCATAATCTGCATAGAGTAATGCTGGAATAGGGCGCTAATCGATAGATGGCAGATCCTGGCATTGATTGATTAAGACTTGGCTAAGGCCGTTAATATACAATGAAAAAAGGAATGGGTCGAGAACACAGCCTTGTCTCACCCCTTTCCTAATAGGGAAATTTACGGTGCACTCTCCGTGATCCCATAATGGACCCTAGCATGAGCATCACAGTATAGCTGCCTAAAGAAGTTTATGAGAGGAGTTTCCACTCCCATTTCCTCAAGGACATTCCACAGTTTAGCATGTTTGATGCAATCGAATGCGGAGCTAAGATCCACGAAGGCCAAGAATTACTTCCCATGCTTGGCCCGCGTGTATTTACCCAGGAGTAAATTTAAATTTAGTCCCTGTTCGGTCATGCCTAAGCCCTGACGGAAGCCATATTGTATCGCAGAGATTGCGCCAGCATCTTCGGCCCATAACTGCAATCTATTAAGTAGGATGCGGCCATCCACTTTAAGGGAGGAATCTAAAAGAGAGATAAGTCGAAAAGAAATAGGGTTATTACGATCTCCCTTTTTAAAAATTGGGACCAGAATAGATTCTGACCAGGATGGGATAAAACCATATCAAGAGCATACTGTCAGAACTAAGGTTAATAAGAGAAAGATTTGATTTATATACATCTACAGAGACTTCATTAGGGCCGGTGCTTTACATCCTACAGAAGCATTAATAGTGCAAGTCACCTCTTCTAGTGTAAAGTAAATATCTAGTGCGAAGCGATTGCGTAATTTTGAGTCTGGGCATGGTCCATGCGCAGCCAATGGTGCTTCCTGCTCATCGTCATTATACAATTTGAGTAAATGATCGACCCATTGGTCCTCGCTTATAGTTGATACTATTGATGGCAAATCTCTGAGGGCTGAAAAAAGGTGTGTTAACTGCCTTCCAGAAGCGTGTGTTTTCTCTGAGAATGGAGGCTTCATGTAAAGCCTGCCAAGATTCAGCTCTCATAGCTTCCTTGCATTCTTTCAGCGCATATCTATAAGCCCTTCTGGCCATTGTAATTTCTGCCTGGTTTCTATCAGATTGATGCAGGGCTTTTTTCAATTCTATGTGGGCTTTTGTTCATCGAGAATCGAACCAGCCCTGCTTCTTGTGATGTTTATTATTTTCCACATATAAAGTCCTCTTGACCTCGTTGGAAATTTGACCAAATGATTTCAGAACCTCTGAATGGGGAGCAGAGTCATCAAGACAGATTAAAAAATAAGATTTACGTTTAGATAAAAGCCTATTTATGAACTCAGTAGGTTCCACTTTAGACCAGCGCAATGAGTATCCATTATTTTTATTTAGGGCAATATTCTGTAAAAAATGTTCCGAAATGCCCTTTTCATTTAAGATGTTGCTTGGAAATGTAAAAGTGATACTTATGAGGAAATGATCGCTCATTGTGTTGGTATGTGTCACAAAATTATTCAGCCTGCTTGAATATTGATTTGAAACCAAAATATAATCAATAGTCGAGCACAGCCCCCTACCATTGAAAGTACATGTAAATGGAACTGTAGGCGAAGAAAGTTCATTAGCAAATCCAATATCAAGTGAGAACATGATCGAATTTATATGATCCCCTAGTGTAGAATGTGTAAAATGTACAAAATCATCGTCACCATCATTATAGGCTAAACCACATGTACCACTCTTGTAGTTTGAGCACAAGACAGTATTGAAGTCCCCTCCCCAGATAACACATAGATCTTTGGTTGTGTAATTCTAAATTTTGAACAGGTCATTTTGTAATTTGGTCAACGCACCTATGACCTTGTCTTTGGGAATATTATTGTAAAAATTCAGCAGGGCAATGCTATGCTACTTATCAACATGGAACAATACAATATGGTGATAAGTGTCCGATATCTTAAGTTTAATCCTATTAACGTTCGCTCGGTTGGACACATATATACATAAGCCTCCCTTGTTCAATCGCTGAGACAATCGCTGGGGAGTGAAATGTTTTATAACCATTATTATGTAGGGTGTTCTCCAGCTAGGTTTCTTGGAAACATAGTATTGTGAAGTCATCTACAAAGTCAACCCATTGGGGATTGCTAGCTTTCCCCAAAATAATATATTGCAGGTCGGTGTCCTACCATTGTGTCCCTAGCGCTGTGCTAATTTATTGCTCTGCCTTGCTGTATTTGAATGTTTTTCTGGCAAAGTAGATATAGCCTGACCACAGGCAGAAAAATTAACATTGGGCGAAGGGATGGAACCTTTAACTATAGGTGCTACTGTATTTGAAATCAGGATGGATTGTACAGGGTTTGGCGATGCGTCCAGTCCCCTATCTTGGACAGCGGGTATGTCTAAGATGTTAAGTCAATCTATATCTTCCAATGTTGGTAGAATATCATAGCAATTGTATACAGGGACATTAAAGGTGTGCGGTGGAATGGCGTGAGGACCCCTAGTTTGTATTCTGGTGTGGCCAATATAAGGTGGTTGATAAAAATATCCCAGGGGCAGAATGTTAATACCAGTGGTAGCAATATGTTGGTTTCCAGCTCTGGTGAAATTCACCTATGTTAGTTGTGGAGATTTAAATGTTAGACCTACACATTCACCACTTAACATTTTCGGGTCTCTACCGACCCAACTAACCCCTCTGGCCATTTTAAATTCAGCAAATAGGGCCTCAGTTTAACCTGGTTTTGTTCCCAGCCAAAAAAGCGCTTTATTCCTCAGGGCATCCCATGATTCTTTAGCTTGGGTCGAGAGGGCTGGTACATTGGCCAAGACTATGGTATAGGGGGCTGCTGCCGGTGGCAGATCCAGCATAGAACTTTCCATGTGTATGTAATGTGGGCGTATAGGAAGAGAATGCTGGAATCGCTCTTGTGTTTACTTTAGGAGGTGACCTCGAGATGTTATTTGTGGAGTAGTTATCAGTATTAACATATAGAGTGGAAGTGGTTGAGCCCGAGAATGGATGGTCAAGATTTGAAGTTATCCTTACCTCGGTCCCGTCCTTGGGATTTTGGCATGCCACCCCCCTTTCTTTTTGATCCACTACTTGTGTTACAAGTTCACTACTAGAGCCAGTGGCGGCGTTAAACTTTGGGAAACAATATTGCATATTTATTTGTCCCTTTATCATGTCCTCAATTGCTTCCACCCTAGCTAAAAGTTTGGTTAATGCTTCACTGAAGATTTTATGTAGGTCATGTATTTTTCCTGATATGTTACTGAGGTCGGCTAGTTGATTGTTAATTAAGGAGTTTGGTGGTTTGGCCTTTCTAACAACCTCAGACTTGCTATTTTTATTTGTTTTTTTGCTTTTCTTAAAAAATTCTGGCCTGATTACTGTTTGCATTTTGTCAAGGTTTTTTTCAACTACATTGGGATTTCTGGGGCGCTTTTGTGGAGGCTGTGGTTCACAGTCTAGGTCGCTCGCATGTATCTGCCCTGACAAGTTTTGAATGCATCCATTCCAGGGTGACTGGCCGGATAAGATCAATTGCTGGCTTGCTGATGATGTATTACATTCAGGGATCGGGGGCTATTACCCAGCTCTCCTGGTGCCTTCCCTTGTGTTAGGGACTCCTCCACAGAGTTAATTTGTATTTCCATTGCCCCCATTGCCCCAGTTAGGTAGTTCATTAGGGATTGCTGTGAACCCCCTTACGGTTTAGCTAAGCTCCCCACTTTTCGCTTACCCATCCCACACCTCTCTAGTAAAAAAAAAAACAATTACGTGGGTTATCGATCGTGATGATCGTATCAGTCTCAGGGTACAGAAGGAATTATACTTAGTCTTGTCAAGCATGCGTCAGTATATCAATATGTCCAAATGTCCATATATCCTGTAATCCACTATGCAGTAGCGCGATGCAATAAACAATACAATAAACCTTCAGTGAGTTCTTCTGCTTCCAATAGGGGTCCGTTTGATGTATTAGTTCCAGTTTAATGCTTGTATAAGCTGCCGTAGCAAAAATTGCTTTGCTTTGCCCAAGCGAGGCTTGTTAAGTTACAGGTTTGTCCTTATCATAGACTAATAGGCGTGCTTCCAGATTATAAAACCATGGATAGTTGTAATAACGATAAAAGACTCAAGGACTCACCCCTCACGGGACCGTTGTAGAGTGGTCAAGGGGGTGGCCCAGCCTCCTCCGGGCTCTGATGGGCTAAGTAGGGCACGTCTTGGCCCGGTCTTCACCCCAGCACGCCCGGCATACGTCCCGCACTGCAAGACTTCCACGTCAGATTTATGGCCCACGCCCCTCCTCCAGGCCAGCCAAGGGATCCCGCTAAAGTGCTGAGTGCAGGACCGGAAGACCGGAGGGTCCGAAGGTAAAGTGACGAGTGCTGCTTTGCTTTGCTGCTTATGTAGTTTGTTTTGTTAGTCAAAGACTTGAAAAGACGTGTCCACCACCTTATGTGGTCCCCACTATAAATACTGATAATATTGCATCAGTAAGCACTACTGTGGCTACTGCTTCTGTTGAACCAAAAGAAATACAGATTGAGAGAACAGTGCAGAAATTTCATATTGACCCACCACCTGTTCATTCAGCACTGACAGTGATATCACCAGGTGTTACTGCTTCAATTGTGACTGATTCAGTGCAAATACTTGAAACTGCAGTTGGACAGACAGTGCCTAGACAAATTGTGACTGTTCAAATTAATATGGTTCCTACTCAAAAAGTTCAAAGAGCTGCAGAAGGAGTAATTATGTCAGGGTTTAGTTCGGAATCTCAGAATTCACAGATTATTGAACAGAAACTACCAAAGACAGTCTAAGCATTGAAAAAGATGGGGGGGAAATGGTCTTTACAACACCAACAGCCCAGGAAAAAATGAATATATTTGGAGATGGTATTTTTTAACCCTGCTTTGAGGAAGCAGCAGTGATTAAAAAGATTGAGAGCATGGGGGAACAAATTAACACAGTCCCCGAAAAAGAGCGAGCGCTTAATGATTCAAATGTAAAAATTGAACATGGAGAAATTATCAGGGACTGTTTAGATTATGAAAGTGTGAACCAGTGTCAGGAAAAATAATTAATTTTCCTGAGTAAGGAAACTACAACATGTGCAGTAACTACACATGATAAACTGACTGATTTGGCTAAAAAATATGAAATTGATGTTTCAGGAAGTTTTCCATTACAGAAAGGTTTCAGTGTATATATGGATGATGAAGCAAATAAGACAATGAGTTCTTCAGGAATGCAATTACACATTGCAGAAATGGTGAAATACATTTTCAAATGCAATGGGTTTGAGAAATTAGGAGACAAGTGGGCAAGGAAATATGAGAAGTAAAAGAAACCTTAATTCAAAAATAAAAGAGAGGGGGACCGGGAGCCTATTGATGTTCTAGTGCCCGTGCTCCACAAGAGTGATTAGTAAATCAAACAAAGGGCACTGTTCCAGGGTCGGTGTATTCAAGGAGTCATCACGCAGTACTCAGGAATGAGAGGACACGAAAGAAAGAAAGGGAGGGGGATGCCAGGTCAAGGGGTAGGGAGAGACGCAAGTTGTCTCTTGTTGCCCTCACACATCCCGAGGGATGTCATGCTTCATCATCGGGCGGTTGCTCCTCGTCGGGCAGGCGGTGCAATGCCCTACGGGTCCCGCGAAGGGTCTCTTTGGCGGAGATCTTTTTAGAGAGCTGCCAATGGGTGTATGTGGATGTGTGGGTAAAAGATCTAGTGTGAGGGAAGGTGCGTGCATGCAGTGCGAATAATTAAAACTGCCTAAGGGTAGCCCAAAAGAACTTTTAATGAAGAGGTACACTTGGCAGAGTAAAAAACCCGTAGGTTAGGGGTTACCAGCGTGGGCGCGATGTGCCCGGGTAACTATGTTAAGGTTGACATGTTTCACGCCTGAAATGGCCTGAAAGATCCTTGGCGTTTCTTCAGGACCAGGTGTGTGGGTGGTGTGTGGTAAGTGCACGGACGTGTGTGTTATGAGTGGGGTGACATTGGCCCACTCGAAAACTAAATTGGGGCAGAGAGGTCGCCTACAAACTAATAGTTAGTGGCTGCCAGAGATCCTGAGTAAATCTATGCCCCCTAAATGATGACCTAAACACGGAGATACAGCTCATAGGTGGAGCTGGCGTCCGGACAGGGTAGGCTATCCACGCCGACACCCGAGATAAACCCCCAAGTAGGTGCGGTCATCCCACGCCATTAGCTCAAGGAGAAACTGTATCTCAGTTTTTAGGTCATCATTTAGGGGATAGATTATACAGAAGTAAGGGAGTATACAGAAAAAGATGTTGGATTAATAAAACGTGCAAAATGAGTCTTAGTCAAATTACAAGAACATGACATGTATTTAAATCCTTAACCGCAGCGCAATTGAGTGGGCGGGGCCGCGTCGGCCATGGGACGTGCGCAGCACTAGCGAGTTAGTGCTCGTGACGGCCATTGGCCGACGGGCGCACTTAACGGGTTAAGAGCACCATCAGTTGCAAAAATTTCGCCCATAATTGGAGATAAACTGAGTAAAGGACTTTTGATGGAATTGAATGGAAGTTTATGCAAGTTTCTGATCACAGGTTTACAGAAACTAAATGAAAAGAACAGAATAGTGCAGGAGATTAGCAGCATAACTGTTCCATGTTGTTTTATGGTACCGAATCCAGCCAACATTTTTTTTCACATTCTATGTGCTGAAGAATGGCCTACTGTTATTGGTTTTTGTCACGTTCATGTCACAGTGCCATTGCATGAGGATAGTCAGGAGTACTGTCAAAAAGAAGATGAATATTTGGGACTAGAAAGGTGTCACCAGAGACAGTGGAAGCAATTCACAAGATTAATCCACCTCAAATTAAGAAAGAAGTCTGGATGTCTTTGGGAATGTTTGACTGCTGTAGACAGTGGATACCAAACCTTTCCCTAGTGGCTAAGCCTTTACTGAGGCTGACACACAAGGATGTGTCTGATCCGCTTCCATTGGACAACATTTGCACAAAAGTATTCCTAGGGTTGAAAGAGAAAAAGTGTTGCACCCCTGCACTAGGGATGCAAGTTTATCTAAAAGAAAATACACCAATTTTCAGTGGGAGGGAGGGCTGTGCTCTCAGTGCCATGAATGTGTTCAAAGGTCTGTGACGTATTTCCCAATGACCCTTCACCCCATTGTCACAGAAATGCTCAGCTGTGTTAACTTAGCATCTGTGGTAGATGTCAGTCACAAAAAGAGTGAGAATATAATAATGGAATGTTCAATTACTGTAATGGTCCCTTCCTTTGTGGAGTTGCTACTAGAAAATACTGTGATAAAAAAATGTAAAAATTCAAATGTATTGAGCTTGCTACCAGCAAATGAAATTGTTTGCGATGAAACTGAACATGAATGTCTAGGTGTCACGAATATATGCCTGAAGCCAAGGTTAGACTTTAATGATGAACCCCTGATTGAGCCCAACAATGTCCATTTTGTAGATGGCCCACGTTTGAGAAGTAACAATGGCACATTAGGAGCAGCACATGTTGTGCTCCCTATGCATTATGTTGTCAAAGCTTTATGGCTTTCAGTAGTTACCTCAGTTCAAAATTCAAAATTCAAAATTGATTATCCTTACCATAGCATGCAGTAAAACTGCTCAAATGGAAGTCACTTTTGTCATGGGAGAGAGAAATGCTATTTCAGTTGCACAATATTGTGTCGTGTTAGCCTATACATTCAATGGAAATTTCACATGTGAATCTGAGAAGGATACTATCTATCTGATGTTGATGTCAATAACTTACACTTGGGAAGAGTTAAAGGAAGAACAAGAAAATGTTTCAGAGGCAGAAGAACAAGGTTGTATCAGAACAGATTTTGAGAAAAATGACAACTGCACAGTAGTAAATGTGCTATTGCGAAACGGATGCCCAGATATAGATTGCCAGTTTCTATGAAATCAGGTCATAAGACTCACTCTGTCAATGAGGTCTCAAAGATGATGAGTGCAGAATTACAGTTTTGACAAAGATTGCATTGTAGCTCTCTGCCTGAAGTTTTAAGCATAATAAAGCAGCACAAAGACACCACAGCGTCTCAGTTTGTAAAAGACTTAGGGGCATATTATCAAGGACGGCGTTAAAAGTACCGCCGGTTTAGCGGCAGAACACTGCGGCTAAAGCGGCGATAATGGGTTTGATAAGATGCCCTGGAGAATTCCGATAGAAGCCCAAGTTCACACCAGAACATGGACTTCTACTGGAATTCTCAAGGGCATATTATCAAGCCCATTATCGCCGCTTTAGCGGCAGTCTTCTGCCGCTAAACCGGCGATAATTTTTAACGCCGTCCTTAATAATATGCCCCTGTGTCCCTGCATCAGTGAAGTGGTTTGAATATGTACATGCACATGCACTTGTGCAAACCACAGATGAGAAGACAAGCCATTGCTGTGAAGGATTGGCTGATGTGGAGCGTGCAGTTTCTCACCAGATTGCAGCTACTATACAAGATCTGCATAGTGGATGGTGCCAAAACTTTGATTTGAGAGATGTTGTGAACAAAATGCACACTCTGAAGATTTGGTTGGAACAAAGATGGAAAGGCCAAGTGATCCTGGCAATGACTGTTGTGAAGTGGAAGTGTGGTGGCCCTCCAAATTGGGTGCATGCCTGTATGGTCCTGTATCCCCTTGATAAAACAGCTCCTCTTCAAGACGAGATGCCAGCAGTGGTCAAAAGGCCACAGAAGCGGGTCAGTCAAGCTGTACAGGAACATGCAGAGTTTGAAGCAGCACTAAAGCAAACTGTACTGGAAAAGCATAAAGTGGATACTGGCTCAGATGAAAACGGTGTCAAAAGGGTGAATGAGTCAGGTGCAGCTCTGAAGAAGAAATTAGTGCTGTTGGCCTACGAGTGGAGGTAGAAAAAAGCTGGCTGAAAGGGTATCCAAAACGTCTACAGTGGTCTCCTTAAAAATCATTTGCACCCATAGCTGCACCGTCTGATTCTGAAAAAAGTGAAGATAAAAGTGAAAGGCTTGGATTGAAAAAGTGCAAAGAATTGATGGTGGTCAGTCAGTGTTTTTCAGCACCTGAGTGGTCAAATGGCATGGAAAAAGTACAAAATGCTACATTGGATGAACAGGATGATATGAGGTTTGAACTGTATGAGCCACCTTGATGGCAAGCTGCAGATAAAAAGAGCCAAGAAATGCTGAAACAATAACTGGGAAATGTCACAAGCTGAAGCGAAAACAATGATTAAATGCCTGTTTGCAGCCCGTGCCTGTGCCTGTAAGAAGCGGAGACCAGCAGCCGAGAGAAGCTGCTGGGGGAGACTATATTTGCCGCAATTTAAAGCACCTGGAGGCACTTGAAAACACAGTCGCCGGCCTGCGGCCGGTGTAGCCTGTTAGCAGCCCGTGCCTGTGCCTGTTAGAAGCAGAGACCAGCGGGGGAGAGAGGCTGCAGGGGGAGACTACATTTCCTGCAATTCCAAGAGCCTGGAGGCGCTTGAAAACACTGGCCTGCGGTGCGGGACACATGCGGGGACGTGCCCGGGCCAATGACGGGCCCGTCCACGCCTGGAGGAGCCCGGAGTAGGCTGGGCTGGACCCCCCTGTAACGTCCTTGCTCTCAAATATGGGGAAAAGAAAGGCCACTCCACAAGACCACGGAACTGAGGCTGTAAATACACTGGACTCTTTCCTCCTGAAAGCGGCGGATGTGCTGCCGAAAGAGATTGAGATAGTGGAGGGAAGACTATAAAGGAGGTGAGGTGAACTTATTACCCCTTTATATTCCTATTGCAAATGATGAAAGAATATCCGGTGCCGTACTGAACTACATACACAAAATGAGGCCCCAAAAACTGTCCCCCATTCTCTGCCCAATGGTATGGTTGGCCAAGAGCCTCCCGATTCACCTATAGAGCCACCGGTAAAAAAGAAGAGAGGGGGTAGGCCGCAAAGACTGCCTAAAACAATTACTTCATCGTGTCAGGGCAAGGACTCTCCTTTGAAGAGTACATGTGGCCCAGGGAAGTCTACACAGCCCACACAAGCACTGGAAAATATCTTGACCCGCTTGCTACAGCCTGTACTAAAAATACTTGCATGATTTGAGGCAGAGGTAGCAAAAATCAATGATAGAGTGGGGAGTGCCTGTGCTTGTGTATGTATTAGTACGCCAGCTGAATCTGTACAGAGGGTAAACTGTATATATTGGTGTAAATGTAAAAAACCTTCTCTCACTAACTCACAGCATGCGGTCAGATCTCAGTGTCGGCCGGACACCTCACGTACCCAAGTTATTAGAGAGAACCCTGCAAGTGAGGGAAGGGGGCAAAGTATTGATAATATCCCTTGTATGGCTGACTCACTGGCAATGAGTAATATAAATACCCTCCCAGCCATTAACAATCATCAACTATGTAGTGATCCCAACACCCTAGCTAAATCTAGTCAGACCACCACTCATTTTGATGCACCCTCTCAGAACCAGCAACCAATATATTTACACAGTAATTCAGACTCAGATAGACAGAGGCAGGCTGCCCAGGGAGAAGGTCAGGGAGAGTATCAATCTCACCACAAGTTTAACCTGCATCTCCCCCGGCTGCATGCCCCTTTGTGATGATCTTAGTAAATACCCCACCTTTGCACTATGACCAGATGGAAACTACTCGACAATTAATGAACAAAGCATCTTACTGGCTGACTCAATTTACTTCGTACCATGAATGCCCTATTGTTGCCAGTCACATCATCTTGGCAAGAAGAGTGCCTTGGGTGGGTTACGCTCCAAAATCAATTGGGGGGGGGGGGTTGTGTACTAATCAATTTTAGAAATCAACATCTTGTGAAACACCTCTTGGATCTGACCCCCAATTCTTCTGTGGCATTTACACAAATGTATGCCTTACCATTGTTTTTTTTTTATAGACCGTTGGGCACTAATCATCTGGCTAGGAGGATAAATAGTATTCCTGGCTCCTTTGTCCATCCTCTGCATCCGCAGGCTCCGGTAGCCTTCCCTATTGGAGGAAATGTTATTACAGGTATATCTTTGGCGAATAAATGAGTCCCGCTGGAGGGCTTAGAAGCATGCGACTGAAATAAGGATAGTGGTGCGATTCAGCATCTGCAGAACCAACAGGAGGCAGCTTCTACAATAGTCAATCAGACTCAGGACCGGGGAATTGACATCTTTAAAGTATTAGCCTAGAATATATCGGGGCTTAGTTCCAAGAGCGAAAATGAAGACTGGTCTATGATTATCAATTGTTATGACCTATTGTGCCTTTAAGAAGCATGGGAAGTGGGTGTGGTGTTTTTTGATGGGTTTTGTACAATTCATACCCCTGTTACTCCCTCCCAGTCAGGCAGAGCTAGAGGAGGCTTATTAACTTTGTGTGTGAAGATAATTGAGTTAGATGTCCAGTCCTCTTATTATCATCTCATAGTATGTAGTGGTTGTGGTGTAGAGGATATGCTCCTAATCAACTATCATAATAACTACTTTGAAGGCAACATGACAGAGGTAATTCATTCACTCGAAAATGCAATTGAAAAAGTTATAAGCACCTATCGTAAACCCTTACATATAGTGTGGGTGGGTGATTTTAATGCTCATAGTTGCCCAAAAACCACAACACTGCTATGTGGATTGGTAGACGAAGAAGGGGTTGTAAATTATAATTTTCTACATACTCAGTATGGGGACGAACTGAACAGACTCTTGGTTACGAGAAATCTGGTCATTCTTAATCCTGTGGATGAGCAGACGGGCACTTTGGCAAAAACGTTTGGGGACACAATAGATGGATCAACGCTAGATTATCTAGTGGTGGCGATCTCTTTTAAGAGATTTTTTAACCAGATAGGAACCTTTGCGCGCATTGTTTGTGATCATGTTGCATTGATCTTCCAAATCCAATGGAAGGACTGTTTTAATAGCACAGGTACGAAAGTCCCAGCACCAAGAATAGCAAGAAGGAATGGCATAGTGTTGAAGTGGGGAAAAATAAATAAAGATATATTACTACCTACTGTATTAGGGGGCACCCAGAAAGAAATTTCAACATGCCTTGATGTGCATAGCGACCCGCAAAGTATAGTCCAGGCATTTGTCTCACTGCTGAGTGTGGTACAAAGCAATTTAAAATCTAAAAATAAATGTTGCTTCTTAAAGACCCTGCGCTGGTTTAATACGGCCTGCACTAAAACCCTCAGTAACTGACATAAAGCACTAAAGGAAAGGCCAAAGAATATTGCCCTGGTCAGCTTTCTTCAAGCACAATTTAAAAAATGTAGGCGGGAGAGACTATGGCTCTAAAAGAGGATGACTGGCACAAATGACAGCTTGCCTCTTAAAAAGTTATTAAAAAGCTCTAAAGAGTTCTGGGAGATAGTTAACTCACCATTCTTGAGTCAAGACACAGATCCTTCTTTAAGTATAAATGTGAGGAGAATGCATGGGTGGATCACTATACAGCTATATTCGGGTTAGCCATAGATAGGGTACCCCTGAGTGATAACCACCCAAACTGCTACGAGGGCATCCCCGTTACCTTCTCAATGACAGAGGTGGAAAATGGCCTCAACCAATGCAGTAATGTGAAGGCCCCAGGCCCCGATGGTGCCCATATTGATTTTTTCTTTGAATATCCGGAACTCTGGATTACATTATTGACCAATGTTTTTAATGCTATTGCTAAAGGGGGTACCCCTGCCTCATGGAAAACAACATTAATCGTGCCATTATTAAAAAAAAGGGGACAAAGCATTGCCTAAGAACTACAGGCCAATTTCACTTATACATGGAACATGTAAATTAATGGGCTGCTTGTTGTTAAATAGACTTGAGGAATGGACTGCTGACAAAAATATTTTAATTGCAGTCCAATATGGCTTTAAAAAAGGAATGGAGACATTGGGTCAGTGGCTAAATTAAAATAAGCAAAGTATACCTATGTTAAAGGAGGAAATGTTTTTATGGCTTTCATGGATCCTTCCGTCGTGTTTGATTCTGTTTCACTATTTTTTTTTTTTTTATATCTATATTGAAATTTTTCTCTTTTTTCATCAGGGGTATCAGCACAGATAGATAATATCAAAAAAAAAAACTAAAACCACAGAATTGTAATACTTGAGGCAAAGAGTAGAGGCCCAAAAGCAAACAAATATATAGTACAGTGAGGGTCAGATGAGTCATTTGTCGAGACCACATTTCATGAATTGTTTGACCAATTTATAGGTTTCCACACCAATTAACTTAAATTATACAGATTCCTTCCATTTTATTAAAGGTGCCCAAATATGTCTGCCCAGCAATTTCCCTTTCTTTCCCTTTCTTTCATAAATTACTCTCTCCATTGTGTATATGGAAAGTAGGCGAGCCAACCATTGCTGAAAGGTAGGAGGGAGGGGGTCTAACCAGGCAGAAGCAATAGTAATCCTCAGGACAGCCATAGCAATAAAAAGAAATTGGCAAGCGATCTCATTTTGGTTTGTGCTACTTATTCCAAACAGAATTAATTGCGGGGTTAATGTAGTTTTTACCCCAAGTACATGATCTAGATATTCCATAATTAAATCCAGCAGCCCCTGCAGACGAGGGCAAGAAGCAAACATATGCACCAGATCTGCTTCCAGTCCCCCACATCGAGGGCATGTAGTGCCTGATGACCCACCCCAATGTGCTATTCTGGCCGGCGTGTAATATAAAGAAAAAACAGTTTTAAAGTGTTGTACCTGAAGCCCAGTCATACATAAAACCGACTGACCCATCTCTAAGGATTTCAAAAGTGCACCAGTGGCAGCCCCCACGCGCTCAGCCCATTTAGCCTTGTGTTTAGTAAATCATCTTGTTTCAGATTTATCAGTTCTGCATAGATCAGCTTGATCGCCCCCTTGGTCCTGCCTTGCATAATGTCAATTGTTATGTAACTAGCGAACCCACATACCCACCCAATTTTTTTACAGAAGAAGCTACGAAGCTGTACATATTTTAAAAAATTGCCTCTTTCCAGTCCAAACTCCTTCTGTATATCTTTAAATTGACGAAACCCTTGCTTCTCAATTACATCCCCAGCTTGTCGAACACCCTTAATAGCCCATCTGGCCATGATCTCATCGGAGAATATCTCCGGAAGCATGGGGTTTTTGAATAATGTGGAAATATGGATTTTCCTGGTCAGTTATGTCCCCTATCTTGGACCCCAACGGTTCTATGAACATGTCGCAAGTACATGTATGTTCCCTCCAGTTCCAGTATTGATGACGCAAACACATGTGCGTCCACCGTTAACATGCCCTCTGTCAGATCCGCCATAAATGGGCTGGATATTCCATTCCTAAATATGAAAGGCCACCGGCTTTATATGGTTCACTTATGCCATTTTACAGTCCAGGCAAGTAGGCCCTGATTCTGTCATCAAACTCCTCTTGCCTTCTGCCTCTGAAAGCTCCAGTTCAAGCCTACATCTGTGACCATGAACTTTGTCTCACTCTCTGCGCGGCTCACGAAGCCTGACATCAGCCTATTCTCTGCCAAGAACTGTATTTCACCTTCGAATTATCTGCTTCCCCCTCAGCCGATGCATTCCTGCCTAGTAGCTTAAGTAAACATTCTTCCAGTTACCAAGCAAAAAGGCCCATCTCCTCTGTCCTCATGCAAGTAATTCATAGCCCTGTTACCATGGAATATTCCTACCCCCTCGCATTCAGTGTAGACACTTAGACGCTTGTATATGCACGCACAGTCAGTATAGAATAGATTCTGTCCGAAAGTCCTTCTTTTATGGATAACATAGTTCTTTAAACATAGGATGTTAGATATGATTTGGGATTAGGTTGACTTGACCCCCCAGACTTCTTGTCTCCACACGTAGAGCTAAATGTCAAGTCCCCTTCACCCCCTAGTTACACGTCAATTACACGTCAGACTGCTGCGCGCGCATCAATGCCAAATATTATCTTATAGATCCACCTATGTATTTCATCATAACCAATCATGTTCTTTTTACTCATTATTACACCCATTTTCGGTTACGCAAACCAGACGTCAATTTCCTTATCAATTGATACGCCTACTGTATTCACTTCATTATAACGTATGTACTATAAAAGTTACTTCTTGTCAATAAAGTGTGTACTTCACTTCCTGAACCCCCGTGGTGATGGAACTTGAGGCATCCGATTATAATCGCTTATTGGAATAAAGCCCATTCCGAACCTCTAATACCACGGATTCTGCCTCTCATTTTACTGAGCTATTTTATAATGTTTCTGTATCAAATTCAGTCCCGGTAAAGGAGAAATATTTACCACATGATGGCGCCCGAACAGGGACACTTTCTCATCTCACGCGCCGGCGGTGCGTTGCAGGCCCGGTCTCCTGCCACAGCTGGACGGACAATAACGCGTACCAGCAGGATTTCCTGTATCTCCCTCCGGTCAAGCGGGGGCGACTGAGACTGCGATCAACACCCAGACGAGGCGGTGAGAAGTGCAAAGTATCCCGACCAGAGCCTAGCTGAGAGAGCAAGATCCGAGGTATACAGAGACCCACCAGTCCGAAGTCAAGCCCAGTGTCCGACGAGTCGAGTCGAGTCCAGTCTAGTCCGAGTCAAGTTCAAGTTACTGAGGCCTTCCGTTTCCGAAGCTACCCGGTGAGTACCATTGCTGGGGAGGCATTTATGACGTGCACATAGGTTGTGCCGGTCAAGACGGGTTTGGGTACACAAATCCGGTCTGCACTGTTTTAGCAGTGTATCTGTACTGTTTAGCAGTATATCAAGTATTCCGAAGTATTCCGAAGTGTCTAGTTATTGTCTAGTTATTGTCGAGAATTAAGCTTGGTGATTAGTCATGCAGACGATCATCATTGTTGTTTCAGTTAAAGGTTTAATGTTTAATGTTTGAAGTGTTTAAGTATATCGTGGTATGAATGACTGATCATTATCGTGTTTATTGTATTAAGTCTGTTCAAATTCAAGTATCAGGTCAAAATCAAGTATAAGGTCAGTTCTCAATATGCCGCTCTTTTCGAAATTAAGACAGATCACTACCAGAAAAGGGGTTCTCGAAGAAGCCGTCCCTATTCCTCCTAGGGACACCCCAGGGCACTTTATGTATCACAAACATGGATTAGACGCTATATTATTTCTTGATTTATGGGTAGACTATACCAAGGGATTACCAGAAAGTCAGAGGTGGCCCACAGCAGGGACCTGGGATGCAGAGTGCATCATGAAAGTCGAGGAAGAGTTATGGAAAAGGAAAGTCAGACAGTCACAGAAAGACGCCGTTGAATTATGGCGTAAAGAATCACATAGACGAACAGAAAAAGCACGTAGACAGGAAGAGAAGAGTAAAGAGAATTCCAATAAAGTTCGAGAGAATCTATTAATTGAGGAAGGTATCCGAGTGAAATCAGAACAAGTAGACAGACAAAGAAATGCCCTCATGAATGGTATGTATCCCCTTCTGGCCGAAGGATTACCTAAGGCTACTCCACAAACACCAAAAGACTTGCCAACCCCATTGTTCCCAATAAAGGTACATCCAAAGGGGCATCCTAGAACCGCAGAAGATGTTTTTCTTTCCTCATATTTAGATGACGCAGCTCCCAAGTATGCTAATTCCGCCCCACATAGACCGCCTACCAGGGAGGTTCAACGCCAAGATCCAGTGCCCGTATCCCTACAGCAACAAATCGAGTCACAAGTTCCGGCAAGCACATCTGTTTCTGTATCCGCTCCTACAGCTACTTCTATGGCTGTGTCCACACCTGTAGTTGCTGTGTCACGTTCAACGAATCCTTTTACACCCGACGCCCCAGATGGGGCCGCGGGAAGAGCTACCAATGTCTTTTCTACGCCACCCAGAATAAATAAACTTACTTTTCAAGAGTCAGCGCATTCACGTACACCCAAACTCCTTAGTGCCCGTGCGCTTAAGGAACTTCTTATAGATTGTAGATATGACCCGGTGCCTGGAAAGGAGGACGAAATGACCCTAGCATCATTGCGTATCAGACGAGCCGCAGTGTATTTAGCGAAGTTACCAGGAATGACTGCGCATCTAGATAATATATATCATTTTGTCCAAACAGGGCGAGATCCAGAATGTATTTACAGAGCTATGGAATACCAGAAAGTAGAGATACAGGGGGAACTGTTACGTTTCCTCATAAACTGTGTGATCAGAAATCAAGACAGACCGGGGGTAGACCCGGAAGCCATGAAAATTCTTACAAGATGGAGCCAGAATATATCAGAAGGGAGACATGATAAACAAAACTGTATAATAGCCATGTGCCGAAAGATCCGTAAAGAAATAGAACGCTTACACGAAGAGCGATTAGAGGTAGACGAGTTCGAACAAAACGAGGAAGAAGGGTCAGGACTGCCCACAGGACAGTCAGACACCATAGCCTATGTAGGTAGAGGAAGATCTTGTAATAGGAATCAGACTAGATATCATACTGACTCAATACATCCGATATGTCCAGATAATAACAGGAATTTTCAAATACCTATAATTAATATAAGGTCTAACGAGCATTCGTTCCAAACCGCCGACAAACTACTCCGAGAACGAAGGGGTTATCATTTCCTCGATTCTATGGATGAACAAGATTTAGCCAGGGCAGCTGTCCATTGGGTGGACAGTCCCGGAAAATATAGTGATGATACAGTATTACGCACATTTTTGAATCTTACCCCAGATGAACAAAGGTTAGCTGGGATTTATATGATTCAACAACTCATTATACTATATCGGAGTCAGCATTCGGACCCTGGTCCCTTGGCTGACATACTAACAGAATTACTTATGAATAAATGGAGAGGTTCAGGTACTGAATTAATTAAAGAAATTCTAGAATCAAGAAAGCAGTATATTCTTTTTATATGTTCAGAACATGTTCCATTGTCCGTCAAGGAAAGAACTACATATCACATAGATAGACAGAATCCCTTACGAGAAGTGCACCCAATAAAGGGTGAGGACAATGAGTTTAAACGCGTATTTGTATATACGCCTATATCGAAAATAGAATTGTTAGAAATGAAGAAAGTAGTACCCAGTCATGACAAGGACCCAGCGGGGTTTCACCGAGAAATTAAAGACATGTTACTCATGGGAGAGTATACCTACCCCGACATTATGACAATATTAAAGGTGTTGATGCCTGCTGGCATTTATGAGAAACTCAAAGAAAAAGAGTGGGAGGTAGGTGATCAAAAGATAGAATGGTCAGCATTAGAAGCAGAAGAAAGGGCCCGAGGTCCAGGTTCGGGGCTTGGGGACAAAACTAAGGCATTACCAGGACTACTAGTACAGGTACTGCCACGTTTATTAACTACGAAGAAGGAAGATTGGGGTACAATCTCAGCCTGTAAGCAGAAACAAGATGAAGACACTAGCGATTACTATGCCCGATTCGAGAAATGTTTTGGTATAAATAGTGGCATAAAAGCAAGTAGCGAATCATACCCGCATCTGTTTGTAACAAAATTAGTAGAAAATGCTCTGCCCCCAGTAAAGAATAGAGTATTAAAATTCGAGAGTACCTGGCAAGGTAACACTCCAACACAAATGTTACAAATGTTACAGTACCACCACAATAGAATTAAAGAGGAACAAGAACATGAACACAGACGCATGAAAGACACGAAAATGAAAATGCTAGTTTCCCAGACAGTTCCAGCTGAAGGACATAAAAAGGGTATGACACATTCCGATTCAGCAGGACCTGTAAAAGGGACATGCAATTATTGTAAAAACCCAGGCCATTACGTACACGATTGTCCAGTTTTAAAACATAATATCGCCATAGGTAAAACACAAGAAAGATCACGGCCACTCAGACAAGACCAGAATGAACAAGGAGCTATACAGCATGTCCAGGCCATGCCAGCCGCACAACAGCCAATACAGTTTGTGCCAGCTGCACCCCCATTGCCTGTTGCTGCCACACAAACAACAACACGACAAATGTATCAGACCGCACAGTATGAATATCCCGAGTATCAGCGTTACGCATGAACAAGCCTCGAGAGGGAAGTTGACTTACCCCTTATTGAAATCCCAGTAGACCAAGAAGGACCTTATGTACATAGTGAATTATTAGGCCAAGATAGAAAATTTCTACTCGATACAGGGGCAAGTCGAACGACCATAAAACGTAGTGAAGTTCCAGGGGCACCCCTCTCAGGCTCACAGAATATTTCCCTTGGTTTTTCAGGAAAACCTATTGTTAATGAAGTGTCACAGCCTCTTCCACTTACGATAGGACCTCTGACCCGAACTACAGATCTATTGCTTACTAAATCATGTCCAGAAAACTTGTTAGGAATAAAAACGTTGAAAGCCCTAGGAGCCATAATATGTTGTTCTCTGGAAGGAGTAAGGTTGTTTTTGCGGGATTTTAAAGGTCACTATGTATCTAGAGACATGGATCCCCGACTGCAGACTTTACCTACACATCTATGGGCACAAGGCCCTACTGATGTTGGTTGCATGAATATTACACCATATCGAGTCACGCTAAAGGCAGGAGTGGTGCTACCACGAATGCGACAATACAAGCTACCACCAGATGCTGTAGTGGCTTTACTACAAATCATTGACGAGCTCATTGCCCAAGGAGTAGTTGTGGAAACAGACTCCAATATATGTAATTCACCGATAATACCGATTCTTAAACGAACAGATCCGAAGGCCCCGCCAGTATATCGATTGGTTATTGATCTGCGCGAGTTAAACAAATGCATTGTGCCACAATTTCCTGTGGTCCCAGATATCTCGTCATTATTGACAGCTATTGATTCCGAAGCAACATTCTTTACTGTAATTGATCTCAAAAATGCCTTTTTCAGCGTCCCAATAGATCCGGAAAGTCAATATTTGTTCGGATTTAGTTTAAATGGGCGTAGCTTTAAATTCTCACGTGCACCTCAAGGATTTACAGAAAGCCCCAGCATCTATAGCCAAGCACTGAAACGAGAACTTGACAGTATCCACATGCCAGTTAACACTGCTCTGCTTCAATACGTCGATGATCTGCTGATCACCGCAAGAAGTGAACCTGAATGTGAGAAAGCATCACTGACAGTTTTACAATTTCTAGCCGAAAAAGGGCACAAGGTGTCCCCTTCTAAGCTGCAATTCTGTGTCCAGCGAGTTGTTTATCTTGGACACTCGCTGGACAAGGAGGGAAGGCAGCTTACACCCGACCGCATTCAGTTGATAGCTAACATGCCAATACCCAAGACACAAAAGGAGGTGCGGGCTTTCATAGGCCTCACTTCATATTGTAGACAGTGGATCCCGCAATATGCATTCCTAGCAAAACCACTCATTCAGTTGACAACCCAGGAGGCAGCCACATCGACTGTTCTCCCTTGGACTCAGGAACACACACAAGCTTTTGAAAACCTAAAGAAAACTTTATGTCAAGCACCTGTTTTAGCAACACCATGTTACAGAAAACAGTTTACACTCTTTGTTACAGAACGCGAAGGTACTGCTTTGTCAGTACTCACACAGGAACAAGCAGGAGCACACAAACCATGTGCTTATTTTTCTAGTACATTAGATCCCGTAGCTCAGGCTTTGCCTGCATGTCTGAAATCAGTGGCAGCAACAGCTTTAGCAATCAGACAAAGCGATGCCATAGTGTTAGGACATCCATTGACAGTTCAAGTACCACACGCAGTAGAGGTTCTTGTAAATAGAACACAAACACAACACTTGACCGTAGCACGACTTACAGGGTATGAACTTACATTGTTTCAGCCACATATAGGAATAAGACGCTGTAACACATTGAATCCTGCCACACTTTTACCAGTAGTCGGAACAGACCCACTAGCCCATGACTGTATTGAAGTTATTACTGTAACGACAAAACCCAGACAAGACTTGACCGATGTTCCATTGTCAGATCCAGACCTGACATTTTATGTCGATGGTTCATGCATGAGAACAAGTACAGGAGAGTTAGTAGCCGCTTATGCAGTCACAACAGATACTGGAGTCATTGAAACTAGTCGTATAAATACTTTGTCAGCTCAAGCCGCAGAACTCATCGCTCTGACACAAGCCTGTATTCAAGCCACGAATAAAAAAGTCAACATATACACTGATTCACGTTATGCATTCGGAGTTGTACATGACTTCGGCGTGCTGTGGCGAGAGAGAGGTTATTTAACTTCCCACGGTGCCCACATTCAGCACGGACCCCTCATTCATGCATTATTAGATGCAATACATCTACCCACTGAAATATCAATTATGAAATGCAAGGCCCATACAAAGGTTACTGATACCATTTCCCAAGGCAATGATCTAGCCGACAGAACAGCTAAACTGACTGCTCAAACTCAAACCCCCGATATGACAAAGACAATAGTCCCGACACCGACACATTGTATGACAGTTAAAGATCCTACTCTTGACGTAATTGACATACAGACACATGCTACACCGGACGAAATAAAGAAATGGACTGAATTAGGAGGGATCCAAACGGACCAAGGATGGATGATGAAGGAAAGGTCTGTATGGTTCCTCCCTGATTCAATGGTCCAAGTCATAATTAACACTATACATAGTCCAGCACATCTAGGAGAAAAAGCTATGCTAGACAGCATTCAACACATTTGGTTCAATAAACATTTACGAGCAGCAGCAAAACAAAAGGTCCGTACCTGTATGATCTGTTGCCAGTTCAACCCAGGAAAAAGTGTTCCCGTAGAACAGGGTGGATTTCATCCTCCTGATCACCCTTTTGAAGTCCTACAGATGGATTATATCCAGATGGAACGATGTCGAGGATTCAAATATGTTCTCGTAGTTGTCTGCGCTCTGTCCCGTTGGACAGAGGCGTACCCGGTTTCAGATTACACTGCCCCGACTACTGCCAAACAGTTGGTTCGAGAATTCTTCCCACGATACGGTTTACCACGTGTTGTCTACTCAGATAACGGCCAGCCGTTCTCATCCGAATTAATGAAACATGTTTCACTTTTGTTAGGTTATCAGTGGAAATTCCACTGTGTCCGACATCCCGAGGCAGCAGGTCTCGTAGAAAGACATAACCAGATACTGAAAATCAGACTGTCCAAAATATGCAGAGAGAAAGGGGTCGACTGGATAGTAGCATTACCAGTTGCACTCTTTTACATGAGAATGGTAGCACACTCGCGAACAGGGCTATCCCCGTATGAGGTGATCTTCGGTAGACCACCGAATATGTGGGGGACGCCCATACCACGCAAAATAACTGATATTGACTGTAATATGCTGACAGATTACTTGGCTTCCTTGATGTCTGCACTACAATCTTCTCGTTCACAGGTAGCTGCAGCCTTTCCCGACAACACTGAGGTGAAACCCCATGACGTTGTTCCGGGTAATCTTGTCTTTGTGAGAAATTTTGACCGAAAGACTCAGCTGGAGCCCAGGTGGAAAGCCCCCAAGTTGGTTCTGCTGACCACAAGAACAGCCGTGAAGATCGAGGGCCGCAAGGGCTGGATTCATTCAAGCCACATCAAGAAATTTCATGGACTATCTTCGGATACAGACATTGTGCCCTGCACTCCCTCACAGACTGATACAAAACTCCCTTTTGTTGAACTGAACAAATCTGAAAATTACAAACTAAAGCTTAGGCCCACCAAGTCGAGCAATTTGATTGTTTAAGTCCTCTCCAAGGTGAAGCGGTTGAATTGTCTCTGACATGTATCCCTTGGACCTGAATAGAGAAAATACCCGAAAAATGTTGAAACGACAGGCGTATTGTAAATCACTGCGTAGCCACTGCATAGTGACATTATTAATTTTGTTTTTATTGAGTCTCTTAATAATCATTACAAGTATGTTATTGCACATATATTACCCTATTTCTAGACATGTTTATAATGTTGCTACTGAACATTCTTTTAGTGACTTACCTCCGCATGAATTGTCTTATAGACTTGCGCTGCGCAATAACACTTTCATTAGTATGTTACATCTTTCCCATCAGACTAGTAACGCCACCAATTGTTGGGTGTGTGGCCGACTCCCTCCCTATCAGAATTATGAAGGAGTCCTGCCTTTCTTTCCACATCCATTTACACATAATGGCTCCTGTGGAGCATGGTTTAGTTTAATTAATTCCATAGACTCAGACACAGCAGTTTACCAAGATCATTGGGTATGGGGAAATCTGAACCTAGTTTTACTCAAGGTCTGTTACCCTGACAAGGAGGATCGCCCCAAAAGAACAGGAACTGATCTAGAAAATGAAGTGTATGGATTAGGTAATTTTACACCTAATCTCATGATTCTAAATGTCGTATCCGAAGTTGAGCTAGTCTTACCCACCATGTCAGTTTTCCCAGCAAAAGGTGAATTATGTGTAAGAAAGGTTGGTTCCATACATATGGGCCATAGTCAATGCACTACTACAGTAGAATTCAGTGATCAAGGCAAATCTTCATTCAGAGCTTATCGCCACTCCTACTTTATATGTGGTCAGACTGCATATATGCGTCTACCTCTAGATTGGGATGGTACCTGCTACATAGCATTCCTTTTGCCACCTGTTTTCCTAGCACCTCCTGATTATTATAGAAATATTCATTTAGTACACAACAGAGAACGGAGAGATCTCCCCATTGTCGATTACACTGAAACGGCATGGGACAAGTATGTAGATTTTAATAAAGGCATCTTTCCCTATATAGGTACTGTTACTAATAGTAAGCTAATACGTAGATTAACTAGAACCCTTGAAGCAGTAGTGAATGAAACTATTTCCGCCTTAGGCAATTTAACAGAAGAGCAGTCTGCTATGCGGATTGTTGTGCTTCAAAATCGTCTTGTCCTTGACGTCATCCTGGCTGATAGAGGCGGAGCTTGTAGGGTCATCGGATGAAGCTGCTGCGTATTCATACCAGAAAATTCGCCATCTGTATATAAAGCCATCACTCGCCTTCATAAGATTGTAAGCCAGATACACCAGAACCCAGGCACTTGGACTTGGTCCAGTTGGTTTTGGAATGCGGTATCAGCCTGGGGATGGAGAGTTTTATCCTTCCTAGGTATTGGCCTTCTCATACTATTCAGTTGCTGTCTATGCCTACAATGTGGACCAGCAATTTGTGGTCTGTGTGCCACATCGTGCATTCCACATCAAGATTTTCATTCAAGATCCCGGAAGAAGAAAGAAGAACAAATGATGCTATATGAACAGATCAATGGATTGATGAAGATTGATATCTCTTGAAGGGCAAGAAGGGGACAAGGAGGGAATGTGGAAATATGGATTTTCCTGGTCAGTTATGTCCCCTATCTTGGACCCCAACGGTTCTATGAACATGTCGCAAGTACATGTATGTTCCCTCCAGTTCCAGTATTGATGACGCAAACACATGTGCGTCCACCGTTAACATGCCCTCTGTCAGATCCGCCATAAATGGGCTGGATATTCCATTCCTAAATATGAAAGGCCACCGGCTTTATATGGTTCACTTATGCCATTTTACAGTCCAGGCAAGTAGGCCCTGATTCTGTCATCAAACTCCTCTTGCCTTCTGCCTCTGAAAGCTCCAGTTCAAGCCTACATCTGTGACCATGAACTTTGTCTCACTCTCTGCGCGGCTCACGAAGCCTGACATCAGCCTATTCTCTGCCAAGAACTGTATTTCACCTTCGAATTATCTGCTTCCCCCTCAGCCGATGCATTCCTGCCTAGTAGCTTAAGTAAACATTCTTCCAGTTACCAAGCAAAAAGGCCCATCTTCTCTGTCCTCATGCAAGTAATTCATAGCCCTGTTACCATGGAATATTCCTACCCCCTCGCATTCAGTGTAGACACTTAGACGCTTGTATATGCACGCACAGTCAGTATAGAATAGATTCTGTCCGAAAGTCCTTCTTTTATGGATAACATAGTTCTTTAAACATAGGATGTTAGATATGATTTGGGATTAGGTTGACTTGACCCCCCAGACTTCTTGTCTCCACACGTAGAGCTAAATGTCAAGTCCCCTTCACCCCCTAGTTACACGTCAATTACACGTCAGACTGCTGCGCGCGCATCAATGCCAAATATTATCTTATAGATCCACCTATGTATTTCATCATAACCAATCATGTTCTTTTTACTCATTATTACACCCATTTTCGGTTACGCAAACCAGACGTCAATTTCCTTATCAATTGATACGCCTACTGTATTCACTTCATTATAACGTATGTACTATAAAAGTTACTTCTTGTCAATAAAGTGTGTACTTCACTTCCTGAACCCCCGTGGTGATGGAACTTGAGGCATCCGATTATAATCGCTTATTGGAATAAAGCCCATTCCGAACCTCTAATACCACGGATTCTGCCTCTCATTTTACTGAGCTATTTTATAATGTTTCTGTATCAAATTCAGTCCCGGTAAAGGAGAAATATTTACCACAATAAGACCGTATAATAATTAATTCTCCCTAATCCAATCTTCTTCTTTAACGCCCCCCAGATCTTAAAAGCAGCTGTCAGCGTCTTAAATTTTGTCCGCTTGTAATAGCTAGGCTCTGTGAATTTAAGGAAGCAATTCTCGGCATTTTCACCCAATAATAATTTGTAGACATCCGGGAGATCAGCTTCCCCTTCCCTATCCCCAGGACACGACCCTACCAGTATCCCCATATATTGCAAGGCGGCCGCCCAATAATAGCTACGAAAATCAGGAACCGAAAAGCCGCCCTTTCCCCGTGATAAAGACATAAACCGGAGCGCCCGCCTGGTTTTCCTGTGTGCCCAAATAAACTGATTGATTAAACCTTCTAAAATAATAAACCAAGATTTTTGAAATTCCAAAGGGATTGCCCTAAACAAATACAATACTTTCGGTAAAAACATCATCTTGATGACATTACATCGTCCCACAAGAGAGAGATGGAGGTTATTCAATCTATCAAGATCCACCCTCGCCTTCCTAATTACTGGATCCATATTTTCAGCCACCAGTTTCCCTAAGTCTGACGTGACTCGTATACCCAAATAAACTGCCAAATCAGTGACGCGGGGATCTTCAAAGTTAAAAGATCAATTCTTTATAACTTGAGTCTTGGATTTATTTAGTGCATACCCAGTGAAAATACCAAACTCCAATGCAATTGACTCGACCGTTTCCAGCGCCAATTGTGGATCTGTGGTGATAATAGCCACATCGTCGGCATAGGCGAGGACTTTGGATTCGACCCCCTGACTTACAACTGGACAAATTCCGTTGTTAGCCTCAAATAATCATATCAGGGGGTCCATATAAATAGCAAACAACAGAGGGGAGGAGGGGCAGCCCTGCCGTGTCCCCCTCTGTATATTAAAAGGGGAAGTATAGTTGCCATTAATCTTCAGGCGAGCTATAGGGGCCGCATATAGCACTTGGACAGATTTAATGAATCCCTCCCCTATCCCAAACCACCTCATTGCTTCCCAGAGAAAGTCCCAGGAGACCCTATCAAATGCCTTTTCAGCAACTAATAACAAAACGGCCATAGGGTCTCCTGAGACCTCCGTCGCATCAAAAAGAGTGATCACCCGCCGTATATGTTGTGCTGTTCCGCGGCCCATGATAAACCCATGTTGGCAAGGGTGAATAGTTTTTCTGGAGGCAAGATGGCCGCGGACTAACGTTACGGAAGGCAGCGCTGACCTTTCCCTCCCTTCCAATGTCCCCCGCTGGTAATCCCGGATGAATTGTAAAGATATGCTATGCGAGCTTCGTGCTGTCCTCATTACGCTTCCAGCAAGTTTCTCGCCAAGTCTTGAGCCTCCCGGTTCATGTGTTAAGGAAAACCTGCAGACCCAGGTCTCTGGGTCAGATTATTTGCCGACTCACCTGCGCTACCGCCATAGCCCTTGCGGGAGGTCTCACAGCTGTGTACACTTCCCGGTCCCGTTGCTGCTCTCACAGTTGGTGCAGCGTACTGCTCTATTCTTTCGACGCTGGCTGTGGATGAAAATGGCCCCAAAAATGATAAAAAACCTTAAAGAGCAGGGTGTCATGAATTTGGATCCAAAAGAAGCTGCCGGAGGATCTAAATGTCAGAGGGAACAGAGGAGAGAGCAACTAGGGGGGCCGGTTGCGGACTCTGGGGCACACCAAGGACAGACACGGTATGGCGGCCCCAAAAAGAGAGGTGAGGTGGGCAGAGTGGCTGATACTGGTGTAGCTGGAGTAGCAGGTGGGACAAGATTACGGACGGCTAATGCTAGCGAGGGCGCTCTGCGTCAGCCATCAGTAATCGAGGCATTTGGGATATCAAGCATGACAGCGGTACCCCTTGGAACTGATATGAGTTTACCTGTTTGCCCCCCTTCTTTGACTGTATCCCTGCGATCTGAAGCTACTTCACAGGTGTGTAATCCAGTTCCATCTATGGTCAAGTTGGCTCTATCCACTACCGCTCCGGTGCATTCTGGGACCGGTAGTTCTTCTGCTGTTCCTTTGCCCCAGTGGGGTAGCATTGATAATACTGATCTGGAGTCCAGTAATGTGAGGCAGCACGCAGGCGTGGGGGCTGATAGACCAGCTGAATTAGTCGGACCGCATTCAATGTTGATGTTGAAGGGGTGGAACCCTTTGTCAAGGCCCTACGAGATGAGCACCCACAATAACAGCCGGGCAGTGGCAGTGGGGAGGCGATAAATAAGGATTTAAGCGGTTGTTGTAATAATACCTTAACAGGTGACACGAGCGTAGAAGGCGAGCTTGAGGCTGCGGTGTCGCTCCCCAAGGATAACCCATGACAATTTATGCACATCCATTCAGATTTATCGCAATGTGGAACCATCTGATTTCGAGCCTGGAAATATGAGCAACACTTCCTGTGAGCTAAACAACCAAGGCCATGCGCTCCTCTGCTCTCACCGGAGGGCGATAAGTTTTTTTCACTGAATGATGTCTCTGACACATCTGACACATCTCAGATTAGTGAGCAGGAATCATCACAGGAGAGTGTCTCTGGAGAAGAGTCCCCGGTAACGCTGAAGCAGCATCACAACCAGTCCAAGACTTCCAGGCGTCGGGCTAGGACTAAAGGCCGATCCTCGGACTCAACTAGCAGGTGGCTTGAATGGGACTATTCCGCTTCTACTCTGATAGCCTGCCCGGGTAGCGGGCTCGGGGGTGACAATGGTACGAGTGGAACCAACGATCCAGGCAGCGCGCCTCCACCACCAACACTGGAGTTACTTTACACAAATCTAAAACAGATGCATGGTGAGGCCCGGCAGGAGAGCAAGAGATCGCAACTCACTACCAAGAAGCTTCAAGGGGCAATTCGTAAGACGAACAAGCTATGTTCTGATATGTCCGAACGGATAACCCATGTAGAAGCACAAACTGTTGCCGTGGAGGAGGAGGTTGAGAAACTGCATGTATTTAAAGCTGCTCAGGAAAAATATTCACGGGATGTGGACTGGAAACTTGAGGATTTTGAGAATCGGCAGTGCCGAAACAACATCCTGCTACTTGGCCTTGAGGAGAAAGTGGAGGGGGAGAACATTTTGGCGTTCGTCATAAAGCTACTGAAGGCTGCTTTTCCAGACCTGGCCCACTGGAACTGGGAGATGGAAGTGCAGCGGGCACACCACTTCCCAATGTTTAGGAAAACCCAGCCCAATAGTCAGGTAGACCGTCCCAGAGCGATTCTGATTCTCATCGGTAATTTTTTGTTGAGACAGGCAATCATTGATCGAGCCAGACCAGACTCCAAAAGAACAGTAGAGGGGCATACATTCTTCGCTCGGCCGGATTTTTGCCATACTACGGTCAAGCGGAGATGGAGGCTACGTCAGCTAATTACCCCATTTCAAGGGGCAGGCTGCAATGCATTTTTGCTGTTTCCTGCACGGCTCAAGGTTATCCATAAGGGCCGGGTTACAATGTTTTTTTCGGAGATAAATGCCCAAGAGTTTCTTATGGATTTAACAGAATCACGAGGGGCGAGGGCTCTGGCCAACAAAGCCGAAAGGGATAAGGATAGGGGTGATACAGGGAAGGACTGATGCGCTCTTTAAAATGTTGATTAAATATGATAATTTCTCTTGCTAAAATGAAGGGGCTGGGGTTGGGGGTGGCGCACATCATTATCTGTCTGTTAGTTTGATGTAAGGATGTTTGCTTTTGAAGTATTTGAAGTGGCTGTTTCCGGGGTTACTTGCGGGCGGGGGGGTACTGGTGCTGTCTCTGTAGGAGTTGTCTCGGCCATATCGAGGTCACGGTTGAATAATTGCCTGTAAGGGAGGCAGGGGGTTGGGGGTGGGAGTTCTGGGGTTCTTGTGGTAGGGGGTGGTGGGGGCTCAGCACAGGTTAAGGTTAAGGTGTTTTAATTTGGGAGGAAAGTAAAGGGGCAGCAGAACTGGATTCAAGATGACCTGGTTAGGTTACTTCAGGAGGCTCGAATAATGAGCATGAATGGCAAGGTAGGGTCCAATGGACTAGCAGCAAAATGGGTTTATTGTAAGAAACTTAGAAACTTTAAGATATGAATCTGAGGGTTTTGACAGTGAATATCTGTGGGCTCAACGACCAGAATAAGAGGAATAAGGCAGCGTATTGGTTGAAATCCTTACATGTAGACTTTTTATGTATTCAAGAAACACATTTAGAGGGCAATAGAGCTCGCATAATGGAACAGCTTGATTTTAAATTGTTGGCACATACCACACAGGGCTCTCGAACTCGGGGGTGGCAATCCTAACTCGGAGGAATGATGTGAGGGTTCTCAGAAAGTCAGTCGATGAATGGGGTCGGTGGGTAGTGATTGAATGCTTGCTTAGTAATTTTAAATTCACACTCTGTTCAGTGTATGGCTCAACATGTGATGACCCGGAATTGCTTGGGAAATTAGACTCCAGCTTGGCAATGTGGCCTGCTCCGATAATTCTATGCAGGGATTTTAGCATTAATGGTTTGGGGGTACAATGGGGCACCCAAGGAAGTAATTATTCAGGAAAAAAAGAGAAAAGTTGGTTTAGCCTTATCTAATTTAGTTTGCAATAATGGTTTGATAGACGCATGGGCATATTTGAAACCTACGGAACCAGGTAGCACTTTTTTCTCTGCTCCGCATAAAGTTGTTTCCCGTCTGGATTATTTTTTTGTGTCCAATCAATTTATCACTAATTTAGGGATTGAGAAGCACCCGCGTATTATCTCAGATCATAACCCATTAGTTTTGACGGTTAATTTTACGTTGATGGAAAAAAAGAATGTTGGTTGGACCTTTGAACGAAGGTTGTTATATGATCCTGATTATATTGTTTATATGAAGGGATGGGTTAAAGAATTCTGGGATTTTAATCGGGGGAGCACTAGGGTTGGAATTGTCTGGGATGCTTTTAATGTGGGGGTGAGAGGGGAGACTATAAATTTCAGTGTAAGTCGTCAAAAGATGGAGCGACTTAGGGAATTGGAGATAAGGGAGGAATTAAATAATCTTGAGGAAATATTAGCCACTGCCATCAGCACTGGAGAAGTGCTAGATAGAATACTTTTACAGCTGGCTATTAAAAAGGCCGAGGCAGGCGACCATTTGGCTAAAAAAGCAGCGGAGATTTATTTGTCTAAAAAACAGCACTGCAATGTATTCAATGAGCGTGTGGGACACATTCTGGCCGTAAGAGTCAGGCAAAAAGTATCAGCTGGGGAGATTTCTGAAATTTATGATGCTAGTAGGAAGGTCATCACAGACGCAGCAGGTATTCGTGAGACTTTTAGGCTTTTCTGTCAGCAGCTATATACCGGCGGACCAGTCGTTACGTCTGGGGTATCCGCGAATATTTAGATGAAGTATCTACCCAGAAGGTTGATCCTATAGACAGGGAGGAACTCGAGAGGGTGTTTTCCAAAGATGAAATAATGGGTGCTTTACAAGATTTGCCTTCTGGTAAAGCCATCGGCCCTGATCAGATCCTGTTGGAATTCTATAAAATCTTTAAAGACTCAATTAGACAGGATTTTATAGAGGTTATGTTGTCATCTCAAAGGGGTGGATCTGCTCCTGATTCATGGGTGGGGGCAGATGTCGTTGTTTTTTTGAAAAAAGATAAACCAGCTAAAGAACCCGGCTCATACCGCCCAATTACCCTAATGAACAGTGATGTAAAAAAAAATCGAAAATCTTGGCTACGAGATTAAATGGTATCTTAAAAAAAACGATTCTGTTTCACATAATAAATTATGGATTATTTTGAAAGAGATGGGAGTGAATGAAAACGTTATACTTTTCACCAGACAATTATACTCCCAGTCTACTGAATGTATTAGGTACGGCAGTTAGGGCGAATGTACAAGATCTTTCCCAATCCTCCGAGGGGTTAGACAAGGTTGCGTCTTAGCCTCTCTTATGCTCAATGTATACCAACGGTGTGCAATCAGCAGTGAGTCTTCAGGTGTCAGATGCACCCAAGGTAAACAAGAAACAGCTACCTCTACTGCTATACGCTTACAACGACGTATTGGTTGCTAGGACTGGTGTAGCTCTCCAAAAACTAATAAATAAGTATGTCTCATATATGGCGGCACTAGACCTACAAGTCAATGAATCAAAAACATTTGTCCTTATAGCAGGGAAGAAGCCCAAGAAATTACAATCATTTTTTATTGCTACACGAAAAATTGAAATACCTAAGTCTTTTCTATATTTGGGGGTACTCTTTAATAGTGAAGGGACTTTGACAAATATGATTGAAAACAGACGTAACGCACTAGAAAAGGACACCATGGCCATTTGCTCATTTACAAAAAAACTGGGCACAAAGCCACTGGAACCAATCAATCAAATTTATAGTGCCAAAGCTATTGCTTCAGCCACATTTGCCGCAGGGATTTGGGGCATATACAAAACTGAGCTAATGCAACAGAAAGAAGATAGGTTATTTAAAAAGCTATTCTCTCTCCCGAAAGGTTGCATAAATTATATTATGCACCAAGAGCTGAATGTCCCATTCATATCTGATTTGATTTTTATAGATCCGGTCCTACTTTGGTACTCAATCTGGAACAGAGAAACAGTGGGACTTACTCAAACTATTATCAGAGATTGCTTATCGCTTGATAAGGCGCTTCATGTCCCCTGGCTGCGTTGTGAAGAGGCCACATTGTCAAAGCTGAGCTTACACACCCTATTTACAGATCTCTTTACCTGCAGGGGTATCTCAAAAGTGGAAGTTAAATCATGTGCTAAAGAGCAGAGGGAGAAAGAAAGATATGCTTTTCACTGCAACAAAACCATGGTGGCATTATATTTGGGCCTTCCGTCCGTCCTTGGAGAAGCAAATTCATATCTGACATCCGTGACAAATGCTCAACATAGATTTGTACTAATGAGATTTAGATTAAATCTTATTCCGTGCATGGGGGCGCTAGAGGGCGCGCTGCAGAAGGCTGCACATTAGTCGGGACCACAATCCTGTCTAAATAGCCGGTTCTGGTGTGCTCAGTCAAGAAAGAAACACTGATAAGCATGTCGGAACCCGCGGACTATATGTTACCACCCTCGGATGTAAGTAGAACGCTGCTGCGACCGTGAAAACAGCATTGGCGGTTGAGACCTCCCGGCCGTGGATGCATATTTAAGATGGCGAAAGCGGGAATTGCAATGTCGCAGCCGTGGTGTAAAATGACAGCACGGCGATGTGCATAGAAGAACAGTTACTGAAGCGGTGCAAGAAAGACACTCTTCTCACCCCAACAGCACCCTCGAACACAGCGCTGATGCAAAACTCCTAGATACGGAGGACGGCCATTCGAGATGACAAGCCTGTGAGGAGGCGCCCGAAGAATGACAGCGGAGCCGAACGGGACCCTCGACAGCTGAATGGTATGTGCCAAGACAACGGTCCGCACATACAACTCCCCTAATAATATGTACACGCTGGCGACACTGTAATACAATAAGTACCGACCCGCGCTGATGTAAATAGATGATAGGGACATGCTGCACCGTGCTGCATATGCCTGCTGCATATGCCGGAAAACACAATTGCAATTGGGAGTGGTGATAATCGAGTAGCCTCGTCAATACAAGAGCGGAGGAGCTGCGATGCGAGACGCCCTTCGTAAAGTCCTGACTTCCTGGCTGCAGTTTCACACACTGATGTGATGTGATCACAGGAGGACACACCAAGAGGCTAGCCCACACCACTGGTGCCTTACTACTGTGTAGATGAAGCGTGCCATGCTATATCTGTTTAATTTACCCGGATTTCAAAACCACAATTGCATACAAGCGCGACTGTTCAGGAATTGACAAAGGAGGCTCACATATTGGGAAGTGGCAGATCATAAAGATGCCACTTAGTCGCCCAGTTGTCCATCTAATTAGTGGAAGCAGATCACTGCAATACCAATATCCACCGATGCAGGAAAACAGTCCCAAACAGCAATCCTAAAGTAATATAGATACAGCTGAAATGGGTAAACCTGACAGACAACAACCGAAGCTGTCATTTGAAAGCAAACGATCCAACAAACAGATGATGGCGCATTCGGACACTGAACTGGACTCAGACCACACACAGCAATCCAAGATGGACAGTGCACTGCAGGCCATCCAACAAAGCCTCCAAGCCATCAATGGCAAACTGGACTCTCTAACGGAACGAGTAGACAATATGGCGTCTAAACTAGACAAGCAAGATGAAAGACTAACGGAGGCAGAGGTGCGCATATCTGCGGTCGAGGATGAATCTAGTGCAACGACACGCAAATGTACAGAGATTGATAAATTACTTGTGATTATACAACAGAAGAACGAAGATTTGGAAGCTAGGTCCTGCCGAAATAATGTGCGCATAATTGGACTTCCGGAAAGCACCAACACGGGTAGAATGGAAACCTACGTGGAGGACATGCTACAAGACATCTTTGGCACTGAGAGCTAATCTAACCTGCTTGTTGTTGAACGAGCTCACAGATCTCTTGCACCTCCCCCAATCCCTGGTAACCCGCCAAGACCCATAATTGCACGTATTCTAAATTACAGAGACAGAGACGTAATTCTACGCATGGCGAGGGAGAAGCAGCAGATAAATTACAAGGGTAATACCATCTCCTTCTACCCAGACTTCACGATGGTGGTGCAAACGGCCCGCAAGGACTTCGCCTCCTCCAAAAATAAATTAAGGGAACTGCGAATTGAATACGCCATGCTGTACCCGGCGAGACTTCGCATTATGCACAACGGGTGCCCGAAGATCTTCCCAACACCCAAAGCTGCACAAGATTTCATCAAAAAAACTTTTCCTAATCGCAAGACCCACCGCGCACCTATGCCTGATCCGGACTCAGACTGACTTGGCGGCACTAGGTGGTAATGTATTTTCTGAACTATGCAACTTTGATCAAAGTAGGTATTTCTCACCACTTGTCATGTTACGTGTTGTCCCTGAGAATTTTCCTTAGCTATACGGCGATCATACGCCATTGGGATTTTTCCCCAACAGACTGTATGTGACTAGAGACTCCAATATGCTGTAAAAGACTTTGTCATCACACACTGGACATACCCATGCACCCTCTCATACTAAGGTGCTTATTACACTTACACACTCTCTAGTCCTTCAGAGTATCATTACATGGTACGCCGATAGTTAGCAACTGGTTACTTTACCTACCACATATCCTGTTTGCGAAGCTAACTGTAACATAGCATTACACCATTGCATAAAGACCCCTGACTCCTGAACCGTGGATCTTTGATAATGGCGCCGATAATGTATAACTTACGAATAATTTACTTAAGTGATTGCCTTGTTACATAACACACTGCTGCCTCTACCACAAATCATAAGTTCCTCCCTATCACGGGCACCATTCACAGAACTGCAAGTTAAGAACACATCCACTGAAATCTGTTGTGCTGGTTTCTTTCTACTTTTGTTTTTTCTCTCTTTTAACTAGTTTATACACCTCACAAAATGGGAATCTCGACCACATCTGTTTTGTATACAGATGTTGTGACGAGCACTTGGCGGCCCCCCTAGAGAGTTTTCCCCACACTGGTTAGTGCAATGGCACTGTTGGTTATATGGGTATGGCTTTGGCGTAATTGGGATGCCGAAGTGGGTGGGGGGATTACGGGTACGTTTTTGTTTGGTTACGGGCTGATCTTATTGAAGTACATCAAACTGTATAATATAATGTTCAAAAGATTTGTTCATATGGTGGTATTGAGGTGTGCTGAACGAGGCGCACACAAGAGAAACTCAACAGTTGTTCCAACATTCTACGGACATGGGTGTTCCACTTGATAGTCAATTAAAATCACCTCAGATTAAATTCATAACATGGAACGTTAGGGGATTAAATAACCCTAAAAAAATACGACAAGTATTTGCTTATCTAGACCGTTACCAGGTAGACGTGGCTTTGTTACGAGAGTCCCATCTGAGCAAGGCTACTAGCTATTCAATTGGCAATAAATGTGCCGAAAGAGTCATAGCATCTTCATACTCTTCCTACTCACAGAGGGTTCTCCTCTTAGTAAAAAGGGGACTCAATTTCATTATAGGACGCACCATGACTGATGAACAAGGTCGTTACATCATTGTTCTGGGACATTTACGAGGACATCAGCTGGCATTAATTAACACATATAGCCCAAATATAGATGATCCTGAATTCTTCTACCATATATGGCGCACCGTCAGAGAACTACCTGACATAGAACTCTTATAAGGGGAGGAAATCTCAATTTATCACTTGTAGAGGAAGTCGACAGATCAGGTACAACTAAGGAACCATCTAAACAAGTGGTGAGGGCGGTGATAGAGGGTATGGAAGAGTTCAACATGGTGGATATATGGCGGATGCGTAATCCAACCCGCAGGGAAGCCACACACCACTACACATCAAATAGCAGCTGGTCGCGCATTGACTATTGGCTTGGGACAGGGACAATATCCACTTAGACCACTGATATACAACACATACCAAAAACTTTATCGGACCATAAACCAGTCCTCCTAACACTGCAGCTCCCCTCTTATGCTCCACCTCCTTATATCTGGAGATTTAATACTAACGCATTACTTGACCCCACTTACGACTCCACCATTAGAACAGCCATTGAGGAGTATTTCACACTGAACAAGCCGTCGGTGGACGATCCTAGTCTTCTATGGGAGGCCTTTAAGGCGACGATTCGCAGAGTATGCATTAGTACACCCGCGGGTATTCTTAAAGATATACGGCAACAGCTTAAGCAGTGGGAAGAGAAGCTTAGAACAACAATATGAACACACTTAGGACATAGCACTCCTAGGCGAGATTCGTAACATAATCACAGAATACGAAGACTATGCCCATCAGGAACTCAACTATTTTAGTAAAAGAGCAGTGGCCAGAACATTTGGGGAGGGAGGTAGACCGGGACATATACTAGCTCACAAGATTTGCAACGGGTGTACCACACATATAGTGTCCAACATTATAGATCGCCAAAACACCTCCCATTATGACACAGAGGGGATACTGAAAGCCTTTATGGATACATACAGAGCTCTATCAGGTACCCCAACGCTAGTTACAGCCCCTGACATACTACAATACCTCGAAGATGTGGCCATAGCCTGGCTCTCAGACTCTTAAGCGGAATACTTATCCCAAGCGGTCACGGTTGAAGAGGTTACAAGCATAATACAATTGCTCCCTAATGGCAAAGCGCCAGGCCCCGACGGCTTCACCAATGAATTCTATAAGACATTTGTTGATACCTTAGCCCCTCATATGGTAGAGATGTACCGAGATGCCTATGAAAAATGAATTCTGCCACCTACACTGAGGGAGGCTATGATCATAGCCTTGTTGAAGCCAGATAAGGACCCTAAATACTGTGACTCTTATAGGCCACTGTCGCTGATTAATGCAGATACCAAAATGTTGGCAAAATTATTGGCCACTAGACTCCAACCTCTGATGACCAATATAGTACTACCCGATCAATCAGGGTTTATACCTCACCGTTCCACTGCACATAACATTCGCATTCTATTCGCCTTTTGCCATCAGCTAGACCCAGACATGCAAGCAGCGGCGGTATTAGTGGATGCGGCAAATGCATTCGATTCCATTGAATGGACTTACCTATTTGCAGTATTGCAGAGGATGGGGTTGCCCCTCATTTTTACACAATGGATTAGACTTTTATATACACAGCAGACAGCTAGAATATGTGTAAACCAATATGTCTCTGATTCAATAAATATAACCAGGGGCACCCGGCAGGGGTTCCCATTATCGCCGCTACTATTCGCCATTGTGTTGGAGCCCTTGGCATGTAAAATAAGGCAATGCCATAAAACCACAGCATTGCTGTTCCCACAATGCCCCCTGAACATCTCACTATACACAGACGATATACTCCCGGGCGACGAAACACGTGTTGGCTGGATCAATGAAAATAAAGAGAAGACATAATGAGATGAAATATCAAGAAACTGTTGTGAATTTGTTGATAACACATTAGTGTGTAATATATAGGTGTGCTCAGGTCCTGTTTTACATTATGTGTGATCTCTAGGGATTACAAATTGGGAAGGGTGGATGACCCTTCTTCCTTTGAGCACCTATAATATTCAGATCCATTGTATACTGGAATAGGGCAAGCGCCATCACCAACCAGGGACCTGTCATCCATTGATTGTGAGACTATACACAGACGATATGGTGCTATACATTCGAGACCCAGCTTTGAATCTATCCCCCCTGATTAGGGAGTATATTAAATTTGGGGGCCACTCAGGACTCCAAATCAATTGGAGTAAATCGACTATCATACCATTAACCGATTCTACCGTGTCACGCCCGATGGAATTCTCCCTGGAGTGGCAGACGGGCCCTGTTAAATATTTGGGAATATGGTTTCATCGTAATCCGGAGTTGGTACTGCATGAAAATGATGGCGCAGCCATCAGTACACTACAGGACAAAGTGGAGAGATGGATCAAACTCCCACTTTCGTTAGCAGATCGCATGGCAGTCGTTAAGATGGTCATATTGCCGAAACTTCTTTACCTCTTCACCAATATTCCCATTACACCTCGATGGCCATATTTAGAAGGATCTCCAGCATGGTTACTCGACTTCTATGGGCCGGCAAATAGGCACGTGTGGACCTTTATACACTGATTCTACCTTATATGAATAGGGGCTTCAAAGTTCCTGACTTTCTATTGTATTATATCTGTGCCCAGGCGCAATTCGCACACTACGAGTATCATCCGGTTAGATACTTGCCTCACACCATGGTTGAGGATGGCGACACATACCCGATACCACTACGCTGCATTTTACCACACTCATGCGAGCATATTTGTAATAACTAAATCAACACGGTCTGCACAACCAACCTAGCCTGGCAGAGAATGGGTAGACTTGCAAATAAACTTCCACTTTACGCACCCGCTTTGCCACTACAGCACCACCCGGCCCTATCTGTAACGCAGGAAAAAGTGGGAATGAATCAACTACAACAAGTAGGGATTGTTACGATGAGCGATCTATATAACAATGGCGTTTTCATAGATCTTTTCATAGATCTTGGACAGTTAGACTATATACAAAATCCCACTCTACTCTTTACATTCACATATTACAGACTGCAAGGTGCTACCAAACAACTATACCCATCATACCCACGGGAACAACCCACCCTACAAGCCCTCCAACTTATTATCCAAAACCCACACAATATACATCTGGTTAAAAATCTATACACATCACTCCAGGCAGATATTGGGGGTAAGGCAACTAAGGCACTTGACAGGTGGAATATGGTACTAGATGATCCTCTCACTGAGAAGGAATGGCAAACATGTTGCTCCCAAACTGACATGCTCACCCCAAATGGCAATTTGAGGATTATCCATTATAAGTACATACATCAGACTTATTATACCCCAAAAAAGCTATGCCATTTTGGACTTCGGCTAACTGCACATTGCCAGAGATGCGGAGCTGATGATGCAGACTTTTTGCACCTAGCGTGGTATTGTCCCGATATTAAAACATACTGGGACAAAATCACAAATATGATTGGTGCAATACTTGAGATGCAAGTAGAATGCACAATTAAAACTTGTCGACTAGGTATAGTGCCGAAGTTAAGATCCTTGAAACGCAAGTTCTGTGTAATAGCATTGCTCTTGGCTAAAAGACAGATATCCATGCATTGGGGAGGCAAGAGTTGCCCTACATACAAACAGTGGATATGGGATATGTCATATTGCAAGGACACTTTGCTGACTTATGAAGAAGAATTGTCCTCTCGCTCCCGACCTAGGGACTTCTGGGTTCCGCTCACGGAATATCTCTGCACTCATCAACTACCATATCAATGGATGACTAATTTACTGTTGTATAATTGACCGCGATCTGTAATGTTGTGAAAATGATGTTCCAGCTAAATTGAATCCACTTCTATGCCCGAAGTTTGTGGTATAAGTTGTATGTATACAATGTTTTGAAAAAGCAATAAAAAAAAATATCTTATTCCGTGCATGCTGGCCTTCCCATCAGGGACATACTCAATTATTGAACTCTCAGTTTGTCTCTGTAATGGTATATCTATCCAATCTAATCTTCATTTTATATTTTTCTGTAAATGTTATTCTTGTGCATGGAAAATGTATATCCGCCCGCTGTTTTTAAAATATTAATTTGCACTATGTCGCCCAGCCTTATTTTTCCTCCAAATGCTCCCAAACCCATATTTAACCTTCTGTGTTGCATCATATCTATGTATGGCTTTATCAAAAAGAAGAGTAATGAGTTGATAGATTATATTTTAATAGTACGTGGCACTGTTCTGCACTTTATACAGCACGTTGTTTGCTGTCCGCTGTCCGCAAATGAGTTTCTCCCGGTATTGCACTAAGCATTTTATGAGCTACTGAATTAATTATCCACATTGTAACTAGTGTTCTGCATAGTGTTTTAACACGGTTCCTATCTGTTTTCCATTTTGTGTTTTTATTGAAATTTGATGGTGATGTATCATAATTTTAACATGCGAACAATGTATTTTATGTGCACTTTTATGATCTGCATGTTTAAGATCGAATAAAGGCATATTGATTGATTGATTGATTGATTAAATGATGAAAGAAAAAGAAAAAAGAAGAAAAAATTAAAAAGAACTGTTCTGCTGGATCTTTTAATATTTTAGTTTCTTATTTTGCAGAAAATTAACAGTTCCAAGAAGCTACTTACAGAACTCTGCACTAAACTTTTGAGCTTGGCTATATATGATCTGATTACAGACAAAACTTGTGTTGCCTTAGAAATAGAGATAACATTGTTATATACTCAGCTTTTGCAATAACAAGTGATAATGAACATGCAAATCTTAGTAGGGGTTTTCTTTTTATACGTGTGTGAAATTAAGTGTGCTAATGAGATTACCATGGCTCTATACACTAAAGATGAGTAGTAGTATTTTAGGTAGAGAATAAACATATCATTGACTCAACTAATGATGAAAGTGCTCTTTGCTCAGATGTCATCTGTGAAATGAAATAAGTGTGATGACATACAAATCATTTGAGGCATCGTGATTTGATTATCATCAAAGGGTAAATTGATGGAGCTCAAATTTTACCTATAGATTTAGGCATTACTAAATGACAAAAACTGCTTTGAGTTTCACACATCGACTGCATTTTAAAAGTGGCACGCAGACCTTCGGTGCATGAAAAGTGAAAACAATGAATGAGGCCTGCTAAGATGCTTTCAGTCTAATGAATCATGTAAAACCATGCTCAATTAATTAATTCATGGTTGATTTGAATGTGTTTAGTTTACATTTGACCTCACTATAGAATGTACATTTAATTTGGAAAATGTGTTTTGAACTTTCAAAGTAGTATATATTTGTGCAAAATTAACACACATTTTACAGTGTGGAAAAGTTGAAATCCACAGCTAGTGATTTAGTTTGCTTTGATACGCTCACTGTTGGGCCTTGAGATAAGAATGGAATGCTCTTTCCTCCCAGTTTCTGTCTCTTCATGAAAAGACCTTTTTTATAATTTACTTTGGCGTACTTTTTATCAGTATGCAGTTGTTTAGATAATGTTTTATTCACTTCATAACGTAGAGTGAAACTGCAAAGCACACATTTACTTCCTATTAATTATTGTAAAATGTATTCACAGTTTCCGGCTAAAAAATACTTTTTAGTTAGTGTAAAGGTTTTGAAAATGTAATTGTTTCTTTAGCAGGATGTTAGGAGGTGAAATAATTTAGCACAAGATTCAAATGTGTTACAAGAACTCACTTGATTGATGACGTGGGCTGTCAGCCCATGGGGTGTCGATGTGTTCTGAAACTCCAATTGCACAACGTACGAAGACAAAGTCACGTGATTTTGTTAGAAATATATACTAATTGCTAGCTGAGGTGTGGGGGCTTTTCCTTATTTTTTAGCAGGAAGATTGCAGAAAGCACAACTTTTTTCTTGAGTGCTGCAGAAGGGAGGAGGGGCTCATTGGGCAGCTTCTGTGAGACACATAGCGAGGCAAACAGAGGTGAACAGCACTAAGAGAAAGAATCAGCTGAGGGAAAAAGGGCAGGTTTAGAAGCTAAAACCCTAAGTTTTATGCTTTGACTAACTGGCATTGTAAAGATGTATTTGTCCTATGCATTTATTTCTCTTAATGGGAGATTTCTGCCATTATTAATTATTGATTTAGATTTGCAAAACTCACTCACGTTATATTTTCTTGAAACTCTTCAAGAGTTCTGATTGACATGTATGCCTCATTTTACATTAGAAATAGGGATTTCTTCCTTTATGGAGTGCTTTGTATGCGATCTATAATATCTTCTGTATGAATTCTATTTTTTCCTGTTTGCAATTCTGTAACCTGATTGATATTTAACTAATTAATAAAGAGTCAGCGAACCTTAAATGTGATTAGAAAATAAAAGAGAAAGACACTTTAAGTGCTCTATCGCTCGAAGGATTTCCATCAATAACCAGTGATTGGTCAGTTTCATCATCTGGACCCTTACCACCCTCACCTTACCACCACTGCCAACCTCTCCAACATGAGGTGTTTGTTTCGGTTGGGTGTCAACCAAATGACCAATGGTGTAAAAGGGAAGGAACCGGAGAGCAACAAGGGTTCTTGTCCTGACCAAGATGTATATCACTAAATGATATTGAAGGGTGCAGTGCAAAAAGGTGAGATAAAAAGGATTTAGAGGAAGAAGAGAATGTTTATTCAGGGTATTCCAACTAATCCATAGATTAAAAAATGGTGCAACAAAACAGCTTTAAACAAATAGGCTGCGTTAAAGTACGGTCGACATGTTTCAGCCTTAATGACCCAATGGTCAGATGGCTTTCTTCAGGACCTCATACCATGTTAGTATTGCTACTGCAACATTATTCGTGAAAAAAAGAAAAACTGTAAAATACAACCTTTGTGGTGTGTTTCCTTCCGTGTAAACGGTATATCTGTATTACCTGAATACATAGGAAAGGAAGGAGACAAGGGTTGGAAAATTACAATGACTCTATTGTACATTTCACTCTCCTGTGTTATAACAATTTCGTGTAAAAACAGCAAAACACTATAATGATTCCAGGTGCTTACCTGTTTAGCACGAGGAATATGCCTCACCTACCCGGAAAAGGCTCAGGTTGACGGAGGCCCCGCCCTGTGAAGTGAAGGGAATGTTGCCATATAAGGCAATTAATGAGAGAGTAAAACATACGAAACTCCCATATGTCAAAAAAGTACATTGTGGTTTAAAAGGGATCCCATTGTGGATCCAAAGGTAGGTACCCATAATTGACACTCCTCAAAAGCAAATCGCCATAGGTGGAGGGATGATGTTAAAGGTAGACAACCGAACAGGCGTGCCCGTTCGGAGGAAGACACTGATGTACTGGTAGACTGTAATAGCGAGCAACACTAAAACGCCCCCAACATATACAGAAACAGCAAAAATGCAGCAAAGAAACATTGCGCTGCCTAGAGAATCCTTTCGCTGTTTGAGAGAAGCTCCGGTTAAATACATGATTTCAAACATGCTCGTGATCTAGATACAAGCACTTGTTAGACTGATTCGCCTCTAGTGTCGCTCGGCATTTAAAAGTTATATTACCAAATACATAGCGCTGCTTGGGAAGTTAATTACGCTATTCAAGAACTCTTGGGAAGTTAACCTTACAGGGCAGCAAAGAGAAGTAATGCGGCAACAGAGCGTTTACCTGTCCGTCGGTACCTCAGAGTTTTCCTGAGTCGTGTGGGAGGTAACTGGCGGACTGGGTCGCGGTCCTTATGTCGTCAGTAAGGCGCGCGAAAGACTGTGTCTAGCAACCAATGCCTATCGAGTGTCATCGTTGCTCAAGGAAAAACTACCAGATGACGTATCGAAACCCGGAACTGGTAGTCCGTGGGTCAAAAACGTACATTAGGGAGTTTTGCATGTGCAGATTTGTGTCTATATTTGTTTATTAGACGCAGAGTATTATTAGATAAGGTGTGGTGCTCGCTGGTGTCTACTGCAGTATAATAGTCGCTTAACACCCTGTGGGCTAGAAATGAGGCGTCTAATGTAAAAAAGCTGTATTGAATGTATGCAACTTTATTGAGTCAAGGGATAAAATACAATTACTCGACTCGTACGGATAATTGATTTAATCCTCAATGTGTAAGATATGTGAAATATCTATTGTTTTGTAGAAAGCAAAAAGCCTCAAAGTACTCAATATAAACCATAGTTTAAGAGGTTTTAAATAGAGCACCTCGCATACCAGCTGTATAGAATGTGTAGGACTTAATGAGATCGATGAAGCGATCGCAGAAAGAGTAGGGAGAATTACTCAGTGAACGATGCCCACATGACTGGCCCACTGCGAACAGCACTCAAAAAATAGTGGTATCTATTGGTCACAAGGGATGGCAACAGTAGATGACGTAAAATCATTTGTAAACACATGTTTTGGAAACAGTGTGTTAAAGAGAGGACCATGGGATTGCATCATTCAGACCTGAAGTGTCGCTGTGAATTTTGAAGACCCATCTTTGTTCTTTCCGGAATAGGAAGTGGGATACATCACTCACATGAGATGGTACAAAAGGTTTCTCCAGGACTGTCCATGTGAAGTCTGTGGCTTGATGGTTAGTTTCAAGAAAATGCCTTGTCAACCTAGTGTTGTTTTTCTTACATCTGAAAGTGCTTTTGTGCTCGAGCATACGTAGTCTGACTTTACGAGTAGTCATACCCACATAGCGAAACTTACATGGGCACTCAATCAGATAGATCAGATTGTCGCTGTTGCAATTCGTGAACGTTCTTTGTTCCCAAGATGTTCTCATGCCAATGTCTATCGAATTCGAATGTTTAGTTTGTGGACAGATTGAACAAGTGCCACAAGGATGGTGTCCTGAACTGCTGGTAAATCCCACAAAGTTCCAATTTGGCGTGGTTTGATTTGTTGTGGTCTGGTGTGCACCAATTTGTCTCTAAGATTCACACCTCTCTTTAGAGAGAAAAGAGGTAGTTGTATCTTCTCTTTACATGAGTTTAAGAGTCGCCAGTGTTTTTTGACACATTTCTGGATGCCGTTGGTCAGAGTGCTAAAAGTATGGACAAAAGTTAGTCGGTCCATTGGAGGTTTTTCAAACGGAGGTTCTATCAATGCCTCTCTGTTGTTGTTAGTAGCTCGTTTGAAAGCTGTTTTAATTAGTCTTTTAGGATATTTCTTCTCCATCAGTTGTTCTGTCAGGTTGCGGGCGTGCCAATGATATTTATCTGTTGTGGAACAATTGCGTCTCACGCGGAGAAATTGCCCATATGGTAGATTGTCTCTTAATGATTTAGGATGCTGACTATCATACCGCAGGAGGGAGTTACGAGCCATAGGTTTTTTGTATAGTTCGCTTTCCAAACCTGTGGGGGTTACAAAGATAGAAAGATCGAGGAAAGCCAATCTTTCTTTATGAATATCCACTGTAAATTTCAAAAAGTCATTGCGGCTGTTCAGCCACTGTAAGAAAGCTGAAATGGAAGATAGATCCCCTCGCCACACTACAAAAATATCATCGATGTAACGCTTCCACAGCCTAATTGAGTCGTGGAAGGGGTTGTCAGGGTTGAGTATGTACTCATGTTCAAAAGAATGCACATATAGATTGGCCAGACTGGGTGCAAAAATGCATCCCATGCTGGTACCTGAGACTTGAAGATATATTGTATCTTCAAACCTGAAGACATGTTCCTTCATCGCTATATGTGCCAGTGTCATAATAAAATGGACAGGAGTGATGGAATCTAGGTCTGTGTCGTTCAGAATGGAAGAGACAGTGTCAAGGGTTTCATCTTGTGGAATGGATGTATATAAAGATTCTACATCAAAAGATACTAGAAAATCTTTGTCAGAATCAAATTCCACAGTTGGTAGAAGACGTAAAACATCCTTGGTACCTTGTAAGTAAGTAGGCATACTCTTTACTAATGGCCTTAGAAAGTGGTCAACAAAAGTAGACAAGGGCTCGAGTAGTGATCCTAGACCTGAGATTATAGGTCTCCCTGGTGGAGGACGTTGAGTTTTGTGAACTTTAGGCAGGGTATAAAAGTACGGCATCACGGGGTTTGGAGTTTGTAGGAACAGAGCTTCTTGAGAAGTGATCCACCCTTCAGCTACTGCTTCTTCAACAGCTTCTGTGATAACCTTTTTGCCTCGTTCTGTTGGATCCATGTCTAGTGGTAGATAGAATCTCCTATCTTCTAGTTGTCTCCTACATTCTTGTCGGTAGCTTTCAACCTCCTGTATGACAATCGCACCACCCTTATCGGCAGGCTTGATGATGATGGTATGGTCTTGTGTGAGTCCTTTCAATGCCAATTGTTCTTTTTTCGGAAGATTACTGTATTGGTTCTTCTTCTTTTTATCTTGACACAGAGTTGTGATTTCTTCTGTGACAGCTTTTTCAAAAGTAAGGACTTGGGGAGGTACACTGTGTAATGGAGGGTTGAAGGTAGATCGTCTTTTTAATCCAGTATTAGTCTCATTCAAAATGGTATTAGGCAAATCTTTGTTGTTAAAGAAGAAATGTAATCGTATTTTACGAAAAAATTTGGCCAGTTCACATTGTATCTGAAAGTTTGACTGGCTCATTCTTATAGTTAGCACAGCCAAGCGGGTGGCAGATACCATTCTTTTGGAAATACAAGTGCTAGAGGCCCAAATAAAAGTCACTGTTACAGCAGCTTCATTCAAAAAGAATCAAGAAGAGGCTAATAAAAGTAACAAAGAACTTAAAGATTCAATCTTACCTCAAAAATCGAAAAGTTCAAGAAGGACTTAGCCAAATTCAAGCACGAGGTGATCTATCCATACACAAGCGAGACCTATACACCACCAGAATTCAACAGAAAAGGACGCCGTTATGGCTCCACATACTCTGGGAGAAGCTCCGATGATGATGTGGTTGACACCGATGGCTCAGAAATGAACAAACAACAAAATAGAAGACGAGGAAATAGGAGGACCTGGAGAGGGCAGTATATACCCCAGGTACAACATTGGTGGCCTCCGACACCTTGGGGTTATCCCCCCCAACAATACCCTCCCCAACATTTTCAGTTACCACCACAGAATCCGTTCCTCATGAATCAACAGGACCCTAATTACCAGTCTTTTTTAGGGTTTGGCCAAGGAAGGCCCAGGGGTCGAAGAAGAGGCCGACAAACACAAGTGCATTGGAATCTGCCAACCTCCATGCCCCAACAAATGAACACACGCAGCCAATCCAAGAAGAGCCAACCACAACCAGGAACGAGTACAGAGACGACTTGATAATCAATCTTAGTCAATCTTAGTCAGAAAGTTTTGACCACAGATGAAATATCTGTTTTGAACAAAGGCTTGGGTTTTGTAACTACGACAAAAGGAGATGACTTTCAGATACAATGTGAACTGGCCAAATTTTTTCGTAAAATACGATTACATTTCTTCTTTAACAACAAAGATTTGCCTAATACCATTTTGAATGAGACTAATACTGGATTAAAAAGACGATCTACCTTCAACCCTCCATTACACAGTGTACCTCCCCAAGTCCTTACTTTTGAAAAAGCTGTCACAGAAGAAATCACAACTCTGTGTCAAGATAAAAAGAAGAAGAACCAATACAGTAATCCGAAAAAAGAACAATTGGCATTGAAAGCACTCACACAAGACCATACCATCATCATCAAGCCTGCCGATAAGGGTGGTGCGATTATCATACAGGAGGTTGAAAGCTACCGACAAGAATGTAGGAGACAACTAGAAGATAGGAGATTCTATCTACCACTAGACATGGATCCAACAGAACGAGTCAAAAAGGTTATCACAGAAGCTGTTGAAGAAGCAGTAGCTGAAGGGTGGATCACTTCTCAAGAAGCTCTGTTCCTACAAACTCCAAACCCTGTGATGCCGTACTTTTATACCCTGCCTAAAGTTCACAAAACTCAACGTCCTCCACCGGGGAGACCTATAATCTCAGGTCTAGGATCACTACTCGAGCCCTTGTCTACTTTTGTTGACCACTTTCTAAGGCCATTAGTAAAGAGTATGCCTACTTACTTACAAGATACCAAGGATGTTTTACGTCTTCTACCAACTGTGGAATTTGATTCTGACAAAGATTTTCTAGTATATTTTGATGTAGAATCTTTATATACATCCATTCCACGAGATGAAACCCTTGACACTGTCTCTTCCATTCTGAACGACACAGACCTAGATTCCATCACTCCTGTCCATTTTATTATGACACTGGCACATATAGCGATGAAGGAAAATTTCTTCAGGTTTGAAGATACAATATATCTTCAAGTCTCAGGTACCAGCATGAGAAGCATTTTTGCACCCAGTCTGGCCAATCTATATGTGCATTCTTTTGAACATGAGTACATACTCAACCCTGACAACCCCTTCCACGACTCAATTAGGCTGTGGAAGCGTTACATCGATGATATTTTTGTAGTGTGGCGAGGGGATCTATCTTCCATTTCAGCTTTCTTACAGTGGCTGAACAGCCGCAATGACTTTTTGAAATTTACAGTGGAGATTCATAAAGAAAGATTGGCTTTCCTCGATCTTTCTATCTTTGTAACCTCCACAGGTTTGGAAAGCGAACTATACAAAAAACCTATGGCTCGTAACTCCCTCCTGCGGTATGATAGTCAGCATCCTAAATCATTAAGAGACAATCTACCATATGGGCAATTTCTCCGCGTGAGACGCAATTGTTCCACAACAGATAAATATCATTGGCACGCCCGCAACCTGACAGAACAACTGATGGAGAAGAAATATCCTAAAAGACTAATTAAAACAGCTTTCAAACGAGCTACTAACAACAACAGAGAGGCATTGATAGAACCTCCGTTTGAAAAACCTCCAATGGACCGACTAACTTTTGTCCATACTTTTAGCACTCTGACCAACGGCATCCAGAAATGTGTCAAAAAACACTGGCGACTCTTAAACTCATGTAAAGAGAAGATACAACTACCTCTTTTCTCTCTAAAGAGAGGTGTGAATCTTAGAGACAAATTGGTGCACACCAGACCACAACAAATCAAACCACGCCAAATTGGAACTTTGTGGGATTTACCAGCAGTTCAGGGACACCATCCTTGTGGCACTTGTTCAATCTGTCCACAAACTAAACATTCGAATTCGATAGACATTGGCATGAGAACATCTTGGGAACAAAGAACGTTCACGAATTGCAACAGCGACAATCTGATCTATCTGATTGAGTGCCCATGTAAGTTTCGCTATGTGGGTATGACTACTCGTAAAGTCAGACTACGTATGCTTGAGCACAAAAGCACTTTCAGATGTAAGAAAAACAACACTAGGTTGACAAGGCATTTTCTTGAAACTAACCATCAAGCCACAGACTTCACATTGACAGTCCTGGAGAAACCTTTTGTACCATCTCATGTGAGTGATGTATCCCACTTCCTATTCCAGAAAGAACAAAGATGGGTCTTCAAAATTCACAGCGACACTTCAGGTCTGAATGATGCAATCCCATGGTCCTCTCTTTAACACACTGTTTCCAAAACATGTGTTTACAAATGATTTTACGTCATCTACTGTTGCCATCCCTTGTGACCAATAGATACCACTATTTTTTGAGTGCTGTTCGCAGTGGGCCAGTCATGTGGGCATCGTTCACTGAGTAATTCTCCCTACTCTTTCTGCGATCGCTTCATCGATCTCATTAAGTCCTACACATTCTATACAGCTGGTATGCGAGGTGCTCTATTTAAAACCTCTTAAACTAAGGTTTATATTGAGTACTTTGAGGCTTTTTGCTTTCTACAAAACAATAGATATTTCACATATCTTACACATTGAGGATTAAATCAATTATCCGTACGAGTCGAGTAATTGTATTTTATCCCTTGACTCAATAAAGTTGCATACATTCAATACAGCTTTTTTACATTAGACGCCTCATTTCTAGCCCACAGGGTGTTAAGCGACTATTATACTGCAGTAGACACTAGCGAGCACCACACCTTATCTAATAATACTCTGCGTCTAATAAACAAATATAGACACAAATCTGCACATGCAAAACTCCCTAATGTACGTTTTTGACCCACGGACTACCAGTTCCGGGTTTCGATACGTCATCTGGTAGTTTTTCCTTGAGCAACGATGACACTCGATAGGCATTGGTTGCTAGACACAGTCTTTCGCGCGCCTTACTGACAACATAAGGACCGCGACCCAGTCCGCCAGTTACCTCCCACACGACTCAGGAAAACTCTGAGGTACCGACGGACAGGTAAACGCTCTGTTGCCGCATTACTTCTCTTTGCTGCCCTGTAAGGTTAACTTCCCAAGAGTTCTTGAATAGCGTAATTAACTTCCCAAGCAGTGCTATGTATTCGGTAATATAACTTTTAAATGCCGAGCGACACTAGAGGCGAATCAGTCTAACAAGTGCTTGTATCTAGATCACGAGCATGTTTGAAATCATGTATTTAACCGGAGCTTCTCTCAAACAGCGAAAGGATTCTCTAGGCAGCGCAATGTTTCTTTGCTGCATTTTTGCTGTTTCTGTATATGTTGGGGGCGTTTTAGTGTTGCTCGCTATTACAGTCTACCAGTACATCAGTGTCTTCCTCCGAACGGGCACGCCTGTTCGGTTGTCTACCTTTAACATCATCCCTCCACCTATGGCGATTTGCTTTTGAGGAGTGTCAATTATGGGTACCTACCTTTGGATCCACAATGGGATCTCTTTTAAACCACAATGTACTTTTTTGACATATGGGAGTTTCGTATGTTTTAATCTCTCATTAATAGCCTTATATGGCAACATTCCCTTCACTTCACAGGGCGGGGCCTCCGTCAACCTGAGCCTTTTCCGGGTAGGTGAGGCATATTCCTCGTGCTAAACAGGTAAGCACCTGGAATCATTATAGTGTTTTGCTGTTTTTACACGAAATTGTTATAACACAGGAGAGTGAAATGTACAATAGAGTCATTGTAATTTTCCAACCCTTGTCTCCTTCCTTTCCTATGTATTCAGGTAATACAGATATACCGTTTACACGGAAGGAAACACACCAAAAAGGTTGTATTTTACAGTTTTTCTTTTTTTCACGAATAATGTTGCAGTAGCAATACTAACATGGTATGAGGTCCTGAAGAAAGCCATCTGACCATTGGGTCATTAAGGCTGAAACATGTCGACCCTACTTTAACGCAGCCTATTTGTTTAAAGCTGTTTTGTTGCACCATTTTTTAATCTATTGATTAGTTGGAATACCCTGAATAAACATTCTCTTCTTCCTCTAAATCCTTTTTATCTCACCTTTTTGCACTGCACCCTTCTATACCATTTAGTGATATACATCTTGGTCAGGACAAGAACCCTTGTTGCTCTCCGGTTCCTTCCCTTTTACACCATTGGTCATTTGGTTGACACCCAACCGAAACAAACACCTCATGTTGGAGAGGTTGGCAGTGGTGGTAAGGTTGGATATCCAGATGATGAAACTGACCAATCACTGGTTATGGATGGAAATCCTTCGAGCGATCGAGCACTTAAAGGGTCTTTGTTCCTTGTATTTCTCTTTTCATTTCTCTCTCCTGTATATTTAGACCTCCAGACTCTTTGGGTTTATGAATCATTGGATAGGGGATTTAGTCTGGTCGTAGTCTTTAAACTGTCCCTCGGACCCCCTTCACTTTATATTTATTAGAAAATAAAACCCTTTAAAACTACTCACAACTCTCATGATTGCCTTACATTTTTTATGCATTTGAAATTGCTCATGTTTATGCAAAGTCTACTTTTGGTTATAAACGGTTTCAAAGGTTCATCGCCTTTGAGCGGGGAAACGAGAGGTAATGGTGTTTTGCACTGGGAAATTACCGGGAAATTACCGCTCCATCAACTTGGCAAGAGTTTCTCCTCTGTGGGGAATTAATTTGCTACTTTTGGGAATAGTGTATTAAGGAGAATACTAACGCCAATCATTGCAGTGGCTACAGTGATACTAATGATTTCCTGATATATAAATGTTGTAAGTGTAAGAAGGAGTCACCTGATGTTAAACGAAGAGCATGAAAGAGAAAGAGAGAAGAGATAGAATTAGAGGTCAGGAAAGGAAATTACTATGAAATGATTCAGGATTTGGATAGAATTATGATGAAACGAGAGAAAACAACTACTTTCTAAAAGTGATCATTTGTATTGGTGGGTATTTTAGTGATGGCTCAAGGACGCCATCAAAGCGGGGATTGATGGAGCAGGGTTTTCGCGAAATGAAACCTCCTTGAATTGAACCCTCAATAACACTTATTAACTGTGTGCTGTGAAAAGAAGAAAAAAAGTATGCATAAAAGGGCCTTACATGAAGGAAAAGTTACTGTGCCATCGTGAACTAAAGTACTGGAGTAGGCCGCAAATGCTTTTGACTAATGTAAGGTAAAAGGACTAATGCAGCTTTAATGCATTTATTAATGCTAGCTAGGAAAATAATATTAACTTGGGTTGTGCATGGATAGATGCAACAGAGGGTGGGTGAGTAATGGTGTAGCATTATAAGTGAATAATAATGTTTGTGTTTGTTTTCTATAGAAGTATAGTTTTCTGCTCTGCAGGAAATGTTTGGGTTAATGAGAGAAATAATTGCGGTTTAATTCCGAGCGAGAAGGGGAAGGTGGAAGACAATTGTCCTTCATGGGTCCTATGTGCCTGCCAAGAGTTTGGATGGAGAAACAAAATAATCTTTGATAGAAGGAACACTTCCTTCGACAGTGACGCAAATGGACAAACGTGATACAGAGTTTGTTACATGACCAGAATGGAGGAAATATGTACTATGACAGCGGCTTGAATTTGTATTTCCCGGGCTGGAATTGATAAGATGAATAAACAAACAATGAAGTTCCTGAATAAAGTGACATGACAAGAGTGGTGTGACAATACTTCCTTAACCAATTGCATGAGAAAAAATTATCATTTCTGACACAATTGTGTGTTGGTCTTTTGGGTTTTAAGGTTTAATTGAGGTTCCCGGTGGGAGGGGGGTAGAGGTGGCTATAGGTGGCTGTTTGTGGTTATTGTTGCAGAGTTTCTTGCGTGAGTAGAGGCCTGTGTTGCTTTTTCCTATTCTTGAGCTGACTGTTCCTGTCTGCTGTTTCCTAACTTGGGGGCTGATTAGGATGGCGGGTGGACTTTAGTCCACCCGCCACCCTAGCGGTGCAGGGACCAGCTGCCAGTGGTGCGGCAGTCCCGCACCTGCAATTAGGATGCCACCGTGGCAGTGGCATCCCCTATTCCCAGCATTGTGGCGGGCTGTGCTCGCGCTGGGAATGCATGGTGTGCATTGTCATGCACGAGGTGCCTGCCACCATGTCCATGACAATGCAGGGGGGTACCATAGGTACCCCCATGTGCAGCCCCCACCCCCACAATACCCTAGGGGCCCGCAACGGGCCCCCATAAGCAGACTCCGCATGGCTTTCCATGGCGGGGTCTCCGTCATGAAAAGCCATTTACTGCTGCCCATGCTAATATGAACGGCGGTGTCTAGCAGACACTGCCACCATATATAGCCCCTTTTCCGCCCGATCACCTGTGTGACCGGCGGAAAACTGGCGGACGGTCTTTCCGTTCGCCGGGGGCCCCCCGCCATACTAATATGGCGGGGGAAATGGGTGGCAGGCGGGGAAAGATGTAGGGCGGATCGCCACGGCAATGCGGGTGGTAGCGATCCGCCCTACATCCTAATCGACCTCTTAGTCTTTGCCTCTTCAAATCTTCTTGAGGGGCTTTACTCCTCTCGTGGCCTGGGAGTAGTTTTCCTGTAGGGTTAGTATAGACAGAAAACTAAATTTGCATAATCATTTGCAAAAGTATTTTTATATCTGAACCTTTTGTCTCTTCACCTTTCCACTCCTTTATGCACAGTTATTGAGATGCAAGCTATTGTAATTTCTCTAATTTTGCTTCTAGTGATGGTCTATGATTCATACTGTATTTGGTATTGATGAGCATTTTCACATTATTTAGATAAAGTATTATAAATATACAAATGAGTTTGTCTTTTTTATAGGTGTTTATTCTTGAAATGTAAGTACAATAGAATTAGGTAATAATTTGCCAAACCCTTTCAACATAAATAAAAATTGTATCGCCACAATTTATATGCGAAGATGACGATGATATATTTAGGATTTGGTAAGTCCGGCATTACACCCATCCAGCATGAAGGTACTTTTTGGGTAATGAATTTGGGACTTCTCTGTGGAAATGTATTAGTCCTTGATCGCTAGATCATTACTCAAGAGATGGATCTTTCCTATATAACCACCATACTCTAACACAAATGTACAGCATATCCCTGTGTATATTGACTTTTAATTTGATTTAAATATTTATAATAATATGTACTTGTTTATTTATATATTTATTACTTTACTCCTGCTGTAAAAAAGAAGACTCACATGTTCACCACTCAAATTAGCTCAGATTTTATTATACTAATCCACCACTAATCCTTTTTGGGTTTCAAAGTAGGGTGCTACTCACCAAAAAGCGCTTTGATTCCTCGTGAGGGGTAGTAAGCACTATATAAATACAATTTCAATCACAGTATACAGGGACTGAAGAAACTCTAATTCATGCCTCTCTTCAGTGCCTGTGAAGTGATAACACGCTGTGAGTCTTTGTTTCTCCTCCATTACATTTGCATGGTAGAGGGATGCGCCTGTTTGCTTCCAGCCAGGATACTCAAACACAACAAGGCTTATGGTCCCTTATCTGGTCTTTCTTTTAGGTGCACCTGGAATTTCAAAAAACAAAGCCCCCTTGCTGCATGCACCTTCTTTTGGGAACGAAAGCAGCCCACATGCAGGCCTGCCTAATATGTCCTGGTGTCAGCAAGTTACACCATGAGGAATTCAGCATATGAGAGCAGTTATAGATTACCAAATAGGCAAAGTAGTAGGCACCGGCCTATGGGGCCCACTCATTATACGGACCCGCGACAATGGATCAACATATTATTGATTTGATCTTGAAAGAAAATTACAGTTAAACTTTCTTAAATTGTTTCAAAATGATAGAAAAAAATGTATCAACTCAAAGAAACAAAAACCTTACATTAAAGACTCCATAGAGAAAATACTGTTAGTACATGAACCAGAGACATCAGATTCACATAACAGTTTGTTGCTTAAAAGTACATCTTTTGGCAGCTGTAAGTTTGTAAAAAAATCTGGTGCAAACTACGTACTTGTAAAGTACAGGAGCGTTGGTCATCTCCATCTAGTGGCCGAGGTGCACACTACTTAGTTAAATGTTATCCCACCAGAGAGCGCGCATGAGAAACCTCCAGAAACAAAGCTTTATGTGAGTTACTGTCTCGCGAGTTTGGAGTTGAATGAATGAATCCCAGCGCTGATAGCGGTGCAGTTTCAACTACGGACAGTATTAAGGAAACAGATAAGTTTTAAGTAGCTTTTGAAAGGTCAAGTGGTTAGGTTCCATGCGGATATCAGAAGGTAGATGATTCCACAATTTTGCAGCATTAACAGAGAAGTGACGACCTCTGCTTCGTGGTCTTCTCATTTTTGGGACTTGCGCAAGTCGTTTGTTCTCTGACCTTAAAGATCTCTTTGGGCAATAAGGTTGAATAATATCTCTGATAGTGGGAGGGCCTTTGCCTGGGAGTGCTTTATGCATGATACATAAAGCCTTAAACTGCACTCTTTCTTGGATGGTCAGCCAATGGAGTAATGCAAGTGCAGGCTTGGCTGAAAGGCGTTTGGGAGTGTTCAAAAGCAAACGTGCAGCACAGTTTTGCACTATCTGCAATTTTTTGATGGTTGTGAGTGGTGCTCCTAGATATAGGCCACCGACTCCAGACCCTAGTAGAATATTCGTGAGTAGAAGCTTCCAGAACACCGACTAATATATATACCCGACGTCTGTGTTCCTAAGTTAGATTTTCTGAGTTATAATAACCTTAATGTTTAGTTTTGTGTAATAAAATTGGTTTATTAAAATTGTTGGTGTTGATAAAATTAAAAACGTATTAGGATATAATTTATTTTGACATAACATCTCTGCCCCGTTATGTTCCAAACAAGATGATTTCGTCTGGGTGTCAATAGTGACCGAGCCGTCTGAAGCTGAATCCTGACAAGATGAATAAAATGTAAATAGAACTTGAAATGTCTCCCCATGGTTGTTTGCTACATCTGTGACAAACCTACAGCTGGGTCCTCTGTCACAGGCATCATTAAGGCATGTTCATGCACCATTAACAAGCTACTGCTAAAGTAAAACAACAGATGTGTATTAAAGATCAATGCAGAAAAAAACAATCAACTGATGGAAGTTTGTATTAAGGGTTGGTGGAGGGGAATATCACTGAGTGTTTCCGCAGATGCTCTGCCTTCACAGATCTTGTGCACAAAACTGCGATGTGAAAATAAGACATTACGAGGGACCAGATGGCCTAATTACATATGATACAGTGCTGGATAAGTGCAGAAGCACCTATACAATAGTGGTATGTAGAAAACACAGACAATTGCAGACATTCATTTGTTGTGCTCAGCTCCTCTCTCCATTGTCAGGTGGGGGCAAGGTGCTCAGACGCACCACAGGGGGCTTGAGGCAGCATTGTGGAGGGAAGGCACAGCCCTATTCAGGTCCAGGTGCAACTCCTCCCTCCCATCTACATGCAGATCTCCCTATTCACCACTGGGCAGACTCACACCATCCAGTCCCTGTCAATCACAAGCCCAACATGCACTCCACATCAGGCAGGCAGACACACTGCGCACAGAAGTGCCAAGTTCTAAAAGTGGCACTTCTCCACTAGTCACAGTTAAATCTGTGCACGCCATTGCGCAGCATTTATTCTCACGCACATACTAAACTTGACCCTGCACTCCTCTCACACCAGGAATTACCATGGACACACATATCTCCCATGCATTCCTATGGGAGGGCAGGCCAATCTCACCAAACGCACTCAGAGTGCGCACGCATTTTACACTGGGCCACAGTGCTAAAGTGCCTAGAGGCCTAAAACCACTAACACTACATAGGAAAAAGGCTAAGAGACAGGCAAAACGTTTAGGGGTGAACCTGCCAAAAGGGCAAAGTCCAAAACCACATTCCTGGAAAAGCCTCCCGCTGTGAACCATATCTATACCTTCCAAACACTTTCAAACACAGCTCACCCTACGCTAGTTTCATGCTCCATGTCAATTCTAGAAAAGTAACGTAAAAGTGTAATGGTGGCACTAGATGCCGTAGTTAGGCTCTCTACCTTTAAAAACAATACAGGCCTGTGCACGGTTCTTGCAATGTCTCAGGTACTTCTAGTTTTTACCTTGAGGGTCTCCCTCAGTGCAGCACTTACCACCAATACAAAATTACGCCCATTGTCAAAAACTTGGGGGATATTTAACTTCCCTCAACATATTTCACAACTGGAGATGTAAATACACGTCATTGACAAGTTCAAGGAAAGTGGCACGTTCCACAAATAATCTAGTACTGTAGTTAGACCAGTAAAGTTTTCTTTCCAGTTTCCCCTAAACCCGCTGCTGCACTGAGGGTGTAACTGAAGGTAAGAAACTTTCTCTAAAACTGCTGTGACATCCTGCCATGTGATTTATTGATGACGTCATCTCAAGTACTAACAAATCACCTTCACATAGACATTCCAAACTAATTTAGAAACATAGAGGTATTTTTTTATTTAAAAAATGACACCAAAACAACAAAAATCAAATCAGTAGCATCAGAGTTATGAGCTTTAAAAGCTTAAGGTATAAGTAGCTGCAAATGGCACGAACTGTTGTCCGCTGGTATGTGGTTGCGCCAGACAGGGACAAAGTCAAAAATTAAGGCCAACCACGATGAAGTATGGGCCGGGTACAGGATCGTGTTCAGCCTGAACTTCCTAAAAGTAGCATTTTCAAAAAAATAATTTAAAAAACTGACTTGACAATCAGGGTGGATTTTAAATTCCTCTTCCAATGAGTCCTTGAATACTATAGCCTAGCTAGTCTCAAACTGAAGCTATGCATTATAATGTGTTGTAATGTGTTATAATGTAACCTAGCCTGTAATCTATCCTTTTTCTTTGGAAAAGTCAGCCTTGCTGCAGTGAAATATGACTGTGGAGATTTTCACTACCAGGACATGCAAAATATTAAATATGCATGCCCTACTTTTAAATACCATGCGCCATGCCCTATGAGTACTTGGGGCCTACTTTACGATGTAACAATCGTATCATACACCGATGATACGCAACTTATTGTCACCTCATAGCAGGACTTGGCGAAGACTGCAAATCAGTTCTCTTTATGCTTGGAGGAGCAAGCCTTGTGGATGTCCAATCACTGCCTAAAACTAAATGGCAACTAAACTGAAATAATGATAGTCCCCCTCTATTTGGACATCAGCATGGTGGCCTGAGGAACTGGGGCAAATTCCTGCCCTGAAAGCAGAAGTTACAAATCTAGGGGTCTAGCTGGATCCGAAGCTAACATTTGAGAGCCAAATGAGGAAGGTATTGGGAAAATGTTTTGGAACTCTCAAAATCCTAAGGAAACTCCTAGATCTATGTCTGATTGCTGCCAGAAAAAATATTATTCATGCCTTGGTCACTTCCCAGATAGATCAAGGTAATAACCTCTATCTGGGAGCATCAAAAAAGGCCTAACCAAGCTTCAATCTATTCAAAACGCGGCCGCACACTTAGTCCTGATCCTTCCAAAAAGAGCTTCAGCCACAAAGGCTCGGGCTACCCTCCGATGGTTACCTGTGGAGAAGAGGATTACTTTTAGAGCCATGTGCTACTGTCACTGAATTCTATGCAAAAAAGGGCTGAGATCCCTATGCTTTATGATAACCTCCTACATACCAGCACCGAATTTAAGATCCAAAGGAACACCCTTGGTCGTAGTGCCCAGAATTCAATGTCAGGATGGGAGCTTGATCTTTCAGATACCTTGCAGCTAAGAGCTAGAACACTTTACCTGTGACTATGCGAACTGAAACTCGCGAAAGTGCTTTTTGCAAGGGTTTAAAGACCTGGCTGTCCCCTTCTTCAAATTAGATTTCTTAGAGCCTCTTTATGCTCTGGGGACTCACAGTCATTGCAGCTTCCCCGCTTGCTCCACTTAGAAGTCCATGTTAGTACGGGGACGCACAGTTGGTGTAACCATACGCTTTATAAATTGATAAAGCTAAACTAAACTTTAGATGGGACTCTAAGGTATTAAAATACAAGGTTTAAGCCTAGAAGAAAGGTTCATTTTGCCAGGTCGAAATGGCAGTTTTAGACGGCACAACAGGATGAAATGGCAGCCCTGAGACATGTTTTTCAGTCTTACTACAGTGGGAGGCACAGCGGGCGCTGCGAACCACTAGTAGCATTTAATTGGTATGCTCTTCGTACCAGTAGTACCATAAATATAGGACTTATAAGTAAATTAAATGCACCAATAAGGAGTATACCAATTTTACCATGTTTGAAAGGGATAGAACAAGCACTTTAACTTTGTTTAGCAGGGGTAAAGTGTGCTGAGTCCTTATGCCAACAAAAGCAGGTTCAGCTCCAGAAGGCAAACATCTGGACCAATACCACACAAAAGATGGTCTTTTCAACAATCTGATTTCCTCCAAAAATCAAGATGGTCAAAGTCTATGTTTACATGTAAGAGCTCTCCTTCTTTTATCCCATGACACTGAACTAGAAAGGTGTGCCACTGACATGACAGCGCACAGGGTGTTCTCTTATACTGAACTTCTGATAGCCAGAAGCCAGTCCTATTCTCTTTCAGAACAATAGCAATAGAATGAAAAGGAGTGTTATATTAATTTCTCACCACGTACATTGAAAATTCCACCCAAGTCTATCCCAGGCTGTCTCATTAGCATAATTATGACCTTTTCTAAATATTTCCAGCTCACTTTATCTGTATGGATGCAATCCCTGGACATTCTTTACCCCTTGCCTCTACTTACCCTCTTATTTTCCTGAATAATATAGACTAATAATGAAACTCACAAGTGGCCAGTATAATTTGCTTTTTCATAATAAATCCACGAGGCTAGTCCTTGTCTCCAGTCCCGCAATCAGGACAGCTCTAATGTACGGGATGACTAGGGTGCCCTTCTGGGGATCTTTGCTAAGGGGGGCAGCAGATATACCTCTTCTAGAGAAAATGCAGTACCCATACTTGGATCGAAAACAGCTATATCATCCGAGTGACAAAAGCACTTTCACCAGCCAGTTCACTGTTAGGCCTGTGTGTACTTTTCATTACAGGGCCTAATTCTTTCAATTTGCATTGCTCGAATTGTGTAAAATGTGCCCCATTTCACTTTACATAAAGGGCAATATTTATCAGTTGGTTGTGTCATCCTTGCACCACGCAACGAGGCTCAAAGTAACCCAACTCATAAGTTAAATTTATCAAGTGATGCAAGGCCCCCTTGCATGGCCTTCAGTGGCTTGATAAACCTAGAGTAATGCAAGCAGTGCACATCAATGTGTTGTGTTACTCTGCCACCAGGTAGACATTACATGAGTGGTGTATTCCCAGATTTACCATTACTGGTAGACCTGGGAATGTGTCAAAATGCTATGCATCCCCCTTTCCACCTGGACCATCACCTTTGCCAGTAAATCGGTGTAATCATAGGGACGGATAGCCAACACCCAAGGAGCGAGACCAAATTAGAAAGTCAGCCCTTATAGACAAATCAGAACTCTTTGCTGTTCCCTGATCAAGGCAGCAGATCCTAACTGCGGCCCTGACCCAATCTTCCGCTATCAGGGACAAGTGGGTCCCTCCATTTCACGCAAATTTCCCTCCTAGTGATAAGAATCAAATAAAAGAGCAACCTTCTGTGGGGCAGCCTCAACGGCAAAGTTAGTGCTCCATCATCTCCTAGGAGGATAAGTGTTGCATTCAATTAGATCTCCCGGTCGAAGATACCTTTTAGTGCTAGTTCTATACCATCCCAAAAGTCTCTCAGGTGCAGACATTCAACAAAAATGTGGGCAGCATTAGCTCCTATGCAACCGCACCTAACACACTTGGGGGGAGGTTGAGGGGCAAACTTGGGTATTTTGTGCGGAGTCCAATAGAGGTGATTAATAGTGTAAAAGTGGTTCCTCTTAAAATTTGCAGGTTTAACAGTTCAGTAGAAAGTGTTCAACAAACTATCCCAAACTAACTCAATAACCTCCTCTGAGAGGGTTCCTCTCCACACAGAAAAAGGGGGCGGCAACATCTCTTCCTCTGCCACCAAGAATCTCTCATACCATTTTTATTCTTAGGACTGATGTCCTGGAGAGACAGCTCCAATTCATAATCACCCCTATCTCCTTTTTTGATGCCACAAACCAGGAAGATATTTGGATAGACTTAAATCTGTACAACTCATTGCTGGTTTTAGCCTTTAATGCTTCCCAGGGGTGCACTCCTTCCGATAACACCAAGTCAGACCAAGTTGTGACCCCCACAACTCTGAGTGGAAGACTTAGAGCATCCTTTAAACATTCTGGGGTTCCGGTGGAGTCCCAAACTGGAGTTAAATCCGAATAGTATCCAATGCCCCACCTCCTCCTGGCTCTATGCCAAATATCCAAGGCAGATCTCAAAACCTTTTATTGAACCTTCTTAACAAACCTGGGAGCACCAAACTTATATAGGAAGCCCTCCACACTCCAATGCCTTACCATCTGCCCCAAAAGTTTCCCCCAAGTGGAGCCGTCAGTTTTTGCCAGGAGCATTCGAATATTTTTAAATTGAAAAGCAACACAATACAAGTTAAAATCAGGTAAAGCCAATCCCCCTTTATTCAACTTGCATTAAAGTTTTTTCCAGGATAGCCTAGCTCCTTTATGGGCCCAAATAACACTCGCCACCTCCCCCTGAATTTTATCAGTACCCTGTTTGGAGAACCCAAGAGGGATAGCATTAAAAAGCATTAAAAAGATAGGCTAGTATAACCCGTCCAAAGATTGTCAACGGGAGATTTTTCGATCTACTTACTAGCATTCAATCTCTTTAGTGACCCTTGACAATTGAGATGTGGAATTTTATCTATATCGCTTACTTCTGTGATACCCAAATATCTCAACTTGGAGCCTACTTTCCCCTCTCAATTCATGATGTTCCAACACATAACCTCAGTTTTGGCAACATGAACAAAATCCCATTAAGCTCAAAACCTCCCAAAGGAAGACCTAGCATACTCGGTCAAATGCCTTAGCGGCATCTAATGCTACTACGCCCAAAGGGGCAGATCGTTCTATGGCAAGATCTATCAAACCAATTAACTGTTGGGGCTGTTCCCATATATATCTCTTGTATCTCTTGGGAATTAAACCCTTCTGATCTAAGTGAATGAGCTGAGGAGCGAGCTTTGCCAATCTCCCAGCTAAAATACTCATGAAGATCTTATAATCCGCATTAAGCAGAGAGATAGGCCGATAAGAATCCGCCCTAGTGAGATCCTTAGAAGGTTTCAAAATAAGGACTATGCAGGCCTCTTTTCAAGATTGAGGGACCTGACCACCATACCTATAGATAGAATTAAACAAGGCTTCCAGGAATGACACCAACTCATCAATTGGAAGGCTATACACTTCAGTTGGTAAAGCATCGGTACCTGCAGCTTTACGTTTCATACCCTTAATTATACTCAAACGATTCTCCTCCTTAGTAATTGGAGCATCAAGAGCCTTACTACTTGCATGTATTAAATTGGGGAGCTGTAAATTCCCCAGCCAGGACTTAATACACTCCAAATCAGGGGAGATTTCTTTCCCCATATAGACTAGAAAAGAGAGACACTAAACAGGCCTGCATATCTTCCTGCTTCCCTGGCGTGTCCCCTCTATCATTCATGACCAGTTTTTCAATAAAATTCCTAGTCCTGTCTGTCCGAGCCTTCCAGGCCAGCAATGCTACAGCGTTTTTCCCCATATTAAAAAATCTGCATGGACTTTACGTTCTACTTTTTTGATCCAAATAGAGCCTATATTCTTACTTTGCATCTTCAAGTTGCTTCCGCAACCTTGCCTGAACATCAGGGGGCCGCATTTTAGCTTTCAGCAGGCTACCCTCCAATGAACCTAATTTATCCTCCAAGGCATTTAGGCTTGAACGTTCAGGCCTTTTTTGAGCAGAAGACAGGATTTGTAGTTCCCCTCTGAGAAAGGCCTTAAACGTGTCCCATATGACATCCAGGGGGAAGATCTGAGGTTGTCCTTAAAGAATAACCTGCATACTTGTTTTAATATCCCACCTACCTCGGGATCAGAGAGAGTGGCTCTCCTTAGAGTCCATCTTGGTCTCAAAGGTCTGCAATACTGAGGAAATATGAATTTTTATGGTCAGTTGTGTCCCTTATCTAGACCCCAACGGCTCCATGTACATGCTACAAGTACATGTATGTTCCCTCCACTTCAAGCTATGAAGACGCAAATACAATTGTGTCCAACGTTAATATGTACTCTTTCATATCTGCCATGAATGGGCCAGATATTCCGTTCCTAAGTATGCCTTGCCACCGTCTTTATATGGTATACTTTTCACGTTTTCCAGCTCTGGCAAGGTAGGCCCTGAATTCTGCCATCGAGCTTTTCCTGCTTCTGCCTCTGAATGCTCCAGCCTGGACCTGCATATGTATCCATGAACTTTGTCTTACTTCCTGCGCGGCTAACGGTGCCTAGCCCGGCCTGTTGCCTGCCAAAACTGTATTCAGCCTTCAAGTTATCTGTTCCGCTCCTCAAGAAATGCATTCCTGTCTAAGTAGCTTAGGTAAACATCCCTCTAGCTGCAGAGCTAAGGGCCCGGCCTTACTGTCTCCGTGCAAGTAATTCATGACTCTCGTTACCATGGTAGGCCCATGCCCCCCTCGCATCTCATGTAGACACTTAGACGCTTGTACACGCACTAGCAGTCAGTATAGAATGGGATCTGTCCGAGAAGACCTTCCCTTCCAGATAATATAGTTCCTTAAACACAAGATATTAGATATACTTTAGGACTAGGTTGTCCTGACACCCCAGACTTCTGTCTCCTCATGTAGGGCTAAATGTCAAGTTCCCTTCACCCTCTAGTTACACGTCAATCACACGTCATGCGGCTGCGCGCGCATCTCTGCCATGTATTTTCGCTGACTTTGCAGGATTCTCTTATGGATCCACCCATTTGTGTCATCATCATAATGACGTTTTTAGTATACGCCTCTATGCACGCCTACTGTAACACCTCTCTATTACGTATGTGTATTCTTATCAGTTGTTACGCCTCCTGTATCTGTCTTTACTGTAATGCACTTCAATATAAATATGACAACTTGTCAATAATGTATTGCTGATCCCTTCCTGAACCTTCGTGGTGACGGAACTCGATTGCCTGGTTCGAACCATCATTCCTTTGTAAGGAATAAATACCCTATTATACCCTCGAATACCACGGATTCTGCCTCTTATTTTTACTGAGTTATTCATATTGTATTTTACCGCATAAATTAAGTCTAGGTAATTAAAATTTACCACATAATTGGCGCCCGAACAGGGACACCTCTCACACCCCATGCGCCGGAGGTGCGTTGCAGACCCGGTCTCCTGCCACAGCCGGACGGACAATTACGCGTACCCGCAGGATTTCCTGTATCTCCCTCAGGCCAAAGGGGGCGACTGAGGCTGCGATCAACACCCAGACGAGGCGGTGAGGAGTGCGGAGAATCCCGACCAGAGCCTAGCTGAGAGAGCAAGATCCGAGGTATACAGAGGCCCACCAGATTCCGAAGTTCCGAAGTATCTAAGTCACGAGTCGAGTCCAGTCCAGTTTGGTCTAGTCCAGTCCAGACTTCCGAGGCCTTCCGTTCCGTGCTTCCCGGTGAGTACCGTTGCTGGGGACGCATCTAGACGTGCGCATTAGTTTGTGCCGGTCAAGACGGGTCTGGGTACACAGACCTGGTCTGCACTGTTTTAGCAGTGTATCTGTACTGTTTAGCAGTACATACAGTATATTTAGTATTATGCAGTTAACTAGTTTTATTCTAATTATTATTGTTCGTTCAAACATGTTTTGATATGTTTTAAATGTCGTGGTATGAGTGATTGTTTGATCTTCATTATTGTGTTTATTGTATAAGTTGTGTTCAGGTCCGAGTAAAAATAAGAATTAAGTAACAAGGTTCAAGATGCCGTTATTTTCAAAATTAAGACAGATAAAAACTAGAAAAGGGATACTCGAGGAAGCTGTTCCTATCCCACCTAGGGACACTCCAGGGTACTTTATGTACCATAAACATGGCCTAGATGCCGTATTATATCTTGATCTATGGGTGGACTACACCAAGGATTTGGCAGAGAGTCAGAAATGGCCCGCTGCTGGAACATGGGATGCAGATTGCATCATGAGAATAGAAGAAGCGTTATGGAAAAAGAAAGCCAGACAGTCACAGAAAGATGCCATTGAACTATGGCGTAAAGAATCGCATAGGCGCACAGAGAAAGCGCTCAGAAAGGAAGAGAAAAGTAGGGAAGATTCAGAAAAGGCCCGAGAAAACATATTAATTGACGAAGGTACACGAATAAAAACAGAACAAGTAGACAGACAACGAAACACTCTTATGAATGGTATGTATCCTCTTCTGGCCGAGGGTTTGCCTAAGGCCACTTTGGAGGTACCAGAAGACCTGCCACCTCCGTTACTCCCGATTAAAGTACATCCCAAGACCGCAAAAGACATTTTCCTTTCTTCCTATTTAGACGATGCAGCCCCCGAATATGCTAATGGTGTGCAGCCACGCACACCACCCGTTAACGACACTCAACCCCAAAACCAGCTGCACTCACCTCCGCAGCAACAAACTCCTACTCAAGTTCTAACAATTCCATCTGTTTCTACAGTCCTTCCTGCACCGACACTCTCTACCCTGCACCCAACAAACCCTTTTGGACTTGGCACCTCAGGGGGTGCGACAGGAGGTTTTTCCACGCCACCGCCAACAACTAGATTAACTTATAGAGATTTAGCATATCGACGTACACCCCAAAGAATATCAGACAATATATTAAACGAGCCTCTTTCCGATTGTAGATATGATCCAGTACCAGGAAAACACGACAGAATGTTGCTGTCTTCAGTACGTTTGCGACGAGCTGCAAACTATTTAATAACGTTACCAGGAATGGTTGAACATCTAGACAAAATATACCGCTTTATCCAATCAGGGCAAGGTCCTGAAAGTATTGCCGAAGCCATGGAATACCAGAAAGTAGACATACAAAAATTACTGTTACGTTTTTTTATAAACTGTTTGATCAGAAATAGAGATAGGCCAGAGGTAGATTCGGAGGAAATGCAAGCACTTACCAGATGGGGTCAGAATATAACAGACGGGAGACATGATAAACAGAAGTGTATAGAAGCAATGTGCCGAAGGATCAGAAAAGAAGTAGAACGAATACATGAAAACAGAGTAGAAGCAGATAAAACTGAATCAGAGGAAGAGGAGGAGGAACAGTCAGAAATGAACACAGGACAATTTGAATTACCAGCTAGACAAATGATAGCTTATGTAGGAAAAGGAAGATCCTTTAATAAAACAATACGTCCGATACGTCCAGAATGTAACAGAATTTTTCAAACAGTTATTACAAATCCAAGGACCCCTGAACACTTATTCCAGGCTACCGATAAATTACTTCGAGAACGAAGGGGGTACCATGTGCTCGATTCTATGGATGAACAAGAATTAGCCAGGTCAGCAGTACAATGGGCTGACAGCCCTGAAAAATATAGTGATGATGCGCTAGCACACACGTTTCTGAATCTCGCCCCAGACGAACAACGTTTGGCTAGTATATACATGATACAACATCTCCTTATAATATATAAAGGCCAACACTCCGATCCTGGTCCCCTACCTGATATATTGATAGAACTACTAACGAATAAATGGAGAGGTCTAGGTACCGATCTAATTAAAGTAATTCTAGAATACTGACATAGATATAGTGCCTTTTTGGGCCCAAAACATGCTCCAGCTCCTTCCATGGAGAGAAACCAGTATTACATAGACAGACAGAATCCCTTACGCGAAGTACACCCAGTCAGGAATGATGACAATACGTTTAGACGCGTGTTTGTGTACACGCCCATAACCAAAATAGAACTATTGGAAATGAAAAAATTAGTGCCCAGCCATGACAAAGATCCAGCAGGTTTCCACCGTGAACTAAAAGACATGTTACTCATGGGTGATTATACCTATCCTGACATTATGAAAATATTGAAAGTATTATTGCCTGCCGGTATTTATGAGAAACTCAAGGAAAAAGAATGGGAGGTGGGAGACCAAAAGATTGATTGGACCGCATTAGAAAATGAAGAAAATAACCGAACTGCAGGCGTAGGGCTTGGGGACAAAACAAAAGCATTGCCAGGTCTATTAGTACAAGTATTGCCACGTTTATTAACTACGAAAAAGGAAGATTGGGGAGCAATCTCAGCCTGTAAACAGAAACCCGAGGAAGACACCAGTGATTTTTATTCCCGATTTGAAAAATGTTTTGGTATTAATAGCGGCCTGAAAGCAAATAGTGAGTCATATCCACATCTTTTTGTAACAAAACTAGTCGAGAATTCTCTGCCACAGGTTAAAAACAGAGTATTGAAAGTCGAGAGCACTTGGCAAGCTAACACCCCTTCACAAATGTTACAAATGTTACAGTATCACCAGAATAGAATTAGAGAAGAACAAGAACACGAAACAAGGCGTATGAAAGACACGAAAATGAAAATGCTCGTCGCTCAGTCAGTTCCAGCTGACGGTCATAAAAAGGGTGCAACACAGTCCAGTAATTCAGCGGTTCCCGTTAAAGGGACATGCAACTATTGTAAACAGCCAGGTCATTATATAAACGATTGTGCAGTTCTGAAACATAATATCGCTACGGGTAAAACAAAGGAGAGACCACGTCTGCCTAGACAGGATCAGATCCAACAACAAGTACCTCAGAATGTACAGCCTATGCAAGCTGCACAACAGACCGTACCACAACAACAGCCACAGCCTATTGCTGCAACACAGAACACGACACAACAGATGTACCAGTATGCACAAAATGACTATCCAGAGTATCAGCGATACACATGAAATAGCCTAGAGAGGGAAGTTGGCTTACCCCTTATTGAGGTTCCTGTAGATCAAGAGGGTCACTATGTGCAGAGTCAAGTATTAGGGAAAGACAGAAAGTTTCTACTCGATACAGGGGCAAGCAGAACAACTATAAGTCACGATGAAGTCCCAGGGGCACCCCTCTCAGGCTCAAAAAATATTTCCCTTGGTTTTTCAGGAAAGCCCACTATTAACGAAGTATCACAACCACTTGCACTTACAGTTGGTCCATTAACACGGACTACAGATCTATTGCTTACGAAATCATGTCCAGAAAACTTGTTAGGTATAAAAACATTGAAAGCTCTAGGAGCTATAATATGTTGTTCTCCGGACGGAGTACGACTATTTTTGCGTGACTTTAAAGGTCACTACGTGTCTAGAGACATGGATCACCGGTTACAGAATCTACCTGCACATTTATGGGCACAAGGCCCCACTGATGTAGGTTGTATGCACATTACACCATATCGAGTCACACTCAAAGCAGGAGTGGTATTACCACGAATGCGACAATACAAATTACCTCCAGATGCTGTAGTGGCTTTACTGCAAATCATTGACGAGCTCATCTCACAAGGAGTGGTTGTAGAAACCGACTCCAATATATGTAATTCTCCGATTATTCCGATTCTTAAACGAACTGATCCAAAAGCACCCCCAGTATATCGATTAGTTATTGATCTACGCGAATTAAATAAATGCATTGTACCACAATATCCCGTGGTCCCGGATATTTCTTCATTACTGACAGCTATTGATTCAGAGGCAACGTTCTTTACCGTAATTGACCTCAAGAACGCCTTCTTCAGCGTCCCAATCGATCCGGAAAGCCAATATTTGTTCGGATTCAGTTTAAATGGACGAAGTTTTAAATTTGCACGCGCACCTCAAGGATTTACAGAAAGTCCCAGCATCTACAGCCAAGCACTGAAAAGACAACTTGACAGTATCCACATGCCTGTTAACACTGCACTGCTTCAGTATGTCGATGATCTGCTGATCACCGCCTGAAGCGAACCCGAATGTGAAAAAGCATCACTGACGGTTTTACATTTCTTAGCCGAGAAGGGGCACAAGGTGTCCCCTTCAAAGCTGCAATTTTGTGCCCAGCAAGTTGTGTACCTAGGGCACTTGCTGTCCAAATGGGGGAGACAGCTCACACCTGATCGCATCCAGTTAATTGTAAACATGCCACCACCCAAGACACAAAAGGAGGTACGGGCCTTCATAGGCCTCACTTCGTACTGCAGGCAGTGGATCCCCCAATATGCATTTTTAGCAAAACCACTCATTCAGTTGACAACCCAGGAGGCAGCAACATCGACTGTCCTCCCTTGGACTCCAGAACATACACAAGCTTTTGAAGACTTAAAGAAAGCTTTATGCCAAGCACCTGTTTTAGCGACACCATGTTATAGTAAGCCTTTTACACTCTTTGTTACAGAACGTGAAGGTACTGCCTTGTCAGTACTCACTCAGGAACAAGCAGGATCACACAAGCCATGTGCTTACTTTTCTAGCACATTAGATCCCGTAGCTCAAGCTCTTCCTGCGTGCCTGAAATCAGTCGCAGCGACAGCTCTAGCGATTAGGCAAAGCGATTCCATAGTATTAGGACATCAATTGACAGTACAAGTACCACACGCAGTAGAGGTTCTCTTGAACCGGACACAAACACAACACTTGACTATAGCACGACTGACAGGTTACGAACTCACATTGTTCCAGCCACACATAGAAATCAGACGTTGTAGTACATTAAATCCTGCCACACTTTTGCCATTAAGTGGAACAGACCCACTGGCACATGATTGTATTGAAGTCATTACTATTACGACGAAACCCAGACAAGATTTGACAGATGTCCCATTATCAGATCCAGACCTGACACTTTATGTAGATGGTTCATGTATGAGAACAAGTACAGGAAAGTTAGTGGCCGCCTATGCAGTCACGACAGACACCGAAGTCATTGAAACAAATTGTATCGACACATTATCAGCTCAAGCAGCAGAGCTTATTGCTCTGACACAAGCCTGTATTCAAGCCAAGAATAAAAAAGTTAACATATACACAGATTCACGTTATGCTTTCGGAGTCGTACACGACTTCGGAGTCCTTTGGCGAGAGAGAGGTTATTTGACTTCTCACGGTGCCAACATTCAACACGGTTCCCTCATTCAAGCTCTATTAGATGCTATACATCTACCTATTTCAATATCTATCATGAAGTGTAAAGCTCATACAAAAGTCACCGATATTATTTCCCAGGGTAACGACCTAGCAGACCGAACAGCTAAGCAAACAGCACAGAATCAGACTCATGCAACTGACTTGACAAAGACAATAGTTCCGACGCCGACACACTGCATGACAGTTAAGGATCCCGCTCTTGATGTAATTGACATACAGACACATGCTACACCAGAGGAAATAAAGAAATGGACTGAATTAGGAGGGATCCAAACCGATCAGGGATGGATGACGAAGGGAAAATCTATATGGTTTCTCCCCGACTCAATGGTTCAAGTTATCATTAACACAATACATAGTCCAGCACATCTAGGAGAAAAAGCTATGTTAGACAGTATTCAACACATTTGGTTCAACAAGAACTTACGAGCCGCAGCCAAACAGAAAGTCCGAACTTGTATGATTTGTTGTCAGTTCAACCCAGGTAAGGGTGTACCTGTAGAGCAGGGTGGATTTCAACCTCCCGATCACCCTTTTGAAGTCCTCCAGATGGATTATATCCAGATGGAACGATGTCGAGGATTCAAATATGTCCTCGTAGTTGTATGCGCTCTTTCTCGTTGGACAGAGGCGTATCCTGTTTCAGATTACACTGCCCCGACTACTGCCAAACAATTAGTTCGTGAATTCTTCCCACGGTATGGTTTGCCTCGTATCGTGTACTCAGATAATGGCCAGCCGTTCTCATCCGAGCTAATGAAACACATTTCACTCTTGTTAGGCTATCAATGGAAATTCCACTGTGTCCGACATCCCGAAGCAGCAGGTCTCGTGGAACGCCATAATCAGACCTTGAAAATACGACTCTCCAAAATCTGTAGAGAGAAAGGTGTCGACTGGATAGTAGCCTTACCGGTTGCACTATTTTTCATGAGAATGGTAGCACATTCTCGCACAGGGCTATCCCCGTACGAGGTGGTCTTCGGTAGGCCACCAAATATGTGGGGGACGCCTATACCTCGTAAAATAACTGATGTTGATTGTAATATGCTGACAGATTACCTTGCTTCCTTGATGTCTGCACTACAATCTTGCCGTTCACAGGTAGCTGCAGCTTTTCCCGATAACACTGAGGTGAAGCCCCATGAAGTGGTTCCTGGAGACCTAGTGCTTGTAAGAAACTTCGACAGGAGGAGCCCGCTGGAGCCTCGTTGGCAGTCACCCAAGCTCGTTCTTCTCACCACAAGGACAGCCGTGAAGATTGAGGGTCGCAAGGGGTGGTTACACTCGAGTCATATCAAGAAATTTCATGGACTACCATCGGATTTAAACGTTCGGCCCTGCATTCCCTCACCGACTGACTCAAAACTCCCCCTGGTTGAAAAATCAGAAAAAGAGAACTATAAACTGAAACTAAGGTCTAGCAAGTCAGACAATTCGATTGTTTAAGTCCTCTCCAAGGTGAATCGGTTGAATTAAGTCTTTGACATGTATCCTCTAGACCGAATGAGAGAGAAAAATAGACAGAAGCAGCTCAAGAAACATGCATACTGCAAATCACTTCATAGTCACTGTATAGTGACATTGTTGATTATGTTTTTTCTAAGTCTTTTTATTATTGTTGCAAGTATACTGTTACATATGTACTATCCTATTTTCAAGCGTGCTTACAATGTTACTGCCGAACATTCTTTTAGTGAACTACCTCCACATGAGTTGTCCTATAGATTTGCGCTGCGCAACAACACATTCATTAGTATGTTACATCATTCCCATCAGACCAGCCATGCTACAAATTGTTGGATATGTGGCCGACTCCCTCCCTATCAGAAATACAAAGGAGTTCTGCCTCTCTTTCCATATCCGTTTACACACAATGGTTCCTGTGGAGCATGGCTTAGTTTGATTAACTCTCTAGATTCAAACACTGTAGTATACCAGAGCAACTGGGTATGGGGAAACCTGAACTTAGTTTTGCTTAAAGCCTGTTATCCTAACAAGGAGGGACTTCCCAAAAGAACAGGAACTGATCTAGAAAATGAAGTATATGGATTAGGTAATTTTACACTTAACCTCATGATTCTAAATGTTGAATCTGAAGCTACACTAGTCTTGCCTGCTATGTCAGTATTACCAGTCAAAGGTGAATTCTGTGTAAGAAAGAATGGTTCAGTACACCTGGGTCATAGTAAATGTACTACTGTGATCGAATTCAGTGATAAAGGCAAGTCTACATTTAGAGCTTCCCGTCATTCCTACTTCATATGTGGTCATACCGCATATATACGTCTACCTCCAGACTGGGATGGTACCTGTTACATTGCATTCCTTTTGCCACCTGTTTTCCTAGCCCCTCCTGATTATCATAGAAATACCAATCTAGTACACCATAGGTCCCAGAGAGATATCCCGATTGTTGACTACACCGAAACAGCATGGGAACAATATACAGACTTCAATAAAGGTCTCTTTCCTTACATAGGTGTTGTCTCAAATAGTAAACTGATACGAAGATTAACCAGAACCCTTGAAGCAGTAGTGAATGAAACTACCTCTGCCCTAGGCAACTTAACAGAGGAGCAGTCTGCGATGCGGATTGTTGTTCTCCAAAATCGTCTTGTCCTTGACGTCATCCTAGCAGATAGGGGCGGAGCTTGTAGGGTCATCGGATCAAGTTGCTGTGTTTTCATCCCAGAAAACGCGCCATCCGTATATAAAGCCATAACTCGTCTTCACAAGATTGCAAATCAGATACATCAGAATGCAGGCACCTGGACATGGTCCGGTTGGTTCTGGAGCGTGTTGTCAGCCTGGGGATGGAAAGTCCTATCCTTCCTAGGTATTGGCCTTTTCATAGTATTTAGTTGTTGCCTATGTCTACAATGTGGACCAGCGATTTGCGGCCTGTGTGCCACATCGTGTATTCCACGTTCAAGTTTTCATTCAAGATCCCGGAAGAAGAAAGAAGAGCAAATGATGTTACATGAACAGATTGATGGATTCCTGAGGATCGATATTTCATGAGGGTCCGTAGGGGACAAGGAGGGAATGAGGAAATATGAATTTTTATGGTCAGTTGTGTCCCCTATCTAGACCCCAACGGCTCAATGTACATGCTACAAGTACATGTATGTTCCCTCCACTTCAAGCTATGAAGACGCAAATACAATTGTGTCCAACGTTAATATGTACTCTTTCATATCTGCCATGAATGGGCCAGATATTACGTTCCTAAGTATGCCTTGCCACCGTCTTTATATGGTATACTTTTCAGGTTTTCCAGCTCTGGCAAGGTAGGCCCTGAATTCTGCCATCGAGCTTTTCCTGCTTCTGCCTCTGAATGCTCCAGCCTGGACCTGCATATGTATCCATGAACTTTGTCTTACTTCCTGCGCGGCTAACGGTGCCTAGCCCGGCCTGTTGCCTGCCAAAACTGTATTCAGCCTTCAAGTTATCTGTTCCGCTCCTCAAGAAATGCATTCCTGTCTAAGTAGCTTAGGTAAACATCCCTCTAGCTGCAGATCTAAGGGCCCGGCCTTACTGTCTCCGTGCAAGTAATTCATGACTCTCGTTACCATGGTAGGCCCATGCCCCCCTCGCATCTCATGTAGACACTTAGACGCTTGTACACGCACTAGCAGTCAGTATAGAATAGGATCTGTCCGAGAAGACCTTCCCTTCCAGATAATATAGTTCCTTAAACACAAGATATTAGATATACTTTAGGACTAGGTTGTCCTGACACCCCAGACTTCTGTCTCCTCATGTAGGGCTAAATGTCAAGTTCCCTTCACCCTCTAGTTACACGTCAATCACACGTCATGCGGCTGCGCGCGCATCTCTGCCATGTATTTTCGCTGACTTTGCAGGATTCTCTTATGGATCCACCCATTTGTGTCATCATCATAATGACGTTTTTAGTATACGCCTCTATGCACGCCTACTGTAACACCTCTCTATTACGTATGTGTATTCTTATCAGTTGTTACGCCTCCTGTATCTGTCTTTACTGTAATGCACTTCAATATAAATATGACAACTTGTCAATAATGTATTGCTGATCCCTTCCTGAACCTTCGTGGTGACGGAACTCGATTGCCTGGTTCGAACCATCATTCCTTTGTAAGGAATAAATACCCTATTATACCCTCGAATACCACGGATTCTGCCTCTTATTTTTACTGAGTTATTCATATTGTATTTTACCGCATAAATTAAGTCTAGGTAATTAAAATTTACCACAATACCCACCCAAGGAGAGAATCATTACTGCATTGTCCGAAATGTGGCCTGGAAGGATCTTTATAGATGTTCTTTTGTCAGTAATAGTCCTGTCAGCAAAGAGATAGTCCAATCTAGAGAAATGACCATGCTTTTTACTATGAAAAGTAAAATCCTGACTAGTGCCCATCTTATATCTCCACACATCTGACAGGCCCAATTCTAGCAGAATAGTTTTTAGCATCCAACGAACCCGAGGGGTATTGTCATATCAACCTCTGTTGGATCTCTCCTGTTCAGGGTCCAGCAGATCATGAACCCCCCCCCCCATTAAAATAGGAGCTGTGATCTCCATTAAACTCCATTCCAAGTTAGATAGATAGGAGGGATCATCAATGTTAGGCCAATAAAAAGCGGCTCAAGCCAACTCTGCCCTGAAATGAAATGAAATGAAAAGGAAGGTTTAAATAGCGCAACTGTCACTCCTGACGGAGCCTCCTGGCGCTGCAGATAACCAGACTGACTGTTACTGTGCAATCTAAATAAAGGCAAGAGAGGCGGTATCTGAAAGACCAAAAATCCAGGTCTTAAGGGCTCGTCTAAACAGATCTTCCCGTTGGATTGCCCTCAGTTCCTTTGGCAGATGATTCCAAGCTTTTCCTCCCAGTATCGTGGCTGATTTCCCTCCTTTTGATGACAGTTTAAACCTACCTATTGCTAAAAGATTAGCCGAGCTTGATCGTAGTGTTCTAGTCGTGATGTAAGGTTTAAATCTGGCGGAGAGATACGCAGGGCCGACTCCTCGTACAGCTTCAGAAGAAGTTTGAAAAGGATTCTTTTAGGAATTGAGAGACAATGCAGGATCTTCAGAGCAGCTGAGGCCGATGATTTACGGGGGAGTCCCAAAGCCAATCTAGCAGCTACATGTTGGACCACCTGAAGCCGTCTCAGGGAAGATTTATTAGTCCCAACGAGAAGGCTGTTGCAGTAGTCCAACCGTGACAGTATGAAAGCTACTGTTACCGTTTTCCTTGCTGCTGATGGAATGAGATTGAAGAACTTTTTCAGTGTACGAATATAACTGAAACAGATCCCCGTTAATTTTAAGACATGTGGCTTGAATGAAAGTGAGGAGTCAAACAGAACTCCCAGATTTCTAGCAACCTCAACAGTTGATGGGGGGGCTGCGATATCCTCTGGCCACCAGTCTTTGTTTTTACCAATGGGAAGAATCTCTGTTTTATCGGTGTTACAACAGAGATGGTTGTTAGACATCCATTTAATGATCGCTGAGAAGCAAGCTTTAAAATTCTCTTCTGCTGATGTTGATCCATCCTCCAGAGACAGAATGAGTTGGGTATCGCCGGCGTAGGATGTGGTCTCAATTCCAAAGGAAGAGATCAATGAGATCAGTGGAGCCATATATATGTTGAACAACAGGGGACTGATAGAGGCCCCCTGAGGGACACCCGTAGAGACAGTGTGTTCAGATGACACACAAGATCCCAAGGAGACGACCTGTTTCCTGTTAGACAGGAATGATGATATCCAGTCCAATGCCCGGTTTGTGATGCCGCATGATCTTAATCTGGCTACCAGGATATCATGGGAAATGGTATCAAACGCGGCAGACAAATCCAAAAGAATCAAGACTGCCTTCCTGCCACTGTCCAAGATGAATTTTAGGGTGTCAGATATCTCGAGTAAGGCTGATTCTGTCAAGTGTTTGGGACGAAAACCCGACTGTCGAGGATGAAGGATAGTTGCAGATTCAGTGAAGCTGGCAAGTTGCTGACATACTATTTTCTCAGTGATCTTGCCCAAGATAGGGAGGAGAGAGATAGGCCTATAATTGGATAAAATTGAGGGCTCTACATTCTATTTTTTTTTTAACGGTTTGACAATGGCAAATTTCCAGTCCCTGGGGACAATACCCAAGGCGAGGGAGGAGTTCACTATACCATTGATAACTGGATTAACCACAGTCGATAATATGATGTAAGAAAGTTGGGGGGCATACATCCAATGGTGAACCTGATTTGCAGGCTAAAATCGCCTCTTTTGTTTGGGATAATGTGGCAGCTTGAAATGATAGAAAAACAGGAGGGTTGGAATTGGAGTCTGATTCTCTTACGTCAGTAAAATCTTCTGATTTAAAAGTCTTAAAGTTCCTTTGAATGTTTTTAACTTTGTCTTCAAAAAAGCATGCAATTTCATTGCAGAGTGCCACAGACGACGGTATGGTGGAGTACAGGGCCTTAGGATCAATAAAAGATTTTACAATTTTAAATATTTCTTTTTGATTGTTCTTGGCTATAGTAATTTTATTGCAAAAGTATTCCCTTTTTGCAGTATTAATGGCCAACTTATATTTCTTCCTGAAAGCTTTGAAGATAAGCAGGCTGGATAGTTCATATCCCCTCCTCCACTTACGCTCCAGCTGCTTGCTATGTAGGTGGAGATCCGCTAGGTCCCTGGAAAACCAGGGATCGTTGTGGATCTTCCTTTTAGATATTCTAGTACCTCTCCTAGGGGGTTCCAATTTATTCCCAATGGATGTGATCCAATTAAACAGCCTGACTGAGTCCTCTTCTGGTTCCCCTATGAGTTCAGGTACAGTGTTTTGAGCTGTAGTTGTCAAGAGGGGATCAGAGGCTAACGAGAGCCATTTCCGCTTAAAAGCATAGGTGTGGTCACTGTCATTTATACCTGTACTAGCTTTCTGGGGAATAGAAAAGACAAAAGGGATAAAACTGTGGTCCGACCAGACCTGTGGCAGTGAGTTGCTAATCTGTAGGGACTTTAAGTTGGTGCAGACGGTATCGAGCGTATGTCCTCCACAGTGAGATGGACCTTGGACCATCTGTTTAAGTCCCAAACTAGAAATAGTTTCTAGAAAAGATGACACTCCCGGGCTACTCTCGCATTCCAGGTGCAGATTAATATCCCCAAGAAGAGTGAAGTTAGAGTACCTAAGCACTGCCTCACTGAGGGCATCTCCCAGGGATTCTAAAAAAATGTTACTATTACCTGGCGGCCAATATAGCAATACCCCAGAGAATGAAAAGGAATTGCCCATGGTACAACAAAAGCTCATGTTTTCTGCTCCTTTAAGGCCTTGGAGGGTAAAAGTCTTCACCTGCATAGTCTCCCTATGTATGATGGCGACTCCCTCTCCCCTGCCATCCTCTGCAGTCCAAGATAGCTATCAGCCACCTCCCAGATTTATCGGACTTAGAGGCCTTCGTAGCACAGCCTGCTCCTCTCTTAATTAGGATCGCGACCCCCCCTGCAATATGCAGACCGTTCTGATACTAGGAAGTGGTCTATCCAACGACACTTTGAAAATACAGTGTTCCCTTCTAGGGTGTCTAAATGGGTCTCCTGAATCAGACAGTTATGAGCACTACTCTCTTCCAAATACTTCATTGCCAATCTCTGCCTAAGGTACACCTAAGCCTGTTAACATTCCAGGTTAAGATATGTAATGTGTTAGTCCCCCACATCTAACATATCAAGGGCAAAAGTTACCACCGGCTGACAAAGTAATATAGTCAAGAACCTACGATGAAAGAGGGAAAACAATTTTTTTCCTATTTTTCCCACTGCTTCCCACCACATGCCCTCCCTTAACCTCCTTTGTATTCACCCCTGGTGGCCAGCCCACCCACCCCTTGTGAACCCTCCCTATTGACATAGGCATAAAGCCTAGCGGTTTTCATTGTCGACGGAAAAAAACCCCAATACATTAGGGATCTCTTCACTCCCCCAAAACCCACCACCCCTCTACTTACTAACTCCCTTCCTAATTTCCTCAATCAACATCTCCGATTCCTCCACAGAGCGATGTAAATACATATGGTTATTCCACCATGTACGGAGTGAAGCAGAAAACTTTAACTGGGCTTTCACCAAGTTTATTTAATTCCTCCATCCTTTTCTCCAGCTCCCACTGCCTTAATGAAGTAGTATGACAGAGATCTTATCTAATCGAGAAGGAAGAGGAGCCTGCTGAAAAAGAGCCTTCTTTTAAGGCAGAGGGCAAAATAGCCTCCTTAGCAGTGTAAGTGAGAAAATGAATTAAAATTCTCCTTGGCCTTTGTCATCCAGGGTTCCTCTTAAATGGATCTCGATGTACCCGCTGGATTTCAGTAGAAAGGTCAATATCTGACCGATTTTTAAAGGCTGTATCTTTTAGCAAACTTATCACAAATGACTTAATATTCGCGCCTTCCGTATTCTCATGGATATTGATGAGTCTGGGGATGTTTCTCCGAGTCTGATTTTCGAGACGTTCCAGGTCTTCTTTCATTTCCTTATTTTGGTGGGTTTACCGGCTCACCTCTGCAGACGTCTTGCCGATGGTTTGTTTAAGCATAGGTACCTCCTGCTCTAAAGCCTCCGTTCTCATAGAAACCTCCTCAAGTTTCTGTGCCAAAGCCGCACAGGGTGCCTGTATAGCGAACTGGTTCTGTTCAGAGATTACAAATCTACTCTTCATTTTCTCCTTGAAGGCTAGAAGAATGTCCACCAATGTTTCTGAGCCCGCCTGAGAGGGTTGGCTAACAGCAGGTGTTGGCCCTGTAAATTGTAAGGGCTCCTGTCCAATCTGGGGATCATCCCCACAGGCCTCTGCTACCTCCTCTACCTCCAAGGCCTGAAATCGATAAAAGGTAGAGATAGAGGTTGGAATTTGAGCTACATCTCGAGGAGCCTCCAACAAGGAAGGGCCAGTAGGGATCTCCACATTAAAGCCCTGGGTTGAACCGGCTAACAACTCCATTCTAGGAGGACCAGGAACTTCAACTGCTCCCTTCAGGTCAGCAGCTGGTGATGCAAGAACCTTATAGAAAGATTTCAAGGAGAGGGTGACCTTAACCTTGGATAGAGCGACCCTCTTCCCTCTGCCCCTACTCCTAGGGCTCTTGCCAGCCATAGTGGTAATAGATGCATTTTTCTCTGCTTTCCCTCCTAGGCTTTCCTTGGCTAGTTCCGGGGATTTACTAGGCCCTTTCGTTGTGGTATTTACATCAAAATCAGGATGGAGTAGAGACATGGCTTCCAGCCCTGGAATAGATGTTACAAGACCCCCATGGTGGGGACAGTGTACCTGCACACTTTCACAGTTGAAACTGAGGGTCTATTCTGTTTAATCCTACCCCTGTCCATATGCTGCAAGACAAACCCCCCACTAGACCCTCTTGGGCTTCTGTGCTCTCTTGTGCAAACCCTCTATTATGAGTCACTTTGGTTCTGTTCAGAAAGGGTTATATGGGATCGACTTGATACATTTGTTCAAAGGAATTGCCATATAACACCCCCTACCTTTATGGGTAAATCTTACCATCATTCACAGTTAAACTTGTCCACCCAGTACGTCCCTGGGCTGAAAGCAGCTCCCCAGACAGATCCAGCTCAAAGAAAGCATCCCACCAGTTGCTGACTCCACCACTGGTGACCTGGAAGCAGGAGATATTGACCCGGCAGCAGCACGGCTCTCCAGCTGCTCCCTCCCAGCAGGGAACTTGACACCACACCAGTGGGAGAGCGCAGACACGGCCCAACTCGACAACCACCAAGGGGAGACGCGGCTGCCACTCGCACTCCCCTGCATCAAATAAGGAAAGGAACCAGCAAATGGCAGGTATTGCGGAGATGGGATGGAGGGGGCGCAGAGGAGCGAAAGACCCCTGTTTAATTCAGTGGCATGCAGACAGAAGACCAGCGGCCGCTAAGCGGCAGCCACCATGTTCCCCCAGCTCTCTTCTCATGGGTAATGTCTTTTATGGTGGGTACACATGTTATAATCTCCATGCCTGTCCAATGCCTTCTGGCCGGGTCAAGGTGGGATTAGCTACATGGTTTAAGGTCAACATTGGTTGTAATATTGTGCAGTTATATCTGGGGGGAGAGGAAGGGGGCATGCAGGCTTTTGATTTGAAGTGGGGCCTCAAGTTTGGTCTGGTTCTAGTACATTTTTATAATAACGATTTTTCGTTTAGAAATCTTTTCCCAGCTTTTCTATTTTGTGGATATATTGACAAATAGGAGTTCAAGTTCATGTTTGGGTTTGACATTCAATATGGTTTTGGCTGGTTATTTCAATGCAAAATTGGGGGCTGCTCCAAATCTGTCTGCATCAATTTTTTCACCATACTCATTCGATGACAGAACGGAGATAGATTTGGATTCTGGGGGGGGGGGGTCTTTTACTCACTTTTTTGGCAGTACATGATTTGGAGTGTATAATTACCTATTCTTCATCGAGACATGTCTGACATACACAGGTAGGTAGCCTGGTGTCACAATGAATTATATTTTAACCTCTAGAAATGTTCAATCCAATAAAGCAGTAGGGGAGGGAGTTGAGAGCACAGTATGCCAAAATTGCCTAAACCTTAGCGGGGCGGATTGGTCCCAGGGAATCGTCAAGGCGTTAGAGGTAAAACTGGAACTGCTCCTAACCAAATATTTGGGGCCGGTAATGGAAGAAATAAATAGACTGGAAGGAAAAATAAGCAGGTTGCTAGAACAGGATAGGGGGCAGTTATCCGTGCCCATACTACAGGCGATGGAGGAGGGGATAGGGCTCGCCCAATGCCCGGAACCAGTATGTGCTAATAAGACTGAGGAAGGAAATTCTAGGGGCACTAAGCCCACCGACACGAGGGTGACAGTGAAAGAGGGACCAAGGGGCATCATTAGGAGTCCAAGTAGCAAGGGCCCAAGCACTACTTCCGCCCCTGCCATTCTCATGGCACACAGTGTAGGTAGAAAGGAGCTTGTTAATGCCCCTAATAGAAACACTGCTGACCATGTACGGAGCACCGAGGGCCTTCAGACGCTGGATTTACCACCAGCATCTTGTCCTTATACGGTAATATTAGTAGGGGTTCCAGCACTTAGTCAGGATAGAGAAGAAACAACAAGAACCCTGATTAATAAGGCCACACATTGGATGCATAATAATACGAGTGTGAGGAGATTCCAGCATAGACACATTCTCATGGCTAGGAGGGTGGCATGGATTGGTGACAGTAAGAAGAGGTTTGCAGGAGACTTTGTAATTGTTAATCCCGGTTACCCAGAGTTGGTAAGAGATTTGCTTGACTCCCGTTACGGGGACCTGGAAAGTGGGACTTGTATAAAAATGCTGCCTTTGAATTTCTTTTATGGGGACCAAGCGAAAGAGGTAGGCCTTGATGACCACAGGCGTCGGGCAAACGCCCAAGGCTGGGAGGTTAGGCCCGGACCAGTAACAAACAGATTTGCCCCGCTCTCCAGCGCAGCCATATTGGGCGAACTGGACTGACTGGGCATGGGAGGGAGATTGGAGAATGTTAGAACACAGGAGAGCTGCTCTAAGACTGACGTCAAAGGCTCGCCAGGAGAAATAGATTCTAGCACTGCACCCCACTTGGTAGCCCAGCGAGAGAAGTGGGGTGGAGGCATGGTAATAGCTGTAAGCAGGTTAGAAACGTCATCGTCCCCAGGGAAGGTTAGCGCAGATAGAAGTGCGGATGATCCAGCTACCAAGGAGATTAGAGTGGTCTCTTGGAACATTGCAGGGATCTTAGCCAAAATACAAAACAAGGAATGGCTAGATTTCATCAGACAACACCATATCATCTGTCTCCAGGAAACCTGGGAAACTAACATCAGTGCCCCACATCTAGAGGGTTACAAAATGTTGTTTGTCCCGGCTTGTAAAACAAATAGGGGCCACGCTAAGGGCGGCCTAATAACCTATGTGGCCCTGACAATTCAAGGGACCTGGGAGGATTTGGGATGGGGCTCGGACTGCATTCAGGGTATTAGGTATCGTAAGAAGGGCCTAAAACTTATTTTTATAAATTTTTATAATGCGGGACAATCCATGCAAAGATTGTGCGAGCTAGAGGATAGATTGGCTTGCATACAAGATGCAGGGGACATAAGTTCCCACCTGGTATTAATGGGTGACTTTAATTGCCATCAGTGCCCTCACCTGAAATGGGGTAGGGGAAAATGGGCATCATGTCCATCTACCAAGGACTGGCATCTAGAGCATTCTTGAGAGGGTAGGGAACTAAGCAAGATCCTGGGCACTTATGACCTAACACACACGATGGATTTGATCCAAAGCGGGAAGCTTAATACAATCAACCCATCATTTAAGGGTAGGGGTAGAGACACGATTATTGATTTTATATTTGTTACAAATATGCTTAAATGTAGGGTCACAAATTTTAGTATAAATGTCAGTGCCTTCAGCGATCATAATCCACTGGTATTGACCATGAGGGATGTCAACCTATCCACACAGCCTGGTAACAGGATTACCAGCTGCCTTCTCAAAGCTACTGATCAGGGTAGGAGAATAAGATGGAGTAATATAGACGGGAAGCGTTTTATAGAACGCTTCTCGCTAATTCTGAAAGTCAGACCTGGAGGTGCCTAGATACAACAGTAGAGGGGAGAGAACTGATTAGAGCTTTTGAGGGCACCGCGCAGCATATTGATAGATTATTGAGGGGCAAAAACATGATGCAGGCCCACCCATACCCCAGATGGTTTGACCAAGATTGCTCCAGGGCACAAAGGGATCTGAAGCTTGCACTTAAAATGGTCCCTAAGGATAGGGGTAAGGTTGCTGACTGCAGGGCTCAATATAAATTGGCCACAAAACAGAGAAAAACCTCCTTACAGAATCAGGCATGGGAGACATTGAGAGAGGCTGCCGAACGTAGGGACATGAATAGCTTCTGGAGGGTAATCAATGAACCCTGTTTTCAGGCACCGAATAACCCGAAGGTGGCTTGTCATATTCTGTCAGACGCCTGGGTGTCTCATTTTAAAAGCTTGTATAACCATGGTGGCTCGGCTGATCAACGCCAGGTACAGGAATTTTATCTAGTACGTGGACGTGCTTTTCGGTGGGTGAGATCAAGGTAGGAATAGATGGTCTGACAAGAAACAAGGCTCCAGGCCCGGACAGGATTCCTCCAGACCTATTTAAAAGCCAGGTAGATCTATGGGCCCCTTTACTCACGAGAGTTCTCAACACAGCAGTAGAAGTAGGAATGCCCAGGTCATGGTCCACGGCTATTATTGTACCATTGTTCAAAAAGGAAAATAGGAGTGACCCGCAATGCTACGGCCCGATATCACTCATAGACGTGACAGCGAAAGTCCTGGGGAGGGCCATCCTTAACCGTCTGATGGATTGGGCAGATGAACACGATATTATTACAGATACCCAGTACGGGTTCAGAAATGGCCGCTCCACAATGGACCAGTGTCTTAATCTCTACCATCTGGTGGCCAAGTACACCTTAGCAAGGGAGGGGACGGTGTACTTGGCTTTCATGGACCTGACAGCAGCAATCGACCGGGTAAACCGAAGGAAATTGTGGGAAATTTTAGGGCTCCTGTGTGTTGACCCAGGTCTGATAAACATTTTAAGAATGCTACATCAGAATACAACAGCACAGGTCAGATTTAGCGATGAGGGGAATCTAACTGAACATTTCCCGTGCTCCGGGGGAGTGAGGCAAGGATGCATCCTGGCGCCCTTTCTATTCACTTCATATATAAATGGCTTAGATAAAGCGCTTGGAGATTTGGGGGCAGACCGTCCACGCATTGGGAGGAGAAGTATACCCGTCCTCCTATACGCGGACGACGCGGTCCTCCTGTCCCGCACAGGAAGGGGACTACAGTCTCTCATTGATGGATTTGTCAGTTTTATGGCGGATTTAGATCTATCACCCAATCTCACCAAATCATACGTTATGGAAACAGGGAAAAGACCAACAAAGAACTTTATCTTTACAATTGGGGCTCATAAACTAGAAAAAGTAAAGGTTTTTAATTACTTAGGGATTATATTTGATAAGCATCTTAATTTTAAAACTTTGATCTCTGACAAATGCAGCCAACAAATTAGTACGGTGGGTTCAATCATGAACTGTGCTACAAGATTAGGTCGCTGGTCACCAAATGAAATTTTGCACTTGTACAGTTCGGTATTTTGCGCCAAGACTCTGTATGGGAGTGAGGTATGGGGCTTCAGAGACACGTCATTAAATCAAACTGAGGAAAATAAGTTCCTCAGAAGGGTCCTGCAAGTACCCCAAAGTACGCCTTCCCACATTGTTCATGAGGAGCTAGGCCTCACCTATATTAGTGAAAGGTTACGTTTTAAACCTATTACATGCTGGATAAAAATATGGACTAATCCGGAGGCAAGTCTAAGCAGAAAAATACTTGAGGACTGCACTGCATGGGATACCCTGAAACGGCTGGGTTATGCCAAATATTTTGATGAGCCCTCTACACTCACTTCTCGAGACAAGGGCGCGATAAAGACTGAATTTTTTCGGCGCTTAGCATGCGAAAGGGAGGACAGAGAACTGTTGAAAGTCTCAGTGAGAGCCCACCTGCTAACAAAATCATTGCCGGGAATGGAATTTTATCTATCTAATATATATAACAAACATGATAGATTCTTAATGACCAAATTTAGACTGAATCTCTTGCATCATATTTTATCAGTTCCTGCAGGGTTCACAGTAGACATTGACACAAAGGGACCATGCGGCTGCGATCAGAGATCTCCGCAAGATACTCTCCATTTTGTTTTACTTTGTCCCTTTTATGCGTACCCAAGGTCATTGTTTTTAAAAACTATTTTAAGACGCACCAAATTTAGCCAGGTCAAGGTGGCACTTTTGTTTTTTTAAACTTTCCTCAGATCCATTTACGCTGTTCAGCACTGTGAATTTTTTAAGATCAGCTGTAAAATTGAGGAATACTAGAAGTGAGGAGTAGCCACCCTTGTTTTTATGGGGTATAGATGTGTATGATGAGCCTATATAGCCTGGGCTTCTTGTTTTTATTAGCTAATTTTATGATGAATGTTTTTTATTCTTTAATTAGTCCAGGTAGCAGTTTTAATGCATACTTTCTGCCTCCTTTTCAATATTGCACCAGCCAAGGATCTGTTTAATATTGTTTAATGGCGGGTCTAAGGTTATTAGGAACTCTTATGTTGTTTACATTGGCCCGGGCCAGGATTTTCATCCCGCATCAATTTGTCAAATCCTTGCATCTTATCATAATATGCCGTTGAGCCCCACTTCCCTAGTGGTCCTTCCTAACTCTCACGTCCAGGGCGGTTCAGTGGCGCTGTTTTGCCTAATTGCAGTAGTCGCGAAGTTTTTATTGCTTTTAATTTTGTGTATATTGATTTAAACATGCAATGTGTTATTTGTTTTTTTATGTCATGCTCTTTTATGGATATTCTTATATCTGAATAAAGATTAATTGATTGATTGAATTATATTTTAACCTCTAGAAATGTTCAATCCATTGTTACTGAAGGGGAGGTCCTGCATGTTATATATAGTGTCAAGAAAGGGAGTGAAAAGATATATCAGTCATGGACTCAATCTCCTCTGTAAACTATGAAAAAACAAAAAGAGTCCACTCAGAATATATAAAATAAAGTGCTAACCTTCCAAAAAGTGACTAAACCCAAGTGAACCGTTTGGTTGCTAGCATCGGAAAGCAATAAAGCTTTTTAAAATAACCCTCACCCACCAAAAGGTCCCTTGGTGGCATGCTTCTTTATCGGGTTCTTTCCGCCCCGCTGCGGGATGGGCGTGCTACGACCAACGGGCATGTGGGAGCACTTTGGAGTGGAGTGAAACTATTTGTATTGGTGTGAGAGTGGAAGGGTCAGGAATGAGTGAGTTTAAAAAATACCTGGCTTTATGGAAAAACTAAACTTTAAGGCTCCCTATAGCTGGTATTGATAAAAACGGGGAAAGAGGAGAGAAACAGCTTTAAGGAGCAGCTCCCTCGCTGGTCGACATGTTTCAAAGCCTACCCCTAAGCTTCTTTCTCAGGACCAACTACTGTGATCCCTGTTACCACTCTGATTAATGCCTAGTGCTGTTAGCCTATTAGGTGTTTCGTATTAATAGACTTCTGTGAAAACATTCGTTCGATACCTACTTGGTGATATTCTTTAATAGAACCAATATTCAATTTCTTAATTTTGACAATCTGGAAGGATAGAAGCAAAAATAATTAGTAGTCTTGGTGCTCTTTGATATTATCATTACATCTCTTCACACTAATTATGTGAGGGAAACGCCCGTCCCGCAGCGTGGCGGTAAGAACCTGATGATGAAGCATGCCACCAATGGACCTTTTGGTGGGTGAGGGTTATTTTAAAAATCGTTATTGCTTTCTCATGCTAGCAACTAAACGGTTCACTTGGGTTTAGTCACTTTTTGGAAGGTTAGCACTTTATTTTATAAATTATGAGTTGATTGTAATATATAGTGCCCATAATCCCATAATATATAGGCCCATAATCCCATAATCCTCTCATTAAACAGTTCTGGGACAGATATAAAGTGGAAAACTGAACAGTAGCAGCCTGTTTTAACAAAGACACAGGGCCTAGACTAGTATGGCACTGTAAATATGAAGATGATTATGAACAAAACTGTCAAAGGATGTTGGGGGTCGATTAATATCTGTTCTGATGAGGAAGGAGGTCACAATGCTAGACTAATTAGCTTTGCTAATTTCAATTCATATATGAAGGAGGTGCTACTGAAGCCTATTGGTGATAAAAATGAATCGCAACAAACCCTGGTTTGATAAGGTATATAGAGAAGCCAACAATAGGCTGAGAAGGGATTAAAAAATTACCCCTAAGGATCAGGAACAAATACGCGCTTGCAGAAAGGCCTATACCCAGACACTTAGGAAGAGAAAGGCTGGCATGAACGTTGCAAAATGGGAAGCCTTGGTACATGCCTGCCATTTGCAAGATTCGCAGGCTTTTTGGAAGGCTATGCATGAGGTAAACAGCCATTACATTGCAGCTGTTACCCCATGCCATTACAAAGCAAGTGTTACCACACATTCGTTGTAACAACGTGAAGTCTTTACTACATATTTTTTTACAACGCATGTACTTTCACCACGCAGGCCTTTACAACGAATGTTGTTGTTAAGGTATGTATGGTAAAAGCACATATAGGGGATCCACGTTGTTGTGAGGAAACAGAGGCTCTTCCGTTTCCTCACAATGACGTGCACCTCCCATCAGACAACCGCAGGAACCACAAGGAGAGAGAGCAACCACAAGGAGAGACAGGTGAGGGAGTTTGGGCCTGGGGTGGAGGTTACTATTTTATGGTAAGAGGGGTTGGGGGGTTGTACAGGGTAGGGCTATAGGGTCGCAAGAGGACTGGGGGTCGGGCATGCAGGGTAGTGTTTTAGGGTTTAGGGTAGGGAGAGACTGGGGGCCAAGGGGAGGGTTGTGCAGGGATAGTGTTTTAGGAATTAGGGTAGGGTCGGGGGTCGTGCAGTTTAGTATTTTAGGATAGGGAGAGGACTGGGAGTCGGGGCATGCAGGGTAGTGTTTTAGGGTTTAGGGTAGGGTGAGGACTGGGGGTCAGGGGAAGGTCATGCGGGATAGTGTTTTATGGTTTAGGGTAAGGTCGGCGGGATCGTGCAGGTTAGTGATTTAGGGTAAGGCGAGGACTCGGAGTCAGAGGAGGGTAGTGCAGGGCTAGTGTTTTAGGGTAGGGAGAGGACTGGGGGTCGGGGGAGGGTCATGCAGGGATAGTGTTTTAGAGTTAATGATAGGGTCGGTGGTTGTGCAGGTTAGTGTTTTAGGGTAGGGAGAGGACTAGGGTTCGGTGAAGGGTCGTGTAGGGGTGTGTTTTAGGGTTTAGAGATCGGACTGGGGGTTGGGGGAGGAACAGCAGGGGTAGTGTTTTAGGGTTTAGAGTAGAGAGAGGACTGGGGGTTGGGCAGAGTCGTGCAGGGATAGTGTTTTAGTGTTTACAGTAGGGGTCGTGCAGGGGTGCTGATTTAGGGTTTAGGGTAGGGCAGTGTAGTGTAACTTACCTTAGACACTTTTACCAAGTGTATGACTTTAGCACGCATGCCTTTGCGTTGTAATGGCATGTGTGGTAAAGGCATATGCGTGTTAAAAGAATGCGTTGTAATGGTAGGTTGTTGTAGGGGTACTAGCGTAGTAGTACCAGCGTTGTCATGGCACGCATTGTATTAGTATACGTAGCACCGTCATTCATTCATGCGTGATGGCCTTTACCCTGGTTCTGCTCCCAATAAAGTCACCTTCCCCATAGTCCCAGAGGAATGATTATGTCACATTAGTAGGATTTACCACTCTAATGATTTTACTTAAGAAAGAGGCCCTGATCTTTGTACGCTGTCCCTGACCATCCAATTTTCCCACAAGGAGGTATTTGATGCCATAAATATTAGCCCATCCAAAAAGGCTCCTTTCCCAGATGAGATACTGATGGACATATACAAAGAAAACCCAGGGCTGTGGGCTCTTTTACTCACTAACGTTATCAATTCTGCAGACACACAGGGTTTCCATCCTCCTGGCACTCCTCTATTATTGTGTCAGTTGTTAAAAAAGGATAATATGCAGGACCCAAGATGCTATCATGCAATCTTGTTACTGGAAACATAGTATTGGACAGGTTGCTCCTTTGGTCCTTGGATAAGAATATGCTTTCTCAGGTTCAATATGGCTTCAGAAAAGGTCTTGGAATTAGAAAACAAGGTGCAAATGTACATCTCTTAGTTTGCAAGTATAAATGTTCTATATCTAGTCCCACTCATTTAGCATTCATGGATCTTTCATGCGTATTCAATTGTGTTAATAGATCCAAGCTTTGGGACGTTTTAAGTACTTTGGGCCTGGAGGCAGATTTGGTGATATTTTTACGGTGCCTTCACATGGACCGGGCTGCCTCTGTGAGGTATGGGGATGACTATGAGTGTTTTGCCCTTTTCCCAGTCAAATGAGGGGTACATCAGGGTTGCGTGATGGCATCCATTTTGTTTTAACTTTATATAAAAGGAGTGGGAGCATCTTTAATGAAATCAGGGGCTGGTGTTCCGACGGTCAATTAATAGAATCCATTCCTGCACTTCTACACACAGACGACGCCATGATGCTAGCTAGGACTGCCGATAGTTTAAATGTATTGATTTCTACCTTTGTGCTCTTTATGAAGGATTGAGAGCTGGAAACCGTTTTAACTAAAACTTTCATTGTGGTTTGTGGTTCTAAAATCACAAAAACTTGCCACATCAGCATTGGGGGAAGGGTTATTGACAGAGTGACCCAGTTTCCATACCTTGGTATAATGTAAGTGTTGTAGATGACTCAGGACACTTCTAGTTAAGTTGATTGCTTTATGGTAGAGCACAGCTGAGCGCACACCTCGCCAGCTGACCAGACCCTTCAACTGACAAGAGTGGAACACTGACATACAAGCTAGAATACTCACAGGTATTCTCAAAGGCTAGGGAAGTAGAAACACAAAGAAAGGCCTAATGACCACTGTCGGCCATGTTACATGAAGCACAAATATACAACAGTATGACAGTGCGTGTACTCGGACCATTGATAGGAGAATCGCTTATTATACATGATTGGTACAATTTTTTCTCTTGCCTCCTCCATTGGCAATAAGCTAATTCTACCTTTGCTTGAAATATATAAGAGGAAATGTCTGCCCATATTAACTTATGGTGTAGGGGTTAAGGGTCATAGAGATGTAAATAGTTCCCAATCTGAAGATAATAGGATGTGCCACTGTCTTCTGAAAGTCCTTTTATCAACATTGCACTTTGCTATTCACCAGGTACTGAGTGCAGTACATGAAGGACCAGACAAATCTTGCTCCCCTGTTGTTGTGGTGCTCGATTTGGGTCAGGAGGAAGCTAGCCCTAGCAGGGAAATTATTCTAGACTGCCTGTCATGTGACCAAGGACACCTCAGACCTTAGGTTGCCTGTCAATCTATGTGAAACCCTCAGACATTTGCAAAAAAGGATAGTGGGTGGCTCAGAGAGTGTTTTAAAGCCAATAGAAGGGGGGGGGGGAGAGAGAGAGAGAGAGCGAGAGAGAGAGAGAGAGAATTATTGAAGCCCTCAGCCGGGTATTATTGTCTCACACAAAGTACACTGGGGGCAGTGACGTAGGAAGGTGGTGCGGTGGGTGCAGGCCGCCCCTGGTGTCATCACTAGGGGGGGGGGGGGGGGTGACAAAATGGCACGAATATGTGTTTGAAACACATTTTGTCAAGCTGGGGTGACAAGAAATGTTCTGCACTGGGTGCCACCAGACATTGCTATGCCACTGATTTGGGGTGGCACTCTACTTGAGTCTGGTACCAGGTACTTTCATGTTGTCCCGTTTTAGGCTAGGCTCAATTAGGTGGCTACTTTGTTTCCCACAAGGCCATTTGCTGCTTTGAATATTTGCACATGTCCATATGACAAGATGTCACCACAGACGTGCTACATTTTGTCTTTTTTTTTGCAGATTGTCTCGTTCTCTGACAAAATGTTTTCTGTTGCATGTTTTAAGGAAGCATACATTTAACAAGTGTAGATTTGCGTTGTTATATTTGTTGCAATTAGATTGTCTTATGTCTGTATAGCAGTAGCCTCCTTTCTGAAAAATGCACTTTAGTTGCATAATTCACTGATGTTTTGATGCTTGTTTTTAGCCTTTGTAGTTACTCTTTATCAAATGTATTTACTGATTTTGTATGTGTTTCTTTTTCTGTGGGATTTTTAACTATTTATGAACTTCTATGTGTTGTTGCTTCTTTTATGATCACCTTTGCAAGTGATCGAATAAAGGTATATAATTGATTGAATTGAATTGAGTGCTCACATTAGCCACTATTTTGACACTTTTGACGTAACAGGTCACAAGTAATATGCTGATGATTTTACTTAACGAGAAGGACCCGTTCTGACTTCCACTTGATTAATAGCTTCCAATGACAGCATTCTGCCGTCAAACAGTTGTACATAAATTAACAAATACAGAAACAAAACACTAAATTGTCTTGGAATTTTGCCACGAGCACAGAAAGAAATAAACCCATAGAGAACAAAGCCAGACATTTGATTTAGGAAAAAATATTTGAGTGCAGAAAAGGGTAAGTGAAAGCCTGCCTGCCAAGATGAAATATTTCCAGCACTCAAAACCTATTCAGTCATTTTCAAACTGCACAGGCGACATGTCGCCCGCATAAAATTAATTTATTTAATTAAGGGAGGTGTTAATTAAGAGGTCTCATTTATTGTGTCTTTGCAGACAGCCCTCCGGGGCCTTTAGGGCTGTCAGCCTCAGTGACAGCCGGAGTTAATGGTGTCATGAGTTAATAATAAGATGAATCATGTTCGGTCATAAAGACGGGAAAGAAGGATGGGACCAAAGCCTGCAAGCGGATAAATAAGAAATGGCGACATGGAGACAGGCACTGAGCTTTCAGCAGAAAGAGCAACAGATATGAGCAAACGTCTGCAGAAGAACAGTCTCTGAAGCGACGAGGAGAGCATTTTCTTATGCTGATTTACTCTTATATCTTAGCGAAAAAAATTCTGATGATTGGTAGAGAAGGTCAGGCCTAAAATCCTATAAATCATACAATCACACAGTTTCTGGATGCCTGCAAGATGCACTATTTACTATCACTCCCCTGTATATGCGTTTGTTTGTGAGCCAATGTAGTGCCACATACCAGAAGTGAAACTCCTTCGAGCATGGATTGCTCAAAGACAGCTTGCGGTAAAGCAAGGAATGCTCCTAAGGTTTCTTCAATGTGCCTCAACATTTGTTCTCGCTCACTGCGCCTTCGATAAACAGAATGTGACCTAAGCATTTTTATAGCGCCGCATACCTCCGGCACGACCCAGGAGCTTGACAAGGAAGAGGCTACTCCATTCATTGTGCATACTTGGTGAAGGGTGGATTATACAATGGCCTTTGTGGAAGGATTAAAAGGTCTTATGAACGCCATTTGTCAACAACAGTTGGACTTGAGCCTGTGAACTGCTGGACGAAGTTTTTAACTCTATGCCAATACGTTTATGCCTCAGGCTCCTACATACCCTGCATTTAATTTAACAATGTATTGCAATGAGCAATAGTAGAATTTTGAAGTTTGACAAATGTTTACCAAAAAGTGAAGATCCATTGTAAACTTTATGGTTGGGGCATTCGCTCCGGTCAAAAATGGATACAAATCTTTCACAGAAAGTGGTGTTTCACATTACCCAATCTTATATTCCAAATAAACATATATGGCATTTTTACTTCATATCAATAATATTTAGCAAAGTTGGTTATCCAAATCCTAAGAAACCTGCTTATGAGCTGAATACACCACGGATAGTGTGTTCACAGAAGTTGTGTCTTCCTGTTGACTTTGCTGCTTCTGGGTGGACCCATACGTTATCACTGTACTTCGTGGTATTTTGAGGCTACATCTCAGGTTGGACGCCATAAATTCAAAATGTTGCTGGTGATTTTTGGAAAGCTACATTTTCTTGTGGCGTGCACCTTTGATACTCCTACGTGAACCTCATATATTCTGAGCTCAATTGTTTTGGAATATGTTCCTATACAGTTTTGATGCCCCCATGGAATCATAAGTTAATAAGGGTCATATTTAGAGTTTGTTGAGTGGGATATTCTGTCACAAACATGACATATATCTTGCTCACCATATTTACAAGTGCATTAAATCCAATGGCACTTGTAATATGGCGGACAGGAAGTCCTTCATGTATGTGAGACAGCATTTGGAGCTCATCATTTAGGTGGGTGATGCATTCAATGAGAACTCAACATTTGGTTCAATCCATCAATCTTCCCCAACCAAGAGCTCAACCAAGACATCTCACAATAAACACGGGAGCCCACAACTGATCGCATCTGGATCTACATGCAGCCTCACAAATACTGGACACACTGTTATGTCTGCCTGGATTCAACCATAATAACAGGAAACCTTGAAAGCAACAATCACCTAATTTTCTTTGTTGTGAACACACAACAAAAACAATTGCTGCAGCAACAGCGATGAACAAAACTACTTACGTACTATGGAACAAACTAAGGGCCTATTATGAGTTGGACGGTTGGACCACCATGGGACCACTGCTACCGCCAGGGATCCATGATCCCTGGCGGTCCTAGGCCCACAATATTCTAGTCATGCCATTGCGACCATTAATATCAATAGGGTATCCCAGTATCATGCAGAACCTGGGGAATTGTGATAGTATACAGACAGAGGTTCTGGCATGAAAGAGCTTTTAACTAAGTTTGTCCACAGTGTTTTAGGACTATCAATTAATGATTCACAGAAATTAAATACTGATCATAAATGACAAAACAAATAACACCGACACTGTTAATGCAAAAGTGTGACCGATATATTATAAAATCATATATCGTATACGATGATACACATATCAATATTCAAGAACACAGGACTGCTTCATAACAAAGAAAAATTACATACATATGTGCCTAATATATCAGCTAAAAACAAACACAGCAGACAATAAAGACAATTGACAAGATTGACATATATAAACGCTTGATTTGGCATCCATATAATCTAGTTATGCATAATAAGACATATGTCTTTCATTCAGGCACGAAAATGTCTGATCTGGCATGTAAAGCCTGTTCAGTTTACAATGACGTTTCAACCCCCAAATATCGAGTGTGGTTGAAAAACATCACGGTGGGGTCATCCTCAGGACTATAAACATAATTGTGAACTGACTGTATGACAAAAATATACTGAGTGTCAGTGTGTTGGTGAGCCTGAAGAAATTTAGATAGGAGGAGTCACAAACACAAATCCTACCTGTTATTGAAAGTTTCTCAGTAAATAATGGGACAGTTGGGATCACACACTTTCATCTTAAGTCAATAGATACCTGTGTTGTAAGAAACAGTGTGTGTTGTTAAAAAACAGTGTAAACCTGTTATAAGAGATATGTCCCATACGTGAGTAACAAATAAGATCACACTAAGGCTGTACAATTTCATACCTTGGTGTTAGAAATGGGGGCCTCTAGTTGTCAAGAGCTTGCACCTTTGTCCTAGTAGGGACCCTTTTTCCTAGTCAGGGTAAGGGAGTTACACTCCTAAAATAACCCCTGCTCACCCCATTGGTAGCTTGGCACAAGCAATCATGCTTATCTTAGAGGCATTGTGTAATGCATTTGCACATAACCAACAGTAATAGAGTGAAAACACTACAAAAGGACACCACACCAGTTTTAGAATAATATCCAATATTTTATATACTTAAAATAAGACCAAAATGATAAAACAATCCACAATACAGTACTTAAAAAGGTATACTTTGCAAGAATACTTGAAAAACAAAGTTCGTATGAGTCGGTAGCTCCGCCCGGGGCTACCGCGATGCTGAAAACAACAGAGTCTGACAGTTCCAGCAGACCGCATCGGTACGGGCCATCGAAAGTGTGAACAGACTCGGTAACAGTACCTTTCTCGTTGCAGCTGACACGGGGGTGTGAGCCAGTCGTGGCAACCGTCGCAGTTGCGTTGCATAATGGAAGCAGTGCAGTGTGCGGTGTCCTCTTGATGCGGTTCAGGCAGCGACTTGGTGATGGTCATCCAGATGGCGTCGGTGAGACCAAGGTCTACGGTACAGGGCGAGACGGTGCTCAATGCAGTGCTGGAAGGTTGTGGTGCAGACGACAGAGCCGGTTTGCGGGAGCTGGCGTTGGTTGGCCAGGATGGCTGTGTGTGTCGAGGCGGTGCGTGGTGAAACTTATAAGCAGTACCCCCAGCAACAATGCAGTCACGGGTGTCGAAGTCAGCAGCAGCGACGGCGTCGGTGAGACCAGGACGGCAACGTGAAGCGAGGCAGTGCGGAGCTCAGTGTCCACAGGTCACCGTGCAAGCAGCAGCTCGGTGGCGGTCGTCGTCGTTGGTGAGACCAGGGTTGTGGTGCGAGATGCGGACGGTGTGGTCTGTGGTGCCGTCAGGACACAGAGCCTGCGACGGAGTCGGTGACGGAGTCGGTTGCATTTCCCTTGTCTGTGGCAGCTGAAACAGCAGTTCCAGAAGTGGTACCCAGAGGTTGGTGAAGTCTTTGAGAGTTGACAACAGGAGGCAAGCTCTATTTCAGGCCCTTGGAGATACTCAATAAAGAAGTTGCAAAAAGTTCAGTCCAGTCCTTTTACTGCCCAAGACAGAAGCTGCCACTGCAGGCCAACACAGGAAAGCACTCGGCAAAGTGGTAGTTCCTCATCACAGCTTCTCCAGCTCTTCTTCTTGGCAGTCTTCTTGGTCCAAAAGAGTTCTAAAGTTCTGGGGTCTGGGCCCCAATATTTATACCACAAAATCCTTTGTTCTCTGGAGGCAGAGAGTGTCTGTGCCCAGCCAGAACCAGTTCTACCCTCTCTGGTGCAGCTTCCTGGCAGGAGGTATAGACAGCATTGTCAGAGGCAGACCAGGCCCATTCAGGTGAAAGGAAATCTCCTCCCCCTACTCTAAATGCAGCCCAGGTCTATTCAGCCCATCCCTGGCCCATCTAGACTCTCTGGAGCCACTGCTCCTCCCCAGCCCCTGTCACCCCAAAGCCAGATAGTCAATCCACAAGCCCAGCAGAAGCATACTGGATGGCTAAGCAGGAAAATACATACTTTCTAAAAGTGGTATTTTTAAACACAGAATGTAAAAATCACCTTTACTAAAAGATGCATCCTTAGATTCTGAGATCGGGCATACTAAACCTTACTTTTCCACCTTGTTCCCAGGGGGGAGTTATGTATATATGTATATAAGATGCTATAGACAAACTCCCTATTCTGTCCCATGGGAACAGGTAGCCCTGCAATAATGAAGAACAACATTGATTGGCGGTAATTCACTATCAGGACATGCCACATACACCACTAGGACACATCCTACCTTTCACATACACTGCACCCTGCTCACAGGGTACCTTGGGCCTACCTTAGGGGTAACTAACCTGTAAGGAAGGGGAAGGATAGGGCCTGGCAAGTGGGTACACTTGCCAAGTCAAAATGGCAGTACCAAACTTCACACAGGCTCTGCAATGGCCGGCCAGAGTTACATTTACAGGCATCCTGTGTGGGTGGCACAATCCATGCTGCAAGCCCACTAGCAGCATTTGATTTACAGGTCTTGGGCACACACGATGCACTGTACTATAGACTGACTAGTAAATCAAAACAGGCAATCATGGAAACACCAATCCATAATAACAATTTACAACAGGAGCACTTGCACTTTAAGACTAAACAGCAGTGAGAAAGTGCGCAGAGACACTAAACCAGCAAAAACAGAGTAAAAACTGGGAGGTTAGAAAGCAAAAATACAGGGAAAACAAGCCAAAATATGCCAAGTTAAACACTTGGTGAATGGATGAGACCATTTCGTCCAAGTCTAATTCAACAAAGGAGCCAATAAGTGATTCTTGTGTAGCGAAATTCCTTTTTATCGAATAAAGCACCACCATTCCGTGGGTGATATGATCAGCAGTGGCATCAAATACCAGGAGCAGGGGGTGCTACCCGGGCTTATCTTATATAAATGAGAACAGATTAATGTGAGATTTGCTTGGTGAATACTCATCTGAAAGAATGTTCATGAACACTACTTCCAATATCATTTAAAAGTAAATAAAGATCAGGCAAAAGTGTGTGCCTGTGCACTGACTTCAATGATCAGTGTGGCTCACCTCTGGCATGCTGTAAATTCAGTACTGCACGGTAACACGTCCCGGCAAAAATGGAGGGATAGGCGCTCATCACAGAAGAATAAAAGCAAGCGGTCAGCAGCTGAGTAAGCATGCACATCCGTGATCGTGCAAGCTGTCAACCACAAGAGCACCCTGAAGGGTTACCGCAAGCGAATAAGAGACACCAAACGGACCTTCATAAGAGACAAAGTCCTGACCAACGTATCCAAGGCCAAGGAACTGTTCAATGTCATACAGCAGTTTGCCAAACCCACCTGCGAATCCAAGGACGTCACACCCACCCAGGAACTCTGTGACAAGCTCAGCTCCTACTTCCATCTGAAGATCAAGGCCCGCTATGACAACTTCAGCAAACTTACGACGAACACCAACCCCCTTTCCACCGCCTCCGACAAACCTACCATCACTTCCTGGGACCCTGCGACCATCGAACTCATTACCACGACCATGAAAAAAAACCACTCAGGCGCCCCAACGGACCCCTGCCCACCGCACATCTTCCACAGAGCCGCCGCAGCCATCGCATCTGAACTAGGACGTACCATCAACGCCTCCCTCATATCCGGCATCTGCCCAGAAGACTGGGAATGGGCAGAGGTAAAACCCCTCCTCAAGAAACCAACGGCCGACCCAACGAACCTGAAAAACTACCGGCCCATCTCCCTCATCCCCTTTGCAGCCAAAGTCATGGAGAGAATCGTAAACACCCAGCTGACCGTCTTCAATGAAGAAAACTCCATCCTGGACGCCTCTCAGTCTGGATTCCGCAGCAACCACAGCACCGAGACCGCCCTCTTCGCAGCCACCGGCGACATCCGTATGCTACTGGACCAGGGACACACCGCGGCCCTCATCCTTCTCGACCTCTCCGCAGCTTTCAACACCATCTCACATCGCACGCTCACTGCCAGACTGCACGACGCGGGAATATAAGGAACCGCCCTCGACTGGATCCGATCCTTCCTTTCCGACATGCCCAGAGAATCCGAATCCTGCATTTCCTCTCCAAACCCACGGAAATCAGCTGCGGAGTACCCCAGGGTTCATCTCTCATCCCCACGCTCTTCAATATTTACATGGCCCCTTCACCGCCATCGTCAGACAGCATGGACTCAACATCGTATCCTACGCCGACGACACCCAACTCATTCTCTCGCTCACGAAAAATCCCAAAGACACCAGACTCTGCTTCCAGGAAGGAATGAAGAACATGGCAGCCTGGATGAAGGACAGCTGCCTGAAGCTCAACTCAGAGAAAACCAAGATTCTCATCCTCAGACCTCTCACCACTGGGACAACACCTGGTGGCCACCCGCCCTCGGGAGCACACCCACCCCTACAGACCATGCTCAAAACCTCAGCATCATCCTGGACTCCTCCCTCTCCATGAACCGCCAGATCAACGCTGTCACCTCCACCAGTTTCAACTGCCTTCGCATCCTCAGCAAGATCTTCAAACGGTGCCATGAGCACTTGACCCAACACAAACGAGGCCTCCACTGGCTCTCTGTCGAAAAGAGGGTCACCTTCAAACTCCTCACCCACGCCTACAAATCCCTCAACAACATCAGACCCAATTATCTCAATGAGAGACTGTCCTTCCCCGTACCCAAGAGGAACCTCCACTCTGCCGACCTCACCCTTGCAGAGGTTCCCCGCATCCGCAGAAAGAGAACCGGTGGGAGAGCTTTCTCTTACATCGCAGCGAAAACCTGGAACGAGCTTCCTTTGAACATCAGAAACTCCCCCACCCTGCACAAGTTCAGGAAGGACCTCAAGACCTGGGTCTTCGACTGACCCGGAGCTGCCGCTTCCCCCCCCCCCAGCGCATTGAGACCCTCACGGGTGAGTAGCGCTCTATATAAACCACTGATTGATTGATTGACTGATTGATTGAAGTCACGGCTCCGGGTGAGGTAGCAGCCGTTACGGACGTGCCTAACAGGCACTGCCAAGCATAATACGAGTTTCCTCGCCGCCACAGTTTTCATGACGGTGAGCCCGCCATGAAATGTTTGGTGGTGAGGAAACCAAGGGGGCCCTACAGGCCCTCAATGCCTCAGGGCCATGGGGATGTATGCAGTGGGCACATGCTGTGCCCCCTGTATGCATGCGCCACCAGTTCCTGCACAGCATGGACATACCAGTCCATGCTATGCAGAAACTTGTTTTGGCGTTCCCATTGCGGTGCCTTTCTAAGGATCACCACCCAGCACTGCCACAGCACCGCCCCCCAGACCATGAGAATACTCCTAACCTGGCGGGCAGTCGGCGGACAAGTTTGGTGATGTGGGAGCGGGGCACTGGCATGGCAGCCCACTCCCTCACCGCCAAACTTGTAATCAGGCCCTTAAGCTCACAGCACACAACTTTCTCTTCAACATCTATATAACTGCTTTTGCAATGGTTTGACACATGGACATGTCTAGGACTTCCACAAAGTCTGACTATCAACCAAATACCCATGGCTCAAAAAAGATTTAAATAAACTGAAAACAGAAATCAGTGCAGGAGCAATGCCGATTTCAAAAATCAAATAAATATAATAAAATATGCCTTAATACTTCAACAGAATCTAAAAATCAGGATACAAGAAGGCAAAAAGCTTCTCTATTCCCAACAGATCTGCAGTGCCAAATACCCTCCTAAGAAACTACATAGCATCGTAACATATTTCGACAACACACAGTGCATCATCATAAAAATCCCTTGCTCCAAAGTTTTAATGCCACAGCATTGCAGACTTGCAGACCACCTTGTCTCAAAAGCAACCACCATACTCCAACCAACAATAATAACACCACACCTCAAAGCAAACATTAGGCTCTGGCCTGTTACAAACAACTCTCAGAGATGAGGAAACCACTCATGTCTGCTAGCCATGCTGGCTCCCCATCAGAGAGTTGCATTTCTCAAACTTTGAAGGATATCCTAATCTCCACAACTACGGTCATCCCAGCAATAACCCTTGTCAGTAATTCTCTAAATTCTAGCAACTCTCTCAAATAATTCTCTAAGTTCAGGTGCTTACAATTCTAACCTCATAATCGTTATATCAGATTACTCATCAGAGAAAAAACTTTGATCGGGCGGGCCAAACAACCATTTACCTCTTTGTAATGTCTCTTCTTAGGTAAACTGATTAAAGCTGCTATATGTATCCAGGTCACTGATATTATGGAAAATAACCCTTGCTGAGGCCATTAACGTGGTTTCCCCCGACAGCGATTTCAAATCTGCCCTGAATTGGTGATGATAAAAAGTCAACTGTGGACAGAAGTGAAGTTGCTACACACCTACTGTTAGACTGTTACAGTGCCTGTGACTCAACCTGTCACCACTCCCTCCCACAGAGGCTGGAAGATCTTAGCATCCTAGACAGACTCTCGGATACTTCAAACAAGCTCTCACACCAACTCCTGCCAGATATTACTTGGGCATACCTGAATGCTCGATCTCCTCACTACTTTTCTTCAACAGTCACCACAGCCTGCTTCAAGATCTCCTCAATGGCTTCACTGTAACCTGCTTCAACTACGGCAGAGACATAGAGATCATTCTGAAGCTGGAAAATCTTTCAGAACTAAATATCTCAGGCCTAGATCCCTGCTTCTAAAGTGGTACGCTATTATTGGTAAGTAGCTTCCTGAATCTGAATTCATCCAAAAAGACATACTAACTTGTGGAGAGTTGAATAACTACAACCCAAGAACCATCTGGCCACAGGATGTTGGATCATCACAAGCAAAACCTTTAGAAGAATAAGACCTGGGAGTGATCACTGATTTGTTTCCCAATTGAATCTCCTTGCATTAGGCACTTTCTACTGCTGTGCTTTCTGCATCATGATACATCTTCAACATATCTTCTGATGTCAAGGTTTGTTCCTCAAGCTGTCCTGTGTCATCTAGACCGTGCAGGCAGGCTATCCTTAAAAGTATCCTCCTCCAATGTTCAAATGTTCAAAGAATCCAAGATGCAGCATCAAACAACTCATACATAATTTCCTTAGTGACCTCATGACTCCAGCCCTCCAAGTGCTTCACTGGCTACCCATAGTGAGAAACTCCTCCTTCAATGTAATTTACTCTGTGCAAAAGGCCTTCCATTACATGGGCCTCAACATTAATTCAAATGTTCCCACCTAGATACTTTTGGAGTGTTTAGTTATTATCTACACTTCACTCCTGACTGCCTCACTCTCCAAGAAGGAACTTATCAGTTGAGCCTTTTTCTGTATAGGAAAAATAGAGAACTCTTTACTGGCAAGTGAAAGAAATACTCAAGTATGTCTGAAATTAGGCAATGTGGTAAAGACTTGGCTTTTTCCACACAGATGATGAATGATTGCACCGACCAAGAGATAGAAACTTGCCCATCACAAAGAGCGTATGTGTTATGCCGCTCTACTCTTGGAGAGTCTGCTGATTATTCATGCACTAGCAGTGCAATTTCTTCACTCACCCTCCACTCCTTCATGAATGAGATAGGCTTTGTTTTGGGAAACAGCATTTACAGTGTGGACTTTAGCATGCATGCCGTTTCCCAGGAAGCTGAATATCGCTTGTCCTAACCACACATATGCCTTAACCATGTATATGCATGGTTAAGGCAGTCAGCGTTTTAGCTGTCTGAGCGAGCAGGTAGAGTAACCGGAAGGATCGCTGCAAGAAGGACTGGGACATGGCGTGGTAAGTTGGGCTGGGGTTGGGCCTTGGCATGCATGGTAAAGGTTTGGTCATTGTAAAGACTGCATGGTTAAGGTGTGCGTGGTTTAGGTATGCGTCGTTGTGTCACACAACCTTTTGTTTTTCTTCCAGCATGTCTCTCTGGAGCAGGACACTGCAGTGCCACTTCAGCCTTTAAAAAACTCAGACCCTTGAATTTGTCACAATTTTTTTTGGAGCTGTCGAGGAGACTGACATGATCTCCCACCTCTTGTTCTGTCCCTGTGCTCTGTAAAGTGTCACTTACCTTGCGTCTTTCTCCTAACACCTTTTCTGAAACTTCTTTAGATCTTTAAGTCTCAGCACAACATGGCTCATTTCCTAGTATTGTATTATGAAGGAGCAGGATTAAACATTTGTTTTTACCCACTTCTTCATGGCATCCACACCATTGATAGAGCAGTCCTTTTCTCAATCCATCATGGCCAAGTAACTTACTGTATGTCACTTCTGCTTGGCTCACTTCCTCTTTTTCCCCGATATGAGGAGCTAGAATCATCTCTACCAGTAACTATGCAATAAGTTTCTGCCTCCTAGCTACCTCTGCTGTTTGTTTCCTCGTTTTCATGCCCATAGTACTCTCATTCTCTTAAGGGGATCCCTTCAGCTACATTGCCGGAAATCCTTCTCCAGCTGGATCTGTTTCTCATCTACTCTGGTCCAAGACCTGTGATTAGTGGTTCCTCTAGTTTTGTGTATCCTGGGTTCTCCTGGCTATCTGGAGGTTTTATAATCTATTTGGCTTTTTACTGAATCTAGCAGCCATTCAGCGAAACACCTGTTGATTCCACATATTATTCAGAAGTGTTAAGAAAGTCACTGTAGGCATGAGTTGCCATGAGTTCTGGCAGCTTCGACAAGAGAAGGTGTGACCATTATATCCAGCAGGACCTGGCAGCAGCATTAAAACAGCAAGATCATAAATTACAACAGCTGAGAAACAAAAACACAGATCTTACATAGACATTGGGCGTTCAAGATCTTTCTGTAGCAACTCTAAGTGCTCTCCATTTATCTGGCTAGCCAACCAAATTGGAAGTGTTTCTTGATTTACTTCAAGTTCATTTAGAATTTTTTCTGCAAAATTTGCCTCTGTAAATCAAAGATGGGATACCTTATTGGTTGTGTTTTAGTAGCCGGTCTAGATAGGATTACCTCAAAAATATAGATGGGCCCTTTTGAACCAAAGAGGTAGGGCACCAATAAGACCAAGGTCATATAATTAAATCATCTTTGGCACGATCAGTCACTCAGTGTTCATACGACCCATATCACCAAAACATAAAGTAAAACTAGAATGCAATACAATAAAAAAATTAATAAAATGAGTCAGAATATCTACACTCAAAAAGAGCCAAGTTTATTAAACCAATATCCTATATGTATTTGTCTTAAAAAAAACACCACATTATTCATTAAAAACATCAATGCACACAGTTACAATATTAAAAAGCAACAGCTTGTTGTGTCATAAAAGACATATAAATTCTGATGCGGATAATACAGTATTAAAACATTAATACATCTTCATTAAACAGATAACACAGTGGGACAACAAGTCAGACAATTCAATCATGTCATTAGGTCAGCACTAGTCTGTGTCAGATCATTTGTTTCCAGTCGGATCTTTAATATCCTTTGACTCACAAATGTCCCAAAGATCTAGCATTCTAGGAAAATAGCAGAGCATTGACAAGTTTCGGTGGGTATTAAAATATGACAGCCATCTTCTTCAGGAAAAAGACATCTCCCAGCCACAGTTTTTTCACTATACAATACATAAAACAGAAAATACAATTTTTAATTATATTCAATAAACATATTTTAAACAAAACTTATACATAGCTAATGGATCACAAACCAAAAAGAACATTTTATATCCTGGTGATATAGTCAACAGTCATATCACAACCCAAACTTAAAGAAAAAAACAAAAAAAAAAACACTTTTTGTAGTTAACCCCGGTCATAGTACCCATCCTGGGGTGTCAATTAAAAAGAAGGATACCAGGACAGTTACATCCATTATTATATCCTCCTGTTCCTCCTCTATGGAGGTATCTAGAATCCAAAGTAGTTGGGAACTATGAAATATCTCCTCCCATCTTCAAGTAAAAACCTGCATTGTCTGATTACCACATCTATAGGTAACTCCTATACTGAATCACAATCAAAGGAGTACCTCTGTTAGCACCAGAAGAAAACTACTGGCAGACTTCACAGAAGATAAAAAGATTCACCCGTAAGGGTAAGGGCTAATATATATATATGCCGCAATCCCATCCAAACGTTCCACAGGGACCTGCAAATCAGTCAGAAAGGCTCAAATTCAGTAAACCATGTTGATAATGAATCTCAGTATACTAGAACTATTCAGAATCATAGAGGTTACCTATTTCTGTTGCCCAGTGGATTTCTATCGTAATAATCGGTTAAAACCAAAAATCTGGTACCTGTAACAAATAATAAAAATGTACCCGAATTCCAACAAAAGGGAAGGACTTCTATACTAATAATTATTATCATCACAGTACCAAGTGCACCATTTACCTTAGAATAGGCTATATGGTAAATCCCTTGAACAGGTACTTAATAAAGGAAGAAAACTTCTCACTCGAGGAGTCCCTTTACCGGTGGGTCACTCCTACCTCAACGTCAGGCCACTTGAAACCTACAACAAATTAGTAGTGAACAGCTTTAGTTTTTATCTCTCAATCGTGATTTTCTATCTTAATAGTTTTAAGACAGGCCAACTGTACTCTTGAGGGACATCATCCCACTTTCTTTTCCTTAGCCTGTATCTACTTACAACTCGACCATCATTAGTACTAATCATGCAGCTAAATATAGTCACAGTGCCTATGGTCCTGAGTGTGGCCTTACAAGAGGCAAATGGTAAATGTAAAGCCTCTATATGGGGCCCTTGGACTTTGCAGCCTCCCACATGTGTTTGACTAAGTACAGAAATATGGCACAGCTCTGGCTTAAGTCATGAGAAAAACCCGCAACAATTTGATAAAATAACAACGCCCCTCTAAAATCCTCTAATGGGTTATTTTCTCCACTAGAAGAGCCTCATATGGAGACCGGAATCTCAACAAGGGCCCCTTATGCTACTATCACTTGCGGTTACACTAAGCGTGCTAATTGCTATTCAGCTGCAATACTAATGAAACCACCCCCTACTGACTATCCTGCGCCACCAATTCGGGCATCAAGATGACTAGTCAGCACTCCTTACCTTACACAACTGACGTCTCAACGGGGCAGTATCCTCCGTGTTCTTTCAAACACTCCATTACGCTGGCAGCACGTATTTATGATGATGGCAAATGGTCATGTGACTCATTGTGTCATGAATGCTACAAACATAACGGGTGCCATCTTTTAGAGGAGTCCCTATTCTCTCCTGATGTATTATGTAATTGCTTTCAAATACATCGGGAGAGAATTCTCGCTGCCAGAGTAATGACATGTTTTAAAGAATACAGAGGATACTGCCCGTTGAGTTAAAAGGGAGAGTAATGTGAAAGGTGGAAGCACACGCTCGCAGATGGCAGCACATGGTGCATGGGGCAGTACAGTGTACAATAAGGAATGGCCCCTGCATGGTGTCCAGTCATGTGCCATTGCCCTGAGTGACCTGACTGCATATGAAACTGGTATCCTGACTTTTTTGTGGTCCAGCTACCATGCTATTCTAGCACGTAAGCAAAGTCCTAGGTTTGTTCTTGGTAACGCTAAGTAACAAAGCATGTTCTGTAACCCAGAGGGAGGCACTGAAGCTCAGCCCCGCATGTTGAGTCTCCACTCCGTATGCGGTACGGAAACCTTGATACTTGACCAGAGATCTCCACCAACCACAACATACAGGAAATTATGAGCAAAAGTGGAAGTTGGCCATTTTGTGCTTATTTTGAGATATCCTGAAATATCCTTTCAACATCACAACATCCTCCTCCTCCATCCTAGTGTTTCTTTCCTTTTCTAACCCACAACATGGCTGAGAGACAAGATGAGAGGGCTCACTATTCACCAATGAAGAATTGGAGATTATTTGTGAGGGGGTCCTCCAAAAAGTGGACATCACCACCCTCTGCAGTGCAGTGCAGTTGGCGTCCATACCCAACATTGCATATGTATAATATTCATTTAAGTACACATGTATTTTAAGAGTGGGGCCCTGTTGTGTTCTTTTGGAGTTTTCTTCTACAATTCTATGTTTTCTTTATCCTGTGTTATTTGTGTGCTATAAAAGGATTGAAAATTTACAATTACTAATTAGTTGTAGTTTTGGATGGATTGACTAATCATCTGATCTTGACATAACCAAAGTGCTTTTAAAGTTATATGTTTTGTGACAACATAAAAACTCAAAATACAACTCAACATTTGGAATCTGTTACATTTCAAGTTGGGCAAACATTTGGTGAAAAGGTTGGTAAAGGCTGCACAGTGCCAGCTCTTGTATGTAGGGGTACAATATAATAACTTTGAACATATACATTTTACATAAGAATTAAAAAAGCATTTCTTGTTTAACATTCCTTTTCAGCAAACCTCTTGGTCAAGGATATTTGCAGCAGGATCTGGGGCAAGGAATAAGTTCTTCAACTGTGAGGCCGAGACAGCATACACACTTTCCACCAGCAGCGAGGAGGAGGATGTCACCACCAGCAGGGTGGCACATTTGCCTTGAGAAAAATGATATCTGTGAGTAAACAACTTTGGGCAGAGGCTACAGAGGCAACTAGGGGCCATGGGATTTTGAATTCACCAGCCAGTGGGAGGCAGATCCTTGGGCTCCTCCTGGACTTAAGCAACAACAAACAGTTGCATCGGAAGAACAGGCTCACAACCATCTGGGCCTGCCATCACTCAGTTCAGTTCAGTTTAATTTATTTTGATATGGAACTCATACGGAGGCCCACAAAAATACACACACAGATTAAACAAGAAATACTTTACATACAACACATAATTCTTCCTTTGTACATGGCTGCCTCCTAAAAAAGACTTTTGTCAAACATACTGTGCGGTGTGCAGGAAAGATAAATAAGTCAAAACATTCCTATGGAACAAGAGGAGAAATATTAAAACATGCATACAATCAAATATCCAGCCATCAAAATATTACAACATACAAAATAGAGTTAAGAATTAACTGATAAATAGCCCAAAAAGTTTTTAAAAATGTATATATCCTATAACAGACCATTTCATTTGGTGGGGACAAAACAAATAAACGGAACTCATGGGCAGAATGAATATTAATTTTGATAAATATTGGTCTTAAAAACATGTGCCTGGCCTTTTGTAACTCCAAGCACACTAATAGCACATGGTCAAAATCTTGGATTTGTAAATAACACATTTCACAAATTCTCTCCTCTCTCTGTATTTTATTCCAAATGCCGGTAACTTCTCTTAGTGTTAACAAGTGAATTCTCAATAATAGTATCAACCTTCTAATCCGCTGAGGTGGGTTCCAAGTTAAATAGGGCTGTGGTATGTTCCCCAGTGCGCTCCCACAGGCCACCTCATTACGCCATTTTGGCCATGTTCTGTCAGTTTCCAGGGTTAAAATTCCCCCTTCATTAACATACGCTGCTGAGGTGCTGGATATGAACCATTGGCTTTCCTTTGCGAAAGCCGAAGGTCGAATCCTCTGCCAAATTTGTAACTTAAACTCTCTGGCTGCCCCTCATGCTTTACATCTCAAATTTGGCTTATTATCCTCATATACCCTATCCCTGGCAGCGGCTGCACCCACTCCTTTCTTAAGTCCAGTGGCCACCTGGTCCTGAGGCCAATCTGAGAGGTTCAGGAAGCATTACCTTGGAATATCCAGGACTTAATTGAAGAGGTCTAGATACTCCGAGAGACAGTCACTGGACAGCTCCAAACTTTTGTGGTCCCATAACTTCCATGATAGAACGTCCTACATCATGTCTGGCTCCCCAACCTGCCCCATCTTCTGTTGTCCCATCTCCTAGCTCATCTCTTATCCCGATTTCCCATTATACTCCTCTTCCCATGGGGCATCTGGCCCTACCATGGCCATCCACTTAACATCTGCCTTGGAGGAGAACTTCACCATCACTTTTATGAAGGCAGAGTGTGAGGGTTATTATATTCACACTAGGGATCTCGGGATCGGCCTAACCAGCAACATACTAATCCCACCATTACATTAATTCACAGTCAAGTATGCCTGGTATTGTGATACTAAGAGGGCTAAAGACTAGTTTACTGCCTAAAGATATGCCCTATCAAAAATGATAAGTAGGTGTGCGATGTAATGAAATTGTTTCCGTGGAAGGAATCCTTTTTAAGGACAAGAACCCTCACTCACCCAAGGGTGGCATGCTTCATCATTGGGTCCCCTCCTCACACCTGGACTGCAAGGTTTGTTGTGTGGGCTACAATGCCTAAAATGGGACGAGCAGAGGTGTTTTGATGAGCGATGGAAGACGAGTCAGTGAGGGAGAGAGTGCATGTGAAATTATTATATGTGGTGTTTGATAAAACTACCTCCAGAGGGCAAAAATCTTTTTTTTCTGTAGGTCCAAAGGGGTAGAGTTAAAAAGAGGACTTTTTAAAAAAAACAAATATACCCTTCTCAGTGGTCAACATGTTTTTTCCCATTATCGGGCCTCAAAAGGGGTTCCAGGGCATTTATCAGGACCTTGATTGATTAGTCACTCTGTTCAATGTGCTCATACAATGCAAAAAATATTATTTATACTGCCAGTCAAGGATCGAGTTGGCCAAAATAGTGGCCCAAATATGTAGCGGGTCCACCGTTGTTCTTCACAAGAAGTCAGTGGTATCCACCCTCAAGCCACTGGGTACATCCAGGAGCACCCCACAGTGACGGGGTGCTTGGGTACTCTCTGGAGTCCTGGTGAGTGAGGACTGCCAGAAGCTTTTGACTCCAAGCCGGTTACATTACTCACCCCCATTGTCTTGAAGGAATGACTTTATTATATTTTTGGACTCTGAAATCATTTTTGGACTCTTTATGAAGAAATTGCTTTCATTATTTCTATGTGTTTGTGTGAGTGTATGTACGTATGCATTTTTCTTCAATTGAAATTTCCTGGAATATTTTTATTATTTGTCCTCCCACTCCAAGTTTGCCTTTCCCTTTTTATATTTCATTTTGCCCATTCCCAAGGACAGATTTTCCCCCAAAACTAATATGATTTTGAAAAAAAAAAGCTTAATTGTCTATATAAAGATACTAAAATCACAACCATTAATGTCTTTCTGTCTGTTAGTTTTGTAGATTAATGCATTGTATGTCAGCCAAAAGAAATGTCTAGTTTGAAGATGTTTTCAATAGCACAGAGAAATTTTTAAATGCATTACACTTTGAAAGTAACAAAGAAGAAATGATACATATCACTTTCCTATGTAGTCAATACAACAACAAACACTAAGCACAAATAAAAGTTAGACACAGGTTTGTTTTAAAATTAGTGCACCATTTTTTTAATTTTCCAAATGGTTTTAACGACTTTGACAGGGAAATAGTAGCAACATTTCACATACCAAAACTTATTTTAGAGGAGTTCTCTTAATACTCTGCCTACACAATGCAAGTGGTGAAATAGTTCAACAATGTGCTTCTGTTGGTGGTGGTTGAATTGGTGGGGGTTGAGTTGGCAGTGGTTGAGTTGACGGTGGTTGAGTTGTTGGTGGTGGACATCGAGATGGTGGGGTTGGTGCACGTGAAGGTGCTGCAGGTGGCTGTGGAAGAGGTGGGAAGTTGGCAGGTGGTGTGTCCCTCTTACATTTAGATGTAGCTGTAAAATCGCCTGCATTTATTGGCCATTAAAAGTGACCTTTGCATTTTTTGCTTATTGACTCTATCAGTTTGATGGCTCGAGCACGTTGCCTTGACTCTCTTCCTTAAAAGTTCAAAGATGTTCTTGGTACATATTTGCAATGTCTTGTTAGCATTTGGTAACATTTCACAACATAATCCAAGGAATGGGTCTGCCCGTCAATCATCCAAGGGGGTCTTTTAAGGGAGACAGCTACCTTTCTGAGAGTAGCCCAGAATGAATGAATATCCTCCAGCACATTAGATTGCTGTTGCCAAAATCATCCCACAGAGCAGCTTTAGACCATGGCAACACCTCCACTCCCTGCATGCATGGCTGTTTCATTTGGCCAGTAAGTTGTACAGCACAAAGAAGGGTGCTATCTGGGTGGTTTTGGTCAAGGAGGGGAATAATACATTTTGCATAGCTGTTCTTCACCAGGGGTGTGCTCTCCCTTAGATTATTGAGAGAAAACAGGTAGATCCACTTCATGGGAGAAGTGTGTAGGAGATTGTACAGAGGTACCGGGTATTAGAGGACTGTATGGGGTAAGCAGAATAAGTGAAACAAGCATTTTTGGAGACTGGCAAAACTCAAGACTGCTGACCAGTCATAAAGTGGCCTTGTTGGAGAAATGTTGTAAAGGATGGCAACAGTGTCCTCCTCCTCATCCAAGTCCTCCTCCTTGACCAGCTCCTGATAGACTCTTGGATACCGTCCTCCAATTATACATGGTTCAGAATCATCATTAAGACTAATGCCCACAACACCTGAAAGAAGATGTTAACCATGAAAGTACATCAAATCCAATTATTTGACTAAATGTAAACACAGATTTTTAATACACACTGAGCGGCACATAAACAAATTTAGTCAGTACTTTGGACATTAAAACAGATGAAATCAAGGGTTGAGCCATGGATGGAATTATTATATCTCAACAATGTGGACTCATTCACTCCAGCCACAGATAATTGATTTCTGGAGATCTTGCGTGAGGTCTGCTGCTGTACCTGTGTCCTTCTAGTTGTTGTTTCCAAGGTGTCTCCTGATCCAGCAGTTTTAGAGAGAAAAATTCTGCTTCATGGATATGGTCAGTCTATAAAAATAAGCATGAGCGCAAAACGCTGACAGATTAGCAATAAATAAATACAAAGGGAAAAAATCAACACAAAGAAAACTTTAAATATTTCATATACTTAATAAATAGGGACAAATACTTTCTTGGAAGGATTAATGATGAGATGCAGATATTTAGAGCAGAGATTCCCAGGCATACCAGACCAAAAGATGATAAAGGGCCTAATAGCTTCTGCCAAAATGCCTCATTGTCATCAGTGTTGATGTTCTCACAGTGGACACCTGAGGCTGACACATGAGAGAAGCTAACAGGAGAGAGACACATACCTGGGAGTTTAGGTCATTATAAATCATACAAAAAGATGCAATTCAGTTATAATTTTGAGACCCACAAGGATTGCTCTCCTGCAAGCTAAGACAAGGACTAACAGATATCGTATAGTGCTACCCTTACAGTGGCAAGTGAAAGGGAAATTTATAAAACAATATATAATTTATAAAAAAAATAGATTACATATAGAACAGGGTGTCAATATGGATGTGTGACCAAACTCATTCATCTGCCCTGCCAGTAATAAAAAAGCTAGATCCAAAAGCAAAAGAGCATACATTTAACATATCACTCTCTACCGTTCGTGTGCTGCGCCTTGCCAGTCTGAGTATTGGTGCAGTGATAAGAGCAGAAGTCAATGTTATGGCAGGTGGTTAATGGGTGTTAGACCTATCAGACGTAAGGTTTTCTTTCCAAACATTTTGCTTTCACTCCACCTGCTTTGTTGAATTCGTTTTTTGGGCCTTAGGACTCTGCATACTTTACCCCTGCTAATCAGTGCTAAAGTGGTTGTGCTCTCTTCTTTAAATATGGGGAAATTGGCTTAAATCTAGTCGCTCATTTAATTTACTTGTAAGTCCCTAGTAAAGTAGTGCTACAGGTACACAGGACCTGTTTATTAAATGCTACTGGTGGGTCTGCAGCCCTGATTGTGCCACCCACTTAAGTAGCCTTTCCAGCATGCCCCAGGCCTGCCATTGCGGTCAGTGTGTGTAGTTTTAAACTGCCATTTCCACCTCCTTTTTAAAGCATAATAGTCAACCCTAAGGTAGGCCCTAACAGCCCATATGACAGGGTGCATTGTATTTAAAAAGCTGGACATGTGCTTTTAAGTTTTACATGTCAGGTAGTGAAACACTCCTAAATTTGTTTTTCACTACTACAAGTGTGGTAAATAAAATCTTCTTTACCGGACTGAATTTCATACAGAATCTTAAAATAAAGTAAAATAGCTCAAAATAACAAGAGGCAGAATCCGTGGTATAAGAGGTTTTCTAAATGGGCTTTATTCCACTCAAAATGGCCGACTCGAGTCGCGGCCTTCAGGTTCCGTCACCACGAGGGTTCAGGAAGTGAAGTACAATACTTTATTGACAGACATGCATTTTTATAATAAGTACATTACAATGAAACGAATGTAGAAGGCGTAACATTTGATAAGAAAAGTGACATAACGGGGACGTAATCGAAACTAGGCGTAATAAGGAGCAAAAAGAAACATGATTGGCTCTGGTTATCTTACATAGGTGGATCTATACGATAATACTTAACATAGATGCGTGCGCAGCAGTATGACGTGTGATTGACGTGCAACTAGGGGGTGAAGGGGACTTGACATTTAGCTCTACATGTGGAGACGAGAAGTCTGGGGGGTCAAGTCAACCTAATCCCAAATCATATCTAACATCCTATGTTTAAAGAACTATGTTATCCACAAGGAAGGACTCTCGGACAGAATCTAGTCTATACTGACTGTGTGCGTGCACAAACGCCTAAGTGTCTATATGAGATGCGAGAGGCAGAAAACTTTCCATGGCAACAGGGCTATGAATCACTTGCAGGAGGACGGAAAGGCTGAGTCCTTTGCTTGTGAGCTAAAGGAAATGTTTACCTAAATCACTAGACAGGAATGCATCGGCTGGAGAGCAAAATAGATAATTCGAAGGTGAAATACAGCTTCTTGGCAGGCAGGCGAAGACTGGCCGAGGCAGGCACCGTTAGCTGCACAGGGAGTAGGACAAAGTTCATGGATAGAGATGCGAGCTCAAGCTGAAGCTGCCAGAGACAGAGAGCAGGGAAAGGCTTTGAGGACAGAATCGGGCCTACTTGCCTGAACTGTAAAAATGTAGTAATTTAGCCATATAAAGTCGGTGGCCTTTCATACTTAGGAATCGAATATCCAGCCCATCGATGGCAAATCTGACAGAGAACATGTCGACGGTAGACACACATATGTTTGCGTCTTAGAAACTGGAACTGGAGGGAACATACATGTACTTGTAACATGCATATAGAACCGTTGGGGTCCAAGATAGGGGACATAACTGATTAGGAAAATCCACATTTCCACATTCCCTCCTTGTCCCCTACTTGCCCTTCAAGAGATATCAATCTTCATCATTCCATCGATTTGCTCATGGAGCATCATTTCTTCTTCCTTCTTCTTCCGGCATTTTGAACGAGAACTGTGATATGGAATGCATGATGTGGCACACAGACCACAAATCGCTGGTCCACATTGCAGGCATAAACAACAACTGAAGAGCATAAGAAGGCCAATACCTAGGAAGGATAGAACCCTCCATCCCCAGGCTGATACCGTATTCCAAAACCAACTGGACCAAGTCCAAATGCCTGGATTCTCGTGTATCTGGCTCACAATCTTATGAAGGCGTGTTATAGCTTTATATACAGATGGCGAGTTTTCTGGTATAAATATGCAGCAGCTGGATCCGATGACCCTGCAAGCTCCGCCCCTATCGGCCAGGATGACGTCAAGGACAAGACGATTCTGGAGAACAACAATTCTCATCACTGATTGTTCTTCTGTCAGATTGCCTAGGGCGGCTATAGTCTCGTTTACTACAGCTTCAAGAGTCTTGGTTAGTCTGCGTATCAGTTTACTATTTGATATTGTACCTATATAGGGAAAGATACCTTTATTGAAATCTACATACTTGTCCCATGCCGTCTCAGTATAATCGACAACTGGGAGATCTCTTCGCTCTCTATTGTGTACTAAATGAATATTTCGATAATAATCAGGGGGAGCTAGAAAAACAGGTGGCAAAAGGAATGCTATGTAACAGGTACCATCCCAATCTAGAGGCAGACGCATATATGCAGTCTGACCACATATAAAGTAAGAATGGCGAGAAGCTCTAAATGAAGATTTACCTTGATCACTATATTCTACTGTAGTAACGCATTGGCTATGGCCCATGTGTATGGAACCAACTTTTCTTACACATAATTCACCCTTAACTGGAAATACAGACATAGTGGGCAGAATTAGTTCAACTTCGGATTTGACATTCAAAATCATAAGATTATGCGTAAAATTACCTAATTTATACACTTCATTTTCTAAATCAGTTCCTGTTCTACTGGGGTGACCCTCCTTATTAGGGTGACAGACTTTGAATAAAACTAGATTCAGATTTCCCCATATCCAATGTTGTTGATAAACTGCTGTGTCTGGGTCTATGGAATTTAATAAACTAAACCATGCTCCACAGGAGCCATTGTGTGTGAACGGATGTGGAAAGAAAGGCAGAACTCCTTTGTTATTCTGATAGGGAGGGAGTCGGCCACACACCCAACAATTGGTGGCATTACTAGTCTGATGGGAATGATGTAACATACTAATGAATGTGTTATTGCGCAGCGCAAGTCTATAGGACAACTCATGTGGGGGTAGGTCACTAAAAGAATGTTCATCAGTTATATTGAAAGCACGTTTAGAAACAGGATAATACATATGCAACAATATGCTTGCAGTAACTATTAAAAAACTCAAGGAAAACAAAATTAATAAAGTCACAATACAGTGGCTACGCAGTAATTTACAATAAGCATGTCGTTTGATTATGATTCTGGACTCTACGTCATTCAGACCTAAGGGATACATGTCGGGACAGATTCAACCGCTTCACCTTGGAGAGGACTTAAACAATCAAATCGTCCGACAGTTTGGATCTGGACCTGAGTTTCTGTTTATAGAGTTCGGTGCTACTGGCTTCAGCCAAAGGTAGCTTTGAGTCAATGGGGGAAGACACACGAGGAGTACTGTTTGTGTCAGGAGGAAGTCCATGAAATTTCTTTATATGGCTGGAATGCACCCAGCCTTTTCTCCCTTCGAGCTTCACAGCTGTTCTGGTTGTCAGCAGGACCAACTCAGGAAGCCTCCACCTTGGCTCCAGTTGGGTTTTCCGATCAAAATTCCTGACGAGAACATAATCGCCGGGAATTACATCATGAGGTTTCACCTCGGTGTTGTCGGGAAAAGCTGCGATTACCTGTGAACGACAAGATTGTAGTGCAGACATCAAGGAAGCCAGGTAATCTGTCAGCATATTACAGTCAACATCAGTTATTTTACGGGGTATAGGCGTCCCCCACATATTCGGTGGTCTACCAAAGATCACCTCATAAGGTGATAGCCCTGTTCGAGAGTGTGCTACCATCCTCATGTAAAATAGCGCAACTGGTAAAGCTACTATCCAGTCCACACCTTTTTCCTGACATATTTTAGACAGTCTGATTTTTAAAAGTTGATTATGTCGTTCCACGAGACCTGCTGCCTCGGGGTGTCGGACACAGTGGAATTTCCACTGATATCCCAACAAAAGCGAGACATGTTTCATTAATTCGGATGAGAAAGGCTGGCCGTTATCTGAATATACAACACGTGGTAAACCGTACCGTGGGAAGAATTCTCGAACTAGCTGCTTGGCAGTAGTCGGGGCAGTGTAATCTGATACGGGATACGCCTCTGTCCAACGGGAGAGAGCGCAGACAACTACGAGAACATATTTGAATCCTCGACAACGTTCCATCTGAATATAATCCATCTGGAGGACTTCAAAAGGATGGTCAGGAGGCTGAAATCCACCCTGCTCTACGGGAACACTCTTTCCTGGATTAAACTGACAACATATCATACAGGTACGAACTTTTTGTTTAGCTGCTGCTCGTAAATGTTTGTTGAACCAAATGTGCTGAATGCTGTCTAGCATAGCCTTCTCTCCTAAATGTGCTGGACTGTGAACTGTAGCTATAATGGCTTGAACCATGGAATCAGGGAGAAACCATACAGATTTCTCCTTCGTCATCCATCCATGATCTGTCTGGATCCCTCCTAGTTCAGTCCACTTCTTTATTTCTTCTGCTGTGGCATGTGTCTGTATGTCAATTACGTCAAGTGCGGGATCCTTAATTGTCATACACTGTGTTGGTGTCTGAACTATTGGCTTTGTCATGTCTAATGTGCGATTCTGAGCAGTCTGTTTAGCTGTTCTGTCAGCTAAATCATTGCCTTGAGAAATGGTATCAGTAACCTTCGTGTGTGCTTTACATTTCATAATCGATATAGCAGTGGGTAGATGTATTGCGTCTAACAAAGCATGAATGAGGAGTCCGTGCTGAATGTGGGCACCATGGGAGGTTAAATAACCTCTCTCTCGCCATAGCACGCCGAAGTCGTGTACAACTCCGAATGCATAACGTGAGTCAGTGTATACATTAACTTTCTTATTTGTGGCTTGAATACAGGCTTGTGTTAGAGCAATAAGTTCTGCTGCTTGGGCTGACAAAGTATCTATACAATTTGTCTCAATAACTTCAGTGTCTGTTGTGACTGCATACGCGGCCACTAAGTCTCCTGTACTTGCTCTCATGCATGATCCGTCTACATACAACGTCAGGTCTGGATCTACCAATGGAACGTCTGTCAAGTCTTGTCTAGGTTTCGTCTTTATTTCAATGATTTCAACACAATCATGAGCTAGTGGGTCTGTTCCAATTACAGGTAATAGTGTAGCAGGATTCAATGTATTACACCGTCGGATCTCTATGTGTGGTTGAAACAATGTCAGTTCATAACCGGTAAGTCTTGCTATGGTCAAGTGTTGTGTTTGTGTTCGGTTCACAAGAACCTCTACTGCATGTGGTACTTGTACTGTCAATGGGTGTCCTAATACTATGGCATCGCTTTGTCTGATTGCTAAAGCTGTCGCTGCCACTGATTTCAGGCATGCAGGCAAAGCCTGAGCTACGGGATCTAATGTACTGGAAAAATAAGCACATGGCTTGCGTGATCCTGCTTGATCCTGCGTGAGTACTGACAAGGCAGTACCTTCGCGTTCTGTAACAAAGAGTGTAAAATGTTTGCTATAACATGGTGTTGCTAAAACAGGTGCTTGACATAAAGCTTCCTTTAGGCTTTCAAAAGCTTGTGTATGTTCCTGAGTCCAAGGGAGAACAGTCGATGTGGCTGCCTCCTGTGTGGTTAACTGAATGAGTGGTTTTGCTAGAAATGCGTACTGAGGGATCCACTGCCTACAATATGAAGTGAGGCCTATGAAAGCCCGCACCTCCTTTTGTGTCTGGGGTATTGACATGTTAGCAATTAACTGGATGCGATCTGGTGTAAGCTGCCTTCCCTCCTTGGACAGCGAGTGACCAAGATAAATAACTCGCTGGACACAGAATTGCAGCTTAGAAGGAGACACCTTGTGCCCCTTGTCGGCTAGGAAATGTAAAACTGTCAGAGAAGCTTTTTCACATTCTGGCTCGCTTCTCGCTGTGATCAGCAGATCATCGACATATTGAAGCAGTGCAGTATTGACTGGCATGTGGATACTGTCAAGTTCTCGTTTCAGTGCTTGGCTGTAGATGCTGGGGCTTTCTGTGAATCCTTGGGGAGCGCGTGAGAATTTAAAGCTGCGCCCATTTAAACTGAATCCGAACAAGTATTGGCTTTCCGGATCTATTGGGACGCTGAAAAAGGCATTCTTGAGATCGATTACAGTAAAGAATGTCGCTTCGGAATCAATTGCTGTCAACAATGATGATATATCAGGGACCACAGGGAATTGTGGTACAATGCACTTGTTTAGTTCACGCAAATCAATAACCAATCGGTACACTGGTGGGGCAGTAGGATCAGTTCGTTTAAGAATCGGAATTATCGGTGAATTACATACATTGGAGTCTGTTTCTACAACTACTCCCTGGGCAATCAGCTCATCAATGATTTTCAGCAAAGCCACTACAGCATCATGCGGTAACTTGTATTGTCGCATTCGTGGTAGTACCACTCCTGCTTTCAGTGTGACTCGATAGGGTGTAATGTTCATGCAGCCAACATCCGTAGGGCCTTGTGCCCATAGATGTACTGGTAAAGTCTGTAGTCGGGGATCCATGTCTCTAGACACATAGTGACCTTTAAAATCACGTAAAAACAACCTTACTCCTTCCGGAGAACAACATATTATGGCTCCTAGTGCTTTCAGAGTTTTAATTCCTAACAGATTTTCTGGGCATGATTTAGTAAGCAATAAATCTGTAGTTCGTGTCAAAGGTCCTATCGTAAGTGGTAGAGGCTGTGATACTTCATTAACAATAGGTTTTCCTGAAAAACCAAGGTAAACATTTTGAGAGCCTGAGAGGGGTGCCCCTGGAACTTCACTACGTTTTATGGTTGTTCGACTTGCCCCTGTATCGAGTAAGAATTTTCTATCTTGACCTAATAATTCACTATGTACATAAGGTCCTTCTTGATCTACAGGAATCTCGATAAGCGGTAAGTCGACTTCCCTCTCTAGGCTGGTTCATGCGTAACGCTGATACTCAGGGTATTCATACTGTGCAGTCTGATACATTTGTCGTGTTGTGGTTTGTGTGGCAGTAGCAGGCAACGGTGGTGCAGCTGGCACAAACTGTATGGGTTGCTGTGAGGCTGGCATGGACTGTTTTTGAACTGGCATGGACTGTCCATGCTGCATAGCTCCTTGTTCATTCTGATCTTGTCTAACTAATCGTGGTCTCTCCTTTGCAATACCTGTAGCTATATTACGTTTCAGGACTGGACAATCGTGTACATAATGGCCCAGTTGTTTACAGTAATTGCAGGTTCCCTTTACAGGAACTGCAGAATCACCAGAATGTGTCACACCCTTTTTGTGACCATCTGCTGGTACTGTCTGAGAAACTAGCATTTTCATTTTTGTATCCTTCATGCGTCTATGCTCGTGTTCTTGTTCATCCCTAATTCTATTGTGATGATACTGTAACATTTGTAGCATTTGCGACGGAGTGTTACTTTGCCAGGTACTCTCGAATTTCAATATTCTATTCTTTACTGGAGGCAATGCATTTTCCACTAATTTTGTCACAAATAAATGTGGATATGAGTCACTACTTGCTTTTATACCACTATTTATACCAAAACATTTTTCAAATCGAGCATAATAATCGCTTGTGTCTTCATCTTGTTTTTGTTTGCAGGCTGTGATTGCACCCCAATCTTCCTTTTTTGTAGTTAATAAACGTGGCAGTACCTGTACTAGTAAACCTGGTAACAGTTTAACTTTATCCCCGAGCCCTGAACCTGCAGTTCGGCCCCTTTCTTCCTCTGCTAATGCTGTCCAGTCTATCTTTTGGTCACCCACTTCCCACTCTTTTTCTTTCAGTTTTTCATAAATGCCAGCAGGCAAAAGCACCTTTAATATCGTCATAATATCAGGAAAGGTATACTCTCCCATCAGTAACATGTCTTTAATTTCTCGGTGGAAACCCGCTGGGTCTTTGTCATGACTAGGTACTACTTTTTTCATTTCTAATAATTCCATTTTCGATATGGGTGTGTAAACAAATACACGGTGAAACTCATTGTCTTCGCCTTTTATTGGGTGCACTTCTCGTAAGGGATTTTGTCTATCCATATAGTACGGCGCTCTTTCTCTGCGGGGCAGCGAGAGAGAATCCGGACTTACAAAAAGGACATACTGCTTACGTGACACTAATATCTCTTTAATTAGCTTGTTACTAGAACCTCTCCATCTGTTTGTGAGTAGTTCCGTTAATATATCAGGTAAAGGACCAGGGTCAGCATGTTGGCTTTTATATAATATGAGGAGTTGCTGAATCATATAGATTCCAGCTAAACGTTGTTCATCTGTACTGAGATTAAAAAACGTGTGTGCTACGGTCTCATCACCATATTTTTCAGGACTTTCAATCCAGTGAACAGCTGATCTGGCTAATTCTTGCTCATCCATGGAATCGAGGAGGTGGTAACCCCTTCGTTCTCGTAGTATTTTATCTGCGGCTTGAAACGAATGTTCAGGAGACTTCAGATTTATTACAGGCGTCGGATACGTTCTGCTATTATTTGGACACACAGAGTGTATGGGATCAGAAAAACATCTAGTATTTTCACAGGATCTTCCTCTGCCTACATAGGCTATGGTCTCTGACTGTCTTGCGGAATTCCCTGATTCGGACACTTCATCTTGCTCGAACTCGTCTGTTCCCAATCTCTCTTCATGAATACGCTCTATTTCTTTACGGATTTTTCGGCACATGGCTATTATACAATTTTGCTTATCGTGTCTCCCTTCTGATATATTCTGACTCCATCTTGTAAGAATAAGCATTGCATTCGGGTCTACCCCCGGGCGGTCTTGATTTCTAATCACACAGTTTATGAGGAAACGTAACAGTTCCCCCTGTATTTCTACTTTCTGGAATTCCATAGCTCTGTTAATACATCCTGGATCTCGTCCTGTTTGAACAAAATGATATATGTTATCTAGATGCGTAGTCATTCCTGGTAACCTTGCTAAATACTCTGCGGCTCGCCTGATACGTAATGATGCCAGGACCATTTCGTCCTCTTTACCAACTACCGGGTCATATCTACAATTTACAAGGAGTTCCTTAAGCGTACGTTCACTTACGAATTTAGGTGTACGTGAATGTGCTGACTCTTGAAAGAC